>NC_072384.2:141724738-142974738 GCF_028885625.2 Pongo pygmaeus | reverse complement strand
GGGCTTAGTGCTGGGAGCAAAGTTCTTAAGGACAGGCTCAACATCCCTGGCCATTTGAACTGTGTGTCCGTGGCTGGACTCGCCCTGCCACAGGACCCATGTTTCACAGAGACCACGTCTGAACACCAACCATGGACACCGACCGTCTCTGTCCTTCTTTCAGGTGTTTACCCAACTACTGTGAGCACGAGGGCACCTGCTCCCAGACCTGGACGGCCTTCCACTGTGACTGCAGCAGCACTGGGTACACGGGCGCCACGTGCCATCGCTGTAAGCGGCTTCCCTCCCCGGGTCCACACAGCGGCTTCAGCGCAGGGGAGGGAGGGGAGGCGATGGTAGGGGCCCTGTTGCACCTGCCCTCTCCCTGCACACCTACCAGAGGGCCCTGCACGGGGAGCTCCTGGGACCAGTTCCCCTCGCTGCCCGGCCAGGGCGGAGGTGCTGGCACAAGGACCATCCTCTCTTTGCGTCCATCATGCCCGGTAGCATCCCCCACAAAGCAGGTGCCCCCATCAATATGCTTTGGTGCATCCGCTTTTCTTAACTGTTATCAGCAACTGTGATTCCAAGCACTCTGAGAAAACCACCAGAAGATAGTGAGTGGTTTTAACTTGTGATCCACAATCGACCTCACACTGAACCGACTTCACTGTGGCTCTTCCAAGGAGAGGTGAAGGTGAAGCCAATGCCCAGTGGCTGGCGGGGAGGCGACACTTGGAGGTGAGGTGGGGAGGCGGCTCTCGGAGTTGAAGCGGGAAGGTGGCTCTCGGAGGCCAGGCGGGGAGGCCTCTCCCGGAGACAAGGCAGGGAGGCAGCTCTCGGAGGCGAGGTGGAGAGGACGCTCGCAGAGGCGAAGTGAGAAGGCGGCTCTCGGTGGTGAAGCGGGGAGGCCGCGCTCGGAAGTGAGGAGGGGAGGACACTCCCGGAAGTGAGGCGGGGAGGCAGCTCTCGGAGGCGAGGCGAGGAGGCTGCCCTGGGAAGCAAGGTGGGGAGGCCGCTCTTGGAGGTGAGGCGGGGAGGCGGTTCTGGGAAGTGAGGCGGCGACCACGCTCCCGGAGCTGAGGCGGAGAGGCCGCTCTGGGAAGTGAGGCGGGGAGGCGGCTCTCGGTGGTGAAGCGGGAAGGCCGCACTCGGAAGTGAGGCGGGGAGGCAGCTCTCGGAGGCGAGGCGAGGAGGCTGCCCTGGGAAGCAAGGTGGGGAGGCAGCTCCCGGAGCTGAGGCGGAGAGGCCGCTCTGGGAAGTGACGCGAGGAGGCGGCTCTCGGAGGTGAGGCGGGGAGGCGGCTCTCGGTGGTGAAGCGGAAAGGCCGCACTCGGAAGTGAGGAGGGGAGGACACTCCCGGAAGTGAGGCGGGGAGGCGGCTCTCGGAGGCGAGGCGGGGAGGCCACTCTGGGAAGTGAGGCGGGGAGGCGGCTCTCAGTGGTGAAGCGGGAAAGGCAGCACTCGGAAGTGAGGAGGGGAGGACACTCCCGGAAGTGAGGCGGGGAGGCGGCTCTCGGAGGCGAGGCGGGGAGGCGGCTCTCGGTGGTGAAGCGGGAAAGGCCGCACTCGGAAGTGAGGAGGGGAGGACACTCCCGGAAGTGAGGCGGGGAGGCAGCTCTCGGAGGCGAGGCGGGAAGGCGGCTCTCGGTGGTGAAGCGGGAAGGCCGCACTCGGAAGTGAGGAGGGGAGGACACTCCCGGAGGTGAGGCGGGGAGGCAGCTCTCGGAGGCGAGGCGAGGAGGCTGCCCTGGGAAGCAAGGTGGGGAGGCCGCTCTTGGAGGCGAGGCGAGGAGGCTGCTCTGGGAATTGAGGCGGGGAGGACGCTCCCGGAGTTGAGGCGGGGAGGCGGCTCTTGGAGGGGAGGCTGGGAGGACGCTCGCGGAGGCGAGGTGAGGAGGCGGCTCTCGGAGGGGATGCGGGGAGGACGCTCACAGAGATGAGGCGGGGAGGCGGCTGTCGGAAATGAGGCGGCAGGAGGGGGACCCAGCCAAATGGAATCCCGTCACCTGTGACAGTAAAGACGCCGCTTCCACCTGTGAGCGCGCCTGAGCCCAGCTCACAACCTGTTTCCTTGTCACATAACGTAACAGTGAACAGAACTTTCCACTGGACTGGGTAATTTTATTTGCCTTTAGGGATTTAAAAGTGCTATAAAAATGGTTGCAACACTCCTCTTCTTTCCAGTTAAGTATATTAGCACACATATTATGTTAAAAATAGTTTTGTATTTTAATACATGTTCACATTTTCCCCTGGAGGGTCGATATTTACCATAAGGCAGGACTTGGAGCCTCCCTCATCTCCTAATTTAAAATGTTGAGAGCTCTGTTACATTTTATTTCATATGGCGAATGATTGGATGACCCCCCAGCTCTCTACGAGCCGTCATGTGAGGCCTACAAGCACCTCGGCCATGCCTCAGGATTCTACAACATCGACCCAGACGGCAGCGGGGCCCTGAAGCCGTTCCAGGCGTTTTGTAACATGACAGGTGAGTTAAAATGTTTGATTTAAGCGCGACAGCTTGAACTCACAATCGCAGCTCACCTAGTAGAAATTGACGTTGTTAGAAGGTATATTAGGATAACTTTGGGACAGTAAGTAGTTATTCAATAAAAGTCTTGGTTATAAAACTTGAACAGATAGTTCAAAAGCAAAAATCCATAATTATATTATTTCTGTGCATGTGCTCTTTTTGTGGAATATTTAATAGTAACACTTAGCCTATCAAATTCCAAAACAAAACGTTTCCTGACTTACCTGATTGGATGAGTGGATGTGCAGTTGGAAGAATATTTGCACTTTAGCTGAGCCTGAGCAGAGACGCCTTCACGTTTGAGCTCCTGTGAGCCTGAGTAGAGCCCTGGATCCCAAGCACTGTGGAGTCTGTTTCTGTAATGATCACCACGTCCACGTGTCCTGTCCCGGCCGGGGACTATGCCTCCCCTCCCCTCAATGCCGATCTGCGTCCCCTGGTCCAGCTGGGATGCCTCCACCCTGAAGTACCTCCATCACTGCCCTGCCACAGAGCAGGCAGTCCGCCTGCTGAACTTGGCAGAGGGAGGTTTACCTCTGCAAATTCTCCAGTCTGCTAAGTTTGGGTGAATGTTCAGAATCACAGAAACAACAAAAAGTAAAGCAGGTGCAGGTGTCCACCCAGATCTCAGTGTCTCCCACGCACAAGGCTGAATGACGCCCCCCAGATTCGTGCCCACCTGGAATTTGCATGGGACTTTATTTGGATAAAGGGTCTTTGCAGACTTAATTAGTGAAGATGAGGTTGTACGGAATTAGGGTGGGCCCCCGACGCAGTGACCGGTGTCCTTAGGAGGAAAGAGAAGTTTGGAGACCCAAACACACCCAGAGGGAACATGACTGTGTGAAGGCAGGCAGAAGCCGGACTGATGTGGCCGCTAGTCAAACAAAGCCAAGGGTTTCCGGCACCCCAGAAGCCGGAAGAGGCAAGGAAGGGTCTTCACCAGCGTCTGCAGAGGGAGCGCGGCCCGGCTGGCACCATGAGTTTGTACCTGTGGCCTGCAGAACTAGGGGAGATTTCTGTTCCAAGCCCCCTGGTCTGTTACTTTGCTAGGGCTGCCCAAGCAGACTAATATGGCCTGTAAGGAACTTAATTTCCCTTAAAAGATTTATTTATGGGTAGATTTCTTATGATGATTCGAATAGGTTAAAAAATCCTAAGGAAGTTTTTTCATTTTCTTCCCCTCAGTGCCCCCCCACCATAAAGTCTGACAGCTTTTGCCTGTAGCCCCGCGTCTACAGGAAGTCGGGCATGTACCCTGGGGAGAGAGCAAGCTGGGCCCAGGCACAGAGCAGCCTGAGGATGGGGTGGCGGCAACAGGCACGTGGCCCCTGGTCAGGCTGGCACTGAGATGGGGTGACTTGGCGGGCGATGCCAGAGGCCCCTCCAGCCCCATTTTGTCCAACTCTTGGATGGCAGCCAGCTAGGGATCTGGAAGAAAGCAAGTGGGACTGATCAGCTGCAGAAATGGGAGCCCATTCTCGCACACGCTGGGGGCTGGACATCTAGGACCAAGGCGTCGGAGGGTCGGTGCGCAAGGACCTGAGGGGAGCTCTGTTCAGGCCTCTCCCTTGCTCTCAGGGTTTCTCTCAGTGTTTGGTGTTTCATGGCTGTTGGGGGCCCCCACACCCTCATCTCTGCCTGCATCTTTGCACAGTGTTGCTTCGTGTGTGTGTCTGTGTTCAAATCTCCCCTTTCACAAGGACAGTCGGGTTGGATCAGGCCGACCCTGCTCCACTATGGCGTCGCCTCGTCTAATTCCATCGGCAACCACCCTGCTCCTAATAAGGCCACATTCTGAGGTCATGGGGTTAGAACCTCAGATTTCCACATGCTCACATGTCAACACGTGAATTTTGGGAGCCACACGTAAGCCGGTAATGCAAAGCACCCCTGGCTGTGCTGGAATTTGGCTTCTCCAGTGACCATCCCCTAAAGAAGAACTGTGTCCAGGGCCGTGCAGGCAGAGCCTCACCCTGTTTGCAACTCATGCCTCTACTCGGCCAAGAACACTTTTACCTCCGAAGTGGGTGGTTTTCTGCCTCGAGGGAACCCTGTCACTGAGGACAGAGTGGGCCCCGTGACTACTCCCTGCCGTCGAGCCACAGACACGGAACCCATGATCAAAATGGCACCCAGCTCCTCTTGGAGTCACTGGGACCACACCTTTCTGCCAGATGAAACACTGGGGCTTCATGTAGAGGAGAGGACGGGAAAGGAGGTGTGCCTGGGAGTCCCAGGCAGGGAGGACAGGCAGGCCACTTGCTAGCTGGGTTGTGTGGGCAGTGCCTCCGTCAGCCACAGCCTTCATGGCCCGTGGGTGTTTCTCTGTAGACTCCAGGCTGTGGTTCTCCAGGGACCCCTGTGGCTGCCGGCCTCACCCAAGACGCTCTCCTGGGCTCTGAGGCCTCGCCTGTCAGTCACACTGGGACCGGTAGAGGGTCCAGGGCTGGGGCACTGGCCGTAGGGTGGAGGGGTCTGGAATGCAGTTGGCAGCGGCCTGTGGCGTGTCTCACTCCCCTGGACCCGGCTGTACCCGCCAGGACATGCAGGAGGGTTTCTGCAAGGAGAGGGTAACAGAGGGGCAGGAACAAATCCAAGTCCAATGACGGTGTCATGGGCTCTAATTTGACAAGTCCTGATGAGAACATACTGCTTAACCTCCAGTCTCAGATGGTGCCAGGCGTCTGGACTGCACACGCGGGGTCGGGCTGGAGCGGCCGCCTGCCTCCTGCTGCACAGCATTCAGCGTGCAGGGCAAGTTTCATTCTCAACACCGGGGAAGCTGGGCCAGGGCTGAGGCGCAGGAGGGACCAGCCTCATCCTGCCTTTCAGTGCCTAAGCCATGGAGCCCGCCCTTCCAAGCCATAGTGGCCTCCTGAGCGGTGCCTAGTGAGGAAGGAAGGGAACACCCAGAGGATCAGGGCTGCAGAGGTACCAGGGGTGCCCACAGGGCTCTTGTACAGCAGTGAGAAGCACATTTTAGGAGTAGGGAAGGCGTGGTTTGCATAATTTTAGATCTTTACAAAATGTTAATGACCATTTCTTCTACTCTTTTTCTCCTATAACATTCTGTCTGGCTAAATACCTGGAAACACAAATGTTCATGACTGGATCCCCTCGGATACTGAGTAACACAAATCGTAACAAGAGGCCACCCCTTCCCAGGACTTAATGTTCTAGAATCCTGTTAATCTGATTCTTGGACTCCGATGTCTCAGGACCAGCAGACGCCCAGGGTCTGAGTGTGCCACTAGTGACACTCCTTCTCTCTCTCTCCTGCTGTCACCCTGGAGATGTTCCATGGATGGTGCTGCAGCACAACGGCTCAGCCTTAACCAGGGTGAAGGGCGCGAGCCAGGAGAACCCACACCGAGCAGCATTCCAGTACACGGTCAGCACAGAGCAGCTGCTGGCCAGCATGGACCGCGCCAGGCACTGCCAACAGGAGCTGGAGCTCCGCTGTCGGAGGTCTCGGCTGCAGGACCCTCGAGGTAGGCGGCCCCTCCCAGCCCTGTCTGACCTGAGCCTGTGAGGTGTGGGTGTTGCAGCCCAGGGGTGCGGGAACAGTTTCATCCAGGGGTAGCCCCCAGAACACCATGGCGGGCAGAGACGTTCCTGATGGGTGCTGTATTTTCTCCCTTTAGAATATTTTACGGTGGTGGTGACTTTCCTCGGCCCCCATCCCCTCCTCATGCCCCTGTTTTCTCCCTTTAGAATACGTTACTGTGGTGCTTTCTTTGGCCCCCATCCGCTCCTCATGCCCCTGTTTTCTCCCTTTAGAGTATGTTACTGCGGTGCTTTCTTTGGCCCCCATCCACTCCTCGTGCCCCAGGTCTTCATCGTCCTGAGACCCCGCAGGTCCCCTGCTTCTGGTCCCCCCGGGTTTTCCAAACAATTCCCTATTTCCTCTGTAAGGACAGATGTGTCTCTGTGGGCTCTGCCTTCGCAGGGCACTGCCTTATCTTGGAAGCTCTAGAGCCTTGCTGGGCAGACAGACCCCTCCACCTAGTGTCCAGGGACCCCGGGCTGACCCCACCGAGCCTCAGCCCCACTGCCCATCATGCTTTTCCTCATCCTGGGATGTGCGGGTGTCATGCTGCACGTGACTTATAACCATGATCACTCACCCTTGGATTTTGCAAATCATTTCTCCTTTCATAAATTAGAGAAACTAGAGCGGAGTGAAGTTGGCTTCAAATTAAAGCCACTGCCGCTCCATGTCATTTTCACTCAGCATCTTTTCTGGCAAAAGATGGAGTTACAGGATTGAGGGCAGCACCCCACAGGGCCCCGGCACTTGGCAGAAGCATGGCCTATAAACATCACACGGGTGTGTGTTGTGTCCAGTGAGACTGGAGGCGGCCGCCCACTCAGCCCCGTCCGTCTGTCGGGCCAGCTTTCGGCCTCGTGCACACCAAGGGACCGGGTCTCCCAAGCCTGGGGCAGCTTGCTGTGGATGTGGCCCTCCTGCCCCCCTCCCCAAGTGCCAGCCCTCCTCCCGGACCCCCGTACATTCTGGGGCTCAAGCCACCCTGGGATTCATGTCGGGAATATCAGAGGCCAGGCCCCACGTTGGCCACAGTGAGCTGCGGGATTGAGGGCTGTGCCCAGTCCCTCTGAGCTGGGGAGGGGACCTGGCCCTTCCCTCAGGACGGGAACTTGGGGTGAGCACAGGAGAGGTCAGCACTCGGGTTTCAGTGTTCATGATTCCACACAAACGGCCCTTGTGCTGCACACACCATGTGAGGCGTCCACCCCAAAGCCCGTGCTGGGGCCGCAGGGGACTCTGGGGCAGGTCCTGTGTCTGGGGACAGCCTTGGCCTGGCTGGGTGGAGTGTGCCGTCGCATCCACAGGGGGCTGCCTGGTACACTGGAGGATCCTCTGGGCTGAATATGTGGCCCGAGGCTGGACCCCCGACCCTGCAGGTGTGGAGCCTAGAGACAGAGTGGCCCCACAGGCTCCTCCATGGTGTCCCCATGCAGTTGGCTCAGCTCCCAGCTCCCTGGTGTGGCTGAGCTCAATGCAAATCGCACAGGTGACCGTGGAGGCAGGTGAGCCCCACAGTGCACCCGGCCGAGTGCAGGAGGACAGGCAGGTATATGAGAAGCCAGAGCGGGGAGCGTTCCTGCCAGAAGAAGATCTGGGGGTGCTCTTAAGGGCAATGGCACAGAAGCAGGTTCTGGAAGGTGAAGGGGAGGCCCCGGGGGAGCCCCAGAAGAGGAGAACTGTGGGGGAGGTCTGGGATGGGGAGTCCAGCAAAGCCACTGGGAGGAAAGAGCAGAGATGAGGAGGTGGAGCAGGGACTTGGAAGTGGCCTGGGCAGGGGTCCTTGAATAGGCAGGTAAGGACCTGGGGCTTTATGTGATGGAGGCCAGTGCCTGGTGCCCGTGGGTTTGGATGGATATGGCTCAGTCCCCAGCCTCGCGTGGTTGAGGGAATTGTCACCAAGGCTACCCTGGGGGAGCTCAATGCAGCTGGAGGACCAGAAAAGCATCCAAGGGAGGTCCCTGGGGTCCGAGCATCCAGGGTGCCCACATGATGATCCCAATGGAGACAGGGCGGGAAGAAAGGGGACTTGGGAAGTGAGGTCCAGGTGGGGCTGCAGGTCGAGATGTTCAGGTCACAAGGCGAAGGAGGCAGTGGGGGCGCCAGCAGGTCCCTGTGATGGGTCTGGGAGGAGTGCGAAGAATACAGAAATGCACATTGACAGGCTGGGGCCAGCCCTGCAGGGAAGGCCTTGGATGTGAGGTTCAGGCCCTGAGGTTGGGAGGGAAATCCCGGCCGGGACTGGGTCAGGAGCCGGTGGGGTGCGTTTCCTGGTTCAGTAGAATGGTTCCTATTTCTCTTATTTTCTTTTCTGCTCTCTTATTTTATTAATTATTTCTTCTACCTTCCCAAAATCTCTGGAATGCTTAAAAACTCACAAATGCAACTGAAAGCACTTGATATCATTATAACCATTTGATAATTAGTGTTGTTAAATGAGAAATTTAGATAGTAAAAATACAATTATAAGTTGGAATACAATAATGTCCTCCCTCTGATTTTTGAAAGCATAATGGTGAAGTAATTAAAACTTTAAAGTGTTATTATCAAAAATATCTATTAAATATTTTAAACGCCTCCTGCCTCCCAGTGGTGAGTTTTCAGCCTATTTGGAAAAATTCATCTTCATGGGTGGTGCTCACAGCACTCATCCCAGCACCTCTGGGAGTCGCTGGCCAGGGAGGCGACTGCTTTTGAGCCAAGGACTGCTTTGCTGGGTTCTGACTCCACCAGGGGTCATGAGGCACCACGGGGCTGGGACGTGCTCTGGGTCCTCGTGGGACCCTTGGTGTCACTCACAGGAAATGGCCAAGAGCCTCGGGAGCAGCTGCCTCCTGCCTGGCTCTCTGGGGTGGGGTCCTTCTTCCTGGGTCGGGGTATGCTGGACTCCACCTCTCCCTTCTCGGCCATCTTCTCCTAAGTGCTGCGGGCATTCCTTGCCCAGGTCTGTTGTTCTGCAGCATTCTGGAGAAGTCCAGGTCCGACGTGGGATCCAGGATCCCTCTCATTCTGCAGCGTTCTGGAGAAGTCCAGCTCCGACGTGGGATCTCAGGCAGGATGCAGAGGCTCCTGTTTATTCCTGACAGGGCACTGGGGTCGCTGGTTTCCCAACAGGGTATTTGTGTCAGGCAGGTGGAGGGTTTGCCCCTCCCGTTTGCAGCTCTGCAGGTGAACAGGCACCTTCTCAGAACAGAATAGGAAGTGCGACTCAGCCCCAAACAACCCCCAGGCCACAGCAGGGTGCACCCCACCTGGGAGTCACAGGATGCTGGGGTCAGACTTGCAGCCAGGGCTGCTCAGTAATAACCCAGGGGGCCGACTGAGGGCTCGGAGGAATGTGCTGCCTTCGTTCTGTTTCTAATGCAACAGGCCTTTCAGGATCTCAAACAGACGTTAACTTTAGCTTCCAAATCACTTTTTGATTGCTTGTTCATTTGTTTATTTTGATGGCAACTCACTTCTTCATGTGGTTCCTGAAGAAATTTCACAACTTTGCTGTTCCAAATTATGTACTACTGTGACGAAAGGATGTTAGGTATCATTTTCTAACAAAATACATGGTCCAGTGATGAGTTAAGAAATACAATGTAATCAAATAGATCAGTTAGAATTCCTAAAGAAGCAATATTCTGTTACGGTGTTAAGAATAAAACCATTTTAAAGCAGAGTTTCTCTTTGCTCTGTGGGTTTCTTAATGAGCTGGGAGATGAGGGGTCCCTGGGGATGGTGGGCAGTGGGGCCAGGCAGGTGTCACCTTTCTCCGATTTGTCTTTCAGATGGAACCGTGCTGAGCTGGTGGGCTGGAAGAGCCAACGAGACCCACACTTACTGGGGAGGATCTGTTCCCGGTGCCCACCAGTGTGCCTGTGGGTTAGCGAGGGACTGTCTCGATCCTCAGTACGGCTGCAACTGTGACGCCGACCGGGACGAATGGTGAGTTGCATGTGATTTCCTCCATAAGATGTGCGTTTGTTCTTGCTTGAAGCGTTTGAAGCGTAGGACGAACGTAGGTTCCATCGCGTCCTTGCGAGTTAGAGACGTGCGTGTACGGTGATGAACTATGATACAAGTGATCAGAAGCCTAAACATTAAGGTCAATGAATTGCTGGTTTCCTTTCTTTCTTATCTTGGTTTGTTGTTTTTCATTTTTAACCTTTTCATTATGAACAAGGCCAAATCTATGCAAAAGTGGAGATGATAGTACTAATGAACCCCCACGTGCCCATCGCCCAACCTCAACAGCCATCGTCCATGGCCAGCTTTTGGCTGTAGATACACCCACCTCATCACCCCACCCCAATGATTGTGGAGAAAACCCACGTCACATCATTACATCTGTCAACACTTTGTTGTTTTGTTGTGAAAAATTCATCACAAATCATGCACATTTTATTTCTTCAATAAGATAGCCTCATTAAAGGATTAAAAGGTTTAAATTCAGCCTAATTTAGCTCATTTAAGTAATCTCATGTGAACAGGACATATTTTCTAAACCAATTTCTAAAGTATGGCCTCCAACACTCTCAACTACCAACGGGTCCACAGTCACCCAGGTGTTGGGGGTGACACGTCCTCAGTGTCCATCATCACCCAGGTGTTGAGGTGACACATCCTCGGTGTCACCAATGAAAGGCGTAGTGTGTGCTTTCACAGCAAAGGCTCTGAGAAGTCCTGCAGAAAGACTGCTGGACCCACGGGAGCAGTCCCACGTGATCTGATGAAGCTGCTAGTCAGACTTACGGATGTTTACATGAAAAGCATCTCTCAGTGTGGCCCGCACTCTGGAAATACAGAACATCAAGGGCTTAAAAATGATCATCAAAATGGCTAAACAAGGGAATTGCCTCACGTGTATAGACAATATGTGAAATCAGAAAGCTTATTATATTTGAGAATAATACAGGAATCCCCGTTGATTTTATGTTTTTATTTATAAGACAATATTTATTAAGTGAGAATGTTTTCAAATCTCAAGATTCATATTTTAATGTTTATCACCAGTAAAAATTTCATATAGCTCAAATGCTTCAGATACTATATTTTTATTGCACTTTTAATATGGGCCATGAACACCAAAATCACTTTAAAAAATACAATTTGGTCAATATGATTTATTTGGCTACAGAATGTCTACATGCTTAGGAATCAGTTCATTCAGAAATGATCTCACAGTTGTAACTGCAAGGTTTTCATTTGCTCACCTGGCATGAACAAAAGCTAGAACACATCGGTTTAAGAATATTCTGAGAGAATTTGAAAGATCTGCGGAAATGGGCGTGTCAGAAACGGCGGCAGTGAAGGCCCCAGGCAGGGGTTAGCAAACTCTGGCCTGTGAGCCAAATCCTGCCTGCAGCCTGATCTTCCAGAGTTCTCCTGGGACTCAGCCACATCCTTCCGTTCACGTTTTACCCACGGCTGCTCTCAGTCCCATGGCTGGGTTGAGTGATTGAGACAGGGACCCTGTGGTCTGAAAGCCTGAAATTCTTACCGTCCGGCCCTTTGCAGAAAACAGTGCTGATCTACCGATCTACCCTGGAGAACACAGTGCTGGAGCCAAGTCCCTGAGACTGGGAAGGGATGGGAGACCCAGACTGGAACACAGGCTGGAATCGGGCGACTTCCCAAGGACCCATCTCCTGACCATGGTCCCCAGGACAGGCAGAGGGCACTGGGTAGGGAGGCCCCGGCCTGCTGAAAAGGTCAGGCTTGTGGGCAGGGATGCAGCTGCAGGGCTAAATGCCGCAGGAGCAATTTAGATTCTGGAATCCTGTAGCCTAGGAGCCAGGTGGACGCACCCTCTCCAAGGAGGCCCGGCCAGGGTGGTGGCCAGGCAAGGGTCAGAGGGGGCCCAGGATGGTCAGTAGACCCAGAGGAGGTAAGGAAAAAGGGCGACCCATGACTGTCCTGCTGGACTTGCAAGCAGAAAGGGTCAGCATGGGGACCCGGAGGCTGCAGTGGGGGGGTCCTGAGCCCTTGTCCAGTCTTGGACCCAGGATCAAGTGACACAG
Source organism: Pongo pygmaeus (assembly GCF_028885625.2). Lineage (NCBI taxonomy): Eukaryota > Metazoa > Chordata > Mammalia > Primates > Hominidae > Pongo > Pongo pygmaeus. The sequence continues at coordinate 142,962,662 of NC_072384.2, read as the reverse complement.
GAAGGGACTTGTGATGCCCAGCAAGCATGAGCCACCCCCACCCCAACCAGGGAGGCACCTGGTGTCCTCTCAGCAACGGCAGAGTGGTTCGTTACCTGCCTTGAAGTCACCTCTGGAATTTTGCAGCTGGATCTCCAGGCTCAACCTGTCTCAAGATTAGCCCTGGAACTTTGAAGGCAGCACACAGCCAGATGCCAGCAGTCAGATAAATGCATGGGGGTACACGGCCGGAAAGGGAGGGACACGGAGGCTATTTTAAGGTTAAGGAAAAGCCTTTAGCACTTTGCCTCAAGGTTATATCTTGACACCCAAGAGAAAGAAAAAGACAGTTTAAAATGCATTTTGAAGTTCAGCTGCCTTGTTACACATCCTTCCACAGGACTTGGAGTGGACTTGCAGGGAGGCCTGCCCTGAGCTCAGAGCCGGCAGAGTCTGGTACCCTTTCGCATAGACACACCCCGCAGTAGCAGTAAATGGCAACCGAGGTTGCCCAGCCTGCAAGGGGAGGGCCCCGTCAGCCCCTCAGGAATGGAGCCAGATGCTCCTCTGCCGTAGCCTCACCCAGCAGCACGCCAAGAGGGAGGGTGTCGGGAATGGTAGCAGAGGAGGGAGCTGGTGAATCCGCTGCAGACCCCAGGGCTGACGCAGGAGCCATGGGTCAGCCGAGTAAGGATCGCTCGGCTGTGACGCTGAAGTCAGCTGCAGGGCAGAGTAGATGCAACCTGGCCACAAGTGTGCCCGGGCAGTGTGAAGGACGGACTGCGGCAGACATGGCCAGGGATGCCCAGACGCCCCGTGCACGCCAGGGACAGCCTCGACCCAGCAATCCACAGCGTGCGAGGGACGGACTGGCGTGCACAGGGATTCTCCACTGTCACACAGTGTGTCTGCTAGTATGACACTGGTCAAAATTAAAGATCAAAAACTTGTAAAATGACTCAGAGGTGTGTGGTGTGTGTGGAGGCGTCGGTGCAAAGAAACAATCAAATGACCAAGTAGCGTCCAGAGACAAGTGCACGGTGCTGTGGGCAGCACCAGGGAGTGTGGAAAGTTTGCTCTTTTTAATAAATGGAGCCGGGTCAACTAAATATCCACATGCAAGGAGTAAACCTTAACATTTACTTCCCAGCACATAAAGATCAATTCCAGTTGGATTTCAGATCAAATACGAAAGGCAAAACCATAACAATTCCAGAGGAAAGCACCGGAGAGCATCCCCTGATCCCGAGCTCCAGGGGTTCTAATTCCATCTTGTAATTCCAAGCGTGTTCCGTCTCCTCTCCCTCCTCCCTTCCTCTCAACCTCCGTCTCTCTCTCACTCTATTTCAATACAGACACATAAATATCTGTGTCCTGAATCATTCCAGAGTCCACTGCAGACATGATGCTCCTTTAACCTCAGATATTTCGTCCTGTATTTCCCAAAAGCAAAGCTGTTTTCTTACATAACCGCAGTCCAAAAATCAAAATCAGGAAATTCATATTGATCCAGTGCTATTACATAACCCATAATTTGTATTTACATTTCTCTAATTACCCCCATAATGCCCCATTACTGGTGATGTTAATTTGACAATTTGGTTCAGGTGACGTCTGCCAGATTCCCTACTATGAATGATCGTTTTTGCATTTGTGATCAACGGTATCTTGTGCGGGGATGCAGGAAACCATGTTCATACTCTTATGCCTCAGATTTCCGCCCACTTACTTTAGCATCCATTAATTAATCTTGCTGCATCAATTATTATTGATTGTTGCTCCGATGGTGGTTTTATTCAGTGTCACTGTTCCTTGCGTGCATGTTTCTCAGTTGACATTCTAACTGTTGGGGTCTTTCTCCCTCTTTATAACGTGTCCTCTCTCCTGTCCTGACGTCATCTGGGGCTGCAGCTGTCCCAGGCAAGGCAGGTTTCAGCCGTGTCCTCCTGCCAGGCCCCATCCTCCTCTAAGCACTTTCTTACACTTTACCCCAACGGGTTCCAAGGGCATCCTGCTCTAAGCTCATCCTTCCTGGAGAAGACTTTTTTCATACTCCTTTGGTGCATTTTCTGTTAAATTTAGCCCTAAACAATTGTATCTCCCGTTCTGGTGTTGTAAACTGAGTTATCATTCTATCTTCTAACTGGTTATTATTTAGTTTAATTAAGTCCCAGCTATTTATCTTTGTTTTTATTGCATTTGCTTTTGGGTTCTTGGTCATGAAATCTTTGCCTAAGCCAATGTCTAGAATGGTTTTTCTGATGTTATCTTCTAGAATTTTTATAGTTTTAGGTCTCACATTTAAGTTCTTGATTATTTGTGTATGTGAAAGTATGGTCTCATCATATCCTGTTCCACTGAACTTTTTCTTCTTGCCTATTTGGTGAGACGCTGTCTTTAGGGCTGAGGCACTTAAAAGGTATAGATGTGAATGTCACGCGTGTAGATACCATGTATGCCTCAATAAAGACACTGATCACGTGCCTGTGTGTATTTACGGAATCACATCAAGAAAGTGTCTGTTCATAATTATCATCCAGAATGATTTATGAGAAATGGATGTTAACATTCATCAAAGGTTTTTTCAGCATTTATGCAAGTAATCAAATGATTTTTCTCCTTAGATATCTTAATTCGATACAACATATTAATGATTGTCATGTTGTGTCATTTCTTTGTGTGGAATTATATTCTTCATGCACCGATAATACAACTAGAAGGTTTGTGTCAACGTTTGCAGGTGGCCAGTCTATGCATTCCTTTTTTTTCCCCGTCTTTATCAGATTTAAGTGTCAAGGTCACACTTGCTTCATAGAATTGGGATGTTTTCCTTCATTTCAGGCTCTGGAAGAATTTTTCTTTTTTTGGAGCATTAGATTTTTGAAGTTTTGCTAGACTTTCTCTGTGAATCCACCTTGACCAGGGACTTCTGTGGCACATTTTCTTGATATGTTTCTGTTTTTTTCCTACAGAATTGAATATACTAAACTACATAAACCCAGGGGAATCAATTTCATTAAATTTAATTTTCCTAGTAAATTATCTTTTCACTAGTAACAAGATAAATTCAGGGCCAGGTGCAGTGGCTCACGCCTGTAATCCCAGCACATTGGGAGGTCAAGGTGGGCAGATCACCTGAGGTCAGGAGTTTGAGACCAGCCTGGCCAACATGGTGAAAATCATCTCTAATAAAAACAAAATATATACAAAAATTAGCCAGGCGTGGTAGTGCATGCCTGTAATCCCAGCTACTCAGGAGGCTGAGGCAGGAGAATCGCTTGAACCCAGGAGCCAAGGTTGCAGTGAGCTGAGATCACGCCATTGCACTCCAGACTGGGTGACAAGAGTGAAACTCTATTTCAAAATAAATAAAGAAATTAATTAATTTAAAAAATTAAAAAGGAATATAAATTCATTCCTATAGAGGTAAATTCATTCCTATAGAGGTCTGAAAAGTAGTTTATTTTTTATGGTTTTTCCCTTTTAATAATAGTTTTCCGTTTTTAAAAAATTTTACTATTTTGTATATGTGTGCTTTCTGCCTTTTTTCTTGATTAAACTATCTGGAGTTGTCCAGATATATGATCTATTTGTCTTTATAGTATGTTATTATTTTAAAAGTATTTTGATTTACTATTTAGATGTATTTTTTATTCTTCACCTTATTAATTTTTACATTTTAAAAATTTTCTTCTTTATGCTTTTTTTTATTCTCTTTGTTCCTTATACCAGTCTTTATGGTGCCAAGTAAATATACTTGTGTTCATTCTTTACTTCTGGTTGGTAAAAATATTTCAGAGTTCAGGTTTTCCTCTGTTCATCAATTTCAATGCATTAAATAATCTGAAATGCATTGCTTTATTTACCAGTATTTTAGTACTTCTATAATTTTTATGTGTATTTCCCTTTTTATGGCAAATTTTTAAAATAGCTTTGAAATTTTCAAGTTAAAGGACCTTTTTTAAAAAGGTTGCTAATATTTTCAGTTTTATCAGTTTTTTTGTTTTGTTTTGTTTTTTTCTTGTTACATGAGTAAGTTCTTTAGTGGTGATTTGTGAGATTTTGGTGCACCCATCACCCAAGCAGTATACAGTGAACCCTATTTGTAGTCTTTTTTTTTTTTTTTTTTTTGAGACGTAGTCTGCTCTGTCACCAGGCTGGAGTGCAGTGGCATGATCTCAACTCACTGCAAGCTCTGTCTCCTGGGTTCAACCGATTCTTCTGCCTCAGCCTCCCAAGTAGCTGGAACTACAGGTGCATGCCACCACACCCAGCTAATTTTTTGTATTTTTAGTAGAGATGGGGTTTCACTATGTTGGCCAGGATGGTCTCAATCTCTTGACCTCATGATTCACCTGCCTCGGCCTCCCAAAGTGCTGAGACTACAGGCATGAGCCACCACACCCAGCCCGACTTGTAGTCTTTCATCCCTCACCCCCTTCCCACCCTTTCCCCCAAGTCCCCAAAGTCCATTGTATCATTCTTATGCTTTTGCATCCTCATAGCTTAGCTGTCACTTACACGTGAGAACATACGATGTTTGGTTTTCCATTCCTGAGTTACTTCACTTGGAATAATAGTCTCCAATCCCATGCAGGTTGCCGTGAATGCTATTACTTCATTCCTTTTTATGGCTGAGTAGTATTCCATCATATATATATATACACATATATATATACCACAGTTACCTTATCCACTTGTTGATTGACAGGCACTTGGGTTGCTTCCACATTTTTGCAGTTGCGAATTGTGCTGCTATAAACGTGTGTGCAAGTAGCTTTTTTGAATAATGACTTATTTTCCTTTGGATAGATACCCCGTAGTGGGATTGCTGGATCAAATGGCAGTTCTAGTTTTAGTTCTTTAAGAAATCTCCACACTGTTTTCCATAGAGAGTGTACTAGTTTACATTCCCACCAGCAGTGTAGAAGTGTTCCCTTTTCACCACATCCATGCCAACATCTGTTATTTTTTAATTTTTTTGTTATGGCCATTCTCGAGGGAGTAAGGTGGTATCACATTGTGGTTTTGATTTGCATTTCCCTGATCATTAATGATGTTGAGCATTTTTTCATATGTTTGTTTGCCATTTGTATATCTTCTTTTGAGAATTGTCTATTCATGTCCTTAGCCCACTTTCCGATGGGATTGTTCACTTTTTTCTTGCTAATTTGTTTGAGTCCATTGTAGGTTCTGGATTAGTTCTTTGTCAGATGTATAGATTGTGGAGATTTTCTCCCACTCTGTGGGTTGTCTGTTTACTCTGCTGACTGTTCCTTTTGCCATTCACACGCTCTTTAGTTTAATTAAGTCCCAGCAATTTACTTTATTTTTATTGCATTTGCTTTTTGGTTCTTGGTCATGAAATCTTTGCCTAAGCCAATGTCTAGAAGGGTTTTTCCGATGTTATCTTCAGAATTTTTATAGTTTCAGGTCTTAGATTTAAGTCCTTGATCCATCTTGAGTTGATTTTTATATAAGGTGGAAGATGAGGATCCAGTTTCATTTTCTACTTGTGGCTAGCCAGTTATCCCAGCACTGTTTGTTCAATAGGGTGTCATTTCCCCACTTAAAGTTTTTGTTTGATTTGTCAAAAATCAGTTGGTTATAAGTATTTGGGTTGATTTCTTAGTTCTCTATTGAGTTCCATTGGTCTATGTGCCTATTTTTATACTATGTGCTTTGGTGAATATAGCCTTATAAGCATAGTTTGAAATCAGGTAATGTGATGCCTCCAGATTTGTTCTTTTTGCTTAGTATTGCGTTGGCTATGCAGGCTCCTTTTTGGTTCCATATGAATTTTAGGATTTTTTTTCTAGTTCTGTGAAGAATGATGGTGGTATTTTGATGGGAATTGCATTTAATTTGTAGATTGCTTTGGGAAGTATGGTCATTTTCACAATATTGATTCTACCCATCCATGAGCATGGGATGTGTTTCCATTTATTTGTGTCATCTATGATTTCTTTCAGCAATGTTTTGTAGTTTTCTTCGTAGAGGACTTTCACCTCCTTGGTTAGGTGTATTCCTAAGTATTTTATTTACTTATTTCTTTATTGCTATTGTGAAAGTGGTTGAGGTCTTGATTTGAGTCTCAGCTTGGTCGCTGTTGCTGTATAGCAGAGCTACTGACTTGTGTACATTAATTTTGAATTCTGAAACTGCTGAATTCATTTATCAGCTCTAGGAGCTTTTTGGAAGAGTCTTTAGGGTTTTCTAGATACACAATCATATCATCAACAAACAGCAACAGTTTGACTTCCTTTTTACCAATTTGGATGCCCTTTATTTCTTTCTCTTGTCTGATTGTTCTGGCTAGGACTTCCAGTACCAATAGAAGTGGTGAAAGTGGGCATCCTTGTCTTGTTCCAGTTCTCAGAGAAAATGCTTTCAACTTTTCCTCATTCAGTATTATCTTGGCTGTGGGTTTGTAATAGATGGCTTTTATTATCTTGAGGTATGTCCTTTGTATGCTGATTTTGCTGAGAGTTTTAATCATAAAGGGATAATAGATTTTGTCAAGTGCTTTTTCTATGTCTATTGAGATGATCATGTGATTTTTGTTTTTAATTCTGTTAATGTGGTGTATCACATATATTGACTTGTGTATTTTAAACCATCCTTGCATCTCTGGTATGAAACCCACTTGATCACGATGGATCATCTTTTAGATATGCTGTTAGATTTGGCTAGCTAGTATGTTGTTAAGGATTTTTGCATCTGTGTTCATCAGGGATATTGGTCTGTAGTTTTCTTTCTTTGTTATGTCCTGTCTTGGTTTTGGTATTAGGGTGATACTGGCTTCACAGGATGATTTAGGGAGGATTTCCTCTTTCTCTAACTTGTGGAATAATGTCAATAGAATTGGTACCAATTCTTTGAATGTCTGGTAAAATTCAGCTGTGAATGCATCTGTTCCTGGACTTTTTTGTTGGTAATTTTTTTAGTACCATTTCAATCTTGCTGCTTGTTATTGGTCTTTTCAGGGTTTCTCATTCTTCCTGATTTAAGCTAGGAGGGTTGTATCCTTCCGGGAATTTATCCATCTCCTCTAGGTTTTCTAGTTTATGTGCATAAAGGTGTTCACAGTAGCCTTGAATGCTCTTTTGTATTTCTGTGATGTCGGTTGTAATATCTTCCATTTTGTTTCTAATTGAGCTTCTTTGGATTTTCTCTCTTCTTTTGGTTAACCTTGCTAATGGTTTATCAATTTTATTTATCTTTTCAAAGAACTAGCTTTTTCTTTCATTTATCTTTTTTTGTTTCAATTTTATTTAATTCTGCTCTGATTTTGGTTATTTCCTTTCTTCTGTTGGTTGGGTTTGGTTTGTTCTTGTTTCTCTATTTCCTTGAGGTGTAACCTTGGATTGCCTATTTATTTGTGTTCTTTCAGACCTTTTCATGTAGGTATTCGTGGCTATGAACTTTCCTTTTAGCACCACCTTTGCTGTATCCCAGAAGTTTTGATAAGTTGTGTCACTACTGTCATTCAGTTCAAAGAATTTTTTAATTTCCATCGATTTCATTGTTGACCCAATGATCATTCAGAAGCAAGTTTCTTAATTTCCATGTATTTGCATGGTTTTGAAGGTTCCTTTTGGAGTTGATTTCCAGTCTTATTCCCCTGTGGTCTAAAGTACTTCATATAAATTGATTTTCTTAAATTTATTGAGACTTGTTTTGTGTCCTATCATATGGTCTATCTTGGAGAAAGTTCCATGTGCTGATGAATAGAATGTCTATTCTGCAGTTGTTGGGGAGAGTGTTCTATAAATTATCTGTTAAGTCCATTTGTTCCAAGGTATTGTTTAAATTCATTGTTTCTTTGTTGACTTTTTGTCTTGATGACCTGTCTAGTGCTGTCAAGGAGTATGGAAGTCTCCCACTATTATAGTGTTGGTATCTATCTCATTTCTTAGGTCTAGTAGTAATTGTTTTATAAATTTGAGAGCTCCAGTGTTAGGTGGACATATATTTAGGATTGTGATATTTTCCTGTTGGACAGGGCCTTTTATCATTATATAATGTTCCTCTTTGTCTTTTTTAACTGCTCTTGCTTTAAAGTTTGTTTTGTCTCATATAAGAATAGCTACTCCTGCTTACTATTGGTGTTCATTTGCATAGAATGTCTTTTTCCACCTCTTTACCTTAAGTTTATGTGAGTCATTATGTGTTAGGTGAGTCTCTTGAAGGCAGCAGATACTTGATTGGTGAATTCTTACCCATTCTGCAATTCTGTACCTTTTAAGTGGAGCATTTAGGCCATATACATTCAACGTTAGTATTGAGATGTGAGGTACTATTCCATTCATCATGCTATTTGTTGCCTGTATACCTTGATTTTTTAAATTATATTTTTGTTTTATAGGTCCTATGAAATTTATGTTTTAAAGAGGTTCTGTTTTGATGTGTTTCTAGAGTTTGTTTCAAGATTTATTGATGTGTTTCTAGAGTTTGTTTCAAGATTTAGAGCTCCTTTTAGCAGTTCTTTTAGTGCTGTCTTGGTAGTGGTGAATTGTCTCAGCATTTGTTTGTCTGAAAAAGACTGTATCTTTCCTTCATTTGTGAAGCTTAGTTTCACTGGATACAAAATTCTTTGCTGATAATTGTTTTGCTTAAGGAGGCTGAAAATAGGGCCCCAATCCCTTCTAGTTTATAGAGTTTCTGCAGAGAAATCTGCTGTTAATCTGATAGGTTTTCCTTTATAGGTTACCTGGTGCTTTTGCCCCATAGCTTTTAAGATTCTTTCCTTCATCTTGACTTTAAATAACCTGATGACAATGTAGCTAGGCAATTATCTTTTTGTGAATAATTTCCCAGGTGTTCTTTGAGCTTCTTGTACCTGGAGGTCTAGGTCTCTAGCAAGGCTGGAGAAGTTTTCCTTGATTATTCCCCCAAATATGTTTTCCAAACTTTTAGATTTGCCTTCTTCCTCAGGAATGCCAGTTATTCTTAGGTTTGGGCATTTAACATAATCCCAAACTTCTTGGAGGCTTTGTTCATTTTTTTAAAATTAATTTTTCCTTGTCTTTGTTGGGTTGGGTTAATTTAGAAACCTTGTCTTTGAGCTCTGAGTTCTTTATTCTGCTTGTTCAATTCTATTGCTGAGACTTTCCAGACATTTTGCATTTCTCTAAGTGTGTCCTTTATTTCCTGAAGTTGCGATCATTTTTTTATTTATGCTATATTTCACTGAAGATTTCTCCCCTCATTTCTCATATCATTTTTTGATTTCCCTGAATTGGACTTTACTTTTCTCTGTTGCCTCCTTGATTACCTTAATAATTGACCTTCTGAATTGTTTTTCAGGTAAATCAGGGATTTATTCTTGATTTGGATCCATTGCTGGTGAGCTAGTGTGATTTTTTTGGGAGTGGTTAAGGAACCTTGTTCTGTCATATTATCAGAATTGTTTTCCTGGTTCCTTCTTATTTGGGGAGGCTAGGTCAGAGGGAAGGTCTGGGGTTCAAGGCTGCTGTTCAGATTCTTTGGCCCACGGGGTATTCCCTTGATGTAGTAATCTCCCCCTCTTCCTATGGATGTGGCTTCCTGAGAGCCGAGCTGTAGTGATTGTTTTCTCTCTTCTGGATCTAGCCACCCAGCAAGTCCACCAGGCTCCAGGCTGGTACTGGGGGTTGTCTGCTCAGACAATGTGAACCATTTTCAGGTCTCTCAGCCATGGATACCCCACCTGCGCTGGTGGAGTTGGCAGGGGGCTGAAATGGACTCTGAAGGTCTTTAGTTTTGGTTAACGCACTATTTTCGTGCTGGTTGGCCTCCTGCCAGAAGGTGGCACTTTCCAGAGAGCATCAGCTGTGGTAGTACAGGGAGGATCTGGTGGTGGGTGGGGCCCTAGAACTCCCAAGAGTATATGCCCTTTGTCTTCAGCTACCAGGGTGGGTAGGGAAGGACATCAGGTGGAGGTGGGAGTAGGCGTGTCTGAGCTCAGACTCTCCTTGGGCAGGTCTTGCTGCGGCTGCTGTGGAGGATGGGGGTCAGGTTCCCAGGTCAATGGAGTTATGCTCCTAGGAGGATTATGTCTGCCTCTGCTGTGTCATGCAGGTTGTCAGGGAAGTGGAGAAAAGCTGGCAGTCAGAGGCCTCACCCAGCTTCCACACAACCGAAAGGGTCAGTCTCACTCCTACCGTGCCCCCACCCGCCAAGAGCACTGAGTCTGTTTCCAGGCAGTGGGCGAGCAGGGCTGAGAATTTGCCCCAGGCTGCCTGCTTCCCAGCTGTGAAAGCAGGTAGGGCGTCATGATTCCCCACCTGTGTTCCAGGCACTGGGCGAGCAGGGCTGAGAACTTGCCCCAGGCTGCCTGCCTCCCAGCTGTAAAAGCAGGTGGGGCTTCATGCTTCCCCACCCTGTGGAGTCTGCACACCAGATTCATGCCCTCCCCCAAGTTCTGACCAGGAGACTTCTCAATCAGTTCAAATTGTTACAAAGTTCAGCTGGAGATTTCCTTCTTCCTGTGGTGTTTTCCCAGTGCCTCTGGCAGCCCTCCCCAAGGACCCCTGCGAGACCAGGCAGAAATGGCTTCCCAGGGGACCCAGAGAGCCCATGGGGCTTTTCTCGCTGCTTCCTCTACCCCTGTATTTCACTCAGCTCTCTAAATTGACTCAGCTCCAGATAGGTCAAATCCTTCTCCCATGAGCTAGATCTTCAGGTTCCCTAGTGAGGGTGTGTGTTTGGGGGTGAATGATCCGCCTTTCCTTCTTTCACGCTTGGGCACTCAGTATTTGGGGTGTCTCCTGGGTCCTGCAGGAGCAATCCGCTTCCTTCAGAGATTCTGTGGGTTCTCTCGGCTTTCCTGATGTATTCCTGCAGTAGTTCTGTGTTTTATCACATTTTGATGAGAGTGTGTTATTTATATTTCTCTCTCTGTGGTGAACTAATCGTCAGGTGTGTGGACATTCCATGAGATTCAGGGGAGGCTGTATTGTTTATTGGGTGTAGCTTTTGATATATTCTCATAATCCATTGATTATGTTATTGAGTCCTTCTATATCTCTACTTATTTTTTGTCTCTTTTTATATTAAATTCTCCTATTATCAGTGTGTTTCCATCCCTGACACCTCTCATTTCCTGTAGATTTTGCTTCCTAAAGAGCCTTGGTCTGCCATTTGTGTGAAGGTACTGACACAGCTCTGCCTCCACGTTAGGCTGTGACTCCAGCATCCAGGAGGGGAGTAGAGTGTGTCCTTGTCACCCCCGCATAAGGGCTGTGACTGCTGTGACAATCTGACCACCACCTGCTCATAGTCCACCCTCTGCATCCACTGGTAGATGAAAAATATCAGAGAAAAAGCAATAAAAACAACAATACAACAGGGCTGGGCATGGTGGCTCACATCTGTAATCCCAGCACTTTGGGAGGCCAACGTGGGCAGATCACCTGAGGTCAGGAGTTCGAGACCAGCCTGACCAACATGGAGAAACCCCATCTCTACTAAAAATACAAAATTAGCCGGGCGTGGTGGTGCACACCTGTAATCCCAGCTATTCAGGAGGCTGAGGCAGGAGAATCGCTTGAACCCAGCAGGTGGAGGTTGCAGTGAGCCAAGACCGCGCCATTGCACTCCAGCCTGGGCAACAAGAGCAAAACTCCATCTCAAAACAAAACATAACAAAAAACAAAAAACAATACAACAATAGCAATGCAAATAAAAAAGCAATACACTATAACAGCTATTCACATGCATTTACATCACATTGAACGTCATGAGTGATCCATGGACAATCTAGATGGCGAGATGGGTGCAGGTTGCAGCAAATGCTACATTCTTACCAGGGACTTGGGCGTCTGCTGGCTTTGCTGCCCTATACTCCTGGTCCAAGCCTGGCACCCAGGGGTGCTCTTTCTGTTGTCTGTTGGTGGCAGGCCTCTGTCCTCTCACCACACCCTTTCGGAATCACTCTGTCTTTGGTATATAGAGTGTGCTGTTGTGTCTTGCTTTGGGTGGTCAAATTTAAAACCTTTTGACTTTTAAAAGGTGAGTTGAGCCCATTAGCATTTATTATTAAAACTCATATGTCTGGGTTCAGCACCATCATATTATTCTATGGAATAGTTATTATGCAAATTATTGTGTTTGCTGTTTCTTTCTTACATGGTGTATATTTCTCTGGTCTTTAAAAAATTTTGGTATTTAAGGAGTGTTGCTTTCTACCTTTATAGTTATTTCTTTTAAAATGACTTTATTCTACTGCTCTTTTATCTAATCCATTGCTATTTGGCTCATAGGTTTTAATTTTTCCTTCATTGCTGAGCCCTCAGTGCTGCTCAGCCCCATCTCCTTCTCCTGCCTCCTCCCTGTTGCACCCTCTCTGTTCTGCCAGAATAAAACTAACCACGCCCACAGGCATCCCACTGACACCAGCCATCCACGTGGCCAGCTCTGTGTCACTTTTAGGTCCACAATTAAACATCTTCCATTCTCACAGGTATTAGTTCTGCTGGAGTTTCTCAGTCATCTCCCGGTTGGCTGCTGTTCCTGCTCCAGTAGATTCTTCAAAGGCAGAGCAGATGCCTCTGGGTTTAGAATCCCTGCAGCTCTGGGGAGCACCCGCCTCGCCCTGTGACCTGGCATCCAAAGGGAGGTGACTGGATGTGAAGCCCTTGGTTCATGTTTCCTTCACCCTTTTGAAAATGATCTTCTACTGTTACCTTGATGTATGTTATTTTTGAGAAATGTGAGGCCCTTGTACATTATTTCACCTTTTTGACCTGAAACACTGGTCATTTTTTCCTTATGTGTTTTTTTGTTTGTTTTTTGAGACGGAGTCTCACTCTGCTGCCCAGGCTGGAGTGCAATGGTGTGATCTCGGCTTACTGCAAGCTCTGCCTCCCGAGTTCACATCATTCTCCTGCTCAGCCTCCTGAGTAGCTGGGACTACAGGCGCCCACCACCATGCCCAGCTAATTTTTTGTGTTTTTAGTAGAGATGGGGTTTCACCACATTAGCCAGGATGGTCTCCATCTCCTGACCTTGTGATCTGCATAGCTCAGCCTCCCAAAGCGCTGGGATTACAGGCATGAGCCACCGTGCCTGGCCCTTTCCTTGTGTTTTAAGTCTAACACTTCTACTAGGATAAACCGCAGAGTTGATTGTTCCAGGTCACGTTCCTCTGTGTGTGCAGCTCTCGTCTTCCTTTGCTTTCAGAAAGACTTGTTGGGTTATAGTTTTAAATATTAGTTCTGTTTTATTTTTTGTTTATCTCCAGTCACATATAAATTGGGTTTTCTTTGTCTTCTATTTCCACTACTTTCTGGTCCATATTAATTTTTTATTTATCTGATTTTCCTTCTTTGAGTTGTTCATTTTGTTTTTATCCAATGACCTTTATTACATTTTTATCTGAATCTGTTCTCTCTTGGGCGTGTTATAACTATTCCTCATTTTCTATGGTTTTGTGGTTTTCTTGGGTTTATTTTGCAATTTCTGCTCTCTTGCTTTCTTTCTTCCAGATGGGTGGTCCATGTTTCTTCTTAGTTTGTGAATTTTGGATTCATAGTACCTTGTCACACCTTCTCGTGCTTATTTAAAGACATTTAAGTCCGTTTGGAAGATTTTGTTGCAGTTTTCTTCACTCATTGCTGGCGTCCCAGGGAGATTTCCACCCAAGGTGGTTTTCACTCTGTTTTGTTTTACATTTATGAAGACTGTGCCTTTGCATCTCTGTGGACAGGGCTGGTTGTGGAAGATAGTTGACATCGTCCTGGGTCACAGGCACCGCTCCAGTCAGCATGGTCCTTGCGTGGAGTCCTGTGTGAGGGGAAGGGTTTTGTGGCCATCATTAGTTTTACACAATTTCCTTTTCCTGGTGGGATCCTAGAGTTTCTCTCTAACATCCCTTCCATTATACCACATGGTTTCCAAAGGGCACTTTCCTTTCCATCCTCTCTCCTCCAAAGTCTTATCTTGGCAAAGCCACCTTCTTGAGCATGTGAGTGTGCCCAGCCCCTTCCTGTAGCCAGTGCCCCAACCTGTGTACCGTTTTCCAGTATTTTCACCCTCAAGTGGACTTTCTTTCTGGCAGTGATTTTAGATCAGTTCTAGGTTCACTGTTCGTACTTTCCCTTTTCTCTTTCATGTGCATTCTCCCCAAGCTGCCCTGTCTCTGCCGAGGTCTGCAGCAGGGCCTGGGCCTGATTCCCTGGCTGCACCGTCCATGTGTGCATAGCAGCCGTGCTGGGCTCCTCTCCCGGCTTTGCGGGTCGTGTGGCTCTGGGGCTGTTCTCTCCCCTTTTGTTCTGTTTCTGTCTTGGAGGCCTTGGGAGTTTCCCCGTTTTGCCGGCGCTGTTGCCACAGCATCCCCAGCTGCAACTGACGCTTGACATTGGTTTCATTGGCTATGTTGATGCTTCAGAAAAACCTGGGGAATTCACAGTTTTACAGCACTGAGTCTTCCAACTCTTGAATATTCCCTCACTAATCTTTGTATAGCACTCAGTGTAGAGGTCTCACGTGCCTTCATTAGTTTTACTCCTGGGGGTTGTGTTTTGGATGCTACTGTGAGCTGAGCTGCTTTGCACTTCATGTTCATGTTAGCATTGCTGGCACATGGAAACACAGTGGGTTTTCATGTCATTGATTTTTTATCCATTGGCCCTGCTAGACTCATATTATTAATTTTTAATAGTCTGTAAATTCTTTTGTATTTTCTGCATATATAATCATATCATCCATAATTATTGTAATTTTGTTTTTTCCTTTACAATCATAACATTCTAGTTATTAAGTTAAATGGGTACATTAGTGGTTTTTATGTTCTCATTTAAGCCATTTAAATGCCTAAGATGTTTCTCATAAAGTAAAATTTTAATTGACCAAGAAAGTTTTTGGTGATGATATATTTTTCTGTAAGTCACATTTCTCATAAGAAAGTAAAAACCGCTCCATTCACTTGGAGCTGTCTTCAAATTTGGTCCTAAGAATGGTTTTGAATGATTTCATTGTGGACAATGGTACCATTTCTGTTCTTCTGCCCAAAAACTATTACAAAATGTTAGAGTTGGCCAGACATTTCTCCACTCTCCTCCTTTCTAATGTTTAAAAATATCCCTTAACATTTTCTGTAGTTTACAAGTGTCTGTGAAGGAAGTTTAAATGTTGTCTTCTTGGAGTCTTGAGACCTCTGGGAATCCATGACAGCTGCACTGTGTCTGTGTCTGTCTTGCAGTGGACCCTCCAAGGAGAACACAGAGGAAGTCAGGAGTGGCTGTGAACCAGTAGTTTTGAGTGAGCCTGGCTACCCTGGCAAATCTATCGTGAATCCCCTGAATGAAGCAGGGAGTTTGCACTGACACAACAACGTCGAAGGCCACTCTTCACCGCAGTTGAGCCATAGCAGTTTCCAAATCAACGCTGACCAAAGACATATTAATATTTCATCACCATTCTCCACACACATGCATCCACTGAGCTACATTTACTTATTCTCAGCACTCTACATACATTGCTGATGTTAAACTCTTAATAAAAGTCATGCGTTCTGCAAAGTTATGCTTAATAACTTCAAGGACCCTCAGTGAATGACCACAAGCTCTGCATTTCTGGGGAGTGTTCCTTGCCTCCTGGGACTTGAGTGTTTGTGCTGTCCAGAGACAGACGGTCAGACAGTGATTAATGCGGCTGCTCTCCACCACCTCAGAGATGTCCCCAGGCTGGCCCCTCACACTCCCCATAAGCCACACTCCTGGTGCCTACTCTCTATTATTCCCAAATCAAGCTTTAATAGACTTGGAAAATCTGTGTTGTATCTTCTCTGTTACCAGAAAGAAGTAGCACCTTAACTAAGTAAAGCAGTGGATTGTTGAGGTTAAATTTGGCAAATGAGCCAATTCCTTCACCGTCTTACTGTTCGTATTTTAATTTTTATTCTTTTATATCTCAGTATATGCACTAAAGACAGCTAACATACTGTTGATAACATAAGAGGAAACATTTAAGACACAATTTTAAGTTTAATCTGAAATAAAATTCTTAATTTTGTTAACTATGATAACATTTTTTTCTGTTAAATAAGGAACTTTTAATTGCTTAAAAAAATAGGAATACCCACACATTCAGCACCTTGGCCCTTTCTTCCAAACCTACCTGCAGGCAGAATTGGCAGCATCTGAAGGGTAGAAACGGCTTGATTTCTCCCTGTGGGTTCAATCAGATTCTCTATGGTCTGTACATCAGAAATCCACATGGAAGTGAATTCCATCATAAAATCATAAAGGTGCAGCAAAAATGTAAACAATGCCCTTACTTGGGAAATATGGAAACCAGCCAGAGAGGAGGTGGTGGCAGCCGGGGCCAGGCTCTCTGCCCCATCCCAACCCTCTCTGCATTTGTCCTAAAGATGCTCATTTATCTCCAGCACACACTCAGTTTTATAAAGCCATTCATAGCAGGAATGAGTGTGCAAACATCCCTGGAACTGGTGGTCACCAGGGCAAGGATCACACCTGTCACCTGTGGGAAGAGAAAGTGGGTGGTTCAGGTTGGAAGAAACCTCTAGGGGCAGGTATTTACCGAGCACTCACTCTCAGATCATCCCACTGATTAAAATTTAGAGAGTATTGCATTGCATTTGATTCCCAACTCGGTTTCAAATCAGTTTTTTTTTTTTTAGTTATAAAACCCAATAAAGAAGGACAAAGCAAACACAAGGCAGCTTTCTAAAATAATAATAAAAATAAAAATGTGAATGAAAGTCATTTTTTATGGATGTATTACATAGACTATATTTTATTAATATTTAACAATCCCCCTCACTTAGCTGCCCACAAGGCACCTAACACTGCATGCCATGCAGCATTTATTAGTATTTATTATTTATTTAGCGGTATTTATTAGTACTCCGACGTTTAGAAGCGCAATCTGCCACTCATTTCGGCTGAAGCTGTGATTTCGGGCTGGCAGATGGCCACCTTTAGAATCTGCTACCTGCCTTCTCTGTGGTCCCCATGTGGATGAAAGGATCCATTAAGGGTGTTACTGTGCCTGGCATTTGAGTGGCGGCCCCGCCAGGCCTGGCATGTCCCTGCATGTGGAGCTGGGTACCCATGGCCCTGCCCAGCGTCACGCGGTGTCTTCTCCCCCAGGACGAGTGATGCGGGCATGCTTTCCCACCGCGAGCACCTGCCGGTCACACAGATTGTCATCACCGACGCGGACCGCCCGGGATCCGAGGCAGCTTACAAGCTGGGACCTTTGCAGTGCCAGGGAGACGGTAGGTAGCGCCCACACCTCTCTCCTGACAGCGCCTGTCTGCGCAAAGACCGCCTCCATGGGGGTGTTGGTGGAAAACGAGGAGTTATGGGCCTTTTTAAAATTAGGGAAGTGACGTATGCCGCGTGGCTATTACTCGGTGGTTGGTCTAAGGCGTTACCGGGAGAGGCAAGGGGAGCCCTGAGAAGCTTCCCCGTTGACGGGAAACATCAGCTAAGGGAAAGGCCCCCTGCGAGTGTGTGCAGCACGCCCTGCAAGAGAAGCTTCCGGAGACTCCATGGGTGTCATCTGTCCACGGACCCAGCCTCCTGTCTCCATCGCCTGGTCAGGGAACTGGGACCTGAAACCAGCCATGCACTCGACTTCTCACTACCAGGATGGCGGGATCAGAACATTGGCTGGAAACAAGCTAACCAAGTGCATTTCGCTTTTTCACTTCGATTTCTGCAACTCTAGCGCTCTCTCTTTTTTTTTTTCTCTCTCTCTCTCTCCTTTGTAGCAGTGGCTCCTGTGATTTCATTTCTCACAATATTTGCAACCTAAAGCAATATTTTTAAATGCAATTGCAGCTTTCATGGCCACTACACATTTGCAGCAGGGAGCTTCCCAGGTGGAGACCAGTCCCTGTGAGCACCACCCCACTGTGAGGCAGTGCACGCCCAACCTCGTGTCCCGCTGAGACATCCGGTGACTTCAGACACTCCTCAATGGTTTCACCACCCACGTTTAGTTTTGTTTTTTACCTTTCTCAAAGATTTTATGGTCCAAGTTCTTAACTAGAACTTAAAATAAAAACAGAGCAATTATTTATTCTAAATTAAACCTTAGCACACATTTGTGATGTGTCATTGTAGGATTGTAGAAGTTTGGAAGAACAGATGTGACTGATGATTATACAAGCGCCACCACGCACCTGCCCATCATAGGTGCTCCCTGACAGCTGCTCTCTCCACACACCTGCCCATCATAGGCGCTCCCTGACGGCTGCTCTCTCCTGCTCTACGCCCTCGGCTCCCACCTCTGGCTCCGTCCCTGCCCCTCAGTGACCCCTCAGTCGGCCCTGTGATGATCATAGATCTTTACCCCAAGACTTTGACTAGATTCTCTCTGATTGCCTGGCTCAGAGCAGTCCTCCATTGCTCCAAGCTCAGCATGAATTATGAGAGAACTGGGGTCTCTTCTGTTCACATCTCCATTAGGTTTTTAGTCTGTGGGTCCTGGCAGGGAGGATGCCCATCCTGGGTAAGCACCCACAGGCTGGAACTGGCCATCAGAACCAGCCCACGGCCATCAGAACAGGCCCAGATGTCAGCCTGGAAATCAGGCGGGAGCCACACGGGGCTTCGGGCAGCCTCTGAGAGCTGCTTTGTGGGTCATCCACGGTGCTTTTGCATTTTTACGAATCGCTCTTTGTTTGGTCAGTGTTTTGGGGAGATAAGCTCTGTGAACCGGCTCCATCACGCCACCTTCCTTCTCCAGAAGTGTGTATGCTATGCAAACCTTTCACAAGCAGGAAAGAGATACTCTTTATTTTCATGTTCAGTTTGATGATCGGACCTGAAAAGCCATTATAAATCTTTGACATTTGAATTCTGATCATTTTAAATTTAATGTAAACATCGGCCCTGCTGCTACCTGGCATTGGAAAACCTTCTTCTAAGTGTCCTGTGGAAGGAAAAGCCATGGCTGAGCTGCTGGAATTGGCTCTTTCATTTCTTCTGCGTGACTGGAGCAGCTGTCTGGGAAATCCTAGCTGCCCAGAGAGCATGAATATTTAGGGTGTGCAGCTGTGCAGCCCAAAGGAGGCCGCCCCTCAGACAATGTCGTCCTTGATTCTCTCCCCTCAGGCACTGCTGTGCCTAAACCACTTTGGGAGAAGGGAATCAAATCAACCCTGCCCTGACAACAGGGTTTTGGGGCTGCATCGGGGCTGCCTGCCCAGAGCCTGGAATCCATCCCCGTCTGAAACTCTGAGTCCCTCGCTCTGCTTGGGGCTGTTCTCTTTTGGTCCCTGCCTGCCCGCTCCTCTTCCTTCCTCCCTGCCTGCCTCTCTCCATTTGATCCGCGAAGCACAGGAGGGTTTCTTGGAGGACACTTTATAAAACCGAACGAAAGGCATATTCTGAATTCTCTGTGGCTGAAGAAAACAGGAAATATTGCCAAGTCCTTTAGTGAAACAATGTGTGAGTGGCTCCAGTGATGCAACAGGGGAGGCCATGGCGGCATCGCCCTCCTGGGGGCCACAGTGAAGAAGAGAACAGGTGTACCTCGCACCCACAGGACGATGCCAGGGACCAGGGAGGAGGGAAGGGCAAGGGCGAGGGAGGGCTCCACAGAAGGCCATGTCTGGAAGGAGGCCTGGATTGAGGAGGACAGGGTGGGTGCAGCGTCCAGCACACAGAGAGTCCTGCTCAGCAGGAACCAAGCATGTGGGGCTTGGCTGAGGGTTGCTGTGACCCAGTCTGAGCTTGAAGCAGCTTCAACAGAGGCCAGGTGGTGAGGATCGAACTGGGGCTGGATCTGAAGATAAAAGCAGAAAGATTGAATGGGCAGTGGATGTGATTTACAAGTCTGGCAGCCTCGAGGGTTGGGTCTGAGCGGCAGAGCCTGGGATTCGTGTGCAGAGCTCAGGGATGAGCTGCTCCAAAGCCCGAGATTGGCATGGGCAGAGCAGAGAGGGGGGTGTTGGACTTGGGAGAGGCTGGAGGGGGAGGCATCAGAGGGTAGTGGGTGTCTGGGGGGAGGAAGAGCCAAGGGCAGAGCCCCCCAGGGCAGAGAGCAGTGGGCATGCGGGACGGGCCAGGAGTTCTGAGCAGCGGTGCCATGAGGAGGACCCTGTAGGGCCTCAGGGCGGGGAGAGAGTGTGTCCAGTTGCACCAGTGCCACCGGGCCACATTGCAGGACAGAGGTGCCCCCTGGACCTATTGGCAAGGGGCCTGTGCCAGCCCAGGGAGTGCACAGGAACATTGAACAGAGGCCCAGGGCTCCCTCCACACCGCGTCCTGCACCGGTCACAGGGGAGCACGGATGGAACTTTGGGTCCAGAGTTGCTTCTTTCCACTCCTTTGTGACCGGCTGATTCTTGGTGGCTGTGAGAATGAACAGCAGCGGAACAGAGGAAGGAACGGCCCAGTGCGTGCTGCTGTGCTGCAGGTGATGGATGCAGGCCTGTGCCTCCAGAGTCCGTGTCGAGCTGCTGATGTCAGAAGTGCCACCCTCTAACCTGGAGGCAAAGGTGCGCATGGAAGACCCGGCCGTGCATCTGCTGAGCTGGCTCCTTAGCACTGCTGTCAAGAGATAATTTCTGAGAGTAATGATCCCTTCCTGTTGGCCTGACAATTTCATGCCGCACGTGTCTCCATACGAGGGTAGCTTTTCTATGCACACGTTCGTGAATAGCTTTGTTCTCTTTTCCAGCTGTTCTACCAACCAAAAACTGTAATTATATCCAGCATATTGCATGATTTTCATTTTGTTTTGCTTTATATTTGATTCCTATCATTTTCCCCAAAATTAGGAAATAGCATTACAAATTTCAAAAGAGGAACCATTGAAGTCTAAAATCAAGAGTAGCTATGCTCTCAACAGGGAAATTATAACCACTACTGGTGTTTTCTTTTTGTTAAAAAGCCAGGCTTACCAGTTCATTTTTGTAAATAGTCAGAAAGGTAAATTTGAATAGAAAAAGTTACTATCTCAGCATTTTTATAATTTCTATTCCTAGTTTTAAGAAACATACAGTTATATTGTGTATGTCTTGGATCTTGGAAGTATGCATCCTTGCTTTATAAAGCCACCTGCCTTTTAACATGTTTTCTCTTCCTTTTTAAAAATAATTTATTATTTGGAAGTTTATTTGTAGATCAAATAGAAATTTAAAAAAAAATTTATGAAATAAACCTTAATCCCATAGGGCAAATAAAACTTATTTTCCTGAATGGGCAATGTCTATCGGAGAAAAACATTGAAGGCAAGTCTCTTGTTTCATTTTAACTTTGTGAGGGGAGGTTCACCAAGTTATATACAATATGCGCACAATACATCCACCCTCTGTGTAAAAGGTGAATACCATCTGTACGTCATCCACACTACACATGCACAGACGCCATCCACACTGCACGTGCACAGTCCCTGGATGCCCCGTCTTAGACCCTGTGTGTCTGTAGAGTTTATTTCCACATCTCCACCTAGGCAGCTTCCACCCCCTCTCTGCTGTGGAAATCGCACTTGGGTTCTGTAACCCTTTGCGTCACACACACACACACAAGTGAATGCAGTTTCCACCCCCTCTGCTGTGGAAATTGCGTTTGGGCTCTGTAACCCTTGGCATTACACACACACACACACACACACACACACACACACACGAAGTCACCTTGAAGCAGGGCTGTCACCAAGTCCCTGCTGCGCAGGAGGCTCATGTGGTTGTGCCGAGCCCTTCCTGGTGGGTGACCTGGTGGGTGACTTGGAAGTGTTCTTCCAGCTGAACCTCCTATAGCACGAGAGGCCATGGCTCCTGCCAGGAATACCCTGGAGCCACTCCCCAGGGAGTCTCGGGCACCAGGACCCCTAGCCCCTTCTCCTGCCCACCTGTGCGCTGGGCAGAGGACCCCAGGACTCCAGGTGTGGAGGGGGCGTGGGGGCAGCTGCGTTTGCTTTTCTGGTTCCCAGCTGACCAACTGACTGGGCTTCCTGTGAGGTTCAGCCCCTCAGGGAGCTGAAGGTTCAGTCCCGGAGTGGCCCTTGTGTAAACGGGCAGCATGTAGAGCAGATTCTCGTCCACTGGACTAAACGAGCCCCCACTCACAAAGCTAAAATGAAACAAGAGACATCCTTTCATGATTTCCTCCACTTTGGGATATTAAGGAACCCAGACACTCCTGACAGCAGCCAGGGGTGCGAATAGGCCTGATTTTCTGTCTTTCCTGCCGTCTTAATTCACGTATTTTTTTTTCTGCAATTGTTCAACTAAAAGCACTGTGATGATCTCAAGGCATCTCCAGGGACTCGCCTGAGACTGCAAATGTGGGGTTTCCCGGCGGGTGCCTGGCATCGCCTTAATTCACAGAGTTCACTATGGCCAAGCCCAGGAACAACAGTAACACAGAAGTTAAGAAATATGCTTACAGCTTCATTTAACCAGAGAATGCTCCAGAGAAAAATGAAACATCTTCAGAAAGAATTCTCAGCGGAAACCCAGCAAACAGGGGCAGCTGGCTGCATGTGAGCTGCTGAAAACCTGAGCAAGGACTCCTTAATATGAGTTCTTCCAGGTGAAGCTGAGAGGTGGATGAGCTGAGTGTCATCCTCGTGGCTCCGGATGGGAGAGAATGCGGATCTGCGCCCACTCAGAGCAGAGATGAGTGGGGTCTCCCTCTCCCGTGGTAACAGAGGGAACGGATAGTGGGATGTCACTGTTTTTCTGACACCCGTGCATGAACTCATTCTCCAGGAAAAGTAATTTAGGTGTGAGGATGTTATCAAGTCTGGGGAGTGACGAGGAATGGGCTGTTCACATAACAATCTGTGCTTACAATGGATGCCCCAGAACTTTCGAGGCAACACCAGCAGCTTTGGAGTCCAGGACAGCATGGCCAGTACCTACCTGGCTGAGCCTTTAGGGTCATGCACAGCCGCTGGGTCCTACTTCACCACCACGCCACACCACGGGCCTTCCACGAAAGCCAGTGTCAAGCTAAATCCAGAGAAGCTCATGGCATTGCCTCAGAAGGGCATTGCCTCAGAAGGACAACCAGATAAAATAGAGGGAATGAAAGTCCAGATAAAAACCATGAATGGACAGTCATTTAAATCTAGTACATATGACAGGATTGTATTACATGCCTTTGGAATTCCATTTCCATTAACATGCTGATCACTTGGGAAGATGCTTTTATCAACTTGAGCACTGTTAAAATGTTTTAAGCCATTTATTTTGCATTGATCCTAAGTGATACGAAATTACACTAACAGGCCAGGGTGCAGTGGCTCACACCTGTAATCCCAGTACTTTGGGAGGCCGAGGCGGGCAGATCACGAGGTCAGGAGATCGAGACCATCCTGGCTAACACGGTGCAACCCCATCTCTACTAAAAATACAAAAAAATCAGCCGGGCATGGTGGTGGGCACCTGTAGTCCCAGCTGCTGGGGAGGCTGAGGCAGGAGAATGGTGTGAACCTGGGAGGTGGAGCTTGCAGTGAGCCAAGATCGCGCCACTGCACTCCAGCCTGGGTGACAAAGCAAGACTCGGTCTCAAAAAAAAAAAAAAGAAAAAAAGAAATTACACTAACAGAAACCAGTATGAGAAAATTTCCGATCCAGTTTTCTGAGGAGACGTGGAGATCGTTGGATGAAAACAGTATGTTTGTGAGACACGGTCATAGCATGAGGCATGGGTTCCACTGATGAATCTTCTCATTGGAGGAAGATTTACCACCCAGGCCTGGATGAGAGCCGGGGTTCCTGCCACGTGGAGGTGGCCCTGACTGGATGTGGAGAAATTCCGGATGCCTGGGTGGGAGGGTGAGCGTGGCCAGCTCAATGGGTTTCTGCAGGATATTTTCTTTAACTTAAATTTACAAAGGTGCTTAAAATATCAAATGATGAACAAACCAATGTTTTGATAATAAAAGTATGGTGGAACATTATTGAAGTGATTTGCCTGGGTAAAGCGTTCAGAGTGAAGACACTTTTCTTACAGCAAAGGTGAATTCCTTCTTGTACCACGCGGGGCCCTGCACCTCCCTGTTCTCATCAACCGCGGCTCTGCGCGCAGACCTCATGTTCAGGAAAACGTCAAAAAGAACACAAATGCAGCCTTCTTAGGTTGTGGCTACGCTCAACAGTGAATGTTTGACACGCCTCATGGGTTTACTGCCCTCTCCCCCTTCTCCCCGTCAGGGTCCTTCTGGAACTCGGCGTCTTTCCACACGGAGGCCTCCTACCTGCACTTCCCCACCTTCCACGGAGAGCTCAGCGCTGACATGTCCTTCTTTTTCAAGACGACAGCTTCCTCTGGGGTGTTGCTGGAAAACTTGGGGATCACGGACTTCATCAGCCTGGAGCTGCGCTGTGAGTATCCGGGAAGCTCTGCGGGGCACCTGTTACTTTGCTGTAAGCTCTTGGGGCGGTTTTGTGCGTGAAGCACCCCCAGCCCCTGTCATCAGCCCCACCCCTGACTGGTTCATTTCCAGCTCTCAGGTCTATGAGTTCCACTCAGCGCTGGTCAAGGATACCGGCCATGTGCCCCGGCAGCACAGTAGGGGGCCCACGGACCTGTCTGCATTCAGCTGGGTACAAACAGGGCGTTGGGTCCCACCAGGGCGTCCACAGGGCGTTCCTGAATTCCCAGTCCCTTCATGGCACAGACCTGCGATGTTACGGACCCATGCCCCCAACCTCCTCATCAAACTGTGTGAGGTTCAGGACGAAATTCTCCACAGACCCAGGTGGTTTCGAGTTTCTCTGCCATGGGTCATTACCTTTCCAGTTCCTTACTTAGTAAACTGAACTGTATATTCTGAGCTTATTTATTTTCCCGTATACATAAGTTAACTGTGCCTTTCCACCCTACTTCAAAAGTCGATTCCTCGCCTGAGGGCCCCACGCCCTTGTCCCCAGGGAGCCCTCCCCGTGGTCCAAGCTCAGGCCCCTCCTCGGCTGTCACTGACACTGCTTCCCTGTGGTATGTTTCCAGCCCCCGCGGTAGTGGCGTTTTCGTTCGACGTGGGAAACGGGCCCTGCGAGGTCACGGTGCAGTCGCCCACTCCCCTCAATGACAACCGGTGGCACCTGGTCCGAGCCGAGAGGAACGTGAAGGAGGCGTTGCTGCAAGTGGACCTGCTGCCCCCCAGCACCCTCCAGGCCCCCGAGGACGGGCACAGGCTCCTGCAGCTCAACAGCCAGCTCTTTGTGGGTGAGTGCGAGCCGCGCAGCTGGCTTCCCAGTCCTGCGGGTTCTGTAGAGACGGCTGGAGAGGAAGCAGAGAATGCAGCCGGGGTTGGGTGACAGCTGAGGCACCACTCAAGGCTGCGTCCCCACACCCGGTCGGGTGCTCGGTGGTGAGCTCATATCCAGGGCCGGGTGTTCCGTGGTGAGCTGGTCCCCAGGGCCGCGTCCCCACTTCCGGTCAGGCGCTTTGTGGTGAGCTCATCCCCAGGGCCGTGTTCCCACACCCAGCCGGGTGCTTCGTGGTGAGCTCATCCCCAGGGCCTTGTCCCCACTTCCGGCCAGGTGCTCCGTGGTGAGCTCATCCCCAGGGCCGCCTCCCCACACCCAGCTGGGTGCTCCATGGTGAGCTCATCCCCAGGGCTGCGTCCCCACTTCCGGCCAGGCGCTTTGTGGTGACCTCATACCCCGGGCCGCGTCCCCACACCCAGCCGGGTGCTCCGTGGTAAGCTCATCCCCAGGGCGGCGTCCCCACTTCCGGCTGGGTGCTTCACAGTAAGCTCATCCCCAGGGCGGCGTCCCCACTTCCGGCCAGGCGCTTTGTGGTGAGCTCATTCCCCGGGCCACGTCCCCACACCCAGCCAGGTGCTTCGTGGTGAACTCATCCAGGACCCGCACTGGGGCACTCTGCTCCAGCTGCGTCCTGCCCAGTGGATGGTGTAGTAGACTTTCCCAACCATTGGTCTCTACCTGCACGTGGACGCCCGCCCTGAAGCTGCAGCAGGTGCTCCCCTGGGTGTCCCAATACTGGGGCCAGAAGGAAACCAGGAGGGAGGTGGCCACGGCCCATTCACCTTCCTCCTGCTCCCCACCCTCCTTCCCAACCCCGTCACTTGCTCACATTTGCAGGCAACCCAGACCCTCAGTGGCCATTTGCTGTGACTCCCCCGCAGCCCGGAGTGGGGGCCCTGGCTCCTGCCCTGGCTCACTGGTTGGTTTTGGGGCCTCCTGCCCTGGCTCACTGGTTGGTTTTCGGGCCTCCTGCCCTGGCTCACTGGTTGGTTTTGGGGCCTCCTGCCCTGGTTCACTGGTTGGTTTTGGGGCCTCCTGCCCTGGTTTACTGGCTGGTTTTGGGGCCTCCTGCCCTGGTTACTGGTTGGTTTTGGGGCCTCCTGCCCTGGTTACTGGTTGGTTTTGGCTTTGTGTTGTGTTGTCCACAAATGATTTTATTCTCATTTTGGTTTCAGGAAGACAGTAGGATTACCCCCTCTGTAACTACTCCTCTGCATTTTCAAAAGAATAAAAAAGGTATTTATCAGGAACTCCAATCAATGAAAAATAATCACAAACTCTTGCTAGAATCTCAGTGAGGTGGATGTTTGAACTTTTAGGATCCCCACACATTTCTGTGCTTAAGCAATCAACTCTTATGAGCTTTCGCTAGTCAAAAAAATGAAGCTTATTGTGATATTTTACAAACATTTTAGTATTTTCTGTGTATTTTTTTTACTTTTTTGAATTATTTTAGCCTATTAAAGAGATACTTATGGAAATTTTTATGCCTAAGGCACTGCGCTGAATGCCCTAATTGAGATCGTATGGCCACATTTGAATAATGTGTGTAATATACAGTTGTATAAGTTACGAGTACATATAAATAAAATAACACAATTTCTGCAAAACTATGCAGAAAATTCATAGGGTGACTCTGCTTCCTGGACCCTGTGTTCTGAGAATGAAAAGTCTTTCAACCCCACTTAGCTGTCTCGGCTTTTTTTGTTGTTGTTGTTGTTTTTTGAGACGGAGCCTTGCTCTGTTGCCCAGGCTGGAGTGATCTCGGCTCACTGCAAGCTCCGCCTTCCAGGTTCACGCCATTCTCCTGCCTCAGCCTCCCAAGTAGCTGGGACTACAGGCTCCCGCCACCACGCCTGGCTAATTTTTTAGTATTTTTAGTAGAGACGGGGTTTCACCGTGTTAGCCAGGATGGTCTCGATCTCCTGACCTCCTGATCCGCCCGCCTTGGCCTCGCAAAGTGCTGGGATTACAGGCATGAGCCACCGCGCCCGGCCTGTCTCGGTTTTTATACTTGGTAAGTTCGTGGTAAATTCCTAAATCATGGACATCTGCTTTAACACGAAATCTCAGACTGGGTCTCATATCAGCATCTCCTCTCCTGAGCCTGGCACCACAATTAAAACCATAGAAGTGGCCTTTCTACTTTGAAAAATGGAGCAGACAGGAACTGTCCTCAAACTTACAAGTGCAGTCTGCTCTGGGCTGCGGCCGACCGTATCAGGTCCTGGGAGCTACACCTGCTTCCACCATTTCCCGGTGTCCACAGCCTTCCCGGGGCTGAGTTCAGAAGGGATTTGCTGCAAGCAGGGAAGCCCCTGCACAGCCAGCAGCCTGTGAGGGCAGAGACTGGCCGCACCTGCCAGTCCCTGATGTTTTAAAACACTCTCCCAATGAGTCAAGTCTTTCAGTTTTTAAATTCCCATATGTAATTAAACATATGTGTTTGATTTCAATAACTCACTATTTTACCTACTTTGATGAGGAAAAAATAAAAGATTGCCTCATCGCAAACAAAATGTCACAATTTCCAGATAAACCTGGCAGAGCAATTTAGTTTCTGGTTCAATGATTCACCAAACACTGTCTTCCAAACAGGTCCCACCTTTTCTTGACTGTATTGCTCATTTGAACTTTTGTCTATCTTTAGGGAAATTTACAATGTCTTTGTTATATTCTTGATAATGAGAACAAGATGGCTGAGAGGTGGGCTTCTGAGGACAGCTGGTCGAGTGCCTCCCACCTCTGTCCCCAGGGTGCAGGCAGCACCTGCCTCTCTTCCCATCCAAAAGAGTGTCCAGGGCCCTCCCTGGGCCACTCAGCCCACCTGTCTGGGGTCAACTCGCTCTGGGCTCACCCAGCATTTGAGACGGCTGCTACCAGCTTCGCCCTTGAGGAGTGCGGCAGCCCCTCTGACGGCCAGCCCTGACTTCAGAGGCAGAATCTGGTCTAGAGTGAGATGTCTTCATTGATGTCTGTAGCACCAATGCCCAAAGAAATTCGAATTGTCCTCATTTGCAAGGGCTAGGGTCACAGCTCACAGTGCCTTGTGCCTCAGATACCAATTCCTTGGGAACATTATCTGCTTGTGCTGAGCCGTCCTCTGTAGCTGGGGCACACGCAGAGCGTCATGAAGACTGTGCTGTGTTTTCAGAGTTGCTGTTGCTTTATTTTGTAATAATAGCTTTTATCCACAGACTACACGGAAGAAAGATCTTTAAAAACATAAGACAACACTGGAAAAAATAGAAAGTTAACTGCTTTCTCGTGTAGCATATAAATATGAAACAGAGGAAGTTTCACCCTCATGTGTGGGATAGAAGTCACTTGAGATGTTACCTCTTAAGAGTTTCATCAAAAAACTATTAGTTGTCTTATTTGGATAAGCACTGTTTTTATTTAAATTACATTTTCCATTTCACTGGGCTGTGTCAGGTATCCAGGCCCCCGTGATAGCATGGCACTGCTGCATTTGAGGAGATTCAGACCTTTCTGGGCACCACAGTGGGCTAAGGACCTGCTGCCTTCTGACTGGAAGTGGAGACCCACAGCAGCTGAAGGATGTGGGCCCAGCGGAGCAGCATCTCATAGATGGTGCTTGCTGGAGCAGGGTCTCTAATATAGGATACAAATTAAGAGGTTTCTGGGGCTGGACACAGTATCTGAAGCCCATAGTTAACAAATTCTAGAAAGCCGTCTTCTGTGCCATCAAACGCCAGTGAGGAAAAAATATTGTATATGTGAAAAACAATGTCATTTTTAAGAAGTCAGATGCCCGTCATCTCTACGAGAGAGGCTTGAAGGTGGTGGACGTCGCATAATTAAATGGCGCTTGCTCTTGTGGCCACAGGTCCCCACCAACCCAGCGGGATTTTCCCTCCTGTCCCTGCTCTAGGGTTAAAGCATGGCCTCATGAACTGAGCGGCCCCTCAAGGTTTCCCTCCCCTCCCCTTGCAGGTGCTTTTGTGGGGCTAGGCTGCCCCTACAAGGCGGTGCTGGGGTGTAAATGGAGGAGACGCACGGCTCTGAGGACACTCTCCTTTCCACCTGCTGCTGTGAGGACGCTCTCCTTTCCACCTGACACTGTGAGGACACTCTCCTTTCCACCTGCTGCTGTGAGGACACTCTCCTTTCCACCTGCCGCTGTGAGGACACTCTCCTTTCCACCTGCCGCTGTGAGGACACTCTCCTTTCCACCTGCTGCTGTGAGGACACTCTCCTTTCCACCTGCTGCTGTGAGGACACTCTCCTTTCCACCTGCCGCTGTGAGGACACTCTCCTTTCCACCTGCTGCTGTGAGGACGCTCTCCTTTCCACCTGAAATTGTGAGGACACTCTCCTTTCCACCTGAAATTGTGAGGACGCTCTCCTTTCCACCTGCTGCTGTGAGGACACTCTCCTTTCCACCTGCTGCTGTGAGGATGCTCTCCTTTCCACCTGCTGCTGTGAGGACGCTCTCCTTTCCACCTGAAATTGTGAGGACGCTCTCCTTTCCACCTGCTGCTGTGAGGACACTCTCCTTTCCACCTGAAATTGTGAGGACACTCTCCTTTCCACCTGCCTCTCTGTGTCCAGCACTGAGACACAGATGCAGAGGAACCTGGGAAAGCATGCCTGGGCCTGGCCACTCAGCACCAGATGCTCCAGCGCCCGGAAGGCCAGGCCCCGGGGCAGGCTGGGACCCCCCAGGGAGGGTTGGCTGAGGGCTGGCCAAGGGCCCAGGAAGCCTCAGCCCAGCTGGGCTCCTGTAAATAGAGCTGGACACAGACGGGGCACCAGCAGCCTCCTGTGGCAGGAGGAGCACAGTCCAAGGAAAGCAGAAGAAAGTCTCAAAAGCCCCTGTGTCAGGAAGGGAGCAAGGCCCTGGGCAGAGGGGCCTGCAGGTCCCGGGGCCCATTGAATAGTCGGCTTAAGGCAATGAGAAGCCACTGGAGAATCGAAATAAGGGATGCAATGCATCCATTTTGCTTGGTCAAAAGACACACAATTTTTTTTAAGTGGATAAATGGACTACTGCAATTTTTTTTCCACACAGGCAACCAAAGAAAAAGTAAATTTCCACCAAAAGGCACCAACAGACAGTGGGAAGTCTACTCACATACGCCTTCTGTGCCTGTGGCTGGAGCGTGTGCCAGGCTGGAGCGTGTGCCAGGCAGGCACTGAACTGACTGGGAAACTGCCCACCCACTCTGCAAGCTTGTAACGTTCCCATTATTCCAGAACTTGCGGCATTTCACATGAAGTGCACAATCACCTTGTCAAATTCTGCAAAAAATAGCCTTTTGATTGGAATTGTGTTGAATCTGTGAGTGAATTTGGGGGAAGATTAACTTCTTAGCAATATTGATCATTGTTTCCATGAATATGGTATATCTTTTAGTTCTTTAATTTTTTTCTCAATACTATATTTTAGTTTGACATGCAAAATATTTCTACAGCTTTTTAATTAGATGCATTCCTAATAATTTAATATTCTAATATCACTGTAAGTCATTTCAAATACAGTGGATATTTTTGTTTTGATTTTAATTACAAACTTGCTAAATCTACTTACTGCCTCTAGTAGCTTGTTTGTAGATTCCAGCAAATGGTTTACATAGAAAATCACGGGGGGAGGAGCCAAAATGGCCGAATAGGAACAGCTCCGGTCTACAGCTCCCAGCATGAGCGACACAGAAGACGGGTGATTTCTGCATTTCCATCTGAGCTTTGAGGAGAGCAGTGGTTCTCCCAGCACGCAACTGGAGATCTGAGAATGGGCTGACTGCCTCCTCAAGTGGGTCCCTGACCCTTGACCCCCGAGCAGCCTAACTGGGAGGCACCCCCCAGCAGGGGCAGACTGACACCTCACACGGCCGGCCAGGTACTCCAACAGACCTGCAGCTGAGGGTCCTGTGTGTTAGAAGGAAAACTAACAGAAAGGACATCCACACCAAAAACCCATCTGTACATCACCATCATCAAAGACCAAAAGTAGATAAAACCACAAAGATGGGGAAAAAACAGAGCAGAAAAACTGGAAACTCTAAAAAGCAGAGTACCTCTCCTCCTCCAAAGGAACGCAGTTCCTCACCAGCAACGGAACAAAGCTGGACGGAGAATGACTTTGACGAGCTGAGAGAAGAAGGCTTCAGACGATCAAATTACTCCGAGCTATGGGAGGATATTCAAACCAAAGGCAAAGAAGTTGAAAACTTTGAAAAAAATTTAGAAGAATGTATAACTAGAATAACCAATACAGAGAAGTGCTTAAAGGAGCTGATGGAGCTGAAAACCAAGGCTCGAGAACTACGTGAAGAATGCAGAAGCCTCAGGAGCCGATGCGATCAAATGGAAGAAAGGGTATCAGCCCTGGAAGATGAAATGAATGAAATGAAGCGAGAAGGGAAGTTTAGAGAAAAAAGAATAAAAAGAAACGAGCAAAGCCTCCAAGAAATGTGGGACTATGTGAAAAGACCAAATCTATGTCTGATTGGTGTACCTGAAAGTGACGGGGAGAATGGAAACAAGTTGGAAAACACTCTGCAGGATATTATCCAGGAGAACTTCCCCAATCTAGCAAGGCAGGCCAACATTCAGATTCAGGAAATACAGAGAACGCCACAAAGATACTCTTCGAGAAGAGCAACTCCAAGACACATAATTGTCAGATTCACCAAAGTTGAAATGAAGGAAAAAATGTTAAGGGCAGCCAGAGAGAAAGGTCGGGTTACCATCAAAGGGAACCCCATCAGACTAACAGCGGATCTCTCGGCAGAAACCCTACAAGCCAGAAGAGAGTGGGGGCCAATATTCAACATTCTTAAAGAAAAGAATTTTCAACCGAGAATTTCATATCCTGCCAAACTAAGCTTCATAAGTGAAGGAGAAATAAAATACTTTACAGACAAGCAAATGCTGAGAGATTTTGTCACCACCAGGCCTGCCCTAAAAGAGCTCCTGAAGGAAGCGCTAAATATGGAAAGGCACAACCGGTACCAGCCACTGCAAAATCATACCGAAATGTAAAGACCATCGAGACTAGGAAGAGACTGCATCAACTAACGAGCAAAATAACCAGCTAACATCATAATGACAGGATCAGATTCACACATAACAATATTAACTTTAAATGTAAATGGACTAAATGCTCCAATTAAAAGACACAGACTGGCAAATTGGATAAAGACTCAAGACCCATCAGTGTGCTGTATTCAGGAAACCCATCTCACGTGCAGAGACACACATAGGCTCAAAATAAAAGGATGGAGGAAGATCTACCAAGCAAATGGAAAACAAAAAAAGGCAGGGGTTGCAATCCTAGTCTCTGATAAAACAGACTTTAAACCAACAAAGATCAAAAGAGACAAAGAAGGCCATTACATAATGGTAAAGGGATTAATTCAACAAGAAGAGCTAACTATCCTAAATATATATGCACCCAATACAGGAGCACCCAGATTCATAAAGCAAGTCCTGAGTGACCTACAAAGAGACTTAGACTCCCACACATTAATAATGGGAGACTTTAACACCCCACTGTCAACATTAGAGAGATCAACGAGACAGAAAGTCAACAAGGATACCCAGGAATTGAACTCAGCTCTGCACCAAGCGGACCTAATAGACATCTACAGAACTCTCCACCGCAAATCAACAGAATATACATTTTTTTTCAGCACCACACCACACCTATTCCAAAATTGACCACATACTTGGAAGTAAAGCTCTCCTCAATAAATGTAAAAGAACAGAAATTATAACAAACTATCTCTCAGATCACAGTGCAATCAAGCTAGAACTCAGGATTAAGAATCTCACCCAAAACCACTCAACTACGTGGAAACTGAACAACCTGCTCCTGAATGACTACTGGGTACATAACGAAATGAAGGCAGAAATAAAGATGTTCCTTGAAACCAACGAGAACAAAGACACAACATACCAGAATCTCTGGGATGCATTCAAAGCAGTGTGTAGAGGGAAATTTATAGCACTAAATGCCCACAAGAGAAAGCAGGAAAGATCCAAAATTGACACCCTAACATCACAATTAAAAGAACTAGAAAAGCAAGAGCAAACACATTCAAAAGCTAGCAGAAGGCAAGAAATAACTAAAATCAGAGCAGAACTGAAGGAAATAGAGACACAAAAAACCCTTCAAAAAATAAATGAATCCAGGAGCTGGTTTTTTGAAAGGATCAACAAAATTGATAGACTGCTAGCAAGATTAATAAAGTAAAAAAGAGAGAAGAATCAAATAGATGCAATAAAAAATGATAAAGGGGATATCACCACCGATCCCACAGAAATACAAACTACCATCAGAGAATGTTACAAACACCTCTATGCAAATAAACTAGAAAATCTAGAAGAAATGGATAAATTCCTCAACACATACACCTTCCCAAGACTAAACCAGGAAGAAGTTGAATCTCTGAATAGACCAATAACAGGAGCTGAAATTGTGGCAATAATCAATAGCTTACCAACCAAAAAAAGTCCAGGACCAGATGGGTTCACAGCCGAATTCTACCAGAGGTACAAGGAGGAGCTGGTACCATTCCTTCTGAAACTATTCCAATCAATAGAAAAAGAAGGAATCCTCCCTAACTCATTTTATGAGGCCAGCATCATCCTGATACCAAAGCCTGGCAGAGACACAGCAAAAAAAGAGAATTTTAGACCAATATCCTTGATGAACATTGATGCAAAAATCCTCAATAAAATACTGGCAAACAGAATCCAGCAGCACATCAAAAAGCTTATCCACCATGATCAAGTGGGCTTCATCCCTGGGATGCAAGGCTGGTTCAATATACGCAAATCAATAAATGTAATCCAGCATATAAACAGAACCAAAGACAAAAACCACATGATTATCTCAATAGATGCAGAAAAGGCCTTTGACAAAATTCAACAACCCTTCATGCTAAAAACTCTCAATAAATTAGGTATTGATGGGACATATCTCAAAATAATAAGAGCTATTTATGACAAACCCACAGCCAATATCATACTGAATGGGCAAAAACTGGAAGCATTCCCTTTGAAAACTGGCACAAGACAGGGATGCCCTCTCTCACCACTTCTATTCAACATAGTGTTGGAAGTTCTGGCCAGGGCAATTAGGCAAGAGAAGGAAATCAAGGGTATTCAAGTAGGAAAAGAGGAAGTCAAATTGTCCCTGTTTGCAGATGACATGATAGTATATCTAGAAAACCCCATTGTCTCAGCCCAAAATCTCCTAAAGCTGGTAAGCAACTTCAGCAAAGTCTCAGGATACAAAATAAATGTACAAAAATCACAAGCATTCTTATACATCAATAACAAACAGAGAGCCAAATCATGAGTGAACTCCCATTCACAATTGCTTCAAAGAGAATAAAATACCTAGGAATCCAACTTACAAGGGATGTGAAGGACCTCTTCAAGGAGAACTACAAACCACTGCTCAAGGAAATAAAAGAGGATACAAACAAATGGAAGAACATTCCATGCTCATGGGTAGGAAGAATCAATATCATGAAAATGGCTATCCTTTGCAAGGTAATTTACAGATTCAATGCCATCCCCATCAAGTTACCCATGACTTTCTTCACAGAATTGGAAAAAACTACTTTAAAGTTCATATGGAACCAAAAAAGAGCCTGCATCGCCAAGTCAATCCTAAGCCAAAAGAACAAAGCTGGAGGCATCACGCTACCTGACTTCAAACTATACTACAAGGCTACAGTAACCAAAACAGCATGGTACTGGTACCAAAACAGAGATATAGATCAATGGAACAGAACAGAGCCGTCAGAAATAATGCCACATATCTACAACTATCTGATCTTTGACAAACCTGACAAAAACAAGAAATGGGGAAAGGATTCCCTATTTAATAAATGGTGCTGGGAAAACTGGCTAGCCATATGTAGAAAGCTGAAACTAGATCCCTTCCTTACACCTTATACAAAAATCAATTCAAGATGGATTAAAGACTTAAATGTTAGACCTAAAACCATAAAATCCCTAGAAGAAAACCTAGGCATTACCATTCAGGACATAGGCATGGGCAAGGACTTCATGTCTAAAACACCAAAAGCAATGGCAACAAAAGCCAAAATTGACAAATGGGATCTAATTAAACTAAAGAGCTTCTGCACAGCAAAGGAAACTACCATCACAGTGAACAG
The DNA here is from genome assembly GCF_028885625.2 of Pongo pygmaeus. Taxonomy (NCBI): domain Eukaryota; kingdom Metazoa; phylum Chordata; class Mammalia; order Primates; family Hominidae; genus Pongo; species Pongo pygmaeus. The sequence continues at coordinate 142,927,337 of NC_072384.2, read as the reverse complement.
GCAACCTACAAAATGGGAGAAAATTTTCGCAACCTACTCATCTGACAAAGGGCTAATATCCAGAATCTACAATGAACTCCAACAAATTTACAAGAAAAAAAACAAACAACCCCATCAAAAAGTGGGCGAAGGACATGAACAGACACTTCTCAAAAGAAGACATTTATGCAGCCAAAAAACACATGAAAAAATGCTCACCATCACTGGCCATCAGAGAAATGCAAATCAAAACCACAATGAGATACCATCTCACACCAGTTAGAATGGCAATCATTAAAAAGTCAGGAAACAACAGGTGCTGGAGAGGATGTGGAGAAATAGGAACACTTTGACACTGTTGGTGGGACTGTAAACTAGTTCAACCCTTGTGGAAGTCAGTGTGGCGATTCCTCAGGGATCTAGAACTAGAAATTCCGTTTGACCCAGCCATCCCATTACTGGGTATATACCCAAAGGACTATAAATCATGCTGCTATAAAGACACATGCACATGTATGTTTATTGCAGCATTATTCACAATAGCAAAGACTTGGAACCAACCCAAATGTCCAACAATGATAGACTGGATTAAGAAAATATGGCACATATACACCATGGAATACTATGCAGCCATAAAAAATGATGAGTTCATGTCCTTTGTAGGGACATGGATGAAATTGGAAATCATCATTCTCAGTAAACTATCGTAAGAACAAAAAACCAAACACCGCATATTCTCACTCATAGGTGGGAATTGAACAACGAGAACTCATGGACACAGGAAGAGGAACATCACACTTTGGGGACTGTTGTGGGGTGGGGGGAGCGGGGAGGGATAGCATTGGGAGATATACCTAATGCTAGATGACGAGTTGGTGGGTGCAGCACACCAGCATGGCACATGTATACATATGTAACTTACCTGCACGTTGTGCACATGTACCATAGAGCCTAAAGTATAATAATAATAATAATAATAATAATAATAATAAAAAGAAAAAAAAAGATCACAAAAGCGATACTGTAAGGCCTGCCTGACATCATCAATGGGAAATGAGAATAAGATGAGAGCTGAGGGATGAGTGTATCTTTCATTGAAAGGAGAGAACACAGATGAGCTCATCTGACATTTTCACAGGAAGGGAGAGACAGAAAATATTTCTCCTTTCCTAGCATGTTTTTTAGCTCTTTATGAGTTGAATAGCTGATACACGTTGTGTCTAATAAAGAGATCACAGAAACCTCACTGGGAAAATAAAAAAAAAAAAAGAAAACCACGGGATGTACAAATAAAGGCAGCTTTACTTCTTCTTTCCAGGACGGATGCTTTGTTCCCATATTTTCTTGCCTATGACACTGGCTTGAATCTCCAGTACAAATTGCATAGGTGTGCTCAGAACAGAATTTTTGCCTGACCTCACAGGTCTCAGCCTCTCACCAGTGCCGTAGTATTGGCAATGTCCTCACCACAGGTTAAGGAGCATCTCTTCTATTCTTAGCCGGCTGAGAGACTTTATCAGGAGTGGATGAGGGATTCCATCAAAGGCTTTTTCTGCACTGATTGGTGTAATCAGATGTCTGTACTTTTAAATGATTTTATTATTATGGTGAATTATATTGAGATATTACTGATTTAAAAAAGGAAAAATACTTTCATTCCTAAGATAAAACCTACTTGATCTCATGATGCATATTCTGGTTTTTTTATTTTTTATTTTATTTATTTATTTTTAGACAGAGTCTGGCTCTGTCACCCAGGCTGGAGTGCAGTGGTGCAATCTTGGCTCACTGCGACCTCTGCCTCCCAGGTTCAAGCAATTTTCATGACTCAGCCTCCTGAGTAGCTGGGATTACAGGCACGCGCCACCACACCGAGCTAATTTTTATATTTTCAGTAGAGACGGTTTCACCATGTTGACCAGGCTGGTCTCAAACTCCTGACCTCAGGTGATCCACCTACCTTGGCCTCCCTAAATGCTCACACCCAAATTACAGGTGTGAGCCACTGTGCCCGGCCTGAATTATCCTTTTTTGATATATATTGTTGGATTTGATTTGCTAAAATTCTGTTTAGAATTTTTGCATTGTTTTCATGAGGAATGTCTGTGTAATTTTCTTTTCCTTTAATACTCAGTCTAGTTTTAGTATTAGTGTAATGCTACCTCAGAATAAGTTGGGAAATAGTTCCTCTTCTTTATTTCTTTCTAGAAGATTTTGTGTACAATTAGAATTATTTCTTCCTTAAATATCTGGTAGAATTCAACACTAAAGCCATCTCTGCTCCTGGTTTCAATGGTGTGAAGGTTTCCAAGTATAAGTTTATTTTTTTAATTGATATACAGCTTTCATGGCTGTGTATTTATTCTTTATAGCACTTTGGTAGTTTGAGTCTTTCAAGGAATTTTTCCATTTCAGCCGATTTGTCAAATTTATTGGCATAAAATGTTCACAATCCTTTAGTGATTTTGGTTAAACCTGTGGTGTTGTCACCTTCCCCACTGAAGAGCCCTGTAATCGGCCTGCTCGCTCTCTCTCTCTCTCTCTGTCTCTCTCTCTCTTTCTCTGTCTCTCTGTCTCTCTCTTTCTCTTTCTCTCTGTGTCTCTTTCTCTGTCTCTCTCTCTCTGTCTGTCTCTGTCTCTCTCACCAACTCCCTCTCTCCTTCCCTCCCTCTCACCTTATCAGTCTTGATAGACATTTATTAATTTTATTGGTATTTCCAAAGAACCAGCTTCTGTTTTTATTGGTTACTACTTTTATGTTGTCTGGTTCATTGACTAATACTCTGATTTTTTTTTCTGTTTTCTTTAGGTTTTATTGCTCTTCTTTTTCTATTTTCTTAAACTAGAAGGTGAAGCAATTGATTGGAAGCCTTTCTTCTCCACAAATATAGGCCTGTACTGCTAACTGTTGTCACTTAAATACTGCTATAGTTGCAACCTGCGAATACTCATAGATTGTATTTTAATTTTCATTCAGTTCAAAATACTTTTAATTTTCCTTTGGTTTCTTCTTTGGCACATGTGTTTTTTATGAGTGTTGTGTTTACTTTCTAACTATTTGGACATTTTCTAGGGATTTCCTTTTTTGAAATGAGATTGATTTTTTTTTTTTTCTTTGAGATGGGATCTTGTTCTCACTGCAGCCTTGACCTCCTGGGCTCAAGGGATTGATCCTCCAGCCTCAGCCTCCCAAGTAGCTGGGACTACAGGCATGCACAACCACACCATGTTCTTCCACAACATGGATGAACGTAGAATCCTCACAATACATTTTTCTATTTTTGGAAGAGATGGGGTTTTGCCATGTTGCCCAGGCTGGTCTCAAATTCCTGGGCTCAAGCAATCCACCCACCTCAGCCTCTCAAAATGCTGGGATTACAGGCATGAGCCACTGCACCTGGCCTGAAATTGACTTCTTCTGATATAGCTATAACCACTATAGCTTCCTTTCAATTAGTGCTACCACGGTGTATCTTTTTCAGTTCATTTACTTGTAACCTCTTTGTTCTTTATATTTGAAGTGGGTATTGTTTAGGCAACATTTAGTGGAGTATTGTATTATTAAACAATCTATTTCTGTCTTTTAATTTCATTTGTGTTTATACTTATATTTAATAAGATTTTTCACACGACTGAGTTTAAATCTATCAACTTACTATTTATCTTCCATTTGTCCCATCTGTTCCTTTTCTATTTCTTTTTCAGCTTTTGTTTGGATGGAATAATTTATAGGATTCTATTTTATCTCTTTCACTGACTTGTTGGTGGTAGCTCGTGTGTGTGTGGAGAGAGATTACTGGTTGTTTTGGGTGTATAGTCATCTTTAACCTATTAGAGTCCAACTTCAAGTGACCCGTTACCACTCCATGGACAGCAGCAGAAACCTACAATTGTGCATTTTTATCTCCTCCCCCTGCCTTTGTGCTTTTGTTGTCAGATATTGTAATTCTACATGACATATGCTTTAAAAGATGCTGTGGCCCGGTGTGGTGGCTCACGCCTGTAATCTCAGCACTTTGGGAGGCCAAGGCAGGCAGATCATGAGGTCAGGAGATTGAGACCATCCTGGCTAACATGGTGAAACCCCATCTCTACTAAAAATACAAAATATTAGCCAGGCGTGGTGGCGGACGCCTATAGTCCCAGCTACTTGGGAGGCTGAGGCAGGAGAATGGCATGAACCTGGGAGGCGGAGCTTGTAGTGAGCCGAGATCGCACCACTGCACTCCAGCCTGGGTGATAGAGTGAGACTCCGTCTCAAAAAAAAAAAAAAAAAAAGACAATGTGAATATTTTCAAAGAGTCCATTATATTTTAGTGGTAATGCAGAAATGTTTTTCTGATTTACCCACACGGTGTGGAGACCCAGCAATCCATTGGGGAACCCTTCCTTCTGCTGTAGCATTTGTCTGGTGCAGATGTGCTGGTGAGGAGTTCTGTCGGGTTTTGTTATCTGAAAAAGCCTCTCTCTCAGGTCCACTTCTGGAAGCTGCCTTCATGATGAAGAATTCTACATGGGTAGCGGCTTCCTTCCGATCCTCCGCAGACACCGCCCAGCGGCCTGACTTTGGCTTCCCTTCTCCCGTGGTCCTTGTCTTTGATGTTTGGTCTCTGGCTCACTTCATCATTTTTTATTTATGTGAACTTTTAAGCAACTTTTTAGTGATGGGCCTTTCTGTTTGCTGTGTTTGCATTTCAGAGAGTTTCATAAACTGTAGGTTTACAGTTTGAATCAAATTAAGACAATTTTCAGCCATAATATTTTTCTCCCCTTTTGAGAGCTGCCACTAGCATCCGTTAGGCTGCTTAAAGTCTCCCCAGAGCTGATGGACACTCTTTACCTTTCTGCTGTTGTTTTCAGCCTGTTGGCCCCCGTGATTCATTTTGGCTACTTTACATTGCCAAGTATTCAGGTTCACTAATCTTTTCTTCTGAAATGTTTAATATTTGATCTCATTTGATGGGGTTTTTCCTTCTCAAGAATTATAATTTTTATCTCTGAAAGTTCAATTTGGGCTTTGAAATTCTTTCACGTCTCTAAATGTTCAATTATTTCTCTAGCTTAGTCATAATAGCTTTTTAAAATATTCATCTCTGTGAATTCCGTCGTGGATACCATTTCTAGATAAGTGTCAATCGGTTGATATTTCTCCCCGGGACTGGCCATTGATCCCTGCTTCTTTATACACCTGTCTTTATCGGATACTAGACCTTGTGAATTTACCTTGCTGGATACTAGATATGTGTGTATTTCTTTGCACATTTTTGAGCTTTCTTCTGGAATGAAATGAAGGTATTTGGAAACAGCTTGGTTTTTTGTGGTCTTGCTTTTAAGCTTTTTTAGGTGGGACTGAAGAACAATTAGTTTAGTATTAATGTTTCTCACTATTGAGGGAAAACTTTGTTCTGTCCTGTACCAGATGCCCCTGAAGTCTGTGGCTCATCGCTGCGGCAGTGGAGACGGCCCTGTGCATCCCCTGAGGCTGCTCCCTTTAATCTTCTGAGTCCCTCTGTCCTGGCCCCTGATGTTTTTCTTGTGGAGTATGTCAGCCAGTGCTAAGCTCAGTGCTGGAGTGGAAGCTTGCAGATGCCCGGACTCTTCTCCACCCAGCCCTCTGCTCCCCACCCCTCTGCTCCCCAGCCCTCTGCTCCCCACCCCTCTGCTCCTCAGCCCTCTGCTCCCCAGCCCTCTACTCCCCACCCCTCTGCTCCCCAGCCCTCTACTCCCCAGCTCTCTGCTCCCCACCCCTCTGCTCCCCAGCCCTCTGCTCCCCAGCTCTCTGCTCCCCAGCCCTCTGCCAGAAGCTGAGTGCCACTGTCCTCTCTGGCTCTCACCACCTCCCTCCTATCCTGGGAACCCCTCCAGGCAGACGCCTGTGGCTTCCATCTTTATCCCCTCGTCTCCCAGGGATCCTTGACATTTGCATCTCATGTGCAGCATCTTCAGAACTATTGTTTTTTTGTGTGCTTAGCTGCTTTTTACATTGTTTTTAAAGTGGGAGAGTAAACCTAGTCCTTGTCACTCTGTCTTTGTCAGACATCCACAGAAGTTTGTTTTCAATGATGTGAAAAAATTATCACATTTCAGCTAATCATATCAATGTACACTACATCACGTTACAGTTATTGCAGTAATATTGGTGTTTTCTTAAATTTTGTCCTTCATTCTAATGAGACTAACTTAAAAATAATTCCTTAGTTAATTAAGATGGAATCTGTTTAGAATAAAATGAACCAAACTCAACTTTTCTCAAGAAAGGAATACTTTTTCAGTGTTCCTGGAGATTCCTCAAATTTATGTTTCTAAATTTATGTTTGTTCCTAAAGCTTTTGAAAGTCGTGACACTTACACGTCCCATGAAGCCCCCAGGCGACGTCACTGGCTGTGTTCTGTGCTTCTGTTTCAGGTGGCACGGCCGCGAGGCAGAGGGGCTTCCTGGGCTGCATTCGGACGCTGCAGGTGAATGGGAGGATCCTGGACCTGGAGGGAAGGGCGAAGGTCACGCCCGGCGTAGAGCCTGGGTGCCCCGGGCACTGCAGCACCTACGGACGCTTGTGTCTCCATGGGGGGCGGTGCCGCGAGAGGCGCCAGGGCTTCTCCTGCGACTGCGAGCTCTCTGCATACACGGGGCCCTTCTGCTCCAGCGGTGAGTGCCAACGGGGACCGGGGCCAAAAGCAGCATGTGGGCCATGTGGACATTTAAGATTTAATACACGTTTTCTGTGTAGCTACTTCATAAAAGTATCTCAATTGCTAACTTCCTGTGGTAAATCACTATTTTACAGCCAATCTTTTTTTTATTAGAAGGAAATGTGACTCTACTGTAAAATTCAGTGTTGATCCCGTGGTCGTCTTGAAATACTATCTGCATTTTATCTTTTTCTAACTTATGCGTATGTTTTCAGATCATGTGTTATTAAAAATCTCTCCCATGTGGCCCTTGACTGTTTCAAAACTACTTCAGGCGACATTATTATTTAAGGTAATACATTCCAGTGTCACAAGAAGAATGCTTTCCAAAAATATATTTTACTAGTATAATAACTACATTTTCCATTAAATATCAAAACAACTAAAACAGCCATTTAAATATCTTGCTCTGGGATTTGTTGATAATCTCTTGACACAGTCAGAGTGATAGGATATTTTTCAGCCTCCCTCACCTACGAAGTTACAAGCCATGCTTCACAAAGATAGAAGGAGCCTGTTGTAAGATGGACATGATTCTGGGAATGTTTTGATGTGTTTCATGCACCCGTGGGCACACACAGAAAACACCATGAAACAAACCCAGCGCTTTTACTCAGGAATCTTTGTGCAGCATCATTCACTGGGCTTTGGAGTATAAGCTTGGATGCAAAATTGGATCAGCTGTTGATTTTCAAAAGAATTAACTGCCTAGAAATAGTGACAACACAATTATATGTTATACTTCAAGAAAACTCTGTGATGACAAACCAAGTCATCTCTCACCATTTCAAGACACAGGGGAAATCCAGTTGTTCCAAAATAAAAACCTCAGATGATGTCAGCACAGGGGGCTGGTGGCACAAGCGTCCCCTCAAGAGCCAAGGGCACCAGAGCAGCTACACATTGGGAAAGGCAGGTCATTGGAAGCAAAGGAAGAGCAGAATGAATGAGTCTCCAAGTGTTAATGCAATCTGTGCCCAAATCGTCACCTGATCCCCAAGCTACACAGCCTCAGGAAGACCTTCAAGGGCCGCCAGGACAGCAGGGATCAGTGGAGGCCAACCCTGGGGGAGACAAACTCGCAGGTGTATCCAGGCATGTGAACCACCCACCAGGTCAACAGCAGAGCAAAGATGCAGAGGCAGCAAGGGCAAGCAGAAGGAAGGGCACTTGCAGCGAGGCTTTTGCAGTGTCCAGCTTTCAGTAACATACACCAGACATGCAGACAATCAAGAAATGATACTCCACATACATGGCGAAAATGCGGTTACTGAGAACTGACTCTGAATGGCCCGTTTTTCTCACTGTTTCAGCAAAGACATTGAGTAGATGTTATATATTACTCCAAGAAAATAAAGTTCAGGAAAATAAAGAAAATACACTGTCAGTGAATAAGCTGATATGGAACTTCAACAGAGCAATGGAAACCATTTTAAAAACAGATGGAAATGTAGGAGCTGAAAGATACAATTACTGAAATTAAAGAACCAATTGTATATTCCTACATGGGCTCAACAGAAGAAAGAATCGGTGACCTTGAAGGGCAATAAAAATCCCCCAACTGAAGACTAGAAAGATTTGGAGGGAAAGTGAAGAGAGCCTTGGAGTCTCGTGTGACCACATCAATAATTAAATAATTTAATTTTAAACAATCCACACGTCAAAGAGCTCATAAATGAAACTAGAAAATATTTAAATTGACCGATAATAAAAATAACACTACATTAAAATATAACTTGTCACAGCTTCAGCAGTATTTAGAGGAAAATTTATGACTTTAAATTATTCTATTACAAAAGTATGCAGGTATAAAATTAATAATATAAGTTTCTAATTTAGGAATTTAGATAAAGAAAACCAAAATAAACCCAAAGAAATTAAAAGAGAAAAAGATGAAGTAGAAATAAATGAAATAGAATACAGACAAACAAAGGAAGAGATACCTGTAATTTAAAGTTGGTTTATGGAGGAGATCAATAAAATTGATAAATTTCTACTAAGACACTCAGGAAAAGGGGAAATTTCTACTAAGACACTCAGGAAAATTGCGAATGTCAGGAAAAAAGTTATGATGTCATGGCAGAGGCTACAAACTCCAGAATAACCATGGAATATCATGGACAGCATCATAACAATAAATGTCACAACTTAGATTAAATGGGCGCATTCCTTTAAAAGCACAAATTATAAAACTGACCCACAAAGGGTGAATAACTTGTAACCACTAATAATTAAATTTCTAAGTAAAGACCTTCCCACCATAAAAATCTCAGGTTCAGATAATTAATTACTAATTTCTAGAGAATATTTAAGAAAACAACAATACCAGTCTGACACAAGCTGTTTAAGCATAGAAAGGAGGAGAGGATACGTTCCAGCACCATTTCTAAGCCAGCTAAAGATCTGATGTTAAAATCTAATAAAAACTACAAGAAACAAAACAAACAAAAAAACCATAGAAATATTCTTCATGAATACTGACACAAAAATGCTTAACAAAATATTAGCAAAGCAAATCAAATAATATGGAAAAAATAACACCCCGATCAAGTGGTATTAATATCAGAAGTGCAACAGTTTTAATTTTCAAAAATATTTCAAGGAGAGTCATTATATTAACAGAATAAAATAGATAATAAGTTCAATATATGTGGAAAGCACATTTGACAAAGTACAGTATAACAGCTACGAATATAAGGCAAATTTCATAGCTCCAGAGAGAACATCTAACATCCTTTTACTAAAATACTTACTGGTGAAAGAAAGAATGCTTTCCCCTAAAATGGAGAAAAAAGCAAAGATCTCTATTCCCACCATGTCTTTTCAACATGCTGGAAGTCTTAGCCAGTGCAATAAGACAAGAAAAAGAATAAAAAGCCACACATTGGAAAGAAAACATAAAATTCTCTTTAGTCATAGGACATATAATCATCTAAATAGAAAGTCATAAGGAATATACAAAAACCTACTACAACTAAAAGTCATAGAAAACAGTATACAAAAATTAATTGAATTTCTATGTACTATTACAAACAATGTGACAAATTTCAAAATAAAATTCTATTTAAAATACAATAAAAAGTATATTTACAGATAAACGGAACAAAATAAGTATAAGACCTCTACAGTGGAAACTGCTAAAATAAATGAACATCTAAGTAAATGAGGACTATAATGTGTGGATGAACTGGAAGACTCGGTGTTATTACTATGTCATTTCTTCCAAAGCTGATCTATAAATTGAGTGTTCCGATCAAAATTTTAGCCTAATTGTCCAGCTAATTCTAATTTTAAATGGAAATACATGGGGGTGGTGATTTTGCAAGGAGACAGAAAATCCATACATGTATACACAGATATAGATATAGACCTAGATATAGATACAGATATTCAATAGATTTTTCATTAAAGTGTTAAGGGCATGCGAAGGGGAAAAAGGAAGTGTTTTAAGCTGTGGTTCTGGAACAACAGGATAGCCAAATGGAAAAAATATACATAACGTGACCCCTAACCCATACCACATACAAATATTAACTTGACATGGGTAATAGACACAAATGTAAAAGCTGAAGTTATAAAAACTCTAGTAGAAAACCAAGGAGAACATATTTGTCACCCTGAGGTAGGAAAGTTTCCTAGAATACAAAAAAAAATCATAACAAATTGAATTTTATCAAAGTTAATGACTTTCACTCATCAAAAAACTACTATGATACAACTATTAAAGTACTCACATTATGGGTATCTACTGAAAGACTTAGGTCCGGAATGAGTAAATTTTACAGCCCAATAACAACTCCACCAAAGAAAAGCTACAGATGGCAAATGAGCACCTGAGCAGATGCTCAATGTGATCATCACAAGGGAAATGCAGATTAAACTCACATTTAGACAGCACTGCACAAGCATTTGAATGGCTACACTTGTGCAGACTGATGCTGCCAAGTATAGGCACTGATGCAGAGGAACTGGAATTCCAACACACACTTGGTAGGAGGGTAAACGTTAGTGACTTCGGAGAACTCTTGGGCAGCTTCTGAAACATCACATGATTCTGCTATCCGTGATTTTTAAGTGTTCATACAAGACAAATGAAAATGTAGAGGCACCTGAAGTTGCATGCAAACGCCCACGGCAGATTGATTCATCATCTCCAAACCTGGAAGCAACGTGAACATTGGGAAGGTTGAAGGGGCGAGCAGGATCTGTGCCACGTCCGGTGAGGTCCTACTCTTCCACAACATGGATGAACGTAGAATCCTTACATTCAGTGAAAGAAGTCAGGCAAAAAGAAAGAGAGAGCTCCCAATGTGTGATTCCGTTTACATGAAATCCAGAAAATGCCAATCAGTGTAGAGTCACAGAAAACAAATCTGTGAGGCCTGGGCAGGAGCTTCTGGAAGGAGTCACTGCCAAGAGCACAGAGGAGAAACTTGGGGATGTTCTGAATACTGATAGTGGTGGTAATTTCATGGGTGGATACACCTCCCAAATCTCTTCCTATTTTACCCTGTAAGTGGGTATGTTTATTGTACTAATTATGTCCCATTAAAGTTAACTGAAAAGGTATTTTGTCCCTTCCACGTGAGCACAGATCTCACTTTTTAATGGCTCCATATCCACCTCTGCTAAGTGCGATCGAAATGCTTTCATGGCGGCAAGCATTACAGGAGAAGTTGATATTGTACTGTGGACAATGAAGAAGTGACCGGGGTGACCTGGGGGTGGGTTTGGGGGAGGTCACTCAGTGACCCTGCCTGGCCAGGTAGGGACCTGCTGTGGCCAGACAGATAAGAGCTGGTGCAGTGATGGAACCACCGATGCCCTCCCGTCCCCATGTACACACTGCACCTGGGGTCATGTCACTGAATGCCAAAAACACACTCATGAACTGACGTAGGAACAGCTGCACGGCCTTCTGATGCCTGGATGCGCAGATCACCACTTTCCTCTCCCAAATTCATGGTGCTGCCCTCAGCTCACCATACATTCGAAGAGCCCGCCTATGTGAAAGCCCAAACGAGCAAGGAAGGAATTGAACCCCCAGAAACCTGTTTCAAGCCGATCCCATAACCTCGATGACTCTCTCGATATCAGTAAAATTATTGCGTAACTTTGTCAAAGTTAATTTATAGGTTACGTGCTGTATGTCTTAATAGCTCATCCTACTCAATTAGGCCTTCAAGATTCCACATCCCCTGTTACAGAAGAGCTACTCATTTTCCATGACCACGCTCTTATAATTATTTTCGTAATTGTTCCCTGGCCGTATATATTATTTCCCCAATACTAACAACAAAACTAACTCATACTAGCACCATAGATGCCCAAGAAATCGAGACTGTGTGAACTTTTTTACCTGCCATTATCCTAATTTTAATTGCGAGTCGTCAAGTAAGTCTGACTGAAATAACTGGACATTTGTCCCTGGATCTTTGAAGGGCAAGGGGCCCTCTGAGCTCCTTCCTTTATCACTCCTGGAGAAGACTGCCACCTGCAAAGCAGAAGACAAACATGGAGGGAGATTTAAGGAAAGAAACTGAAGACCAAGCAGGTGATGGCCGGGAAGCCTGGCTTCCGCCTGAAACCAAACAGGAGTGCATTGAGCTTGAAATGGCAACATTGCCCTGAAGGATAAGCCTGTGTGATTTTAACACCGAGACTTAATAAGGACTGTCCTGAAGTCTGCAACGGTCAACTGTGATAGTCATTTCTGAGATATATGAGCACTTGTTAGACCAATTTCTACTCTTCTGTTTATTCAAATATTCTAAATATAGGTATACTTGCAATGAGCCTTCAGTCTTTAACAACTTAAAAATGTGCATATTATTTCAGAGATTTCTGCATATTTTGGAACTGGCTCCTCAGTGACTTACAATTTTCAGGAATATTATTCCCCAAGTACGAATGCCACCTCCCACGCTGCCTCATTCCAGGGAGAGACGACGTTGACCCGAGAGACAATCACATTCAGCTTCCGAACGGTGCAAGCCCCAAGCCTGCTGCTTTACGTGGACTCTTTCTACAAGGAGTACCTTTCCATCATCCTTACCAAAAACGGTGAGTGTCATTTTCACGTGAGAAAAGTAAATTATATTATTAGAACTCTAATAAGATGATGTGTTTAACACCTCTCAAATTACAAATGAGGAAAAAATTGCATGTTCTCCAAATGTCATTTTGCTTGTATGTGTTTTATTTTGTGGGACTATACAAACATTGTTGCAACAGTGTCATTTCAGTAATTGCATTAAGATCCTTCTGTAAAGTTTTTTGATAAATTTGCACATCTCATGTAAAGAGAACTCTTACTATCCCTGGAAGGTCTTCATTAGAAGTATAAGGTGTCTGGTTATATATGGAAAATATTTTCACCTTCTTCTAAGGAAAGGGGAGAAGAATTGAGGTGGCGGGAGCCCGGCAAAGCAGGTGCACCAGAGCAGCAGTGTCCTGCCCTGTCCAGGGTCCTATGGTGGGCCCAGCCCCATCCACTTGACAATGAAAGTACAAAATCACAAGCATCAGCCAGCTCCTGCATTTCCATGGTGGGAAATAAGGCCCGGCTTTAAGCATCTTAACTGGAATGTCAGGTGCTGATTTAATATCTGGGGAAACTTTCAAAAATGTCTGGCTAACAGAATTTTAGTACCTCCCCGGTGATCATCAGAACACAGGTCTAAATCTCTTGAAGCAGGTAAAGCTGTCGGAGCTGTGGATCCACAGAAACCTTGCCTCCTGGCAAAAACATATCACAGTACCCAAGTCTCCATGTCCTGGTTACCGACGTGGATTTTGGAACTGAAACCTACTGTGTGTCAAACAAACCAACATGCTGCCATTTCAAGCGCAGCCCCAGGGTTCTGGCATCCAAAGTATGTATGGCTGGAACTTCAAACACAGTAGGAATGTATTGTCCCCAGGCTGAAACCTCGAACGCAGTAGGAATGTATCATCCCCAGGCTGAAACCTTGAACGCAGTAGGAATGTATCATCCTCAGGCTGGAAGGAACCTGGAAAGTGGTCGCCTTCTCATCCAGTAAAAAGGCAACGAGAGTGGAGTCTAGGCCAGTGTTTAATCCGTGGCCACCACCAGCTGGACTCATCACAGCCCCTCAGGAACCCAGCACCCTCACAGCAACGCATGTGTCAGGGCCGGCTGTGCGTTTCTCTTATTCAACTTTCAGAATCTTGGATGTGCACATAAAGGAGACCGGAACAGACAAACGGAAAATGATTCCAACATTTCACAAAGTTGCAACTTCAGCATTCCCTAATATCATGTTCTTTTTTGCAAAAGTGGCGTGGGCTTTAGACTCCAGCATGTGTGCGATTCAGGTGTTCACTTTTAGAAAATTAAGGGTTATAGGAAAGAGAGTTCTTGTTAACAGCAACTTTCCCTTGACCTTGAAATAGCATGATATAGCCGGGGTGGCCCCGGGCGGCACCAGGAGGCAACGCCTTTCCGGAGAGTGAGGACTGGGAACACAGGTGCATCCCAGCGGAACCCTAAACAGACTCCTGCAAAACGTTCCTCTGGAAGCACACGAATAAGAACAACTTCTCTGGAGTACGAAAGGCAGCTTTTAACATATCTCATTTTAAAAATGTTCTATTTTCCCCTTCAGGGAGTTTGCAGATCAGGTACAAGCTGGACACACATCAGGACCCTGACGTTGTTAACTTGAATTTCAAGAACATGGCGGATGGGAACCTTTACCACATGAAGATCAGCAGAGAAGAGGGGGTGGTCTTTGTCGAGGTAACGGCTCCTTCCCTGGCATGAGCCCCACTCGAGGCATCACCTAAGGCAGGATTTTCATAATGAAGCTCAGTGCCAGTCCCTGCTCTGTTTTATTCTTATGTGTCATGGACAAAAAGTCAAAATTGTGTCTGCTATTTTTTATTTTTTAGCAATGGAAATCTACCACATGCAGTATAAAATTGTGCCTACTCACATGTCTCCTTGTTTTAATTTACTAACTAGAGAAATGTCTATTTTATCATGGTAAATTATTGGAATTTTTTTTTTTTTTTTTTTTGAGACGGAGTCTCACTCTGTCACCCAGGCTGGAGTGCAGTGGCGTGATCTTGGCTTACTGCAACCTCCGCCTCCCAGGTTCAAGTGATTCTCCTGCCTCAGCCTCCCGAGTAGCTGAGATTATAGGCTTGTGCCATCATACCCGGCTAATTTTTGTATTTTTAGTAGAGATGGGGTTTTGCTATGTTGGTCAGGCTGGTCTTGAACTCCTGACCTCGTGATCCACCCATCTCGGGCTCCCAAAGTGCTGGGGTTACAGCCGTGAGCCACTGTGCATGGCTAGAACTGGAATTTTTTTTTTTTAAATAATTCTCCAGTGGGAATCCATGGGTACAAATGTTATAATAATGTAAAGAGACAGCTTATATAGAAAATGATGATGATTCACTTTTGCCTGACTAACAAAATAGAGTTGATTTGCTGCAGAGTGAGTGAAATTGTGCACTGTCTGGACTTTTGAAGGGAGTTTTGACATATTTTCTGTCTACATGGAAAGTATAATTTGGCTTCATGTTTCCGGCTTTATTTTGAGATATGTAAAAGTTCTGATCTTGAACCCAATACTTTGGGCTTTTGCATCTTTTTGTGGGTTCTGCAGATTCCCGATGGTTTGTATTGTATGGAAATAGCAAGAGCTGTGAGGAAAACAGGGAGGGCGAGGAAGGGGATATGGGGGAGGGGCATCTGCCAGATGAAAACTGTGGAGCCGGTGCCCATCGGGGTCCTGAGCTCCCAGGGCTGGTTCTGTCTCCACGGGGCACCACAGACTTTTCATCGGTTTTGCTTTGTTCTCTTTCTTCACTTCCCACCTTGTTCCTTTCGAATCAGAACCTCTCTGGTGTTTGTTTCTCCCGGGCAGGTGAACCAGAAAGCTCGGAGACAAGTGAGCCTGTCGTCCGGCACAGCATTCAAAGCCATCAAATCCTTGGTGCTGGGCAGGATTTTAGGCAAGTAGACCACCCCCCCAGGTCACAGGGCTGGCCACCAATGCCTGGGCTGTTCACCAATACAAGGGATTGGCCACCTGGTCACCAGTGAACAGGGCTGGCCCCTCGTTTCATGTCAATTACACCCCTGGTGTCAATCAAGGCAGAGATTGTACTTGTGTCTTAGTGCACACAGTCATGAGGGGCTGCAGGAAAAATGCTTCCGAGGCGATGGGTGAGGGTCACTCCACCAGGAGCTCCACGCTTCTCTCTCTGGCAGCCAAGCACAAGGGGCTGCAGTGATTTTCTCACACACCAAAGAAAAACAGTGATCAAGGCAGGCGTGCAGTTCACAGGTCACAGATCAAACAGTGCAGATTCAGAAACCCTGACTGGATGACGTTTGAGGAAAAATGTAGAAAGCACATGTTTGCTGCCCTTCAGTTCAGGCCAGTGGCGCAGGCCCCACTCGGCTTTGCTGGCAGGTGCGGGCATTTCTGAACGACCTGAGTCTCATCACACTGCCAATCACACGGGGCATAGCACAGGACAGGCGGGCAGGGCCATCGCGGGTCACATGCCACAGCTCCCTTCCCATTTCCACGCTGCACGGTGAAAAGGCTGGCACATTGTCTTAAAGTTTGCTTTTTTAAAAAATAAATGAGCTATAAACATCATGGATACTTACATATCACTTGGGGAGGATAGTTTTGAGGTTTGTTTCATATTTCTGATCTTATATTGGCACTAGTGTGATACATTTTGTCTAAGACAATGATGTTTTAATCTTTTCAGTTATTTGTACCTATATTCTTACTCATTCATATTCTTCCTCAGACATAAGCTGAAAATCCTGAGTGTATGAGGAGACACTTGGGCAGCTGATACAATCTCTGAAAAGCATGATAACGAGGTTTCCAACTCTATTAATGCCCATATATTTTCAAACACCACATTGGGCATTTAAGCGAGACATCGCCATTCTTCAATCATGGACAGTCATGACCTGCCACGCTCCACCAGGTTGCCGTGTTGGGTAGAGGAAAAGTATGTGAAAGGCACTGCTTGTATGTTGCCTAATTGAATATTCAAAGTAGGTCTTGTGATGTCACACACACACAACACACACAACTCTGATGACTGCCACAGTGATTAGCTGCTTTCAGGAAAAACATGGAATAACAAAGTTGATTTAAAGTGTTGAATCTGCTTTGAGAACATGCTTTAGAGTTTGATTAAAACTCCAGCCCCTGATAATTTAGTAACAGATGCACGGATTGCACACTGAATCCTGTCCTGTGATTACGAGTTTTATTCTTAAGCCACACTTGGATACACAGAGGCCCAACCCTCCCTTGAGAAAATGGCAGCAGCAGCACCAACAAAACGGGGTTTGTATTCCATATTGACAGCTCAGCTAATTCGATTGATCAGCCAATACCTGCCAATGTCCTGAGTGGTGAGGCCATGTCAGTGGACGAGCAGGCAAGGACCCTTGAGGAGCTCTTGTCCCAGGAGCAGGGTCATGTCACACAGAAGTGAGCGTGAAGCACTGTCCCCAGGGCAGACTGTAGCGTCACGAGGGGGTGAGAGGTGAGCTCCCCGAGCCTGGGCATGTGACCCAGGGACTCGGGAGCAGGAGGCCTACCAGCGGGGCTGGAGGGAGTGAGGTGGCCTGACGCGGGGTGCAGATCACACAGGCCTTACAGGCATTAAGACTACTACAGGGATGCAGACTTTATTCCTGTGAAATATGCGGCCATTGATGGGCAAGGACTGACTTTTATTGTGAGGCTGCCCCGGCCGCTGCGGTGGGAAGGGGGCCTCAGAGTCCAGTCAGGGGCCGCTCGGTCATCCAGGCAACGACGATGCCCTTGACCCGCGTGTGCAGCAGAGAGTGAGAACCTGTGCAGGACCCCCCGATGCGATGGTCACGGAGCCCAGGACACCCCGATGCGGAGGACACAGAGCCCAGGACACCCCGTTGTGGAGGACACAGAGCCCAGGACACCCCGATGCGGAGGACACAGAGCCCAGGACACCCCGATGCGGAGGACACAGAGCCCAGGACACCCCGATGCGGAGGACACAGAGCCCAAGACCCCACGATGCAATGGACACGGAGCCCAGGACTCCCCGATGCAAGGGACACGGAGCCCAGGACCCCCCGATGCAAGGGACACAGAGCCCAGGACACCCCGATACGGAGGACACAGAGCCCAGGACCCCACGATGCAATGGACACGGAGCCCAGGACCCCCCCCGATGCAAGGGACATGGAGCCCAGGACCCCCCAATGCAAGGGACACAGAGCCCAGGACACCCCGATACGGAGGACACAGAGCCCAGGACCCCCCGATACGGAGGACACAGAGCCCAGGACCCCCCGATGCGATGGACACGGAGCCCAGGACACCCTGATACGGAGGACACGGAGCCCAGGACCCCCTGATGCAAGGGACATGGAGCCCAGGACCCCCCGATGTGGTAGACACAGAGCCCAGGACCCCCCGATGCGGTAGACACGGAGCCAGGACCCCCCGATGAGGAGGACACGGAGCCCAGGACACCCCAATATGGAGGACATGGAGCCCAGGACCCCCCGATGCAAGGGACACGGAGCCCTGGACCCCCCGATGCGGTAGACACAGAGCCCAGGACCCCCGATGCGGAGGACACGGAGCCCAGGACCCCCGATGCAGTGGACATGGAGCCCAGGACCCCCCGATACGGTGGACACGGAGCCCAGGACACCCCGATACAAAGGACACGGAGCCCAGGACACCCCGATGCGGTAGACATGGAGCCCAGGACCCCCCGATGTGGTAGACACGGAGCCCAGGACCCCCCGATGCGGTAGACACGGAGCCCAGGACCCCCCGATGTGATGGACATGGAGCCCAGGACCCCCCAATGCAATGGTCATGGAGCCCAGGACCCCCCGATGTGGAGGACACAGAGCCCAGGACCCCCGATATGGAGGACACAGAGCCCAGGACCCCCCAATACAGAGGACACAGAGCCCAGGACCCCCCGATACAGAGAACACGGAGCCCAGGACCCCCCCTATGCGATGGACACGGAGCCCAGGACCCCTGATGTGGAGGACACAGAGCCCAGGACCCCCCGATGTGGAGGACACAGAGCTCAGGACACCCCGATACAGAGGACACAGAGCCCAGGACACCCCAATGTGGTGGACACAGAGCCCAGGACCCCCCCATGTGGTAAACAGGGAGCCCAGGACTCCCTGATGCAAGGGACATGGAGCCCAGGACCCCCCGATGTGGTAGACATGGAGCCCAGGACCCCCCAGTGTGGTAGACGTGGAGCCCAGGACCCCCCCGATGCAAGGGACACAGAGCCCAGGACCCCTGGATGCAGTAGACACGGAGCCCAGGACCCCCCGATGCGGTGGACACAGAGCCCAGGACCCCCCAGTGGGATGGACACGGAGCCCAGGGCCCTGCCCTCACCAGCAGCAGCCCGGCCAAGGGCAGAGCCGCCTCTGGGGGTCAGAACTGAGAGGTCTTTCAGTCACCGAGAGCTGAAGCAGGCGTGGAGTCGGGCTGAGGTCTGGGCGGGGACACGTCAGGGCATCCCAGGTGTGTACCTGGTGGGGAGATATTTATCACTCACAGTCCTCTGTGCAGTGAGAAGCAAGGCCACATTTACAACTTTGGCTATGTTGTTTCAGCATATATGACTTTCATTTTCTCCCTAATAATGGCATATATTTTATTCCATCTTTGAAACTATGGCACAGAAAATTTTTGAAAAGTCCTAAAAAATCAAAAGCCATAGAATTGTCCCAGCCTCCCCTGCTCCCTGGACACTCCAGCTATGGGGCCACTGGGATGCCTTAGATCCTGCAGTGGGGGCACCTCCAGGGGAATGGGAGGGTGGCCTCCCCAGAAAAGAGCCCAAGCCAGGCAGACGTAGCCCGATTTTTGTCCTCTGCCAAGCTCTTCCCTCTGCCCCACACCTGGGAGTCACAGGTGTCCCAGCTCTGCACCCACAGGCCAGGCTGCCTTTTCACTGACTAGAGTCATTCTGGGAATTCGGGAAGAGACCGTCTTTCTCCAGGGAGTTGGCTGATCATTCATTGAGACACACATATTGATTAAGTGCTTCTCAGTTCAGTAAATGATGAATGGCGTGGCCTAAACATGAACAAATCCCTGACCTCACAGATGCCACAGTCTAAGCAGTAAGATAAAACACACGCAGCTTCACAAAGGTAAGAAGCATTGCACCTTATTTAAAAAGTTCACAGGAGGATTTCTTAAAAAAATACAACTTAGATTCAAATTTCATGTCCAAGTGATTGATGAAACACCTCTGTGAAGTAACAGGCAATATACTGTATAACCGACAAAGAAAATGAACCACATCGTATGAGTGTAATGAATGAATAAAAATGCAAGTATAAAATTAATTTTATATATACCTGTATTCCCTCCAATTAAATGAGTAAAGAACATTAGAGTGAGTTTGAATGTATTGATATTTTTATGCAAGAATTTTATATTCACTGGTGTATTATTCAGACTTGAAAATGTAAGTTTGAAGTTAAAGTTGAGCTGTAAATTTTATAGCTTGAGGCAATTGGATTTCATGAAATTTTAAATAAAAATTCATTTACCATACAGCTAGGGCATGGATTTTGACCAAGTTCTAATGACACTTCTCATGTTTTGATAGTTTTATTTTAAGATGTGTTCTGCCATAAGCCTAATAAACCTCCAAACCATTTTGTAAGCCCAATAAAACTCCAGCCTTATGTTCCGGGTTAGAGGGGTGTATGAAGTGCCTCCTCACCTAAGCCTGCTGAGGTCTGCCGAGAAGACAGTCAGTCATTTTCAGGGATGTGTTCAACATGGAGGTTGGAGGCCGGCACTCACTCCTTCCTGGGAGCCGTGGT
The DNA here is from genome assembly GCF_028885625.2 of Pongo pygmaeus. Lineage (NCBI taxonomy): Eukaryota > Metazoa > Chordata > Mammalia > Primates > Hominidae > Pongo > Pongo pygmaeus. The sequence continues at coordinate 142,906,777 of NC_072384.2, read as the reverse complement.
TTGAGCTCCATTCTTTCCCTAGGCCAGCCCTCGCGAGCATCTCCCATGTGGATTCCACAGCCAGTGCCCCTGCCAAGGACCCCTGCTCTCCCTCTGGGAGCCTGCAGTGCAGGCTGGGCATGGTGGGGCTGTGGCTGCAGGTGTGTGAAGATGTGGCTTGTCCAGCTCCTCACACAGCACAGCTGATATGGTTTGGCTGTGTTCCCATCCAAATCTTATCTTGAATAGTAGCTCCCATGATCCCCACATGTCGTGAGAGGGACCTGGTGGGAGGTAATTGGATCATGGGGGCGGGTTTTCCCATGCTGTTCTCGTGATAGTGAATAAGTCTCATGAGATCTGATGGTTTTATAAAGGGCAGTTCCCCTGCACACTCTCTCTTGCCTGCCGCCATGTAAGACCTGCCTTTGCTCCTCCCTTGCTTTCTGCCATGATTGTGAGGCCTCCCCAGCCATGTGGAACTGTGAATCCATTAGACCTCTTTCCTTTATAAATCACCCAGTCTCAGGTATGTCTTTATTAGCAGTGTGAGAACAGACTAGCCCAGGGTCATGGTCTGAAATGCATGTTTGTGTTACCACTTGGGAGGGTCTCAGCCACTGGTGCCTGTTCTGGTTCTGTCTTCTCTGATTCTGTATGATGGCCACAGAGTGAGCTTCCTTTAAACCTAAACTCTTCCAGCTTTAACTCTTATCAGGAATACATGCCTCAAAAAGGGATGCTCATAAAGCACCCCACCCTGCTCAGGTGCTGCAGCTTCTGAGGCTGAAGAATTCTGTGCGATTAGGACTCTGTTGATTCTGTGAAGGAACAAAAATCAGTTCTAATAAATAAACTTCTGAAGTGAGGGGAACTTCCAAGGTGAAGCAATAAATAGGGATGATATTTGGAGGTGAGGCCTTGAGGAGGTGATTAGGTTTCCTGATTGGCATTAGTGACTTTTCAGGAAGACAGAGGAGTTCTCCCTTCTTCCTCCTCTCTTCTTGGGCATCTGAGGATACAAGAGGAAGACTGCCAACCACAATCCAGGAAGGGAGCCCTTGCCGGAGACCAAATCTGCCCACATCTCATTCTCAGACTTCTAGCCTCCAGATCTGTAAGAAATGAATGTTTGTTGTTTAAGTCACCTGGTCTGTGTGTTGTGACAGCAGCAGGGCTGACTGAGACCCCAATGTGTACGGGGTACAGGGGATCCAGGAGTCCCAGGTGGCATTCATGGAAATGCCTGAGCACAGCTGATAAATATATAAACTCCACAATCATAGAGGAAGCCATACAGATTGTCATGCAGAAACAAAACATTATGAGACAAAAGCATCGGGCTGACACCAGACATCTCTGCAACAATGGAGGGAAAGGCATTATTGTGAAGGAAGGTGGCGCGATGAGGACAGAAAGTGGCATGATGATGACGGAAGGTGGTGTGATGATGAAGATGGTGTGATGACAAAGGAAGATGGCGTGATGCTCCTGAGGGCATCAAGTTTGGGTCCTCAGCCAATGACTGAAACCCCGCCACACCCCAGTAGCAAATGCTGGAGAAACTGCTCTGATCAATTACAGCCAAACTGGAGCAGAAATGAACAGGGGAAGGAGGACACATGTGAGGAGGGGATCTCTCTGTCCCTGTTGGCGCACACACTCACTTCTGCGTAGTTCAGCCTGAGTGGCTGTGAATACCCGGATACCTGGCTTGGAAACAGGCGCTATGAGTAAATGCGGGTCCACAGTGTGCTCTGATCCGCTGCACGCCCAGAAGGCTGAGGGACTGTTGGCTGAACGTCACTAAATTCTAGTTAAATTCTAAAATAGTTAAGGTTCAAAAACACAAACCATAATGTTAGTGTTCATGAAACAGGCCAATAAATATGTACTAATGTAATTTTTTAATGTGATGTAAATTTAACAGTATTAATCCATTATTTTGTACACAGTATGATTTTATTTTATTTTTAGCAGCATAATTATAAATCTAAACTTTAGGATTTTTTTCACAGATTGGTTTATTTCCTTGCTATTGTTGGTATTCAGTTTATTTGGTGATTAACTGAGAATTATTTTTTGGGAGAGGGTAAAGGCCGAAGCTATTGCTCTGGCGTTCAGCCGCTGTCCAGGCATCCCTGTTTTGTACCCGGGTACCCAAGGCCCATGACGCGCCCCCACACACGCGCCCCCACGCACGCGCGCCTGCTAACCTCTCCCTCTGTCCCGCAGAGCCCGGCGAGCACGTGGACGCGGACACGGCGCGGGCCGGCGCGCGGGGCTTCTCCGGCTGCCTCTCGGCGCTGCAGTTCCAGCGCGTGGCTCCGCTGAAGGCTGCGCTGCTTCCCGGGCGCTCCGGGCTCGCGTCGGTGCGGGGCCCCGTGGCCAGGTCAGGCTGCGGAGCCAGGGCCAGGGAGGACGCGGCGTGGGAACTCACCCACGCTCGAGCACCGCGGACCCAGACAAGGAGCCCCGGGCGGGGGCTCGGGTCACAGTGGGAGGCCCGGGGAGACGCCTGCGGCTCCTGAAACCTCAGCCTTCCGCTCTCTTGCCCAGGTATTTTAAATATGGCAGATGATATCCAGTCTCACTGTGGCTGACAATTTTAAAGTTGAAACGACACAAATTCCAGTTTCCCGAGAATGTCTCACCGTTGCCTACCCTGCTTTTTCCCTGCAGAATATCCTGGTCCTGTGGATGAGGGCGAACCCATAGCTGGCGAGACGAGGGGAGACTCCGCAGTTATTGGAGGTGATTGTGCCGCAAAATTGAGACCCACAGGCACTGGGTTTTGTTTAGTCGTTTCTTTGTTGTGGGATGGAGTCTCTGTCACCCAGGCTGGAGTGCAGTAGCGCGATCTCGGCTCACTGCAACCTCCGCCTCTTGGGTTCAAACGATTCTCCTGCCTCAGCCTCTGGAGTAACTGGGATTACAGGCAGGTGCCATGACATCCAGCTAATTTTTATATTTTTAGTAGAGATAGGGTTTCACCATGTTGGCCAGGCTGGTCTTGAGCTCCTGACCTCGTGATCCATCTGCCTCGGCCTCCCAAAGTGCTGGGATTACAGGCGTGGCATTGGTTTTAATCAGATAATTTCAAATAATGTAGATCCCATAAACTCCATAGTTCATATATTCCTACAGTAAACTTAGCAGCAGGAACCATTCGAGCATGTCCACATTTGTGTGCGGACTGACTCACGTATGAACAGGTTCAATCACATATTGCTGTGACTCACTAGGCCCTGCCCAGGTTATTGAAAAGCCGTCCTGAAGGCATGATGTGGTGCGTCCTGTACTCTAAAAGCTACTCGAGTCTCTGCTTGTGAGTGTGCAGTGCATGAGGTCTGGGAGACAAACGTGTGTTTTCTTCTGGAAGCTTCCAATGACTCTCGTAATAAGACTCATAGAGTAAATGCATAAAACAGCACTACACCCAGCAGATTGCTAGACTGAAAAGTCAACTAAATGTTAGGATTCTACCTGACCTAGAATCCTTGAAATTGTGATGTTTCCAGTTTAGAATAAAGCATAGGCTTGGTGAACGCAGAGAGTGATTTTGCTTCAGCTCTGGGCAGTGCAGTCAGCCTTGTGTGCGTTGGGCATGGTGCCGGCAAACACATCCTGACTCTGGGGTTCTCTTCTGCTGCCTCAGGTGTGATCGCCGTTGTGGTGTTCTTTCTACTCTGTCTGGCTGCCATTGCCGTCAGCCTGTATCAGCAGAAGAACTTGTACACACCCAAGGAGGCACCGCCAGAGAGCCACGGCACCAGTGAGACGGTGCTCCAATGCGAGGTCAGCGTGCAGAACGCAGCGCGGGGGACCCAGAAGGAGCACTTCCTCTGAGCGGGAACGAGGGGCAGCACTTCAGTGAGGTGACTCATCACTTCATCCGGGGCTCTCCATGGCCAGAAATGACCTTTGCAAATGCGACAGGCTTCAAGGCAGTCAGGCTGCACAGATGCCCTCTCGGAGGGCCCGGGGCTTTGTCCCGAGACATTGTCCTTTACCCTCCTTCATGCCCTTCACATCACCATGAGTTAGACAGCTTCATAATCCGGGTTAGTTTCCCATCCCCTGATGTGATTTACACTGACGTTTAACTTGCTTAGCAACTGTGAGTTTTGTAAGGGAAAGAGTTCTCTGCCAAAGTCGGACCTGCAGCTCCATTTGATCTGCACACACAGGCTGCCTTTAGTCATTGCTGTTGGTTTCCACAGAACTGAGCTTCCTCTTGACCGTGTCTGTTGAATTTTTAGGTCTTCTTGCAAGCCATAGACAAGGGGACAAAAATGAACAGCCTGCCTGCCTTGCTGTCTGCTGGCCAATGCAAAGTGTTATTCCTCTGTTGAGATTTTTATTTTTCGGTTTGTTTGCATTGCTTTTGTTTAGTTTTTCATGTTCAAATGTTCATGATGAATATGGAAATGTCTGGTACTAACTTCCAGTCTTCAGCTGTGAAACTGAAAATCCACAGGGAGCAACACTCTGGAGTTAACCGCGCACTCTGTTTGCTCTGTTTTCTTCTAATGTCACTGAGGCCGGTACTGATGGTTTGTTACAGACTCTCAGCCGTGCCCTGACTCATGCTGACCTCACAAAGGTTTCTGCTTTCTCTTTTTCAAACTAAGGTTGAAGAGCAGGTAGAACCACAAATTCTTAATAATGAAATGTATTTTTATTTGCATCTGCAATACCTGAATGATACATACTAGTAAATTTATTTCCCTAAACTCTTGGGTGATTATGTGGGTTTTCTTTGTAGCGATAAAATGCTCCTGTCTTTTGCCACGTGTTCACTTGATGCTCCCTGGGGCTCTCATGACTTTCCTTGCTGTCCTGGCACACGACTGCAAGCAGCTCCACTCCCAAGTGTTTGAAGCGTCTCTGGCTGTATCGTGCCTCCTTTTCTGAGGTTGGATCTGCTTCAGGCTCGGACCGCAGTATGCCTTGCTGGCCGTCACAATGCCCTGCGTATGTTGGACTTTCAGCTGCAGTCCTGTGCTCACCAGGACCACCAGGATAATCTCAAAATCCATGATTCTGGCCTCGGTTCCAGGATGTGGAGGTCCATTTCTCAGACTTTCCAAAACCAGGGCGTGAGGTCTGTGTCTTCTTAGTGTGCAGACCAGGAGAACAGCTGGTGGGAGGTTCACCTACCACCCTCTATCCCGCACTGAATTTCAAATCTCTGATCAATGAATCATCACACGGAGCCCCCATTAAGGTCCCATAAAACCAACTCGGAAAAGACCTGTCCTCTGGCCACCACCCTGTGTGTCCACCTCGGGGACAGGTGGGGAAGCCTGGCCTCCGTCCTTTGGCACCCAACCTGTGTGTCCACATCGAGAACAGGTGGGGAAGCCTGGCCTCCGTCTTCTGGCACCCACCCTGTGTGTCCACACTCGGGATAAATGGGGAAGCCTGGCCTCGGTCCTCTGGTCACCACCCTGTGTGTCCACATCGGGGACAGGTGGGGAAGCCTGGCCTCTGTCCTCTGGTCACCACCCTGTGTGTCCACATCAGGGACAGGTGGGGAAGCCTGGCCTCTATCCTCTGGGCACCCGCCCTGTGTGTCCACATCGGGGACAGGTGGGGAAGCCTGGCCTCTGTCCTCTGGTCACCACCCTGTGTGTCCACATCAGGGACAGGTGGGGAAGCCTGGCCTCTATCCTCTGGGCACCCGCCCTGTGTGTCCACATTGGGGACAGGTGGGGAAGCCTGGCCTCTATCCTCTGGGCACCCGCCCTGTCTGTCTGCCTCAGGAAGAGGTGGGGAAGCCTGGTGAACTTTTTCAATTTTTCATGCCCTCATATGGGTTTTCCTTTAGAAATATAAAGAAGTTAAAAATTCCTGAGTAGGTAGTTATTGAAGTTGACGTTTTGTTATCTCTGTCCCAGAATCTCAGGTGACTGGGTCTTGTGACCATCTGGTTCATTGGTAAACTGTCCCTGGGGCAATGCAATGTCTCTGTAACTGGCAATTGGCACTGCCCCAAATTAAAACAAATGAGACAGAGGTTGAGAAGGCCCCAGGGAGCCTTTATGAAATCAGGGAAAGCTAGTTACTCATCTAACTGTGCCCACGTTGAATTGAAGCATTCCCACAGACAATCTTCATTTTCCTTTCTTTGAAAAATATTGTGTTTCCTGTAATATTTTGTGAACACTTGGTTTGAAGTGTGGCTTCTCCCCAAGTGTCGGGGCTGATGGACACTTGGAGCCCTCGGGAGCAGTGCACACAGTCACTGGGTAAAGGCTATGGCCATGAAGCCCCACAGGTCTATGCTGCATTTGCCAGGCTGACTCACCCCACCCCTCCGGGGCTGCTCAGAGGACCCCCTCCTTCTGGCCTTCCACGAGCATCGCAGGACCACATAGCCTCCCAACAGAGGATGAGGATTAAGGAGACTTTCTCCTATGACGGCATGAGACATTGAAAAAGTTTTACCGTACAAAATGCTTTTAAATACATGTCAGCTGTTTTTGAGCAGAATTCAGGTACTGAGAACTTAAGCTCTCAGTGCCTGAAAATATAATTGGGACAGACAAACCAGCAGCAGCCAGAACCCCCATCTTCCTCCCCCAGGTGCAGAGAGGAGAATCCCCCAGGCAGGACCACAGAGGTCCCTGGATCCCCACTGCTTACCAGAGTAAAGCCAGAGTGCTCCTGTGTCCTGGGGGGCTGCAGAGATGGGGCCCTGCTCAGACATGAGAGGTGCAGGGGTGGCTCCTTCCACCCTCTCCTCACTCACATCTTTAGCCTGAGCAGCCGGTGAGTGGGTCTTGGATAGCAAGCGCAGGTTGTCAGATGACACCATTTCAATCCCAGTGGTTATTCCAGTTCCATACCTGGAGAAACACTGACACAATGTTCTGGCACCTGACATGCAATCACTGATCTAGAATGTGCATTTTCTTTTACACCAACTTCATCAGAACTGTCTTTGGGAATTGTGAAGTACCTCCAAAAATCCCCTCTTTCATGAAAGCAATTAGAACACTAAAAAAAGTAATACAAATTAACTTTTTTCAGGATTCTGGAAAGTAAGCAAGGCCTACCACAATGTGTGGAGTGTCTGTTTAAGAACGGAGTTTCAATCACAAAATCTTACCTAGATGAGACAAGATGACTTCCCTGTGAATTCTATCAAACATTTAAATAAGAAATGGCTCTGATACTTCACAGACTCTTTTAAAAAATAGAAAAGGAGGTAAAACTTTACAACTCATTTTGTGAGGCCAGTGTTATCCTGACAGAAACAATAGAAAAGAACATTGGGAGAGAAAAAGCTGCAGACCCAAATAACGCTGATGAATCTGTATGTGATACGAATATGTACTGTGTCTGTATAATACATCCACGAAAATCCTTAGCAGAATTCTAACAAACCAAAGTCAGCAGCACACACACCGTGACCACATGGTTTGTCTCAGGAACTCAAGGTCATCTCAATGTATGAAAATAAGTCAGTGTATATACCATGTTTATAAGATAAAGAACAAAAAGCACATGACCACCTCAATGGAAACAGAAAAATAATTTGACAAAATTTAAAAAATTTTCATGAAAAACCCAAGGCTGTAGGAATGTAAGGAAAATACCCAACCTGCTGAGAGGCTGTCCGTAAAACACACGAACCCACAGTGAACCTAATACCTGACATGGGTTGAGAATCCCTTATCTGACATGCTTGAGACCAGAAGAGTTTCAGATTTGGGTATTTTTCAGATTGTGGAATATTTTCATTATACTAACCAACGGAGTACCCCAAATCTGAAAATCCAAAATGCAAAATCCTCCAATGAGCATTTCCTTTAAGGGTCTGATTTGGGAGCACTTGTTTTCAGATGACCTTAGAGTACTAATTAGGATCCTTTTTTGTGTAAGGAAGTGTTTCTTAATAGTTCATGCTAAAAAAGCCAAAAGCATGTCTATAGATTTCATATTTTATTTGGTAGAGAAAGGTCTCACTGTACAAAGGCAGACTTAAAAGGATTTGAACATAAGGAGAAGAGTCTGATTCCATTGCTTTTCTTCTCAGATTTGAGATGCTCAACCTGTCATTAAAAGCTGACAGCTTTCCCCTAACATCAGGGAGAAAACAGGGTGTCCACTCCAATCACTTCTGTCCATCATTGTGCTGGACGTCCCAGCCATGGCGGTCAGGCAATAAAAGCAAGTCAAAGACACCGAGGCTGGGAAGGAAGAAGCAGCACTTCATCTATTCACAGACGACGTCATCTTGAATACACAAAATCCTAAGAAATCCACAAAAATTATATAGAGCTAATAAAAAAGCAACTCTTAGGCCAAGGTTGCAGTATGAAAGACACAGAAACCAATTTTATTCCTCTCCACAGCAGTGAACTCTCTGACATGAAATTCAGAAACAATCCATATAGAAAAGCACCAAAATAATATCATACTTAGGTATGAACTTCACAAAATTAGTGCAAAGCTGGTATACCTAATTGTACAAAACATCCTTGAAATAAATCAAAGAAGACTTAAATGGAAAGACATCCACATTTATGGATGGAGACAAGATACTAGGAAGGCATTACACCCCAAGATGACCTACAGATTCTGCAGAATTCCTATCGAATCCCAGTGCCTCCCATTTCATCTGTTTTCATTTTGCAGAAATTAACAAGCACATGGGAATTAAACTAAAATGTGTGTGGGAACATAAGGGATCTGGAATGACCAGAGTATGTTGAATTCTTCTTGATTTCAAAACCTACAAAAAGCTACAGTCATCCAGACAGCGTGTTTCTGGTGTAAGGATAGAATCAATGAAATAGAATGGAGATCTCAGAAATAAATTCACACAACCATAAGTGATTGACTTTTGACAAGGGTGCCAAGGCCATTCAATGGGGAAAGAGCAGTCTTTTCAACAAATACTGCTGAGAGAACTGGACACCCACATGCTCAAGAACAAGGCTGAGCCCTTACCTCACACCACAGACAAAACTTAATCAAAAATGAATCAAAGAGCTAACAGAGGGGCTAAAACCATAGAACTCTGAAGAAAACACATTCTTAACCTTGAATTTGGCAATGCCTTCTTAGGTGACACAAAAAACACAAGAGACAAGCAAAATTAGAAAAATTGGACTTTATCAAAATGAAAAAGTTTGCACTCAACAGGACACTATCAGTGAAGTGAAAAGAGCTCACAGCATGAGCTAAAATATTTGGAATCACATATTGACTAATATGCTGGTATGAAGACATGCAAATAACACTTAAAATTCAATAATCAAATGACCCATAGTGCAATTAAAAAATAGTTAAAGAATTTGAATAGACATTTCCCCAAAAGAAGATAGTCAGATGGCCAATAAGCACAAGAAAAAAAATGCTCAAAATTATTAGTCATTAGGAAAATGCAAATCAGAGCCACAATGAAGGGTTACTTCACCCTCACTTGGAAATAACCAAAACCATGGAAATAACGAATGTTGGCAAGCATGTGGAGAACCTGGACCTTTCACGCATTACAGGTGAGAATTTAAAAGGGTGCAGCCAGTTTGGAAAATAATTTGGCAGTTCTTCAAAAAGTTAAAGTTACCAGATGACCCAACAATTCAAGTCCTAGGTATGTACCCAAGAGAACTGAAAACATATGCCCACACTAAAAACAGCAGTATTATTTATTTGTTAAAAGGTGAAAATAATTCATATGCCTGTCAATTGATGAATGGATAAACAAAATGTGGTATACTCATCTGATAGAATATTACTCAGCCTTAAAAGGAGTGAATTACTGAGACATTCTACAATATAGATTAACCTTAAAAATATTTGATGTGAAAGAAGTCAGATACAAAAGAGACTCTATTGGTCCATTTACATGAAATTCCCAGAACAACAAACTCGTGGAGATAGAAATTGGTCAGTGGTTGCCAGGGGACCGGGGAAGAGGACAGGGCATTTACTGCCAATGGGTATGGGTTTTATTCTGGGTGTGTGAGGAAAACGCTCTGGACTGAGATCCTGGTGATGGTTTTGCAACGTTGTGAATGTGCTGAATGCCTCTGAATTGTGTGCCATAGAAAGGATGAGTTTTGTGGTGTGTTCATTGTATCTCAACACAAAATAAATTTTAAACTTTAAAAAAAAATTGCTACAAAAATGTTCTTAAAATAGTTGTCCTTTGCATGGCATGTTTAAGAGTAAAACTTCATGACCTTGCCTCTTTTTTTTTTTTTTTTTTTGAGATGGAGTCTCTGTCTGTCACCCAAGCTGGAGTGCAGTGGCGCAATCTCTGCTCACTGCAACCTCCACCTCCCAGGTTCCAGCGATTCTCCTGCCTCAGCCTCCCGAGTAGCTGGGACTACAGACATGCATCACCACGCCTGGCTAATTTTTGTATTTTTGGTAGAGACGGGGTTTCCCCATGTTGGCCAGGCTGGTCTGGAACTCCTGACCTCAGGTGATCCGCCCCCCTCAGCCTTCCAAAGCGCTGGGATCAGAGGCGTGAACCACTGCGCCCCACCAAAGCAATTTGATTATTGTAGTCCTTGCTTTAATCTAGTCCATAGGAATCACCCATCCTGGCATTCTGCAGCTTCACACCATCTGCACCATCATGCCTCACCAATGCCAATGGCACTTGCCAGTCAGTGAGAGGCAAGCCCTGCAGGTGCCTCTAGTATGGCATGTGCAAGTCACAGGGTGGAAGGACATCCTAAATGATGGTCCTGCTTTCTCAGTGATGTTTGGAGGGCTCTTTAGTCTGAAGAATGTCAACATGACCCTTCAAAGTTGACAGACAAGTTGCAGCAACCTACATGGGTCCTCACTGAAACAGAAGCACGTGGATTGCCAGACCCTGGGCAGGTGTCACTCTGTGCAGCAGAAAGTGGGAAGGGTGGGCAGGAGCCCCAGGCTCCACCACAGCTCAAAGGAAGCTTTGGCCACATCCACAGGGGTCCTCAGGCTAAAGCCGCCCAGCAGGGGAGACCTCGGAACCACAAAGATGCACCTGCCTCAGTTTCCCCACTGTGCTCAGTCACTGGCTGGGAGCAGCCATGGGAGGCAGGTTCCCAGCACAAATGGAGACTGAGGCCTCCTGAGAGAAATGAACAGCAATGGAGGGAGGGTCCCCCAGAAATGACCAAGGGGACAATTTTCCAGGGAAAAATGAATGGTGTCACCATCCAGGAGTTGACAAATTTGGTTTCTACACTTAGTGCAATGGGAATGACAGAACCATAGTTCCAGTTCACACTAGGCTTGGCTTTGGCTTTCGGTTTTAGAAGGCCTGTGGGTAGCTCAGATGAGTGGATATGGCTAGGCAGGGCAGCGGTGCCTGGCCTCCTGCTGCTAGTGTGTGGTTAGAGCAGCTCCCTGGGTGGAGGGAGGCACAGGTATTTTTAACAGTTAGTCACAGGCAGCCTGGGTGCTGCTGAGAAGCAGTTTTGCAGATGTGATTACAGCCTCTAATCAGTCAACTTTAGGTTAATTCAAAGGGAGATGATCCCGGGTGGGGCTGGCTCCATCAGCTGGGAGGCCCATGAATGTGAGCTCAGGGCTTCCCCAGGGCCTTCCTTCCCAACACCCATGGGCAACTAGCTTCCACCAGTGCCAAGGGGGGTCAGAGTCTCCTGGCAGCCTGCCCTATGGACCTCACGCCCACTGAGCCACCCCCATTGTGTAGGTGAACCCCCCAGTCAACATGTGTTCCCACTACAGGCTTTGCTTCTGAGTCTGGACTGGGATGACCCAGCTGCTGTCAGAACTTCAAAGCTGTTTACAGAATACCCCAGAGCCCATTCTCTCTGCATTATGGTGATTTGGGGCCTTGTATTTTCAAGATGGAATTGGTGACGTTTGTGAGTACTTTTCCTATGATGTGGACAGGGTCTGTGGGCTCCTGGGTCCAGGTGCCTGATGGGAGTCCAGGCCGTGTATCCTTCACGCCTCGGTCGCACCCTCCCTGTGATCCTCTTTTAGGTTCAAACTTTAGCAACTATGATGTAGCAATTATTTTCACTTCAAACTTTAATGCCCTTCTCAGCCACATATGAGTCCTATCTCTAGCTTCTGGGCTTTCAATGCCAGCATTTGCTTTGCTGAGATATGGATGGCATTTTCCAGGAACCTGGGAACGGAGCCCAAGTGTTGTAAATGTAAATGTGACTTTTCTTCCAAGAATCTGAAAACAACCCTCAAAATACAATGGCCGAGTAATAGGATGTTGTTTTTCTGTAATTGAGAAGTTCAGGCTCAAGCTCCAAGAATCCTTCCCAAGGCAATTTTTGAGTCCCCGTAAATATGAATTAAAATGTAAATTGCTTCTGATTTTTAATCCGGAATCTGATCTATACATTTTCGGTGCAACCACTCCAACAAAGGGCTGGTGCTGTGGATCTCAGAAGATGAGGCAGCCAGCTGTTATAGACTAAAGCTCCACATTTAGAAGCAGTTAGAAAGAAGGAAGACGAGCTTCAGCTGAAGTAAATTGAGGCTAAGTTCACCTCGTGTCAAAGGTGTTGCACACTTGCATCAAGGTGGGACAGAATTTAAAGCACGTTCAGATAAGTGGTCACTAAGCCACACCATCTTCAGAACTAATGGGAGCAGTTATAACAATGGTAATTATAAATTTTTTAGCAATCTCCTCCTTCCTGGAGGTGGCAAATTAGGGCCCACACTGAGCCCAGGAATGTGGAGGTCATTCTGAAGCCCCCTTGTACTTCGGAACAGCCACTGGCCCTGGGCACAGCCCGGAGCACTCAGAAGTCTTCCGGGGATATTTGCAGGGCCTGGGCCTCCAGCTCTGAGGGTCTGAAGAGGGGACAGGGAGTGTGGGGCTTCAAAGGAAGCCAGAATGTGGGGGGCTAGGAGCCCCCTAACTGGGGGGGTGCCCCCAATCTGGCTGTCAGCGTTCTCACCTCAGCACCTCAAAACGGAACCCTATTTGCAGATGGGGTCTTTCCAGAGGTGGGTACATGTTAAATGAGGCTGTTGGGGTGGGCCCAGCATCTGCATATCAGTGACTTCCCAGGGGGTGTTCAACACCTGGAGACTACAGACCTCTGGACCAGTCTGGCCACCCAGCCACAAGTGTAGCAAGGCCAAATCCCGCTGATGCTGAAATGTCAAAGCTGTAGAATTGTGTAAAACATCTAAAAATGGATAAACACCATTTTTTAAATGTAGGGTGTTAAAAATAGGGTTAGTCTCGTAGTATTGGGAAGAAGTAAGTTTAACAAAGTTTAGGAAACTGGTAATTTTCATGGAGTAAAAGGATATTGTGGTCTGAGATAAGTGCTGAGAATAGGTACCTGTCAAATATCTAAAAGTAAATTTCTGACATCTAACGTTTTAGTAAAGGTGAAGGGTTTTGACATCTCCTTAACATCAGCTTCACGGTAGACAATTGTTCCACCCCTGTCTCTCGAGCCAACGCTGCGACCACACCCAGGTGGGCAACCCTCTTGCATCAGGATTTCAGCCTCCCTGCAGGAAGCAGGGCAGGGGTGGGCGGCACCTCTACCAGGCGGTCAGCATCTGTGGAAGCAGGCAGCCCTTAGAGTCTCTTCTCACGTGTCCTAATAACCTCTCTTTTGTGACTTACCCACAAACCAAAGAATGCAGATTTGGCCAAGAGTCATGCCCACACCTCTCACCACTGCAATGTTAATTTTGTGTTTATAAGTAGTGCCCATTTTCCCCAAATGCCAGCTGGATCCTGGTGCAAAGCTGCACCTCTCCTGGGTTTAGGTCACTGGCTCATCGTAGGGAAGATGTGGGCACCTGGCCTCATGCGTTTGTTGACACTAAGATAAGCAAAGGTCTTAATCTTGAGATTTGGGTGGCGACACAAATCAAAACCATGCCACCTGGGATGACCCAGTCCCAGAAGTTGCAGGTACCCTGCCCTCCATGAACTGTGGGTGACTGGCCTCTGCCTGCACAGGTAGGATGGGGGGAGCATGACTCCACTGCTCACAGGGGGGATGTCTCAGAACCTGGGCCCTGTTTTAAAACCCCCATCCATAATAACAGGGGTGTGCCCAAGGTAGATAGCACAAGAATATGGAAAACTGTGACCTCAACTTCCCCTAGAAAGACAACTAAAAGAAAAGCCAGCAATAAATGCAGAAAAAGGATTCTACACTAACAATGTCTAATGTTTTAATAAAGTAGAGAGAAAGATAAACCAAAAAGATAAAGGATGGAAACTACCATCAGAGAATTGGAATCAACAGGAATGATAAAATGGCATTGATATATGTTTATCATCTGCCTGATGGAAGTTTCAAAAGGAGGAAGAGATGGCCAGGGATAGGGATATGAAACAGCCGCAGCCCAGAATTTGCCAACAGTCATATACACACCAAAAGGCAACACAGCAAAACTACCAAAGAGGCAAGTCAGATGGAAATGGCTTTCTCAAAGGAGGGGCAACAGTGAGCCTGATGAGTGACCCTCAAGCAAGTGATGGCACCTGGAATCCAACATGACAATGTCTCCAGGTGCTGAAGGAACACAGCCCCAGCCTAGGATTCTATGCCCAGTGAGGAAGTGCCATGGGTCCAACTACAAAGGATAAATGAAGATGTCCATAAGGAAGCAGCACTGAGATAATTCATGGGAAGGGACAGTGCCCGTCGAATGAAATGTGAATGGCAGCCCCCAAGCCAGAAGAAAATTGATTCCAGATGAAAACTCTAAAATTCAGAATGAAGGGTACAAGAAATGATAAATAGGGAAGAGACATAAGTGCATATCAATTTTATAAAATAAGAGTGGTGCTGTCGTGAAATTTAACATACTCAGAACAAACACATGTGGCAATAAGGATGCAGAGTCAGAGGGCGGTGAGTGGGGTTGAAGATTATACAATGTTAGCATTATTGAGGCACTGATCTAACTGTCTAATTACTGGATAGAGTGCAATCTAATTAAATCATAACACAAAAGACAAAAATGGGAGAAAATGGTATAATGCGGGGGTAAAACATGAGACAAACATGCAAAAAAACTGCATCAACACTTGTATTAACTGCACATGACTACTCATGTCCAAGAGTAAGGGCATGAAACTTAATTCTAAAACATAACCTAATATTTCTTGCAATATTTAGATTTTAAGTTCACAGGTAGGTCAAAAGTAAAAGATTGAAAAGAATATAACATACAAATACTAATCCAAAGATAACTTGGGTAGCTATATGGAAGGCAGATAAGACAGACTTTAAGGCAAAAGTCACAACTAGAGAAAATAAACACATTTCACGGTCATAAAGGACTAAGTCAACAAGGAATGCATCACTGCTCTAATCTGCAGGCACCCAGTGAATTGGCTTCCAAATTTACCAGGAAAAGTGATGACATGACTGAAAGGAGAAATTTGCAGATCAACACTCCTAGAGCCAGATGCCAACCTGCCCCTTTCAGCAGCTGATTTAGCAAGCAGATAAAGTATCAATAAGGATACAGAATACCAAGCGATCCAATTAGCATAGTTCTTGTATGGCCACTCTCAACACAACAGTGTTGACTCTTTTTTTTTTCAAGTGAATTTATAGCACTTACTTAAACATAGGCTACTCAGTAAGACAACCTTAACAATTTTGAAAAAAATTAAAACTCAGAGTGTATAAAGTTAAAGGACAAGGGAACTAAGCTAGAAATTAATAACAAAGAGTACTAGAAAATAACTAGTTAAAAAGTAAATACATAATTAATTTTTCATCAAAAGAAGTCAAAATAAAAATTAGAAAATATTTTGCACCATTTGACAGTGTGGATCTGACATATCAAACCAGGATGCAGCTAAAACAGTACTCAAAGGACATTCATAGCCTCAGATGCACATAATAGAAGAGAAGAATGGCTTAAAGCCAGTGAGATTCCATCTCAAAGACTTAATAAAGCATTGTTAATCAAACTTAATGGAAGTGGTGCTGGAGAGGCAAGCCTCAAAATTAGGGCTTAGCCCAGGTGGGTTCTTGGCTCACCCATGAAAGAATGTAAGCATGAACCAGTGGTGTTAAACAGCAACTTTTATGGAACAGTATTGCTTTTTGTGGAGCAGAGCTAAATCATAGTGCAACCAGAGTCGGCAATGTATGGACTCTTGGCAACTGTATTTGTACTCAATTATATCTACTTCCAGTGACATGTAAATTAAGGGGCAGGCTAATGCAAATTAAGGAGTTGTTTATTTAGAACTTTCTAGGAAAGGGGTGGTAACTTCCAGGTCACTGCTAGGGAAAAGGGAGGTGGCTTCTGGCTCATTGTCATGGCATTTGTGAACTGTGATGGTGCTGGTGGACGTGTCCTGTGTTAATGAGCAATGAGAGCAGCCAGGTGACCCCCCTCACCATCTGCTGGGTTCTTTGCTTCATCCTATATGGACTAGACCTTCTTTTGGTCAGCAAGGATGTGATCAGAAAACAAGTCCTGTCAGTCTCAACCTCAGAAGTAGGTGATAAAGATAAGACCAGGAAGCAAGAAAATAGAAAACAAATGTATGATAAGAAACATTTTTTAATGCCAAAAGTTAGTTCTTTTGCACACAAAAAAATACATTTGATAAACTCCTATCAAGGCTGATCAGGAAGAAGAGAAAAACATATAATTCATATCCAAAATAAACAAAGGAGCATAATTACAAATTCTCACGTATCAAAAGGCAGTGAGGATATTGTGAATAAATTTAATCCAATAAATGTAGCAATTTAGAAGGAATAGGCAAAGTCCTAAGACAAACGTGACTTAGCAAACTGAGAGAAGAATGAGAAAAATCTCAGTAGTCTAGTATCTGTTAATAGAAATGTTATCAAGATGCAACACAAAATTAAAAGTTTCTTCACAAACTCCAAATGATTTCATCAGTGATTTTTTTAAATACTTAGGAAGCAATATCACAATCTGACAACTTTTTCCAGGAAATTCAGAAAAATGTAACATTTTAAACTCTTTTTCTGAATCTAGCAATAGCTTCAGACCAAAAGCTGGCATTAACGTAGCAGGAGAGAAAAATCACAGTCTCCTTCCTGGACACAGATCCATCACCACAGCAGGAGAGAAAAATTGCAATCTCATTCCTGAACACAGATCCCACCACTATCGCAGGAGAGAAAAATTGCAGACACTCTCATTCCTGAACACTGATCCCATCACCATTGCAGGAGAGAAAAATCGCGGTCTCCTACCTGAACACAGATTCCATCACCACAGGAGGAGAAAAAAATCACAGACAGTCTCCTTCCTGAACAAAGATCCCACCACCACAGGAGGAGAAAAAAATCACAGACAGTCTCCTTCCTGAACATAGATTCCATCACCACAGGAGGAGAAAAAAATCACAGACAGTCTCCTTCCTGAACACAGATCCCACTGTCACCGAGAAACGCCTGCAGACAGCATGGCATGATATCTGAAAAGGATAAGATCCAATAAAACAATAGTGTACGTCACGAAATTCATGGCAAAAAGGGCAAAAATGCTTTCATCATCTTGATAGTTTTAAAAACAAGATTTGATAAAATTTATTTCCCATTGTTGATTTAAAAAACCATCAGTGGCAGGGTGTGGTGGCTCACGCCTGTAATCCCAGCACTGTAGGAGGCCGAGGTGGGTGGATTACCTGAGGTGATAGAGCAGGTGCGGCTGTTACCCATGAACTAAATGCAGCTCCGCATCAGAGAAGAAAATACAGTGAATACAGCAATCCTTGAATTGACACACTTCACATTTAGAAACATATCCTCTATAGTAACAGTTTCATTTGCCAAATTAGACACACTTTGCTGACACTTGTAGAGGTTTTATTGCTTTGGATGAAGGCAATCTATCATAACATAATTGTTTTTGCCCTCCCACGGAGCTTCTCAGGACACTGTTTAATCAGACTTCCTTAAAGCTCCCCTAAAAGAGGTCTCCTCCCTTGTCGATACCAACATCTGAGAAACCCAAGCTGCTCACACAAATTCAAGATATTCATCACCTTTCCCAAATTTGCAGCTCTGACTCCTTTCATACCCTGACGTGGGGCATTTTGGCCGGCGATGCCCTCCCAACCCCAGTGCCTCCTCGGATCAAATTCCACCCGATTCCTTGGCTTTCCTTTCCCATAAATGTCATCAAAACACTCAGCTTGCCTCCTGATGGAGTGATTTTATGCAAATTTCCTTACTCATCATTAATTTTAAAGACCAACATTCATCAAGGAAGGAAAACTGTTTCTAAAAGGAATACATATCTTATACGAAACATTGCTTAATACAAGAAGATCTGATTTCATGGGAAGCATTGCTTTGAAGTAGTTTCTATATCCAGTAATTTCATGCCAGTCTATGGGACTTTAAGACAAAGAGAGCCTCTGTTAGCAGAACTGGGCGGGGGTCACGTGGGGAACTGGGGCAGGCATGCAGGGAACTGGGTTGGGCACGCAGGGAACTGGGGCAGGCACACGGGGAACTAGGGTGGGCACACCGGCTCAGAGCTGCCCACATTTGTTCTCGGCTTACACATCCCAGAATGCATTTTCACACCACGCTGTAACAATTAGAGAGGTCCTTCACAAGGCAAGGGCTGATGAACTTGCAATTCTGGGGCATCGGAAACAAACAGCTGGAAAGAAGGCAGCCTGGTCGAATGAGTGTGCTCATCAGACACACTCGCTGAGGTCTCCCTCATCTGGCGACCTTGTTCCTCCTAGAAGCAGGGGCCCCTCAGAGCCACCAGGAGTGGGGGAGGGGCCTGCATAGGCGTCTGGCTGGGGCTCCACTCTGAGCCTCCTCAGCCATCAGCGAAGGGGAATGGGGATGCCGCGAGCCTGGACCTTCCCACAGGATGTGGCACTGTGGGGTGCGGGGTCACCTGTGGGCCCCCCAGCCCAGTCATGGAAACCTGAGCTCATCCCTCTCAGGAGCTGGGCTTCCCTTGGGATCTTCTTTCCTGACACACACTCCATGTCAAGAGGTCACTAAACCAAGACTGGCTTGGCGTCAGAAATGGCTGCAATCTTTTTTGTGCCCCTTGAATATGCAAAATCAGTTAGACACTCATCTGAACTCTCCACACCCAGTGTCACCTCCACACAGGCACAGGCCCTCAGTCCAGCGCACCATCGCCCAGCCTTGTGGACGAGGCCCCAAGCTGTTACGGTGTCAGAGGAAAATTACAACAAATCTAGTTTAAAGATTGAATTGGCGGCTGGGCACAGTGGCTTACGCCTGTAATCCCAGCACTTTGGGAGGCCGAGGCGGGCGGATCACCTGAGGTCAGGAATTGGAGACCAGCCTCAATATGGAGAAACCCTGTCGCTACTAAAAATACAAAATTAGCCAGGTGTGGTGGTGCATGCCTGTGAATCCCAGCTACTCAGGAGGCTGAGGCAGGAGAATTGCTTGAACCTGGGAGGCGGAGGTTGCGGTGAGCCAAGATCACGCCATTGCACTCCAGCCTGGGCAACAAGAGCGAAGCTCCGTCTCAAAAATAAATTAATTAATTAATTAAATTAAAAAATAGAAAAAAGGATTGAATTGGCATCTATTTGTGATTCTAGACTTGGGAACACCTGGCCCTGGAAGCAGGATGGACGCAGTGAACTGAGCGGGTGTGTCCCGTGAACTGAGTGATGCTGTCCTGTGAACTGAGTGGGGGTGTCCCGTGAACTGAGTGGGGGTGTCCCGTGAACTGAGTGGGGGTGTCCCGTGAACTGAGTGATGCTGTCCTGTGAACTGAGTGGGGGTGTCCCGTGAACTAAGAGGCTCTGCAGGTAGAAGGGGGCTCTGGAGAGCAGGAATGAAACACAGAAGGCAGGTGGGTCATTTCAAGGCCACTTTCCTTCAAGGGTTAAAAAAATAAGAGGGCTTTTGTGTTAGTGAATTCAGGTTAATTTCAATGGCCTGAAAATTTTTGAAAATTGCCCATTTCCAACGTCAGTTTGGTGATATGGGCCTTAGCGCAAGGGACTCCATTCTGGCTTGGTCTGTTCTGCTGGGCCTAGACCAGGACACTACACAAAGGCTGGTCCAAAGTTAACTGATTTTGTTTAACAACCGCATTATTGCTTACGATGGAGATTAATTTGGTATTAATTTGCAGTAGTTTGCTTTAAGATAAGATTTTAATTACATTCTCCGAACAACCACTAAGCAAGCAACTTAAAAAGGAGTAAAAGAAACATCAAAATAATTAAAATTGTACAAATGAAATATCTATTTAACATAAAAGTAGGCAGTAAAAGAAGAGTAAAGAAACAAAACAGATACAAGCCATAGAGAAAACAACTAGTAAAACAGCGGATGCAAATCTCACCTTTTCAGTGATCACATTCAACGGAATCGCGGCCAGAAAGCAAAGGGCGGCAGAACAGGAAGCGCAGCCCAGAGATGGGCTTTCCACAGCAGAGACGCCAGAGCGGCGATGGGCTTCCCACAGCAGAGACGCCAGGGCGGCGATGGGCTTCCCACAGCAGAGACGCCAGGGCGGCGATGGGCTTCCCACAGCAGAGACGCCAGGGCGGCGATGGGCTTCCCACAGCAGAGACGCCAGGGCGGCGATGGGCTTCCCACAGCTGAGACGTGTCAGAGCGGCGATGGGCTTCCCACAGCAGAGAGGGACG
Source organism: Pongo pygmaeus (assembly GCF_028885625.2). NCBI lineage: Eukaryota > Metazoa > Chordata > Mammalia > Primates > Hominidae > Pongo > Pongo pygmaeus. Next base: position 142,886,193 of record NC_072384.2, on the reverse strand, counting down.
GCAGAGCCACTCTGGGCTTCCCACAGCTGAGACGAGTCAGAGCAGCGATGGGCTTCCCACAGCAGAGACCTGTCAGAGCAGCGATGGGCTTCCCAGAGCAGAGACGCCAGAGCAGCGATGGGCTTCCCACAGCTGAGACGTGTCAGAGCAGCGATGGGCTTCCCTCAGCAGAGACGCGTCAGAGTCCAGCGGGGAAAGGTGGAAAGAGACACACCATGTAAACAATAACCAAAAGGGACAGCGGGTGGCTGAGTACAGACAAAATAGACTTTAAGACAAAAGTCGTTGTTTGAGACACCAAAAGGACATTTTATAAAAACGAAAGGGTCAATCTCTCCCCAAGACATAACAAATATGGACACACATCACCCAACACCGGAGCCCAAAATACGCAAAGTAACTGACAGAATTAAAGGGAGAAATATATGGACACTCATCACCCAACACCGGAGCCCCAAAATACACAAAGTAAAAACTGACAGAATTAAAGGAAGAAATATATGGACACTCATCACCCAACACAGGAGCCCCAAAACACTCAACGTAAAAACCGACAGAATTAAAGGGAGAAATAGAAAATCTGACAGTGAACGTTGGTGACTTCACTGGTCCCACCTTGAATGAGTGATGGAGCCACCAGGTAGAAGATCAATAAACAGATGGGAACGAACCCCGTGAACCAGTGGATCCAGCAGATGAGCGTCTGCCAAACGGTCCACGCACAGCCGCAGCCACGTTCCTCTCGAGAGGAAAGCGAACCATTCTCCACGGTGGACCACACAGGAGCACCTGAAGAAGCCTCAGGAAATGGAGAAGGACTGAGATGCGAAAGTTATGCTCCCTGAACAAAATGTAGTGATAGGCGGAATCAATACCAGGAAGGAACTTGGGAAATTCAAAAACAGGTGAAACAATGCAAATAACTAAAGAATTCAAGAATACAATTTAACAACATTATAAAATAACTGAATACTAATTAGAAAGCAAACACAAGATACTAAAATTTATGGGAAATAGTACTTAGGAGAAAATTTAAAGGTAAAAATGCCCGTATTAAAAAAATATTTCAAGTCAATAACATAATCTTCAATCTTAAGAAATGAGAAGAAGAGCAAACAACTCACGCGCAGCAGACACAAGGAAGGAAATAAATATACGATGGGGGGTAAATTAAATAGAGAATTAAACCACAATAGCAACAATTCTTGAAACCAAAAGTTAGTTTTTGAAAACCTCAGCAAATTTAACAAAACTTTAGATAGACTGACCAAGGAATAATAAAGATTAAAATTACTAAAATTAGCAATGAAATAGAGGGCATTACTACTGACCTTAGGAAATGAGAAGGATTATATGCAAATATAATAAATGTATGCTAAAAATTAAATAAAGTTGACAAATTTCTTGAAAAACTCCAAAAAAAAAATAGAAAATCTAAATAGACTAATAACAGTAAAGAGATTGGATTAGTAATCAATAAACTTTCCACAAAGAAAAGGTTAGCCCCAGATAGCTTCATGCATGATTTCTACTAAATATTTAAAGAAGAATTAATACCAATCACTCAAATCATCTCAAAAAGCCAAAACCAAAACAGAAGAAAGAATGTTCTCAATTCATTCATTCGATAGTCCCAGCATTACCCTGGTACCAAAACTGCACAGAGAACTCACAAGATAATAATCGATATCCCTTATGAATAGAGATACAAATATTTGCAAAAATGTTAGCAAATTGAATCCAGCAATATATAAGAAGGAATTATGCACCATGAATGATTGGGATTAACTTCAGGAATGCACAGTTGATTTAACATAAGGAAACAAAGCAATACACTGTATTAAAAGAATAAAGAAAAAACATAATAATCTCAAAAGATGCAAAAAATTCATTTGACAAAATCCAACAACTTTTGAAGAGTAATACATTGAACAAGCTAAACATAGAAGGAAACTTCCTCAATCTGATAAAATCCTTCTAAGAAAAGCCCATAGCACACTTAAATTTGAAAGCCCAAATGCTTTCCTCTTAAGATCAGGAACAATACAAGGACGTTCACACTCTCGACTTCTATTTAACATTGTCATGGATGTTCCTGTGAGGCAATTAGGCAAGGCAATGAAATGAAAGTCATACGGATTGGAAGAAAGAAGTCAAACTCTATTACAGATGACATGACCTTGTATATGGAAATCTCTAGAAACACATACACACACTATTTTAATGAATAAATGACTTCAGAAATGTTGCTAGGTACATGAACAATATACAAAAATCAATTGTAGACCTATATGCTAGCAATAAAAAATTCAAAAATGAAATTAAAGCAATTTCATTTACAATAGCATCGACGAATAAAATAGGAAGAAATGTAACAAAGATATGACTTGTTACTGTGAACTACAAAACACTGTTTAAAAAATTAAATAGAATGATATTTTATGCTTATGGATTGGAAAATTTAACATTGTTAAGAGCAAATTGATCTGCAGGTTCAACAAAATCACTATCAAAAATTCCAGCTCAGCTGCTTTGTTTCTAGAAATTGACTAGTTAATCCTAAAATTCATATGGAAACATAAGGAGCTATAAACACCAAAAACAATCTTAAAGAAAATTTTAAACAAAGTTGTTGGATTCGTGCTTCATGATTTCAAAGTGGCACCACCAAGCTACAGTAGTAAAAACAGTATGACAGAGGCATAAAGATTGATACATACATCAATGAAATTAAGCTGAAAGTCTTGAAATAAACCCTTATATATCCTCTCGAACCCACCAGTCATGCGTCCTGCCTTCTAGCCTGCATGCGGCAGATGAGCTGAGACAAGGCGCCAGATACGAATCACAGCTGAAAACGCCGCTCCAGCCTGGTGAGCAGGCTGTCTGCACTTTCACAAGACTTTTCAGCCACCTTGAAAAAGGAATCCTGAGAATATTAGATCCTATTGCAGGGTTATGGGTGGGAAATTGTTTTAGGATCTCCCAATTCCTTGACTCTCAGAAAGTCAAGCTGAATGTCCTGCTGACAGGAAGGTTTGTGCGCAGCTGAGCTCCACAAGGCTGCCAGGCCCCGAGTTCCAGGGAGAGGCCGGCCAGGGCCTGCTGCCATGCAGCTGCCCCAGAAAATCTGCAATGGAAATTTGCCTCTCAGTACTCGCTCAACTTGACTGTAAAGCAAAGTGCAAAGAAGACTGGTGTCAACGATAATTAAAAAAAAAAATACAATGAAAGCAAGGCCTTTTAATCAAGAGAAAACTAATATGAAATGTCATTTTTCTGATCGTTGGACTGAAGAATCAAATACGAAATTTCCTCATTGGTCAGACATAAAAGGCAGAGGTAATAAAGGTAATATTAGAGGAGGCTGGACATGGTCTAAGAGTTTAAGTTGAGAAACAGAGCTCTAATAAGTGGTATGGTCTCACTTAGCTGAAGTGGGGCTCTATAGGCTACGCATTTGTAAATACTCATTGAGCTAGCTGAGAACAAATTGATAAGGATTTCTAAGTGGATTCAATGACAATTAATTATTTTTGATGGAAAGGTTGACCTGGTTGAGCTTGCTGGTAACCATTAGATTATACATTAATAATCACTCAGTGTTCAGTGGTATCAGGATCAGGCAGTCCAGGTCTAATCAGGGGCTTTAGCCACACATATTTGCATCAGAAAACCCACGCTGAACAACCCTGCCATGTGTAGACCATAGGTTTAAAGTCTGGGTTTGTTGCCCAGGAGTCATCTTTGTAAGTAATGTGTCCACCTTCCCGTGGTCCTCATGTTTAAAATCACCTTGTTTTAAAGAATGTGGTTGGTGGCTAACTGGGGTTTGTTTGGTGTTGGATGAATGGATCTGGATCTGTTTTTAGAAGATAATGGAAGCACTGTCAGGACAGTGAAGAAAATAAAGCCCCAGCATGTCCAGATGTGTGCGGCCACCGGAACTCCAGATGCCACATGGAAGGCATGTCCAGATGTGCACGGCCACCACAAGGAAGGCATGTCCAGTTGTGCACGGCCAAGACACGGAATGCATGTGCAGATGTGCACGGCCACCAGAACACCAGATGGCACAAGGAAGGCATGTCCATCAATATACGAAGATAATCAAAGTCTTTCACTAGGTAGGTTTTGTCAAGAAGAGTGTAATTTTAATATTACAGCCTGGGTGCCCCTGGAGAACATGACAGCTAGTGAAAGGAGCTGGTCACACAAACACACACACTATGTGATCCCATTTAGATGAAGTGCCCAGAGTTGGCAGATACATAGACACAGGAGGTAGACTAGAAGTTTGCTAAAGTCGGGGCTGAGAGGGCCAGAGGGGTTGAGGGAGGTGGGTAGTGGTACCAGGTTTCTTTTGAGGTGATGACTATATTCTAAAACTGATTGTGATTGCAGCATTGGATGCGTAATTCTGTGAATATACTAAGAAAGATAGATGTAAAATCCAAACACATCAAATTACTAGGAACATTTTGAGATCTGCACATTTGCCAGGGGCAGGATTAATAAACAGAACTCAGTAGTGTGATACTAACAAGTGAAGACCAATAACAAGAAAATGCAAATTAATCATGGATTATGCTATCAATAACAAAGACACAAGACTTTGAGTGCAAAATAATGAAAAGGATCTTAAAAGTAACAAATAGAGTCATAGAACAAGTCATGATTTAAAAGAGTTTTAATAACATTGAGATATCTGTAAAGGCAATTCATTACTCTAAAAATCACAAAAGAACTCAAATTTGACAAATTGGTCTAAAAATTGTTATGGATGGGCAAATGTCCAAGTAAAACCAAGATGATTTTGATTCTTCTAATCAAAAGAACAATGAGGTAACATATGCCTTACCAGAGAGAAATACTGATTATTAAGTATTAATTAGCACATTAAGACACTGGCAAATAAAGAGACAATAAAAGTGTAACAAGCATTGTTTATTCAACAGGAAATGGTATGTGATATAAATTCTATTAAATAGGAAGGAAAAAGACAAATCTACTCTTTAATCAATAATATTAGAATGAGTCTATTCCAGATTGGAAAAAATTATAGTCACCAACCTCACATTATCCCAAAACAATAAATTCAATTATATAAATATGTACATAAATTCAATAATAAACAGTAATCATTGAAAAGAAATACTTAAAAGTATTAAAGAAAATAAAGAAAAGAAAATAAATATAGAAATAAATAAGGAAAGAAAAAGATTAATATATTTAAATATGTCAAAATAGAAAGTTATTTGTTAAAAAATATGGTCAACATACAAATAACAAATAAGTAGACTCTTCAAAAGTTTCTTACAAATAAATCAGAACAAAGGGGAAAACCAGGTGCAGTGCAGGTGGCTTGTGAAGGCCCTTGGAGTGAGGAACCACGACACTGAGCCGCTTGGTTCCCCGGGATGAGGAGCTGCTTCATTAGTTTATTTGCCTCTTTAGTGCTGAGGGGCAAGAATCCCGCATAATAGGAAGCTGCATGGCCACAGGATGGAAGGAGGCATGGCCACAGCCATGGCCACACGACCAACCTCGAAACCTCACACTCCGGGCAGGAAGCCTCCAGGAAAGGCCACACGTTGATTCCACTTTTATGGATGTCCAGAATAAGCAAATCCTAGAGATGGAGAGTAGATGAGGGGCTGCTTAGGACTCGGGAGACTTTGGTGGTGATAACTCAAGGGTGTGGGGTTTCTTCTTGATTGTGGTGATAGTTGCATGTCTCAGTGAATCACTAAAAATCAAGGAATTGTGCACTGTAAATAGATGAATTGTATGGTAGGTGAATTGCATCTCAATGAAGCTGCTACCAAAATTAAAAGGAAAAAGGAAAAATGGGAATCAGCTTAGCCAGTTACTACATTCTGTTCTTCAACTGTTATTTTGCCAAAACCCATCAAAAGATATGGCTAAAATGGAAGCATCTTACCATTTGCAAATAACAATGCAACACAACTGGCCTGTGAAACACGCAAGAAAACCCGGAGAATCCAGTTTCGCCAGCAGACAGCCGGACCCAGAAAGGCTAGTAGAGTCCAGTTTCACCAATAGACGGCCGGACCTGGCAAGACCAGGAGAGTCCAGTTTCGATAGCAGACTGCCAGATCCATCAAGGAAGGCTGGCACCTGGTGAGGTTGACAGTGCAGGCTGGGAGCTCACTTGGCTTTTGGCTCTGGTGTTTCAGATGTGGTGTCTCACACAGGAGCTCAGCTTCTCTCAGAATAGTGGACCCAGTATTGTTTGTAAAGCCCTACCACTAGCTCAATGTCCACGCACAGGGAAAGAGCACAGCGTCCAGAATTTCCTGGGGGCCAGAACTGGTGCTAGGTCCCACAGTGGGAAACCTCAACCCAACGCCTGGGAGTGCTCTTGGGAACCAGCACCTTCCTGGGGCAGGAAGAGGTGACAAACCCGTGGCAACACCCGCCCTGCCCACCACAACACCTGAGTCAACACCTGCCCACCACAACACCCACCTACCTTAATACCCACCTACCACAACACCCAAGTCAACACTCACCCCCCAAAACACCGGTCCACCGCAACACCCACCCATCACAACACCCAAGTCAACACCTACCCACCACAACACCCATCAACACCCGTCCACCACAACACCCTCCCACCCCAACACCAGCAGCAACACCTGCCCGCCACACCTGAGGAGCCTGGGGCAATCACCACCCCAGGCCCCGCTGAGGGGAAGCTGAGGTCTGAGCTGTCCATCACTGGCTTTCCTTGTGCCGATCTGAGCTTGGGAGAAGGTCATGGAGAGAGGCCAGGTAGGCTCTTGGGCAGTCACTGGGACTCTCACAGGAAGGGGAATGCAGGGGAAGGGGCTGCAGGGCCAGGAATGAGAGGGGGTCCCAGGGCCTTACATCACATCAGGAGGAGATGAAACTCCTGGGCCTGGGTGGCGTTCCCCAGTCAGAGGGAGCCCGCTAGCCTCCTCTGAGCCAGTGCTTGGGGAGGAAAAGGGATCGAAGGTAAGTTGGATTGATGGTTCCATCATCAGTTGGGGTTGAGGTAATGATCAAACTGACCAGCAGTTTAAGGGTTTGTTAGTTGTGCTCTGGGGACAGGAGCAGGTTAACTGAGTGTGTTTGAGGGACAAAAACAGAGCATTTATTTACTTATTTATTATTTATTTATTTATTTTTGAGACGGAGTCTCGCTCTGTCACCCAGGCTGGAGTGCAGTGGCACCATCTCGGCTCACTGCAAGCTCCGCCTCCCCGGTTCACGCCATTCTCTCGCCTCAGCCTCCTGAGTAGCTGGGATTACAGGCATGCACCACCACGCCCAACTTTTTGTATTTTTAGTAGAAACGGGGTTTCACTGTGTTAGCCAGGATGGTCTCGATTTCCTGACCTCGTGATCCGCCCACCTCGGCCTCCCAAAGTGCTGGGATTACAGGCGTGAGCCACCGCGCCCGGCCCAGCATTTATTTTTATAATTCACAAAGCCAAGACCACTAAATGAATGCCCAGTTGAAGACATGACGGGGATTTTAACAGCCTTAGGAAGGACCCCCCCGCGCCGGTCTCTGTATTCACATGGCGGTCAGGCTGTCTGCGCGTCGGTGCAGGAGCAAATATTCCCCCCAACTGGTTTTCTGCCACGTCTGAGCGCTTTGAAGATGCTGAGGTCCTTCGGTGTGGCCATGGCTCACAAAGGACCCATTTGGTGGCATTGGAGGCAGCTGCAGCCACCTGTGCCTTGATTCAGGTTCCTGCTAAAACAGAGAGGGCGCAGCTGCCGACTGCTCCTCCACAGCTTTCCTCAGAATGCCGCGGGAAGCACGGGAAGCACGGGCGCTTCTGCTGTGACTGACGTGATGACCGTCCCGGAGGCGCCTCCTCCACAGCTTTCCTCAGAATGCCGCGGGAAGCACGGGCGCTTCTGCTGTGACTGACGTGATGACCGTCCCGGAGGCGCCTCCTCCACAGCTTTCCTCAGAATGCCGCGGGAAGCACGGGCGCTTCTGCTGTGACTGACGTGATGACCGTCCCGGAGGCGCCTCCTCCACAGCTTTCCTCAGAATGCCGCGGGAAGCACGGGCGCTTCTGCTGTGACTGACGTGATGACCGTCCCAGAGGCGCCTCCTCCACAGCTTTCCTCAGAATGCCGCGGGAAGCACGGGCGCTTCTGCTGTGACTGACGTGATGACCGTCCCGGAGGCGCCTCCTCCACCCGCCACATCCCACAGACCCGAGAGGCCTTGACTGGAGCAGGCCCTGCCCGTACCTTGGTTTTGGACTTGACGCCTTCAGAGCTGTGGGGGAAGAAACTTCGATCGCTTTAAGCCCCTGGGTTTCTGGTAACTGACTACAGCAGGTGTGGGAAGCCAGCATCCTTCCACATTGGTGCGGAGGATTCTGAGATGTTCAGCTAGAATTGGCTTTTTACCAGGGTGCAATTGAATTGAGATATCGTTTAGTACAAAGTTTAAACATTTTGATGGAGTACATCAATTTTTTAACCTGATTATAGTAAACTCTTTGCCTAATAACAGGTCATGAAGATTTCTCCTTATGTTTTCTTCTAAAATGTTTATACCTTTGAGGTTTTCATTTAGATCTATGATTAATTTTAGTTAAATATTCATAAGATGTGAGGCTTAGATTGCGGATGTTTGCACATGCCTGTCAACATGACTCATAACCGTTTGTTGGAAAGACTTCTTCCCTCTGTTAACATTTGCATATTTGGCATATTTGTGTTCTGGACACTGTATTCTGTTTCAAGGATCTATACGTTTGTTACTCTGCAAATGTCACCATCTCGACTACTGCAGTTTTATAGTAAGTCTTAAAGTAATTTTATGTTTTCTCCAACTTTGTTCTTCTTCAGTATTAAGTTGCATGATCTATGTTCTCTGCCTTTCCATATAAAGTTTAGAATCAGCCTGGTTTAAAAATTTTTGTGAAATTTTAATTGGAATTGCATTAATCTACAGATCAATTTGGGGAGAGCTGATGTATTTACCATGTTGAGTCTTTCAATCTACAAACATGTTGTTTCTCCATTTATTTATACATATATACATATATGCAAAACTTGTCTTCATAGGCCTCTTGTAGTACATGGAGATCCTGTACACATTTGGAAAGATTCCTGCCCAAATGTTTCATTGTTTGGAACTGTTATACAAAGGCATTTTAAAAAATATTTATGTCCAATTATACATTGCCATTATATAAAACTATGATTGGCTTTCTATGTAAATGTAGAAATACGGTTTGTTGATCATAAATTCTACTTGGCTAAATTCATTCATTATTTCTGGGAGTTATTTATTTATTTAGTTTTTGTGTTTCTTGGGATTTTCTGTGTCTAAAATCATGTCACCTACAACTAAGGACACTGCTGCTTTCTCTCCAATCAACATGCATTTTGTTTCTTTTTCTTGCCTTATTGTACTGACTGGGATTTTAAGTATGATTGGAAAATCTGGGCATCCCTATCGTCTTCTTGAGTTCACTGAGAAAGCATGAGTCCCTCACTGTCGAGGGTGATGTCAGCTGTAGACCTTCTGCAGATGCCCTGTTCAGGTTGGAGAAGTTCTCCTCTAATCTTTGTTGCTGAGTTTTTATCATAAATTGATACTGCTTTGTCAACTGCCTTTTGGCATCAATTGATATGATCATGTCGTTTTATTCTTTAGACTGTTAATATGATGTATTGCATTAGCTGATTTTACTTTTTTAGCTATCAAACTAACCTTGTATTTCTGGAATAGATAGCACCACTTGACTCTACCGTGGTACTCTTTAGTCTCTTCATTTATTGTCAGATTCAATTTGGTAACATTTTAATGAGGACTGTTATGTACATGTTCATGAGGAATACTGATCTGTAGCTTTCTTTATTTAAATGCTCTTTGTCTGCATTTGGTATCCTGATGACTTGCCCTCATTAAATAATTTGGGAAGTCTTCCTCTTCTTCTATTATTTGAAGACATTATGTAGAACTGATGGCATTTCTTCAAGAAATATTTATTAGAATTTCTTAGCAAAAAAATGGGCCTGGAGATTTCTTTGTTAGAAGGTTTGGGAATACAAATAACCCTCTGAGGGTATTGCTTTCACATGGGGTGAGTTTGTGTTTTCTGAAGAATCCATCCATTTAACCTAAGTGTTGAGTTCATGTGTGTGGAATTGTCATATTATTCCCTGTTTATCCCTTAATGCCTGCAGTGTCTGCAACGATGACCCATCTTTCTTTTCCAATGTTGGTAAACTGTGTCTCCCTCCCATCCTTTTTTATTCAATGGTATTGTTAGAAGTTCATCGATTTTATTCAAATTTATTCGAAGAATTAGGTTTGGTGTCATTCATTTCTCTATTGTATTTTAAAATAATTTTGTTGTTTTTTATCTTACCTTTATTATTTCCCTACTCCTGCTTGGTTTTGATTCATTTTGGTTTCCTTTTTCCACCTTTTAAAAAGTGGAAACCTACATTATTGAGAACTTTCTATCTCTTTAGCATAACCTTTATTAATAGAGCAGTGTTACCATTCCTAACTGTGGACTTTTGCCTATTTCTATTTTTGGTTTTTTAAATTTTTATTTCAAGTATTTTAGAGTTCCGGCACTTGGTGAATTCACATTTACGACTGTTGTTTTCTTGACCCTTTTGTCATTATTTATTTCTTCTCTTTATCCCTGGTGATTTTGTTTGCTGCAAAGCCTACTTTGCCTGATACTGACGTGGCTTATCCTGCTGTCTTCGAAGAGGGTTTGCATGGCGTTTGCTTCACTTTCCATCTTTTGATTTTCATTCTATCTCTATCATTATATTTGGGGTGATTTAATTTTACACAGTGCATTGCTGTCTAGGAAATAAAATGTATGTAGTTAACTTTTCACATTTTGCCTAGAATCCATATTTGCTAGTTGGAATTTATGAATCCATCTCCACGTAGGTCTCCTTCATCTGCCCCTCCAGTGACAGGACAGTTACAAACTAGTTCTGCACACCGAGTCTCCACAAGAAAGTATTCTCATTTAAAGCATTCCTTTCTCATGTTTTTTTTCTTTTTCTCTCTTGTTAAGATTGGATAATTTCCATTGATCTATATTCAAATCCACGGACTCTTTGTTCCATTCTGATATTTCTTTACCTTCTGCTGTAAGTCCCATCCAGTGAGGATTTTTTTTTAATATTGCCCCTCCATTCTAAGATGTCCATTTGCTTTATATTTACCTCTTCTAGTTCCTTCCTGAGATTTTCTCCATTCCCATTGGATTCAAGAGTGTTTGTGACTACAGGTGGAGTGATTTTCATGTTTTTGTCAGCAGATCACAACATCTCAGTCATCTTGGCATGGGCATGGGCTGGCTGGCTCCTGTGTGAGTTGAGATTTTCCTGGTTCTTCATATCCTAGTAAGGTTGAATTGCATTCTGGACACCATGAATATTATGTTAGGAGACTCTGCGTCTTATTTTATTCCAGTGAAGAATGTTGATTTAGTGTTTGTTTGTTTTAGTGAGCATTAACCTGATTAAATTCAGGCTGCAAGTTTCAATAACATTTTGTGGTCTGGGCTTCCACAGCCAGTTCCTTTCCTAAAGGCTTCGGTACTGTTTGCATCTGCCCTGTGTGTGCACCTCCAGGGTTTAGGCTGAGGTCTGTTCATAAGCTCAAATCCACATGTGAGCAGCTCAGGGCAGCCCAGGAGGCCACATGCCACTTACCAAGACTCTCCCTCTCCCAAATCTCCCTGAAATGTCCTCTCTCCCTGGGACCCCTCATTTTTGTTCTCGAGCTAGAAAGCTGAGGATTTAGTTACCTCTTGAGCTGTGCACTCCCACAGCTGAGCCAGGCCTGGGCAAAGCGTTGGGCAGACAGAAGGAGAAAGAAGCAGTTGGTCTGGCCCCACCCTGCTGGAGCCCCACATGGAGGTTCCCCTGTGGGGCTGGGTCCTGCCCTCTGCCATTGTCGCCGCAGCTGCTGCCACAGACCCAGGTGATTGCCGGGGGTAGGCAGGGCGATTGCAGGGGCAGGGGGCAGGGTGTGGTAGGGGTGGGATGTCCACCCTTCCCCTTAGGTCTTCTCTCCATGGCCCCCAGCTCAGACTGCGTCGTCTTTCCTGGAGTGCCCTGCACGTGGCTCCTGAGCGCTTCTGGACCCTGCTTCCTTGATGTGGGCAGGGGATGCAGGAGGGGCCAGAAGCCTCCTGTGCAGGCCCGTCTCAGCGAGGGCTCCAGGTGGCTCTGGCCAGAGACCTGAGAGTCTGGCACCCCCAGAGCCTGGCGGGAAGCAGCTTGCCCAGGGGGGCCGGCTGGATTCTGTGCCAGCTTCCCGGGGCTGCTTAACAGCATTCCAGAGACTGGGGGCTTCAACAACAGCAGAAATCTATTCTCTTTCGGTTCTGGAGGCCAGAAGTCTCTGAGATCAAGGTGTGGACAGGGCTGGCTCCTTCTGAGCTGCAGGAGAATCTGTGTCACCTCCCTCCAGCTTCTGGCATTTGCCGGCATCCCTGTTGCTCCTTGGCTTGTAGAAACGCCCGTGACCTCTGCCTCCCGCTCCACGTGGCCTCCTCCCTGTGTGCGTCTGTTTCCAAATTTCCCTTTTGAAAAGGGCAGCATTCATCGGATGAGGGCTCAGCTTGATCTTCGGCAGAGATTGGAATGTGTCCTGATGCCTAATCCTCAGTTCACAATCAGAGACACTGGGGGTTAAGACTTCACCCTCTTCGGAGGGGGCACAATTTAACCCACAACAGCTTCTTCCTTCTGAAGCTAAAGAACGAGTTATACTGAAAATAAAGTGAGGGCTCAGCTCATCAAGAAACATACCCACACCACTGAGGCAAGTAAGAAGGCCCCACCACAGTGGCCACATGGGGACGGCATGTGATTTGCATGGAAACCTCTTTATGCTTTCATGAAACCACGTGTTTCGGGGCTCAGCCTGCGGTCCCGGGCTTGGTGAGGCAGCTGCAGCCGGACCAAGGCTCAATGCAGCACGAAGCTTTTTCCAGAAGCGAGAGGCAGGCAGTGAGGTGTCGGAGGGCCGGTGAGAGCTACGCAGGAACAGACGCAGGGCGGGAGCAGGAAGTGGGGGTGCGTGTCACAGAGGATGCTGTGGTGGTTAATTTCACGTCACACTGGCCGGGCAGTGGTCCCCACGTGTCTGGTCAAACACCAGTTCTGGATGCTGCTGGGTTATTATTTAGATCAATCAGCATATGGGGCACCATAATCCTGAATGCCTGGTTTGCATGTCACTTGGGAGGAGTGAGATGAGAGCGTGTTCTTAGAGAGACGCCGCCGTGGTTCTCAGAGAGTGTGCCTTCGGAGAGCTCTGGGAAGAATCCAGGACACGCTGGGGAGAGTCAGGGTGGGGTCCCGCCATGTCCTCCCCGCCCTCTGCACCTGCGGTGATGTCTGTCCCCCAGCAGTGGCCGGATCATTGCAGAAGTTGCCACCCACAGGGTCGTTCTGAGCCAAACTGCAGTCAACAAAGAAGCCAGGTCCCAAACACTACGGGAAAAATAACCTTCACAAAAAGCTCGGCTTGTGTTACTCCAGTGAAGTTTCTAAACAGCTGTGATCAAAGAAGCAGAGTCAGGAAGGGGCACAGGCAGTTGCAGGCTCCTGTCTGCTGAAGCACAGAAACCTCACAAACAAATCTCAGAGGCACCTCCTGGAGATGATGTTGAGTCAGTAAAGACAAGCCCCACCCTCTGCGAGGAGGACACCCCGGGGGCTCAGAGCCGGCTCAGGCCTGCTGGCACCATCTCCACCAAGCTTGTCCAAACCACGGCCTGTGGGCCTCATATGGCCCGGGACAGCTTTGAGTGCATCCCAAAATAAATTCATAAACGTTCTTACAACATTATGAGTATTTTTGCAATTTTTTTTTTGAGACAGAGTCTCGTTCTGTTGCCCAGGCTTGAGTGCAATAGCATGATCTTAGCTCACTGCAACCTCTGTCCCTGAGGCTCAAGCAATTCTCTCACCTCAGCCTCCCTAGTAGCTGGGATTACAGGCATGTGCCCCCATGCCCTGCTAATTTTTGTTTTTTAGTAGAGATGGGGTTTCACCATGTTGGCCAGGCTCGAACTCCTGACCTCAAGTGATCTGCCCTCCTCGGCCTCCCAAAGTGCTTTTTTTTTTTTTTTTTTTAGCTCATCAGCTAACGTCAGTGTTAGTGTATTTTATGTGTAGCCCAAGACAATTCTTCTTCCAATGTGGCCCAGGGAAGCCAAAAGATTGGACACCCCTGATCTACACACTGGGTGAGCCTGGACAACCAGCTGAGCCTCCCTGAGCCTCTCCAGGCTGCGCGATAAGGACGATCCTGGTAACTTATGCGTTAGTGTAAGTGCGGTGCAGAACATTATCGCTATTGCAGTAAAATCCACCCAGAGCCACATCCCTCTGGCAGTTCCCACCCTCCCTGTGCACTGTGTGTGGCAGGTGCACTCTGGAGCTGGAGACAGCAAGAGGTTCAGCCTCGCCCCTCCCTTCTGGAGGCCAGGCCCAGGGACATCTGCCACTGGGCGAAAGATGCTGGAATTAGGGACAGTGAATCAGAAAACTCTTGCCTGGAGACAAAGAAATAAAAAAGGAACCTGCACACCGGGAGTGAAATGAGGAGCCTGCAAGCCTTTGGACCTGGAGCATCCAATCCGCCTTCTGTCTTTATTTGAGAAGGATCATTGGTCTTAGGTCTTCCTTTAAAATTATCTTAATAAACAGTGAAGAATTTATGTTGGTGCTTATGGTTCCTCAAGCATTCCATATTTATTTATATAAATTCCTCCCAGCAGTTAGACACTGGTTCTATGATGACATATTGTGAATGGCATTGAACATCCAAAGTGATATTAAGTGCTGTATCTGCACTCAGTATATTTTTAAGACAAAAAGAAAATGAGTGCCCAGACACCATCCCTCTCCACATCTGACCCTCCGCAGGACACCCCTCGCCGCTGTGATGCACAGCCAGGGAGGGTGGGCGCCTTCCAGGCCGAGGTGCACCCGGAGCGCTCTCTGTCTCCGGACACAGCCAGGCTGCACCTCACCAAGGCTTTTGGCTCCGGTGGTGTCCATGGGACTGGCACCCCAGCCGGATCTGCTCTGAACCATCAGCCTCTCTCCTCCAACCTCTCCTAGTGGTGATTTCAAAGCTGTTTCTATGGCTAAAGTAACAGGATGCTTTGTTCTGAAAGCAAATGACGGTATTAAAAGGTTAGATCTGTCACAAAACTTATAAAGGGTTTTGGGATGGGCATAGAGTTTCCTGGTGTCCCTTCAGTGGACCGGACATTGTTCTTCCGCCCTGGGGCCATTCCTCTCTGCAGGGCCTACCTTTCCTACTGTGCTATCCCACAACTGTTAGTTTTAGAAAACAGCCAGGAAAATGATTCCTGCCCATAGAGACACGAATGCCTGTTTTCCAGCAGAGATACTGGGAAGAGGTTATTCCACGCTACATTCTGTGCCCTGTGGCTGCACTAATTTCATTTCATTGTAGGAAAATCTTATTTTACCAGTTTTAGGTTCTCTTTTAACCAATTTTAACATCTTACTGGGTTCCTCATTTATTAATGAGTTAAAGAAAATCTTTGGCACACATTCTTTTTATATTTCTAAGAGAGTCGTGATTTTACTTTTCAAAACATATCCTCTACCAAAACAGACACAGTCACTGCTCCATGGTCTAAATGTAAGCACAGCCTTGGAAAGTGCTGAGGAGGTGAGGGGCTGGGTAGCGCAGGGCAGCTTTGGTTTTTATGGGCAGCAGGGGTTTGCTGTGGCCATGCATCTCATGTCTGTTCCTCGAATGCACCTGACCCCACTGCACTCACATCCGGCCAGCACACTGGTGTTGGAGCAGGTGGACATGGCTTCCGGGGTCCACACCGTCTGCGTCAAAAGGAAAGCCCCATTTTACCTAACAGTGACTTGTCACTTGGAAAGCAGCAAAATAGACAAGAGAAGGGAGGGGTTTGTGCCTTTACATTTGATACCATTTGAGCTGAAGGTCTTGGAAATTCTTTGTGGTCATTTTCAGATGGAAAGAAAAACTCCGGGCCATTTTTAGAAATGCTGCAAGATAACCTTCTCTATAACATATGGCAGAGCTTTGACTTGGTGCCTTAGAACAGTGGGATTTCCAGGCTGCTCACTTTACCTTTTAAAGGGAAGGGCCGGCCCTCCCACTGGAAGAGGCGGCATTGACTCCGCCTCATCCTCGATGATCAGCCAGGCACCTCGTCTCTCCAGACGGCACAGCGACGCCTGGGCACTGAGGTGTGGATGGCCCTGGGACGCTGCCCCTCAGCCCGAAGCGTCTCTGGCCGGCCCCCGGGTAACCTTGCTGGCCTCTCCTCCCCACGGCCCCGCACGCGTGTCTCCCTCTCTAGCCCTCAAAGGTGGGACCAGCATGCTCACCCCTTGCTCTCTCCCTGGTTGGCCTGGGCTACTCCACAGCTTTATCACGCCATGCACATGTGCTGCCTGGCAGGCCTGCACCCACACATGCTGCCTTCCTGCCTTAAGTTCCATGAAGCTGAGCTTATTTCCATGAGCACATGCCCCAGCGATGTGAGCACACCTGCCTTCCTGCTAGGACATGAGTTCCCTGGACAGAACGGAACGGGCTGGCCAGCGCATCCTCAGTGTGCTCAGAATGACAAGGGCATCTCAAGGGCATTTGCTTTCCCATAATAGAAAGGATTTGTCTGAGCAAAGTAGAGTGTGTATTCCTCCATGCTCAAGACACATACCTGGTACTAAACACAACCATCGTCTGTATCCACTGTGAGTTCCTCAGGGTGCCGAGTCTGATCCTGAACAAGTCTTGAATTAAAACCAAGCTAGACTCATGTATTAGTTCGTTTTCATGCTGCTATGAAGAAACACCCAAGACTGGGTAATTTATAAAGGAAAGAGATTCATTGAATCACAGTTCTGCATGGCTTGGGAGGCCTCAGGAAGCTTACAATCATGGCAGAGGGGAAGGAAACACGTCCTTCTTCACATGGCAGCAGCAAAGAGAAGTGCAGAGCGAAGCAGGGAAAGCCCCTTATAAAATCCTCAGGTCTTGTGAGAACTCACTGTCACGAGAACAGGATAGGGAACCGCCCTCATGATGGGGGTCACAATTTGGATTACGATTCAAGATGAGATTAGGGTGGGGACACAGAGCCAGACCTTATCAACTTTTCACCCAACCCAGGAAGCCCCCACCCCACCTGCCACGTCAGGCACGAAGAAGGCACAGGCGCTGGTGTGGAAAAATGTTTAATTGGCCGTGTTCTTCAGATAGCGCCTGTACTAATGGAGAGGCAGGCTGGCGACGTGGTGGTCCTGAATTCCCCACATGTTATTTTCCTTGTCCTAAACTTTCCCATTATAAAAGTCTTACAATTAAATATTTACCACAGATTGTATAAGAAGTTCAAAGAAAGGCATAAATTCATTTGCATAGTTAATCCGGAATACAAGGCAAACAATGTTTAATTAGCCATTCTTTTTTCTAAGTATTTTGGTTGTTGCCCCAGCAAATAAATGCTTGTTTTAAGATGGCAAAAGCTACGAAATGTGTGTTTTTTAAGTTCCTCAAACCAGCTGCTGCCTGTTGGTCCCCAGCCAAGAAGTGGCTCCCCAGGGCTGCAGCCACAGAGCTGTGAGTAGATTTATAATGTGTAGGTTTTGGCGTCCAAGTGTTATTAGAAACATCTGTTTAGCAAAAATGTCTTAAATATTTGCAGATTCAGTGTTTCTCCTCCATGTCTCCTTCTGCCAGTGTGAGCTCAGCTGAGGTCCTGGGAGGCCGGTCAGGTGAATCTCTGTGAAAATCAAATGCTAAGAGATCCGAAGACAGCACAAATATATTTGGAAAAAAATCTACGTAGCTGAAGAAGTGTGGTAACAAAAGGTCTAAGAAAACAGAGAAACCTTAATCAAGGAGCAAAATTAACAGCCTTATAATTTTGAGTTGGTTTCGACAAATTGAGGTAATTTTCTTTTACCTCCTTTAGTGTTACCAGGATTTGAGCTTAAGGGTATGAGTTCATTAGATTAGAAAGAAAGGATAAAAAAAAATAGCGCAAAACAGAACACACGGGCCGAGAAACAGAGTAAATATTAACCCAATACACACAGTGAGTATCACGTAACATTGCTGAGGCCAAACCTTTAACTCATGGAACAATTCTGTGAATTGCTAGGGAGGCATTTCCAAGTTGAGCAACTGAAAAGTTAAAATCAGAGTCTAGAGAGTGCGCTAAATGTTGCAGAAGGAAGGCAAGAAAGAACACACCTGTGCAAGTACACTCTGTACAAAAAGCAGAAGAGGAGAGATGCTGGGATCTATAGAACATGGTCACCTCCAGGAGGAGACGAACGAGGGGTTGGGGAGAGAATGTGTTTGCCCTATGTCTGTGGGTATCTTTTGACTTATGAAACCCCGTGAACATTTTACATGCTCTGAAGTAAAGTTAAATGGAACCAACAACAAAAGTTTAAATTGCAGAAATTGAACATAACTTTATTCCATAGGAACAACATAACCCCAAGAAAAAGGGAATTAATACAGGTAACATCTGAACACAGTGTTTCTATTAAATACTCTGAATTTTAAGTAAAACAACAAACAAAAAATTGTAAAAAAAAAAATGCAATGTACTTAGAAATTTGTTTTCCACATTGGTATAGTATAGCAATTCCAAATATTTGTGTGGGGGGGTGGGGGGGGGGTTGAGGGTATAGTGTGAGTGAACACATCAGTGAATACGCTGTTTCACAGAGCAGAAGCAAAAGAAAATGATGAAAGTCAGTAAAGAAACTTGTAGAGTTGGATTGGAATTGTAGATATCAGTAGTCTCTCTCTCTCTCTGCATACACACACACACACACACACACACTTATGCACATATAGTGCATATATTTACATCCAAGTTCCATGCACTGAGAGGGGCCACCCAGCAGCCATGATCCTGCCACAGTAGTGAGTATCCCAGCAGCCTTGACCTGGGCTTCTAAACACCATTTCAGATGAGATGGAACCAGGGCTCCTTGGAGAAGTGGCTGATTCCTGGTTTGGGACAGGTCTTCAGCCTAGATATAGGGGGAAGCAGAGGGTAGATACAGGCCTTCCTTCCCGAAGCCCACTCCCACACATACACCCAGACAGGCTGGTTTGGAAATTAAAGGATTAAAAATTTGCTTCTTGATGTTTAAGGCACAACCCAAGGTTTGACCAAGAGGAGGCTGGAGATGACACCCTCGGCCACCTTCAGATGCTGTGGGTTTGGGAGAGACAGAGATGGGTCCCTGTGTTTCTGATTGTGTGCGTGCAGGGCATTTTCTGATGCCACCTATGAAACAGGCACTATTGGTGTCTCCTGGTGACACGGATGTGGGGCTGGGATCTTGTTTCTGTTCATCTGTGGGGGGACATTTTCTGATGCTCCCTGTGAAACAGGCACTATTGGTGTCTCCTGGTGACACAGACGTGGGGCTGGGATCTTCTTTCTGTTCATCCGTTGGGGGACATTTTCTGATGCGCCTATGGAACGGGCACTGTTGGCATCTGCCGGTGACACGGACGTGGGGCTGGGATCTTGTGGCCGGGAGACTGACCTTTTCGTGTGTGCATCTTTCTACCACGGGACCTTTACTCGTGGGAACTGTTATTGCATTTTGGGATAATACTCTGGGGAGGGATGAGTGAGAGGGATTCGGGTGCTGACAGCAATGAAACCTGGAGAGAATCGCAGGGTCAGGAGGCGGCCACCACAGATGGTAATGAGGGCTCGAAGGCTCTGAAGACTGCAGCTGCCTCTCAGTCCATCACCCGTGCATCACCTCCCCATCCACACCTCCCTACCTGCCCCCCCATCCACACCTCCCTACCTGCACTCCCATCCACACCTCCCTACCTGCCCACCCATCCACAACTCTCTAGCTGCCCACCCATCCATACCTCTCTACTTGCTACCCATCCATTATCAACTAGCATCCATCTGTCCATCATCATCCATTCACGCATCCCCCACCCTCACATTTGTCTATCAATCTATCTATATAAATCCATCTCCTTATCATCTATCTATACCTATTTATAACTAACTTCTCTCAATCCCTCTATCATCTATCAATTCATCTATCATCTATCCTTCATCCATTCGCCCACTCACCTTCCCATCTGCCTATCATTACATATATCTCAATATATTTAAATTAATCAGATATCTACCCATACTGTATCTATTTATCTACATATCTTTTTAAGTAAACCCAAGTAATTAATACAATCCAAAAAAAAAAAAAAAACCTGTGGGCATGCAGATTCTCCAAAGAGTTCATTCTTTTCTAAAACCTGCACAAGACATTCAAGTGTGTTATAATTGCAGGAATGAGAAAGACAGATGTGGCTGTGGGCACCAGCAGGAGGAACGTGTGCCTGCTGGATACAGGAGTGGGACATGGTTGGGTCACCAGGGCTCTGGTGGGGATAAGGGATGCTGATCTCTTGATGCTGGTCGGGCCTCATGTACTCATAGAAAAGAGACAATCTATCCAGGCTCAGTGGCTCATGCACTGTGGATGACTGAGGTGGGCAGACTGTCTGAGGTCGGGAGTTCAAGACCAGCCTGGCCAACATGGTGAAACCCTATCTCTGCTAAAAGTACAAAATTAGCTTGGTGTGGTGCCCGCACCTGTAATCCCAGCTATTCCGGAAGCTGAGACAGGAGAATCGCTTGAACCTGGGAAGTGGGGATTTCAGTGAGCTGAGATTGCACCACTGCACTCCAGCCTGGGCAACAAAGTGAGACTTTGTCTGAAAAAAAAAAAAGAGAGAGAGAGACAATCTAAGCTCTGGAGTGCAGGGACCGGCCCACGATTTTAGAAACAGAGATGTAAAGATCAGAGTTAACATTTTTAATTTCTCGTGGCTTATATGGAAATCCTCACCTTACAGGAAAAAACAGGAACAGTAGGTTTGACACAACCCTGTGCTGTTTCCCTCAGGCCGGCCAGGTCTGGTCCTCACAGCTCCCTCACACCTACGCTACAGTCTTTCTGAGGGTGAGAAACCCAACTGGCTGCAGATAGAGTCCCATGCAATGAAAGGCATGTCCGTTTATTTATCTCATCTGAATATGTTGATCACAATCAATTCCCTCGGGAACAGGGCTGGAGTTGGTGATGGTGATGAGACGTTGGTGGCAGTGATGAGACCGTGGTGGTAGCAGTGGTGAGACAATGGTGGTGGTGATGAGACCTTGGTGGCAACGGCAATGAGATCTTGGTGGCAGTGATGAGACTGCGGTGATGGTGATGAGACGTTGGTGGCAGTGATGAGACCGTGATGATGGTGATGAGACCCTGATGGTGGCAGTGGTGAGAACTTGGTGGTGATGAGACCTTGGTGGCAGTGATGAGACTGCGGTGATGGTGAGGAGACCTTGGTGGTGGCAGTGGTGAGACCTTGGTGGTGGTGGTGGTGAGTCAGGTAAGCGGTTTTGGGATTGGGAGGATGTGCTGAGGTGCTCTGTGGGTTGATGGTGTGTCTTCTTGGTGGTGGCTGCAAGTGGGTTCACGTAGAGAAAATGCATTGAGTGGGACAGTTGTTATTTATGTGACAAGTGTACTTCGAAATGCTTCAATAAACATAGTAATATATCACTTCACCCTGCATTGCATTTAATGAAGATACATGAAGAAATTCAATGGCACAGGCTGTAGCAATAATGCTATTTCAACACACTCCATTGTATAATGCTTATCTGACGTAAATGTTTAATTTTTGACACATCTGGCAAGCGGTAAGCTTCATCTCGTATTGATCCTGTGTGATTGGTTAATAGACGTGACATGGCTCTACACATATTTCCTAGGGCCAGCCCTGGAGCCAGCCCACATCAACTTTATTCCAGTTTCATTTATTTTTGGTGCTGAGATCCTTTTCAAAGCTGAAATGAAGCAGACATGATTGTCTTCACGCAAACTCTTTCAGGGGTTCAAAATGTTGTCAAGTGCATCTGAAAAATGCAGAAGCATTTGAGGAGGTAGAGAAGCTTTGGGAACATCACCCTTAACTGAAACACGTCACCACCAACCCTCAGAAGGGCCTGAACACGTGAGTCAACCATCAACACACACAGTATGCAGGTTTAGGCTTTTGTAGAAGGATGCTTAATTTAACTGACAGAGATTAGTTCAAGTTCAAGCTAAGACACGAATGACTCATGTATTTATAGTTCCTGGTTTGGAATGGAGGGCTTTCTGCGGCTCACCATTCTAGTCACTTGCACTATCTGATCTTTCAGATTTTGTTCCTTCTAGCCTGAAACTACGCAATAGAAGATTGGGAATGAGTCAGACCCAGGGTTGGGGGCAGCATTCTAGGGAGGGGTGGCTCCATATCTGCTAGGTACCCTAATGCTCTCCATCATCTACGCACCTGCGGCCTCCAAAATCGAACATCACTTTGTGGCTCCACATCTGCCAGGTACCCCAGTGCTCTCCACGATCTATGCACCTGTGACCTCCAAAGTCAAACATCACTTTATGGCTCCACATCTGCCAGGTACCCCAGTGCTCTCCGCGATCTACGCACCTGCGGCCTCCAAAATCGAACGTCATTTTCTGGCTCCACATCTGCTAGGTACCCTAATACTCTCTGCAATCGACGCATCTGCAGCCTCCAAAGTCGAACATCACTTTATGGCTCCATATCTGCTAGGTCCTCGGTGCAACCTTGGTTTCACAAGCATTAGCAAGATAATTTTTGGCTTATTTTATCTTGTGTATTATATTCCACTGGCTTTATATAAAAGAGGCACAAAATAGTTACTAAGGCAAAAGCATTAACACACAACAATCAGATCCTTCTATAAATAAAACATGCACGTAGGAATAATGCATTTAGGCAAATACATCCAATGTATGGTTTTATTCAAATTAATATTAAAGAGCAAATAACATTTTAAGACAAAAAATTGAACGTCACTTCAAGATATCAATAAAATAGAAACATAATTTAAAATGCATTTACTTTTTGGTGCTGACAACAGCAAATCAGAAAACCAATTCAGTATCGTGAATCCAAAAGTTATGAAAGGGTAAAGGGCCTTCACTACAGAAGTTAAAGAATGAGTTGTTTTCTGGAGTGCTCTTCACTTTCTGCTCACTGCTATTTCTGAGCAACCGTTACATGCTGGGCAGCTTCCTGAACCTGCTCTGAGGACCCATTACATGCTGGGCAGCTTGCTGAACCTGCTCTGAGGACCTGTTACACACTGAACAGCTTGCTGAACCTGCTCTGAGCACCCATTACACGCTGGGCAGCTTGCTGAACCTGCTCTGAGGACCTGTTACACGCTGGGCAGCTTCCTGAACCTATTCTGAGCACCTGTTACATGCAGGGCAGCTTGCTGAACCTGCTCTGAGCACCCATTACAAGCTGGGCAGCTTGCTGAACCCGCTCTGAGCACCTGTTACATGCAGGGCAGCTTCCTGAACCTGCTCTGAGCACCTGTTACATGCAGGGCAGCTTGCTGAACCTGCAGGTGGCTGAACGCTTGCCATAGGAGATCTTGAATTCTCACCATTTGGAAAAGTAAGTATGGCTTCACTTACTCCACAGAATCAAAGAAGTGAGACTCAGAGAGGCTCAGTGGCTCCCCAGGGCGGCTCTGACAGTGACATGAGCCAGGATTCAAACCTCCTTCTCCCTGACTTCAACAGCCGCGGGCCCTACTTCCTCCTTCTGTCTCTGTCACGCGAAAATAATGAAAACAACTTAAACACCGTCTACACCACAATGTCTCTGCTGATCTTGAGAACGCCGTCTACACCACAACGCCTCTGCTGATCTTGAGAACGCTGTCTACACCACAGCGTCTCTGCTGATCTTGAGAACGCCGTCTACACCACAGCGTCTCTGCTTATCTGGAGCCCTGGAACACTGGAAGGTTATGTCTTTCTTTCATGGTAGCTGCCCGTGAATCAGACCTTGCTTAGGTGCGACCATCATCAATAATTCAAATGAATATTGATAAAGTCTAATTATTTATCTTTTAGTCTTTTACAACAGATTGTGAAGTGAGCCATGAGTACTTTTTCACTCAAGATGAAGTCTGTAGTTTTGCACAGAGAAAACTTTCACAAAGGCATAAGCATATACGTTTGAAAAATTAAATAAATGCATTTCTAAGAAAATGTAAATGAGTGTTTAGAAAAAAAAACAGCTAATCAGAAACTCATAATCCTCCTCTCCACAGTCATCATAAAATAAATATGGCATTGAACACAAATAATTTGGAAAGGTTTTCTACTTTCAAAAAACACATAGCTTGTTATTTAACCCATAAAGAGTTTCCCATTCATCCCAAGCCCCTGTCATGCTGATGGCAAATGTGCAAAGATGGCATGAAAACTAAATGTACAGATAAATCTCCCTTGTGAATATAGGTGTGGAAGTCCTACTTATTAAAAACTGAACTTAAGGATTTTTTTTTTTTGACGGAGTCTCACTCTGTCGCCAGGCTGGAGTGCAGTGCTGTGATCTCAGCTCACTGCACCTCTGCCTCCCAGGTTCAAGCGATTCTCCTGCCTCAGCCTCCCAAGTAGCTGAGATTACAGGCACGCGCCACCGTGCCCAGCTGAATTTAAGGATTTTAATGTAATAGTCCCATGTGATCAAATATTCTGTGAGCAGAAAGAGAATTCACAACCAGGATCAGATCATCATACCTGTGGGTTGAAGTATTCTTAAGATCATAAGACATTTTATATTTATTATTTTTAAACACAAAGGTACTTACTGCAGCAGGTTAAAAATTCCAAAGATGTAACAACATAAAATATTGACATCTTCCTGCAATCTGCCCCCCTTTCAATCCTCCCACTGTTAAGAAACTGTTGAGAAGTCTCTAATATTAATATGACTGTATGCAAGTTTTGTTTCTGTTACACAAAATGAGATTATTCTCTCTTTATTACATGTGATATACATAAATAATCTAGTGTGTACATATAATATATATAAACACTATCAGAGTGTGTGTGTATATATATATGTATAAATGTCCTCTGCTCAACACTACTACTAAAGAATAGATATGGGCTGGGTGTGATGGCTCACGCCTGTAATCCCAGCACTTTAGGAGGCCAAGGTGGGTGGATCAAGAGGTCAGGAGTTCAAGACCAGCCTGGCCAAGATGGTGAAACCCCATCTCTACTAAAAATACAAAAATTAGCCGGGTGTGGTGGCCCGTGCCTGTCCCAGCTACTTGGGAGGCTGAGGCAGAGAACTGCTTGAACCTGGGAGGCGGAGGTTGCAGTGAGCTGAAAAAGAATAGATATACTGCTCTCTAGTAGTGGTGTTGGTCAACTATGCATGCATACATGTTACACACACACACACTCACACACAATATAGACATAACACAGTTTTTTCTTCCCTGTTGGGTCTCAGTGCTCCTTCTGGAGCTAATTCTTGCACAAAATAACGCGTTCACAAGCATTCCAATACATTCCAATAGTGGCAGAGGAAGACGTCAGCAAATGTTCTCCTATGCCCCAAACAAGAATAAAGCTGGAAAAAGGGTCAGGAACACTCATTTTAAGGCTCTGACAACTGGCTGTGAGTGGAGCACAATGAGATGTGTCTGATGGTCAAAAGCTGGAAGTAGATGGGTGAAAGAACCCACCCCCAGCAGCACTGTTGGTAAAATGCCAAACTCAGTAGAAAACAGGTGGGAAGGCCTGGCCCTGCCAACCCAGGGCTACAGCCAGGAATTGCTTGGATTAAGAGACAGAGTTGAGCTGGGGTCTCAAAAACCAGGGAATCCTGGGCATATGCCCCACTTGCCCTGCATCTGGGCATGGTACCCTCGTGGGGGGCAGACCTACACACTTGTCTGAGCAGGGGGGAAGACCTCACAGACCAAGCCCAGCTGTCCACACACCTGCTGACCAGGTGCAAATACCCCAGAGCGCCAACCTGGGATGTCCACACACATGTCTGAGCAGGAGGCTGGAGCTCAGGTAGGGAAATCACATGGGGCCCATCAGAAAGTAAAAGCTGGATGGATTTAAATCACCTGAACTTGGAGCCCCTATCCCAAATGGATTCATCAGCAGAGGGTAGACTACTCACAGGCTACAGCTCTTTCAGCACACCCTCACCCAACCTTTGGCTGACCACTAAGCTATTTGGACAAAGAGAGGACTCCTCAGAAGCCAAGAAGAAATTAACCAAGAAAAATAAACAAGCAGATCACCAACAGAAACTCTTCAAGGGGTATCTAGATTCTGCAAACAAACTCCAGCAATTTAAAAACCAACAAAACCAACAGCTAACAATTATATAAAAGCAGAAAATATTGGAATACCAAGTTACTATGATATAGTATCTAGAATGTCCAGGTTTTTAACAGCAATAAAAAAAATTCATGAAACATGGAAAAAAATCATGGAAGTATGACCTAAATTCATAAAAAAGAGATGGCGATAGAAATTATCGCTTTGTTGCCCAGATGTTAGATTTGGAAGTTGAAGACTTCAAAGTCCTATGTACAAAGAATTTCAAAAAACATTTAAAAATAATTTAAGGAAAATCTGATGACAATTATGCTATGAAAACTCAACTTTAAAAACCCATGGAAAAATTTAAAAATCCAAATAAAAATTATAGAGTTGAAAAGTACAATGAAAGAAGAACAACCCACTAAAAGAATTCATGCAGACTTGAGATGGAGAAGAAGAAAGATCAA
The DNA here is from genome assembly GCF_028885625.2 of Pongo pygmaeus. Classification (NCBI taxonomy): domain Eukaryota; kingdom Metazoa; phylum Chordata; class Mammalia; order Primates; family Hominidae; genus Pongo; species Pongo pygmaeus. The sequence continues at coordinate 142,859,425 of NC_072384.2, read as the reverse complement.
TGACACTGAATACAGATCAATAGAAATGACCCTGTCTGAAGAACAGAGAAAGAAAATGACTGAAGACACTTCTGGAACAAAATCAAGCACCAAAGTCAACATGTTCTTAGAGGCTCGGAAGGAAGATAGAAAGGGGAAGTGGAAAAACATGTATGAAGCATAATGGCCAGAAGTGCCCAAATTTGATGAAAAACACTGATTATACACAAGTCCAAGGAGCTTCATAAACTCCAAGTAGGATAAAAACCAAGAGATTCTTATGTGTACACTTTATACTCACACTACTGAAAGACAAAGAGAATGGCTTCTTATCTGAAGCCATGGTGACCAGAAGGCGGTGGAATGACATATGTAGGGAAATATAATCATAATAATAATAAATTAAAACAAAAATTGTAAACTTGGTCAAACTGTGTTTCAAAAATGATGGCAAAAAAAGACATTCTCAGATAAGCACAGAGACAATTTGTTGCTAGTAAAAATGTCATTAACAAATATTAAAGTAATTCCTATACACTGAAAGGAAATGACACCAGGGGGTGATTTGAATCCAAAAGAAGAAATAAAAAGCACAGAAATGATAAATATGTGGCAAATCGAAAATACTATATAAAGTGCTTTCTCTTCTTCTCTTAATACCTTTAAAACTACTAAAGTTGAATAAAGCAACTATTATCAAACTTTATTGTTGGATACCTAATGTGTGTAGATGTATGATATGTGAATATATGTGACAATATTACAATATTACAATGCAGCAGGAGGGAAGAAATCAGTCTATATTAGAGCAAAGTTGCTCTGTTGTACAAGAATTAAGTCAGTATTTACACGAAGTGCACAGTGATCTGAGGCATGTTCTATTCCCAGAATTACCTCTAAGTAAATAACTTTTTTAAAAGTTTAAAAGATGTCAAGAGAGAAACTAAAACATTTTTAACACAAATAAAGGGAGTACAAATGAAACAGAGAAAAAAAACAAAATACAAGGTAAATATAGAAAATAAATAGCAAAATGGCAGACATGAAACCAACTATATTACTAGTTTCATTAATATGAATGGATTAAACACTCCAGTCAAAAGAGAGTGATTTTTGTAAGATTCAACTATCTGCTGTTTATAAGCGACATACTTTATATTTAAAAACACAAACATTTTGAAAATAAAAGTGCAAACAATAATAAACCAAGCAAACAGTAACCATAAAAGAACTATAATGGCTACACTACTATCCAACAAATAGATTTTAGGACAAGAAATATTATTGGAAACAAAGAAGAATAACTGAATCAATACATCAGGTAGATATTACAGTTTACCCTTGACCAACATGGGTATAAACTATTTTCTTCTGCCTCTGCCTGAGACAGCAAGACCATGCCCCGCTCTTCCTCCCTAGCCTATTCAATGTGAAGACAACACAGATGAAGATCTTTATGATGACCCACATCATAATGAAGAGTAAATAGAAGTTTCCTTTCTCATAATTTTATTAATAATATTTTCTTTCCTCTAGCTTGCTTTTTTTTTTTTTTTTTTTGAGATAGAGTCTCACTCTGTCGCCCAGGCTGGAGTGCAGTGGTGCCATCTCGGCTCACTGCAAGCTCCACCTCCCAGGTTCACTTCTCCTGCCTCAGCCTCCTAAGTAGCTGGGACTACAAGCACCCGCCACCAAGCCCAGCTAATTTTTTGTATTTTTAGTAGAGACGGGGTTTCACCATGTTAGCCAGGATGGTCTCGATCTCCTGACCTCGTGATCCACCCACCTCGGCCTCCCAAAGTGCTGGGATTACAGGCGTGAGCCACCACGCCCGGCCTAGCTTACTTTCTTGTAAGAATGCTGTATATAATACATATTCCATACAAAATATGTGTTAATTGCCTATTTATGTGATTTGTAAGGCTTCCGATCAACACTAGGCTATTAGTAGTTAAGTTTTTGGGGTGTCAGAAGTTATACATGGCTTTTGACTGAGCAGGGGGTTGGTGTCCCTAACACTTGCATTGTTTAAGCATCAACTGTATACATGTCTATGCACCTAGAAACAGAGCCTAAAATAAATGAAGCAAAAACTTAGAGCATTGAAAGGAAACATAGAAAATTCAACAGTAATAGTGGAATTTTAAATTCTTTGCACTCAATAGTTGATAAAAACCAGACAAAAAAAGTAGAAACAATATAGAAGACTTTAACAACGCCATCAATTAACTTTAACTTGATATGTATAGCACTCTCCACCCAGAAACAACAATACAAATTTTTCTCAGGTGCAGATGACACATTCTTTAGGATAGACATATGTTAATCCAGAAAATGAGACTCAACACATTTAAAAGAATTTAATAATGCAAAGCATTTTCTCTGAATAAAAGGGGATAAAATTGCCAAATAATAACAAAAGAAGTTTGAGATATTTCTATATAACCCAGGGGTCAATGAAGAAATCACAATGGAGATTTACGAATATACAAACTGAATGAAAAAGAAAATAAACTGTATCAAAATTTATGGGATACCACTAAATCAGGGCTGGATGGGATATTTACAGCTTTTTACTTCTAGTAGCTTATGGTACATTTTAAGAATCACCAATGTACATGATCATATTAAGAAAAAAGACAATTTGTGCCTTCATTTCCAAACTGTGAATCTTTTCTTTCATTTTTTTACTGCAATATCTAGAAGTTACTGCGAAAGTCTGGCGATGTGGTAGAAGAGACCCCAGCCTTGTTCCCAGTCCACAGTGACCTGGATTTCTCTTGCACGTTGTACCAGCTCTGTCCCTGCCGGTCAGATTCAGTAGGTTTCATTCTACTCCACTTTACTGAGCACTCTTATGACCAAAGCCTTCTGAATTTTGTTAAATTCATTTTCTGTACTTATTGAGATGGCAATAAGGTTTCTCTCTCTTATTCTGTATTCATAGTTTTGATATACATAATATTGTGAATTACACCAATAGATTTTCAAATGTTAAACAACTTTGCATTTCTGGGATAAGTTTTTCTTGGTCGTGATATTCTTTTGTGTACATCTTTGATTTTCAAACATGTCTTAAAGATTTCAGTCTTTATGCTCTTGAGGGACACTAGCCTGATGTCTTATACCTCGTGGCATCTTTGTCCACTTTTGGGGTCAGGCTAATCTTGTCAGCATAAAATAGGTGAGGAAGTGTTCCTTTCTCCTCTAATTTCTTTAATAATATTTGATGGATTTCACCATCTAATTCATCTAGGCCTAGATTTTAATTAAATAATTTTTCTTTGTTTTTTTGGTTATTTTTGAGACAGAGTCTCCTCTGTCTCCTAGGCTGGAGTGCAATGGTGCGATCTTGGCTCACAGCAACCTCCGCCTCCTCAGTTCAAGCGATTCTCCTGCCTCAGCCTCCCGATAACTGGGACTACAGGTGTCCACCACCACGCCCGGCTAATTTTTGCATTTTCGGTAGAGATGGGGTTTCACCATGTTGGCCAGGCTGGTCTCACACTCCTGACCTCAGGTGATCCACCCACATTGGCCTCCCAAAGTGCTGGGATTACAGGCGTGAGCCACTGCACCTGACCTAATTAAAGAATTTAAAAAAATAATTCATCTAAATAAAAACATAGATACAAGAATATTCAGATATTCTAGTTTTTTGTGTGTTACTTTCTGTAATTTGTATCTTTCAAGAACTTTTTCCATGTAATCTAAGTTTTCATACATACTGGCATAAAGATTTCTTGTACTAGCCCCTTAATTCTACATTAATATCTGTAGGACCTCTATATTTATTTTGTCACTAATGATTTGCTAAAATTTCTCCCTCCCTCTTTCTTTGACTAGTCTGGTTGGAATTCCATCCATTTTATCCATCTTTTTGCACATTTTGTTCTATTGATTCTATCTATTGTTACTTTGCATTTTATTGGTACTTCTCCTCATGCTTCTTGTTTACTTCCTTCTGCTCAGTTTTTCATTTAATGACCTATCCTTTTCATGGTTTCATGGCTGGTTTTAGGCTTTCTTCTCTTTATGGGAGCGATCACAGCACACCTCCCCCTTCTCCAGCACTCTCCTGAACAAAGTCCAGCCACCTCAGCTTCCAAGCACTGGCCCTTGACACTTCAACTTGCTAGGTCCACGGATCCCACTTGGGTTCCCTCATCTCTACCAGGCTCTGTAGAGTGCTCGCCAGGTGTGGGTGGGCTGGCTCAGCTTCCTTCTCTTGACGTCCTGGCCCCATTACCCGCTGTGTAACACAACAGAGACTCACGGCAGGAGCACCTTGATCTGCAGGCGGAGGTGTTATACATCACCATCCTACATGCTCACGTAAAAGTAATCCGTTTCTAAAAACTATCTGCAATTCTATAAACCTGTGCTCAAGGAACATTGGAAAAGAGGAGGCAGTCTGTCTAAAAGGCGATGCAAATTACTCACTGGAAAGACCAGTAGGGGCTGTACAAGAAATGTAACACGTTTCATTCCCCTGACCATACCCACCCGTCCAATCCTTGCCTCACCCATTCAATGAACCGGATGGCAGCCCCTCACCCTGACAGCAGCCCCTCACCTGGGTCTCATGCTCCACGGTGGCTCCCAGGCTGCAAGGTTCCCCATGACCCTCTGGCCCAGCTCCAGGCTCCACTCCCAGGATTGGATCCTGAGTCAGAGGATAACACTTAACCTCCACATCCTCCCTCTCCAGCCTAGTACTTTGAGCTTCTGGCCCCATGCTGTCAAGACACCTGCTCCTGCAGATACCTGCAGGCTGGGCCTCACAGCTCATGCTTGCAGCAGAGAGCCCATTCCTCCCTATGGAAGGTGCCAGGTGTGATCCACAGATGAGTCTGAGGCCGAGGGTTCAGGGCAGGTCTTGAGGACAACCGTCGTCATCTTGTGAACATCTCCTTGGCAGGGCCGGGACTCAGGGTCCCGGGGCTCCCAGGCAAGAGGCCTCCACACAAATGTGCTGATCTCAGGCTCCACCCTGCCCAGCAGGGCCAGCCTTGGTGTAGAAGACTGTCTATGATGGGGAATTTGCGGGTTGTAAGCCTTGTGACCTCGAATCCAGTCCTGGGCCTGCTTTTCAGCACAGCCCCCTCTCTGGGTGCAGAAGATGGGTCTGTCTCTGATGACTGCCACAGAGGCCCTGGGTTCACACCGCCCTGAGCTGACAGTTGGCCGGCCTCTTCCTGGTGATTTCTTCCTCCAGGGAATCTCCTGCCATTCACGACAGCCAGGTCACCCCACAGTCCTTGCTGCCACCGTCTCCTTCCTTTCTCCAGCACTTGGCCCCTGCATAGGGGTGAATTTCCACCTGCTCACCTCGTCAGACTAACCAAGAACCTGCCTAACCCAAGGCTCCCGCCTGCCCGCCACCCGCAGCAGCCCCGTGATGCTCTGGCCAGCGGGTGAAACCCCTCTAGATTCCCATCCTGAGGATCCCCTCGCAGGGCTGACTTAGGGGATGGCCCAGTGGCTGACTCAGAGAGGATGAACGTTCATGGGAGTAGCTGGGGAGGAGCCGTGGGGAGGGGCCAAGGACAGGAGGCATCCTCAGAATTCTTGGTCAGACAGAGGCTGCTGCGAAGGGCAGCGTGGGTGCAACCCCACTGGGCGCCTCGGGGAGCCATGTAGGGTGGTCTGAAGATGCCCAGTGGAGGGGCACAGAGGTTTCCACATAAATCCTCCAGCTCCTATCTGGCCCTGACCCAGGGCTGCTTCCTGGGGAGCACAAACCCTCTGGAGCCTCAGGGCACCTCTCCTGGGCCCCCCAGCTCTTCTGAGTAGAGGGGAGCCCCTGGCAGGAAGTCAGGGTACTGCAGGAGCAACCCCTTGGCTTCCGTGGGAATGAGGGTGCAGAGGGGTGGGGGAGACACCAAGGATATTTGCAAGACAGTCTAGAGTAATAATATGCAAACCAGTACATCAAAGCAAGTCTAAAACATAACCAAGACCAAAAGCTGGTTCTCTGAGTGGGCTGATAAGAGACCTGGCCCAAACCCTGCCGAACAGAACAGAAGCGAGAATGCCGGGGGTAGACAGCGGCTGCCTTTCTGCTGGGTGTGGCCGTGTGACTGAGTCCCACCTGGGGAGGCAGGCAGGGCACCCACCGCCAGCCTCCATCCCAGAAAGCTGCCTCCCCAAGTTGCCCACCTGCCGCCTCCCCGAGTTCCCCACCCATCATTCATTCTCTGGACGTCAACAGCCAGAGGGAGCTTGGCGGCTGCCTGTGGAGACACGAGACACAGCCCTGGGGTCCTGGGGCTCCAGCACTGCCCATCCTGACTGTGGTGAGAAGACGCTGAGAGGTAATGGTCATAGCCTTTCCTTCAGTGTGGTGATGGGCCTGGATACTCTTCTCTGAATGTCAGCATGTTAACACAGGATTCACATTTTCATAGCTTCTCTAAATGCAATTGCAACATTTTGATGAAAGTTTGTGTACAGCTGGTCTCTGTTTCCATGTCTGAGAACAAGAGTGTGTTGTAAATATGAACACAAGTGTGTTCATGCTCATGTTTAGCCCATTTCTTTGGTATCCATGCTTTTTAATTTTAATTTTACTTTTACCCTAAAGACTTATTTTCCTGAGTGTGTGTGTGACTATTCTCTGAGACCAGAAAGCATCTTACTAGAAAACATGAGAATCTTTTCCAAGGAACATTTTCAAGAAGAGAAGGAGAGCAAGCCTTCTGTAATGTGACATGGCAGGAGTGTGGCATCTGCATGGACTAAGAGTCAGGAAGGGAGGGTCCCTGGGGGGAGCCTGCACTGGCTTGGAGGTCACTGGCTGTATGCGCAGGCGTTACAGTATTTGTGATGCTGAAACCCAGCCTGGGCGCACGAGCTTTGGTCCAGGGGACTCTCGGTGCCGCATAAGCCTTCCTGCCCTGACCAACTCCTTATCTGCTACTGAGGCATTTACTTGCACACCTACGTGAAGGGCAGAGAGGAGAGGCCACAGGTCCAGGCCAGAGCTGGAAGAGAAGCTTCTGATTCACAAAAACGTGAGCTCCAGGGCTTCCTGCTGGCAGGGAAAAGGATGTGTTGAAAGAGTCACGTGGACTTGCAGCTGATGATAATGGACAGGAAATTTATTTTAAAAGAACAAAAGGAACCTCTGTGAGGAGGGAGATGCAGGGGACGGGGACTTCCCAACAGGGACCAGACATGGGGGCTCCTCACACCTCCCAGGGACCACCATGTCCAAGAGAAAGTTAGAAACGGCCAGACAGGAGGCCCAATGTCAAAAGAAAATGTGGTCCGTAAACATCATGGAGTACTAGGCAGCCATGAAAAAGATGAGATCACCTCTTTGTAGGAACATGGATGGAGCTGGAGGCCATTATCTTTAGGAAACTAACACAGAAACAGAAAACCAAATACTGCATATTCTCACTCATGAGTGGCAGCTAAATTATGAGAACTCACAGACACGGAGAAGGAAGAGACAGACACCGGGGCCTGCCTGAGGGTAGAGGGTGGAAGGAGGGAGAGGAGCAGAAAAGGTCACTATGCTTACTACCTACGTGACAAAATAATCTGTACAGCAAACCCCCATGACACAAGTTTACCTGTGTAAGAAACCACGTGTCCCCAGACCCGAAATAAAAGTTTTAAAAAATTAAAAAAAAAAAACGGGGTTGTTTCCTCACCTGCTTCCTCTGCCACTGGATGCTCCTGGACAGTTGAATCGCTGCCCTGCAGACACTGTTGGAAAACATCTGCAGGCTTTCTAAAAATACAAAAATCAGCCGGGCATGGCGGCGTGTGCCTGTAATCCCAGCTACTCGGGAGGCTGAGGCAGGAGAATCACTTGAACCCGGAGGCGGAGGTTGCAGTGAGCTGAGATCGTGCCATTGCACTCCAACCTAGGTGACAGAGAGAGACTCCATCTCAATAAATAAATAAATTAATTAATTAATTAAATTAAAATTAAAATTTCACAAAGGGCCAAGAAGTGGCTACAGAAAGAGAAGGAGAATAGAGCCGCCCTCCGTCTTTGTCCACAGGCAACACGGAATCTGCGAAGGAGGCGCTATGGTTCCTTTTCTCCAGCGCAGACCTGGCATTCACCCTGAGACCAGCTCTCACTCCTCTGCCCCCGTCAGGGTTCATAGAGTTGGTGTTCTTCCTGGAATCTCTTTCCACACAAGCACATACACAAAATAACGCAGGTGTATTATATGGGAATATAGTTGATTCCAACATAAAATGAGCAGAGTTTTTGCCAAATAACACAGAAACAAAGCCACTTTAAGCATTTCTCTTTTTTTTTCTTTTCCAAAAACACTATGCTAATGTATGTGAAGGAAACAGAACACATTAGAATCATGGGAGGGAAAGGCAGTTTGTAATTATGCTCCCGGTAAAGCTTGCGTGCCACAGCCCGTTTTCTTGCATATATTAAATCGACGTTTGTATTTCTCAAACCTGCTCTGAGGTTCCCCTAGTGCCGTAGAAATGTGAATTCCTGTCACTGAGGATCTAAAAGTACAGCTAGTGCTCAGCAAAAGCCCAACTCAACATTATATCTGCATTTTAACATTAAAATAATGTTTCAACAGGGTAGCTGGCAAAACAAAATGAAACACCCTGTCCATTTTCTTGGTATATGGAAGAGAGGCCTTTTTACGTCTTTAGTTTCAGAACATCTCACTGAGTTCAGGGAAGTGTCAAATCATGGCAGCTTTGCCACTCGGAATGCTTTCCACTCTGTGCATTTCCTGATATTTTCAAAGGCCAAGGTCCGTCAATATGTGGATAAAAGGCTGAAGGCTTTTATAGGACTTTCTAGGTTACACTAAAAACAAGTAGCTTCGATGAAATCCACACAATTTGATCAAAGAGCTCTGATGATCAGTCCTTGGGCACTTGGCAATTTCAATGTGATCAAATCCCGGCTCAGCCACCATTATAAGGGAGTTCTACAGGATGGATTTTTCAATTAAGATGGCAGATAATCTTTATTCTGTCACTAACATTTTAATTACTATTACATATAAATAAATGAGGAGTCTCTAATGATTCACAACCTCATTGAACAAGTCATATCCACACTTCAGACTTTATTTTCTTTCAATAAGGTTCACATATCCAGTAGGACTGTTTAGAGTTGCCTTGTTAATGACTATTAGGCCTTGTTAAAAAAGAAAAAAAAAAAACAATCTCTACGCAACTCATTGTTGTGTGTCCTGTGTCTCAACAGTGTTGAAGAAGGAACTCATTCCTGATACCTGGCTTGAGTTCTCTGTTCTAAAGTTCTCCTCCCTCCCTCCCTGTCCGCTCTCCCTTCTCTCTCTCTCTCTCTCTCTCTCTCTCCTTCATCTGTGAGATGTGATAAATATTTCTGATCAGACCCTTTCCCTTGTTAATGTATATGCCTGTAGCGAAGGAAGCTTTCAAAGGCATTTTTATTTCATGAGAGATTTTCTGAAAGAGACTTTTTAAACCGTGGTTTGATTTACTTGGCTCTTTCTCCAATCTATGGGACAAGGAGGAATAATTCAGAGGTGAGGTCACTGAGCCTCCGTGTTCTCCAGTCAGTGCTGCAGGGGCTGCACCCTCCAGCCCCCACCCAATGGGTGGGTGACCAAAGGCCCTATAGAGATGTGCCTGGTGCTCATCAAACACCCATCACAAGCCCATTGCCAGGACGAGTGGGAGCCCTGGAGATACTCAAGGGGATCACCTTCCAGACGTCCTCACACCCATTAAACACCCACAACACGCCCATCACCAGGATGCACGGGAGCACTGGAGACGATGACGGGGATCACCTTCCAGACGTCCTCACACCCATTAAACACCCACAACACACCCATCACCAGGACGCATGGGAGCACTGGAGACGCTGACAGGGATCACCTTCCAGATGTCCTCACACCCATTAAACACCCACAACACACCCATCACCAGGACGCACGGGAGCACCGGAGACACTGGTGAGATCACCTTCCAGACGTCCTTACGCCCATTAAACACCCACAACACACCCATCACCAGGACGCATGGGAGCACTGGAGACGCTGACAGGGATCACCTTCCAGACGTCCTCACACCCATTAAACACCCACAACACACCCATCACCAGGACGCACGGGAGCACCGGAGACACTGGTGAGATCACCTTCCAGACGTCCTTACGCCCATTAAACACCCACAACACACCCATCACCAGGACACATGGGAGCACTGGAGACGCTGACGGGGATCACCTTCCAGACGTCCTCACACCCATTAAACACCCACAACACACCCATCACCAGGACGCATGGGAGCACTGGAGACGCTGACGGGGATCACCTTCCGGACGTCCTCACACCCATTAAACACCCACAACACGCCCATTGCCAGGATGCCAGGGGAGTGCTGGAGACACTGGCGGGGACCACCTTCCAGACGTCCTCACCTCCGACTCAGCTATAGCCTCTCATGTGGGGCTCAGGAGCAATCCTTGCTCTTCTGTGGTGCCACCTCCAGTGACTTCAGAATATTCTGAATTCTCCTCATTATTTTGCATATATTTATTGTTGTTAAAATTAGGTTTCAAGCACTTCTGTATCCAGCTCAAAAAATTGTTTCAATATGCACAAAGTATAAGAAATTTAATAAAAAATAACCCCATTAATATTATGGAAAGCTAAGTTACTGGTGCATTTTTGATATTAAGAATTCAGTATAGTAAGCAGGGGAATTCAATACAGCTTTGGATTACAAGCTAAACATTTTATGATATGCAAAAAGCAAAAGGAATTTAAAATTATTTGTGGGAATAATATTTTATATATAAATTAAAAGTTTAAAGAACTGAATCTTATGATGACACGCACTTCCAATTCTGGCCAAGATGGAAAAACAGGGAGCAGATTCACCCTCTTGTCTGAAATAACAACAGTAAAATAAACCAGAAGAACAAGTGAAATATTTGTTTAAAAAAAAAATAGCAACGGTTTTCGAGAGTCTGGGGATTAGGCATTGAAGAATGAGAAACCAATGAGATTGGCCCCAGGGGTGCCCTGGTTCACCACCTGGAGGGGTTTCAGGCTGCGTCACAGTGAGTGGGACCCGGTGGCAAGAAGAGCAAGCTGATAGCTCTGGGACCCAAAGGCAGGCAGAGTTCAAAGAACAGGGAACCAGAAAGAAGGCAGAGGCCAGGAGCTCTGTGGAGGGTCCGCCTTGAGTATTCAACAGAGTTCTGAGTGGTAACTGCCTCCTGAGGGGAGGCTACTCGAGGCCAGGGAGAGAACCACTCAAAGTGACAGGAGGGAATAGTGCCCGACACCCATGCAGGGCTGAGAATGCGGGGCCCATTCCCACCAGCCAGACTGAAAAGCCCTTAATTCATAGGGCATTAAGTAGAGCACCCAGGAAAGTCTTGCTTCCATGGTGGGAATAATTCAGCTTGGATTGAACACTGCTTCGATACCATCTAACATGCTGACCAAAACCCCTGCAAAGATTAAATTGTTTCCAAATAACGAAATCATGACCCAGAACATAGCTCAAGGACTTTTTTTTAGGAGTATAAAAATATCCAGCCTTCGAAAATTCACTATGTCTAATATTCAATGAAAAATTACCAGAAATGCAAAGAAGCAGGACAACGAGACCTGCAATAAAAAGCAAAATCAATTGAAATTGGCCAAGAACTAAAACAAATATTAGAATTAGCAGACAAGGACACTACAATATATTATTGTAACACTATATCATATGTTCGAAATGGTAAGTGAAGATGTGAAAGATATTTTTTTAGAGACCCAAATCAAACTTGTAGAGATTTAAACTAAAATGACTGAGATGGAAAATATTACTATACAGGATGTCAGATTGAACATTCAGAAAAGGTGATTCATGAAATTGAATGTATATGATAGAAATCACTCACAAAGAAACATAGAGGAGAAAAGAATTTTTAGAATGAACAGCAGTAATAGATGCAATTGGCCAAGTTCAAAGGCAATTCAGTGGAGAGGGAAGAGCCTATCAACAAGGAACCAGAACAACTGGATGTGCACATGTGAGCAAACAAACATCAATGTGCCCCGTGCATGAAATGCACAGATCAGCAGAAAACCACAACCTCACATTATTACACTGATAGAAAAAAATTGTAGGCAATTTTTGCGACCTTGGAACTGCCAAAAGTTCTTTATAAGACAGCAACATCACAATTGGACTTCATCAAAATTAAAATCCTGCACTTTGAAAGACACTGTTAAGATGATAAAAAGGCCACCCTTTTTGACTGTCATAAAATACTTTCAGAGCATCCATATGAAAGAAAAATTGTATCCAGAACATATACAGAACTTTCAGAATTCAGTATTTGGGAAGAAAACGATCCAATAAAAAGTGGGAAAAAATTTAAACAGATGCTTCACCAACGGAGACATGTAGATGACAAATAAACACAAGGGAAGATTCTCATTAGTTCTTAGGGAAAAGAAAACTAAAACGGAATGAGACATCACTACACTAACATTAAAATGACTGATCACACCAGGGAGAGGATGTGAAGACATGGAATTCTCACCCATTGCTGGTAGGAGTGTAAAATTGTATGATGACTTTAGAAAATGGTTTGATAGTTTTTTATAAAGTTAAACATACAGGTATTATATGACTCAATCATTTGACTCTTAGATATTTACCACAGGAAAATAAATCTCAGGTACTTAAAAAGACGTATTACATGAATGTTCATAGCAGTATATTTATAAATACACACTGTGGTGTATCCATACAATGGAGTACTGGTTGATAATAACAGAATGAAGCATTGTCACAGGCAAGAACATATGTCAACCTCTAAATGGTTTTGCTCACTGAAGAAGCCAAGAAACAAGAGTGGATAATCTTACCTATAATCCCATTTACACAGATTCTAGAAATTGCAAACTAATTTACAGGGATAGAAAGCAGATCCGTAACTGAAGAGGCAGGGAGGTTTGCGGGAGACAGAATTATGGGCAAAAAATGAACAAGAAACACAGAGAGCTTTCTGGTGGTGGATACATTCACGGCCTTGATTGGTGTGACGGTTTCATGGTGTGCACACGTCAGAATTTACCAGCTCGTACATTTTAAATACGTATGTTTCACTGTACTCAATCATACCTTGTGGACTGCATCGTGGAGCTCCTGAAATACAGCTTGACGTGCTTCTTTGCGGTGGAAATTCACCAGGAAGTTGGGTCTTCTAACTTGCCTTCCCGAAGGCCCAGGCCAAGGCGCTTTCGCCTGTCTCCTCTCTGGGGTCGCTGCTGGTCTCGCTGTGGAGCGGGCGGGCTCCCGTCCACTGGGGTCACTGCTGGTCTCGCTGTAGAATGGGCCGGCTCCCATTCAGCGGGTTTCTCACCACAAAATGTGCCACATTCCAAAGCACGGACTCATTACATGCACGGCACAGAAACAGCATCTACTCTTCTGGGTTTAGCCAGAAAAGATAAAATGGGCTTCAGTGAAAACGTAAAAGTCTGTGTTTTTTTTTTCTTGCTCACATTTATGACATGTTGACAGAAGATATGACAGTTTTCCCCCACAGTCTTCCAGTAAAATTGATGTTCCATAAAAATAAGCTATACTTATTTTCTACCTTCATGAAACCGAAATAGCTGGGGAAGCTGATCTGAGAGCAACAGCCATTCAATGATGGGTATCAGAACCAATTAATACTAAGGCTCACAGTGAGAAAATGACTCTTTTACATAAAAACTCAATGCTATTATACTCAGTTCAAAACAAAGGAAGCCGAAATTCCAGATGTTAAGGGTTTGTAATCACTGGTCACTTCCCTCCAAATATTTATATCAGGTGTGGAATCCTCAGAAAAGCAAAAGACTTATCTTTAGTCAAAGAAAAGACAATGAAGAAAATGTACTATCACATTACAGTAAAATTCTTACGCACGTTTCCAACTCTGCATCATCCTCACTGAAGTACAGGTCAATACTTTATATTTTTTAGATATCACAATGATTCATAGTATATATATGAGTATCTCTCTGTGTGTGTATATATATATATAAAATTTGGTTTTCAGACATGTCTTTTCAACATATTAATAATTCATAAATATTTTTCCTGAAAAGGCACACAGCAAATGATGCAAAATCATAGTACTTGATAAATATTTATGCAAGAAATGGAAAAGGCAGTGTTGAAAGACAAATTTAAATTTCTATATAAAGCAAAGGTTTAGCAAAGGTTATTTCACCTGCCTCATTGTTAGAACTCTAAAAAATCAGAGAATCCCAGCAACTGACTGAAAAGTGAACTCATTGACCTTGGGGAGAGCTGCAGTGCCTAGGAGGGAGTAATGCAGTGATTTTAGTGCAGAATGAAGAGTGGGAAGTTAATATTTATTGCCTCATCCACTGACACATCTTTAGAATTAGAGCTGAAGTTCAGAAAGGATATTAACCATGGCCTTAGGATTAAACATCTTAGATAACAATACCTATGCTTTTATCTGTGCTTCCTGCTGGAAACCCACCAAAACAGTCATCGTTAAATACAGACATGAGGAGAAGGGTGGGGACAGGGGATAAGGGATGCTGACGTATTTGGGAAGCTGGGAAGTGAGGTGGTGATTCTGTGTGTGGAAGTCAGAATCCAGTGTCTGTCGAGGGAAAAGCCGAGACTTTGGGAAGCTGGGAAGTGAGGTGGTGATTCTGTGTGAGGGAAGTAGGATCCAGTGTCTGTTGAGGGAGAAAAGCTAAGACAGGGACCCACCCTCCTCTGAAGGCTGTCAGGGCCCGGGGTGGGAGGGAGGAACATGCCCTGAAGCTGGGATTCCGAGTGGACGGAGAGGAGAGCTCCGTGGAGACAGGGTAGGAGCAGGACCCAGCCCCAGCCCCTGAGCTGCTGCACCTGGTCCCACCACTGGCCAAGAGGCAGGCCCCACACCAGCGTCTCTGGGCGAGGCTGAGTGCAGGGTGAGAAGGCTCCCGAGCCGAACACGACATCTGCCTGTGGGTGGAGGCCTGGAGGCCCCTTGATTCTGGGTGGGAGAGAAAGGGCCACGGAGACTGCAGGGAGGGGCCTGGTGAAGATGCCCCCGCCATCTGGGAGGCTTCCCCGGGGAGCCCACAGGCAGAAAGACCTGAGGAAATCCTCCAAGTGAGGTTCCAAGATGCAGGCAAGGAGAGGAATGAGAGTAGAGGCGATGTCCACACGGCTCCCTGGTGGTGCTGGCTGCCCTGAGCACTCGCTAAATAAACTCTCTCTTTGCCCCTCTGCCTGGTGGCTCCTCTTGATTTTTGTCCTGCAAGAACCCCGGGTGCCAGTAGTGCGTGCAGCAGGATGGACTGTAAGTCCAGATTTTCATTATTCCTCATCCAATTCTCCATAAAAATTAGGAAAATGGGTCTGAGGACTGGCAGACACAGCTGACGTCTCTGCCCCAACCAGAGCAGCTTGGTAGTAGCTAGGGGCTTCCCAACAGCCCGGCTCCCGAGGACACGGGGGCGGGTGGGGGGGACCTGCATGATGCAGGCGTGTGGGTTCTCTGGGAGGTTTCTCTGTGTAAATAAAATGACAATAAAGCCCCTTTCTAGGCGGTGTCAGGATCAAAGCCAGAGTTATAGACAATAGTATTATACCCTGAAGAACCCCATTTAATGAGTGATGTTTGTTGATAGTTCCAAATACATCACAATAGATGTTTTATTACCAAACGTAAGGTTCTCTTTTAAAAATATGGCTCACTGCTTTGTTTAGAAATTGAAAAAGTCGGCTGGGTGCTGTGGCTCACACCTGTAATCCCAGCACATTGGGAGTCCGAGGCGGGCAGATCACGAGGTCAAGAGATGGAGACCATCCTGGCCAACATGGTGAAACCCCATCTCTACTAAAAATACAAAATTACCTGGGCGTGGTGGCGGGTGCCTGTAATCCCAGCTACTTGGGAGGCTGAGGCAGGAGAATCGCTTGAACCTGGGAGGCGGAGTTTACAGTGAGCTGAGATCGTGCCACTGCACTCCAGCCTGGTGACAGAGCGAGACTCTGTCTAAAAATAAATAAAAATAAGAAATTGAAAAAGTCAAAAACATTTATAAGGTATCTAACCATGACTGTATCTGTGACTAGTGAAACAAAATGATTAAAATAAAATAACATTCTTGGGGGAAGGAACAATGTCAGTGTTTCCAAATACATCTGCCGTGTAGACATCCACATCTATGCTGTGCTGTGACCTAGTTCACTGTCCACGGGGGTGTCCACTCTGCTGCCCGCTGGGTCATCCGTGACTGAGTTCGTCATCCATGAGGGTGTCCACTCTGCTGCCCGCTGGGTCATCCGTGACTGAGTTCATCATCCACGGGGGTGTCCACTCTGCTGCCCGCTGGGTCATCCGTGACTGAGTTCGTCATCCATGAGGGTGTCCACTCTGCTGCCCGCTGGGTCATCCGTGACTGAGTTCATCATCCATGAGGGTGTCCACTCTGCTGCCCGCTGGGTCATCCGTGACTGAGTTCATCATCCACGAGGGTGTCCACTCTGCTGCCCGCTGGGTCATCCGTGACTGAGTTCATCATCCACAGGGGTGTCCACTCTGCTGCCCGCTGGGTCATCCGTGACTGAGTTCATCATCCACGAGGGTGTCCACTCTGCTGCCCTCTGGGTCATCCGTGACTGAGTTCATCATCCACGAGGGTGTCCACTCTGCTGCCCGCTGGGTCATCCGTGACTGAGTTCATCATCCACGAGGGTGTCCACTCTGCTGCCCTCTGGGTCATCCGTGACTGAGTTCATCATCCACGAGGGTGTCCACTCTGCTGCCCGCTGGGTCATCCGTGACTGAGTTCATCATCCATGAGGGTGTCCACTCTGCTGCCCACTGGGTCATCCGTGACTGAGTTCATCATCCACAGGGGTGTCTACTCTGCTGCCCGCTGGGTCATCCGTGACTGAGTTCATCATCCACGGGGGTGTCCACTCTGCTGCCCACTGGGTCATCCGTGACTGAGTTCATCATCCATGAGGATGTCCACTCTGCTGCCCTCTGGGTCATCCGTGACTGAGTTCATCATCCATGAGGGTGTCCACTCTGCTGCCCGCTGGGTCATCCGTGACTGAGTTCATCATCCATGAGGGTGTCCACTCTGCTGCCCGCTGGGTCATCCGTGACTGAGTTCATCATCCATGAGAGTGTCCACTCTGCTGCCCGCTGGGTCATCTGGGGTGCTCCCAAAACGTTCCCATTCCCGCCTGAGGATGGAGATTCTGTGGGCTCCCTCCCCAGCCTGAGCATGGAGGTTCTGCAGGGCCCCCACCCCTCCTTGAGGGTGGAGATACTGCAGGGGCCCCATCCCAGCTGGTGAGTGGAGATTTCACGGGGCTCCCATCCCAGCCTGAGGGTGGAGATTCCCTGAGGCTCCGTCTGGGCTGGGCCCAGGTGTATGCATCCTGTGGCCCCTTAGGTGATCCCCGAGAAGGTGGGGCTGGGCTGTGGCTCCTGGGCCTGGACCCTCCTGCCTGTCCCTAGGGCAGCTGTGGCAGCGCAGGCAGGAACCGGTCCCACCTCCCAGACCTGGTCCCGTCTGCCTGTCTGATTCTTGCATGGCCTGTGCCCCGAAAGCCCCTTTGAGCAGCCCGTGCTGGTGCCTGGTGACCTGTCTGGAGAGCCTGGCTCTGGGCTGCAGCCCCGCCTGGGCCTTGTGAATTCGGCACTGATGCTCCTGGCGCACGCTGAGGGAATCTGGGATCTGCCCTCAGGCATCTTCCTAATATCAGGGATCAGAACATGTCCTGATTTAGGAAGTTTCCCAGGTACTGAGGAATGTCTAGTTGGGAAGTCTCAGATGTGAACTAGAAGTCAGGATTCTTCCCTCATTCAGTACCAATGGGCAGCATTAGGGGTCAGCAAACAAACGGTGGCCCTGAGGCCAATCCCAGCCACCCCGGGTTTGTACGAGGGTCTGCGGGAGTACAGCGGTCGGTGGAGCTCCTGCCTGTGGCAGATCCCAGCGATGCTGACCCTGTATCCAGGGCCTGGCCCTGGGCAGACTCTGGCCTGGACCGTTTCTCAGCATGAGCGGGGAAGTGCCCCTCAGTGATAAAGTGACTGTGGGCTGCTCCCTGTCACACCTGCCCCAGCTCACCCCCTGGCGCTTCCCACTGGCCAGGGACTGGGATCACTCGGGGCCAGGGTGCTCAGTGCCTGGGGACTGGAGCCAGGCGTCTTCTTCCTGGGAGGTGTGTGGATGGCTATCCTGGGAACAGGGGCCGCCTGACTCCACACACACCACCAGAGAGCGACGGGAAGAAACAGCTCCAGCATTTCGTGGATTGACCTTCTAATTAACTCCAGATTTTTGGTAATTGCTTGTATTTTTAAAAAATAATTTTATCCTTCTTTCTCTTTCTTCTCCTGCCTTCTCTCACCATTCAAATATGCATCCAGGTACATGTGTGCACATGCACACCACACACACATACACACAAACCACAAACACACAATCACACACAGGCACACACACCACACACAAAGGCCACACACACACAAAGGCCACACACAAACACACAAAGGCCACATATATGCACACACACCGCTTACATCACAGAAAACACTCACACACACACGTTCACACACGACACACCACACACACCACACACATGCACATACCCCACACACAACACAACACACAATCACACATGCACACACCACACACAACACAACAATCACACATGCACATACACACCACTTACATCACAGACACAACACACACACATGCACATATTCACACACGATATACCACACACGTACCACACACATGCACACACACAACACAACACACAATCACACACAGGCTTGGAGGCACCTGGAGTGTTTCTCGCTGGACCATTTGCCCTGAGTGGATCCGCAGTTGCTGCAGACAGTCCCTGTGCATCTCAAGCCCACTTCTTACATCTTCCACATCAGTTGGGGAGACAAGGGCACCTCCCCTGCTGTGCCAGGCGCCGAGGGGCTCAGGGGCAGTGCTCACCGCTTCTTCCCTGGGGTTTCCACCCTGAAAACTGGGACAGCAGCCGCACCCCGAGTGCTTGTGTGAGAGCCTGGCGTGGTCCTGAGATGCAGCAGCGCCCCAGTGCCCTGCAGTCCCAAGCCCTCAGCTCTCGTTAGGCCGTGGAGACCCTGGCCTGGGTTGGGGCTGCCTAGGACCCAGCCTGCCTGTGCTGTCCCTTCCCTCAGGTTCCCTTCCAGGACCTGGCCTGACATCAGGCCAGCCGTGACCCATCCCCAGTTTCTGCAGGGATCACAGCTACAGCCCGGGTGCTGGGAGGGCAGGGCCGTCTCCCTGTCTGCCTGTGGACATGCCCCCTGGATCTTCTCTCCACAAGATGTACAACATGGAAAGTAGGCATTCCTCCCAAATAAAGACATACAGACTTGGTTTAGGGAAAGAAACATGCTAAGAAGAAATCTCGCGGGCTTCCTGTTGCTTGCTTTAACGTTTACGGTGTTTGGAGGAAGCACAGTGGAGTCCCACGCCCAGTTCATCTCCCTGGAAATGTGTCATCGCCCTCCGTAAACGCATGAGTCCCATGAATAGAAATGAGCGAATCTCCCCAAAGCGCTGAGCCTAGGAAGGGAGATCTCCACGAGCTGTGTACGACTCTGGCTTTATAAAACCTACAATGGGAAGGGAGGTCTCCACGAGCTGTGTACGACTCTGGCTTTATAAAACCTACAATGGGGAGGGAGATCTCCATGAGCTGCGTACGACTCTGACTTTATAAAACGTACAATGGGGAGGGAGATCTCCATGAGCTGCGTACGACTCTGACTTTATAAAACATACAATGGGAAGGGAGGTCTCCACGAGCTGCGTACGACTCTGGCTTTATAAAACCTACAATGGGGAGGGAGATCTCCATGAGCTGCGTATGACTCTGACCTCATAAAACCTACAATGGGAAGGGAGATCTCCACGAGCTGTGTAGGACTCTGACTTTATAAAACACACAATGGGAACTGTTGAAATATGCCTGTCGTATCTAAGAGGTTACCAAACACATGCTAATAGAGACTTCAGCCAAATAATAAACACAATTCATATTTTCCTGATTAGAAAAAACACCATGATGGCAAAGCTTTTCATCGTAATTTACTCAGAAGTCATGGATCACTAAATGGAAATGCCCTTTAGTCTGCTCTGAAATCATCCATGTCCATTTTCCTGGCAGTTAAGAAGCAGACCAGTGTGGAAAATGATCACACCGCCCTCCAGACCACCGCGGGGGCCGGGGGACCACGCCTAGTGGCTGGGAAAGCGGGGGAGGCTCTCACGAGCTGGGCCCACCTTGCCGTCCTCAGCGCTGGTTCTCGAAGCAAGTCCCCGACGGGAACCGCAGGCAAGTAACAGAATTTTCCTCCCTTTCGAATGTTTCCTTTTGCCCCGCTGTTAACCCTGAGGAACATTTAACGAATTCACCTCACTCGGTTTCCACCGTGAGTCTCACTGAGGACTCTGGGGCGCCGGCATCTTGTGGTGAAGGAGGTCCCAGGCCTTCGCCTCTGAGCTGAGGTTGCAGACTCCTTCCCGGAGGCGCGAGGAGGGCACGGGCTCTTTAGAAAGCTGGGCGGCTGGCCAGGGCCGTGCCCGGGTCGGGGCTGGCACACGCGGAGGTTTCCAGGCGCGGTTACCCGCGGCCGCAGCCCGAGCTCTCCGCAGCCGCCTCCGTAGTGCGGGTGGAGTGAGGCTGTCCAGGTCACTTCCCGGACAAAGGCTGCAAATGGCTCCTATTCGCAACAGGAATCAGTGGGTTTTTTTAAAGTGTGAATTCTGAGGCTGCAGTTTTGCTTTCTTTGTGTGTCCAGCAGGTTATATCTGTTTAGTTTGCTGTGGGTGTGAAATGCTAGAGGATTAAAAATGCCGCCTCTGGCCGTGTCGTTGGTGAGGCGTTTTTGGTAACTTCGTTCACTGTGCTCAGGACTGTTGAGACGCTGTGAGGAATTTCAGCTTCCTTGGTTTTCAGGGGCCCGCCGTCCAGGGGTGGGTGTCCCCCCTCCCTCAGAACCAGGCTGCAGCTTCAGAAGAGAAGCCGGGATGTGTTTTTAACGGAGATTGGGTTCAGATTTTCCGTTCCTGGAAGAATCGACAGGGGCAGTGGGGCCGGCCCTTAGTCCCCTTCTCAGCCGAGGCACGTCGGGGTGCAGAGGCCCCGGAGCACAGGAGGCCTCGGGGATCCAGGGCAGCTCTGGGCTTCCGGGCCCCATGGAAGACGCTGGGCCCCCTCGCGGAGGCTCCTTTTGTTCTTTTAAAATAAATTTCTTGTCCAAGTCTGAGCCTCACTTCTCAGTCGCTGCTCTTGAGCCTGTGGACAAACTATTCCACTCAAGTCATGTCCCTCCCTTTCGAATGGGGACACTGGCATCTGGCCACCCACACTGTGTTTCTCTGAGAATGAAAACCCTTGACACTGGAACACACAAACCGTGTATGTCTTGGAGCTGAGACGCCGTGCCCGTGTTGTTATCACCACCAGCGGGGCGCTCCAGCGTCCGCACCACGAAGCCCCGGGCATTGCCTGGTCACCGCCAAGGAAGTGCATCCTGGCTACCACGAGAAACCCCTGGGTTCAACAGTTTGGCTTAAGACGTCCTCTTCTGCACCTCCCTGGAATTTCTCCTATTTCTAGGTCCATTACTTGTGACCATGAGAAAAATCTGCCATCCCCTCCGTCCTCCACCTGCCCTCCACATGTGAATCTGCAGGGGCCCCAGGATGGTGGCAGTGTTCAGTGACTTACTGCCGAGGGCTCGGCTGGGTCCACAACACCCTCAGAGCTCAGCTTGCTCACGTGTTAGCAATGAGAGCTGCAGGCAGATTCAACCTCCTGCAACGTGGTCGAGTTACACTCACGTAAGCTCTTGGAGGAGCCTCATGCCAGGGGCTGCCTTGCTGGTGACGATATTGTGCGGTGCTGATGAAGGTGCTGGTGAAGATGCTGGGGGTTGGGGGATGACAGTGAGGGCGAGGCCTCAGCCTCTGGGTTCAATGCCTGCTTCTCATGGTACCTGGGCAAGCTGCCTTCTCTGAGGCCCTCGTCCCTCGCTGTGGCGCGGCTTCCGCCAGACTGTTGTGCAATCCTCACGTAAACAGCCTTAAAGCCATTTCTGAGCTCCTGTGCGTAGATCCTTTCTCCTTGAGGTCCTGATTGGGATCATTTTGGTTCTATCCTTCACCTGTTATCTTCCCAGAATGAGGAAGAGAAACTGCTCACCTTATGGAAGGTGTCCACGGTCCCTGCCACCTTCTCCCTCTGGTAAACAGCGGAACCAGGTATCTGGCGATTCTGGGCAGAGAATTTCATTTACCCCAGTGGGTAAAAGGTTATTTTTAGTTTCACGTTCCCTTGTTGCATGGTTGTTTTGGAAAATCTAGGATATTTTGAGCCAGTTTGAGTCAGTTTGTAGCATGTATGGCTGGTGCCACTTAATAGTTTAGATGTGTTCTCAACAAGTTTTTCATTTTCAAGGCTCTAAAGGAACAGAAAGACATGTAGTTTTGTTTGTAATCTCTTCTCTTCTCTGTCTCTCTCTATAGATAGATAGATAGATACATAGATAGATACATAGATAGATAGACAACCTTATGTAGTGGGTTGGTTTGGCAGTTACGGAGGTAACAGAGCAACACCTGTCACTGCACCCACCACACCCACTGCATCCACCATGCATGCAATGCTTCCTCCATGAGGCATCTTTGTGCCCTCTGCTCTTGGCAAGAACTCTCGCGCTGTGTCATTAGCAGCTTGAAAGGAATGCACGCACTACGTGAAGGCATGGGCACAGACCCATCTACACACACACACACAGGCACACACACACGTGCACACACATGCACATAGACACCCATGCATGCACACACATCAAATTGAATCTTCACTATGTTTATTTTTTGGCATGTATCAAAACACCCTATAAAACTGTGCTGTCCATATTTATCCATGACTTTGGACACTTGTAGAATGAGATCCATGCAGTGTTTGATGGTGGCAGAATATGTTTTCAATAATAAGACATTGAATATCATTAATTTTGAATGAGGAAAGATACATAATGCTTATGCCATTGGTCTGATATCCCCAAATACTGAAATAGTTGCAAGGCCCAAAAAACTGGGCAATGTTCCTCCAACACTGAGAGCCTCATCATTTTGGGGAGCTGATGTTTCATTGGGTGAATGCCAACAGCAATACCACTAAGAGGGGTGTGTGTCACTGGAAGGAGGGTGGGGCATCCCCCTCTGCAGGGAGGAGTCCCCTGACTGGAAGGGGGGTGGGACATCCTCTGCAGGGAGGAGCCCCCTGACTGCATCTCCGCCCCTCCCACACTCTCCCCAGCAGTTGTGGTCCAGGGAGCTCGGGGATAACACAGCAGAGGCGAACGGGTGACTAGTGTTTGGGTTCAGCGTGTCCACAGGTGAGGCTTGTATAAGAGACAGATCTACTAATCAAGGGAATTTTTTAAAAATGAAAATGCAAAATAAAACAAAAATATCTGATCACAAGGACAAATTAGCTGGAAAATTTGTTGTCCAAAAGTCTTCTCAAAGATTTGCTGTAGGGTTTTGGCCTGTGCAAAGGCTGATGTGAGTAAAAGGTTACTCTCTGTTTATGACATGCATTGTCCTTTGATCCTGCAGCCGTGAGGAGTCCTGAGAAGTCAGCCCACAGCATGGAGGACTGGGGGCCCCTTGAGTGCCCTGGTGGTCTCGCACCCCTAGTCATCATGTGCCACCATGGTCTCCAGCTTCAGCAAAGAGCAGAGCACTCAAGCGGGTGAGTCAGGACCAATCCAGCCAGTGCAGAGAACAGAGCGACATAAACTAAACATGGCCAACTTGACGATGGACCTAGGAAATGCGCCCATGGAATGCAACACGAAATGCAGGCAAGTGTGCTTGAAAAATCACCTGACCACTCCTTTAAGAAAGAAAAAGAAAAATGAAAACACGCACAATTAAAAATTAAATCGAAATCAAAGGCTGAGAAGAAATGCGTTATCTGCAGGGTCAATGGACTAATTACCCCCAGAAATGTCTGCAGCCCAACCCCAGGACCTGTGGATCTGCTGCTTGACACGAGAAACAGCACTTGGCAGATGGGATCAAGTTACGAGTGGTGAGGTGAGGGATTACCCTGGGTTAGCCCAGTGAGACTCACGTCAGCACCAGGGCCTTACAGTCAGAGGATCTTCCTGAATTCACAGCGAGAGGGACAGGCAGCACACTGGCCTAGAAGATGGAGAAGGTGGCCATGAGAAGCCAAAAAGGTAAGAAAATGAGTTCTCCTCAGGGCCTCCAGAAAGGATTGCCCCTGTGGACACCTTGATCTTGGTGCAGTGAGAGCCTGTGGGGCTTCCGGCCCCAGAACTGTAAGATAATAAATGTGCATGTTAAGCCAGTGTGCTCGTGGTGCTCAGCTGGTGCAGCAATCGGAAACTCATGCGTAAGAGTTGTGTAAAATATACATAAATAGGCAACTTAAACAAGCTCATTCTTATGAAGGATACGCAGACATTTTCTAAAAAGCTACACACAAATTAAACACAGGAGAATACTATTTTATATCTGAATTTTCTGAACTAGTTGAAGAAAATAACTAGGCTACAACCTCTCTGAGCAGAGGAGGAGGAGGCGTGCCTGGGAAACTGTTCTGAGCTACAGAACATCACATGCCAGGGCAGACAGCGGGAAAAGGCACCTGCAGGCCAGGCTCTCCCGGGAATGGCACCAGAACTCCCCGATGAAGCCGTAACAAACGTGACTGAGAGGCTCAAACTGAGAGAGACCCCTGCCAGAAGCAGCCAGGTTTCAGGATTAAAATAGCATCATCTGCGAATAAATAAATCAATTGTGAGGCAAGCACACCATGAGCATCTCTGCAGGGATCCACTGCTAGTCCAGGTGCCCATCAGAAAGGGTGGCACCTTTCTCAGCAAGTTTAAGTGAAGCACTAGAAATAGCCACATTCAAGGGAGAACAAGACAGAAGCAAACCCAGCATGGACAGAGCTTTTTGGTAACGTTCGCCCAAGGCAAGGCAGCCTCAGAAGCCACCCCATGCCAGGTCCTCCTGGACACGCTCTCTCCACGCCCAGGAGAGCAGACCCCAGTGTGCTGTGATGTCCCTAAACTGGGATGAGGCCGGCCTCTCTCCACTCCCAGTTCTTTCCTGTCTAGGTAGAATCAAAATCATTCTCATCACTCTTCTGAAAGACCACCTTCCTGCATTTGAAACCAAGCCCCCTGCACCCCCCCTCTCCTCCCTGCCCGCTGCTTGCCCCCCTCACACCTTCACCTGCTGCAGTGGAGCCCTGATCTGCATGTCAGCTGTCCCTCCCAATACTGTTTGGATGTGTGTCTCCTCCAAATCTCAGGTTGAAATGTGATCCCCAATGTTGGAGGTGAGGCCTGGTGGGAGGCATTTGAGGCATGGGGGCAGATCCCTCATGAACAGCTTGGGCCACCCTTCGGGTAATGCATGAATTCTACCTCTGAGTTCATTCCAGACTCATTTGTTAAAAAGTCTGGCACCTGCCCCTTCTCTCTCTTGTTCCCACTCTCACACTTACTTCCCCTTTGCCTGTGCCATGATTGGAAGCTCCTTGAGGCCCTCCCCAGGAGCAGATGCCAGTGCCACACTTATTGTACAGCTGGTAGAACCATGAGCCAATTAAATGTCTTTTCTTTATAAATTATCCAGTCTCAGTCATTTCTATAAAGCAGCATGAGAAGGGCCTAACACAGAAAATGGGTGCTGAGGAGTGAGGCATTGCTAAAAAGATGCCTGATAATGTGAAAGCAGTTTTGGGACTGGGTAACAGACAGAGGCTGGAGAGTGTGGAGGGCTCAGAAGGAGACAGGAAGATGAGGGAATGTTTGGAACTTCCTAGAGACTGGTTAAATGGTTGTGATCAAAATGCTGATAGAGGAATGGACAGTGAGGACCAGGCTGCCAGGTCTCAGATAGAGATGAGGGAGTTACTGGGAACTGGAGCAAAGGTCACCCTTTTTGTGCCCTGGCAGACAGCTTGGCTGCACTGTTCCATGCCTGAGGGATCCATGGAAGGTTGAACTTAAGAGTGATGACCTGGGGTATCTAGTGGAAGAAATTTCTAAGCAGCAAAGTGTTCAGGATGTGACCTGGCTGCTTCTAATAACCTATGGTCAGACGTGGGAACAAATGAATGACTTAAAGTTGTAATTTATATTTAAAAGGAAAGCAGAGCATAAAAAGTTGGAAACTTTGCAGCCTAGTAATGTGGCAGAGAAGGAAAATGTGTTTTCAGAAGAGGAATTTAAGTGGCTTGTGGAGCAACCACTTTCTAGAGAGATTAGTCTGACTAAAAGGGAGCCAGTGCTAATATCCAAGACAATGGGAAAAAGGCCTTGAAGCCATTTCAGACATCCTGGGGAGAGCCTCCTTCATCACAGGCCCAGAGGCCTAAGAGGAAAAAATGGTTTCATGGACCAGGACCAGGGCACCAATGCCCTGTATCACCTCAGGAGGCTGCTCCCTGCAAACTCCCTGCAAACTCCCTGCTCCAGCTCCAGCCTCAGCTCAAAGGGCCTGAGACACAGCTCAGGCCACCACTCTCGAAGTTGCAAGTCCTAAGCTGTGGCAGCTTTCACCTGGTGCTAAGCCTTAAGGCACACAGAATGCAAGTGAGAAGGAGGCTTGGCAGCCTCTACCTGATGTCAGAGGATGGGTGGGAAAGCCTGGGTGCCCAGATGGAAGCCTGCTGCAGGGGTAAAACCCTCATAGAGAGACTCTACTAGGGCAGTGCTGAGGGGAAATCTGGGGTTGGAGCCCCTAGGCAGAGTCTCCACTGGGGAACTACCTAGTGGAACTAAGAAGGGAGCCACTGTCCTCCAGACCCCAGAATGGTAGATACACCAGCAGCTTGCACCCAGCACCTGGAAAAGCTGCAGGCAGTCAGCTCCAACCCATGAGAGCAGCTGTGGGGGCTGCACCCTGCAAACTCACAGGGATGGAGCTGCCCAAGGATCTGGGAGCCCACCCCTTGCAGCACTGGGCCCTGGATGCGGGACATGGAGTCATAAGAGAGTGTTTTGGGCCTTGGAGGTTTAATACCTTCCCTGCTGGGTTTCAGAATTGCATAAGTCCTGTGGCCCCTTTCTTCTGGCCAATTTCTCCCTTTGGGAATGGAAATGTTTACCCAATGCCTGAACCACCATGTACCTTGGGACTAAATAACTTGTTTTGATTTTACAGGCTCATAGGTGGAAGGAGACGAGTCTTGAATGAGACTTAGGATTGTGCACTTGATGCTGGAATGAGTAAGACTTTGAGGGGCTGTTGGCAGGGAATGATTATACTTTGCAATGTGAGGACATGAGATTTGGCGGACCAGGGGAAAAACGATATGGTTTGGGTGTCTGTACCCTCAAAACTCGTGCTGAAATGTGATCTCCAGTGTTGGACTTGAGGCCTCGGGGGAGGTGTTTGGATCATGGAGGTGGATCCAGGGAAGCATCTTTCCTTGCCTCTTCCAGCTTCCAGGAGTTTCTGGCAATCCTTTTGCTCCTTGGCTGTGCTCACATTGCCCCAGTCCCCACCTCCAACTTCAGGCAGCTGTCCCCCATATGTCTGTGCCTCTTCTCCTCTTCTTATAGGGACATTGATCATATCGAAATTAGTCCCAACTCTACTCCAGAATGACCTCATCTTTATGTGTTTAATTGCATTTGCAAAGACACTATTTCCAAGTCAATTCATATGCTGACACTCCAGAAAGGACATAAATTTTGGGGGAGGCATCATTATTTAACCCAGTACAATCCACTGTCTCCCTCAAATTTATGTCTGTCCCATATGCAAAATATACTCACCCCATCCAAACATCCCCCAAAATCTTACTCATTCTAGCATTGATTGTAAATCCAAAAGTCTCACCTAAATGTAATGTAAATCCAGTATGGGTAAGACTCCACATATGGTCCATCCTGGGAAAAATGCCTCTCCACCTGCGGACCCATGAACTGAAGAAACAAGTTGTCTCCTTATAAAATACAAGGCTGTGACAGGAATAGGATAGATATTCCCATTTCAAAAGGAATATATTCAAGAAAAGAAATGGAGAGGTTGTCAGTTTATGGAAAGTTTGCAACCCAGCAAGGAATGTTCTTCCCTTAGATTCTACAGCCTGAGAATAATTGTCTGTGGAGCGACGGTCTGTCCTGTGGGTCTCCAGGGCAGTGATCCACCTGCTCTGGTCACTGTGTCTCCATGCATCCTATGGGCCTCCAGGTCAGCAATCCACCTGCTCTGCTCACTGCATCTCTAGCTCTGCCCTAAGGCCCATTATTCCTTCATTCCATCTTGTTGCTCTCCTCTGCAGAACAAGTTGGCATTGTTTCTGCTGATATAAAATTCTCAAGGCCCTGATAGGTCTCCTATGTAGCTACTGGGGTTATCGCCACTAAACATGAGGATTCTCGACAGATCCTTTCTGGACAACTCCATGTCTATTCCTAATTTCTACTGAGGTGGCTGAGGGATCCCTGAATCTCATGCCTAATTTATTTAGCAAACAGTTGTCCGGCCACAGGCTTGGCCCCTTTTCCTGTGCACACTTTCTGGATAGGCTGAGAATTTCCCCAGTCATCATGGAGACTCCTTTTTGGCTAGCAGTTCCTTCCTCCATTTCATAGTTTTCTTCTTGCATTTTATACAAGCAGCAAGGAGAAACCAAGATATGCCTTTCACATTTGGCTTGGAAATTTCCTCAGCTGAACATCCACATTTATTTTTTATGATTTCCACGTTCCTTTCAACAGTAGAACACAGTTCAATCAAATTCTCTGCATTTTGTAAGAAGGGTGGCCATTGCTCCAGTTTCCAATAGCATGTTCCTCATTTTCACCTGGGGCTCCACAGCTTCAACATCCATATTTTACCAATAGTCTCCTCAAGATGATCTAGATTTTCTCTACCACACCTCTAAAAGTTCATCCCCTCTGCACTCACTGCCCAGTTCCAAAGCTGCATCCATGCTGCTGGGTGTCTGTTGCAGCAGCACCCCTCTCTCAGCACCCAGCCTGCACCCGTCTCCTGGAGATGCCACAGCAAGTTACCAGGAACCTGGGCGGCTGAAAGCCACACAAAGGAATTCTTCCACAGCCCTAGAGGCAGAAGCCCAAGGTCCGGGTGCCTCTGACGCTGTGGGGGCAGACCTGCTCCCGCGTCTCTCCTGGGCTCCAGTGCTTTGATGGCGATCTGTGGCATGATCTGGTGATGCCTCCCTGAAGCTGCATCTTGCAATCTCCACCCTCATCTGCACACAGAGGTCTCTCCTGTGCGCTCTGTGGTGCTCACACAGCTTGGCTTCTTCCCAGAGCAGGCTCCCCAGTTGCACCTGCCCTTCCTGCCAGAGTGAGCGGCTCCTTCCCAGGGCCCCAGCCCACGACCCACTTTGTCCATCACAGTCATGGCTGGGCTGTATCCCCTTATGTAAAATTCACTTCCTTAGCAGACATCTGGGCCTGCAGGTATTGTCCCCGCTCTCCTGAACTGCCGTGCTCCTTCTGAAGGCATATACTGGTGTGTCAGAGAAACAGCATATGATTTTTTCTTAGACAGGGTCTCACTCTGTCCCCCAGGCTGGAGTGCAGACTCACAGTAGCCTCAACCTCCTGGGGCCGGTGCCCATCAGCAGCGTCAAGCCGCCCGGCAGCCCACATGAAAACATCAAGAAACAGCAGAGCCACCACTCGCCCATCACACAAAGGTGAATCCCCAGTGGGTCAGCAGCATAAACATGGACCTGAAAACCGTGAAAACATCCAGACTCTCTGAACAATACGAATGGAATGGAAGAAGTAAAGCACAAAAAGTGCAAAGCTTAACAGAAAAGATTTTAATTTAAAAAGTCTGTGACACAAGACACCATAACTAATTGAACCCCTGCCTCCAACACAGACATCTGTGACCCACTTTGTGTAACATAATTATAGAGACAAACCTCCCACCTCAGTGAGGAACAGGACAAGCTGTCTGGAAGGAAAGTGAAAGGAGAATAGAAATGAGTAATCCACATGAAAAGAACCCAGAATGGCTGATTAAGACGTGGAAGGATGCCCAGGCCCTTGGGAACGAGGGGGCGGAGGGATGACTCAATGGGGAAACATGAGGCCTGGTGCCAGTTTCTCTCCACAGTCGTGACGGCGGGTGCTGGCAAGGATGGGGCCAAGGACTCGGAGGCTGTGCAGACCGACTGCAGATGAGCTGGGAATGTTCTCATCCCACAAGCAAACTCACAGCTCAACTGTGGGTGTCTGTTCTTAAGTCTTTCCTGCTCATTTGCTGTAAGATGAAAATGAGGGAAGATAAACTTCACCTGACGTCTGTGAATGCAAACTGGCCACCACTCAGACCAGGAAGTGGAGTGACATTTGATAAAGAGATCCACACCGATCAGCAGGGTGCATCTCCCAAACAGAAGCGCCAATGGCACCGCAGTTCCATGAGGACTCATGCGCCACAGCCTCCGCAGTCCATGCGTATTTAAAGCACGGAGCACACAGGCGTATCTTTATCTTACACCTGTGTGCTTTGTGCTTTCATAAAGATGAGACAGAGTTAGAGCAGGGGACAGAGAGAGACAGTGAAACAGACGGAGAGAGAGGGGAGGGCACTGGGATTACAGGTGTGAGCTGCCCTGCGGGGCCCAATTCCAAAGCACTGGAATTACAGGTGTGAGCTGCCCTGTGGGGCCTAATCCCAAAGCACTGAGGTTACAGGTGTGAGCTGCCCTGAGGGGCCAAAACATTTTACATATCTAAATAGATTTGTTTTCTCTTTTGATATTTTGTAGTTTTATAACTACATGCTTAATAGGTATTTATAAATATTTATGTAGGCTAAGGGTGGTGACTCCTGCCTATAATCCCAGTGTTTGGGAGGCCAAGGCAGGAGGATCACTTGAGGCCAGGAGTTTAAGAGCAGCCTGGGCAGCACAGTAAGACCCCATCTCTACAAAAAATAAAAATAGTCAGGTGTAGTGGGCGCGCCTGTAGTCCCAGCTACTCGGGATACTGAGGTGCAAGGATGGTTTGAGCCCAGGATTTGGACATTGCAGTGAGCTATCGTACCACTGCATGCCAGCCTGGGCAGCTGAGCGAGACCTGTCTCAATAATAAAAATAAAAATGTATGTACCTAATATTTTTCTCATTTGGGCATTTTCATCCTAAGAAACATTCCTTGAAGTATAATGTACCTCTATATATTGTTCTAGAAGTTATTTATATTTATGCTCGAGGGTCCTAACATTGTTTCTCGCAGAAGAAGCCTGGTCATTGGTGCCATATCTACTGAATTAATAATTTGTGTTATTGTCATATGTAAGCATTGCGTATGTGCCTAGATCTTATTCTTGATAAGTTTCTTGATTTTATTTAGCTCCATAAGTCTACTTTTTCCTTTTCTGAATAAATACAAAGCCACTTAAAACACAACTTTATAAAACTCTTTAATATCTTGCCATTTTCAGCACCACCAAGTATCATTTTATAACATTTTTCAGGATATGCATCCACATTAATTCTTTAATTTAAAATTTAAATCATTTCATGAAGCTCCAACATATTTCTATTAGCATTCGATTTAAAATGCATTATATTCACATATTAACTAGGGAAGTATCTGAATTTTTACCGTCTTCCTGTTCAGTAAAAGGCTATCTTTATCCACTCATTCAGGTCTTCATTTCTGTTGATCACTAAAACTTTTGCCATTTCCTTGGTGTCTTTGTCCCTTTCTTGTGAAGTCGATTCCTAGGTATTATGAAGTTTTTGTTTCTGGCTATTTTCATTATTTCCGTATCCTGTTTGTAATAATACATTGATAGTACACTCAACATTTAACAATGTGTAACAATGCGTATGTCGTGTGTTGTGTACCTGGCCACATCTTTGATGGCTAAAACAGCTTTCTTTAATTATTATATGTGGGTGTTCCCAGGTATGTACCCTGGTCATCCACAAAAAGAGGCAGTTGTTCACATTATTTTTCAAAGAGTTATAATCATTCCATATTCTCTAATTTTGTAAGGTATATTTTAAAATAAAATTGAACAACATTTATCAAACAGACAATTGTTTTGGTCTCTCCGTCACCTAGGCTGGAGTGCAGTGGGGCGATCTCAGCTCACTGCAGCCTGGACTTCCCAGGCTCAAGCAATCCTCCCGCCTGGGCCTCCTGAGTATCTGAGGGACTACAGCTGTGGGCTGCCATTCTCAGTTAACTTGTTAATTTATTTTTACAGAGATAGGGTCTTGCTCTGTTACCTAGGCTGGTCTCAAACGCCTGGCCTCAAGTGACCCTTCCCCCTCAGCCTCAGGAAAGGCACTTCTTACAAACTGGCCATGAAATATGGTGAGACACCCTGTGAAAGCTGCATTTTTCTCTAAGAAGAGATGGGGACGTCCTTGTTCCTGATGCTGTTTATCAAGCTGTGGAGATTCCCTTCTTTTCATACATTGCTGTGAGTTTTCATTAGGAATGACAGCTAAATCTGTTACATACTTTTTGGCTGCCTATTTAAATCAAGCATCTGCAAACCTTTCTTTAAAGGGCCAGAGGGTAAATACCCTTGGCGTTTGAGCCACACGGTTTCTTTTGCAAATTCCTAACTGTTGTTGCAGCTGGAAAGCACAGAGAGACATGGCTGCATCCCAGGAAATCTCCATTCAGGGGCAATGACATTAGAATTTTTAGACTATTCATGTCACAACATCCTGGTCTCCTAGCCCTGGGAAAGGGCTGGGGCCACGCACCATCACCTTTCACTGAGTGCCACAGACCCACGGCCCTGCAATTTGCGTGCTGTCTAATAAAGAGTGAAGCCTGAGCAGAGAGGTTTTGTTTTCATAAAGAATATTTCTCAGGAAGGCCAGAGAACGGTGAATATTTAGTTTTTATTTTAAAATAAATAACTATTATATTCATAAGTTTGGCTGGTTTTGGAAAATAAGGATTAGAAATGGCTGAATCTGTAACTCTATATTACAGTTCACTAATCCAAAAACACTAAACAATGCAAACGTATTTCCTTCATATAAAATTC
Source organism: Pongo pygmaeus (assembly GCF_028885625.2). Classification (NCBI taxonomy): domain Eukaryota; kingdom Metazoa; phylum Chordata; class Mammalia; order Primates; family Hominidae; genus Pongo; species Pongo pygmaeus. The sequence continues at coordinate 142,826,330 of NC_072384.2, read as the reverse complement.
TATTTCAAAGGCACCTTTCTTCCAGTTGGTTAAACTGAATGCAAATTCCCGTGTCGTTCCAGAAGCAGTTTTCGTAATTTACATAGCAAGTTAGCTCTACACATTTTTGCATTTATGAAAACATACTGGTACCTACATAGTCATGAATCTCTAACTTTTTGTCCTAAAAAATTGTGAAGTAAAAAGACAGAAAGAAGATACAAGTTAGGGGGAGAAAAGAAAAACAAAATGGAAAACAAGATAATTTGGCATCAACTTGGAGTAAGAGGTGGAACCCCATCTATGACTATAGAGACGGAACGACCTTTTAAAGGAGAGAAACGCAGACGGAAATGGACTGGTGACCCGCCGAAGCCTCAGCAGAGCGCGCGGCGAGGACGTGAAAAAATCAACCAGCGCCCAGCTCAGAGGACGGAGGCCGCCATCGAGACAGACTCAGGGTCTTGGGGGAAACAATAACCCCCACACAGGGCGGAAAGATTTCCCTGAAGTGCCAGGTGGCAGGGAACCCACGAGCAGAGAGAGCCTGGGCAGCCTCTTCACAGCCCCCCCGGGGAAGTGGGTTATAAACCGCTGCTTGGAACAGACTTGGAAACCCATGCTCTCACCCGCCCAGGCAGCGCTCCCAGGTCCCTGTGAGGGAGGGGCTGACCCGAGGCCTTTGCAGCGTCCAGAGGCACCGGGACCTGTGCTGTGCCTGGCCCAGCTCTGGGAACGGTGCCTTGTGCTGCTCTAGGGAGGAAGAGTGACAGGCTGGCTCCATTCAGAGCCACAGCAGGCTGCCCCAGCTCCTCAGGACGTGTCAGGATTGCTCGGCAAGACTGAGCTGGGCTCTCGTTGCCAGGGGCCTGAGTTGGAGCTGGCACAGCAGGTTGTGCAGCAGAATATGTCCACAGGACAGCTGTCTGGAGAAGCCTCAGACCCGGAGGCTGGCGCGGGTATTAGGGTGGAGATGACCTTGAGTTTGCTGCTCCTGGGGCCCTGGGCAGGGGCCTGCACTCGGCCTTCCTGGACTCAGCCCGATGCCTGTGTTTCTCCTGCTGCCTTTGCTCTGTATCCTCTTTGTAATAAACCTCCGTGGTGCACAACCTGCTGCTGAGACCTGAGGGTCCCTCGGCAAATCACTAAACTTGGAGGTCGCTATGGACCCCACACCTGGAAGTGAGAGCACGATTTGCTGCTCACCAAGGTGCCTGCCAGGAAGTGTGATGTTCATTCAAGGAGGGCAGCTAAACCCAACCACAGCCAAGTGAAACCCGTCACATCAGGGAGCCAAGCAGAATGACCAAGACGTGAAAAATAAGGACACAGAGCCAACAGGGGAGATACCAGCCAAGAGAGAGCTTCACCCGAAAGACCAAAATGATAAAACCGTCAGCCAGGAACTTTAAGGCATCCATTGTAAACGTGATAAAAATGTAAAGAAAAAGCTAAAAACAGTGATTACAAGTGAAAGCTAAAATTAGGAGCCTGCAATCACAAGAAAGCACCTTGTGTGATGAAAACTCACTGCGTGGACTTAATTACCTACTAGACACTGCTGAAGGAAACATTCAGGAAATCTGAAGACACAGCACTACGAACAATCTAAAAGAAAACAGAGAGGAAGAAGATGGAGGAGGACACGGGGGAAAACTGCAGTGGCCCATGGGAAAGTCTCAAGGGTTCAGCAAATATGTGAAGGGAGACCCACAGGGCGAGAAGGAAAATGGAAAAAAGCTGAATATATAATTGTTGATACTTTTCCAAATTTGATGAAAAATGCAAACCCATAGAACAAAAAGACCAATAAACTCCAAGAATAATAAGCACAAAGAAAACCAAGGCCCATCGTGGTCAAATCCCTGAAAACCAGAGATGGTGACAACAGGGTATTGCTTAGTAGTCACAGTATTAAAATGGTAAAAATACCTTAAGAGCAGGCAGGGGAAATTATATGTAAAAGAACTAAGATAAAGATCAAACAATTCTTATCAGAAACACTGTAACCCAGAAGCCAAGGGAACATTTTTAAAGTGCTGAAGAGAAATGGGAGACAGCAAAAACAAACTATATAGCTAGTAAAAATATTCTTAAAAATTAAATCAAAATTAATACATATTTAGACAAGGAAACCCCAAAATAATCTAACACTAGCAAATCTGCGTTACAAAAGTGCTAAATGTAAATTTTAATTGTAGAGGAAATCTCCATATCCTGTTGTATGTGAATTATATCTTATTTAAAATTGATTTTAAAATACTAGCTATGCAGGAGACTGAGGCAGAAGGATCACTGAGCCCAGGAGCTTGAAACTAGCCTAGGCCAACATAGTGAGATCCTGTCTAAAATAAATATGTGTATATATCAAATACAACTTCTGCTCTGGGCATTTCTTTCTCTGTAAGTCTTCTTTGACCTCAGGTCTCATAAATAACCAATTCCATCACATTACCCTTGCATATTATCACTGTATCTCACTCAACCTTCATTTCATTATTATCAATAATAATATTTCAGACTTGTTTTGAAAATCACATGAAACAATACGTAAAGTGCTTAAAGCATGGCCTCACTTGCAATAGAAACATGTTGGTGGTGATGGTGGTGATAGCGATGGTGATGATGGTGATGGTGGTGATGATGGTGGAGGTGGTGGTGGTGGTGTTCATTATGGTGGTGTTGGTGGTGATGATGGTGATGGTAGTGATGGTGGTGATGATAGTGGTGATGGTGGTGGTGGTGTTGATTATAGTGATGGTGGTGGTGATGATAGTGGTGGTGGCAGTGATGGTGGTGGTGGTGGCAGTGATGATGGTGGTAATAGTGATGGTGATGGTGATGGTGGTGGTGATGATGGTGGTAATGGTGGTGTTGGTGATGGTGATGATGGTGGTGGTGATGGTGATGATGGTGACGATAATGGTGATGGTGATGATGGTGGTAATGGTTATGGTGGAGGTGATAGTGGTGGTGATGATAATGGTGATGGTGATGGTGGTGTTGGTGATGGTGGAGGTGATGGTGGTGGTGATGATAATGGTGATGGTGACGATGGTGATGATGGTGATGGTGGAGGTGATAGTGGTGGTGGTGATGATAGTGGTGATGGTGATGGTGTTGGTGATGGTAATTGTGCTGGTGATGACAGTGATGATGGTGGTGGTGGTGATGGTGGTGAATCCTTTGAGGGCTCTACACATTTCTAGCACTGAAAGTCAACACACATTAACCTTCTATATAAAGGCCGACTGATCTACCATTTGAAGACTGTCTTTCTAACACAAAAACCTGGTTGTGTTCCATGAAGCCATAATTGAGAAATTAGAAGTCATTATATAAAGCTAATAGCTGAAAAATATTGAACAAATAAAATAAACTGCCTTCACACACAGCACATAGCCAGCCAACAAAGCTTTTACAAGAGCTGCAGTGTTAGGTGTGGTCACTGCGTTTAAGAACAATTGGCATTTTTACGAGCAGCAATAACAGCCAACTTATATAAAAGTTGAAGTAACAAACCCTTGGGGTTCTAGGGGCTGCTTAACAGCCATTAGCATTAAAAACAGAGAACAGTAACAACTGTTTGGTGTTAAACGTCCACTCACTGACGTTGAAGCATTTTCCATCGCCCTGAAGCGGGAAGATAACCACTCCTCTCTGACATAAATTCCATCTCCTTTGCTCTGGGAGAGAAGCGGAGACTTTGAGGGTAGGAGGGATGAGCAATTGCGGCCACAAACCTGCAAGGCAGGGCTGTGGGACCCACACAGCACCACCTCTGCTCTTCACCACCAGGTGCGCACCCCAACAAAGTCACCCCTCACGGGCACCTGTAGACTCTGTACGAAGCAACAGAAACACAGGAGCTCGAGGCAGCAGAGACTCACTTCCCCACAGGCTACCTGCGAACAAGACTTCTCAGAGGCATGGAGCTGCGGAGGAAGCCAGGACCTAACTGGAAGGAGCCAGGTGTGTCTGCTCTGCTCCGCATCGAGAGGAAGCAAGTCACTGTGCATCTCATAAAAACAACCTCAAGTTGCCACACTGCTGAATTTGTACCTAGTATTGAACTTGTATCCAGTGTTGAAAAGGTCACACTGACTAAATATTTCTGGGTGATTACTTGGAAGTGAAGTTTTCATTTCGTGTATTTGGTCTCTTGTTCCGAATCCAGTAGCTGACAAGTGGGGACTTATTCACCCTCCATCTCTCAGGTGCTTGCCAAGGAAGAAGGCACCCTGAGGCTGGAGCAGGTTACGGAAGGAGCTCTCTTCTCTGGGGTGGTCCCATGAAGTCCAGGCAGGAGATTCAGCTTCCACTGACCTCAGCACATCTCAAGGCAGTGATGACACCAAGCCGCATCTTTCTCAGCACACCCCACACTCTCTTCTTTTAAGGATAATATAACCAAAAAGTACTTTTGACTTTAAATCTTTCATTTTTAAATGTAACTCAGTGATTTCCACAGTATTTGGTTTAAAGACACTTATGCTTAGAATTACTTGAATTTCAGAATTAATGAACTTTTTTATTAGTTAAAAATATCCAAAATATACTCTTAAGAATGATATTTCCAGAGACCATCTCTAAATACAGCATCTAAATAAAACAGATGATGCCAGGGAAGACAGAGAATGTCTAAACATATAGCAGGTTAGACACACGAGGGCCCTGACTATAAAATGTGGGATCTTGAGTCTTTTTTTTTTTTTTTTTTTTGAGACAGAGAGTTTGGCTCTTATGGCCTAGGCTGGAGTGCAGTGGTGTGATCTCAGCTCGCTGCAACCTCCACCCCCTGGGTTCAAGAGATTCTCCTGCCTCAGCTTCCCGAGTAGCTGGGATTATAAGCATTGCATCACCATTCCCAGCTAATTTTTTGTATTTTTAGTAGAGACGGGGTTTCACCATGTTAGCCAGGCTGGTCTCGAACTCCTGACCTCCAGTGATCTGCCGGCCTGGGCCTCCCAAAGTGCTGGGATTACAGGCGTGAGCCACTGCACCTGGCCTTGACTCTCTCTTGTAGATCTAAGTTGCACGTGTGAAATTTAGATGATTGATTCCTGTGTGCTATGAAGGATTTGGATTATTTAGGATCAGACAACGGGGAAGTAGAATCACAGTTTGATTTAGAAACCTGACCCTGAGCTGAGACACCAGCTTGGGCGCCACACACTGGCTCCGGGCGGTGTAGCCCCCGAGGCTGCAGGAGCCGCCTTGTCCCTGTCTCTCCCTCAAGGTCTCCCACTCACACGGGGGCAGCCCCGTGAGTTCACGGGATCCGGGGAAGTCGCCCCATGGGAGCGACCTTTGTCTCCAGGAACCCAGCCTTGTGTGGAGCCGGGCGAGCTCTGCAGTGTGTGGAGATTTAATCCTGAAACAATGCGGACGCGAAGCGGGGAAGGCCCAGCAGAAAAGCCCCGGGATCGCCACCCGCGCCGGGGCCTGCGGGCCCGCCCGCGCCTCCTGGAGGGACCCGCCTCCCTCCGCGGCTCTGCCGCCTCCTCCCGGGCGCTCGGGCCTCTCCCTGGGCAGCCGGGCTCCTGGGCTCCGCCTCCACCTGCGGGGGCTTTGGGGAGACCCAGCTCCGAGTCCGCCCGGCCCCCCGCGGGGACAGGCGCGGCCACGGCCTGGTCTGGGGTCCCTGCGGCTGCCCCGGGACCTGCCGCGCCCTCAGCCCTGCGGCCTCCTCCTCGCCGGTGCCGTCGCGGTTCCCGGAGCTCTTGGCCTGGGCGTCTGCACCGCCTTCCTGCACGGGTGGGCGGAGTTTCTGGGGGTCCAGGGAGGGGGTCCCACCCGCCTGCGGGGGGAGGGAGGGAGGGAGGCCGGGCGGGGCCGGGCAGGGAGAGCTCCGCGGTGGGGAGGGGGAGGCCGTGGCCACCCGGGGGCGCCTCTGGGCAGAGGCGAGGTCTACACGGCTGCAGCCGCCCAGGGGGTCGTGGTGCTGTGACAGGAAAGGGGTCCCCATAAGACCGGGTTCTTGGATCTCGCACAAGGAAGAATTCAGGGCGAGGCCCTAGAGTACAGTGAACGCAAGTTTATTAAGAAGGTGGAGGAACAAGAGTGGCTACTCCGAGGACAGAGCAGCCACGAGGCCTGCTGGTTGCTGATTTTTCTGGTTATTTCTTGATGATGCTAAACAAGGGGGGATCATTCAGGCCGCCTCTTTTTAGACCCTATAGCGAACTTCCTGGCGTTGCCATGGCTTTTGTAAACTGTCACCCAGCTGGTGGGAGTGTGCAGAGAGGACGCCCAAAGGTCACTCTTCTGGCCATCTTGGGCTTGGTGGAATTTGGCTGCTTCTTTACTGTAACCTGTTTTATCAGCAAGGTCTTTATGACCTGTATCTGTGCTGACCTCTCTCATCCTGTGATTCAGAATTCCTGACTGTCTAGGAATGCAGCCCAGTAGCTCTCAGCCTCATTTTACCTAGCTCCTATTCAAAGTGGACCCGCTCTGGTTCACATGCCTGTGACAGTGTGGCCACCCGGGAAAGCCCAGGTACAGCTTGCAGCCAAGTCCAGGGCCCAGCAGCCCTGCGGGGCTCCTCCTGGTGGGAACGTAGCCTCACACCTGCATTTCTAGAAGCCGCACCCAGGCTCGGGGGGCCCTGGTCAAGGGCGTGTGCCTCACTGTGGGGTCCATTCCTGCCGGGTTGCAACAGTCACGGGAAGCCCTCCTGGGTGGCCACAGCCACGGGCTGGTGTGTGTGGGACACAGAGGCCTTGGGTTCACCACGGAAGACATGATTCCCACAGGTCCTGCTGGGCACCACGTCACTCACATGGGGGAGGCAGAGGAAGAGCCCACGGCCACCTGGGTGTCTTGTCCCAAAGCCCATATGGGCGGCGGCATCCAGGAGCCCAGCTCATGCTGCAGGCAAAGGGCTGACCCCTCCCCAGTGGGGTCTGAAATGCAGAAGCGGGGCCTGCCTGAGGCCCGCATGACACCTGCTCTCCAGGAGGACAAAGGGGCCACACTGAGTCCAGGACAGAGAAGGGGAAGCCAGGTGGTGAGCCCAGCCCAGGGTGCGAGGCTTCCTCTCTCGGTCAGCAGGTGTCCTGGGCCCAGGCCCATCCTCATGTGGCCAAACAGGGCTCACCCCTCAGCTACTAACATTGCACAAATGGGTTAGGACTCATGGTTCCTAACCCATTTTTCACTTTCTCTCACACGGCTGGACGCCTTCCACCTAACACCCTGAGATGCTTTGGAGCAGGGTCAAACTGAGCGCACTCAGCATCTGTGCCCAATTGCACATAGCACAAATGTGAAAAGTTGAAAAGTGAAGAAATGAGGGAGTCCAGGGGTCATGCAACATGGAATCCGTGAGGCATCACTCGCATTCCACGAGCAAAATCCAGAAATGTCATTGTTTATTTACTTATCTTCCCTAAGAAATCTTTCTCGAGAACATAGGTGATTTCCTATTTTTTTTAAGTTTGGAAATTGTTAACCACTCTTCTCAGTATTTGAGTAATGAATTATTTATTTTGCTGTAGATTGCATGTCTTTTAATTTCAAGGGCCATTAGGTTGAACAGAATGAAAGCCATGTTCTTGTATAATAGCATCTTTCAGCTTCAGGCAAGAGAAGATGATAAAGCCATGGAGAGGCTCTGAGAATCCTTCTCGGGCCCCTGTGGATGGTCTGAGATGGAACCTGGGACAGGCCACACATGAGCCTGCAAAGGAGGAGCAGAGCCGCTGCTGCTTCCACACGTTCCCGATGATGGTCTCTCAGCCTTGGCAACTGAGCCCGTGAATGCCACGAGATGGTCCTGCTGAGTCTTGGGGCCCTGACAATTCCAACTTGTTCTTAAAAACTTGCTCTCCATCAATTAAGGGCTCCAGGAAAGCATTTTTAACTTTATTATGAAAATTTCAAACATGCATATAAGTAGAGGAGATAAAGCAGTGAACCCCTGCACCCATCACCCAGATTCACCCAGATTCAACCAGTATCGACACACCAACTCCTGGGGCTCACACTATGCCACTCATGGATGTCTCAGGGAAGACATCTGAAAATTAAGTACTGCTTTATTGCATAATCAAAATGCCACCAGCACAGCTGTAGTACGCTCACAATTTCTTACCATCAATATCCAGCCTGTGTTGAAATTCTCTTAATTGTCTCATAAGCGTTTTTGGGGTTGACTTGTTCATATCAGGATCCAAGCAGCCTACAAGCCCTGCACTTGACTTGTGTCTCTTCGGTCTCATTGAATATGCAGCCCCCATCTTCTTATTTCCATTTACTTGTTGGACAATCTGAGTTATTTGGCTTATAGGATTTGCTGATTGCAATCTCCATATCCTTTGTCTTCTGGGACTTTCCTATAAGCTGACAGCAGTGTGATCAGATTCAAGTGTGGTTTGGGCAAGAGGCTGACCCTGGGGGCGTGGGCAGCCCTCCTTGTGTCTCATCAGAATCCACCCAGTGTCTGGTCCGATCCCTAGTAAAGTTTAAATGAATCAGTGCGTTCTCTGTGTCCAGATGCCCCGCCCGTTGTAAATTTAACCCCATGACATTTAGTTGGTAGTTTTAGGCATTATTGATGATCAGGGTCTAGATGATTTCCCTAGAAATTGCAAAATGGTGATTTTGAAATTCAATATTTTCTTCTTTATTAGATGGGATGCCTATAAAAAGAGAAACTTAATATTACTATTAGGGTTTTCTGAGAAATAATTCCTAAACTAAAAAAAAAGTGTTCAACTATTTTATGACATTGCAGCCCAAAGTGCTTTTAGCATTTAGCATTAACTCAGGAGCTTGAATAACACTCAGATCCTTTGATTCACTGCTGTTATCAATCTTTATTTTTAACTCTTTATTTTGAGATAACCGTAGAGTCACACTGTTGGTGTAGGAAATAGAGAGAGAGAGAGAGCCCATTTACTCTTCTTCCAATTGTAACATCTTGCAAAACGATAGGACAATATCACATCCAAGATGTGGACATTGATAGATTTGAGATACGGACCCCCCTTCACCGAGGATCCCGCTCACTCTCCCCATCCAGGCCTTGACATCTGGCAACCACCAACCTGTTCGGTTTTTCTTTTTTTTTTTCTTTTTTTTTTTTTTTGAGACAGAGTCTTGCTCTGTCATCCAGGCTGGAGTGCAGTGGCGCAATCTCACCTTACTGCAAACTTTGCCTTCCGGGTTCACGCTATTCTCCTGCCTCAGCCGCCCAAGTAGCTGGGACTACAGGCGCCCGCCACCATGCCCGGCTAATTTTTTGTATTTTTAGTACAGACAGGGTTTCACCGTGTTAGCCAGGATGGTCTTGATCTCTTGACCTCGTGATCTGCCCGCCTCAGCCTTCCAATCTGCTTTTCTATAATTATGCCATTTCAAAAATGATATAAATGAAATCTTGTAGTATAAACCTTTTGTATTGGCTTTTTTCACTCAGCATAATCCTCTGGAGATTTATCCAGGTTGTTGAGTGTGATAATATTGCCTCCTTTTTCCTGCTGAATAGCATTCCATGGTCCAGGCTTGCCAGAGTTTGCTTCACCAGCTGAAGGAAAACAAGTTGTTTCCAGTTTGGGGCTGCTATGAATAAGGCTGCAAAACACTCGTGAACAGAATTTTGGGTGAATATAAGCCTGCCTTTCTTTGGGATAGATGTGTTTTAGTTCCCAAGGATTTGGAGAATTCAGTGTTACCTTTCTATGACTGATTTCTACATTGATTTCATTTCTCTGTATGATTTTGATAATTTTGGATTTGTTGAAGTTTACTGCATGGCCCAGGATACGGCCCATTTCTCTTTCTGTGGCACCTCAACAAATGCATACGTAAACATGAAGCAGGCCCTGTGGGTTGATGGTGCTGTGTAGTTATTTCTAGTTTTCTGTTTGTTGACTTTTTTGGTATAGTTGTTCTATCAATTCTGGAGAGAGCCCATTTCTTTTTCTGTGGCACCTGAACAAATGCGTATGTAAACATGGAGCAGGTCCTGTGGGTTGATGGTACTGTTTAGTTATTTCTAATTTTCTGTTTGTTGACTTTTTTGGTATAATTGTTCTATCAATTCTGGAGAAGGGCATGTTAAAGTCTCCAACTATAATTATAAATTTATTTTTTCTTTCAGTTCTCTCAGTTTTTGCTTCATGTATTTCACAGCTATTTTGTGCATCCACATTTAGAATTCCTATGTCTTCTTGATGACTTGACTTTTTTATTATTATGTAATGTCTCTCTCTGTCTCTACTAATTTTCTTGTTCTGCAGTCCACTTTGTCTGATATGAATATAGCCACATCCACTTTTTAAAAAATTAATGTTTGCATGATTGCTATGCCTAGTCCCATTCCTTTACTTTAACCTGCTCATGTTATTAAAGTGATTTTATTATAAACAGCATATAATTGGGCTATGTTTTTTACTTCTGTTGGCACTCCTTGTGTTTAAATTGACATACTTAAGCCATTTACATTGAATGTAATTATTTAAACATTAGAGTATAAATGTGGTATTTTATTTTCTGTTTTCCATTTGTTCTATCAGTTTGCCATTTTTCTGGGTTTTTTTTTAATCTTTCCATGGGTTACTTGGACACTTTTTCAGAATTTCATTTTGATTTTTCTATAGTATTTTAATCGTACATTAAATATACATTACTTATATTCTCTGTCCATTGTCATTTCCCACTTTGAGTATAAAAATATAACCTATTTTTATATCTCTTTTCTTTCTCCATTTATAATTGTCTTTAATGTCTTCTCACACCAAACAATGTAATAATTTTGCTTCAACCATCAAATATAATTTAGAAAACTCAAGAAGAAAACATGTTGTATTTATTCATGTTTTTGTTTATTGTGTGCTTTTTTCTTCTTATTGTGTGAGATTCTTTCTTTTATTGTTTTCTCCCTATATAGAGAACTTCCTTTAGCTGTTCCTTTAGGATAGGTCTGCTGGTGATAAACTGTCTTTATTTTATTCATATGAGAATATCTTGACTTCTCCATTCCTGAGGGACATTTTCACACATGTAGGGTTCTGAGTTGACGGTGTTTTTCATCTATCACTTTCCAAAATACTGTTTCCTTCTGGCCTCTGGTTTCTGATGAGTAATTCAGCATTATTCATATATATTTCCCCATAAATACGGTGTCCATTTTCTCTGGCTGCTTTTAGATTTGTCTTTGGTTTTCAGCATTTAATTAAGAATTTTCTTTACATGGCTTTCTTTGGGTGTGTCTTGTTTGGAGTTTGGTCAGCTTCTTGAATCGGATGATTTTACATCTTTTCCAAATTTGGGAAGTTTACAGTTGTTTATCCCTTCAAATCCATTTTTAAAATGTTTCCTTCTCTTATCTCTCCTTCTGGAACTTCAATAATAAAAATATAAATCTCTTATAATGGTTTCATATGTTCCTGAACATCTATTTTTGTTTGTCTCAGGCGTGTTTCCCTCCGTTGTTCTGTTGGTCTGTATTGCAGTTCACAGATTTTTTCCTCTTTCTGCCAACAGTCATTCTGCTACTGAACCCATCCAGTGAGCTTTTCATTCCTAATTAAATTTACCTATGTGTTTTAGTTTAAATGTATGTATTTTATAGTATTATAAAATGTATATGTTATATATATTTTTATAGTATATATTTTAAATATTCATTTATATAAAGAACTATTAATAGATACTAAATATTCTTAAAGAAGTATATTGTTATCCATAATATCAGTATACTTATCTTAAAACTCATATATTCTTTCTTAATTTCTGCTTCTTTTGCATAGTTTATTATTATTTTTCACTGGAAATTATGCCCTTCTTGTGGCTGCTTAAACCTTCACAACATGATTATTTTGGAGGTTTTGTTTTGCTGTTTGTTTTCTGACTGTCCCTTTAAGTTATTTTCATCAGCAGAAAATGCTTTGATTATTGAAAACTGAACAACATACTGCCTCTCATTTTTTTCAATTAATATTACTTGAGTAGTTTTTAACACTAAATTGATTTTTGACAAGTCTCAGATATCCTGGCCAACAAATCCAGGATGACTCTCCGGATGTGTGATGCCCTCTCGGATGCCCACAGCTGTGTGTCCCCAGGTGTCACCCACTTCTCTGTGCCCGACTTTCCTCAGCTGTGTGACGGGAAAGGCCACAGCACCTGCCCCTGCCCCAGGTGGTTATGGGAAGCTCAGCTGTGTGATGGGAAAGGCCATCTGCCAGGCCTGCCTGGGGCAAGCACCTGCCCCCTGCCCAGGGTGGTTATGGGGACCATAATATACATATGCATATACATCAATAAATTCTACAATATAGGTAGACAGATATATTAATATATAAATACCAATAGATTAATATAGAAATACCAATACATTCTCTGGTGATGCTAATTACTAATTATTAATAAATACCCTCATGGTATAATAATCAATTTACTACATATTAAATGGACGTTTCATTGATTTACTTTATTATTTAAACACTTTTAATCTAAAGTGTTCCAAAGTTTCTTAATCTTTCTAGAGTACAGCATTATAACTTTACTGACAGATTCCACGCAGCCTTCCTCACCTGTGTGCATCACACTTTGGTCAGAGACCAGCAGTTCACAGACACGGAGGGAAACCCTCCATATCCCAGCATGCACGCTCTCCCCCAGCTTCTGGCGTGGGAATAACAACTGACCTGCACACTGGCAACTCCATCAGTCATTCATTAAATCAGCTCACTAACACACCTGGCTGGTCAATGACAATTGTGGCCTACTTTTTCATGTTTGTTCTTGAACTGCCCTTAGTAAAAAGTCTCAATCTTCATCACTCTCTGTGGACATTTGCCAGGATAGAGGAGGGTTTTCCCATGCGCTGACATGACGCAATGTGAAGGTGACATGGAAATCGTGCTCTACATTTATATTTCTCTATAAATCTCCTCCACCCCTTTCCATGGGTTGGTCAATGATAAATGAAATTCCATCATTAAATAAGTATTGCTCTTTTCAGGTAGTAATCCCTGATTGACTAAACAAATAACACTGTACACTGTATCATAATACGTGAAGCCATATTTGAACTTAGCCTGTATTTACTTTTAAGGTTACCTCCTCTGTACAAGTAAGAGCTAAGAAGAATTGCAATTGTTGGGGAAAACATCTCAGATTCAGTGAAGTTTTGCTGTAGTAATGACAATCCCCCGTCCTAGCGGTTTACAAGAGCAAAGGCTCATTTCCCCCAGTGCCTTAGGTACATCTGGGTTCATGTGCCTGGGAGGAAAGGAAAATCACAGGTCTTGTTGAGGAGAGGTGACGTCGGTGATGGAGCCAGGGCAGCGAATCCCAGGAGGTGCAGACGCCAGATGACTTCCCAGCATGGAGGGGTCGGGGTAGCTGGAGATTTAGAGGGTGGACCCTGTCTATGGAGTCTCAATTAGGGAATAGGAGTCAGGCTGGCAGGACAAAGGGAAAGCAAAACGAGAAAGCAGATAATATATAAGTCTGCCTCTCTTCATGGTGCAGGACAAATAACCCTCCTGTGCAAATAACTCAGTATTTTCCTGTGCCCCGATATCACCAGGTATCACCAGATGCCTGCAAGCTAGCTCACTGCAACCTTGGCGTTATCAGTACACAACACAAGCACCATCCTATAAAATCCTCAGCAAGCCTTCATCTCCCTGTAGTCAGCTCCTTTTTGCTGGCCTTCCCATCGCTCCCTTGCAATATATTTTTATACTTGCTCTTATTTATTAGATTTATCTGCCTTTATTTACCTACAACTGTCTCGGTAATTTTGAGAGGTGGCAGCGTGCTGGCAGTCCTTACAGCCCTCGCTCACTCTCGGCACCTCCTCTGCCTGGGCTCCCACTTTGGCGGCACTTGAGGAGCCCTTCAGCCCACCGCCGCACTGTAGGAGCCCCTTTCTGGGCTGGCCAAGGCCGGAGCCGGCTCCCTCAGCTTGCGGGGAGGTGTGGAGGGAGAGGCGCGAGCGGGAACCGGGGCTGCGCGCGGCGCTTGCGGGCCAGCTGGAGTTCGGGGTGGGCGTGGGCTTGGCGGGCCCCGCACTCGGAGCAGCCGGCCGGCCCTACCGGCCCCGGGGAATGAGGGGCTTAGCACCCAGGCCAGAGGCTGCGGAGGGTGTACTGGGTCCCCCAGCAGTGCCAGCTCACCGGCGCTGTGCTCGATTTCTCACCTGGCCTTAGCTGCCTTCCCGCGGGGCAGGGCTCGGGGTCTGCAGCCCGCCAGGCCTGAGCCTCCCACCCCCTCCATGGGCTCCTGTGCGGCCCAAGCCTCCCCGACGAGCGCCGCCCCCTGCTCCACGGTGCCCAGTTCCATCCACCACCCAAGGGCTGAGGAGTGCGGGTGCACGGCGCAGGACTGGCAGGCAGCTCCACCTGCAGACCCCGTGCAGGATCCACTGGGTGAAGCCAGCTGGGCTCCTGAGCCTAGCTCAGGGATTGTAAATACACCAATCAGCACTCTGTATCTAGCTCAAGGTTTGTAAACACACCAATCAGCACCCTGTGTCTAGCTCAGGGTTTGTGAATGCACCAATCGACACTCTGTATCTAGCTGCTCTGGTGGGGCCTTGGAGAACCTTTATTTCTAGCTCAGGGATTGTAAATACACCAGTCGGCACTCTGTATCTAGCTCAAGGTTTGTAAACACACCAATCAGCACCAGTCCACACTCTGTATCTAGCTACTCTGGTGGGGCCTTGGAAAACCTTTGTGTCCATACTCTGTATCTAACTAATCTGGTGGGGACATGGAGAACCTTTGTGTCTAGCTCAGGGATTGTAAATGCACCAATCAGCGCCCTGTCAAAACAGACCACTTGGCTCTACCAATCAGCAGGATGTGGGTGGGGCCAGATAAGAGAATAAAAGCAGGCTGCCCGAGCCAGCAGGGGCAACCCGCTGGGGTCCCCTTCCACACTGTGGAAGCTTTGTTGTTTCACTCTTTGCAATAAATCTTCCTGCTGCTCACTCTTTGGGTCCACACTGCTTTTATGAGCTGTAACACTCACCACGAAGGTCTACAGCTTCACTCCTGAAGCCAGCGAGACCACAAGCCCACCGGAGGAAGGAACAAGTCCAGAGGCGCCCCATTAAGAGCTGTAACACTCACAGCAAAGGTCTGCAGCTTCACTCCTGAGCCAGCGAGACCACGAACCCACCAGAAGGCAGAAACTCCAAACACATCCGAACATCAGAAAGAACAAACTCCAGACGCACCATCTTAAGAGCTGTAACACTGCGAGGGTGCGCGGCTTCATTCTTGAAGTCAGTGAGACCAAGAACCCACCAATTCTGGACATAATTTCTCTTTACCTTCACGCCACCAGCCCCAGACAATCACCACTCACCTATAACACTATCCTCTGAGCAGAGCTGGGGGAAGCATGTGACCAGATGGATGAGGAGGGGTGCAGGTGTGGTGCCCATGCAAGGAGAGACCACTGCAAAGCTCCTGGATCGTGGTCCAGCCTCGCCCTGATGAAGGGTCCCCTGGGCTTTCTGGGATGAATCCTGCGAAGGTGGCCGCTGCCCTGGCGGGGAGTGGGCCGGCATGTGAGCTCCAAAGCTGACTCCCTGGATTTGTGGTTCCCTCTCAGACACCCACTGCCATGTGTCCCTGGGCCTCACTCACTTCTTCGTGCCTGACTTTCCTCAGTCGTGCAATGGGGACGGTCACAGCACCTGCCCCAGGTGGTTCTGGGGACCAAGTACTGCTATGCATTGAAAAAATTTAGAGAAAATGTGGCAATTCTGTGTTCAACATGTTAGTGGTGATTTGCATGTTCTCAGTCTTCGGGCCCTCCAAGATAACGTTCAGTGCTAATTCAAGGAGAATAATAACGACAATGATAATGATAATGAGTGCTAATTCAAGGAGAAGCAGGCAATATCTGATAAAAGTCGATACATTTGGGCAGCCACTGTGCCCTTGAGGTAGGAGGCAGGACTTGACTCCAGGGATGGGACTCGAACACCAGACCAGATTGAGGACCAGGAGAAAGCAGCTTTCAATCAGACACGCCCACCAGTGTGGCATGTCAATTTACCGTTGCCATGGCAACGCAGAAGTTACTGCCCCTTTCCATGGCAATGACCCAATGATTATTCCCCCTTCACTAGAAATGTCTGCATAGCCTGTCCCTTAATTTGCATACAATTAAAAGTGGGTATAAACGTGACTGCAGACCTGCCCTGAGCTGCTGCTCTCAGCCCACGAGGAAGCCCTGCTCTGCATGAGCCATCAGGGAGCTGTGATGCTGCTGCTTCAATAAAGCTGTTTCCTTCTACCTCCAGGCTACCCGTGAACTCTTTCCTGGGCAAAGCCAGGAGCCCTCCAGGCTAAGCCTCACTTTGGGGCTCACCTGCCCCACACCACCCTCACAATAAACCAACACCACAAAGCGTGCAACAAATAGAAAACAGACACCAAACAGAGAGTGGACGCACTGTCTCTCCCTTCGTCTGTCTCTCTAGGCCTCTATGTCTCATTGCATCCCTGTCTCTCCCTCTCTGTCTCTGTGTCTCTCTAGGCCTCTATGTCTCATTGCATCCCTGTCTCTCCCTTTGTCTGTCTCTCTAGGCCTCTATGTCTCATTGCATCCCTGTCTCTCCCTTCGTCTGTCTCTCTAGGCCTCTATGTCTCATTGCATCCCTGTCTCTCCCTTCGTCTGTCTCTCTAGGCCTCTATGTCTCATTGCATCCCTGTCTCTCCCTTCGTCTGTCTCTCTAGGCCTCTATGTCTCATTGCATCCCTGTCTCTCCCTTTGTCTGTCTCTCTAGGCCTCTATGTCTCATTGCATCCCTGTCTCTCTCTCTCTCTCTCTCTCTGTCTCTATTTCTCTCCATCTCTCTGTTTCTCTGTCTCTGACTGTTTGTGTTACGTCATCCACCCATTGACCTGGATTCGCCGAGACAACATTCTTCCAGTCCCTCCAACCAAGCCAAACACATTCTGTTCCCATCGTTCTCCTTGTTTATCTTCATTCAGAATAAAACAAACACAGGCAAAAAACGGGTGGGCCTTCCCCGCCTGCCTGTCTGCTGGGCTCGTCAAGTGGTGAAAGCAGAGGAGAGACTGGTCCTCGTCCTCCCCACTGGACAGGGCTCCCCTCGCTCCCCTCCTGTGAGATCCAGGCTGTAAGGAGACGCCCCCAGGCCTGCCTGGAGCCAGCCCCACGCAGAAGCTGCCCTTCCCCCACGGTTTCTCATTGTCGCTGACTCCCCGGCCACGTGGGAGGACACCCAGTTGAGTTTCTACCCAAAGCTGTGAGAATTCAAGCCTGCTTACCTCCTGCCATCGCAGATCAAGAGGGTCCTGCAGGAACCTGTCTGCTTCAGCGCCCACCCGACTTTCTGCTGAGGGCAGTCGGTTTCTGCTTTACAGAAATCAATTCTGTTTTCCTAGGGAGCCCCAAGGGAATCTTTACAGAATCCCTGTAACTAGCTCCACGTTTATTCTGTTGACAAATTCTATTCTAATTACAATAGCTTTGGGATGTGCTTTTTGGATTCTCAGAGGTGCTTCCTGGAAAAGATGTTTTCTGCTTTGCAGGCGGTGATGCCGCATTAGGCACTCACAGGGCCTCTGAGAGTCAGGTGAATGACATTTAAGCCCAATCGGAAAATGCACCTTCTGCCTTTCTACACTTTGAAATTCTCAGAGAAATTAAACATTTGAATTACTCTCTACCTGATTTATTTGTAATTCCATGCTCTTTGCTTTAGAGCTCTCATTTGCTGAGACAGTTTTCTCAACTCTTTAGATAGGAAATTACTCTCAGAGAAAAGTGGTAACATTTACAAAGCTGCTTCATCTACAAAGTAGAATGGTCAAGACAACACCAGAGATCTTTTGCAATTGTATTTTTATTTTCATTATTGCTGGGAGGGTGAACTTCCCAGGAAAAAGCACCCCAGAGTTCCCAAATCATTCGTCACCCCCACTTCTGTGGGGAACCTTGGGGGGGATTCATAAACATAGATGTTGGCTGGCAGAGTGCATGGGACTCACACGTCATCCCCGGCTGACTCCCCAAAATATCAGCAACATAACCTGCCCCCGATGTCGGCACAGTCACCCTTTGCTAAGACAAAGCTGAGCGGCTCGCTTCGTGCGGCGGAGAAAAGCCTGGCCTGGCCTTGGTGGTGTCGGGCGTTTGTAGTTTTGTGGTCTGGTTTACATGTGTCTTTCAACGCAGGGACACCCAGTGGAGGGGGGCCTGGTTTGGATTTGGATTAAGTATCATGACATAATCGTTAGGAAGGGTGGACACAGGATGTTATGGCTGAACTGTGTCCCCCTAAAATTCATCTGTTGAGGTCCTAACCCCCAGAACCTCAGAATGTAACTGTATTTGGAGACAGAGTATTTAAGGGGGTCATCAGGTTAAAATGAGGTTGCTAGGGTGGCCCTGACCCAATTTGACTGGTGTCTTAATAAGGAGAGGAGACTAGGACACAGACACGCACAGAGGGACCCCCCGTGTGAGGACATCACATTAGAAGGAGACACCCAGGGTGAGCCAGGGAGAGAAGCCTCAGGAGGAACCAGCCCAGGCTCCTTGGCCTCGGGCTTCCACACCCAGGGCTGAGAAAATAAGTGTCTGTTGTTTTAGCTGCTCGGTCTGTGGTGCTTTGAGGCATCTTCAGAAACAAACCGAATGGTGTTCCAGGAGTTTCCCGGAATTGATGATACAGTGATGTGCATCTTTCATCTTCCCGAGAAGATGCTCCTGGAAGAGCGAATGTGTGCTGGTCGAGCGCGGGTGTGGGAGGCTCACACCGTCCCCGTTCTGCAGGAAATGCTGCCTCAGTTCCATCCAGATCACTCACTTCCACATGATAGTCCCCAGGAAACTTAAGGCGGGAAGGAAAACCGAGAGAAAGGAAAGTAAAGAGAATGTTTGTTATTTCCTAGGAAGCGACACCACCAGGTCCAGGCACCCTGGCGTGGGTATCAGCAGATGCATGGGCTCAGCTCAGAGTGGGCCGAGCCCAGAGCCATGTCCCTACAAGTGGCTCACATGGGACAGGACACAGGCTTCCCAGGGCAGCTTCTTGGTGTCTCAGAAACCCTGGCTTTCCTGGAGATGGCCGTGGAGGGTGTTCCAACTGTAACCTCCAAGGCTGATTCCCGCCCGAGAGGAGAGCTGCAGAGGCGTATCCGACTCCACCTGGGGTCTCACCCAGCCCTGGGCCTCCTGTGCAAGTCAGCTTAACTCGAACCACCTGAAGCATGCAAGAACACGAGACGGGAGGCACCACTGCCCTGAAGACTCCTTCGACGCATCGTGCCAGAGAGACCCCATCCTGCCAGAGAGCTCATTGCCTTGGTGAAGACTGTGCAGCCTCTAATTTTAACAGAAGCACCAAAATGGCTAAATGTTGAAAATCACCAAACATATCACTGACATTCATATAGACGATGCCACTGCGTGGTCAGTGGTTAAGCCCAGGACTGGACCAAATTCTCATTTCCTATTCAATTCTGCATGACTCAGGTGGCAACTGACGGTTTGGGGAAAATACGGACTTTCACTGTAGTCATAAGGGTGATTCCAAAACTCCCATCACAGGGGACTAGTGGGTCATGGTCAGCTTTAATGAGACAGGGCAGATGGCCCCAGCAAGGCAGACGTGAGCCAGATGTCCACATGGAGTCAAATGTTAAAAAAGAGTGTAGACCTCTGGCTCTGCGATATGGAGAAGGGATGGGGCTCGCACTCAGAGGGGGGGGTCTCAGAATTCAGAAACCGCCTTTCCTGGAGGATGAAGAGGGGATGGGGCAAGCCCAGTGTGGTGGAACCACTGAAAAATGGCAAATGGGATGTCCTGCTTGATGAAGAAAACTGCAGAAGCTGCCAGAGGGGGTGATTCTCACCTTTGCTTCTCCAGCCTCTCAGTCCACAAAGTGCATTTTTTTTTTTGTAAAAAATTAGAAATTTACATGTGTATCTAATATTTTTGTTTTGTTTTGATTTGAAGGATTTTTTAAAAACAACCAAAAAAAAAAACATAAAATGCAGACTCAAATCCGAACACTGACGTGAAGTCCTAAACCTTTCTGCCAATGGTCGGCAGGCATTTCACTGCTTTCCACCACCGGCCCGAGGCTGATATTGCAGGAATAAATGACTAAGAACTTCTGAAGAGATGCTCAGTCTGGGGACGAAAGTTTTCAACGGAATCATTTAAGCTGTAATGACATTTTAGATATGAGACAGTAGAAATCAAAGACTTTTTAGTCACCCATGAAATCACTTCTTCCAACTATAATCGTTAAATCCTCCACCTTGCATGAGGGAGTTTGATAAGAACTTCTAGGCAACACTTGTGTGAATTAGCCCACTTTTGGGTCCATAGGCAAGACATGCATTTCCAGAATCAAAATCTCCAATATCTCACTAGTAGAAAACAAGGCTTTCTCCACGAGCATTCTGGATTATTGAACTCAACCTGATATTAAATATATAAATTTCATCTGAAGAATAAGCTCCGAGATCCAATCGTGTGTCCCTGAATATCTGAAATGAAAAAACACACTCGTGTTGTGAACGCCACATGACAAAGCCACTGTTTAAACTCTCGTGGATCATTGGAACAGCAACGTGAACCCAGCATGTGCAATTTTAAAACGTCTTCAATATTTGACAAAATTAAATATGCTTGCGGCCCAATAAACAGTTCTTGAAATTTGAATGTATTTTTATTTAATAACTCACAAGATAAAACTTTCTATAAGCATCAGCCTCATGAATATATTTCCTATGGAAGAGTCTACAGAATTGTTTGGTTTTAATTAGAGAGTTATTCAAAAAACAACAATAGAAGCTGCTTTTGACTTTCAGCAGAACAAGATGATCTATACCTGAAAACAAGATAAAAATTCTAAAGTCAGGGATATTGTGATTTAAAACAGTGCTTTGCGTGATCATTTGAGAGCACGCCTAACAGTTTCAGTTAACCCTTCCAGGCCCCCAGAGAAGCTCCCTCCTATGCCTCAGCGCTGCTTCCCGGCTACCTGAGGCTTCCTGGCAGCGTCCCCAGGGATCGCTCCCACCGGCCACATGCGGATTCTGCAGGCCGGAAGCACGGCCCCATGCCAAAGGGGATGTCAGGAACACACACGTGAACACACACTTGATCGGTGAGAAGAAGACCTGAAGGGCTGGGGGCACCCATTGTATTTAAAATGCAGGATGCCGCCTGGCTGGGTCATAGGAGAGCGAGGGCGCACCTGACCCCATGTGCTTCTTGGCTCCTGCTTGTGTGGCTTGTGTTGTGTGCATGAGTGTGAGCGCCAGTGTGCATGTGTGTCTGAGAGTGTCAGTGTGACTGTGTGCATGTGTGGAACAGCTTGTGTATGCGTGTGAGTGTGCATGTGTGTGAGTGTGCATGAGTATGTTTGTGTTTCTCTGTGTGGAAAGGGCAGGGTGTCAATGGGTTCCCCGCAAATCTGTCCACAGCAGTGCTTTGCTCACAGGTGTTTAGCTACAGTTGTGCCCCTGCCGTCCCCACCTAGATATTCATCTTAGGAGGCCAGGGGAGGGCCTTTTCTGTGTTAAACTCTCCCAGAGGCCAGGCGCAAAGAGCAAGGGCCTGGGTTAAACCGCGCTGTGCACAGCTGGGGACCTGCCCTGGCCTCTGGGCTCTGGGAAGAATGGGGTTTTCAGGGTGGAGGCTCCAGCACGCTGTGTCCTGATCCTGCCCGGGCGCTATGCAGGAAGTGGCTCATGGCAATGCTGTGGGTGTCCTCAGGACCTGCCTGTGGGCCATGAGGCTGGGTCCAGGCCAGGGTTTGTGTAGAGGGTGTGCCTCCGGGTAGGGGCTGGGCTATGCGGCCTCCATGTGTGGGTGCCCAGGGCTGCCCATGAGGTGTTCATGCTTGGTGTCCTCCAAGCTGAGCCTTGGGAGAGGCTGCAGCTCAGGGAGGAAAATTGTTCTGAGATGACTAATTACAGAAAACTGGCTGGCACAACATCCGTTTCCTGAAGACCCTGTAGGAAAGCAAAATATTTTACTCCAAACCGTATTTCTTTGACCTATGTTGATACGGCCCTGCAAAGCCATCTTTTGTGGGGGAGATTTGTATCTGTAGAGAATCTCCATTAATGCAGCCAGGCCTTCCTTTCTAGGTCTTTCCTGGATCTAAGGGAGATTAAAGGAGAGTCTGACACTTTCAAAGTCTGAAAAGAGACATTCACCTTCTTTTCTCTCTGAAGACTGCGACCTGGGGGGCTTCATCTGCATAACAAGAACCGTGGCCTCCACAACCCCCTTTTCTTAACCCAAGCCTGCCTTTCTACTGACTTCAAGTCTTTAGACAAAGCTTAGCTCTTTCAACCAATTGCCAGTCAAAAAAATCTTTGTATCCACCTACGACCTGCAAGCGCCCCCACGTGGAGATGTCCCATGTCTTTAGGCCGAACCAATGTACGCCTTCCATGTATTGATCTATGTCTTTGCCTGTAACGTCTGTCTCCCTAAAATGTAGAAAACCGAGCGGTGACCCGACTCCCTGGGCACACTTTCTCAGGACCTCTTGAGACTGTTCCCGGGCCATGGTCACTCATATTGGCTCAGAAGAAACCTCTTTACATACTTTACAGAGTTTGGCGGGGCGGGGCGGGGTGGGGGCGGGGTTTGATAGTATCAACTTGTGAACAAAAAATAAATTTGGGGGCCGGAAGATCACTAAGCTAAAGGGAAAAGTCAAGTTGGGAATTGCTCAGAGCAAACCTGCCTCCTACTCTGTTCAACGGCATCTTTCTGCTCACTGAGACAAAATCTCACTGTGACATGTGTGATTGCTCCCTTCGCAAAGGCTCATCAGAAACTCAAAAGAATACAACCATTTGTCTCTTACCTTCCTGTGACCTGGAAGCCCCCTCCCTGCTTCGAGTTGTTCCCCCCTTTCTGGATGGAACCAATGTACATCTTACATATATGAATTGATGTCTCCTGTCTCCCTAAAATGTACAAAACCAAGCTGTGCCCCGACCACCTTGCACACACGTCGTCAGGACCTCCTGATGCTGGGTCACAGGGACATGTCCTCAATCTCGGCAAAATAAACTTTCTTAACGGACTGAGACCTGTCTCAGACATTTGAGGTTCACAAATTGCAAGATACTATTTCCTAGAAGATGTTTAGTGAAATAAATATTGACCATTCCTGATATTTTTACTTTATCATTGTGAATCTACTTATTCTGAAATATAGTAAAACATTTTACTATATTTTCCAATCAATAAATTATCTGGTGCACATTGCCTTAGGACATCATATAAGGCTGAATGTGTTAGAAAAATCATAACTAAAAAATTTAAGAAATCAGGCCAGGTGCAGTGGCTCACACCTGTGTAATCCCAGCACTTTGGGAGGCCAAGGTGGGTGGATCATCTGAGGTCAGGAGTTTGAGATCAGCATGGTGAAACCCTGTTTCTACTAAAATTACACAATAAAAATTAGGTGGGCGTGGTGGTGCATGCCTGTAATCTCAGCTACTCAGGAGGCTGAGGCAGGAGAATTGCTTGAACCCAGGAGGCAGAGGTTGCAGAATTGCACCATTGCACTACAGCCTGGGCAACAGAGTGAGACTCCATCACACACACACACAAATTTAAGAAGTAAAAAATAGATCCTCAAATGGAGCAGACCATTCTTTTTTTTTTTTTTGAGATGGAGTCTGGCTCTGTCCCCCAGGCTGGAGTGCAGTGGCGCCATCTCGGCTCACTGCAAGCTCCACCTCCTGGGTTCATGCCATTCTCCTGCCTCAGCCTCCCGAGTAGCTGCGACTACAGGCGCCCGCTACCACGCCTGGCTAATTTTTTGTATTTTTAGTAGAGACGGGGTTTCACCATGTTGGCCAGAATGGTCTCCATCTCTTGACTTCGTGATCCATCCGCCTGGGCCTCCCGAAGTGCTGGGATTACAGGCGTGAGCCACCGCGCCCGGCCAGACCATTCTTTAAATAAGGTGCTTTATCACCTGGTAAGGGAAACATTTGAAAATAAACAGATTGAGTGACATATGGATAATAGGCAGGAATTATGAGAAACTTACCCTCTTTGGAAAAAACATATTTTTGAGTTCCATGGAACAAATTGTAAAGCTCTGGGGCACAGAGGACATTATCCTGATGTCACCCCCTTCCCATGCTGGTGTGTTTGTGCCAAGAGTTTGTTTGCATCTTCCTGATGTCACCCCCTTCCCATGCTTCTGTGTTTGTGCTGAGAGCTTGTTTGTATCATCCTGATGCTACCCCCTTCCCATACTGGTGTGTTTGTGCTGGGGGCTTGTTTGCTTTTTTCTCTCCATGCAGGTATCATCACTGTCGAAAGATGGATGGGCTCATTCACAAGAAAAAAGAATCTCCTAAATTCTGGTATGGCCGAGGCACTGGGGTACGATGCAGTGAATGGATTAATAAAAACGAATGAGCCAGGCACCCTGGTACCGCACCCCCCATCTGGGTGCGTCTGGGGGGGGGGTCCTCGTGGCACCCTCGTACTGCACCCCCCACCTGGGTGTGTCTGGGGAGGGGTCCTTGTGTTTCTTGTTAATGCACATCACGCCCTTCATCCCAGGTAAGAAAAGGAAGACGGGGATGCTGAGAGGAGCCCTCTCCTTTTGTTTTATTGTGTATTCAACTCAAATATGCAAGGCCACTGAGACACAGGATCCATTTCCATGCTTAATCTTCCTTCACCAGCCTCTTGTTGAAGCATCTAAGAAGAGCAGGCCTCCCTTCATGCCATGGAGATAGGGAAATTATAGGCTCACAGGCAATTTGGGTGCACAGAAGAATCTGTCAGCCTCGAGCACATCTCCTGGGGTCTTTTTAAAATTATGTTTGGCTTGATTTTGCCCTGGCTTCCTGTGCAGCTTTACTGCAAGGCTATTAACATTTAAATGAAGCACCCAGGTGAGGGTGTTAATTGTTGAGATTCTAGTAGCTGATCTCCTGTCTGGGATTCTTTGAACTTGTCAATCATTGAAATGAGTCCATTTGGAGCTACTGAGAGGTCACAGGCCTGACACCAACTCTCTGCTCTGACACAGGTTTGGGATGTGATGGAGAACAAGCTGCACAAGTCTCTGGGCTCCTGTAAAAGGACTGGTTGCAGAAATGTCCTCAGAGTTGTTGGGAGGATTCAATAGAAGATGCATGCAAAGCACCTGGCTGAATGCCCAGAGCCCTGCAGACACTCAGGAATGAGTAACCATGCAGATTTTCTGCACCTTTAGACCAGATATTCTAAGAAACTTCCTGCTATAGATTAACTAGATCCTGATTGTATTTTTTATTTCCAGGCTTAGAGGAAATAAAAGAAATATCCCAGGAGCAAAAACAAAACACACACATGCACGCTCTCAAGAGTCACTGGCATCCCAGCTGAAAAGTCAGCTCTACACCTATGGGACCTATGGGCCTGTTTCTGAGCTCTGTTCTGTCTCTTTGATCTGTCTATCTGAGGCCAATACTGCAGTACCAAATGCGGTTGCTTTAGAGGACGTCTTGAAATCAGATGAGGTAAGCCTTCCAGTTTTGTTCAGCCTATTGGCTATTTTCTATGAATTTAAGAAGCAGCTGAAAATTAATGTTAATTACTACAAAAAACCTACTGAGATTTGATTGGGATTGCTTTGAATAGATTAATTTAAGGAGAGAGACACCATCCAAATATCCAGTCATCTGGTCCATGAACATGGTTTTTCCTCTCTGTTTATTTAGGTCTTTTAAAACTTATCTTAGCAATATTTTCTAGTTTTCATTTTACAAGTCTTAAAAATATTTATTTGTCAAATATTTCTCAAAATGTTCCATATTTTGATGACTTTATAAATGATATTTAAATGTAAATTCCCAATTGTTCATTGCAAGTTTATAGAAACAGTTGTTCTGTGTATCCTCAGCCTTGGTAACTTCACTCTTAGTTCTAGTCATTTTTTTATGTCAATGAAAAGAGTCAAACTCTGTAAAGTATTTGAAGAGATTTATTCTGAGCCAAAAGAGAGTGGCCAATGTCCTGTGATGCAGCCTCAGGAGATGCCGAGAACATGTGCCCCAGGTGGTCGGGGGCAGCTCGGTTTTCTACCTTTTAGGGAGACATGAGGCATCAATCAAACACATGTAAGATGTATGTTGGTTTCATCTCGAAGGGCGGGACGACTCTAAGTGGGGGACTTCCAGGTCATTTAAGATTTAAAGATTTTCTGATTGGCAATTGGTTATTATCAATAAAAGGGAGTGTCTGGGTTATGATAGGGGATTGTAGAGACCAAGGTTTTGTCATGCAAATGAAGCCTCCAGGTATAGACTGTAAATGTTTCTTCTCAGACTTAAGAGATCTGTGTTGATATTAATGCTGGTCAGCTTTTCCTGAATTTCAAATGGGAGAGGGAATAACGAAGCTCGTCTGACCCCATTCCCATCATGGGCTGAGCTATTTTTTCAGGTTAACTCTGGAATGCCCTTGGCCGAGGGGAGGGGTCTGTTTAGATTGTTGGGGGGCTTAGAATTTATTTTTGGTTTACATGTTATGCAGAATTTTCTACAGATGATGATGCCCTCTGTGAGTAATGATAACTTCACTCTTTTCTTTCCAAACATGATGTGTTTTTTGCTTGTCTGAGTAAGCCAACTAGGATTCCTGGCACCATCATGAATGGCTCTGGTGAGCGCAGGCAGCCCTCTGCTGCTTCCGATCTTAGGTGGGAAACTGTCATATTTCACCACTAATAAAATTTTAAAAGACAATTCTGGCAAAGATCAGAAATAGCAAAGACAGTGGAGGGTGACAGAGGGGTTTGCCTGCAACAGTTCATGTTTTTTATTTTGTTAAAAGAGAGTTACAATTATTACAGAATATTATCAGGTAGAAAACAAATGGTATTTGTCTTACATTATTCTTTCTACTTTGCTTTTTGTTTTTAAAAAATATACCAGAGAAATGAAAATAAAGTCAGCTTCTATAAAATTATGAAGAAGAAAGGCAGTATCATAATGATTATGCAGGAACCAAGGACTGGACTGGAAGATGGGCCCCCAAGCTCACAGGGACACCAGCAGGCACTACTTCTAGACATGGATCCTCAGTTCCAGAATGTCGCATGACATGACCAGGAGTAGGGGACCAGCCCTCCCGACTTCCATGTCTTATTTGCCAGGCAGGGGTGACTGCAGGCTGGCCCTGACCAGGGTGACCACTGGCTCCCACTGTGGATGCATTTCGTGCGTGGCCTGCACTGGACATCGGCTCACCCACGTGCTGGGGTGTCCAGGTCCAGGGGAAGCTCCAGGGCACATTTGAGGATCAGGAGAGCAACCTGCACAGTGCAGGACACTTGTCAGGGAGACCACGACCCGGGAGCCTTTCCTAGAAGACACAGAGTCCCCACAAATACCCATGACAAGGGCCTCATCACAGCACTGTCTGAGAGTGCTTGGAGAGAGGGAACCTGCCTGCAGCTGTTCCCAGAGCAGTGGGGTGGGGGACACTCCCCTACTGAAGAAGGCATTTCCTTTTGGTGCCTCCAGTTCCTCCTGCCAGGACTCCTGGGCTCCTGGGGGCCACTGGCCCCAGCACTGCAAAGTGGGCAGGGGCTGCAGCGCTGCAGTGTGGACTCGGGGCCACGGCACTGCAATGCTGCCCTGGATTGAATGGTGGGGGGGCTACAGATGTAAAATTCAAGTTGGATTTTAGAGACTTAGTATGTGGCATAGTCTCAAATGTCCAAAGATGTGTCATATTGATTTCAGGGTGAATGGATAGTTGTTCTGATATACTGAGTTCAGTAAAATACATCAGCAGCAGGAATTTTACCGGTTACTGTTTCATTTTTGTAAATATGGCTACCACAAAATGTAAGGGCACGCAGGTTCACGCCCTCACCCAGCACTGGCCTCCCCTTCCCAGACAATCAGCCGCATCTTCGCCCGCCAGCATGGCCCCTTGTTCTCAGGGCTCCTGCCCTCGTGCTCCTGTGTCCTCCAGTCCCCCTGCTCTCTAGGAAGCCTCGTGGCCGATGGGGCCTTGCTCAACCTGGTCTTGCACTCACCTCCACCTTTGGGGCTGTAAGGTCATCCCTAAATGAGCACCACAGTCACGGAAGCTTCAGGTCCACAGAGCTGGATTCCCCGGCCAGGCCTGCCAGCCTCACTCCTCGTCCAGAGCACAGTAGCTCCTGCAGGTTCCCCTCCTATTTGACCAAAATAACCCTCCCGATCCCCTAAATTTAACACTTCAGTGTGGACCCTGCCTGGGGTTCCAGGACCCCAGCCCCTCTGCTTCACTCTCCACAGCATTTATCACTCAACCCGTACCAGGCTCCTTACCTGTTTCTCCTATTTCTCTCTCCCTTTAGGAGGGCAAGCCTATTGTTCACTGCTGTTTCTCCACAGCTAGAACGGTGCTTAGAGGTACACAGGTGTGCACACCCAGGTGCACACACACAGGAATGCACACAGATACACATATACTCACAAATACACACACATCTTGTATGTGTGAAAATAAGTAAATCAAACATCTTCATATTGTTTCAGTACTTTAATATTTTAGCTCTTTAAAAGATTCCACGTTTACATGGTAGTGTTTCCTATCCAGCATTTATCCCCTGATCATTCTGTCCTATTCGAAAATATTCTAAAACAATTTCTGAAGCCAAACCATCGAACTCTTCAAGACTAGGTCTCTAAGCAAATATGCCAAACAGACCCAATTCAAAGTCAGGCAAACCACAAGCCTGTCAGCCTAGCATGTTCCGTTGAAAGGCGAGTCTGAGGCGACGTCCCAGACCTCTGAGGTGGGCTCCATCCAAGCAGCTCCCCTGGGTCTGTGCAGGGCCCCCCACGCCTCCGAGTCGGAGCCAGCTCTCAACTGGCCAAAAAGAAGATGTGATGACTGTGACAGCCTCTCCAGGTCCTTCAGGTCGGACCTGTCCCCTAACTGGGTGAATTACGGCTGAATGGTTGAGGACTGTTTAACTGCCTTCAGGCATCTTTCAGACTGTGCGATTAGCTAAGCCGGCAGCTTTAAGAAATGGAAACAAACTCATTCCGGGGTTGCCTCTGGAAGACACAGGTGCCCACGGCCCTCCAGTCCCCCTGAATCCTCACCTAAAAATAAAATAAAATAAAATAAGATAGGTTGGCCCTTTTTCATTACTTAACTTATTCAAATACAGCTGTCCAGCTTGCATGGAATTACCCTCCATTTTCCATTTTATGCACTAAATGCATACGCATATTTCTAGACTATTAGTTTCTTCATTTTTTTCTTTACAAAAGAGGACTCTTTCTGCTTTTATTAATTTTGACTATTTTCTCTAATATACTGTAAGATTTAATGCATGTTATTTTCTAATTACCGTATTTAATCCTGGATTAAAGTAACCTCAAAAAATAACAATCAAGAAGAGATGGAAAGAAAAGGGGAATGGGAAAAAAAATGAACTTTACCTTTCAACAAATTTATAAAAAGGTGTGTTTTTTATTCTTTACAAAAACTAAATTATTGTTCATAGGCTGAAGGCTGTTGAATTATGAGAAAGCGTCATTTGAAGAGATGGATGCCTCTGACCCCGCCAGGCTCTGCAGACCTGGAGGCGGCTCCAGATCTGGGGTGTGCGGCAGCATTGTGTGTCCAACAGGTGATTAACTCTGCTGGTGATATGTGTTCTTAGGTATGTGGGTCTTTTCTGTGAGAATAAATCTCCATAAAGCCCACAGGATGTGCGAGCAGCCATTCTCGCTGGCCAGGCGGTGTTAGCGCTTGCAACGCACATAGATTATATCCGGGAGGATGCAGTCAATACTTTCTGGGTCCTTTTTAGGTTTTGGGGGCTTTGCAACACACTTTACATTGCCCTTCATAAACCCGTCCTAACTGTGCGTTCCAGAAAATGTGCAGTTTCTTAAGTTTAGGAAATGTTTTTACCGTTTTTATTTTGAATGCTTGAATGAATTCTTAACTTCCCGGGTCCCAATACAGGTTCATAAACAGACATGAGGACAGAGGTCTGCCTGGCTAGAGCTTAGTTCTGAGGGACACGCTTCGGCCATCCGGAGAGAGGCCCTGCTCCCCAGGCTGAGGAGACAAAGGCCACAATGGGGAGCACCATCCCCAGTCAAGGCCTAAAGGGTGGAGCCTGGGAAGAGGGGGCTTGCTCCTCCGCCTGCTCCTGGCAGCAGTACCCCAGGTCCCCCCGTTACCTAGGGAATGGTGCTGAGCAGGGCAGGTCCCAGGGCGCCATGGAGAGAAGGATGTCAGCTGCAAAGCCCTTGGGCGACCAGGCCCAGAGCGGCCCACTTGGGACAAGCCACCAGGAGCAAGGGCACAGCTTTCTTCTGGGTCTCGCAGGCCCCTGGCTCTGCACAAATGGTTGGAGGGACCGATCCTACCCTGGAACAGTAGAACCTCATCCAGCTCTGAGTCAGGAGTCATGGCGGCCACGGCATCCCGGGCCTGCTGACCTGAGTAAGGGTCCCAGCACCACTTCCAAGGCCGGGACAAACACCTGCTCCTAGTGGGTCCCACGTTGTTCCCGCTTGTTTTCTAAGAGATGCCGTCAGCCCTTTGGAAGCCCTCCGACCCCGCCCAACCTCCACACTTCTCCGGCTGCTGCTCCTCTTCCCCCATTCAAGCCAGTCTGGCCTCTGGCTCTGTTCAGAGCAAGCCCAGCCTCCTTGTCATGGACTGGAAGGACCCCTGGCTCCAGGTTCCCGTCCTGCTCACACCCAGGAGTGTGGGCCATGCGCTGCCGGAGCCTAACTGTGGGTGAATGCTGGCCCTAGCTCCAGGCTCCCGTCCTGCTCACACCCAGGAGTGTGGGCTGTGCACTCCCGGAACCTAACTGGGGCTGGAGCTCATCCTTGTCTCCTCTGACATCAGCTGGACACACCATTTCTCTCCAAACCACAAACTCCCCTGAGCTGCCCTTTCTCTGGGAATGCATAGCTGTCGGGATCCCCGCGGGCTATCACCTGCCAGGTGAGGTCTGGCAGGAGTCTTCCTACCTCATGACAAAGCTTCAACCCTCTCCAGCCAGGAGACACTTACCTCTGCTCATTGCCCCTTTGAAGCTTGTGACGTGAACAGACCCACATCCAGTACCATCTCTGCATCAAAAAGCTTTAGTTACAAGTGAGGGAAATCAGCCAAAACGCACTTACGCAAAAAAGGGACAAAATGAACTCTCATTAACTGGACAGTTCAAAAAGGGGAGGCTTCAGGCATGGCTCGATCCAGAGGTCAAACTCCTGCTGGTTGTTCTTGGTCTCTGTCTTACTCTCAGTTGGTGTTCAGGGCCATGCATGTTGCCTCCACATTTTGGCAAACATGTACTCTGGGCCCTGGGGGCTAAAGTCATCCACAGCTCTAGTGACTGCACACCTCAGTGACCTCTCCTTCCTCTGAGGTGAGCCTGGCAGGAGCACGTCCACAGGGAGTCACCAGGAATGAAGCCACTCAGGACTGTCACAGAGCCACATCAAGTGTCCAAGTCAAAAAGTCAAAGTGTAAAAAGGAAGAGGGAACCCCCTCCACCCCTGCCTGAGGTGTTTAAACATGGCGAGCACGGATAACTAAATGCCATTCAATCAAACCTTACTTTCTATTCCTTCTATGTCATCGAGGGGCGCAGCTCTGAGGGTAGAACATTTAGCATCTCATTAACAACGGCCATGTGCTGCTGAAAATCCAAGTGGGAAGCCAAAGTTTGCAGAGAAGCTTCGTATGTGCTCCAGCCCATCCAGTGCCTGTTTACGGAGCAGATGACAGGACTGAGGCTTTACCCGCTGCCTCCACATGTACAGCCATCGTGCAGGGCTCCTGCCGCCTTCAAAGGCATTACATTATCTCTCAAGGGAAAGTGATACTATTAAAATATAAAATTCTCTTTATGCAGCAAAATTGCTATCATACATATTTCAATGGAAAATTAAGTGTTGTAATAAAATATAACAAGGATGATAAAGGCATGTAGTATTTTATGCCATCGAATGCCATTATACCATCCCATACAATCAATTGGTACTGCTCTAAGTAACCTTCAAAACAGTTTAGTGCTAAGTAAATAACTACACTTAGCTGTAAGTGGCAATACAGTATGAATTATAATTGTCAAATGACATCAATTGATCAGTCATAAGTCAATGACAGCATATAATTTTTCAGCAATACTTTTTCAACTGGGGAATAGTCTCTACAAAAAGGACTTGTAATAAATTTCTAAGGAGAGTAAATATTCTTTGGAAAGACTGAGATGTGAGAAAGTTACACCCTAACGTAACTTAAGGAACAAAAGTTTTGCAGGGTGCGTGACAACTATTTTATAGTTTAAGAGGATGGCTTAGCTCATTGCAAAAGAAGAAGAGGGAACAAAGAGTTGGGAGAAGAACCAGCCCCTCTGTCCCCTGTCCCCTGTCCTTCTGTCCCCTGTCTTTCTATCTTGTCTGTGTGTCTGTATGTCTGTCTCTCTGTGTCTCCGTCCCTCTGTCCACTTTGTCCTTGATTTTCTCCAAACGCCTCCTGTCTTGACAGAGCCAGCTACACTCTGTGGCCCACGTCTGTCCCTCAAAGCTCCACAGAGGGCCCCATCCCATCCCTGCTGCTGGAGGTCTATTTGGGCCTCCAAATAGTCAAAGGCTGCTCATGTCTCCAAGTGGGCTCAGGTTGTGTTTTCAGGGGCACCTGTTTCTTAAGCTCTATCTAAATATGCTGGTTTCCCAAGGATACATCTCTGGGCTCCACTGAAGCCACAGTTCTCCTTGGGAGATATTATGTATCAGTAACTTCAGCTTCCTTGCACATAGCAATGAAGCATACATTAGCATTCCCTTTATTGTAAATAATTTTCTCAGCTAAGGAAACACACTTTATGCTTATTGGAAATTGTCAGCTTCATGGCTCACAGACCCCCAGATTTTAATGTGACATGCATCAAAACGGACATACACTATCATCATCATCCCTATATTTAAAAAGATCATTTATGTTTAAATGTGGTTCTTGCCTCCAATTCCAGATCTTAGTTAACCACGCCCCCAGTTTTGGAGTCACCCAGGCTAGAATCCCAGTGGCCACCTTTCAATTCTCCTTTTCTCCTGCTCACAAGAGCCCTGGATGCTGCCTGCTTTGCCCTCTCCTGCCCCTGCCAGTGGTGGGTACCCCTTTGCGACTGCAGCAGTGCCCATCTGTGACGCTGCAAGGCGTCTGGGGCAATGCTCTCCACACTGAGGGTCTCCCTCCATCAGTCCTACACCTTGGCAGCAGTCACTTTGTTCACATACAAGAGTGACCATTGCAGTCCTCGGTGACCTCTCTCACCTCAAGTCAATACCAAACTCCCTAAAATGTCATAATCTGACCCTCCCTACTGCCCCAGGCCCCTGAGTGTCAGGCACTGCCCCAACCAGTCTGTAAATGACCAGCCCCTCCTTCCATGGAGGAAGCACAAGTTCCCGGCAAATCCCCATCACACCCTTGCGTCCAGAAGAGACACGGCAGAGAATCGCCACCCGATGTTCAGAATAGCCACCCAATGTTCATTGGCTGCCCTTGAGTCCAGAAAAGACACGGTGGAGAATCACCACTGGATGTTCAGTATCTGTCATTGGCTGCCAAAATATAATGGAGCTTAGAATTCAGGCTGCAGGCTCTGTATTTCATTCTTTTTTTTTTAATTTTATTATGATTATACTTTAAGTTTTAGGGTACATGTGCACAACGTGCAGGTTTGTTGCATATGTATACATGTGCCATGCTGGTATGCTGCACCCAATAACTCGTCATTTAGCATTAGGTATATCTGCTAATGCTATCCCTCCCCCCTCCCCCCACCCCACAACAGTCCCCGGTGTGTGATGTTCCCCTTCCTGTGTCCATGTGTTCTCGTTGTTCATTCTTTGTTCCGGATTCATATTCATAATGCAGTTTCTTGAAGCTTATTCATTGTTCTTCTCTATGTTATGATTCTAATAATAGTGACTACCGGCAAATTTCTGTTAAATTATAGGCTCGTTAAGATGTAATTCACAGACCACAATCATCATCACTTTCAAGTATACACTTCAACATTTTTAGTGTATTCATAGAGATGTCCAACCATCACTGCTATATAATTTTACAACATTTAAATCATCCTAAAATGAACCTTGGACTCAATAGCAGTCACTCCCCTTCCTCCCTCTCCCCCAAGCCCTGGCGACCACAAATCTACTTTCTGCCTCTGTGGATTTGCTGATTACAGACATTTCATGCAAATGGAATCTTAACATTTCATGTAAATAGAATCTTTGGTTTATTTCATTTAAAGTGATGTTTTGATGGTGCAACTATTTTACAACATTTTTTCATTTCTTTTTATTGGTGATAATAATCTGTTGTATGAATATACCACATTTTGGTTCTCCATTTATCAGTTGTTGAACATTTGATGTGTTTCCTTTTTTTGGTATTATGATCAATACCAAATGTTGCTATGAACATTTGTGTACCAGCTTTTGTGTGTGAATATTACCACAGTTCTCCTGAGTATACATTCAGGAATGAAATAGCTGAATTATATGGTAACTCTGTTGCAGTTTTGAGGATCTGCCAAACTGTTTTCCAAAGTGGCTGCATTTTCCAATTCCATTACCAATGATTGAAGCTTCTGATATTTTCACCTCTCTCTCTCTCTCTCTCTCTCTCGTGTCAACGCAGTTGTTGTGAAGTGATCTTTTATTGTGGTTTAATTTGCATTTCCCTAATGACTAATAATTTTGAGCATTTTCAAAGGCTTATGGGTCATTTGTATATCTTTTTAGGAGAACTATCTAGTTTTTGTTCATTTAATTTGCTTGTATTTCTTTTTATCGTTGGTTATTAGCATTGTTTATATATTTTTTATACCAGTGCTTTATCAGATTTGTGATTTGCAAATATTTTCTCCCATTCTGTGTGTTGTCTTTACACATACTTGAGGGTGTCTTTTGAAACTGCAAAATAATCTTTAAATTTATTTTGAATATTTACGAAATTGTGATAAAGTCCAAATTATCTGATGTGTCTTTTGTTGCTTGTGCTTTTGGTGTCAGGTCTAATAAATCATCGCCAAATCCAGGGTCACACAGAATGTACTCCTATGTTTTCTGCTAAAAGTTTTATAGTTTTAACCTTACTTTTAGACCTATGATTCATTTTGAATTAAAATTGTATTTGGTGTGAAGTAGAACTCAAATTACATTCTTTTGCAGGTGGATATCTAGTTGTCCTAGTACCATTTGTTGTAAAGACCATTCTTTCCTCCTTGAATTCCATTGGCACACTTGTCAAAAATCAATTGGCCATAAATATAAGGGCTTATTTCTAGACTTTCAGTTCAATTTCATTGATGTATGTATCTATCTTTATGCCTCTGTCATACTGTTTTTACTTCTTTAGCTTGGCCATGCCACTTTGAAATCATGAAGCACGAATCCAACAACTTTGTTTAAAATTTTCTTTAAGATTGTTTTTGGTGTTTGTAGCTCCTTATATTTCCATATGAATTTTAGGATTAACTAGTCAATTTCTAGAAGTAAAGTAGCTGAGTTGAAATTTTTGAAAGGGATTTTGTTGAATCTGCAGATCAATTTGACCTTAACAATGTTAAGTTTTCCAATCCGTAAGCATAAAATATCATTCTATTTATCTAATTTTTTAAACAGTGTTTTGTAGTTTACAGTAACAAGTCATAACTTTTTTGTTATATTTCTTCCTATTTTATTCATCGATGCTATTGTAAATGAAATTGCTTTAATTTCATTTTTGAATTTTTTATTGCTAGCATATACATCTACAATTGATTTTTGTATATTGTTCATGTACCCAGAAACATTTCTGAAGTCATTTATTCATTAAAATTGTGTGTGTGTGTTTCTAGAGATTTCCATATACAAGTTCATGTCATCCATAATAGAGTTTGACTTCTTTTTTTTTTTTAATTATACTTTAAGTTTTAGGGTACATGTGCACAACCTGCAGGCTTGTTACATATGTATACATGTGCCATGTTGCTGTGCTGCACCCATTAACTCGTCATTTAGCATTAGGTATATCTCCTAATGCTATAAAGACACGTGCACACGTATGTTTATTGTGGCACTATTCACAATAGCAAAGACTTGGAACCAACCCAAATATCCAACAGCGATAGACTGGATTAAGAAAATGTGGCACATACACACCATGGAATACTATGCAGCCATAAAAAATGATGAGTTCATGTCCTTTGCAGGGACATGGATGAAGCTGGAAACCATCATTCTCAGCAAACTATCGCAAGAGTTTGACTTCTTTCTTCCAATCCAGATGACTTTCATTTCATTGCCTTGCCTAATTGCCTAACAGGAACATCGATGACAATGTTAAATAGAAGTCAAGAGTGTGAACGTCCTTGTATTGTTCCTGATCTTAAGAGGAAAACATTTGGTCTTTCAAATTTAAGTGTGCTGTGGGCTTTTCTTAGAAGGATTTTATCAGATTGAGGAAGTTTCCTTCTATGTTTAGCTCGTTCATCTTTTACTCTTCAAAAGATGTTGGATTTTGTCAAATGAATTTTTTGCATCTTTCGAGATTATTATGGTTTTTTTTATTCTTTTAATACAGTGTATTGCTTTCATTTGTTTCCTTATGTTAAATCAACTGTGCATTCCTGAAGTTAATCCCAATCATTCATGGTGTATAATTCCTTCTTATATATTGCTGGATTCAATTTGCTAATATTTTTGCCAATATTTGTATCTCTGTTTATAAGGGATATCGATTATTATCTTGTGAGTTCTCTGTGCAGTTTTGGTACCAGGGTAATCCTGGGACTATGGAATGAATGAGTTGAGAATATTCTCTCTTCTTCTGTTTTGGTTTTGGCCTTTTGACATGTTTTGAGTGATTGGTATTAATTCTTCTTTAAATATTTAGTAGAATTCATGCATGAAGCTATCTGGGGCTGGCCTTTGCTTTGTGGAAAATTTATTGATTACTAATCCAATCTCTTTACTGTTATTGGTCTATTTAGATTTTCTATTTCTTTTGGAGATTTCCCAGAAATTTGTCAACTTCTTTTAGGTTATCTAATTTTTAGCATACAATTATCTATTATATTTGCTTATAATCCTTCTCATTTCCTAAGGTCAGGAGTAATGCCCTTTATTTCATTGCTGATTTTAGTAATTTTAATCTTTATTATTCCTCGGTCAGCCTATCTAAAGGTTTGTTAAATTTGCTGCGGTTTTCAAAAACTAACTTTTGGTTTCAAGAATTGTTGCTACTGTTGTTTAATTCTCTATTTAATTTACCCCCCATGGTATCTTTATTTTCTTCCTTGTGTCTGCTGCACATGGGTTGTGTTTATTCTTCTTCTCATTTCTTAAGATTGAAGATTACGTTATTGACTTGAAATATTTATTTTTTAATACAGGCATTTTTACCTTTAAATGTTCTCCTAAGTACTATTTCCCATAAATTTTAGTATCTTGTGTTTGCCTTTTAATTAGTATTCAGTTATTTTATAATTTTGTTAAATTGTATTCTTGAATTTTTTGGTTATTTGCATGGTTTCACCTGTTTTTGAATTTCCCAAGTTCCTTCCTGGTATTGATTCCTCCTATCATTCCGTTTTGTTCAGGGAGCATAACTTTCGCATCTCAGTCCTTCTCCATTTCCTGAGGCTTCTTCAGGCTCTGGTGTGTGGTCCACCCTGGAGAATGGCTCACTCTCCTCTCGAGAGGAACGTGGCTGCGGCTGTGCGTGGACCGTTTGGCAGAGGCTCATCTGCTGGATCCACTGGTTGGTTCACGGGGTTTGTTCCTGTCTGTTGATCTTCTACCTAGTGGCTCCATCACTCATTCAAGGTGGGACCAGTGAAGTCACCAACGTTCACTGTCAGATTGTCTATTTCTCCCTTTAATTCTGTCATTTTTTACGTTGTGTATTTTGGGGCTCTGGTGTTAGGTGATGTGTGTCCATATATTTCTCCCTTTAATTCTGTCGGTTTTTACTTTGTGTATTTTGGGGCTCCGGTGTTGGGTGATGAGTGTCCATATATTTCTCCCTTTAATTCTGTCCGTTTTTACTTTGCATATTTTGGGCTCCGGTGTTGGGTGATGTGTGTCCATATTTGTTACGTCTTGGGAGAGATTGACCTTTTTGTTTTTATAAAATGTCCTTTTGGTGTCTCAAACAACGACTTTTGTCTTAAAGTCTATTTTGTCTGCATTCAGCCACCTGATGTCCCTTTTGATTATTGTTTACACAGTTCGTCTCTTTCCACCTTTCCCCGTTGGACTCTGACGCGCCTCTGCTGTGGGAAGCCCATCGCCGCCCTGGCGTCTCTATCTGCTCTAGGAAGCCCATCGCTGCTCCGGCGTGTCTGCTGTGGGAAGCCCATCTCTGGGCTGCGCTGCTTCCTGTTCTGCCGCCCTTTGCTTTCTGGCCGTGATTCCACTGAATGTGATCACTGAAAAGGTGGGATTTGCGTCCACTGTTTTACCGGTTGTTTTCTCTATGGCTTGTATCTGTTTTGTTTCTTTACTCTTTTTTACTGCCTACTTTTATGTTAAATAGATATTTCATTTATACAATTTTAATTATTTTGATGTTTCTTTTACTTCTTTTTAATTTACTTGCTTAGTGGTTGTTCTGGAGAATGTAATTAAAATCTTATCTTAAAGCAAACTACTGCAAATTAATACCAAATTAATCTCAATAGTATGCAATAATGTGGTTATTAAACAAAATTGGTTAACAACTTTGGACCAGCCTTTGTGTAGTGTCCTGGTCTAGGCCCAGCAGAACAGACCAAGCCAGAATGGAGTCCCCTGTGCTAAGGCCCACATCACCAAACTGACGTTGGAAATGGGCAGTTTTCAAAAAATCTCAGGCCATTGAAATCGACCTGAATCCACCTAACACAGAAGCCCTCTATTTTTTAACCCTTGAAGGAAAGTAGCCTTGAAACGACCCAGCTGCCTTCTGTGTTTCATTCCTGCTCTCCAGAGGCTCTTCTATCTGCAGAGCCCCTCAGTTCACGGGACACCCCCGCTCATTTCACGGGACACCCCCACTCAGTTCACGGGACACCCCCACTCAGTTCACGGGACACCCCCGCTCAGTTCACGGGACACCATTGCTCATTTCACGGGACACCCCCACGCAGTTCACGGGACATCCCCGCCCAGTTCACGGGACACCCCCGCCCAGTTC
This sequence comes from Pongo pygmaeus, assembly GCF_028885625.2. Classification (NCBI taxonomy): domain Eukaryota; kingdom Metazoa; phylum Chordata; class Mammalia; order Primates; family Hominidae; genus Pongo; species Pongo pygmaeus. The sequence goes on along the minus strand of NC_072384.2, from coordinate 142,787,131 downwards.
ACGGGACATCCCCGCCCAGTTCACGGGACATCCCCGCCCAGTTCGCGGGACACCCCCGCTCAGTTCGCGGGACACCCCCGCCCAGTTCACGGGACATCCCCGCCCAGTTCACGGGACACCCCCGCTCAGTTCGCGGGACACCCCCACTCAGTTCATGAAACACCATGGCTCAGTTCACAGGACACCATCGCTCAGTTCACGGGACACCCCCGCTCAGTTCATGGGACACCATCGTTCAGTTCACTGCACCCATCCTGCTTCCAAGGCCAGGTGTTCCCAAGTCTAGAATCACAAATAGAAGCCAATTCAGTCTTTAAACTAGATTTGTTGTAATTTTGCCTCTGACACCATAACAGCCTGGGGACTTGTCCACAAGGCTGGACTGAGGGCCCCTGTGGGATCTGTGTGGAGGTGACGCTGGGTGTGGAGAGTTCAGATGACTGTCTACCTGATTTTGCATATTCAAGGGGTGCAAAAAAGGTTGCAGCTATTTCTGACACCAAGCCAGTCCTGGGTTAGCGACCCCTTGACATGGAGTGTGTGTCAGGAAAGAAGATCCCAAGGGAAGCCCAGCTCCTGTGAGGGATGAACTCAGGTTTCCACAGCTGGGCTTGGGGGGCCACAGGTGACCCCGCACCCCCCAGTGCTGCATCCTGCAGGAAGGTCCAGGCTCACTGCATCCCCACTCCCCTTGGCTGATGGCTGAGGAGGCTCAGAGTGGAGCCCCAGCCAGATGTCTATGGAGGCCCCTCCCCAACTCCTGGCGGCTCTGAGGGGCCCCTGCTTCTAGGAGGAACAAGGTCGCCAGATGAGGGAGACCTCGGCGAGTGTGTCTGATGAGCACATTCATTTGGCCAGGCTGCCTTCTCTCCTTTCCAGATGTTCGTTTCAGATTCCCTGGAATTGCACGTTTATCAGCCCTTGCCTTGTGAAGGACGTCTGTAATGGTTACAGCGTGATGTGAAAATGCATTCTGGGATGTGCAAGCTGAGAACAAACGTGGGCAGCTCTGAACCTGCGTGCCCACCCCAGTTCCCTGTGTCCCCACTCCAGTTCCCCGTGTGCCCACCCCAGTTCCCTGTGTGCCCGCCCCAGTTCTGCTAACAGAGGCTCTCTGTCTTAAAGTCCCACAGAATGGCATCAAATTACTGGATATAGAAACTACTTCAAAGCAATGCTTCCCACAAAATCAGATGTTCTTGTATTAAGCAATGTTTTATATAAGATGTGTGTGCCTTTTAGAAACAGTTTTTCTTCCTTGATGAATGTTGGTCTTTAAAATTAATGATGAGTAAAGAAATTTGCATAAAATCACTCTCTCCGTCAGGAGGCAAGCTGAGTGTTTCGATGACATTTTATGGGAAAGGAAAGCCAAGGAATGAGGTGGAATTTGATCAGAGGAGGCACTGGGGTTAGGAGGGCATTGCCGACCAAAATGCCCCATGTCAGGGTGTGAAAGGAGCCAGAGCTGTAAATTTGGGAAAGGTGATGAATATCTTGAATTTGTGTGAGCAGCTTGGGTTTCTCAGATGTCAGTATTGGGGAGGGAGGAGACCTCTTTTAGGGGAGCTTTCAGGAAGTCTGATTAAACAGTGTCCTGAGAAGCTCCATGGGAGGGCAAAACCGATTATGCTATGATAGATTGCCTTCATCTAAAGCAATAAAACCTACACAAGTGTCAGTAGAGTGTGTCTAATTTGGCAAATGAAATTGTGACTATAGAGGGTATGTTTCTAAATGTGAAGTATGTCAATTCAAGCACTGCTGTATTCACTGTGTTTTCTTCTCTGATGTGGAGCTGCATTTAGTTCATGGGTAACAAGCACTACCTGCTCCATCCTTAGGTAACAGCCACTACCTGCTCCATCCTTAGGTAACAGCCACACCTGCTCCATCCTTAGGTAACAGCCACACCTGCTCCATCCTTAGGTAACAGCCACACCTGCTCCATCCTTAGGTAACAGCCACTACCTGCTCCATCCTCAGGTAACAGCCGCACCTGCTCCATCCTTAGGTAACAGCCACACCTGCTCCATTCTTAGGTAACAGCCACTACCTGCTCCATCCTTAGGTAACAGCCACACCTGCTCCATCCTTAGGTAACAACTACTACCTGCTCCATCCTTAGGTAACAGCCGCACCTGCTCCATCCTTAGGTAACAGCCACACCTGCTCCATCCTTAGGTAACAGCCACTACCTGCTCCATCCTTAGGTAACAGCCGCACCTGCTCCATCCTTAGGTAACAGCCGCACCTGCTCCATCCTGGGTTTCCTTCTCCAAGGCCCTTCATTTGGTTTTCTGTTATTTTTCTCCTTTTCTATTTCTGTTGCTCTGTTGCCTACCAGGATGTTTGAACTTCCATCAGGGCTGCATTTTGGGGCCTTCTTTGCCTTCCTATCAAGTGGCTCCATGTTCCAAACACCACATCGGAGATTTCAGTTCTCTCACAAAAAAATTAGCATTTACTTTTTATGGGACACACAGTGATGGCTTCTTGGCTAATTTCTTAATACAAATGTGTGTATTTCTAACTCTATGATCAAAAGCCCATCAATCCTTATCTTTCAGACCAGAACTGGAATTGGAAACCCCACTGAGTCTGCAGCAGTGAACCCAGGTTTCCACAGCAGCTGAGCAGCCACAACTGGCCCTCACCAGAGGGAGTTTGTATTAGTCCGTTTTCATGCTGCTGAGAAAGACACACCCGAGACTGGGCAATTTACAAAAGAAAGAGGCTTATTGGATTTACAGTTCTACTTGACTGGGGAGGCCTCACAGTCCTGGCGGAAGGTGAAAGACATGTCTCACATGGCGGCAGGCAAGAGAAGAGAGCTTGTGCAGGGAAACTCCCCCTTAGAAAGCCATCAGATCTCATGAGAGCATCATGAGAACAGTACAGGAAAGACCTGCCCGCATGATTCAATCACCTCCCACCAGGTCCCTCCCACAACACATGGGAATTGTGGGAGCTACAGTTCAAGATGAGACTTGGGTGGTGAAACAGATAAACCATATCAGGGTTTAAATGGGACCCGGGTTTCTGCAGCAGCAGGGGTGGCAACAGCAGCTGAGGCCTGGAATGACCCAGGAATGCAGCATGGTGGGGGCTGGGGGACCTCAGGGGTGAGGTTCCTGATGGGGCCATTCTCTTAATCCACAAATCACTCCTGGAGCTCAGCTGAGAACCCACCCTCTCATATTGTGGGTTCTCAGCCCCTTGTGTGACTCTCTGCCTAGGTACCTGGAGGGGTCACTGCCCAAGTGCCCCACCCGACAGGATGCTGTGTCCACCAAGGTAACCCATTGTTCCAGGTGGGTTTCTTTGTCCTTTCCCTTCATCCCCATTCTCCGCGTCCCTTGCTGTCACCGCTCTGGCCTTGCAGAAGGTTCTGATGTGATTTAGGGGCATCTCTACCTGGGAGGGCAGACACGTGCATGTGTGCACATCTGTTATTCTCGTTTACGTTAATCACACTCTTAGGTGCCATTCCATTTACCTTTATTTTTAAATTTTGTAGGTGTTGCTGTTTTCATCCTTCCTTTATTTCTTAGTGTCAAGTGGATGCTTCTTTGGTGACCCCGAAACTCTCTCTGTGCACACCCTGGTGATGGATGCAGGTGGGCTTCAGGACCCCGTCTCCACCCACAGGGTGTGGACGACCACCTCAATGCAGGGTCTCTTATGAGAACAAGTAATTGGAGTGACAAAAATTGTATCAGACGGTTTTAAACAAGCAAGAAAGGCTTTATTCAAGACCATGCGGTAAGGGAGAGCACCCAGCTCCCCTGCAGCACATGGCAGGAGGGCTGAGGAGCCTGAGGGTCCACCGAGCAGGTGGGAGAGCCAGGAGGCCTCAGCAGGGGGCCAGCCCCCTAATCCTCCTCAGAGGCCCCCTAACCCTCCTCTGGCCCCCTAACCCTCCATAGGGCTGGGGGGGCTGGGCCATTTCTTTCTCAATGCCTCATTTTCCAAGGCAGCTCCCAGGCCTGAAGAAGGACATTTCCTGGGCTGTGGAACTGGCAAGCAGCTGGAAGAAGATTTACACCCGGAAGAGGCAGAGAGAGTTTACAATTTTATGTTTTCCAAAGTCAATGTTCTGGACAGGGGAGGTTGACACCTGAGTCAGGAAGAAATCTGTCTGGAGTGAGCGAAGCCTGGGGGAGGGAAGGCTGCCTCGGCCGGGGTGTGGCCGGCAGCCAAGCTATTGGCGCAGAGGTGTCCTGACCATGGTGCTCCAGGATCGCTGCTCTGGGCCCACCAGCAGGGTCCAGGGTTCCTGTGCTACCAGCCAGGGACCTGACAGCTGGCTGAAGCCCTCACTTTCCTCCACATGCCTGGCTTGGCTGGGAGGCCCCTGTTTGAGCCCCTCATCCATGCTGTCCTCACCGAGCAGCAGAGGCTTAGTGGCTGTGCCTAGGAGTGGGCACTGCCCAGTGACCCTCATGATGCTCCACACATGCACAGGCACATCTACAGGGCGGCCAGGCCCTCCACAGGCGTGTGACCAGCAGGAGCCAACACCTCCGCTCTGCCCAGGTGCACCCAGGGCAATGCTCTTCATCCTGACGGCAGTGCGCCCAGCCTGCTGCTGACATGACATGAGGAAGCTTCAGTGCAGAGGCTGAAGGACCCATACCAGGGCTCCAGCAGCTCACAATGGGTGGACAGGTTGCTGCTGCAGCACCTGAGATGGGGCAGGTAAACCTGGGGCATGCTTGGTAGCAAGACTCCGCTGGACAGGTGTGGGGCGGATACCACCTGCCTGTGTCCCCCAGCATGGGCGGAGAGCGGCCAGCACATGGTCAGCCAGGTCTGGGCCACAGGGAGCTGAGTCCTCCTCTCCATCAATTCCCGCTGAGCTCTCCCTCCTGTGGGCTCTGCACCTCTCTCCTCCTCACATTAGGTCACGTGTGTGTGTGTGTCTAACTGTACGTGGGGTGCATGGACACAGATGACCCTTCAGCCAGGGCCACTGTCTGGGGTGCAAACCGCTGGCTGCCATCCAAGTGGGGAACGGCCTCTTGGGTCCATCCTCCCCGGGAAGAAAACTCAACAATGGCGTTTCAAGTTTTGCTACATCTGAGCAGCCTCAGCCCTGCAGGCTGGATTCACTTTCTGCAGACTCAGCGGCCCCAGGTGTCTACGGCCCCTCTGTCCTCTGTGGGTCTCACTTTTCTGCGTGGGATGTTCCTCGTTCGCACCCTCTCTGCTTCAGTTGGCTGGTGGAATGAACCCCATTGACTTTTATTCTCTAAAAGGTTGGATTCATCTTTGCTGAGTCAACAACTGAGGAGAACAAAACAGAGAGAAAGAGGAATTAGAGCTGGGAGTTTTGCTGGGAGCGGTGGCTCACACCTGTAATCTCAGCACTTTGGGAGGCCGAGGCAAAAATTAGCTGAGTGTGGTGACACCCACCTGCAGTCCTAGCTACTCTGCAGGCTAAGGCAGGAGAATCGCTTGAACCCGGGAGGTGGAGGTTGCAGTGAGATTGCACCACTGCACTCCAGCCTGGGCGACAGAGTGAGACTCTGTCTCGAAACAAACAAACAGACAAACAAGAGCTGGGAGTGCATTGTCCCAGCGCCTACAGGCTATAATTAGGATGCCTGGCAGGGGTCAAGGTTGTCAGTCTCCAAAGCTCCAGCCAGTGTGTCTGTCCCTCAAAAGCACTAGTCCCAGTGCCACAGTGACCATCTGAAGTGGTGACAGTGGCCAGGCTGTGGCCAACGGGACTCCCCATCCCCACCGTAAACTTTTGCCTTTTCCTTCCCTTTTCAAATGGGCCTTAAAGCACTTCTGGAAATTAAAGGTTGATTTAGGATATCGACTCAGAAAATCCCAGTGTCCTCTGCCTGATTTCCATGCCTGATCAAAGGCTTCCCTGTAGGGTGCCGTGAGCTTGGGCTGTCTGGGCACCTGCAGGCCCTGGGGGTCACATGTCACAGGGGAGGAGGGAGGCCTCAGTCCCCGGGGTGAAGGGACACACCCACCCGCCCTGGTCTCCGAAGTTCTTCCCTCTCCCCATCTCCAGGGTGGAGAGGCAGCGAGTCAGGGATACGTTGGCGGAAGGTGGAGGCAACCTCCCTCTGGGATTTGAATCCAGCCCTCCCACCTGGCAGTCATGGGACCTCACTAAGCGGTTTAACTGCCAAGTCCCAGATCCCATCTGTGAAGCCAGGTGATAAAAGCTGTGGGTCACTGGATCTCCTGGGTTCCCAGAGGTGCCCATGGCCTTCTCTAGAACAGCAGCTCCCTGTGGGTGGTACCTGTGTTCCCAGGCACAGTCCCGCCTGGACGCCTCCAGCCCACCTGGGGCTGTGAATGAACCAGCACCCTTTCCCACCTCCTTCCAGCCCTCCGACCATGGCCTCTCGCAGGATCCCTGGGAATCACCCCCATCTGTCACTGTTTCCTCACCAGGACCCGCCACCGAGGCTGCCAGGGAAAAGCCACAGGATTTGTTTGCATCTGGGGAGGCAGCTCCACCTTCCTGGCATGAATGGTCACTAATGATTGGACTTTGTCAGCCTGCAAGGCAGGAAGGAGATTTACTCTCCGCAGACTGGAAAGTCCTTAGCTTTGTGCTTGCCACATAAATGGCATTTAATACATGCTCCCTGGACTCAGCACTGCTCCTGAAGGCCTGTATTGTGATCAACAGTTATCGTTTCTTCCACAAATGAGCTCATTCTTCTCCTCTCAGGGTCAACCCTTTCGCCTTCACTGACGCATCAGACACCAGCATTTGGAGGGACACCCACTCCTTCCTCTTCTGTCAGTTGCCTGTGGAAATTCCCGTCTCAAACACATGACTCCCCACAGAGTAGCACTCACTGATCATGGATCTTAACTTTAAAAGGTGAAAAATAAGTCAAGGCTTAAGGTAAAGTAACAGGAGGTGTGGATGTCTGAGCAATGCAGTGAACCAAGTCACGGGGCTGCGGAGATGTTCACAGCTGGGACTTTCCAGGCCTCCCGAACGCAGAGCGCCCGAAGACATCAGTGGCCACAGAGTGTGTTTCAGGTGTGATTTGGGGTCATTTATGCCAATTTTATTCTACTTTTATTTCCATCTGGTTTTCTTTCTATAAATTGCATACGTCATGCATGCTACGTTTTATAGTCATCCGTGTGACGTCCGTCTCGCACAGCGAGTTAAGGAGGACGTTCCCCTACAGCTGTACTTTTTACTCAGCAAAATAAAAAAGAATAAAGATGAGCTTGAAACTCCTTTGGAATCACTACATTATCTGGTGCTTAGCAAAAGCAATCCATGAATAACACACATGTACACACACAATACACATTCATACACACACACACAAACACGTCTGCACATATGTGTATACATATACATAGAGACATAGGCACACATGCTCTGAAGGTCTTACTCACTTTTCTATTTTTGCACCCATTAACCATCCCACCTCCCCCGGCCCCGCTACCCCTTCCAGCCTCTGGCAACCACCCTTCCCCACCCCATATCCATGAGTTCAATTGTTTCAATTTTTAAATCTGACAAATTAGTGAGAGAGAGAGCAATGTTTGCCTTTCTGTTCCTGGCTTAGAGAAATCATTTAAAAATTTCTGGTATGCTTGATGGTGACAACCAACAGCCTGTGAGTTGGGGCTGCTCCGGTGACGGGGGTGATGACGGGGAGGCTTCAGCCAGGTGGGCAACCGGGCCCCGACAATGGCCCAGCGGCGATGGGAGCCTGATGAATGTGCTGCAGGAGGTCGAGGCTGCACATCCATGTCCTCACGGCTGTGTGAATGGGTGTGAGACAGAGTTGTGCAAGTTCCAGCTGTGACTGATGAGAAAAATCACAGATATCACAATTTTCCCAGCCACAAAATGGGGGAGCAGCAGAGTGAGGACCCAGTGCAGAGGAGAGACAGACACACCTGCACACACACGGCGGGATGGGCAGCCGCACGCTCACCCCAGGACCTGGTGTGGAGGAGTACAGACACAGCTGCACACTCACGGCAGGACAGACAGCCACACACTCACCCCCGGACCTGGGGCGGAGGCAGAGACAGACACACCTGCACACTCACGGCAGGACAGACAGCCACACACTCATCCCCAGACCTGGGGCGGAGGCGGAGACAGACACAGCTGCACACTCACGGCAGGACAGACAGCCACACACTCACCCCAGGACCTGGGGCGGAGGCAGAGACAGACACACCTGCACACTCACGGTGGGATGGACAGCCACGCACTCACCCCTGCATCCTCACATCCTCCCCTGGAACACAAGTATTTTGCATCTATCATGTAAGTGTGCATGAGTGTGAATGAGTAGGTGTGACTTGTGCAACAGCCTGTGTGCGTGTGTAATGAGCATGGCTGTGTGTGCAAACTGGCATGAGAGTGTGGGTGTGTGTTGCTGTCCAGCTGAGAGGACTGTGGGGGGAGTGAGTGATGTCAGCCTCAGCCATGGCTTTCCATGCCCGACGTCTGAGCCAGCGCGGTCCCGCCTCCCACCTGCAGGCTGTGTGGGTCGCACCTGCAGTCTGCCCAGTGAGGCACAGGTGTTTCTCACAAGTAGGGGCTGCTCTCCTCACAGCTCTGCTCACACCCATCCATCTCAGGAACTGCAGGCTGAGGTAAAATAGGTTTTTAAAGTAAGAAAATTGACTGAGAGCATGAGCCTGTCTGGCCGTGTTGATGGATTGTGGCCTTGAAGTGAGCCCTTGTACGTTTGTAGACTAAGAAACTCGATCCATGCCAGGCAAAATGAAAACTGCATGAGAAAGGCTGTGACCCGGATTCCAAGGGCATCAGCCGGGATCCGGGAATCTGGTTTGGCTGCCGTGGCCGCTTGTGTCTGGTCCGCAGCGGCTCTGCTCAGGCCCAGATCCAGGCCTCTCCCGGAGAGCGATCCCTGCCCGCTCCTTCCTTCACTCACCACAGCTTGGCTCTCAGCTCTTAGCTCTGACCCTCCCCTCTGCGGTCCTGTGGATGTGTCCAGCTCTGTGGAAACCACCACTTTCAGGGTGAGGCCTCTGCCGTCCCAAATGCCCCTACTGGCCTTAAGATGTCCTTGAGACGGAGCCGTTCCCAGGGCTGCTGGCCATGACCTCAGGCACTGCAGGCCCCACCTGCCGGGTCCACAGCTGCCCTCTTGCTCAACGGCATTTCTTTGAACACGGCTTTCAGGTTTTCTTTACGGGGTGTTCATAAAATCACATGCCGTCTTCTCGATCATAATAAGACAGGAACAAGCCTCATGGACATCATGGGGCAGTCAAGGTGACCTGCTCTGCGAGGTGCTGCCTCGAGAGTGTGGATTCCCTCAACGAGAGGCAGCAGCCGCCCAGCCCCGGGAGCCCCTGCCCAGGTTCAAAGCCCTGAGTTTCATTTCAGTGTCTTCTGGATCTGAAGGAGGGGTCCCGTGAAGTACAGACAGCCTCTGTGTCTCCATAGCAGGGAGAAGCCCTCTCAATTGTCCCTTCCTGCAAATCCCCTCTCCTGATCCCAAAGCCACAACAGTGGAACCTTCTAGAAGGTGGATTTCCAAGGATTGTCCTTATCCTAAAACTGCATTCAGGAAAGACACATTGACATGACTGGGGGCAGAGATGTGTAATGCAAACAAAGGTGTCGCTTTCATGTAACCTGAAAACTGAATTATTCATTAAAGGTTATTAAATTGAATATTTTCACCAGCATCAACTATGATTTTGCCTCAGCTTTCAAGCAAAACTCTCCTGAGTACCCCTTAGTAATCCATTTCTACACCTTTTTTTTGTTTTGTTTTGTTTTTTGTTTTATTATACTTTAAATTTTAGGGTACATGTGCACAACGTGCAGGTTAGTTACATATGTATACATGTGCCATGCTGGTGTGCTGCACCCATTAACTTGCCATTTAGCATTAGGTATATCTCCCAATGCTATCCCTCCCCACTCCCCCCACCCCACAACAGTCCCCAGAGTGTCAGGTTCCCCTTCCTGTGTCCATGTGTTCTCATTGTTCAATTCCCGTCTATGAGTGAGAACATGCGGTGTTTGGTTTTTTGTCCTTGCGATAGTTTACTGAGAATGATGATTTCCAATTTCATCCATGTCCCTACAAAGGACATGAACTCATCATTTTTTATGGCTGCATAGTATTCCATGGTGTATATGTGCCACATTTTCTTAATCCAGTCTATCATTGTTGTACATTTGGGTTGGTTCCAAGTCTTTGCTATTGTGAATAATGCCGCAATAAACATACGTGTGCATGTGTCTTTATAGCAGCATGATTTATAGTCCTTTGGGTATATACCCAGTAATGGGATGGCTGGGTCAAATGGTATTTCTAGTTCTAGATCCCTGAGGAATTGCCCCACTGACTTCCACAATGGTTGAACTACCATTTCTACACTTTTTGAATGTGATGAGTGTTACGTGTATTTTACAGCATTCCAAACCTGACACTCAGTGAAACCACAAGGCTTCATTACAGGGAATATCGGTTTTTAAAAAGCATAGACTATTGAATTCATGAATAAAAGAAAAAGGAATTGCTATTAGGTGGAAATGCTGAAAAGAATGTATTGTTCATTTAGTTTTGAAAACAGCTCTATTTAATGCGTGTTCATAGCTGAAAGCACTGGTAAATCACGAGAGGAATCACAGGCTCTGTCCTCAGGCCCAGCCCGCTGCTGGCTGCCGGTTCCTGGGAGCATTCACACCTCACTCCTGCCAGTTCCCAGGAGCATTCACACCTCACTCCTGCCGGTCCCGGGAGCGTTCACACCTCACTCCTGCAGGGGAGGCTGCCCCTTAGTGTGCACCTCACTTTGTCTTCACCTTTCAAAACTGTGTTATGCATTATAATAAATCTCGTTAAATGAAAACTATGTATCAGAAAGATTAGAAAGACCACAAAACGTGTAGCCACACCTGAATTCCAGTGCCGTTGACTCTGCCAGACGTTGGCTGGGCATACTTGAGCAATTTGTTTAACCTTTCTGCACTGAATTTTTAAACTGCAAATTGACCATAATAACACTGGTTTCATGAAGTTTCCTAGGGATGCTGAAGACAAATGAGCCCAGTTAGACCCAGATGAAAGGAAGAAAGAGAAAAAGAGAGAGAGAGAGAGAGAGAGAACGAGGGCAGGGGAGAGGGAAAGGGCAGAAATGCAGCCTCATTCTCTCTCCTAAACCAGCTCAGCTATTCTGTAGCCTCTTGGTAACGTGGCTGCCTTCTCCTCTGTGGTGCCCCAAGGTGGGCTTTGCGGTCTGTGGTATTTCCACCTTGCCGAGGAACAGGCGCCTTCTCAGACCTCAGGCCCTGGGCCACTCTCCCTTTAACCAACACCATGAGATCTTTGCTCCCTCCTGGGCCCAACCGATGATGGTATTACCAAAGGCATTCACGTAAAATGCAAAATAAAGAAGACAAGGTTGTGAGTTAAACCTTGGAGCATTTTGATTCCGAGGATCTGGAATCTGTATCATTGTAACAGACACGACTCACACTCAGTTTTAAATCATAGGCAGGAGTTTGGGGAACAAGAAATAAGCACAGAAAATGGGCTAGGAGGACGGTGGATGAAACCAATGGGCCGATCACGGTTCCAGGATGGTCTTGCCGTGGAGGTGACAGGGTGAGCACTGCAGTGCAGGGCTGGGGGTGCCACAGGAATGGGTGCCCCAAGTAGGGCATCATTCAGGAAGGATGAGAAACCTGAGAACAGCTGGGTGGGAGCAGCTGGGTGGGAGCAGGGTCTGCCGGCTGCATGGGGGTGAGGAGAGGAGCCCATGAGGACCTGAGAGCAGTGAGGCCGGGGAGGAACCCTAATCCCTTATCTGCACATGACATGGGCCCTGCCAGAGCCCCATAGAGCTAGGAACAGAGCTGGGGAGGAGCGTTTGCCAGGCCTCCCATCCCCTCCTTCTGCCCACTGGGATTGCTCCTGAAGGAAGAAGAACCCATTGAGTCCCTTGTAAATGTGCTGGGGAGAGAACCCCTGACAGTGCCTGGTGCTCACTCCTGGGGAGCCACTGTCTGCCCTCTGCCCTCTCTCGGGTCACCCCAGCTCTCGGGTTGTTCTGGTACCGTGAAGTTTCTGGGCTCGGGTCCATGGCACCTGAAAAATGTTGCATAAGTGAAATGATCTTCAAAGCCCAAGAGGAGAGATGTTCCAGGCACCCCTCAGAGGCCCTATAAGGCAGGAAGGACAGTGGGGCTACAAGGGTCCCCAGCTTCTCCAGCTCGACCTGTGTCTGGAAATTACTCCCTGAAATTGTGAGCAGAGCTGGATGCTGGGTCAGTTCTGTCATCTGTGGGACTCTACCATTAATGGCTTCATTTATTTACATGGATCTAACCTTATATTTATCTACATAAAGAAATAAATTTGTCATTTGTTAGATTCACCTGTGCATATCTTTTTAAGAATATTTTCCTAGCCATTAAAGAACATAAGTCAATTTTCTTTTTTCATTTCCCTATTGCTATGTAACAAAAGGTAATATTCTATACTTTTTGTATTAAAGGACTTCAAATTACTGATACTTTAGATGACTTCTAAAGTCTTTGCTGTATTCTGAGTGAAGAATGTGAACCCCAGGTTAAAAAGATCAACAATTAAATCACAGGTGTGTGTTCACCAGGAGGCCTGGTGTTATTTTCTTGTTGGCCGTTTGCGACTGGCTGAGAGGGAAGATCTCGTGCCGCGTTCTCACCATGGGCACAGGTGCAAGGAAGCCTCCAGGAGGTGCAGAATTCCTCAATTGCTTTGATTTGGTGATGGTTTCACGGGTGTTTGCTCAGGTCAAGCCTCACCAAAGTGTACACATTAAATGTGTGCCCCTCTTTGAGTATCAATTATACCTCAAAAAAGTTGAAACACTTTTACACTTGAAATAATCTAAGTGACATTTCAATCTAAAGGTTTACAAAGCTATCGCCTACATAGCTGATTTTTCCATGAGTCTCATTTACAAGAGAAACACAATTATGAAGTCAGTACCCTGTAATTTTAAAGGGTAACGGAAGAAGCGTGAGGTTCTGTTAGAGCAGCGCTTACACTCTCCCCCATGTTTATTCCGTGGTTAACCACATGGTAGATCTGCAGTTGATTCAGGAAGATGAATTATCTTCAACACACAAAAGTTCAGTCCTCTGGCATGTACGAATCCTGGTGTGGTTTGTACACAACGTTTTGCTGGGGATGCGTGGGGAGAAGCTGTGGTAACAGGATCGGGATTCGTTCATGCTTCATTCATCCAGGAGGCCTGCGACTGCCCAGCACAGTGCGGGCTGAACCTCCAGCGCCGAGCACCAGACACTCCACCATCCTGAGGCACTTGTGCGGATGCAGGTGAGACACCCACACCAGGATGGTGTGCATGGGGGGTTGGGCTCCAGAGAACTTGAGATGAGATTCAACTGTGTGGATGGGGCTGGTGGAGGTGGTGGCTCCCTGGCTGGGGAGGTGTAAAGACAAATCCCGGTGACCCTGGCCCCAAAAAGCTGCCATGTACATTTTGCAGAAGACTATCCATGAAAACAGACTCAGAAGCAAAGAGGGGCCTCGACGGGCCCCCCCTCCCGTGTGCAATGCCAGGTCTTACTCTCTCCGCCCCCGAAGGGAGCGTCCTCCTCACCTCTCTGGTCCTCCTTCCCTTGCCTTGTTTGCAATTGTCCACTCAATTCCTGCAGCCCCAGTCTTTTTGATGTGGACTATTTTGAGCCCAACATAAATGAATTAACTAGCAGCATGTTTTTGCTGCTTCGTCCACTCACACACTGTCTGAGACCCATTCACATCTCCGGAGGTCCCTCACTCGCCTTGCGCTGGCTGACTCCACTGAGGGACTTGCTGGGACGTCCTCATCCATCTGCGGTGAACGAGCATTTGGATCTCTTCCCACCTGGGTTTGTGCAAACAGTGACACCAGGTGCATCTGAAATATGCCACGTGCCCAGGTGCACGCAGGGCGTGTGCAGCTCCCTGACCCCTCTGCGGCAGGAGAGCACTGAGGCCCAGAGTGAAGTGGGGAAGTGGGGAAGTGGGGAGGTGGGGGTGTGGGGCCAGGCTGGAGTCAGGGAGAGGACACTGGACTCTGGGCTTTATCTGAGGGCCGAGCAGCAGGTGTCATGGCAGATCAGATCTGGTGTTGAACTGGCCCGATTGTCCCATACAACTGATGTTCATGGTTTCTCTGAATAACACAGAAATGGATCCTTGTGGTCTTGAAACTTGAGAACATGGCATTTGTCTTATTTGAGTTCCTTTCTCAGGAAACTGACCATCAGGGCTCCCAGGTAGTGTGAAGGAACAGAGACTCACCAGATCACGGCATCTGGACAGTGAGACGCCAGACCCCTCACCCATCATGAGTGCCTGACCAGCCACCTGCCTCCTCCCGACCAACCCCTCTTCCTCACTCTCCCTAATTCCTGTTTTCCTTACACATAGTCACATTTCTTCCCTGCTATATAGTCAGTCAGGAAGATGGATTTCAGGCTGACCTCCCATCTCCAGGCCTGCAGCTCGTGATGCACGCCTTCCTCGTTGGCAGTAACCATCGTCTCAGTGACTGGCTTTCTGTGTGGTGAGCAGCGGGATCTGGACCAAACCCCTGTGTTTCTGGAACAGGGAGAGCAGCCTCAGCAGGCCCCCGGCCCTGAATGCAGTCATGACCACCAAGGACCTACACCAGCCCCCAGAGGTTTGTGTGGACAAGAAGAAAAGGCTCCTGAGGACCCAGGCAGAATTCCTGCAACGTCACGGAGAATCGCGCCACCCGGCCCATGCCCCTTGAAGGGCAGCTGCAAGATTCATCTCATTTGTCTTTCTTTCCTGGACATCTCCAAATCTCCTTTACCACAACCTTGTGATCCTGAGTTTCCATCAAGATGTGCATTGTTTTACTGTATTGCTTTAATTTACTCTGCCGGCTATCTGGAGAAATGCAACCTCATCAGCAGAAATTATTTCCTCCCTGACACTTTTTAAATCTGTTATTTCCTATAGCCAGGTACTGAGCCCTTCAATTGAGGTCTAAACCCTCCACCCTCTTCCTCTGGGATTGCCAAGCCTGTGGTTTCAGTTCCATGCTCCCGGGTAGATTATGTCAACTCAAAGTCCAACGTGCTTATAAAATACTTGTTGTGGTTTTTTCTTAATTTTAGGAGTTTTTTTAAATATGTTGTCATCTCATGGAGGTGACACCCTCTGTCTTTGACTTGTGGGAACCTTCCTCCTTCAGTCTGTGTGTACTGAAGCCAGTGTTTGCTGTACAGCCTCTCAACTGCAGCAGCCAACAGTGATGTGCAGGTGCTCACGCCGTTGCCCCAGAGAGCTCCTCCATTCTCCCCTCCACCCATAGCCTCTCGAAACCACTGCCCTGCTCCCCGACACGGTAGCACTGTCTTCTCCAAGATGTCATGTGGTGGCATCCTTCGGCCTGTGCCCACCGAAACTAGCTTCCTTCACCGGGCATGTGGCCTGGGAGACCTGGGGCATTGTGGGCGCATCTTTCCACTGCAGGTTGGTGCTTCCTATGTGGAAGCATCCGTGTTGGTTCACGCCTCCTCCTGCCGATGGACATTTTGTTTTCTTCCAGTTATTGGCAATGAGGAATGAGGCCTAAACACTTGTGTGCAGGTTTGTGTGTGCACGTTTAAGTTTTCTCTTGGGGGAAATTTCAGGAGCGGGGTTGCTGGATGACGTGGTAAGGATGTGCTTAACTTCATAAGAAACTCCTGGACCACTTTCCAGCATGGTGGGACCCCTCCCATTCCCACTGTAGCTTATGAGGGTCCCAGTTCCTCTGCATCATCTCTAGAACCTGGGTTGGCCCATGGTTTTTGTCTGTTTTTAGCCATTTTAATAGATTTGCAGAGGTTCTGTTGATTGGCATTTCTCCAGCATCTCTATGATGTTGAGCCTCTTTCTCGGGCAATATGCCCTCCTTATACCTTCTTTGGTGAGGCCTCCATTCAAATATTTGCCCTCTCTTTAATACTGGGGTTTTTACTTTCTTATGGTTAAGTTTTGATGGTTCTTCATATATTCTGTGTGCCAGTATGTTGTGAGACGTGTGATTCACAAATATTTTTTTCTAGACCATAGTTTGTGTTTCATTCTCTTTAGATTTTTATATTGCTTTATAGAATTATAATTTCAAATTTATGATTAAATTTGTCAATCTTTTATGAATCATGCTTTTGGTGTCATGTCTAAGAACTTTTCGCCTAACCCCAGGCTGTACAAAAACCCCTGTGTTTTTATCTAAGGGTTTTATAGCGTTATGTTCTCCATTTAGGCCTGTGATAAATGTTGAGTAACATTTTGTGTCAGCTATGGCCGTACCTTTCTCCATCTCTGACAGTATCGTGGGTGTTTGCAGCTCCCAGTGCCCCGTGCTGTTCCCGTCTTCTTGGTCCGCTCTTCCTGTGAGTTTCAGGGCATGTCTTAGTGCTGGCGCTGTCCTGGTCCATCAGGGATCCCATGGGCTTGTCCGTGTGGGAAAGTTGGGACTGTGATGTTGACGGGATGTCCTGTGAGTTGGGGGAGGTGCTGACGGGGGTTTCCATGTAGGAGAGAGAGGTGTTTGGTTTTCTGGAGGGGGCAGACTTGAGAGGGGACAAACTTGAGAAATGCCACCAATGAGAGGCCCAGGCAGAGCAGGTCTCAGGGCCACCCAGCCCTGTGGGAGCCATACGTGGATGTGTCAGTGGCCATGCCAGGAGGTAAACCCTCAACCAAGGGCCTCTGGGTGTCCACGGCCAAGTCTTGTTCAAGAGGTGCATTCAGCTGAGCCAACCATGGCAGAAATGCATAAGGGAGATCCCACGTTTCCTCTGTTTAAATCCGCTGCTAATCCCACCCAACTCATAGAAGGAGCCAAGTCCTCACAGCAGCCTGCAACCCCCACCTGACTCAGCCTCCTCTCGGCTCCGATTCTCTGTACCCGTCTACACCTCTCTGTCTCTTCTCCCACCAGAGAGGAGATCCTGCACGTTCATCCTGGTGGATTCAAACCCATCTTTGCCACACAGATAGTCACCAGAATGAATACACATAATCTATAAAGAGTCCTCTTGAAAAAGAAAATGGTAGGCCAGGCATGGTGGCTCACGCCTGTAATCCCAGCACTTTGGGAGGCTGAGACGGGAGGATCACCTGAGGTCAGGAGTTTGAGACCAGCCTGGACAACATGGTGAAACCCCATCTCTAGTAAAAATATAAAAATTAGCTGGGCATGGTGGTGGGTGCCTGTAATCCCAGCTACTCGGGAGGCTGAGGCAGGAGAATCACTTGAACCCAGAAGGTGGAGGCTGCAGTGAGCGGAGATCGCGCCACTGTACTCCAGCCTGGGCGACAGAGTGAGACTGTGTCTCAAAAACATAATAGGAATAATAAAAGAAAAGTGCAAAAATTCAAACAACTTAACAGAAACTGGGCAAAAGAGCTGAACCGGCCCTCCACAGAAGAGGAAATGTGGAGGAATGGCTAATGAAAACATGAAGAGGGGCTCAGCCTAACGGGGAGATATCACGTGACACCCACCAGATGGGCAAAAATCCCACCACCCACAACCCAACCCATGCAGGTGTTGGGGAGAATGGAGAGAAGCAGGAACACCAGGCACTGCTAAGAACGGTTGTGAAGAATATTTTTGTTATGCTTGTATATGAAAGGGTGTGTGTTGTGGGTTATGAGGAAAATTACATGTCTTACCTGGGATGAAATTTTAAAACTTGAAAGCTACTGACCAGAAGAAACCTGCACTTGTGTACAAAAGAAACACCCAAGAACGTTCCCAACAAAACACAGTCCTCAGGGCCCCAACCTGGCCAAGCACTCATCCACAGGAAGATGAAGACATTTCCCATGTTCCCCTCAGACGACGGGAGATCACGCAGCAATGAAAATGAACCATGTCAGTGTGGGTGGGTCTCAGGGAGAGAATGGAGGACAGAAATAGACATAGAGCAGACGCTCAGAGCCATGCAGTGTAGGAGCAGCCAAGCAGGAGAATTTCCTCACATCAAAGTTCAAAACTACAGCCGAGGCAACAGAGCAAGACCCTGCCTCAAAAAGAAAACAAAGTTCCAAAACTAAATGGTGTATTGTTTAGGGATGTACACATATGCGGTGAAAGAAATGTACTATGAATAAAAGTGTGGGAATAATGAAGACTAAAGCAGGAAGTGGTTCCCTCTGTAGGAGAAGGGAGGGGACTGGGACTCGGGCAGGGCCTCCAGGGAGCATCCAAAGTTATGTCTCTTCAGATTCTATTCCCTAAACTTGGTGGAGGTCCTCTGTGTCCAATGTGTCAATATTCTTTATACCTTACCCATATTGTACAAATACTTTATTTCTATTCAATGTTTAGAAGACAGTTATTAACAAGATGCATTAAATAGCAAGATGGCTGATGAACATCAGGAAGGAACATCCATGAGGTTCCATCCATGGAACCTCACCATGGATACGCTTGTGATCAAGGGCCTGGTCTCCCCTCAAGACACAGTCAGAGATCAGAGGCCACACCATCATAGCAGTGGAGCAGGACCAGCTGGGACAGGGTCCTTCTGTAACACCTGCTGCATCACCAGGCTGTGTGAATGGATTCAGCTGCCAGAACTCACAGAGAATCAGTATCAGCACTGAAACCTCACAGGAAAAATGGTAAGTTCTAAGTTTCTCCATTAATAGTAACTCTCAGATTAATCTCTGTCATCCATCACTTCTCCATGAAATAACTTTTTACAGCTTTTCATGGGTCTATGTTTCAATTTATATTTTATTTTACTAACTGATTGAAAATATATATATATATTGTGTGTGGTGTGTGATTTTGTCTGTTAGGATAATCAGAGTTTAATTTCTATTATTATTATTCCAATATCATTTAATTTTTTTTAAGCTTTTCAATTCCTGAGGGTATTAATCAGGGTCTTTCTGTCTCGTGAGACAGAAAACAAATCCAAACTGTGTAAGAGAAAAAGGAATGCATTGATCCCAAGGACTGAGAAGCTCCCAGGCTTAACTTGCTTGGGATTCAGCTACATGTACAGTTTCCAGTGGCGTCCTGTAACTCTCTCTCTCTCTCTACTTCCCCAAACATCAGCTCCACATTTAGCTCCATGAACTTCAGACTTAAACAGCATCACTGGCTCTTGACCAGGATTCCAGCTCCACAAACCTCAAACTAGAAAGCCAGACCGGCTTCTCCGCAGGTCTCCAGCTCCAAAACCTAAGACATCAGTGACAGTACCTACTCCTCCCGGGGGCTCCTCCCGGGGGCTCCAGCCCTGAGACCCTCAGACTTGAACCGCAGCACCAGCTCTTCCCCAGATCTCCAGCTCCACGAACCTCAGACTTAAACAACAGCAGCATCGGCTCACCTGTGGGTCTATAGCTCCACAACCCTCAAGCTAGGAAAACATCAGCTCCTCCCCAGGTCTCCAACTGCACGACCCTCCAACTAGAAACACACCAGCTCCTCCCTCAGTCTCCAGCTCCACAAGCCTCACACTAGAACAGCAACACCAGCTCCTCCGTGGGTCTCCAGCTTTACAACCTAAGACATTAGTGGCAGCACCGGCTCCTCCTGGGGGCTCAAGCTCCAAGACTCTCAGACTTGAGCCTCAGCACTGGCTCTTCCCTGGATCTCCAGCTCGACAACCTTCAGACTTAAACAACAGAAGAAACAGCTCCTCCCTGGGTTTCCAGCTCCACGACCCTCAACTAGAAACACACCAGCTCCTCCCTGGGTCTCCAGCTCCACGACCCTCAACTAGAACAACACCGGTCCGTGCTGTATCTCCAGATCCATGACCCTCAACTAGAAACACCAACACCGGCTCCTCTGTGGGTTTCCAACCCCTCCCATAGATTTCAGCTCCAGGACCCTCAGATTTGAACCACAGGACGACCTCCTCCCTGGATCTCCAGCTGCACAAACCTCAACCTAGAACATCAGCTCCTCCCAGGGTCTCCAGCTGCACGACCCTCAAACTAGAACATCAGCTCCTCCCAGGGTCTCCAGCTGCACGACCCTCAAACTAGAACATCAGCTCCTCCCAGGGTCTCCAGCTGCACGACCCTCAACCTAGAACATCAGCTCCTCCCAGGGTCTCCAGCTGCACGACCCCCAACCTAGAACATCAGCTCCTCCCAGGGTCTCCAGCTGCACGACACTCAACCTAGAACATCAGCTCCTCCCAGGGTCTCCAGCTGCACGACTCTCAAACTAGAACATCAGCTCCTCCCAGGGTCTCCAGCTGCACGACCCCCAACCTAGAACATCAGCTCCTCCCAGGGTCTCCAGCTGCACGACCCCCAACCTAGAACATCAGCTCCTCCCAGGGTCTCCAGCTGCACGACCCTCAACCTAGAACATCAGCTCCTCCCAGGGTCTCCAGCTGCACGACGTCCAACCTAGAACATCAGCTCCTCCCAGGGTCTCCAGCTGCACGACCCTCAACCTAGAACATCAGCTCCTCCCAGGGTCTCCAGCTGCACGACCCTCAACCTAGAACATCAGCTCCTCCCAGGGTCTCCAGCTGCACGACCCTCAACCTAGAACATCAGCTCCTCCCAGGGTCTCCAGCTGCACGACCCTCAACCTAGAACATCAGCTCCTCCCAGGGTCTCCAGCTGCACGACCCTCAAACTAGAACATCAGCTCCTCCCAGGGTCTCCAGCTGCACGACCCTCAAACTAGAACATCAGCTCCTCCCAGGGTCTCCAGCTGCACGACCCTCAAACTAGAACATCAGCTCCTCCCAGGGTCTCCAGCTGCACGACCCTCAAACTAGAACATCAGCTCCTCCCAGGGTCTCCAGCTGCACGACCCTCAAACTAGAACATCAGCTCCTCCCAGGGTCTCCAGCTGCACGACCCTCAAACTAGAACATCAGCTCCTCCCAGGGTCTCCAGCTGCACGACCCTCAAACTAGAACATCAGCTCCTCCCAGGGTCTCCAGCTGCACGACCCTCAAACTAGAACATCAGCTCCTCCCAGGGTCTCCAGCTGCACGACCCTCAAACTAGAACATCAGCTCCTCCCAGGGTCTCCAGCTGCACGACCCTCAACCTAGAACATCAGCTCCTCCCAGGGTCTCCAGCTGCACGACCCTCAACCTAGAACATCAGCTCCTCCCAGGGTCTCCAGCTGCACGACCCTCAAACTAGAACATCAGCTCCTCCCAGGGTCTCCAGCTGCACGACCCTCAAACTAGAACATCAGCTCCTCCCAGGGTCTCCAGCTGCACGACCCTCAAACTAGAACATCAGCTCCTCCCAGGGTCTCCAGCTGCACGACCCTCAAACTAGAACATCAGCTCCTCCCAGGGTCTCCAGCTGCACGACCCTCAAACTAGAACATCAGCTCCTCCCAGGGTCTCCAGCTGCACGACCCTCAAACTAGAACATCAGCTCCTCCCAGGGTCTCCAGCTGCACGACCCTCAAACTAGAACATCAGCTCCTCCCAGGGTCTCCAGCTGCACGACCCTCAAACTAGAACATCAGCTCCTCCCAGGGTCTCCAGCTGCACGACCCTCAAACTAGAACATCAGCTCCTCCCAGGGTCTCCAGCTGCACGACCCTCAAACTAGAACATCAGCTCCTCCCAGGGTCTCCAGCTGCACGACCCTCAAACTAGAACATCAGCTCCTCCCAGGGTCTCCAGCTGCACGACCCTCAAACTAGAACATCAGCTCCTCCCAGGGTCTCCAGCTGCACGACCCTCAAACTAGAACATCAGCTCCTCCCCGGGTCTCCAGCTGCATGACTCTCAAACTAGAACATCAGCTCCTCCCAGGATCTCCAGCTGCACGACTCTCAAACTAGAACATCAGCTCCTCCCAGGGTCTCCAGCTGCACGACCCTCAAACTAGAACATCAGCTCCTCCCAGGGTCTCCAGCTGCACGACTCTCAAACTAGAACATCAGCTCCTCCCAGGGTCTCCAGCTGCACGACTCTCAAACTAGAACATCAGCTCCTCCCAGGGTCTCCAGCTGCACGACCCTCAAACTAGAACATCAGCTCCTCCCAGGATCTCCAGCTGCACGACCCTCAAACTAGAACATCACCTCCTCCCCGGATCTCCAGCTGCACGACTCTCAAACTAGAACATCAGCTCCTCCCAGGGTCTCCAGCTGCACGACCCTCAACCTAGAACATCAGCTCCTCCCCGGATCTCCAGCTGCACGACTCTCAAACTAGAACATCAGCTCCTCCCAGGGTCTCCAGCTGCACGACCCTCAACCTAGAACATCAGCTCCTCCCCGGATCTCCAGCTGCACGACTCTCAAACTAGAACATCAGCTCCTCCCAGGGTCTCCAGCTGCACGACTCTCAAACTAGAACATCAGCTCCTCCCAGGATCTCCAGCTGCACGACTCTCAAACTAGAACATCACCTCCTCCCTGGGTCTCCAGCTGCACGACCCTCAAACTAGAACATCAGCTCCTCCCAGGGTCTCCAGCTGCACGACCCTCAACCTAGAACATCAGCTCCTCCCAGGGTCTCCAGCTGCACGACCCTCAAACTAGAACATCAGCTCCTCCCAGGGTCTCCAGCTGCACGACCCTCAAACTAGAACATCAGCTCCTCCCAGGGTCTCCAGCTGCACGACCCTCAAACTAGAACATCAGCTCCTCCCAGGGTCTCCAGCTGCACGACCCTCAACCTAGAACATCAGCTCCTCCCCGGATCTCCAGCTGCACGACTCTCAAACTAGAACATCAGCTCCTCCCAGGGTCTCCAGCTGCACGACTCTCAAACTAGAACATCAGCTCCTCCCAGGGTCTCCAGCTGCACGACTCTCAAACTAGAACATCAGCTCCTCCCAGGATCTCCAGCTGCACGACTCTCAAACTAGAACATCACCTCCTCCCTGGATCTCCAGCTGCACGACCCTCAAACTAGAACATCAGTTCCTCCCCGGGTCTCCAGCTGCACGACCCTCAAACTAGAACATCAGCTCCTCCCCGGATCTCCAGCTGCACGACCCTCAAACTAGAACATCAGCTCCTCCCGGGTCTCCAGCTGCACGACCCTCAAACTAGAACATCAGCTCCTCCCAGGGTCTCCAGCTGCACGACTCTCAAACTAGAACATCAGCTCCTCCCAGGGTCTCCAGCTGCACGACCCTCAAACTAGAACATCAGCTCCTCCCAGGGTCTCCAGCTGCACGACCCTCAAACTAGAACATCAGCTCCTCCCAGGGTCTCCAGCTGCACGACCCTCAACCTAGAACATCAGCTCCTCCCCGGATCTCCAGCTGCACGACTCTCAAACTAGAACATCAGCTCCTCCCAGGGTCTCCAGCTGCACGACCCTCAACCTAGAACATCAGCTCCTCCCCGGATCTCCAGCTGCACGACTCTCAAACTAGAACATCAGCTCCTCCCAGGGTCTCCAGCTGCACGACTCTCAAACTAGAACATCAGCTCCTCCCAGGATCTCCAGCTGCACGACTCTCAAACTAGAACATCACCTCCTCCCTGGGTCTCCAGCTGCACGACTCTCAAACTAGAACATCAGCTCCTCCCAGGGTCTCCAGCTGCACGACCCTCAACCTAGAACATCAGCTCCTCCCCGGATCTCCAGCTGCACGACTCTCAAACTAGAACATCAGCTCCTCCCAGGGTCTCCAGCTGCACGACTCTCAAACTAGAACATCAGCTCCTCCCAGGGTCTCCAGCTGCACGACTCTCAAACTAGAACATCACTTCCTCCCAGGATCTCCAGCTGCACGACTCTCAAACTAGAACATCACCTCCTCCCTGGATCTCCAGCTGCACGACCCTCAAACTAGAACATCAGTTCCTCCCAGGGTCTCCAGCTGCACGACCCTCAAACTAGAACATCAGCTCCTCCCCGGATCTCCAGCTGCACGACCCTCAACCTAGAACATCAGCTCCTCCCAGGGCCTCCAGCTGCACGACCCCCAACCTAGAACATCAGCTCCTCCCAGGGTCTCCAGGTGCATGACCCCCAACCTAGAACATCAGCTCCTCCCAGGGTCTCCAGCTGCACGACCCGCAACCTAGAACATCAGCTCCTCCCAGGGTCTCCAGCTGCACGACCCCCAACCTAGAACATCAGCTCCTCCCAGGGTCTCCAGCTGCACGACCCTCAACCTAGAACATCAGCTCCTCCCAGGGTCTCCAGCTGCACGACCCTCAACCTAGAACATCAGCTCCTCCCAGGGTCTCCAGCTGCACGACCCTCAACCTAGAACATCAGCTCCTCCCAGGGTCTCCAGCTGCACGACCCTCAACCTAGAACATCAGCTCCTCCCAGGGTCTCCAGCTGCACGACCCTCAACCTAGAACATCAGCTCCTCCCAGGGTCTCCAGCTGCACGACCCTCAACCTAGAACATCAGCTCCTCCCAGGGTCTCCAGCTGCACGACCCTCAAACTAGAACATCAGCTCCTCCCAGGGTCTCCAGCTGCACGACCCTCAAACTAGAACATCAGCTCCTCCCAGGGTCTCCAGCTGCACGACCCTCAAACTAGAACATCAGCTCCTCCCAGGGTCTCCAGCTGCACGACCCTCAAACTAGAACATCAGCTCCTCCCAGGGTCTCCAGCTGCACGACCCTCAAACTAGAACATCAGCTCCTCCCAGGGTCTCCAGCTGCACGACCCTCAAACTAGAACATCAGCTCCTCCCAGGGTCTCCAGCTGCACGACCCTCAAACTAGAACATCAGCTCCTCCCAGGGTCTCCAGCTGCACGACCCTCAAACTAGAACATCAGCTCCTCCCCGGGTCTCCAGCTGCACGACCCTCAAACTAGAACATCAGCTCCTCCCCGGGTCTCCAGCTGCACGACTCTCAAACTAGAACATCAGCTCCTCCCCGGGTCTCCAGCTGCACGACTCTCAAACTAGAACATCAGCTCCTCCCAGGGTCTCCAGCTGCACGACTCTCAAACTAGAACATCAGCTCCTCCCAGGGTCTCCAGCTGCACGACTCTCAAACTAGAACATCAGCTCCTCCCAGGGTCTCCAGCTGCACGACCCTCAAACTAGAACATCAGCTCCTCCCAGGATCTCCAGCTGCACGACCCTCAAACTAGAACATCACCTCCTCCCCGGATCTCCAGCTTCACGACCCTCAAACTAGAACATCAGCTCCTCCCCGGGTCTCCAGCTGCACGACCCTCAACCTAGAACATCAGCTCCTCCCCGGATCTCCAGCTGCACGACCCTCAAACTAGAACATCAGCTCCTCCCAGGGTCTCCAGCTGCACGACCCTCAACCTAGAACATCAGCTCCTCCCCGGATCTCCAGCTGCACGACCCTCAAACTAGAACATCAGCTCCTCCCAGGGTCTCCAGCTGCACGACTCTCAAACTAGAACATCAGCTCCTCCCAGGGTCTCCAGCTGCACGACTCTCAAACTAGAACATCAGCTCCTCCCCGGATCTCCAGCTGCACGACTCTCAAACTAGAACATCAGCTCCTCCCAGGGTCTCCAGCTGCACGACTCTCAAACTAGAACATCAGCTCCTCCCAGGGTCTCCAGCTGCACGACTCTCAAACTAGAACATCAGCTCCTCCCAGGATCTCCAGCTGCACGACTCTCAAACTAGAACATCACCTCCTCCCTGGATCTCCAGCTGCACGACCCTCAAACTAGAACATCAGTTCCTCCCAGGGTCTCCAGCTGCACGACCCTCAAACTAGAACATCAGCTCCTCCCCGGATCTCCAGCTGCACGACCCTCAAACTAGAACATCAGCTCCTCCCGGGTCTCCAGCTGCACGACCCTCAAACTAGAACATCAGCTCCTCCCAGGGTCTCCAGCTGCACGACTCTCAAACTAGAACATCAGCTCCTCCCAGGGTCTCCAGCTGCACGACCCTCAAACTAGAACATCAGCTCCTCCCAGGGTCTCCAGCTGCACGACCCTCAAACTAGAACATCAGCTCCTCCCAGGGTCTCCAGCTGCACGACCCTCAAACTAGAACATCAGCTCCTCCCAGGGTCTCCAGCTGCACGACTCTCAAACTAGAACATCAGCTCCTCCCAGGGTCTCCAGCTGCACGACCCTCAAACTAGAACATCAGCTCCTCCCAGGGTCTCCAGCTGCACGACCCTCAAACTAGAACATCAGCTCCTCCCAGGGTCTCCAGCTGCACGACCCTCAAACTAGAACATCAGCTCCTCCCAGGGTCTCCAGCTGCACGACCCTCAAACTAGAACATCAGCTCCTCCCAGGGTCTCCAGCTGCACGACCCTCAAACTAGAACATCAGCTCCTCCCAGGGTCTCCAGCTGCACGACCCTCAAACTAGAACATCAGCTCCTCCCAGGGTCTCCAGCTGCACGACCCTCAAACTAGAACATCAGCTCCTCCCAGGGTCTCCAGCTGCACGACCCTCAAACTAGAACATCAGCTCCTCCCAGGGTCTCCAGCTGCACGACCCTCAAACTAGAACATCAGCTCCTCCCAGGGTCTCCAGCTGCACGACCCTCAAACTAGAACATCAGCTCCTCCCAGGGTCTCCAGCTGCACGACCCTCAAACTAGAACATCAGCTCCTCCCAGGGTCTCCAGCTGCACGACCCTCAAACTAGAACATCAGCTCCTCCCCGGGTCTCCAGCTGCACGACTCTCAAACTAGAACATCAGCTCCTCCCAGGGTCTCCAGCTGCACGACTCTCAAACTAGAACATCAGCTCCTCCCAGGGTCTCCAGCTGCACGATCCTCCAACTAGAATAAACACCAGGTCCTCCCCAGGTCTCCAGCTCCATGACACTCAATCTGGAACATCAGCTCCTTCTCGGGTCTCCAACTGCATGACCCTCAAACTAGAAAAACAGCAGCAAACTAAAAATGATCCCTGGGTTTTTCTAGTTTGATGGTCGTGCAGCTGGACACCTGAGAAGGAGCTGATCTTAGTCTAGTTTGAGCGTCGTGCAGCTGGACACCCAGGGAGGAGCTGGAGTTTTTCTAGTTTGCGGGTCGTGCAGCTGGACACCCGGGAAGGAGCTGATTTTAATCTAATTTGAGCGTTGTGGAGCAGGACACCCAGGGAGGAGCTGGTGTTTTTCTAATTTGAGGGTCATGGAGCTGGACACCCTGGGGGGTCAATGTTTTTCTAGTTTGAGGTCATTTGAGGGTCAGCTGCACGACCCTCAAACTAGAAAAACACCAGCTGCTACCCTGGGTATCCAGCTCCACAAACCTCACATGAGAAAAACACCAGCTCCTCTCCAGATCTCCGGCTCCACAACCCACAAACTAGAACATCAGCAGCTCCTCCCCGGGTCTCCAGCTCCACGACCCTCAAACTAGGAAAACATCAGCTCCTCCCTGTGTCTCCAGCTCCATAACCCTCCGATCAGAAAAACATGAACTTCTACCTGGGTCTACAGCTGCAGGAGCCTCAAACTAGAACATCAGCTCATCCCTGGGTCTCCAGCTCCACGACCCTCAGACTTAAGAGCAGCACAAGCTCCTCCCTGTGTCTCCAGCTCCATGACCCTCGAACTAGGAAAACATCAGGTCCCCCCGGTGTCTCCAGCTCTAGGACCCTCTGATCAGAAAAACATCAGCTCCTATCTGGGTCTTCAGCTCCAGGAGCCTCAAACTAGAATATCAGCAGCTCCTCCCCAGGTCTCCAGCTGCACAAACCTCAACCTAGAACAACATCAGCTCCTCTCCAGGTCTCCAGCTGCTGGACACTCAAACTAGAACATCAGCTCCTCCCTGAGTCTCCACCTGCACGACCCTCAATTAGAACAAAATCAGCTCCTCTCTGGATTTCCAGCTCCAACAACCTCAAACCAGAACAATACCAGTTCCTCCCTTTGTCTCCAGCTCCATGACCTTTTGATCAGAAAACATGAGCCGCTACCAGAGTCTCCAGATGCAGGAGCCTCAAACTAGAACATCAGCTCCTCTCCAGGTCTCCAGTTGCAAAACCCTCAAACTAGGACATCAGCTCCTCCCTGGGTCTCCAGCTGCACGACCCTCAGACAGGAACATCAGCTCCTCCCCGGGTCTCCAGCTACACAACTCGCAAACTAGAACATCAGCCCCACTCCGGGTCTCCAGCTGTATGACACTCAGACTAGAAAGAGGCAACCTCCTCCCGGGTTCCACAGCATGACCCTCCAATTAAAAAACTCCTGCTCCCCCTGGGGTATCCAGCTGCACGACCCTCAAACTGTAACATCAGCTGCCCCCCAAGTCTCCAGCTGCACTGCCCTCTAACTGGAATATCAGCTCCCCGACGGGTTTCCAGCTACACTGCCCTCAAACTGGAACATCAGCTTCCCAGCCCTCAAACTGGAACATCAGCTCCCCAGCTCTCAAACTGGAACATCAGCTCCCCAGCCCTCAAACTGGAACATCAGATCCCTTCCGGGTTTCCAGCTGCATGGCCCTCAAACTGGAACATCATCTCCCCCCGTGGTCTCCAGATGCACGGCCCTCAAACTGGAACATCAGCACCACCAGGGTCTCCAGCTGCATGGCCCTCAAACTGGAACATCAGCTGCCCCCTGGGTCTCCAGCTGCATGGCCCTCAAACTGGAACATCAGCTCCCCCCAGGGTCTCCAGCTGCACGGCTCTAAAACCAAAACATCAGCTCCCCCCGGGTCTACAGCAGCACGGCCCTCAAACTGCAACTTCAGCTCCCCACCGGGTCTCCAACTGAACGGCCCTCAAACTGGAATATCAGCTCCCCAGCTGTCAAACAGGAACATCAGCACCCCCCAGTGTCTCCAGCTGCATGACTCTCAAACTAGAACATCAGCTCCCCTCAGGGTCTCCAGCTGCACGGCCCTCAAACTGGAACATCAGCTCCTGCCCAGGTATCCAGCTGCACAGCCAGCAAACTGCAAAATCAGCTCCCCACTGGTCTCCAGCTGCACCACCCTCAAACTGCATCATCAGCTTCCCGGCCCTCAAACTGGAACATCAGCTCCCCAGCCCTCAAACTGAAACATCAGATACACCCCAGGTATCCAGCTGCACGGCCCTCAAACTGCAACATCAGCTTCCCCTGGGTCTCCAGCTGCACGGCCCTCAAACTGGAACATCAGCTCCCCCAGGTCTCCAGCTGCACGGCCCTCAAACTGCAACATCAACTCCTCCACGTGTCTCCAGCTGCAGGGTGCTCAAGCTAGAACATCAGCTCCCCCCAGTGTCTCCAGCTGCACGGCCCTAAAACTGAAACATCAGCTCCCCCCGGGTCTCCAGCTGCATGGCCCTAAAACTGCAACATCAGCTCCCTGCCAGGTCTCCAGCTGCACGGCCCTCAAACAGGAACATCAGCTCCCCAGCCCTCAAACTGGAACATCAGCTCCCCCCAGGGTCTCCAGCTGCATGACCCTCAAACTAGAACATCAGCTCCTCCCAGGGTCTCCAGCTGCACGGCCCTCAAACTGGATCATCAGCTCTCCCCAGGATCTCCAGCTGCACAGCCCTCAAGCAGGAACATCAGTTCCTTGCTGAGTCTCCAGCTGGAAGGCCCTCAAACCAGATCATCAGCTCCCCAGCCCTCAAACTGGAAGATCAGCTCCCTCCAGGGTCTCCAGCTGCACAGCCCTCAAACTGGAACATCAGCTCCCTGCTGGGTCTCCAGCTGGAAGGCCCTCAAACTGCAACATCAGCTCCCTGCCAGGTCTCCAGCTGCAGGGCCCTCAAACAGGAACATCAGCTCCCTGCCAGGTCTCCAGCTGCAAGGCCCTCAAACTGCAACATCAGCTCCCACCCCAGGTCTCCAGGTGCATGACCCTAAAACTGGAACATCAGCTGCCCCCTGGGTCTCCAGCTGCATGGCCCTCAAACTGAAACATCAGCTGCCCCCCAGATCTCCAGCTGCACGGCCCTCAAACTGCAACATCAGCTCCCCACCAGGTCTCCAGCTGCACGGCCCTCAAACAGGAACATCAGCTCCCCCGAGGGTCTCCTGCTGCACGGCCCTCAAACTGGAACATCAGCTCCCACCAGAGTCTCCAGCAGCATGACCCTCAAACTAGAACATCAGCTCCCCCGCAGTGTCTCCAGCTTCACGTCCCTCAAAGTGGAATATCAGCTCCCCCAGGTCTCCAGCTGTGCAGCTCTCAAACTGGAACATCAGCTCCTCCCTGTGTCTACAGCTGCAGGCCCCTCAAACTAGAATATCAGCTCCCACTCAGGGTCTCCAGCTGCATGGCCCTCAAACTGCAACATCAGCTCCCCCCCGGGTCTCCAGCTGCATGGCCCTCAAACTGCAACATCAGCTGCCCCCCAGGTCTCCAGCTGCATGGCCCTCAAACTGCAACATCAGCTCCCCACCAGGTCTCCAGCTGCACGGCCCTCAAACAGGAACATCAGCTCCCCCGAGGGTCTCCTGCTGCACGGCCCTCAAACTGGAACATCAGCTCCCACCAGGGTCTCCAGCAGCATGACCCTCAAACTAGAACATCAGCTCCCCCGCAGTGTCTCCAGCTGCACGGCCCTCAAACTGGAATATCAGCTCCCCCAGGTCTCCAGCTGCGCAGCTCTCAAACTGGAACATGAGCTCCTCCCCGTATCTACAGCTGCAGGGCCCTCAAACTAGAATATCAGCTCCCCCTCAGGGTCTCCAGCTGCACGGCCCTCAAACTGGAACATCAGCTCCCACCAGGGTCTCCAGCTGCATGACCCTGAAACTAGAACATCAACTCCCCCCTAGTGTCTCCAGCTGCACGGACCCTCAAACTGGAATATCAGCTCCCCCCAGGTCTCCGGCTGCACGGCTCTCAAACTGGAACATCAGCTCCTCCCTGTGTCTCCAGCTGCAAGGACCTCAAACTAGAACATCAGCTCCCCCTCAGGGTCTCCAGCTGCACGGCCCTCAAACTGGAACATCAGCTCCCTGGCCCTGGAACTGGAACAGCAGCTCCCCGCCGTGTCTCCAGCTTCCCGGCCCTCAAACTGGAACATAAGCTCCCCGGCCCTCAAACTGGAACATCAGCTCCCCCCAGGGTCTCCAGCTGCACGGCCCTCAAACTGGAACATCAGCTCCTCCCCGTGTCTCCAGCTGCATGACCCTCAAACTAGAACATCAGCTCCCCCCAGGGTCTCCAGCTGCACCGCCCTTAAACTGGAACATCAGCTCCCCCCAGGTCTCTAGCTGCACGGCTCTCAAACTGGAACATCAGTTCCTCCCCAGGTCTCCAGCTGCACGGCCCTCAAACTGGAACATCAGCTCCCACCCTAGTCTCCAGCTGCACGGCCCTCAAACTGGAATATCAGCACCCTGGCCCTCAAACTGGAATAGCAGCTCCCTGCGGAGTCTCCAGCTACCCGGCCCTCAAACTGGAACATCAGCTCCCTGCCAGGTCTCCAGCTGCGCGGCCCTCAAACTGGATAATCAGCTCCCCCCAAGGTCTCCAGCTGCACGGCCCTCAAACTGGAACATCAGCTCCCTGCTGGGTCTCCAGCTGGAAGGCCCTCAAACTGGAACATCAGCTCCCTCCCTGGGTCTCCAGCTGCATGACCCTCAAACTAGAACATCAGCTCCCCACAGGGTCTCCAGCTGCACGGCCCACAAACTGGAACATCAGCTGCCCCCCTGGGTCTCCAGCTGCATGACCCTCAAACTAGAACATCAGATCCCACCTGGGTCTCCAGTGGCACGGCCCTCAAACTGGAACATCAGCTCCTCTCCAGTTGCAGGACACTAATACTAGAAAAACACCAGCTCCTCCCGGGTTCTACAGCTGTGCAACCCTCAAACTAAAGAAACACCAGCTCCTCTCTGGGTCTGCAGCTGCATGAACCTCAAACTAGGACACCTCTCCCCCTGGATCTCCAGCTCCACAACCCTCACAGAGGAACAGCCACACCGGCTCCTTCATTGCCTTCAGCTCCACAACCTAAGACATCAGTGGCAGCACTGGCTCCTCCCTGGACGTCCAGCTCAACAACTCTCAGACTTAAAAGGCAACAACGGCTCCTCCCCAAGGCTCCAGCTCCACCACCCTCAGGTTTGAACAGCGGTAGCACCAGCTCCTCTCCAGGTCTTCTGCCCCACAACCCTCCCTGAACAATCCCTTCTCAGGAAATTCAGCAGTCAAGAAAACTGCAGCGGAAGTAAATGAATAAATGTTTTGTTTTCAAATCGATGTCTCTTATGTTCATGAGTTAACTTTTCTACTTTCCATTAACCTTGCAATCTACTTATGTCCAATGTGAGATAGAAACACACCATTTGAAAAGACGTTTAAAAACTTAGTTATATTTTTAATATAATCATCACACAGCTGTAGACGCGAACTTATTTCTCTCTGCCTGTGCAGAAGGCTTATGAAAATTCAAACTATGAATTTACTTTGTTGAGATTCCCAGAATACACATTAATCCCAACTGTTACTCCCCTCCTTAAAATCTTTTAACATGTTCCCATCACCTGAGCATAAATGCCAGCTCCCATTCACAGCCCACAGTGCCCAGCACGGCCCTGCCCTCTGCCCTGGTCTATGGACTCCCCTCTTAAATGCCAGCTCCTATCCACAGCCCACAGCGCCCTCATGGCCCTGCCCTCTGCCCTGGTCTATGGTCTCCACTCTGGTGCCCGGCCCGGCCCTCCCCTCCCCTCTGCTCTGGTCTATGGATTCCCCTCTTAAATGCCAGCACCATCCACAGCCCACAGTGCCCAGCACGGCCCTGCCCTCTGCTCTGGCCTAAGGTCTCTCCCCTCTGCCGGAAAGGCCTCTGTCAGTTCTTCAAACCACACAGGCTCAGGCCTGAGTCCGGCCCTTTCCCCTGCTGTGCCATCTGCCTGGGGTGCCTTTCCCGGGCTCCGCGTCCTCAGCTCGCTCAGCTCCAGCCTGCTGGTCGCCCCTCAGGTGGATGAACACACGGTGTCCTCTCGCCCCGCCAGCCTTGGCACAGGCTCCTTTCTGTGCCAGACACACACCCTCTCTATCGGGGTTTACTCTCTAAATACCATTCATCCTTGGAACCTCCACTGACATATCGCTCCCTGCCCACACGCTCACTTGCACTTAACCTTGGTCAAGTTGCCAACCCCCGTCCCTGACTCCGGGAAGCTAGATGCTCTCCTAGCACTCGGAACTTGCCCATCGCCACATTTGCACACCGTGATTATTGTGTCAGGTTGGTGCAGAAGTCATCGCGGTTTTTGCCATTGCTATTAATGAACTGCAGCAGCGGCTCCTCCCCACTTTTTTTTTTCTTTTTGCCATTACTTTTAATGACGGCTGCACCAACCTATTAGAATCATTTATATTTATCCATCCATCATCCGCCTTTCCCTCTAGAAAGGAAGCTCCATGATAATAGAGGCCAGATCTACTCAAATCACTCCACCTTCCCAGCACATTGTTTGTCAATAATCATTTACCGACTGACTGATAGAGAAATGCCTTCACTGTTGCTGGGATGAGGCACATGACATGCCCCTTTGAAAGTCACTGTCATGGACAGTTGGCATTTGCTCTTCACTCCTGCACCCGTAGCGTGGCTGGGCTCAGGCTGATGTAGCCTGGGCTTGACTCCAGGCTGAGGATGGGAACCATGCGTGCTCCACACACCTCTCATCCTGCAGCCAGAGCTGCTGTTCCCTGGGCACGCGCATCTCATGGGGAAAATCAAGAGCTTTAGAGGGCAGGCCTGGCAGTGCCCACACATTCCAGGCTTCTGCTTGTGCCGTGTCTGTAAAAATCTCGTTGGCAGAAGCAAGTCACCCAGCCTCGAGCAGCACCTATGGGATGGATAAGTCCATCCATCCTCCCTCGGGCCCTGGCAAGGCTGCAGCTGTGTCATAATCTGGATAAGTCCATCCACCCTCTCTCGGGCCCTGGCAAGGCTGCGGCTGTGTCATACTCTTACGGCAGAAGTGAAAAATTGAGGCCCAACATTAAATCACCCATGGCGAGAAATGTCAGCCTCTGTGTCCCCACACTGGAATCATTCTTCGCCAGCGGGTTCACCTGAGCTGACTTTGCAATGGTGTCTGCAGGTTTAGGCCAATGCTGTTCCCCGTGGAGGACAGAGAAGCCTCAATCGGCCTCCGTCTGTTGGGAAGAACAAGATATTAGCTTGGCGCAAAACAAACAACTGCAAGCCCCAGGGGTCCCACGCCCCATGAGACAGGAGAGGAGCAGAGAACTGTGGAAGCTCAGGGAAGCTTGCGTCCCCAGCCCCTCCCCTGTGTCCCCAGCCAACCCCCTGCATCCCCAGCCCCTCTCCTGCGTCCCCAGCCCCTCCCCTGCATCCCCCCATCTCTGCTTGCTTGCTTTCTCTTTCTTCTTTTTTTTTTTTTTTTTTTGAGACAGGGTCTGGCTCTGTCACCCAGGCTGGAGTGATCTTGGCTCACTTCAACCTGCACCTTCCGGGATCAAGTAATCCTTCCTCCTCAGCCTCCCCAGTGGCTGGGACTCCAGGCACATGCCACCACACCAGCTAAACTTTTTTTTTTTTTTTTTTTGAGAGACAGGATTTTGCCATGTTGCCCTGGCTGGTCTCAAACTCCTGAGCTCAAGCAATCCTCCCACCTCAGCCTCCCAAAGTGTTGGGATTACAGGCATGAGCCACCAAGTCCAGTCTGCTTTATTTTTCTTCATAGTACTTGGAACCTCCTTTTTTTGTGTGTGTGTGGACGGATTCTCACTCTGTTGCCCAGGCTGGAGTGCAGTGGCATGATCTCGGCTCACTGCAACCTCCACCACCTCCCAGGTTCGAGCAGTTCTCCTGCCTCAGCCTCCTGAGTACCTGGGACTACAGGCACCTGCCACCACACCCGGCTACACCTTGATCTCAGAGACCTCTGGCCTCCAGAACTGTGAGACAATAGGTTTCTGTTGTTGAAGCCCCAGTCTCTGGAACACTGTTAAGCAGCCCCGGGAAGCTGGCACAGAACCCGGCCGGCCCTCCCGGGCGAGCTGCTTTCTACCAAGCTCTGGGGGTGGGGGGTGGCCTTTCATTGATCTCCTCCAGCGCTTGACCCTGTTCTGACTTGTATTTTGGGAGTGTCCTTTGCCTTCCTAACGTTGATAGCCTCACACACGTGGCGTTGTATTGGCACCCGAGAACCAGCACTCATGTATGCAGCATTTTCAGAAATTAGTTATATTTATGCATGTTCATGGTCATACTCATACATCTAATTGGACTTCTTTTTTAAGAAAGTGAAACAAAGCCTGAATTCTCCATTGTTGTATAGGCCTCAGTTCCCGGAGCTGTCCTGTAAGTTCCTTGAAAAAAGTGCTTTCAACCTGTATGTGGTACCTCTCGGCAGCTGCCTCATAGCCTGGGCCCTGGACGGCTCTGAAGTCAGAGGAGTGGGGCTTCAGTAGGTTGCACTGGGGTGAAATCCTGGCCGTCACCCACGAGGAAAGACTAATACAGCAGAACCGTCCCTGAAGCAGTGAAACGTGGTCAGGAACCGTCGGTCAGTGAGCCATCCCTTTGGAAGTTCTTCATGGGACAATACATCTTAGAATTTTTAACACATAGTGACGTGCCACGAGGTGGCTTTCCTGTCCCGTTCCTACCAATGTACATTTATATTCAAGGTAGAAACAGAAATCATCTTCTACATAACAAAGTCCTGAAAATCATCACAACTCTTAAGCCACGTGGTTCCTCAGCACCACATGAGCTGACCCATCCCAGCTCATGATCACGCGGACAGGCTAAGACATAACTGAAGAAGCGTCGGTATTTTATATGTATCTAATTTCATTTTTAAAAGACATTTTTAGGGGACAGAAACATTATAGAACAAATTTTAATGTACCATGAAAGTATAAATATTAGAAAAGGAAACTAATGCACGTGAACAAGGACTCCATGAAAAGTATCCAGTGGTTGAAGCTGCATGACTCCAGGGACAAACGTTTGCATAAATATTTAAGCGAGGTTGGTTCCTGAGCATTAAGATTGAACATACAAGCAAGCCAAGGCAGGTCTGCGGCCAGAGCCCTATGGAGTCCTCGCTGGGAAGGCCCTGCTCAGGGAGCTTCTGTTCCTGGTTGAGGAGGGTAGATGTGCCACCCGCTTCTCCCAGGTAGTCCCCAACCACAGACTCTGGAATGAACAATGGTGCAGAACACGAGCAGCAGTGATCAGGCAGAGGGTGCACCTGAGTCCCCTCCTGGGTCCCTCCTGCATCCTCTGCCCACATTGAGGCAGCAGGGTCCAAAAGCACTCAGGGGCCACGTGCAGGACACTCCAGGAAGGACCACACAGTCTGAGCTTGGGGCCACGGAGAGAGGACCTAAGGGGAAGGGCAGACACCCCACCCTCCCCACACCCTGCCCTCTGCCTCCTGCCCTCAGCAATCACCTGGGTCTGTGGCAGCAGCTGTGCCAACAATGGCAGAGGGCAGGACCCAGCCCCACAGGGGAACCTCCTCTTCACGTGGGGCTCCAGCAGGATGGGGCCAGACCCACCGCTTCTTTCTCCTTCCATCGGCCCAGCACTTGGCCCAGGCCTGGCTCAGCAGTGGGAGTGCACAGCTCAGGAGGTAACTAAATCCCCAGCTTTCTAGCTCAAGAACAAAAATGAGGGGTCCAGGGAGAGAGGACATTTGAGGGAGATTCGGGAGAGGGAGAGTCTTGGTAAGTGGCGTGTGGCCTCCTGGGCTGCCCTGAGCTTCTCACATGTATTTGAGCTCATGAATAGACCTCAGCCTAGACCCTGGTGGTGCACACACAGGGCAGATGCAAACAGTACTGAAGGCTTTAGGAAAGGAACTGGCTGTGGAAGCCCAGACCACAAAATGTTATTGAAACTTGCAGCCTGAATTTAATCAGGGTAATCCTCACTAAAACAAACAAACACTAAATCAACATTCTTCACTGGAATAAAGTAAGACACAGAGTCTCCTAACATAATATTCATGGTGTCCAGAATGCAATTCAACCTTACTAGGATATGAAGAACCAGGAAAATCTCAACTCACACAGGAGCCAGCCAGCCCATGCCCATGCCAAGATGACTGAGATGTTGTGATCTGCTGACAGAAACATGAAAATCACTCCACCCATAGTCACAAACACTCTTGAATCCAATGGGAATGGAGAAAATCTCAGGAAGGAACTAGAAGAGGTAAATATAAAGCAAATGGACATCTTAGAGGGGCAATATTAAAAAAAAAATCCTCACTGGATGGGACTTACAGCAGAAGGTAAAGTAATATCAGAATGGAACAAAGAGTCCGTGGATTTGAATATAAACAGAAATTATCCAATCTTAACAACAGAGAAAAACATGAGAAAGGAATGTTTTAAATGAGAATATTTTCTCGTGGAGACTCGGCGTGCAGACCTAGTTCGAAACTCTCCTGTCACTGGAGTGGCAGGTGAAGGAGACCTACATGGAGATGGAGTCACAAATTCCAACTAGCAAATATGGATTCCAGGCAAACTGTGAAAAGTTAACGATGTACATTTTATTTCCTAGACAGCGATGTACCATGTAAAATTAAATCACCCCAAATGTAATGATAGAGATAGAATGAAAATCAAAAGATGAAAAGTGAAGCAAACACCATGCAAACCCTCATCGAAGACAGCGAGATAAGCCACGTCAGTATCAGGCAAAGTAGGCTTTGCAGCAAACAAAATCACCAGGGATAAAGAGAAGAAATAAATAATGACAAAAGGGTCAAGAAAACAACAGTCGTAAATGTGAATTCACCAAGTGCCGGAACTCTAAAATACTTGAAACAAAAATTTAAAAAACCCAAAATAGAAATAGACAAAAGTCCACAGTGAGGAATGGTAACACTGCTCTATTAATAGAGATTATACTAAAAAGATAGAAAGTTCTCAATAACGTAGGTTTCCACTTTTTAAAAGGTAGAAAAAGGAAACCAAAATGAATCAAAACCAAGCAGGAGTAGGGAAATAATAAAGGTAAGATCAAAAACAACAAAATTATTTTAAAATACAATAGAGAAATGAATGACACCAAACCCAATTCTTTGAATAAATTTGAATAAAATTGATGAACTTCTAACACTACCATTGAATAAAAAAAGGAGGGGAGGTAGACACAGTTTATCAGCATTGGAAAAGAAAGATGGGTCATCGTTGCAGACACTGCAGGCACTAAAGGATAAACAGGGAATAATATGACAACTCCACACACATGAACTCAACACTCAGATAAAGTGGATGGATTCTTCAGAAAACACAAACTCACCGCATGTGAGAGCAATGTCCTCAGCACTGAGATGCAAATTTCCATTGCGGATCTTCTGGGGCAGCTGCATGACAGCCGGGCCCTGGCCGGCCTCTCCCTGGAACTCGGGGCCTGGCAGCCTCACCGAGCTCAGCTGCGCACAAACTTTCCTGTCAGCAGGAGGTTGGTTCAGCTTGACTTTCTGAGAATCAGGGAATCGGGAGTTCCTAAAACAATTTCCCACCCTTAACCCTGCAAGAGGATCTAATATTCTCAGGATTCCTTTTCAAGGTGGCTGAAAAGTCTTGCGAAAGTGCAGACATCCTGCCCACCAGGCCGGAGCGGCCTTTTCAGCTGTGATTCGCATCTGGCCCTTTGTCTCAGCTCATCCGCTCCATGCAGGCTGGAAGGCAGGACGCAGCACTGGTGGGTTGGAGAGGAGCAAGACACTAGCTGTCTCTGGGGATGCGAAAGGCGGAGCTCTGGGTGGGACACGTGGGTGTCCCCTGACGGAGCATGAAGCCCAGGGCACGGAAGGAGGGGAGCCCCGCAGAAGGACGGAGGGGTGGAGGGCACCCCATGACCCCCAGAGAGGCCTGCAGCTGCCTGTAACAACACGCAGTGTGTCCTGCAGATGTGCGGAGTCTGCCCGGGCTGACAGGGGCTAGGCATGTCCCACGCGCACCCCCAGATGCTCTCCTGTCGGTTGTTGGTCCAGGATTTGATCAAAACAAACAGAACACTGCACTGAAACAGGGATGGTGGCTGCATCCCTGGAGAGCCTCCCCGGCCACCTCGGGCTGGGCCATGAAGACCCCCCAGGCCTGCCCGACCCCACGGCAGGCTCCAGGCAGGACCCCCGGGACTCCACTCGCTGCACAGGCCCCGGCTCCCCCTTCTCTGTGAAGCCTCTGAGATCTACTCACCTAACAGTGTAGAGTCCCCACTCCATCCATCGCCCCGGGGACCAGGTCGGGCAGTCCTGGCTGGGGTCTGCGTGGCCCAGCCCGAGGCGGTGAGATGCAGCCGTCATCCCTGTTTCAAAACAGTTTTCTGTTCGTTTTGCTTTAATCAATCTCAGTCCAACAACTGGCGGGAATGTTGTAGACGTGTTAGAAGTAGAGCCTGACTGACGCTGAAGACGGCTTTTCACTCCCCCCAAAACTCCCCCCAAAACTGCGATTCTGAGGTTAAAATTAGGTATAAAACGTTCTACTGCCCCATGACGATCTCAGAAGAGGAAGGTCATGCTAATGCAATGTTGGCAGGAGAGTTGGAATGATTTAGATGAGAAAGCTACATAAATAAAGAATATCTCACCAACAGCTCAGTGTAAGAAACATGGAAATGGAAGGGCTGGGCGTGGTGCCTCACGCTTGTAATCCCAGCACTTTGGGAGGCTGAGGAGGGAGGATCACGAGCTCAGGAGATCGAGACCATCCCGGCTATCACGGTGAAACTCCGTTTCTACTAAAAATACAAAAAATTAGCCGGGCCTGGTAGCGGGCACCTGTAACCCTGGCTACTTGGGAGGCTGAGGCGGGAGAATCGCTTGAACTCGGGAGGCGGAGCTTGCAGTGAGCTGAGATCGGGCCACTGCTCTCCAGCCTGGGCGACAGTGCGAGACTCCGTCTCAAGAAAATAAATAAATAAATAAATAAATAAATAAATAAGAAAGAAAGATGGAAATGGGCCGTAACCAGCAACGTGGGAGCCACGAAGAACAGAACTGAAAAACACCCACTTCTTATGCATTCCTCACTTTCAACAGAAGTTTTTGAAATCATCGTTTCTCAACACCCCGGCGGCTGTTCCTCTTCACCGCATCTCCCCGCACAGCCCTTCGCAGAGGCCAAGCTCTCTTCGGTGACACCACCCCAAACCCGGAGCTCGGAGCAGAGCGGTGGCGGCTGTGACCCCCTGTCCCACCATTGCCATCGCCCACCCCGACTCTCCACGGAATGACCCCCTGTCCCACCATTGCCATCGCCCACCCCGACTCTCCACGGAATGACCCCCTGTCCCACCATTGCCATCGCTGGGAAGCTGTTGGTCAACAGCATGAAGACGTCAGTCTAGCATTCAATCGCCTCGTTCACACCCAAAGTCACCTCGATGTGGGGCACGGGCGTGGAGCTGGGATTATCCACTCCAGCACAACCTCTGCATGGCATCCAAGGACAAAATCCCAAAAGTAGAAAACACCAGACATTAAGAACAAAAGTCAACCATATACAAGAAGCTGCTAGTAATTTCCACCCACTGGAGCGCCAGCGACACGGAAGGCTGCTTTCATTTGCTTTGGGTTGGGCTGGGTTTTGCTCACCAAGTGATTGTTCTTATTCATTAGCTTCCCCAGCCTCGTGGGCCTCCCGCCCAGGGAAGCGGCCCCGGTGAATTAAGCACCTGTTCACCCCGTACCAACCTTGCACCCACAGTACATTCTCAGCAAGAAACGAACCCAGACTGGAAGCCGCCCTCTCTCTGAGCCGGTCAGGACCTGAAACCCAGCCTCCCGCCCAGGGAAGGGGCCCCGGTGAATTAAGCACCTGTTCACCCCGTACCAACCTTGCACCCACAGTACATTCTCAGCAAGAAACAAACCCAGACTGGAAGCCGCCCTCTCTCTGAGCCGGTCAGGACCTGAAACCCAGCCTCCTGCCCAGGGAAGGGGCCCCGGTGAATTAAGCATCTGTTCACCCCGTACCAACCTTGCACCCACAGTACATTCTCAGCAAGAAACAAACCCAGACTGGAAGCCGCCCTCTCTCTGAGCCGGTCAGGACCTGAAACCCAGCCTCCTGCCTCACTTTGCTGGGCTGGACGGAGCTCCTGGTGTTGTCGGCTTCTGAGGCGACCCCAGCACCTCGGTGTGGACTTTCTGCCTAGTGGCTTGTGTTTTAAAGAGTTTCGTTATTATCCACCGGAAGGTTTAAATAGATAACTGTAAATTTTCTTTTACAAATGTAAACATGGGTTTTGAGTATGAAAGAGACTCCACGGAAAGGCTGGTTATAGAACTTAAAACACAGGGCCCACGATGATGACGAAAACATACCCCATGTAGGAACCTGTGGTCAGAGCATCAGAGAACCGGCTGCACCCCCAGGAAACCATGGTTATAACATGAGGAAACCCACAGCCCCCACACCCTTTCTTTCCGTTGGCATCAGCACTGGTGTCCAGCATCTCCGACGAGTCTCACCAAACCACAGCCCCAAGTCCTTTCAGGACGTTGTTTTATCCCATAATTGTCTACCTGGTTGATATTTTCAAAAGTAGACAATCTTGACTGTGGTCCTATTAACTTGCTACCTGAGTAGATAACTAGTAAAAACTTACAGTAACTTAAAAACCTGTGTGCATCTTTAGAGTGATGACATCTTCTATTTATGACGTGTTTGTCATGCGTCTATTTTCACACAGGTATACATACCTTAAAATGTTCTAATTCAAAGAAAAAAACCTACAAACATAGAAGGCATTTAAGATAAACAGAATTCCAAAACGCCTGACGAATACACTGATAGTAATTAAAGGTGAAATTTTCTGTGTTAGTGATCATTTATGAAAGATATGAAACTCCCTTCAATACACACATTCCATTTTCAGGTTTTGAAAACTTCAACTTTGTATTGTATAACTTTGACTTTTGCTTTTCCTTTTTTTGTGATTTCTGCTTTTTTTTGTTTAATAAAAAGGTTTAAAATGGTTTTAAATGACCATTCATGGTTCCTCCCCTCGATCAGTCGGTCCTTCCCAAAGCACAGTTGTGTGTTCCCCCCGTGTGCACTGGCAATCACGCAGCCACACTGTGTGTCCCCCCTGTGTGCACTGGCAATCACGTGGTCACCCTGTGTTCCTTCCATGCACCGTGCACATTGGTAATCAGACGGTCACACTGTGTGTCCCCTCCATGTGCACTGGCAATCACGCAGTCATACTGTGTGTTCCTTCCGTGTGCCGTGTACACTGGTAATCAGACGGTCACACTATCATGCCCCATTGGCCCCCACGGCCTCTTGCATAAGTACTGCCTGGAGTCCACGGACATCTCGGGCATCAACAGGAGGCGACTCTCCTGGGCCTGGCGTTGGATCTGCTCTGTTCCCAGGGGCGTTCCGTGGTGCCAACAACAGTGCCTGCCCGTGGTACTTGGGAGAAGCAATCGGGAAAGCGTTTGGAGACTCTGATGTGTATGTGGACCACGGATGATAAACGGCTTAGAGGAGACAGGCCACACCTCTCAGGTTCCGAGGCCCCAGCAGGGGTATAGGTTTTTACGGCATTTTTCACTAATGGCAAGTGCAAACTCGGTGGATTTCATCTGAGAAACAAGTATGTTTTCAACTTGAGAAATGCATTTATTTGTACTCTCATTCCAGAAAATAACTGGATTAGACATTATAAATATACAATAATGAAAATCATTTGGTTACCTGTAGAAGCTAAACTAATGTAGCAAGAATAGTAATGGTAAAACATAGCACTCATCCATCTAAAAATAGACACGCAAATTCATTCTATGAAGTAACTGATCTATCTGAATCAAGAGGCATAGTATGTGGGTATTATACACAGGAGCTCTACGGAGATCTATAACTACCCCTAAAGTAATGGGACCATCTTTCTACATCACACATGAGCATTATATGTAGGCATTATATGGAGATATCTAACTACCCCTAAAGTAATGGGACCATCTTTCTACATCACACATGAGCATTATATGTAGGCATTATATGGAGATATCTAACTACCCCTAAAGTAATGGGACCATCTTTCTACATCACACATGAGCATTATATGTAGGCATTATATGGAGATATCTAACTACCCCTAAAGTAATGGGACCATCTTTCTACATCACACATGAGCATTATATGTAGGCATTATATGGAGATATCTAACTACCCCTAAAGTAATGGGACCATCTTTCTACATCACACATGAGCATTATATGTAGGCATTATATGGAGATATCTAACTACCCCTAAAGTAATGGGACCATCTTTCTACATCACACATGAGCATTATATGTAGGCATTTTATGGAGATATCTAACTACCCCTAAAGTAATGGGACCATCTTTCTACATCACACATGAGCATTATATGTAGGCATTATATGGAGATATCTAACTACCCCTAAAGTAATGGGACCGTCTTTCTACATCACACATGAGCATTATATGTAGGCATTATATGGAGATATCTAACTACCCCTAAAGTAATGGGACCACCATTCTATATCGCATGAGTATTATATACATAGTGTACTACCTCTAAAATAACGGGACCATCTTTCTATATCACGTAGGAGTTATTATATACAGGCATTATACAGAGATATCTAACTACCTCTAAAATAACGGGACCATCTTTCTATATCACGTAGGAGTTATTATATACAGGCATTATACAGAGATATCTAACTACCTCTAAAATAACGGGACCATCTTTCTATATCACATAGGAGTTATTATATACAGGCATTATACGGAGATATCTAACTACCTCTAAAATAACGGGACCATCTTTCTATACCACATTAAATCACTTCACAGAGACATCAAAGTGACAAACCTTCTATGGATGATTATTTTATGCCAACTTCTGTGTGCTTCTGTCGTCCCTGTAGAATTGTGACTCCCTGGACTCTGAGACTCAGGGGAGGTGCCGGCACCCCAATCTGTCACCTGGGTGGGGGCACAGCAGCCACCTCCTCCTGGTTAATCGAGGCCCCAGAAGAGGCCGCTCCAGGCTTGTCCCTTGGTCAGTTTAAAAACACTAAGTGCCA
Source organism: Pongo pygmaeus (assembly GCF_028885625.2). Lineage (NCBI taxonomy): Eukaryota > Metazoa > Chordata > Mammalia > Primates > Hominidae > Pongo > Pongo pygmaeus. The sequence continues at coordinate 142,743,203 of NC_072384.2, read as the reverse complement.
TTTTGTTTGTTGATGTTCCGTTCAAAGCACAGAGCAAAGGACTTCTCAGCGGGTCGCCTTTTGTTAAAGGTTGAAGGTGGCCTTTTGTTAAAGAGGGAGAGGCAGAGAGAGATTTATGTTTAGGGAACATAAATATATTAGGCTCGCGTGACCGTGGAAGCCGGCAGGTCCAAGGTCTGCAGGGTAGGCCCTCAGCTGGAGACCCGGGGAAGAGCCAGCACTGCAGGTCTAGTCTGAAGCCATCGGACGCCGAGTTCCTTCCTGGTGCGGGGCGTTATCTCTGTTCTAGTCAGGCCTTCAACGGATCGGAGGAGACCCACCCACACTATGCAGGCTCATCTTCTTTCCTCACAGCCCACCCATCCAACGCCTTCCAGAGGCCTCCAGAGTAATGTCCCATCAGACCTGGGCGCCATGGCCCAGCCGAGTGGAGGAACACAGCTAACCATCAACACGCTCAACTCTGTGAAAATCCAGCCGAGTGGAGGAACACAGCTAACCATCAACACGCTCAACTCTGTGAAAATCCAGCCGAGTGGAGGAACACAGCTAACCATCAACACGCTCAACTCTGTGAAAATCCAGCCGAGTGGAGGAACACAGCTAACCATCAACACGCTCAACTCTGTGAAAATCCAGCCGAGTGGAGGAACACAGCTAACCATCAACAGGCTCAACTCTGTGAAAATCCAGCCGAGTGGAGGAACACAGCTAACCATCAACAGGCTCAACTCTGTGAAAATCCAGCCGAGTGGAGGAACACAGCTAACCATCAACACGCTCAACTCTGTGAAAATCCAGCCGAGTGGAGGAACACAGCTAACCATCAACATGCTCAACTCTGTGAAAATCCAGCCGAGTGGAGGAACACAGCTAACCATCAACACGCTCAACTCTGTGAAAATCTTCAGGGATTCCAAATGTTCTTTACTACCCATTTTCTCAAGTGTTTCAGCTCTGTGAAATTAGCAGAATTGGTCATTGAATCATTAGAAACAAAAAATAAAACCTATTGAGTGACTGTCAAAATTTACAAAAGCACAGTCAGGCCTCCAGAGCGAGTGCTCCTAATCTGAGCTGGGCCGAGGACACTGTGTGCAGACGTCCCCACGGAGGGCAGTGCTGAGGACATTCTGTGGGTGCAGACGTCCCCACGGAGGGCAGTGCTGAAGTCCTGATGAGCGAGTCTGAAGGGAATGGTGCCACTGTTGCAGCACCCCCTCGCCCCAGGCCCTCAGACGTGTGAGGGCTGGGAAATCCCCTCTCTCTCTCTGGAAGTGCACGGGGTCTCCTCCCCTAAGGAGTCACCAGGAAGCCTCAACGGGTTCTCTTCCCCTCTCACCCAGCTCCAGCCTTGGGGGTCCTCTCATGCTGGGACCCTCTGTTGCCAGGGCCTGGGATGTGTCTTCTGCCCTCTTGCTGACTGTCTCCCACGCTGTCTGCCACCTCCACCTTCCCAGGCCCTTCTCAAATGTTAGAACTTCCTACCTGATCCTTTGATCACTCACTGCATTTCTCATTCTTTTTTCTCTCAGGAAGAGCTCTGTATGAGTCCAGTCTCACATTGCTATAAAGAAATACCCCAGACTGGGTAATTTATAGAGAAAAGAGGTTTAGTTGGCTCACAGTTTTGCAGACTTCACAGGAAGCATGGCAGCTTCTGCTTCTGGGGAGGCCTCAGGAAGCTTCCAATCATGGAAGGCAAAGCAGGAGCAGGCGTCTCACACGGTCAGAGCAGGAGCAAGAGCGAGGTGAGAGCTGCCACACACTTTTAAATGACCAGATCTCGTGAGAACGCACTCACTATCTCGAGGACAGTGCCAAGGGATGGTGCCAGCTCATTCATGAGAATCCACCCTGAGATCTAAGCACCTCCCACCAGGCCCCACCTCCAACACTGAGGACTAGGAGTCAACAGGAGATTTTGTGGGGACACGGAGCCAAGCCTTATCAAGCTCCTACACTTAATACTTGGATAATTATTCTCAGCAATCTGTTCTTGTTCCATGAATGCATATTCCCATCATCTCTTGGAGGGTAGTCATTATATTTTTTGGAAATTATCCGTATTGATTATTTGTTTCCTCTGGGCTTTTTTGATTTCTTTATTTTGGTTTTTATCTTGACCGCTACGTGTCTGTACTCATTTAAAAAAGGAAGGCTTCGAGTGTGGCTCTACCAAGTAACCCCATACCACCCTCCAACAGAAAACAACTAAAAGTCTGGAAAAAGATGGATGTGAGAAAACATCCTTGAAGATGCGAGAGGGCTGATAGTAAGGAAGGGGCTGCTGAGTCAGAATGTACAGTAGAAAAGGGCCCTGGTGGGGAGAGCTCACTCGGGGACAATCCTCCCCTGGGGCTGTTTCCCAGCTGTAGAGCCGGAGAGGCTGAGCGTTGGTGAGGGGCTTGGGGCCGAGCCCAGATCCACATGACCCCAGGCTGGTCCGCCCCGTGAGCACAGCTCCCCATAAGTCAACTCGGTCTCTGGAACTGGAGCAAGATTACCCCAAAGTTTTAGTAGAATGTGCAGATGCCCTACAGAGAAAATGTTACTTCTTTCTTTCTTCTTATCCCACTTTAGTAAGAAAAATTACCTCTTTGATTTTTCTACTAAAATGCTTGACACTTAATTGATGATAATCAGATACCCAGGAGGAAGGAAGATATCAGCAGAATCTCCTTAGAATAAAAGAAATGAACAGTTTAAGCAGATCCAGTGAGGCTCAATTCATGGAACTATCTCAGATGGACCAACTATGACCATTGGGGCAGCCTGGCATTGGAGGGTGGCCTGGACACAGAGGTCCCCATGGCATTGGAGGGTGGCCTGGACACAGGGGTCCCCATGGCCTTGGAGGGTGGCCTGGACACAGGGGTCCCCATGGCATTGGAGGGTGGCCTGGACACAGGGGTCCCCATGGCCTTGGAGGGTGGCCTGGACACAGGGGTCCCCATGGCCTTGGAGGGTGGCCTGGACACAGAGGCCCCCATGGCCTTGGAGGGTGGCCTGGACACAGGGGTCCCCATGGCCTTGGAGGGTGGCCTGGACACAGGGGTCCCCAGAGCAGGACAGGAGTTCAGAAGTAAACCCAGGTACATATGGTCAATGGATTTTGAACAAAGGTCCCAAGGAAATTCAGTGGGGAATGAATAACCTTTTTAATAAGCTGCACTGGAACAGTTGAAAACTTGAATTCTGAAAGGAAACTTTGATCATAACCTCACATCCTATATAAAATTAAAATATTAGAAAATGAGACATAAACTCATTTTGTTCAAAGATGGCATGATTGTGTTTGTAGAAAACCACAAGGAACTTATGGAAAGATTATGAGAATTAATATGTTGTATAAATGTGTTAGATACAAGGTAATGAAACAAAAACACAATTTTTATCAGAAAAAACAAAATGAAATTGGAAAACTGTAAATAGGTAGGAAAAAATCTAAGCAGGATATGTAAGAGCCTTACACAGAAAATCATGAGATGTTTTTGACAGAAATTAAGTCAATCCTAAACACACGAGCGCTATACTCTGTTTTTACATTGAAAGACTCCACTTTAGTCTGTCCACCTCGAGCTGACTGGTAACTCAATCGACTCCTTTCAAAACTCCAGTAGGTTTTGTTGTGTTTCTGAGAAAATTTCCATCCTTTTCTACAATTTTTGCAGGGACACCAAGGAGGATGAATTGCACAGCTCGGGATGAGGTTTACCAAAAAGCTAAACTAATAGGAAAATAGGCCTTGAGAAGATTAAAAAGCGACCGTTTGTATTTTGGGTAAAGAAGAGTTGATGAGAATTTGTTCTTCCCAAGTCTAAAGTAAATGGAGCATCCTTTTTAAAATTCTATTAATGCATTTCACTAAGAAGCATTAACGAGAAGACGATCGGCTGAGAGAAGTGGCCAGGGGATTGTCAGTGCATCGGTTTGGTGGGTACAACGTTTCACGGTTGTGTTTTCTCACACACCTCTTTTCTCAGGAATGATTCAGAAAGCTGATTTCATCTCTCTACCCTGGAGGTGTTAAGATATCACATAGATATTCACTGTGGAAGGGGAAACAGAGGAAGAGAATGAGGTTTTTAATGACATGTCAAGCTGTCTGACTTTGCTGCTGAGTGCGTCTTTACTTCTCATGAAATGAATTTGAGGTCCATTAAAAATGGGATGAATATAATCCTCGGAATATTAACATAAGGAGAATATAAATCTCAAAAATGTTTCTGAGGCATAAACAATTATCACAACTGTTTTTGAAGGTAGCTAGACTTATGAGAGATTCTTATATTTAAAGTGCTACATAAGGAAATCCAACTTTAAGCTTAAATTATTTAATTTGGTAGAGTAAAATACACTCCTAATATTGGAGAAAAGGCTAAAATAAAAAATTGTATTTTTTGAAACTCAGGAGACACTGTTGTCTTTAAAGGTTGAATAATTTACATATAATTACACTAACATGAGCTATCACTTTTACTCCATAATGCAATAGCAATTTTAATGTTTCCATTAAAACAGTCATAAAATACAGTTTTTTAGAAAAAAAGGAAACTAAATGTGACCATAAGATAATTTTTCAGGGTCAGCTTTTTTCAGATGTCTTATATTTTATGTTTGTTATAAAAAGGGGCGTCTTTCTCTGAGGCAAACCTGTGTAGTTTCTGATTCTACATGCTTTGTGTTTAGCATTTTTTGACTCAAAAAAATGACACTCTTAGGATAATAATTATGAGCCCAAGCAGGTAAATACTTGCCTTTAGAAGACTGACAATTATGAGGTTTTCCATCCAAAATGGATCTAAGGATGATACTTTGGTGTTTATTTGGTTTATATGCCAATTTAGGTACAATGTATAGGTAATCAGCGTGTAGGAAGAACAAGAGCTGGGTCTGGAGTGTGGACTCACCTTTAAAGCACTTTACGCATGTGTTCAATATTACATTACACCCTGGTAGAGATGTTAATTTATCCGGAGTCTAGAATTTACCACATTAAGATATCAACATAGACTATTCTAACACAATTCTGCATACGGGATGTGCTACTACACGGAGCCAGGGGGCTGGGGGCAGGCTCAGCGTCCCCTCCCCGCCACCCCCTGGTAGCACACATGAAGATCCACCATCTGGGACTGGGCGGGGGGCCATGGAACAGGGCGGCAGAAGACTGGGGTCTTCACATCCAGCCCGAGGGTCTGTGCCCAGCGGCTACAAGACTAGGGTCAGCCTCCCAGGGTCAGAGAACGTTGTGGCCACCACACCTGCAGAAGCCTCTTTCATGAGTGTCTCATCCTGTCTGCAGCTGGCGAGCGGGCTCACCTGGACCACACCTGGACCACAGAGCAGGACAGCCCCTGTGCAGCTGTGTTCTCACCACGCTGAGATTGCCAGCCTGCCCAGGGAGAAAATCCACAACGGGATGGGTCAGGGGCCGAGCGCTGGCCTGACCCCTGGGAACCCTGATTCCGGTGTCTCCCAGGGCATGTCCCGCCCAGGCCCCCCGGGGGAAAACAGCAGACACTGAACAATGTTGAGCAAACCCCAGTGTCATGAACTGGGCTCCGGCTTCCTGAATGCTGCTTCCCATCGACAACCCAGGAAGAAAGCACTGAGAGCTGAGTGTGCACTGCCCGTCACTCAGGAGGAGGCAGCACAGCCAAAGGAACAGGACTCATGTGGTGGGTGTGCACCAGCCATTATTTCTGGGTTATTTCTGATAGCTGAGTGTAGATTTATACGTACTATCATTTGTAATATTGTTTGTAATATTCAGGACAGATTGGAGAAAGAGAGTTCCTTTTGCTTTCTTAACACCTTTCTGCCTGTTCGTTTCATATATGATTTAATGATCTGAAAGCATTCTCATTGATTGAAAAAAAAGTACTCATAATATTATTTTGTGCAAGAGTTTCAAGGCAGTTATGGATACAGTCACATGGAGGATACTACATAATTTTTAACAAATTTGTAAACTTTAAGTTTTGGGTGATGTGTGCGATTCAAGATCTGCGATTTTTGATGAAAGCAGAGTGCTTGTTAAATAAAACTGAGGAAATTTCCTCTGATTGATGCAAAGTGCCATAAAAGAAAAATGACACAGCATTGAGTCACTGAGTATTAAATAACTTTATTCTCACCAAAAAAGTTTAGAAATAAGCAACTCATAGATGTGAAAGCAGGATTTTTGGACAACAGTCACATGGCCAAGTTTTCAGTGTCAAAGGCCTCTTGCAAACGATTTATAATGCTACTTTCAGTGACTCTTGCAAGGATTGGATTTAGACAAAACTCAGCACTCACTCCCTTCATCCGGGGCCCTGCATTGAGGAGCAGGGAGGCACAGACACATGGGAATCAGAGTGCAGACGTATTGATCTGGCCGCAGTTGATCAAAGTGAAGACGTATTGATCTGGCCGCAGTTGACAACCCCCAACATGGCGCCACATTCTTTCAAAGAAGATACCATCTGATCGGGGGGTTCTGAGCTCCTTCCTCTGAACGCTGTGTCTTCAGGCCTTGTATATTCACAGGAGGGGCTCAGACCCAGGATCGAGCAGGGGTCTTGGGGGGTCCTGCGGATGCTGTGACGCTGTGTCTTCAGGCCTTGTGCATTCAGAGGAAGGGGCTCAGACCCAGGATCGGGCAGGGGTTTTGGAGGCTCCTGCAGATGCTGTGAGAGCTGAGCAGCTTCCTCTGCCCTCTGGCCTTGTGCCTTCAGAGGAGGGACTCAGACCTAGGATCGGGCAGGGGTTTTGGGGGGTCCTGTGGATGCTATGGGAGCTGTGCAGCTTCCTCTGTACTCTGGGAGAGCAGTGGTCTCATAAGACTTCCTTCTGGAGAGGAGCACAGGGTGTCTGGACAGCCACCCACCCCGAGCCCCTGGTCGATAGACTCCAAGAAGAGGTGAATCAATCAATCTATGGAAACTGACCCAGAAAAGAACAGACAATAGAAATAGAAGATACAGACTTTAAAATAGTGTTCCAGATGTTCAGGAAGGGAGAGGGAAGACAGGACGCATTAAATACAGCCAGGGAAAATCAGAAAGGCCAAAATCAAAGTTCGAAGATCACAACATCAGTGTCAGAAATAAAAACACAACAAATCTGGTGGGGTGGAGAGTGAGTGAACATTGCAAAAGAAGAAATCGATTGACTTGAAGATGGCCACAGAGACCCCTCAAACAGAGACAGAGGACCTGTGAGCTGTGGGAAGCTTCACAAAGCCTCATATACTCAAAGTTGATGTCCACAAAGGAGAGTGGATTTGGGGGAAAATAAGAAAGTGTGTAGGAAAAAACTAGCCAAAACATCAAAATTTCATAAAAACGATCAACACAGATCAAGGAAGCTCCAGCAACCCCAAGCACAAGAAATATGAAGAAAAGCACGTCACGGAACATTCTAATGAAATGACAAAATCTCCTGCTACGCAGACCCAGAAAAAGGGCACGTTGCAGAGAGAAACAGCCAAGAAACCCAGCAAACGGGCAGAGTGGGAGGCCTCAACTAATGAGAGAATACACGGTGAAATTGGAATATTTTTTCAGTAGGTTTATCTTTCCAAAATGAGGGTGCTACGAAGACATTTTCACAAGCAGAAAAGATGACGACATCTGTGGCCAGCGTTGGCAGCGCGCACTTATGGGGGTCGTCCACCGAGCAAAGTCAAGGGCGCTGGGTAAGGAGCTGGCCCTCCAGCAAGGGAAGAGAATATGAGAGATGGCTCCTGCACACTTCGCAGAAAACACTTCTTGTTATTTTAATCTACTTAAAAGATACTTGACCTCCTAAAACAAGTTTAGTATCAGCGCATCGTTGGGTTTATAGTACGCATAGAATGAAACGTACGTTGGTAATAGCACCGTGGCTGCGGGGAGATAATGGAAGGGGATCCTTCCTGGGCCTTTAACTGCCATGAAATGGCACAGCATTGCTCGGAGGAAGACTGTGGTATGTTAACCATGTGTATCAGAAGCCCAAAGCAACCACAAAATTAACGCGGCAATGAGTTTAGCTAGTAAGTTAAAAAAAAAAGTAAAATGTAATGATAAAAATAATTAGCAATTCTAGTGTTAGCTCCAACGCATAAACAGTGTGCCCTCTGTCGCTTCCAAACTCACAGGCAGAAGCAGGAAAAAGCTGAGCGGTCAGTGAACAGGCATAAATGTACAGTGAGATGGAAGAAATACGTTCCAGCCTTCAGGAGCAGGTGAACGGACGCAAACGTATGGTGAGATGGAAGGAATACGTTCCAGCCTTCAGGAGCAGGTGAACGGACGCAAACGTATGGTGAGATGGAAGGAATACGTTCCAGCCTTCAGGAGCAGGTGAACGGACACAAACGTATGGTGAGATAGAAGGAATACGTTCCAGCCTTCAGGAGCAGGTGAACGGACGCAAACGTATGGTGAGATGGAAGGAATACGTTCCAGCCTTCAGGAGCAGGTGAACGGACGCAAACGTATGGTGAGACGGAAGGAATACGTTGCAGCCTTCAGGAGCACGGTAAGGTGACTAGAGTTCACAGTAACTTATTGTGTATTTCGGAGAGCTGGAAGAGAAAGTCATGTTCCCAACACAAAGAAATCATGTCTGAGGCGGTGGGCATCCCAGTGACCTTGATTTGAACATCACACATTGCATGCGTGTATGAAAACTTCCCATAAATACGGACAACGTGCTGGACAGGTGAGCAATGCTGCCTGGGCTCTGCAGCTTCTGGCCTGGTGCCTACTTGGCTGTGACAAGCAGGCCAGGACGTGCGCCTCCTCCGACCAGCTCTGCCTGCAACGAAGGCCACCACCCACTCCCCAGGACGAGGGAGGTCTCACAGTGTCCACCGCAGCTGTGCCATGGGAACCCTGGGGGTCCTGCAAAAGAATATTGTCAAGAAATACAGTGTGAATTCCTCTGAGAAGCAAATTCTGTTTATGACCAGTGTGTCAATTGTTAGACAAGATTCAAAAAATGCTTGTGAGCAAGTTTTACAAAGCACATTGAGAAGGAAGCTGGTGGGCTGGGCGCAGTGGCTCACACCTGTAATCCCAGCACTGTGGGAGGCCAAGGTGGGTGGATCACTTGAGGTCAGGAGTTCAAGACCGGCCTGGCCAACATGGTGAAACCCTGTCTCTGCTAAAAATACAAAAATTAGCCAGATATGGTAGTGCATGCCTGTAATCCCAGCCACTCGGGAGGCTGAGGCAGGAGAATCGCTTGAACCCAGGAGGCAGAGGTTGCAGTGAGCCAAGATCACCATAGAGACCCCCAGGTGTCAGACGCCACATTAGGAGTGCCCTGGATACCAGTTACTGTGTCCCCCTAGGACGGATGCGATCACCAGCTGCATCCTGGGAACACCGTGCAGGCTGAGCTTTGACAGAAGCCAAGGTGAGACCCATGCCCTGCACACAGGGACTCCTCTCCAGCACCCGCCCTTCCCACACAACAGAACTTAGGCCCCGCGTGGCCCAGGTAAGCCTGGCTTTGTCCTGCTGCTCTCCTCTAGTAAAGCTGTGGGGCGGGAGGAGGGGAGGCTGACCCAGCAACTGCACCTGCTGCACGTACCCCAGGAAGCGGTTTCACTGCTGACTTCTCTGTTTAGAGTCTGTCCAGCCTCCCTTAGACGAGGCTTTTTCTCCTCAGGCAAGCAGGGGAGAAGGGAAAGATAGGAAGGCAGTGTCTGCAGGCTGGCTCCGTCCCTATTTTCAACTTTTCCCTGCTTTCTCTTGTTTTTACCCAGAGTCAATCTTGTCCATGTAGAAGCAGCCGGATCAGCAGTAGCTTCGTTCTTTGCATCAGACTTGTCAGTGTCTTTGGTTTTATTTTTTAAAAATACTAGAGAAAGACTGTTCATTCCAAGGCAAACATTTGAAAAGACTACTTTGTGTAAACTGAGATCAGCGCTATGTATACTTGTATACACCAATGTGCCTGTGTGTATGTGTATGTATGTGTGTACATGTATGTGTGTATATGTGTGTGTGCATGTATGTGCATGTGTGTATACATGTGTGTATGCATGTATATGTGTGTATATATGTATGTGTATGTGTGTATGAATTTCTCCCCCGACCCTTTTCTAATTTGCTCACGACGTTGCCTTTCCTCCTCTGAGGTTTGGCTGCACCAGGTCTTTGCCCAGCCCTGGGCATGCAGGTGGTTCAGAGTGAGCCTGAGTCCTGGCATCCCAGCTGGTTTTGAGAGCCAGGGCGTCTGCATGGCCTTGGCAGGTTTGCAGAATGAGAAAGCGGGCATGAGTCCAGTTGCGGGAAAATACAAAGCAAGGACCCATGGAAGGTGTGACCTGGAGGTGTAGGCCTCAGAGGTGTCAGAGCACGTGGCCAGCAGCTGCAGGTGAAGCTAAAGAAGGCTCTGCCACTCCCGCTCTCAGCCTCACGTCTGAGCATCTTGGACACAGAGCGTGGGAGCAGCCGACTCTGAAATAAAAGGAGCAAGCGGAGGCACTTTGCAGGTTAACTCTCATAGTTATCACTCTGGTTAAAGTTCCAATTCCAACCGTTTCCCATTGTGCAGGGCACCTTCGGCCCCTGTAGATGGAATCCAATGATGAGGGTGGGCGGTCAGTCCAGGAGACACTTCCACACTTGCGCCACCGCCTCCCCGGGGGGAAATGTTGTCAGGCCAAGCAGATGAGGTGGCGTCAGAGGACCTCGGTGGTGGCGAAGGTCCCTCCTGGACCAGCCTTCCTTCCCTCGGGCTCCTCTGAGCCTCTCCGACACGCCTGGACCTTGACCTTCTGTGTCCACTCTGAGCTTGCTGGGCCTGCCCAGCCTTAGCAAGAATCCCGTGACATCCAATTATCCAGAACACTCCACTCCTGGTGTCTGACCAAATTCCCCATCCTCACTCTTCCTGTCTGATCCCTCTGCCCCGCCCTCAACAAGAAACCTGTGCCTCGACGTCTCCTCCTGATCATTTTCTGTCTCCCAACGCCCCCACTGTGCTCATTGGCACAAGTTTCAGCTGCCTTTGCTCTATTCAGAGTTGAGTGTGAAGTTTCAGCTGCCTTTGCTCTATTCAGAGTTCAGTGTGACCTTCTCCCCTATTGCAGAGGTACCAAGTGAAGCCTTAGTCACCACCTCAGCAAGAATCAGAATATGAGGAGAACGGTGGGCCCCTCCCCACCCCATCTCCTTCTGCAACTGCCAGTGGCCAAGAGCCCAGCAGGCAGAGTTGGCTCCAGGGGAAGGAGTGGACCCAGCAGAGGCCGCCAGGAGTTCTGTCCTGAAAGGAGATATTCATTGTTCTCAAGAATCCTTGACAGACTCAGAAACCAATTGGATAACTTGGGAAATGTCCAGCAGAGCCCCAGACCCCAGGGGGATGTGTCAGTACCTGGCGTGGTGGTGGGGTGACCGTGGTGCCACGTAAGGGACAGACGCCATAAGCGTGGCCCAGAGCAGGGTCGTGCCGGCTGAGCTGGGCCTCTCCAAAAAGACTTGCTGGAGGCTGAACCTCCTGGACCTCAGACTGTGACTGTTTGAAGATGGAGTCTTCACAGAGGTCAAATTACAGTGAGTTCATTAGGGTGCACCCTGATCCAGTGCGACTGGGGTCCTCATGGAAAGGGGAAATTTGGGCACAGAGACACACACAGGGGAAAGACAAGGTGAGGACACAGGGGAAGATGGTCAAGCACAGGCCTCCCTCGTAGCCTTGGAAGCAACAAGCCCTTGGGCATCTTGGCCTTGGATGTCCAGCCTCAGGAACTGGGGATGGGGTTTCTGTGGTCTGAGCCACCTCGGGGGCTGGGGACGGGGTTTCTGTCGTCTGAGCCACCTCGGGAGCTGAGGACAGGGGTTTCTGCGGTCTGAGCCGCCTCGGGAGCTGGGGACAGGGGCTTCTGTCGTCTGAACCACCCCGGGAGCTGGGGACAGGGGTTTCTGTGGTCTGAGCCGCCTCAGGAGCTGGGGACGGGGGTTTCTGTCGTCTGAGCCGCCTCGGGAGCTGGGGACGGGGGTTTCTGTCGTCTGAGCCACCTCAGGAGCTGGGGACGGGGGTTTCTGTCGTCTGAGCCGCCTCAGGAGCTGGGGACAGGGGTTTCTGTCGTCTGAGCCACCTCGGGAGCTGGGGGATGGGGGTGTCTGTGGTCTGAGCCACCTCAGGAGCTGGGGACAGGGGTGTTTGTCATCTGAGCTGCTCCGTCAGTGGTTCATGCAGCGGGTGGCCATCGAGTACAGGGAGCGCGATCTCGATCTCCGTGATGAGAGGAGGAACTTTACACAGGAAGGGCCTCTCATTTGACACTAGGGGACTCAAGGGAATAAGCTGGCCTTCTGCTAACTAGGCTTGGGACTAAGCCTTGAGTTGGGAACTGGTCCCAGCTGGGGCAACAGGGGCGGAGGCTGGGAGAGGCTGAATCCGCCCACAGGTGCTGGGGAGACCCAGCACCCCGGGTGCAAACATCACCAGCGCCAAACACCCTGCCCTCCTCAAACCCCAGAGAGAAGTGTTTTTTCCATCTCAGGTAAGCCGAGTATAAACATTTCCATCCAGAAAAGTTCAAATACAAATGGACAACACAAATCATTTAAGTAATTGTTACACAGCTACGTGATACTAGAGCAATGTGTTTTCAGTATACATAGGATAAGTAAAACACTTATTTTATTTTAATAATCCAAATATATCAAATAATTAACCATGTAAAATGATATCCAGCATTTCTTAGATAAAGAGCAAAGATGCTTTTAAAAATATGCATTTTGAAACCATTAGGCAATTCCTAGTACACGTTCAAAAGCCACTTCCACGCACAAAAATACTAAAATATCTAACACATAATTAAAATATTATTTAAAACAGATAAAAGAAAGTGTAGGGTTTTTTTAAAATTATATGCTAGGCATGGTGGCGTGTGCTTGGAGTCCCAGCTACTCAGGATGCTGAGGTAGGAGGAGCCCTAAGGCCAGGAGGTCCAGGCTGCAGTGCGACGTGACTGACCGTGCCACTGCACTCCAGCCTGGGTGACAGAGCGAGATCCTGTCTTTAAAAGAAATCACATTACATTATATTACATTCAAAATTAAAAATATGATACCTTCTATAGAGCTGGCACTTCCATTTCAGCACAGTGTTAAAAATCCCCCACTCAAGAAGTGTCTTGCTGGCCGGGGTCTTCCTCACCCTTTGCATGTGTGAGGGAAGGTCGTGAACCCTGTGCTGCTTGTTACACATCACGGTTGCAAGTGGAAGAGAAATGTCTTTAATAGAGTTTCATCTATCCCATTTCCTTCTTTTAATAGAAGTTGCATCTATCCCATTTCCTTCTTTTAATAGAGGTTGCATCTATCCCATTTCCTTCTTTTAATAGAGGTTGCATCTATCTCATTTCCTTCTTTTAATACAGGTTCATCTATCCCATTTCCTTTTAATAGAGTTTCATCTATCCCATTTCCTTCTTTTAACAGAGTTTCATCTATCCCATTTCCTTCTTTTAATAGAGTTTCCTCTATCCCATTTCCTTCTTTTAATAGAGGTTGCATCTATCCCATTTCCTTCTTTTAACAGTTTCATCTATCCCATTTCCTTCTTTTAATAGAGGTTGCATCTATCCCATTTCCTTCTTTTAATAGAGGTTGCATCTATCCCATTTCCTTTTAATGGAGTTTCATCTATCCCATTTCCTTCTTTTAACAGAGTTCGCATCTATCCCATTTCCTTCTTTTAATAGAGTTTGCATCTATCCCATTTCCTTCTTTTAATGGAGTTTGCATCTATCCCATTTCCTTTTAATAGAGGTTGCATCTATCCCATTTCCTTTTTTTCTACCCAATGCAAAATAAAAATATTTTAACTTCTCCACATTGGGCACATTGTATATAATACCTCTCTATAGTATTGCACATAATATCTCTCTATAGTATTGCACATATCTCTCTATAGTAGTGCACATAATATCTCTCTATAGTAGTGCACATAATATCTCTCTATAGTAGTGCACATAATATCTCTCTATAGTAGTGCACATATCTCTCTATAGTAGTACACATAATATCTCTCTATAGTAGTGCACATATCTCTCTATAGTAGTGCACATAGTATCTGTCTATAGTATTGCACATAGTATCTCTCTATAGTATTGCACATAGTATCTCTCTACAGTATTGCACATAGTATCTCTCTACAGTATTGCACATAGTATCTCTCTATAGTATTGCACATAGTATCTCTCTATAGTAGTGCACATAATATCTCTCTATAGTAGTGCACATAATATCTCTCTATAGTATTGCACATAGTATCTCTCTATAGTAGTGCACACAGTATCTCTCTATAGTATTGCACATAGTATCTCTCTATAGTATTGCACATAGTATCTCTGTATAGTATTGCACATAGTATCTCTGTATAGTATTGCACAAAATATCTCTCTATAGTATTGCACAAAATATCTCTCTATAGTATTGCACATAATATCTCTCTATAGTAGTGCACATGATATCTCTCTATAGTAGTGCACATAATCTCTCTCTATAGTAGTGCACATAATCTCTATAGTATTGCACATAATATCTATAGTATTGCACATAATATCTCTCTATAGTATTGCACATAATATCTCTCCATAGTATTGCACATAATATCTCTCTATAGTATTGCACATAATATCTCTCTATAGTATTGCACATAATATCTCTCTATAGTATTGCACATAATATCTCTCTATAGTATTGCACATAATATCTCTCTATAGTATTGCACATAATATCTCTATAGTATTGCACATAATATCTCTCTATAGTATTGCACATAATATCTCTCTATAGTATTGCACATAATATCTCTCTATAGTATTGCACATAATATCTCTCTATAGTATTGCACATATCTCTCTATAGTATTGCACATAATATCTCTCTATAGTATTGCACATAATATCTCTCTATAGTATTGCACATAATATCTCTCTATAGTATTGCACATAATATCTGTCTATAGTATTGCACATAATATCTGTCTATAGTATTGCACATATCTGTCTATAGTATTGTATATAATCTCTCTCTATAGTATTGTATATAATCTCTCTCTATAGTATTGTATATAATCTCTCTCTATTGTATATAATCTCTCTCTATAGTATTGTATATAATCTCTATACTATTGTATATAATCTCTCTCTATAGTATTGTATATAATATCTCTCTATAGTATTGTATATAATATCTCTCTATAGTATTGTATATAATATCTCTCTATAGTATTGTATATAACATTTGTATACAAAGTTTAAAAAACCTATTTTGTTATGACACTCATTGGAAAACTCAATGTTTTCATCAAATATAAGAAGAACTAAGGACATATCTAATTTATAAAAATAAAAATTGCCAAAGAATTTAAAATGCACTTATAAATTAATACGCATTATCACAAAGTTAATATACAGCGAGGGTAGGTTTTGTGAGACCGGCGGACAAGTTATTATACTAATACTTAGAATGGTGTATTCATTTGTTCTCACCCTGCTATAAAGAAATGCCTGAGATGGGTCATTTATCAAGCAAAGAGGTTTAATTGGCTCACGGTTCTGCAGGCTCTACAGGAAGTGTGGCGACTTCTGCTCGGCCTCTGGGGAGTTCAGGGAACTTTCAATCCTGGAGGTGAGGGAAGCAGGCTCTTCGGGAGGGAGAGACGGGCTGCGTTAGGGACAAGCGCCTAAGCGTGGCCCAGAGCAGGGTCGTGCCCGCTGAGTTGGGCCCCTCCAACTCAGTTTCAAGCAACCAGGCCTCACAATAACTTGCTCACTCAGTGTCACGAGGGCGTCACGGAGGCGATGGTGCGAAACCATTCTTGGGAACGCCGACCTCGTGATCCAATCACCTCCCACCAGGCCCCGCCTTCAACGCTGGAGATTCCACGTCCACAGGGGATACGATCCAAATCGTATCAAATGGCAAAGATCTCATTTAGGTCTGAATTTCAAAACGTGAAACTAAAGCCCAAAGCCACTGGCAGAGGAGCGTTCACTTTCCCTTTCAGTGTTTTACAGCTTGACGATTTCTTACTTCATCTTCCTTTCCCGGATTGATGCTGAATATAGGGGGGATGGAATGTGTCCCCTCAAAACCCACGTGTTGAAGCCCTAACCCCAACGTGATGGGATTAGGAGTGGAGCCTCTCTGGGGTGATTGTAGGATGAGAAAGAGGCCACAGCTGCCTCTCTCCCTGCCATGTGAGGACACACGGAGAAGGGGGCCATCCTCAAGCCACAGAGAGAGACCAAACGTGGCACCTGCCAGCCCTGACCCTTCCAGCCTCCAGACTGTGACGGATGAATTCCTGTCAGATAAGCCCCAGTCTAGGAGATTTTGTTACAGCATCTGAAGCTAACACAGGGCAACTCTGGTCACTTGAGTGCCAAGGTTGCCTCTGTGGAAAACCTTTCAGAGTTTTTTTTTTTAATTTATTTTAATCTATAGCACTAACCTTGCCCAGTAGTGCCAGATCATGTCTTGATGTGTATAAATAGCTGGACAGAGATGACAGATGGACGGAGGTGGGTGGCTTAATGGATGGATAGAAGAACAGAGTGATAGATGCATGGATGGATGGGTGGATGGTGGATGGATGGTGGATGGATGCATGGTGGATGGTGGATGGATGGGTGGATGGTGGATGGATCATGGATGGATGGTGGATGGATAGATGGATGGATGACGGATGGATGGTGGATGGATGGATGGTGGATGGTGGTGGATGGTGGATGCATGCATAGATGGTGGATGCATGCATGGATGGTAGATGATGGATGGATGGATGGATGATGGATGGATGGATGGTGGATGCATGCATGGATTGATGGGTGGATGGTGGATGAATTGATGGATGGATGGTGGATGAATGGATGGATGGTGGATGAATGGATGGCTGGTGGATAGATGGATGGATGGATGGTGGATGGATGCATGGATGGTGGATGGATGGATGCATGGATGGATGGTGAATGGTGGATGGATGGATGGTGGATGATGGATGGATGGTGGATGATGGATGGATGGATGGATGGATGGTGGATGAATGGATGGCTGGTGGATGAATGGATGGCTGGTGGATGAATGGATGGCTGGTGGATAGATGGATGGATGGATGGATGGTGGATGGATGCATGGATGGTGGATGGATGGATGCATGGATGGATGGTGGATGGTGGATGGTGGGTGGATGGTGGATGGATGGATGGTGGATGATGGATGGATGGATGAATGGATGATGGATGGATGGATGGATGGGTAGTTTAATATAGAGTGAGGTGAGTGGAGAAAAGGACAGATGAATAGATGGAGAAGGAAGTTTAGACAAATTCAGAGGTGAGAAATGGTGAACTAGGTCACAAGGTATGGAACTTTCTCCACTGCAGCAGAGCTGAGTCGGACATAGGTCTCACCTCCCTCGGCGCCAGCTGGTGTCAGGTTCACCAGGTGGGTGCAGCGGAGCCTGTGGAGGGGAAAGCGTGTGTCCAGGGCTGCTCTTCTGTGAAGGGAACCAGTTTCTCAACAAAGGCTGGGCCTCTGCTAAGCTGTCAGGGTTTCAGGGGACCTGCTCTTTTGTGGCCCTTGGTCCCAGGTCCCAGGAGTGTCAGTGTCCTGCCGCCAGCCCCATCTGGTCCTAGATTTAGGGATTCTGATGAGTTAACACCACATACCTTGGCCACAATTCAGCATTTCTGATAATTAATTAGATAAATTAATTAAAATGATAGTTTTTTCCTAGACTTAACATGTATGTCCAGTGATTATATTGGCACCATATGAAACTAGCTTAATAAATGATTAACTTAAATAAATAGTAACTCACTTGAAATGCCTGATTTCTTTCTGCAAAAACAGAAATTGCTTTTTCTGAAATCCTTGGCTCCTACATTTAGCAAATCTTTCCAGGACTTCCCTACTCTTTCTTTGGAAATGTGAAAAACGAATAACATTTATTTCATCATCTGCCTTGAGGATCCAGGGAGGAACATTTCGATAAATTAAAAATAAGAGAAACATGCATAAAACAAAAAATTGCCAACTTGGCTTAAAAAATGACAAAAAGCCACATAAAGCACACTTCTTTACTATTACCCAAATATGATAATAATAACAATAAATCAGTGGTTAAATACGTTACGGACGCACGCCATGCCAGGCTGCGCAGCTCGGGGTTTACGGTGCAGATTGCCACGTTACACACACGGCGAACCTGCAATCTATAAAAAAAATCCCAAGAGCACCTTAGCACAGCATTTTCCAGACTCACTTGGCCACAGAAACATTCGGAAATATCCATTACCATGTGCCGTAAGCCTGGGGTGGCCAGAGCTGCGGAGGCTGAGAAATAAGAGGCCCCTCCTGCCTCGCCTTAGAGAGACAGGACACTCACCCTAGCTGTGCCGGGGAGGCCACGTCCCCGACTGACTCAACACCAGCTTCCGTGTCCCAGAACCGCCCATGGGCTCTGACCCTCTGGCACCACTCCCTCTCCACGCATGGAACCCAGACTCTCATGCACAACCTGAAGACCCCGTCCCTGGCACAATCATAGTTCCTCTTGCAAATGCAAACATCAGGTTGTTTGCTTCATTCACGGGAGCTGGTCTCTGCAAATGGGAGCTGTGAAGGGCTGGCCTCCAGTTTCTCGCGGGACTGGGCCACAGAGGACACGGGCTGCTCCTGCGGTCTCCCAGGTGTGTCCCGGGCACCTGCTGCCTCCGTTCTCTGCGGCTTGGTGCTCTGACACCTGGGGTGGCGCCTGCCCCTCCTCTGGGTGGGTTTCCTTCCCCAACGTTCATGCACAGAATGTTTTCAGCAGTCACAGACCTTCCGAGACGCGGCTGGATGAGAAACACGCCGGCGGACGACAGAGGGTGGCCCCGGACCCACGCTTATGCCCACCTGTCTTCACTCCCTAGAGAACACGACCTTTCTGGAGCACCTGGGGCGAACCCACATCTTCCTGGACAAGGCGTAGAACAGGAGCCACCAACCTTCTGGAAAGTTCTCAGCACCAGGAGCTGCAGCCCAGGGCCTGAAAACCTGTTTCCTAATGAAATGACAGAGGAGTTCAGAACTCTCTGATCCACCTGCAAAAGCAGGTGTCTCCTCATTGACAGCAGTGGCCTCAGCACCCAGCGCAGCCTGGCTGTTCTGGGGGCCACACCCAGCGGTCAGGAACTGCATCTTCCTGACCCCCTATATTCAGCATCAATCCGGATCTCCAAGTACACCCAACGCCACCGACTGGATCTCCAAGTACGCTGAATGCCATCAACTGGATCTCCAAGTACACCCAATGCAGCGACTGGATCTCCGAGTACTCTGAAAGGACTTGATTGGCACTCTGCCTGTGCACATGTCATGACATGTGAAGAATATCTTGAGAAAGCGGCTTTTAAAACCACACCCGACCGTGTGGAGATGCTGGTGTTGGGTGGAGGAGGAGCCCTGAGCCAGGGAGCGGCTCCTCAGTAGGCACGTGGGGAACGCACCCTCCCAAGCACCGGACCCACACAAGGCTGGACCGAGACCGGGGTGCGAGACCCTGTGCCAGGCGAGTGCCTGGTTTCCACAAACGCAGAGCAGAGCGTCCCCACGCCTCGGCGGTCTCCTTGCTGAGGGCGCTTCTTCCCTACTGGAGGAGGGAATCCCGCTTCCCCGATGGGCCTGCCTTTGCCCAGGGAGCTCCTGGAGGAGTCCACCCCGAGTTATCCTGACCCTCTCCTCCTGCCATTGATGTGTGTGGTGATCGGAGTGTGAGGCAACGCTGTAGGAGGACATGCTGCCTTCCAGGGGTAAAGGAAGGTAACCTGGTCTCCCGGGCAGCTGGGCAGCTCGTGTTCCCTTTCCCACATCTTTTAAAGTGAATCAAAGAGAAACAAAGTAATCTTTCAGTCATTTTCTTCCAGACTGCAAGAACAAGAAATAATGTTTGAAAAATGGAAGGGAGCATGTGATCTCTATTCTTACTAAGCAGAACTTCATGGAAATCCTGTTAACCGAATAACGATGGATCTTTACTTGCTTATCTTTGGATTTTGCCTTGTGTTTCCCTGCTCCACTTATTAACTGCACATGCTCAGCAAGTTTTCAGTCCTTATAAAATTGTGCTAAGCGTGGGTTGCTGTCATCTTCTGTAACTTTCTTACAGGAAGTCTTACTTTCTGAAAGGTCTTACTGCATGTTCTCACTTTCTGAAGAGCCCTCACCGGGTCTCCAGCCCATGAGGCGTCCCAGCAGGAAAGGGGGTTTGCAGTGAGCCCTGGTTCCACCACAGCTGTTAGAGAGAGTTTGTGCCCCGTGCCCAGCTCCCAAAATCCACTTCATCCCCGGAACAGTGCAAGGATAGGAGGTGTGGGCGTGGGTGGGGTCAGAGTCCACCCGGATCCCGGTCAGTCATTCTGGGTTCTTTATGGCATTCAGGGCCATTCCCACTGCTTGACAGCTGCCTCGGGTCTCGGATAAATGTGTCTTTCTTTCCTTTGCCTAACAGCCGCGGCTTTATCTAGCCAGCATATTTATGGAGCATCAATCATGAATGTAAAAGGTGGACAGCTTTCACTGTACATATGGTTGTAGAATATTGGAGAAAAGAGAAAGTCGGCCAATAGGAATTATTGACAGGACTGCACAGATAATTTGCAGCTTTCACAAAACATCAATTAAGCCACATGATGGTTTCATCCCTGGGCAGAGATGAAAGCCCCGCAGGTGAGCAGGAGCGAGACAGAGAACCACGAGGCACGTCGGGCTGGGGCACCGCCCGTGAGCAGGAGGGAGACAGAGGACCACGGGGCACGTGAGGCCGGGGCACCGCCCGTGAGCAGGAGGGAGACAGAGGACCACGGGGCACGTGAGGCCGGGGCACCGCCCGTGAGCAGGAGGGAGACAGAACCACGAGGCACGTTGGGCCGGGGCACCGCTGGTGAAGTCACAGTCACATGTCAGCTGGTGGCACCCAAAGTGTGCAGAGGATGCCACACCCTCAGAGCGTCTTTCTGAGTTGTCCCATCCGGGAAATCTTTAAAACAAACTGAGCCTGGCACAGGAGGAGAGCTACAATACGTTAAATTTTGGATACAGATCCAACTACTACAAAAGGAATTTTTTTCTTCAACTTCCTTAGGCAGCATCTAAAGAATCAAAATCAGATTCACCTGTTAGGCTGACAAAAAAAAATTGTAAGTGAAAATAGCCAGACACAAAACGTGCGTGTGTGTGTGCACGTGCACGCGTGTGTGTGGGTGTGTGTCTATACACATACACATGTGTAGACTTTGATGGAAATTAAGGCTGTGCAGGCAGAACTGGATAAAGTTTTATTGGAAGCTGAACATGGGGATCCACTTGGGAAGACGCCCACAGAACTGAGCATGTTCTGGGGTCGGCTATAAGATGGAAGACTTTATGGAAAAGTTTAGGAGAAGGGAGGGGACTCCTCACAACAGAGGCGTCCTTCTCATGGGGGGACACGGCGGAGGGCACAGCCAGTGCACACAGATCATACTGTGAGGGCTAAAATGTCTCCATGCAAGGCAATCAGAAAGCTTCATGATTCCGAAACAAACCAGCAAAGCTTCGTGATTCAGAAGCAAGTCAGCAAAATGTCATGACACAGAATCAAATCAACATTTCATGATTCGGAAACAAATCAGCAAGATTTCATGGTTCAGAAACGAATCAGCATCCTTTCAGTGTCAGCAGGTGCCGTACTGATCAGTGCGTCAACAGCTGGAGAAGCTGATGGTGAGATTCTCCACTCAGGGGCAGGGTGTGCCCATGAGTCACAGACGTCTCCAAAGCCAGTTAATTTGGAAGCAGGTTTATTTTTAAAGTAAACCACCAAATGTGACCTAAAGGTTACCAAGACCCCCACTCTCCTCTCTCTGTCTCTCTCTCATACACACACACACACACACACACACATACGCCATCTTACATACTCTATGATTCCACTTATAAGATTTTATCACCCCAGGCTTGGGCCTCAGTCCCTCGACCCTCTCTGCGATATCCCTGATGCCTCGCACTTGGCCATCGGGGTTCACTGACTTTACCTAAAGAGAAGCCGCTCCTGAGCGGCCCCCTGACCCGGCATTTTCCAGCTGGCTCCGTGCATCTCAGCGTGAGACCCACACTGGGGGTGCCTGCGAGGACTGCAGAGGTGGACACAGGTCCCAACCACCCCAAGGCTGCCCCAAAGCATCTCATGCCATTGTTATGTTTTATGTATGGGGCATTCTGGTAGAAATTCTGTACTGGAAAACTATCTCCCCACTAAAACCAAACAGGCAGCTTTTGGGAGCCTTCGTAACGCCTCCTACCTCACCTCCTAACGCCTCTCCTCACCGGGTTTCTGGTCTCCCGGAGCAACCTGCAAACCATCGGTCCTCAGCCTCCTCCTCACTGGTGCCCCGGCCCCACAGGCTCTGGGGGTTAGGACAGTGCCTGCTGCCTAGTGCTGGTCTGGGAGATGCCCTGGCCAGGGGGCAGGAGCCGCACGAGAGGGCTGAGGGCCAGGAAGCGCCGTGGGGCGGGGAGTGTGGATGTCAGCAGGATGATTTTTGACACTTTATTTACACAGATGTCTCGATTATACCATTAGATGAGTTTGTCAAGTTCCCCTGTAAACAGCACCCCAAATAAATAAGATATGAAATATTTCCAGCACCTACAATTTCCCCATGCCCACCCACGCCAGGGCCCTCCCGGCTCCTCCCACAGCCACAGCGCTGAGTACCTGTGCAAGAAAGTCCTGCTTCTCCCAGATCAGATGGCACGGGATAGCCTGGCACACAGGCAGCCTGCGGGGCCGGCACGGACGCTTGTGTCCGGTGTTTTTGCTCGAAGTATCTTTTGAGATTCATCCACGAGACTGTGGACACCAGAAGTTCATGCATTTTCATTGCCCAGTGGCCTTCCGCTGTGTGGTTAGACACAATTTCTTTAACTGTTTCCTGTTGAGGAACGCTGGACAATTCCAGGTGTGGGCTGTTACTGTGAGAGACTCCGCCCAGGACGATGGACAATTCCAGGTGTGGGCTGTTACTGTGAGAGACCCCGCCCAGGACCATGGACAATTCCAGGTGTGGGCTGTTACTGTGAGCGACCCTGCCCAGGACCGTGGACAATTCCAGGTGTGGGCTGTTACTGTGAGCGACCCCGCCCAGGACCGTGGACAATTCCAGGTGTGGGCTGTTACTGTGAGAGACCCCGCCCAGGACCATGGACAATTCCAGGTGTGGGCTGTTACTGTGAGCGACCCTGCCCAGGACTGTGGACAATTCCAGGTGTGGGCTGTTACTGTGAGAGACCCCGCCCAGGACTGTGGACAGTTCCGGGTGTGGGCTGTTACTGTGAGAGACCCTTCCCCGGACGATGGACAATTCCAGGTGTGGGCTGTTACTGTGAGAGACCCCGCCCAGGACTGTGGACAGTTCCAGGTGTGGGCTGTTACTGTGAGAGACCCTTCCCCGGACGATGGACAATTCCAGGTGTGGGCTGTTACTGTGACAGACCCTGCCCGGGATCATGGACAATTCCAGGTGTGGGCTGTTACTGTGAGAGACCCCGCCCAGGACGATGGACAATTCCAGGTGTGGGCTGTTACTGTGAGAGACCCCGCCCAGGACTATTTGTGGAAGACATTTACATTTTGCTGGGCACGGGGCAGGTGTACATACAGTTGTGGGGGACCTGCCACACTATGGTCAAAGTGCCTGTGCACCTCCTCCCCGCCGGCGACGTGAATATTCCAGATGTTCTAGACCCTCCCGGCACAGGGCGGGGCCAGGATCTTCACATCCAGTTATTTCAACGTGCGTCACGCAGCATCCCGTTACAATGTGAATCTGCATTTCCTGATGGCCGAGAATACTGAGCGCTTTCAATTTGCTTATTGGTCATTCCTGTATCACCTTTTGTCTAATGTCTGTCTTGTCTGTTTTTTTAAAAAGGTATATTTATTGATTTGTAAAGGAAGGACCTTTATATTTTGATACGTCTTTCAGATTTTATATGTATGCAAATATTGTATTACAATTTGTTTCTTTTCTTTTTGTTTTTTAATGGTGTTTTTATTTAAAGCAGCAGAATTGGTAGCTAACAGAATAGTCCCTATGAGTAACATGAAGGGCAAACGTCACATCGCTGTGTTAACACACGCAGGAAGGGTATCTGAAGAAGTCCAACCTCCATTCATGAATAGCAGTTTTCAGCAGACTTCTCTGGGGGACTTCCTCCACCTGTGGGAGTCGTACATCCAGAAGCCGAGTGAGCTGGAAGGACCCCAGTGGGGATGGGCTATGGTTGGAGACCCTGGTATGAACCCCAATTTAGCTTGATGTAGACACAGATGGTTCCATGCAGAATATTTATAGACATGTATGTGCCTGAATTAGCATTCACACACATTCCCTTGCTCTGTCAGCTGAGAATAAAAATGAGGATCATTATTACTATTACATTATCATTTAGGCCTTTAAATAGGAGCTCCAGTTGTAAACCTTTCTAAGGGGCTCTGGATTAACTGCGTGAGAGTGATGAGGGGAAAAGGCCTTTCTCTTCTCCATCTGACCCACTCATCTACCAACCAAGCTGGACATTGACTGTCCTTCCCTCCTCTCTCCAGATGAGTCATTGCAAACAGAAGCCCCAGAAAGACTCCATGAAGAATGGTAGTGAGTTTGGTGCAAAGGAAAGATTTAGTGAAAATGACACTTAGTTTATTAACTATTCACCATGGAAGCGACCCACGTGCAGAAAACAAGCCTCGGCCCAGCTGGGCTGTCCCTGGGTCTTACTCCTCCACTGAACCCCCACCGACGCCTGCAATGAGAAGCCCCTCATGCCATGCCTCTCCTGCCCCTTCCCCTCTGCCACCCCCTGCACCACACAGACGATACAGTTACCCTGTAACTCAGCTATCTGGGACGAAACCAAAGGAATGGCCTGTACTTGCAACTCACTCTTGATTTCTCCCATTTGCAATGCCAGGGAGCTGTGTTAGTCACTCAATAAAATGCCACAGTCTGGGTGGTCCCTTTGCGGGTGTCCACGTGAGCACACTGGCCACCAGCCTTCAACTGAACTCGACGCCACTGCATTCTCTGCAGAGTGACAAGGAGGTAGGAGCACCGGCCAGCAGTGAGTTAGAGTTTCGCACACAGAGATGGTGTGAGAACAGAGATGGCGTGAGAACCAGAAGCTGGCACGTCACTTGGGCGTTTGCTGGAAATGCAGAGTCTCAGGCCCACCTCAGGCCTCCCAGGCTGGAATCTGGATTTTAACATGGGCATCTACACCCTGAAGGGTGGGAAGCTGGGCTTACAGGAGAGACTCAGGGAACGTGAGGCCAGGGTGGCTGGGGCCCTTGTGGGCCTCACGGACTTGTCGTGTCCGTGGACATCATCTGCACCTCAGTCCGTGCCTGCCACTTGTCAGTCCACATCCTTTGTCCTAAGAGTGTGGCCAGAGTCACCAAACAGACCATTCGCCTGCCGCCGAAGCTCACACCCAGGAACCTATGCGGCAGGCTGACTCCGTCACTTCCACACAGAGGGCAGCACTGCTCAACTCCAGGCCCGAATCCATGGTTGGTGTTACAGGCAGAGTCGTGCTCCTCCCGAATTCATGTGTTGAAGCTCTAACCCCAAGCCCCAAAGAATGTGACTGTTTTGGGACATAGGACCTTTTAAAAAGGGTGATAAAGTTAAAATGAGGTGACCAGTGTGGGCTCTAATCCAACCTGCCTGGTGTCCTTATAAGAGGAGATGAGGACACAGACACCCACAGAGGGATGATGCTGTGAGGAAGCAGCAAAGAAGCTCCATGTGCAAGCCACAGAGAGAGGCCTCCACAGAGCCCAGCCCTGCCGACACCCGGATCTCAGTCTTCTTCCCTTCAGAGTGCTGAGAAAATACACTTCTGTTGTTTAAGCCACCCAGACTGCGGTATTTCGCTGAGCAGACCAACACAGCTCCCTGGCATTGCAAAAGGGAGAAATCAAGAGTGGGTTGCAAATGTAGGCCATTCCTTTGGTTTCATCCATGGATAGCTGAGTTACAGAGAAAGAGGGTTTCTGGATGTCTGAGTACTTGCACTCCAAACTCTGGCTCCACAAGGTTATCAGAGAGCCACCTCCGCTGTTAACACTGGTTTCCCCTCGGCCTGCCTTTCCTTTGCATTCCCTGGGCTCAGCAAGCAATGCCGCTTTCCATCTTTTTTGTCTCTCCAAAGAAATGAGAACTTAATACACACTAGCCTTGAACTGGGGATCACGTGTTGCGAAGAACGCTTAAGAGCTGGATGGAACGCTCTTAAAGTACGTGTTAAGACAACGCACTTTGAGCTGGATGGAAGCGCCGCACCCCTGCATGGCCTGCATGCCCCCTGCACACACAGCAGCTGCAATACAGAGGCCCCCTGCACACACAGCAGCTGCAATACAGAGGCCCCCTGCACACACAGCAGCTGCAATACAGAGGCCCCCTGCACACACAGCAGCTGCAATACAGAGGCCCCCTGCACACACAGCAGCTGCAATACAGAGGCCCCCTGCACACACAGCAGCTGCAATACAGAGGCCCCCTGCACACACAGCAGCTGCAATACAGAGGCCCCCTGCACACACAGCAGCTGCAATACAGAGGCCCCCTGCACACAGCAGCTGCAATACAGAGGCCCCCTGCACACAGCAGCTGCAATACAGAGGCCCCTTGCACACACAGCAGCTGCAATACAGAGGACCCCTGCACACAGCAGCTGCAATACAGAGGCCCCCTGCACACACAGCAGCTGCAATACAGAGGCTCCCTGCACACACAGCAGCTGCAATACAGAGCAACAGCTCCCAAGGTCAACCCGTGCTTCTCCTACCCCAGATGTGGGATCAGGCATTTCCCCAAGGGTCCTGGTCCCAGGGAAGGGTATTCACAATCAAAGGTCTTCATGCTGGACTCCAGGACACAGACGAGGAACAGGGGCCCCTGCCGAGGTGGGGGGGATGGGGTGGGGGATGGGGGGGATGGGTGGGGGATGGGGAGATGGGGAGGGGATAGGTGGGGGATGGGGGATGGGGAGGGGATGGGGACGGGCTGGGGGATGGGGAGGGGATGGGGACAGGCTGGGGGATGGGGTGGGGGGATGGGGTGGGGATGGGGAGGGGATAGGTGGGGGATGGGGGATGGGGAGGGGATGCGTGGGGGATGGGAGATGGGGGTGGGGGATGAGGGGATGGGGGGATGGGGAGGCGATGGGTGGGGGATGGGGGATGGGGAGGGGATGGGTGGGGGATGGGGAGGGGATGGGTGGGGGATGGGGAGGGGATGGGTGGGGGATGGGGAGGGGATGGGTGGGGGATGGGGAGGGGATGGGGATGGGGAGGGGATGGGGGATGGGGGGATGGGGAGGGGATGGGGAGGGGATGAGGGGATGGGGAGGGGATGGGGGAGGGCATGGGTGGGGGATGGAGGATGGGTGGCACCTCACTCTGGAGAGAGGACAGAAACACTTGTGAAGGCCACGGCGGGGTGGGGGCATAGGCCCCATTTAGTCCAAAGACAAAGACCAGGGAACTGCCCCTCCCCAACCCTTCCCTCTCCTCTAACTGACAAGCTCTGGGATAACTGGGTTATAGCTAAGAGACCTGAGAGACACAGGCTGTCCGAGGAACAGCAAAGGAAAGCCCAAAACCACAAAGGGAGTCCCCTACACACACAGCTACAGCAAACACAGCCTGGCCCTGGGCAGGGTTAATGCAAATCTCCAATTCAAAACCTATTTATTCAGAATCAATTGCCCTCAGCCAGGTGCGGTGGCTCACGCCCGTAATCCCAACACTTTGGGAGGCTAAGGCGGGTGGATCATTTGAGTTCAGGAGCTCAAAACCAGCCTGGCCGGCATGGTGAAACTCCATCCCTACTAAAAATACAAAAATGAGCCAGGCATGGTGGTGAGCATCTGTAATCCCAGCTATTTGGGAGGCTGAGGCAGGAGAATTGCTTGAGCCTGGGACACAGAAGTTGCAGTGAGCAGAGGTCGTGCCATTGTACTCCAGCCTGGGTGACAGCATGAGACTCTGTCTAAAAAAAAAAAAACAAAACCAGAATCTATTGCCCTCTAGGAGATGTCCAGCCTGTAAAAAAAAAATAAAATAAATAAATAAATAAAAATAGGAAAAAGCAAATTGAACCCCAAATGAGAACTACTACCCACCCCAATTAGAATGGCTAAAATGCAAAATTCAAGCAACATCAGCCAGTGCTGATGAGGTTGTGGAGCTGCAGAATTGCTGTCAGAACTGCAAAATGGCACAGCCACTGTGGAAGACAGTTGGGCAGTTTCTTAGAATGTGGAACAGAATCTTACCACAGGATCTGGCCATCACAGCCCTAGCTATTCACCCAGCTGACGTGAAAACTTGTTCACACAAAAACCTGCGTGTAAATATTTACAGTTGTTTTATTCTTAATCTCTAAAAACTAGGAGCAACCAAGATGTCTGCTATGGACAGAGGGTTTGTGACTCCCCAGAATTTGTACGTTGAAGTTCTGCCCCATGTGATGTGTCTGGAGACGGGACCTTTGGGGCTGATTAGGTCATGAGGGTGGGGCCCTTGTGAATGGGGTTAGTGCCCTTACAAGAAGAGACACCAAAGCTGACTCTCTCTCTCCAATGTGAGCACAAGTCAGAAGGCCTCACATCAGAAGAGGCCTCAGAATCAATATGCAGCCAGCACCTTGAACTTCCCAGCCTCTAGAACAACAAGAAATAAATTTCTGTTGTGTAAGCCTCCCAGTCCATGGTGTTTTGTTCCAAACTGCCCAATACAATGGTCTTCCCCTGAGAAATGGAAAACACGTGCTTCTCAGTGCAGTGGGAGCTGCGAAGAGATAAAAGAAACCAGCTATTGATTCACACAGCAACAATGATGAATCTTAAATGCGCTCTACTAAGTGAAAAACCCAGGCCCAAAGGCTACATATCACATGATTCCATTCATATACTTTGGAAAAATTAAAACTGTAGGAATGAACAGACTAGTGCCAGGGTGTCCAATCTTTTGGCTTCCCTAGGCCACACTGGAAGAAGAATTGTGCCTTGGGCTACACATAAAATATACTAACACTAACAATAGCTCTTGAGCAAAAAAAAAGTCCATGCATAAATCTCATAAGGTTTTAAGAAAGTTTACGAATTTGTGTTGGGCCACATTCAAAGCCATCCTGGGCCACATGCAGCCCACGGGCTGTGGGTTAGACAAGCTTGGACTAGCAGTTGCCAGGGGCTGGGGAGAGGAGTGCTTGGCCATCGGGGGACACACGAGGAGCTCTTCTTTCTGGCACTGGGGTGGTAACACATGACTCTGTGCACTTATCAAAACCCAGAACTGCACATCACAAAGCATGAACAGTAATGAGGGCAAACTTAAAGAAAAAGGAAGCTGACCTGAATAACTTCAGAATATGATGTTTTGAGTGGAAATTGTAAAGCTAAAGACAAAAGGACATTAATATCGTTCCTTTGTTGGTAAATTTCCCACAGGGATACAAGTTAACAATTCACATACACTGGGATTGAACAGATAAGTCAACGGATGGCAAACCATGGGAGGCAGGCTTCTTGTGTTGGAGGGGAAGATTATTTATAAATAAGAAAGGAAGTTTAGACTGAACCCTGTGGTACTAGATCAGAATCAGAGACATCAGTGTGAACTCATGTTTAGCTTAGCATCGATATAAGGATGGACAGATCCAGAAATAATCTGAAGTATGTGTTCACACATAGGGTATTATCTGCACGCACATTACGCAGTTCTCTTCACTAACAGGGCTGGAGGTAATGACACCTTCGTCCCACTGAGCACACCCAGCACCCAGGTTTTTGTTTCTAAATATCATTCTCCAATGAGGGGAACCACGGCTGATTCTAGGGTGGATCAGAGAAAAGATAAGATGAGCCTGGAGTATCTCATGATATCAAAAAGTAAGGAAATTTTCAAAAACACAAAAGGATGGGGGATTGTCCAACAGACACAGATGCCAACGTGAAAGGGCTGCCAATGGCCAAAGATGGAAAATTTTGAACAATAAGAGAAATAATATATTGGATGATTGAATTATAATAAAAAATATAAAGTAAATATGCATGAGCCCATACTGGTATAAATAATTGAATAAACAAGTAAATGTGGAGAAGAGTTAAATCTTTCTTACTCCAAATAACGTCATATGTAGCAGCCCCTCCAGGAGATGGAGCTTAACTCTTCCCCAGCCCTCCCCCGAAGGTAGCACAGGCTTCGTGACTCATCCCAAAGAGTGGAGCGGTGGAAGGGAAGACAGTGACTTTACAGCGAAGACACCTGGCGGACGCCACCTGATCCAAGTGTTGAAAGATAAACGTAGGCACATGAAAGTGTAAAGAGTTATTTGAGACAGGAATCCATGAGCTGGGCAGCACTGAACTACAGCAGTTTGGGCTCTGCCAAGGAGCACGAGGGAAAAAACCTTTATCAAGTGTTCTTGGAAGGAAGAACAAAAAAAGGATTGATTAAGAGAAACAGCAGTTGTAAAGCTGTTTTGAGGTTTTGAGAGCAGTCAAAAGCTCTGTTTTGAGGTTAGCTGGCAGTTTCTGATTAAACTTGAATTTGCTTTTCTAGGACAGGACCCCTTACCCTGAATGGGGTTTCTGTGTGCAGGAACTGGGTTTGCTTCTGAGGTACTGAAGCCCTCAGCCTAGTGCCTCCCAATTCGTTATTTTCACACAAGTAATCGGGTTAACGCCACCTGTGAAGTCAAGAGGATGTTCTATGTCCCTGAGAGGCTGTGAGGGGAAGGACATTTCACCTCCTTGGTATTATTTGCAAAAGCCCACCATCTCAGGCTAACCATGAGGAAAAGGACAGATGAACCCAGACTGAGAGGCATCCACAGGGTGCCCAGCAGGCTCCTCCACACTGCCAGGGTCGTGGCAAAGAAGGAGAGACAGAAATGTCGCAGACCAGAGAAGCCGAGGACACAGGAGGATCAGACAGACACAATGTGGCACCCCAGGTGGGGTCACAGCAGAGAGAGGACACGGATGGAAGCTCTGAAATCCGAAGCCTGGAGTTTAGTTCATGGCGATGCAACGCGGCTTTCTTGGCGGCTGCAGGTGCACCATGGCAATGAAGACGTGGACGCTGAGGGAAATTAGGAGCAGCTTGCAGAAACTGCCTGCGTGATCTTCATAACCCTTCTGAAAATCTAAAATTATTCAAAATTAAAAAGTATTTGAAACTGACAATGACAAACAGGCACTGCCAAGTTTCCGCCAGCCTCCCACTCTCTTTGGTTATTCAGTCCATAAATGACGGCAGGAGGGGGATCAGCTGCTCTCTGATCCTGAAAGGCAGAGGGCACCTCCCAGCCTCTTGACCTGGAAGAATTCCAAACAAGCTTCAAGGTTCCAGGCTGTTGCATAAATCATCTGCCATTCGAGTGACTGCAATTCAGACGATTCCAAATAATTAGCAATTACGTCTCCTTTTGCACCCCCTCCAATGACTGAAAATGAGCTTTGATCATTAATACCTACTTGGGAAACTGAGAATTTTCTAAAAGAACTAAAACGTGGCAACTTCCCTATGCAAAAATTAATTAATGATTCAATTAATAAAAATAAAGAGACTCTTCGTCACGTCTTTAAAGAAACATGGCCCAGAGATGGCACCAATGAAGAATACAGCCATGTCTGGACCTGTGGGGCCCAGAGCTCCACCAAAAGTCACATGCCCCTGGCAAGGCCCCTGCCCCAGGAACCTCCCTTCCTGTGTCCTGATGGGACAGCATATTTACTGGGAATGTTAACAGAACCACCACACTCATGGCAAGTGCAAAATGTGCCCTGGCAGACCTTAGTTTGTTTCCTTCCGGTGAGTTCTGCCTGGACTGTGAAGTCTCCTGGGGTGAGGGGGGCAAGTGACCCCACACTGTGCCTGTGCCCACCTGTCCAGAGCCCTGGACTGTGGAGTCTCCTCGGAGAGACAAGCTGACCCCACACTGCGCCTGTGCCCCCCCGTCCCAGAGCTCTGTTCTCTGGTCTCCTGGAGGCTCTGAAGTGCATTAGAAAGATCACCCCAAGCCAACACACCTCCACGCGCAGAGCTCACATCCCAGGGCCCCCAGGGGCTTCGAATTTTCCTGGCATGCCGAGGATTTTTCTGTGGCTTCAGGGGCTGCTCTTATCAGCTTGACCCAGCGCAGCGGGTGGGTGAGTTGGGAAGTCAGCGTCTCACTTTGTGCAGACACAGTGTGGGGGACAGTAAGATTTCTACCTTCAGCTGTGACAGCCGGAGCTCCCGGAGGACCTGGGCACATGGGGAGAGCAGAGTGAAGGGTCTGACCTGCGATGCCCTTGTAGCCGGGCCCAGGTAGGGCAAGGCATTCCACCCACAGTCGCTCTGGTTTGGCCTCTACATGGCACTGGGAGGTTGAAGCCGCTCTCTGTGAATTCCTTCCCGGGGCACTGAGGCTGGAGGGACGTGCCCAAGACCCAAGGTCCGATGAGAGTCGCTGACAGCTTTTGGTGACCAGGAGCTGTGGGACAAGCCTCTTTGTACTTACACAGGGTGGTTTCTCAATGCAACGCTCACTCATGGAGCCCAGCTCTGCCTCGCTTTGGAGATCCTCATCCTGGTAAGGTGCAGGAATGTGGGTGACGACTGCTCCATCTCATCAGTGCCACCTGCTCCTTCTGCCTATTCTGAGAAGGACCCACACTTCAAACAGGTGTGGGGAAGGCGAGGACCCTACCAGGGCCTGCCCAGTGAATAGTTGTTGCAGGAAATTTGTTTAAGCCTGGGCATACTTATTCATTTATTAATTCATGCTTCCTTGGGGGCATTTTATCTTCCAAAATCTTCCACAGCCCTGGGATCCTTCCAGATTCAGTCAAGTGCATCCTCATGGTGATGGGTGGCCAGCACGTATCCCTGTAGACAATTCGAGGCTGAGCCAACAGAGCGGGTGGGAAGGAGCCCTTCGGCCCGTGCTGCCCTTCAGCACACACTCCCAGCACCAGCTCTCCAGCTGCTTGGCCAAGACCCAGGGGCCTCTGACCTCCCGGGTCCCTGCCCAGCTCACCCAGGACCCTGCCACAGAGCTCTCCCCCAGCAGTCACCTGGAATAGCCGGTCACGGCCAGCCCCGCCCACCCAGGTGCGCAATGGAGGCACACGTGCCCTCATGCCCTGGTGACGGGCAGGGACTCAGGAAACACCGTGAGCAGGGGCGGCCCCTTGCCAAATTCGTGACTCCTTCATTAAACTAGTTTTTCCCAAAGATGACAACACACAGCATCGCCCAAAACATCCTCCGAGGTGAGAGTGGGGGTCCCCGGAGGTCAGATGTGCCTCTGCCTTTCCAGCAAGGGGGCCTGGGCAGAGGGGGCCATGTCTGTCTCAGGTCCCCTGCCGTCTGTGATGGGGCTGACACCAGGACCTCAGCTGCTGTTCCAGGGACACGGCCCAAACCATGCCTGGAGAAGGACACGGGCCACCACAGCCAAACCCGAGAATTCCAAGCTGCAGTCGCAGTTCCGGGCCACACAGAGCCTGGGGCCGGCGCTCCCAACTCCCCAGGCTCCGAGAAGCAGTGAGGCTTCAGCTCCCATAAAATTAACTTAGAGCCCGGAAAGGCCGCTCCTAAGCCCGGCTCAGCCTTGGCCTCCCAGAGGCATGTGCTGCTCTCTTCCCACGCCTGGAGGGTGGGGGCCCCCTGCACGTTCCTCTGAATCGGTAATCAGCCCCATGAGTGCCCGTCTAAACGTTTCCTTCATGGAGACCAAAAAATAACTGTGCACATTTTTCCCAAGGCTGAAGTTGTAAATTACAGGCACCCTTCAACCAAGTGGCTCCTCATGAAGGAAATTAACAATCTCTCTGATTGCTGACAGATTTCCTTTCCTCCACCATTTGTTTTCCTTTATCCTGTAGTTTTCCGTAAATGGTTCCTCTAAAGTAGCAAACATGAGTTACGTGGAAAATGACAAAACAGGAAAGAGGCAAATCTCCCTGTGCCCCTCCCCACCGACCCGAGCCAGGTCCAAGTTTGGCTTTGTCCCATGTCCTCACGGCTGTGGATGGTGCTGTGTCCCCCAAAAAGATAGTTGAAGTTCTAACCCTCACACCTGAAAATGTGACCTCATTTGGAAATAGGGTCTTTGCACTTGTGATCAAGTTGAGATGAGGTCATCCATTCGGTATCCTCGTAAGGAGAGAGAGATATGGGCAGAGACACAGGGATAACACCATGGACAGACGGAGGCAAAGGTGGGTGGTTCATTCACCTGGCAACACCAAGGGTTGCCAGGAACAGCAGAGGAAGGAGACCAGCATGGAAGGGCTTCTTCCATGGAGCCTCCAGAGGAACCAGCTGCTTGACCTTGGACTCTCAGCCTCCAGATGGTGAGGGTCACCAAGGACTCCTTCCATAAATTCAAAACCTCAAAGCCGCAGCTTCCAGGCCTCCTGGTTGGGATAGCATCCATTCACAGAAAGAGCAGCTCCGTGCATGTCAGCGAAGGCACTGGAGGGCTTACCCGGGCAACAGAAGTTTCGGGACTGTCTCCTAAAATCCCACGTCAGTGAAGGCATTGAGGGCAACAGAAGCTTCGGGACTGTATCCTAAAATCCCTGACCTCAGGGTAGTAGTGCATTTCTGTTCCCAATGTTGAGTTACTGCAGTTTCTGAGAACAACTCCAAGTTGGCAAAGACAGTTCCCTCATGCCAGCTGCATCTGTATTAGTCCATCTTCATTATGCTGTGAAGAAATGCCTGAGACTGAGTAATTTATAAAGAAAAAGAGGTTTAATGGACTCACAGTTCCACATGGCTGGGGAGGCCTCACAATCATGGCAGAAGGTGAAGGAGGAGCAGAGGCAGGTCTTACATGGTGGCAGGCAAGAGAGCCTGTGCAGGGAAATTCCTGTTTATAAAACCATCAGAATCTCTTGAGACTTATTCACTATCACAAGAACAGCATGGGAAAACCTGCCCCCATGTCTCAATTACCTCCCACTGGGTCCCTCCCAGACACCTGGGGATTATGGAAACTACAATTCAAGATGAGATATGGGTGGGGACACAGCCAAACCATATCAGCATCTTTCTGGGTGTCACAACTGCCTATGGAGCAGTTTGGGGGAACAAGCAGGCCTTGGTAACACAGGATATTTCAGAGACCATGGATGATGATGTAGCCACCCACCTTCCCTGGCCACAGAAATGGAAAAGCCAGACATGCTGAAAATGAACTCAGTCCTTCCTATCAGCAAGTAACATGATCAACTGGAAGAAAAATGTATTAAATAATGGATTATAATGAATGTGGACAAATTAAACTACAAAACATAAGGCTGGAAAGGCAACCTTCTTTTTAACAGAAATGTACCAGAAGGGGAAATGTTATAACTTTCTATGAGAATTGATCAATAATTTGGCAATCACAAAGTTAATGAAGCGTTTCTATTTCTTTTTGAATGACTATATAATTTGAGAAATTAACAGGTTGAAATGCCCCCTCCCAGCTTCCCAGGAGGCAGGTCTGGAACCA
Source organism: Pongo pygmaeus (assembly GCF_028885625.2). Lineage (NCBI taxonomy): Eukaryota > Metazoa > Chordata > Mammalia > Primates > Hominidae > Pongo > Pongo pygmaeus. The sequence goes on along the minus strand of NC_072384.2, from coordinate 142,707,604 downwards.
GTTCCCCATGCCCTGAGCCCGTAGTCAAAATGGACATTTATTTCTCACAGCTCTGGAGGCTGGAAGTCTGGGGTCAAGGTTGTGGCCAATCCCATGTCTGGCAAGGCTGCTTCCTGGTTTGCAGACACCATCTTCCTCCCTGTCCTTAGCAGAGAGGAAGGGTGGTGAGTAGAACGAGAAGAGGCTGGTTCTGGTGTTTCTTCTTACAAGGGCACTAATCCCCTCATGGGGCTCTACCCCATGACCTAATCACCTCCCGAAGATCCCATCTCCAAACACCATCCCACTGGGGTTTAGAATTTCAACGTAAGGATTTGGGGAGACGCAAACCTTCAGCCCACAGCAGTGCCCTTGGTCCTACCCCTTCCTCTCCTAGACTTCCTTCGTAGGAGTTCGGCAGGCATTCCTGGTCTTCCTTTATCTTCTTGCAGAAAGATGGCTCAGCAGGTCTGTGACAACATTCACACCCACAAGGTCAACCAGGAAGAAAATGAACCTGATGCAAATAGGACAGAGTCGCACCTGTGAGAAACAAACTCACCCGTCCAAACCCAAAGACTGGACGCAGAGACCCGGAGAGCAGCAAAATGGGGATTTTCAATGACAGTCTTGCAAGATTGGGTGTCTGGCTGGCATGCAGCCACCCCCAGCAGAGTTTCAACAAGCAATTTATCCCCTTGTTAAAAGTGCGCAGGTCCCTCCCCCAGTTCCTCATTGGCTGAGTAAATGGGGTTACAATCTTCTGGACATCACCTATTAGTCGTTGGATTAAGGTTTCAAGTACGTTCTTTAGGATCTTTCTGCTGCATTTTATTGCAGTCCACCATGCATTGCGACTGTCTCAGGACTCTTCAAACATTTGACTATGGCCCTGGTGGCTGCACGTAGCTGATAAGAAAGGGTACAATTATTTATGTTGCAAGCTAGCCTAAATTAAATTCTTTGGTGGGGTGAGGAGAGGGTAGTTGAGGGGGCCCTGACTGATAGGCACCTGGCCGCTGGGCGAAAGGGAAAGCAGGAAGGAGGGCGGGGTGGTGACTCAGTATATTTCTGCTTCTTTATTTCTCTATTTCCACATAGCCCGCTTAAACCTATAAGAAGGCACTTAGAATTGAAAATGGACCACCACATATAGGTTATTTTCTACACACCTACCTGTCAGCGACCGATCTTGCTCAGACGCATCCTTAACCAGCATGACCAGTCAGAGCTTCAGCCCCACAGCGGCCTAGGGAGCTTCTTCATGCCAACATTCCTTACCTCTGTTTATTAATCTACCTACTTACCGGTAGTACTTCATCCATCTGAAGGTCTTAGGAAAAATGTCTTGAGATTTTGGTCATGCTCATCCTTATGTTTTGAGGAAAGGGGTGCTCAGGATGAGTTGATGTGGCTTCGTCTGAAACAAGTTGTCATAAACCCCATGCCCCGTCATCAACCCCACACCCCGTCATCGACCCCACGCCCTGTCATCAACCCCAAATCCCATCATCAGCCCCGTGCCCCGTCATCAACCCCACGCCCCGTCATCAACCCCACACCCCATCATCAGCCACACATCCCATCATCGACCCCACACCCCAACATCAACCCCACACCCTGTCATCGACCCCGCGCTCCGTCATAAACCCCACGCCCCATCATCGACACCACACTCCATCATTAACCCCACACCCCATCATAGACCCCATGCCCCATCATCAGCCCCACACCCCATCATCGACCCCAAATCCCATCATCAGCCCCACGCCCCATCATCAACCCCAAGCTCCGTCATAAACCCCATGCCCCTTCATCAACCCCACATCCCATCATCATCCCCACGCCCCGTCATCAACCCCACGCCCCGTCATCGACCCCACACCCTGTCATCAACCCCACACCCCGTCATCATCCCCACACCCCATCATCATCCCCACACTCCATCACCCATCATCATCCCCACACTCCATCACCCATCATCATTCCCACACTCCATCACCCATCATCACCCCCACACTCCATCACCCATCATCATCCCCACACTCCATCATCATCCCCACACTCCATCATCATCCCCACACTCCATCACCCGTCATCATCCCCACACCCCATCACCTGTCATCATCCCCACACTCCATCACCTGTCATCATCCCCACACTCCATCACCTGTCATCATCCCCACACTCCATCATCCATCATCATCCCCATACATGCCCCGTCATCAACACAGCAGCACAGCATTTCCTCCAGGAGAAACACCAAGATCTTACGTCCCATCCACAGGCTGAGGCTGCTGCTCCTGCAGGAAGCTGGTGCAGTGTAGCAATTCCACATCCTGAAATTTCTCATCAAAACTCGTATTAAAGTGTCAAACAGTGAGTAGCTAAAATACCACTTTGCTTGAAGAGGTTGGAAGGAAAACGTTAATTGTATCAGAGAATATGGACTCCTAAGATACAGGGAGTCAGGTTCATTTTTAAGTCACTCTTCTTCCAACAGATTCACTAAGGCTCTTTGTCAACACAAATTGAAAACCATTAAAAAAGTAATTATGATGCTTCCTGCTCTCCATGAAAGGACCACATACAGACACCACACTCATATCTGTGGCCCTGGGGTGGCCTTTAATGGCCCAGCAGAATCACCACACTCATATCTGTGGCCCTGGGGTGGCCTTTAATGGCCCAGCAGAATGGCCAGAACCGTTAGAGGAAACATTTAATAAAGTCTGGACGTCAGAGCCCTGCGGGTCTAGCTGGATTCCTGGAGGTGCGGCCCAGAAGCCAGTGGGAGGGAATTGGAGGCTGGAGGCTCAAACTGTCCCCACTTCCACCAAGGGCTCCTCCTCCAACAGCTTCCAGGCTGCCAAAGCCCCTGCATCGCCTCCAGGGTCCCCTGGGTCCAGCCTCACGCTTCCCATAATGAGTTTTTAAACCACAATGCTGCATCAGGTGACATGTGTTCTGCAGGCTGTGTGCGTCCCCAGAGGGAAGGGGGCTGTGTCTTTGGGACAGTTTGTGCTCTCAATCACTTGACTGCTGACAGGCACCTCAGCTGAAAGGTGTGATTTATGCAAAGATTGTGCTGAATTATTTAAAACATTCTCTATTTAAAGAACAGAGAATATTTAATTAGCATTCTGCTGTGCTTAATTGAAGACTCACAAATCAATTAAAACGCTTACCTTTTGGCAGTTCAGTAACTTCACAGAAACCTCCCAGGAAATGCAGACTCTTCACAGCTGGGTTCATCCTACACCCAGCAACCTGTGGCCAGTATGGCGCTGTGATTAGAGGCAGCTCAGCGCCTTCAGAGGAGTGGCCTGGCTGTGTGCACATTAGAGAAAGGCTTCCATCGTCGTTGGTCCTCTTTCTCACAGGGACTCTGGGGTCTTGGTGCTGGGAGATGCAACCGCCTCTGGCAGCCCAGCTTCATTTTAGGGACAGTGACTATGGAGAAACCAGGTCTGACCCATTTTCTCCAGAGGGGAGGGAGCCACAGGGAAAGGCCCCTTGTTGCTCTGTTGGCCCTGAGTGCCTCCCAGGAAAGGTCAGAGCACGGACTCAGCCCTGGGAGGGCCAAGAGATCCCGCTGGACCCTGCCCTCCTCGACACTCCGGACAAGATGCAGAGAGTGGGGTCCTGGCAGCAAGACCCCGTGGGAGTGGGGCCCTGGAGCTCAGGGCCAGACCAAGGGGTTGCTCATTGCTGGCTCCAGTCTGCAGACACATTGACATTGGCACCACACGGGCCAACTGAAACCCTAATAGAAAACCCAGCGTCCCCTGGCCAGACCCACCAGAGGACAGAGCTCCCAATGAGCCCAGCTGCTAGAAAAGAGGGTGGAGTCCCAGGCAGAAGAGTTCTTCAGGCTGAATGGAAATGATTCCAGAGGGAAATGCAGATATGAAGAAGGAAATAAAGAGCTCCAGAAATGGCAAACAGCAGGGTGAGTGTATGTGACTTCTCTAACGGAGGAAATTACCTTTAAAACGCACGTGCAGGCTTAGAGCAAAAGAAACCATGCCGTAAGGTGTCAGTAAGCGAAGTGCCTATGACACCCACAGGTCAGAGAAGCAGGGGCCTCCGGGAGGGCGAGGCAAGGTTGCCCCATTTCACATGAAGTGCACAATCGTCATAAAAGAATGCATTAAATATACACATGTATGCATTCAAAATACGCTAACATCACATATATCCATTAGACTTTATCAAAATTAAAATCTTCTGTTCATCCACATAAAATGATGTCACTTACTGCAAAAAATATTCTCAAATATTTATCCAAGTGCTGACATCCAGAATAACCCCTAAAATTTCATAATAAAACAACTTGGTGAAACACCGGTCAAAGGATTTGAACACTTCGCCAAATGATGGCAAATAAACACAAGAAATAGTGCTCGACAGACTTGAGCACCAGGAAGATGCATCGCAAACACCAACGAAAACCACCACACACCCACACTAGCCAAAATCTATAAAACTGGTGGCACCAAACATGAGGGAGGATGTGGTCCACCCAGCACTGTTGTTGTGCAGTCTTGGTGAGAACATCGAAGACGTCCCCTCGATGGGATTAGAAAACCACAGGGCAGGCAGGTCAGCTGCTGCACTGCACATCACAGTGGCTGGTGAACTCTGCACACAGCAGTGGGCCGTCAACTGAAACAACAACAGGCAGCGAGCAGCTCTCAAAATGAAGGCACTCTGTGGAGAACAGCAGTGGATTATCAGCCAGGATGTGTGAGCCATGACGGATCACAGGCATTACCTGGGAGGCTGGGGCAAGAAGAAGCTTTTAAAGGCAAAAGAAGCTCGAGGAAGTGGTTCTGAAACAAAACTTACCAGCCTGAGAGGCTCATTGCAGGGGCTGGCAATGACTCATTGGAAACACCGACAGCTGCTGGGAGACATCCTCATAGAAGCAACTTCTGAGCAACGTTAAGCCTGGCATTCCAGTCAAAACCTGGTAATATAACCAATATTTTCCATTGTATGCTGCTGTGAAGAGAACAGGCTCTTATTGAACCTACACAAATGACTGTATTGCCAAAAACATAATAATACTCACAAATAGTTCACAAATTTTGGAGAGATAAGGTAGGGAAAGAAGCCTATGTTTCAATTTTTGTTCACAAAGTTATACTTTACCAAATTGGTCTAAATTATAGATAGCTTAAGAAAAATATTTTCCTTAAATCTGGAAAACAAAACATTAAAATAGAGAACCAAAAAAATTTTAAATTAAAACTGTAAAAACCGATAATTCCTTTTCGTCAGTTCATTCAGTCCCATGTAATTAATTCTCATTCTGCTTGATCTAGGTTAGCAGATTTATGAACCCATCAGTTTCTTCAACAGAGTCCTGAAAATATCTACTCTGTCCAACGGTATGATCTTAAAGGTATCAGCAATCAGAGTTCAAGAGGACTGCCAAAGTCATTTCATTAGAAGCAATTTGGACTGTAGTTGATTGCAAATGCTTTTAGAGAAACATCAAAACAATAATTTGGATGTGGATTTTTATATGGATGACAAAAACATAGACGGGTCATGGTTAAAAATCTGATAAGAGTTCATTATAATGAGAAATTGACAAGGAACTTTGGTTATTTCCATAGCATAGAACATTTTAACACAATAATTAGAACTACTACTGATAACATTATACCAAGATACATCAGATATTTAAGAATTTTATATAACTTTTGGAACACACTAATACTGTATCCATACAAATATAACTTAAAGAAAGGTTAAACATCATTTCTTATTTTTACAATGCTTCCCACATATTTAATAATTTAGCATGCCAAATAAACTTAATATATCTCTTTTCAAGGTAAGAATAAAAAGATTTAATTTAGAATTTGATCTTGGGAAAGCTTGTCAAAAAAGTCAAAGATTTAAAACAATTAAAACAGGATAATAGGTCATTGTGAAATAATAGTCATCCATTTAACTACAGTGATACTTATAAATACTTTTAAAATACTTTAAAAGCAAATACAGAAAGTTATACAGATGAAAAAAAAATAGCCTTAAGGAAGAATTTCTCCAAGCAATCAAAAACCTAATAAAGACAGCGCAAAGTACATGACATTATCTTGATAAATTTTTCTAGGCCAGTTATTGTGGAGTCCTCATTACGGAGGGGGAGTGGGGCTGGCGGGACTGAAGGAAGCAAAAAGAGAAGGCACATAAGCTTTGAGTCTGCCTTTCTTCATGGTCCAGAACACATAACTCTCCTGCACAAGGCCCTGAGGCCTGCCCAGAAGCAAATGCTGGCACTATGCTTCCTGTACAGCCTGCAGAACCATGAGCCGATTAAATCTCTTTCCTTATGAATTACCCAGCCTCAGTATTTCTTTACAGCAATGCAAGAACAGACTCACATGCAGGATCTCACCCTGTCACCCAGGCTGGAGTGCAGTGACGCTAAGCTGTGGGCCACATTACCGTGGCCCAGACAGCCAGGACTTGGTCAATGACTGTGGCTTCCTGAGTTGGACTCCTCATCGCCTTTCAATTCAAGACCAAGCTGGGAAAGCCACATGTGCTCCATTACCAAGCCCGTAGGCCGCCCCCACTCCCCCCAGCCACAGCCTCCACCAGGGCATACCGGGGCTGTCTGTTCCACTGTGAAACTCCCCAGCCCAGCTGCCTTCAAGTCTCTATCCAACACAAACGATGTGGCCAGGCCCTTGCCCAGCCAACCCTGGGTGAGCCCTACCTGTCCTCGTGCGGGTCTTTGATGACATACACTGCCTGGGCCAGACCCCCGACACTCTCCACCTCCCGTCCTAGCTGCCCCTCACATCGAGTGCCCCTAGGCACCCCCCAAGAGCTGCAGACCCCTGCCTTCCTTCTCCACATCTGCCCCTCACAGGCCTCCCTGCCTGTCCCCTCCACTGCCGCCCTCGCCCTGACCCTGCCACGTCTGCCCATCATCCTCACATGTGCGCTGTTGGTGGTGTCTAGGGTGGGCCTCCTCACGTGTGGCCCCTGAAGGCAGACGGTTCAGCAGTTGGCCTATTGCTGTTCCTCATGCTTCAAAGTCTGTAAACGAATGTTCCTGGCAGCAGGTACACGTATGTTCCTGGCAGCAGGTACACGTATGTTCATGGCAGCAGGTACACGTATGTTCATGGCAGCATTATTCACAGCCAACGAAATGTGGAAACAGCCCAAATGCCTAACAGGTGTGAAAGGAAAACAAATCTTGGGCCCCCAAATCCCTAAGCTAAAGGGAAAAGTCTAGCTTGGAACTGCTTAGGTCCAACCTGCCTGCCATTCTCTTCAAAGTCTCCCCTCTGCTCACTGAGATAAATGCGTATCCGACTGCCTCCTTTGGAGAGGCGCATCAGAAACTCCAAATAATGCAACCATTTGTCTCTTATTTACCTTTGACCTGAAAGCCCCCTCCCTGCTTCCAGTCTTCCTGTCTTCCCAGACGGAACCAGTGTTCATCTTACATATGCTGACTGATGTCTCGTGTCTCCCTGCAATGTGTAAAACCAAACTGTGCTCTGACTATCTTGAGCATGTTATCAGGGCCTCCTGAGGCTGTGAGACCTGTCTCAGTTACTTTAGAAAGTTTATTTTGCCAAGGTTGAACTCCTCCCATGAGGAGGAAAAAAAGGATCCTAAGGGGTGGATGTAAAGAATTACTGTAAATAACAGGCCAATAGCTTGTCCAATCAATCGGACACCAAGACACTTAATGTCTCCTTTCCGCAAAAACCCTCACCCCAGGCGAACCAAGGGATGGCCACTCTAAGCTTCCTGCAGCGTCAAAAAGATTTCCACCCCCTCCTATCCCTGGAAAGGGGACAGGTCGATCCCATTCTTCCCCGGAAAGGGGAGGATCAAGAGGAGGTGGACCCTTGTCCTGCAGCGGGGCAGCCTCCTCCTGTGCATGTACACATCTCACACTCACACCTCTCTCCTCCACACACACGTGTCTCTCCCCCTTGAACACCCACGTCTCCCTCTCTTGAACACCTGCCTCTCTGTCCTGCTTGTTCCAGTACTGGGGAGACAGGGAGCCACCAGGCTCTGGATTGGGACCCTGGGAAACCACCCCGAGGGGCAAGACAAGCTTGGGTGAGCCTCAGTGCAACAGAAAGTGCAGCTCGCTCTCACCAGGCTCCATTCTCCACCGAGAATGATCAGGCCTCATTCCTCAGAAGAGGAAACGGTGAGTACTGTATGCTTAAAGACAACATGGCTTGGAACCACCAGGGCACTGCTGTTATGATAATTCACCAGCTTCAGCATTCGGTACACATGACCAGAGTGTGTCAAGAATAAAGACCATGTGACTGATAACAAAGAGGGAAAGAAAGAGCAGAAAGGGACCCACGGATGATCCAAAATGGTGTTGCCAGAGAAGGACCTTAAAGACAGCTGTGATGAATGAGCTCAGTAACAAGAGGTGGGAAAATGAGGGATTCCGACAAAGAAATGGAAACGTTAAAATAATAACACGGACATTCTTGAAAAGTATGATATCTGAAATTAAGAATGAAATTGGTGGGTTTAATAAAAATTGAACACAGCAGAAGATAGAATTTGTAAACATAAATGCAAGTCATTAGAAAATACCTAAACAGAAGTAATAGAAAATACTCAAATGAAAGTAATGGGAAAAAATAAATAGAAAATCCAGAAAGAAAAAAATAACAGATGAGACATAGTCAATAGGTCTGACATATGCGTAATCCCAGAGAGAGATCAGAGTTAATGGGACAGACAAAATATTTGAAACGATAATGGGTGGGAATATTTGAAAACTGTTGGAAGACGTTAATCCACAGATTCATAAAGATCAGCAAATCCCAAGGGGGATACATGTAAATCCCACCTTGCAGCACCCTACTAAGAGGAATGAGAGCCAAATACAAAGAGAAAAATCCACAAGCATAGGGGAATTGTCACGTGCCTTTCTCGGTAACTGGGATAACATAAAATTAGTCAGGATAAGGAAGATCTGAGCAACATAATCAACTAGAGTGGCCCAATTGTTCTGCCTCAGACCTTGTATCCAAAATGGCTTGCTTCCTCTTCTTCTTAAGTGTACATATAACATTCACCAAAATTTCCATATGTTGGGACATACAGAAAGCCTCAAATAATTTCAAAGGATCTAAATTTAAAATTCAGAGCATATTTTCTGACTTCAGTAAAGTTAGAAGTGAAAAAAAATTACTAAAAAATGCTAAACTTCCTGGAAATTAAACAATATGCTTCTAAATAATCCAGTGGCCAAAAAGAAATCATAGCAGAATTTGGATATATGTTGAATGACTGGTGATGAAGAAAAGACACATCAAAACTGCAGGATGCAGATAAGCCAAGAGAAAATTATATTCACTGGAGCCTGCAGGGCAGCCAACCCGGCACAGGAGAGAGAGGACAGCGACGGGCCAGCTGAGACCTCAGGACAGCCACGGCCTGGGCACATCTGCTCCAGGCCTTTGCAGACACGGCGGCCGAGCACCTCCGGCCGGGCTCTGCGGCTGAGCACTTGGTCCTCTGCTCTGGGGGACAGCAGCGTGGCTTTTCCAACAGCTGGGGTCCCTGCAGCATCACGGGGCCAGAAGTGGGGGTGGCTTGACTGCTGCGGGCTCCCTGGGTCAGACGCCCTCAGAGCCTGGGTCCTCCAGCTTCCACTCCCCACAGCCTCTGGCCACAGATTCGGCTGGAGTCGCTGCTGAGGCCACAACAGAGGGCAGCGGCCGAGCGTCCACCAAGACAGGGGTCCGGCCTCCTGCCCGGCCTGGCCCTGAGCGGAACCACTGCAGCCCCTTCTCACCCTCCAGGAGCAGCCGCGTGCGGGGAAACAGCATCCTGTGGGAGGTGGAAACCGGAAGAGGAACCTCCCCGCGCACCTTCGGGTGGACCCGGAATTGCGCTCATTTATGTGGCCGCTTGGAAGATGCCCCCGTGTGCTGAGCCCCCCGTCCCCTCGGTTCCCCCCCTTCTCCTTCTCCTCCCCCTCCCCTTCCCCGCCCCCCTCTCCTCCCCCCTTCTCCCCCTCCTCCCCCTCCCCTTCCCCGCCCCCCTCTCCTCCCCCTTCTCCCTCTCCTCCCCCCCTTCCCCGCCCCCCTCTCCTCCCCCTTCTCCCTCTCCTCCCCCTCCCCTTCCCCGCCCCCCTCTCCTCCCCCTTCTCCCTCTCCTCCCCCTCCCCTTCCCCTCCCTCCTTCTCCCTCTCCTCCCCCTCCCCTTCCCCGCCCCCTCTCCTCCCCCCTTCTCCCTCTCCTCCCCCTCCCCTTCCCCACCCCCCTCTCCTCCCCCCTTCTCCCTCTCCTCCCCCTCCCCACCCCCCTCTCCTCCCCCCTTCTCCCTCTCCTCCCCCTCCCCGCCCCCCTCTCCTCCCCTTCTCCCTCTCCTCCCCCTCCCCTTCCCCGCCCCCCTCTCCTCCCCCCTTCTCCCTCTCCTCCCCCTCCCCTTCCCCGCCCCCCTCTCCTCCCCCTTCTCCCTCTCCTCCCCCTCCCCGCCCCCCTCTCCTCCCCCTTCTCCCTCTCCTCCCCCTCCCCTTCCCCGTCCCCCTCTCCTCCCCCCTTTCCCCCCCACCCCCTGCCTTGCTCTTCCCCCACCCCTTTTCCCCCGAGCCTCACTCCCTACTGAGCCGGCATCCCTGAGCCTGTATCTCAGGTGCTGCTTCCCGGAGAACCAGCTAAACACTCTTCACTCTGTCTGAGGGGCTGCTGTAACCAACACCACAGAGGCGGCGCACACAGACCTCCATTGCTCACAGTCTGGCGGCTGCGGGTCTGAGGTCGGGGCCGGCCGGGACGGGTTCTTGCTAGGGCGGCTTCCTGGCCAGCAGGCGGTGGAGAGCGATCGCCGGTCTCCTCCTCTTCCTAGGAGGGCACGAATCCCCTCACGTGGCCCCACCCTCATGACCCCATCTAACCCGAATCACCTCCCAAAGGCCCACCTCCAGACGTCATCACAGTGAGGCTGGGGCTTCCACAAAGGGCACGGTTCCCTCCCCGGTAGACAAACATGCAAATGACAGAAACTGCTTAAGGCTCTCAAAGTCATGTCCTGGAAAACATTAGATTTCCTTAAACGTTAATATGCATCTTATTTGTATTTAAAAGGGTTTAACAGACAACCCTCTCTCAAAATGATGCCAGGCAAGCCGAGAGAGATCATCACCCATTCTTGTAATCCAAAGCTTAAAAAAGTCCTTTCCTGGCCGGACGCAGCGGCTCAGGCCTGTAATCCCAGCACTTCGGGAGGCCGGGGCAGGCAGATCACCTGAGGTCAGGAATTGGAAGCCAACCTGACCAACATGGTGAAACCCTGTCTCTACTAAAAATACAAAAATTAGCTGGGCGTCGTGGCATCTGCCTGTAATCCCAGCTACCACAGAGACTGAGGCAGGAGAATCACCCACACCCGGGGGGCGGAGGTTGCAGTGAGCCGACATCTCGCCATTGCACTCCCACCTGGGCAACAAGAGTGAAACTCCGTCTCAAAAAAAAAAAAAAAAAAAAAGTCCTTTCCTTCTCTGAATGTGCAAGGAGCAGGAAACTGACCACAGACAGCCAGAGCCATTTCCAGGTCCCTCCGCTGAAGCGCTCCTGAGCACTCCCTACCTTCCCTGCCCAGCACCCACCCCTCCCGAGTCCCACCTCGATTCTCTTCCAGAGACACGCGGCCTGGGCTCCGTGGGCTGCCCCGCCCTGCCCTCCGAGATGGTCCCGTGACCCAGGCCTGGCCGATGAGAGCACCCAATGCCCCGCTGCAGTGATGGGCTCAGAGGTGGGCGCAAGGCCCCAGCCAATGCAAGCGGCTCAATCAGAGGCTCGTGTTTGAACTGCTGGGAAGAGGAAAGAAATCTCAGAGTAGACTCGAGGCTGCAAAGAAATGACCGTGGCTGCCAGGAGCTGGCAGGAGGAGAAATCTGGGGGACTCATTTCAGAGGAAGGCATAGGTAAGAGGTAGAGACCACTGAAGCCCCTAGATCCACCCATTCCTGAATGCCCCTTTGTAGTTAGTAATTGTATACATCAACAACCCCTGCCCCTTCAATGACACTCTTTTTCTGGCTTTTATCAGCTTGAATTGAGTTCTTGATGACTGCAAACAAAAGAGTCCCCTCAAGTAGTTGTTGGTGCCGTTTTTGAGTTTAGGGCACTTCTGACTTTGAAGTTAAATAGTTAAACCCTTGAAAGGAATGCAGTGCATATGGAGGTTTTTGTTTTTACTTATTTGTTGCTGTTATTTTACACAAAACAGGAGTTTCAAACATCTGGAGGCTTTTAAGGATGGGGATAATTTCTCACAGCAGCCTTAAATGCTTTAGGGTGAAGCCTCCTGTTTCTCACTAAACTTATTTTCTCAAACATCTGGGCAGCTTTAAGCATTGCATTTAAGCAAATACTCTAAACTTGTGAAGCAGGAGAAGAAAATAGGAGGCTCAATGCCCCATAGGATTTACAGTGCAGGGGTAACTTCTGAAGGTGAAAGGAGGGAGAATGCGGCCGAGAGCTAGTGGGGCCCAGCTGCTCCTCACCCCATCACCTGCTACAAACGTCGAGGCTGCCACGCGACCAGGTGAGGCTCCGCCCTGCAGCACACGGCCCTAACCCCGCTCTGGGCTCCACATTCTGCCCGGAGAAAGGTCGCGGGGGCTTGCAGGCGGCAGCCGCATTCCCACAGGGAATACCCCAATGGCATCGCCATTCCATCTCAGCCCCAGCAGCTCCAACGCGCACGGGCCCCGCCTGCTGACCAGCGATGCGCCTTAGCCTTTCGCCAGCCTGGGAACGTCCAATGCTCCACGATTTCATCGCAAACAGCACGCGCTCCACCTAGTGGACAGAAGCCGGAGCTGCCTCCCGAGACGGTGAGGACCAGCCGCAGGGTTCATCCAGCCGGGACTGGAGCCTTTGCTTCTTTCTCCAGCGAGTCCCACTCCCTTCACTGACACGAGGAGGCAGCGGCATCACGAAGACGTCACCGTGGTTCTTCAAACCCAAGAGTCCAACCTGTCCACAAGGTCGATCTCGTTTCCGTAAACTGCCCATATGCCAAGGTTTATTTACTCTAAAGAGGTGCGGGGTCCTGGCAGCAGGGGCCCAAGGAGGCGTGGATTCCGCCGGGACAAGGAACGCCTCACCTGCGTCTCACGCTGGCTTTGCAACCACGGGTTTGTGAAAATAAATGAAACACATTATTCACTGCGCCCATTCGGCTCCAAACAGCAGGCCAGTGTTGTGCAAAAATGACCCAGAGGATGGCAGGGGAGATGGCGAGGCAGGTCAGACACGTCCTAAACAATGGAGCCTCACCCACCCCAAACACATGCACACACAGACACGGGAAAACACAGACAGGCATATATGCAGACATGCAGGCACACACGTGTTTTCACACACAACCATGAAACACAGAAAGACACTTGTATGCACAAACAAGTCCTGAGACAGCATGCACACACAGACACGTGTGCACACACGCATGCACACCTGTGCTCACACACGGACCCATGCACACAGACACACACATGCACATCTGTGCTCACACATGGACCCATGCACACACACATGCACATCTGTGCTCACACACGGACCTATGCACACAGAAACACACACAGAGAAACACACCCACACAGCCGCATGTGTGCACACATTCATGCACACACACACAGGGACACGCTTCCCTCACACACACTCCTCCTTTGGGCCCACCCTCCCAGCCTCCAGCACAGGCTAGGTGGAGCACCTGTGGTCAGGGAAGATGCAGACAGGGGAAGCACAGCCCCTTTCAGGGAGGGCAGGAGGACAAGGGATCATGGCCTCCCTCAAGGAGGATTCAGGGGGGGATGGGAGGAGCCGGGCTCCTTTCAGGGAGGACGGCGGTTGGAGGGGAGCCTGGCTCCTCTCGGGGGAACAGGCTGTGGGGGAGCAGGCACCTCCCAGGACAGGGGGTGCTGGGGCCCCCGCAGCTTCGTGCTGGTGCTGGTGGCTGGTTCACACAGACTTTCTGGAACTTCAGTCCTCCTTCAGAACAATTTGGGTTCTACTGGCAACCAGCCCACCCTCCGGGAGCCGCCCCCTTAGCATCAAAGAGCAGGAAGATCCAGAGTGGGAGCTCTGTGCCCACAAGTCGGACAGAGACTGCGTCTCCTTCTGTGATGTCGCAGCACAGCTGTCCAGGGAGGCCACCATGTCCCTGCCCACCAGGGCTTCTCCAGCCTCCGCCAGCCAGGGACCAACATCCACATGCAACCTTTCTCCTCTGCCCTGTGCCCCGCAGCCCTGTTCGCCAACCTCACACACACGTACAGTCACACAGACACACAATCACACACCATCACACAAAATCACACACACCCCCATCACACACAATCACACACAGACACACACCATCACACACACATGCAGTCACACACACTATGCACACACACATCACACCAGACACACCATCACACATACACAGACATACACGTGCAGCCACACAGACACAGTCACACACCATCACACACAGACACAATCACATGTGCAGTCACACACCATCACACACATAGAATCTCACACAGACACACGCACAATCACACATACCATCACACACCAAGACACACACACCATTACACACAGACACATGATCACACACAGACACACAATCACACAGACACACACACACGATTACACACCACACACAGACACACACGGAGACACACACGATTACACATTATCCTACACACAGACACACACACCATCACACATAGACACACACATGATCATACATAGACACACAATCACATATAGACACAGACATACACACCACACAGACACACACATGATCACACAGACACAAACACTTCATCACACACACAGACACGTCACACTCCCAGACAGAGGAACACACCTAGACTCCACTGTCCCCACCTACGGTAACACACGTGTTCCAGACACAGGAAAACACAGACTCCGCTGTCCCCACCTATGGTAACACGTGTGTTCCAGACACAGGAACACACACAGACTCCGCTGTCCCCACCTATGGTAACACGTGTGTTCCAGACAGAGGAACACACAGACTCCACTGTCCCCACCTACGGTGACACATGTGTTCCAGACTCAGGAACACACACAGACTCTGCTGTCCCCACCTACGGTGACACGTGTGTTCCAGACAGAGGAACACACAGACTCCACTGTCCCCACCTACGGTGACACATGTGTTCCAGACTCAGGAACACACACAGACTCCGCTGTCCCCACCTACGGTGACAGGCGTGTTCCAGACACAGGAACACACACAGACTCCGCTGTCTCCACCTATGGTGACACGCATGTCCCAGACACGGAAACACACAGACTCCGCTGTCCCCACCTACGGTGACACACATGTTCCAGACACAGGAACACACACAGACTCCGCTGTCCCCACCTACAGTGACACGCGTGTTGCAGACACAGGAACACACACAGACTCCACTGTCCCCACCTACGGTGACATGCATGTTGCAGACACAGGAACACACACAGACTCCGCTGTCCCCACCTATGGTGACACGTGTGTTCCAGACACGGCGATTTCTCATTGCTGACACACAGATCATAAAGCTTAGAAAACGTCAGCTCCCCGGACTCGGCCAGAAAAGCGTCCGCCTCAGCTCTGCTTCTCATTTCCTCGCCTCTTCTGTCATTTTTCAAGTCGCACAAAAACAGACTTTAATTCCTGTTAGAGCTCCACGTTTTTGATGTGGATGATTTTTAGTCTCAGGCAGAATGTACTGCAGTGCCCCCCACATGGCAGTCGCCGAAGCACTGCTCAAGTCCCATTCGGGGCTGGAGCCCTCGACCCTCTCACAGGAGGCCGACGTGGCCGCCAGGCTCCGCTTCCCCGTACACAGCTCACCGACCCCAGGTGAGGGCCCTGGGTGAGCAGACCCGGCCTCCCGTGCAGGGGGAGAAAGAGGCTCCTGGGGCGGCCTCCACCACCCAGGTGTGGACGGAAGACCAGGCTCAGCAGGAGACTCTGCAAGAACCAGATGAGAACCCTCATCTGACTCGGAGCCAGGGTTCAGGAGGCTGCACACAGTCCAGGGGTCACTCCCCACGCAGTCGAGAGAGAGTGGGGAGCAAAGCTGGCCTCATCCACAGCAGGGCAAGCCCCAGAAGCTGCCCTCGGGGGTTGGCCATGAGGTGGAGGTTGTCGCTGGAGGGCAGGTTGAGGGAATTCCCCCTCGCAGTGACAGGGCGGCTTAGAAAAGGCTCGGAAACTGCCCCGTAACCGCTGCCAGGAAGTGCTTTCTGATGTCTAACCTAAGTCCTTCGTGCTATGGTTTTCAAATTTTATCCTCAAATAGTAACAAGCCACATGCCTCAAATATCAAAGCCTATGAAGACAGCACGTGACCTCCTTCCCTGCCCCCAGCCCCATTCCACGGGCCTCGCCCCTCCCAGCCTCCCGGAACCACTGCTCATGATTCCTTTCTCCGTTCCGGGACGGTAAGCCCAGGTCTGGGCAGGCCCGCGGGCAGATGGCCCTGCATGGGGAGCCTCACCCCAGGCCACAGATAAGCAGAATGCTTCCCATCGCCCCGCGTCACACACACATGCAAACAGTAAATGGAAACACCGTGTGAAATTCTGAAACCTCTACCCGTGGACGCTGGATCTGAGCAGCGACGTGAGTGGACGGCGGGGGTGGGGGGGGGGTTTTCACTGTGGCGGGGAGGGGGCTGCAGGGACAAAGGGCGGGGCCAGAACGATCCATGGGGCGACCGACGGATTGGAGCTGGAGACACTGGAAGTATTTGTAGTGTCAGAAAGTGAGGAAATGCACAAACACACACCACAACGACGGGGCTCGCCGCGAGGACACTGGGGCTCGTGGAAAGCGCTCCCGAGGCCAACGCTGGAACCATTTGAACAAGAAAACACAGCAGCGCTGGGCGGTAACCCGAAGTGTAACATAAGCATCCGCAAGTCCACACTGATAGAAAGAAGCTCTGGACAGATATACCGCTGGGCGAGGAGAACCCAGCACATGATCCAGCTCGGGGTCAGGGATGGTCCTGTCGGTGCACGAGAAAACCCAGACCCCAAGAGGGGCGTTCCGCAGAGTTCCTAACAGAACCCCTCAACCCTCAAGGTCGTCAGAAACAAGGAAAGCCTGAGAAACGTCCAGCCAAGGGCAGTCCCAGGGGTCGGGTGACTAAACGTCACATGTAGTCCCGGAGGCGGGGCTGGCACAGAAGGAGGGAGAAAACTAAAAAACCGGAATGAAGTATTGTCCTGTCGATAATGATGGATCAGTGTGGGCTGGTCAGTTACGACACATGCACCAGTACTGGGACGTGGACGTGGGGTCCATGGGACTCTGCCTTCTTCTCCGTCCTCCTGTAAATATAAAAACTCCACTAAAATTGTTTGGAAGTTTGTTAAAATAGGGAAGCTTAAAGAACAGCTAAGTCCGGGATTTAGGGACACGGGGGTTTAGACGCTCTGGGGTTTAGGCACTGGGGTTTGGGCGCCCCGGGGTTTATGGACACGGGGGTTTGGGCGCGCGGGGTTCTAGGAGTACCGCACTCAGTGCTGCCCTCCAGTGGCTGTGCTTCTGCTTCCCACACACGCTTCCACTTTTGTCTTTTTGTCTGTCCCGCGGGTTTGTCCTTTCCCATCTCTTTAGACAGCCTTAAACTTCCTTAGTACTGTGGATGAGTGTTGATTTTGCATAATAAAAGTACATTGTGAGACATTGGGGTTTTTTGTACTTTATTTAAAAAAAAAAAAAAGTGAAGTTAGCTGCCTATCTCAGCAAAGCCCATGTGGAGTGGGTAACGGGTGAGCTGCAGACCCTGCGCATCCTGACATTAAAGGCCTCTCGGGGCAACCCAGCTCACTGGCATGAACTTCCCTCCACGGCCACACACTCACACACGCACACATATGCACACTCACGCACACGCACATGCATACACACCCACATGCACTCACACGCACACACAGCACACATGCACACTCACGCACACACACACAAAGCACTCACATGCACACTTACATGCACGCACGCACACACATGCATACTTTTACAGGCACACACATGCACACACGTGCACAGACACGCACACCCACACACGCACGCACACACACACACGTGCATGCTCATTTCACCCACACTTCCTAATTCAGATCACACACATCCTCTCACAGTCAGTGACGTCTGTAAAACGGGTCAGGGGTGACCATGGCCCATGGGTGCTGCAAACTGCTGAGACAATATTTTCCTGAAAAAGATCATTTGAAGCCATTTTGGCTGCAGTGTCCCCGCACCTGTGCAAATCCCATCAGGCCTCGCGGTGCATCTGAGAGCTGTTGTGCACTGTCCCTATGTAGGGACCCTCGGGAAGCCACGGACGCCCACTGGTGCCACGGCAACCCCTGGGTGGCGCTGGATGACTTGGTTCCACCTGGACACACTCCCGCCCTGCACCCTCTGCCCTGAGCCCCACCTGCCCGGCCTACTCCCACCGCGGGCTCCGGCTGGGGCTTGGCTTGGGTTTGTCGGGCTGTGCCCAGAAGGCCTGTGCCAGTCCATTTTCACATTGCTATGAAAGAACGCCCCAGGCTGGGTGAAGTGTAAAGAAAGGAGGTTTAACTGGTCACTGTACTGCAGACTGTGCAGGAAACCTGGCGCCAGCAGTGGCTCCTGGTGAGGCCTCAGGAAGCTTCCTCTGGTGGTGGAAGGTGAAGGGAGCCCGTGCCTCACAGGGCGAGAGCCGGAGCAAGTGGGGGCAGGTACCAGGCTCTTTAAACCACCACATCGCGCATGAGCTCCCATGGCAAGGACGGTGCCAAGCTATTCATGAGGGATCTGCTCCATGGCCCGCCACCACATTGGACGCCACATTTCCACAGGAGATTAGGAGAGGACACATCAAACCATACCAGGAGGGTGGGAGCAGAGCTGTGAGTGGCGACTGCCTCCAGGCAGGTGGGGTGATGCCCACCGGGGCCGCCTTGGTCCTTCCCTGGCCGTGGTTAACCTATTTCCTGCCAGGACCGGGCAGATCACCAAGTGGGAACCGAAGGTGCTGAGTCTAATGGCTCCTTTCCCCGTGGCCGCGGTGCAGTCTCTGCTGGCCACTCAGGGCTGTCAGTCTCTGCCAGGTGCTCCAGGGCCATTGATGAACGCTGGATATTCCCCCAAGAACACAACAAAACTCTCTTGTCTACACAGCTTGCCTTGGCTCACTTTCGAAACAATGTTCGGACTTTCTATGCAAATTCCCATCAATCAGTTACATGATGAACACCACCAGCTGCAGGCCTCTGTCCACGGCTCCCCATGAAGTTATCCCTTATAAATAACATTGTAATTCCATGATAAAATAAAATCATAATGTTTTTGTAGAAAAATAGCTATTCTATAAATAAAAATATAAATAAGAATAAGCTGTTCTCAAGGCAAACATCGCATGGATTTTTCTGTTCCACGCATCCTGGAAAATGCACTCCACGTGGGGTAGGGACAAAGCCTAGACTGTGAGACTGTGTGCAATGGCCTCTTCGAAGGCCCCTCATTACCCATGTCCCTCACTCGCCCTGCAGTCTCCACGGAGCTCCCGGGAGCCATCTCACCCATGCCACCTGTCAGTATGACCTGGGCATGGCTTGGCATCAACTCCCCTGCCTATTTCAGTAGAACGCCATCTGCTCTGCACCTCAGAACGTATGTCCTGCTTTTGATAAACTCATTGGAATCTACATAACCCCTGATATGCACAGTTTACACAACAACCTCTAAACGGAGAAACTGGGTTTCGCCCACACTTCTCCACAGCCTTCCACCCTCTGGGAAGCGACCTCAGGTTGGCAGCAACTCCCAACCGCCTGCGGGACCAAGTCAGGCCTCAGCTGCAGGATGCAAAGACCTAGTGCTAAACACACACCCTGGGTGCACCCTGAGCCACCCCTCCTCACTCGCCATGTGCAGAATATTGTCAAGTATTCTCAGTGATAAAAATGCTGTCTACAGAATAAATACTATCTACAGTCCCAGAATCTCCCAGTCTGAGGGTTTCTCGGAGGGCATGTGGCTTGAATAGTCCCACTGGAGTCCCCGCTTCCATATTCTGCTCTGGGATTCTGGGACTGAGATCTGCAAACCTTTCCCAGATCACCGCCAGCAGGGAGGTTCCAGAAGATTCTGCCAAACAGCAGCACTGGCAGAGACCTGGAAGGTGGGAGAGAGGAAGGCCACCCTCCGTGCCAGCACCCGACCGGCTCCAGCTTCCGCCAGGTCTCATGTCACCACTGCAGCCTGGCCTTGGGGCTCAAGACCTCCGAGTCATGCTCCCCCACCCTCTGGGCCTGCGTGCCTACCAGGGAGTGCCCTCCTCTGAGCTCTGCAAGCTGGGAGCCCAATCCCCCTCTTCACTCCCAGGCCTCAGGGCAGCTGCTGCCTCTCTCCGGTTCTGATATCAGGGCTGCCCATTGCCCTGGGATGAATGCCCCCCAAAACGCCCACACTCCAGTCCCCATAACCTGTGAGCAAACACTGTCCCATGGCAAAATGGGTTTTGCAGATGTGAATAAGGTTACTGACCTTAAAACAAGGGGAGTGTCTGGGACTATCCAGCAGGCAGAGGAATGACACGGACCCTGGAATGCAGGGAAGCTTCTCCAAGCAGACACGGAAGAGTCTGCAGAAAGGGACTGCAGAGGGTTTGAAGCGATAGAAGGTCTCAAGCCACTCCTGATGATTTGAAGATGTCGGGTGGGGAAGGGGACATGAAGGGGAGTGCAGACGGCCTCATGAGGCTGAGAGGCTGAGAGTGGCGAGGAAGGGGGACCCCTGTCCTGCACCACAAGGACTGGACTCTGCACACTCCCTGGATGGCCCTGGAAGCAGGTTCCCTTCTCAGAGCCCCCAGATAAAGCCCAGCCCAGTCAACGCCTCGATTTCATCCTTGTGAGACCCTTAGCAGGGGACCCAGTGCAGCCCCTGACCCCTGGCCCACAGAGCCATGGGTGATGAATGTGAGTTGCTGTTGGCTGAGTGAGGGTCACCAGTTACCCGGCAATAGAGAACCAACACGCCCAGTGCCCTCCCCATCCTCCAGTGTCTATGCAAACAACGCCCAAGTTCAACCTCACATTCATTTGAAATACCAGGGTGGTTTCTGTTTCCCAACTGGACCAATATGGAGGCAGCCATCAAATTCAGACCTTGAACAATAAAAGGGCATCTCTCACTGCCTGCAGGACGCCTCCTCCCCAGCAGCCACAGGCGGTGCCTAGCTTCTCTCCCAGGAAGCTTCGTGTCGCCAAAGAGTCCTGCTCCCAAGAGAATTATCCTCGTGTGGCTCTGAAATCCACCTTCTTGCCAATTCTAACTTGCGTGGTGTGCCAGGCCTTTAGGCTCCCCAGTATGTGAAACCCCACCCCTCTCTCCATCAGAAAGTCCCCTCAGACTGAGCCCCACAAGCCCCCTGATGTCTCCTGGCTGATAAAATCGTGAAACGCTCTCCGCTCAACTCTTCTCCCTGGATGGTGCCGTCCAGTCTGCAGGGCAGGTGCTGGCCAGTGGGAACCCTCAGACTGAACAGATGTCTCATGATTTTGTGGCCGTTTCATTTGTAATAGATTTTTCCCTATTAAGTCCGTAATTTCTCAGTGGTTAGACATTGGCATATATCCTGACAAAGCCCTTCTTCATGAGAAAGAGAGTGCAGTCGTGAAGCTTCAGCCCTCGGAAGAGAAGGCAGGACCCGACTGCATGTTGATTCTAAAACACACAGAAATAAAACAGGCACATAGCTCCACAAAAGACAGAGCCTTGAGGGCTGGCAAATTCAATGTGAAAAAAAGATATTAAAGTTTTGTAAGTGTAAAAAAGCATAAACGAAGTCAATTAATGGGATTAATTATTATTAAAATATTCATAATATGGATACTTTAATATGGATGTAGGTGAACTGCAACTCTAGTAATCAAGAAATTTTCAATACAACAAGCACCTTAGGAAGTCTCCAGTGATGAAAACATATACATTCAACTACCGACCCACCTGCCCGTCCACCTACCCATCTACCGTCTACCTACCCATCTCCATCTACCTACTTATCTGCCATCTACCTATTCATCCACCCATCAACCTACCCATCTTCTCATCTATCTACCCATCTACCATCTACCTACCCATCTGCCTACCCATATTTCTGCATATCTACCTACCCAGCTGATATGGTTTGGATCTGTGTCCCCACCCAAATCTCATGTTGAAATGTAATCCCAAATGCTGAAGGTGGGGCCTGGTGGGAGGTGATTAGATCCTGGGGGCAGTTTCTCATGAATGGTTTAGCACTGTCCCCCTAGTGCTGTTCCCTTGATAGAGTTCTCACGAGATCTGCTTGTCTAAAAGTGTGCGGCACCTCTCCCCGCTTTCATGGTGCTCCTGCTACACCATGAGACTCCATGCTCCCCTTTCACCTTCTGCCATGAGTGTAAGTTTCCTGAGCCCTCCCCAGAAGCTGAGCAAATGCCATAATCATGCTTCCTGTATAGCCTGCAGAACTGTGAGCCAATTAAAACTCTTTCATTTATAAATTACCCAGTGTCAGGTATTTCTTTATGGAAGTCCCAAAATAGACTAATACACTGTCTACCCATCTACCTAACCCTCTATCATCTATCTACCCATCTACTCATCTACCTACGCATCTATTTATCCACTTACACATACACTCATCTACCTACCCATCTGCCATCTACCTATCCATCTCCTCATTACCTACCCATCTATTCATCTACTTACACATATACTCATCTACCCACCCATCTGCCCGTCTACCTATCCATCTCCTCATCTACTTATCCATCTACTCTCCCTACCCATACATCTGCATATATACCTACTTATCTATCTACCCATATCCCCATCTACCTACCCATCTACTCATCTAACTACCCATCTATTCATCTTACACATATACTCATCTACCTACCCATTTGCCCATCTACCTACCCATCTACTCATCTACCTATGCATCTCCTTATCTACCTACCCATCTCTTCATCTACCTACCCATCTGCCATCTACCTATTCATCTCCTCATCTACCTACCCATCTCCTCATCTACTTATACATATACTCATCTACCTACCCATCTGCCCATCTACCTACCCATCTACTCATCTACCTACCCATCTATTCATCTACTTACACATACACTCACCTACCTACCCAACTACTCATCTACCTACCCATCTCCTCATCTACCTACCCATCTCCTCATCTACGTACCCATCTCCTCATCTACTTTTACATATACTCATCTACCTACCCATCTACTCACCTACCTACCCATCTGCCTACCCATGTATCTGCATATCTACCTACCGATCTATGCATTTACCCGCCCATCTATGCATCTCTTAACAATCTACTTACCCATTGATCTATCTCTCTACACATCTATTCATCCATTTACCTACCCACCTATCCATCTCTCTAACCATCTACCTACCCATCTACCTGCCTATCTACTCATCTACTTACCCATCCACCTATCTCTTTAACAATCCACCTACCCATCTACCCATCTCTCCACACATCTACTTCCCACCTATCTACCCATCCATCCATGCTCCTGTCTATCTGAATACACACATTCACACGCAGGAATCATAAATCAAGTGTGGTATGGTGGTAACCTTTGGGAAATCTGAATAAAGAGTAATTACTTGTACTATTTTGGGAATACTTTTGAACTCTTATAACTATTTCAAATCCAAATTTTAACATGGCCCAGAAACTCAGAGCCTCAAGCAGAATGAACAGCTGGAGCACTGCCTTCGACATTCTCTGGTTCCCACCACACTCTGCTCCGTGTCTGGGGACTGTGGGCTGAAAATGAGCACAGAGTTGAGTGACTGCAGCGGCGGAATCTGGGCTGTGCCAGGCTAAGCCTGACACATCTATTACTGATTACAGAGTCTTCATGGAAAATGGTCTCTATGGCACCACATGGCATAGGCGTCACAATGGGCTGAGGCCTGGAGCAGGGGCAGTGGCTCTGGCGGTGCCTCCCCCACACATACTGCTGAGTGGACACAGCAAGCTGCCATTTCCTCCCAAAGTCAATGTTAAGATGTGGAGGTGCACCATGCAGACCTCCCTACAGAGAGCACATGCTGCTGGCTGCAAGGAGGCCACTGAGCCCACAGCCCCTGCCAAGCAGGGCCACACTCTTCCCAGCAGCCAGCCAGCAATGGAGCTTGACAGGGCTTCCCCAGGGCTCCCCTCACTGGGGGCCCAGCCTGGGTTCCCTCAGGGCCCGTCGCATCCGCACCTGCCACATCCGCACCTGCCACATCCGCACCTGCTGTCTGCACTGCGATGTGAGGCTTCCCTTGTCCAGTCTCCAACCTGGGCCTTGGCCTGACCTTCACTTTCTCTCCTCTCCTGACTTCACCTCAGTGTCTCAGTCCACCAGAGGACTTAAAGTCACCTTCCATGTCTGTCCACATCATTTATGCATTTGCTTTTAAAGTGCTTTCTGAGCAATAATAATATGCTGGCAGGTAAGAACCTGAGGTGTGAAAATCAGGCCCTATTGGTTTGGAAACCTTCTGATTATCCAAGGCTCTTGAGATGATGTGTGACGTCACAGTTCCAGAAGGGAAGACCTGCATTCGTGCGTGCTTGATACCTGCTCCCTTTGATTTGGGTGATGTAGAGGGCATTTTCATCTTTGATGGAGATGACCTGGCAGCAGAAGGGGCCACCCCCAGCTGACCCTGAGCTGCTTCTGAGCTTCAGTAAAATGACCAGTTCATGCAGGTGCCACTGTCCAGCCTCAAGTTGCAAATGAGACATTTCATACATTTTGCAAGGGTAAGATGCAGAATTGTCCTTTAACAGGATTTTAAATGTATAGCATTAAAATTATGATATAATAAGAAAAATAAACAGGAACATGATCACAAAATAGTATAGGTTTTGAAGAAAACCCTGACCTCATGTATTTTGGAGCCAAAATGGCCTCTTTCTCTTTCAGAATCATCTGCTTACTCTCCATTCTCCAAACAATGGCACCTACTTATTCTTGAAAATGTGAGGTCTTTTAAGAACTAAGAATTTCCAAAATATTAATTCACAAATTAATTTAACTACCTGAAGAAATGGTAATTTCCATCCCTTGTATATAAGTGTAATTTTTGGTCAAAAAAGTAAGGAACTGTTGTCTTTTTTGTTTGTTTGCGTTTTTTGGAGACAGGGTCTCGCTCTGTCACCCAGGCTGGAGGGCAGTGGCACAATCACAGCTCACTGCAGCCTCCATCTCCCAGGATCAAATGATCCTCCCACCTCAGCCTCCTGAGTAGCTGGGAATACAGGCGCATGCCACCATACCTGGTTAATTTTTGTTTTTGCTTTTTTTGCACAGACTGGGTTTCACCATGTTGCCCAGGCTGGTCTGGAACTCCTAGGCTCAAGTGATCCTCCCACCTCGGCCTCCCAAAGTGCTGGGATTACAGGCATGAGCCACCACACCTGGACAAGCCATTGTTCTCTAATAGCATTTTAATCTTGCAGATTTCTCGTATGTGATAAAAAATAATTAACTTTTATAAGAGTTAGTTTTTTTAATAGAAAGGCATAATTGGATTTAATCTGTTTTAATCTGATGTTTGAATCTCAGATCTACCAAATATCTTATAAAGGAATACAACCTGTAAAACTTAATATGTAGTCACACAAAATTAAGTCTGAAAACCATAATAGATTGTTTACATTCTCTCCTTGGCTGTAAAAGGTTTCCTTTGATTAATCCTATTCTTTCTTCTGTAACAATTGTTATTTCTCATTGGATTTATTTTTCTTGTTTCATTGTGACTGCAGTTGTCAACTTTATCTTTTCTATTAACTTTTTATGTCTCCCTGAAGCTTTATTTTTATACATAATTTTGTTTTTCTGTTAAAAGCAAGCAGCATTATGAGCAATAAATTTCACGCCTTGGCATTAGACACCGTTATTGCTGTCTTCACGCTTCCATTTTTTCCTGGGTTAGCACAAAGTAGGTAGTATTCCTTAGGGAACCACGAGGAGCCAGGCAGAGGAGCAGCCTGGAAGCCCAGCTGGGCTGTGGGGTAGAGGGTCCCTCCATCCAGAGGCTCCTCCATGGCCGGCCCTCCTGAGCAAGTGTCTCAGGCGTGAGGACCTCGCTCCCGCTGGCTGGCACTCACCCCTCTCGCCATCCCTCCCCCTCCCTCACTGGTGCACCTGCAATTGGCACTCCCGAGGCCCACGCATGACAGGCAAGGCCTGGGTCTCTGTCCTGAGAACACCAAGGGAACAAGCAAGGCCAAGCACTGCCCTCCTGGAGCTGACACACTCCTGTGTGCATATGTGTACATGTGTGTGCATGCATATATGTATGCTACTGCCTTTAGGTACATATGTGTTTTAGACCATAAACCTCCAGTGGCAAAAGTTGCTATAGAAAAGGACAGTTCTTTTATAAAAGCCAGTACA
This sequence comes from Pongo pygmaeus, assembly GCF_028885625.2. Classification (NCBI taxonomy): domain Eukaryota; kingdom Metazoa; phylum Chordata; class Mammalia; order Primates; family Hominidae; genus Pongo; species Pongo pygmaeus. The sequence goes on along the minus strand of NC_072384.2, from coordinate 142,681,107 downwards.
TACTACATGGTTTTGTAACTTGCCCATTTAACTCCATAGATATCAACAATTCTTACTGGGGTACAGTCACCAAACAACTTGAGTTCTCCTCATGTCTGACCCAGCAAACCTACTCCACTCTCTCTTCACCGAAAACTTGGCCAGCCTCAGACATTTTTCATCATATTCAAAATATTGGCCAGGCACAGTGGCTCACACCTGCAATCCCAACTTTCTGGGAGGCCAAGACAGGCGGATCTCTTGAGTCCAGGAGTTTGAGACCAGGGCGGCATAGCAAAACCCCATCTGTACAAAAAAAAAATTTTTTTTTAATTAGCTGGGCATGGTGGCAGGCACTGATGGTTCCAGCTACTCAAGAGGCTGAGGGGAGAGGATCGCTTGAAGGAGGTTGAGGCTGCAGTGAGCTATGATCACACCACTGCAATCTAGTCCCAGCTTGGGCAACAGACTAAGATCCAATCTCAAAAAAATAAAATAAATAATCTCCAAGAAGTTGTAGCCCCATAAGAAACACGTGGCACGGCACAGAGGGCACTTTGGCCAGAGGGTCATGGGGCCTATGTACACCCAGGTGCCAGGCATGACCCGGACACCATCTGCCCAAAACCATGGATGGCAGGGGCTCCCGAATTACCAAGGAGACATGTGGCCTCTCAACCTGCAAGTGAGGCAGCAAAGTCTGGCTTTGCAAATGCCAGGGAAATGGAGGCTGTGCCCTTCCAGGGTCGCCCGAGCTGGGGCTCTGGATCCCAGTGGGCACTTGAGGGGTCAGAGGCAGCAGGAGGGTGTGGTGCCTGCCCCAACCGGCCTCCACCACAAAAGACGCACCCTCTCCCTGAGGCTTACAGGCCTGCTGTGAAGGGGGCGTCAGAGAGGGCTGTGGCGGGTTCCGCCCCGGCTCCCAGACCTCAACACTCCTGCCTCCTCTCCACCCTGCTGGCTGAGTCCCTGTACGGTCAGGACATTCCCATCCCCTCCTCCCTGGGCCACACCCGCAGCCTCTTGCTGTTGGTCGGGGACCCCAACCCATCAGACTGCCCTCGAGGCCCATCCACATGGCTCCAACTCCACTGCCATACATGAAAGGCATCTACACAGGAGGCTCAGGCCCTTGTCATGCCAAGTGGTGATCACTCAGGGCCCCCCTATCCTCCCCCTCTCCAGGGTCCCGGTGACCTTCTCCACAAAACCTCCACGCCGCTGAGTGCTGGACCAAGGGAGCACCGTAGCGTCGATTTTTGCTCCCTGGGTCCCCAGTGCTGCTGCAATGGCTGCGCGTCTGTGTCGCCGGGAGCCCTCCCGTCCACATCTGCCCTGAGGCTGCTGGGGTTCTGACCAAAACCATAGCATGGTCTCATTCCATAGCTTTCTACGTTGTTAAACATTCTTCTACAACACAATGTGAACAGTTTAACATAATCCCAACACCGAAAACAGCGCAGTGATTTGGTTCAATCTGAGCATACATTCTGGACTATTTTGGGGGCAAATTCCCAGATGGGGAGTTGCAGGTCAGTGGGAATGAAAGACACAGCCCTGTCTTCCTTTTCACCAGATCACTCAGCTGAGATGCTGTGGTGCGTGGGGTCATCAGCCCTGTTTCCTCAGTCCCGTGACAAAGGGTCATTTGTTTGGTTGGTTGGTTTAAAGCCTATCAGGTTGACAGATGGACAGCTCTTACAAAGGTTGGTGACTCTTTTGGGGTAAGGAGGGGCTAAAGCCAGAGCAGATCAGAAGCCGGCACGCTGTCATCGAATGGAGGAGGGAGGGGCTGAAAACACTTTTCCCTCCTGGCATCTCAGGGGACCCTGCAGCCAGGTCACCCTCAGCAGAGCGAAGCCAGGCACGCACTCCAGGAAAGGAGCCTCTGCCGGCACCGCCGCTCACGCCTGGAATCCCAGCACGTTGGGAGGCCAAGACGGGAAGATGGCTTGAGCCCAGGAGTTTGAGACCAGCCTGGGCAACATGGTAAAACCCCATCTCTACAAAAAATTAAAAAATTATCCGGGCCTGCTGGTGCGTGCCTGTGGTCCCAGCTACTTAGGGAGGCTGAGGTGAGAGGATTGCTTGAGCCCAGGAAGTCGAAGCTGCAGTGAGCTGCAATTGTCCCTCTGCACTCCAGCCTGGGTGACAGAGCAAGACCCTGTCTCAAGAAATTTAAAAAATTTTTTTAAAAAAGAACAGAGCTTCTCCCGTCACCGTGACACTGCACACAGCAACTTTCATCCTTCATTTTCAGCTTGGGAGTCAGCGGTCCTTGGTGTTGTGCCAAGCTCTGCACAACAACTCTGGTTTCAATCTCGCAATGTCCAAGTGTTTCATAATTCAGACGCAGTACATATTGCCCCAAAATGAATGATTTTATCACAGCAGTTGTCCGACTTATTGTTTACCATGTTTCTTTCTGCAATCCATTTTTCTCTATTATTTCAATAAAACAGGGTTCATTCTTGTCATAAATTCCAGGCTCTAATATTTCTGGAACAAGGTGTATTGAGTACTGAAACACTGTTCACTATGAAAATCAAAATTTAATGCCCTCCATTAATATCTGGTCAATAGTTTCAACAAGATAAAAATGCTTTACTTTTAAGTAATCTGAAGGTGCTTACTAGTCAGGATTTTTTTTTGCTAGCATTGGCTACTGAATTCAGTGAAAATGCCTACAAGCTGTAATGAAATTTCATTATTGGCCTTGATTAAAATTGAATGGATTTTGAAGTCTTATAAGCAAAACACCATAGTTGCTACATGGGCATTGAGGTTAACAACATTTCAGTGAAGAGGAAAAAAGACGGGCTCTTCATAGGGCATATTGGAGAGGGAAAATGTTCCATCAAAAGTATTTGCCATGAGTTTAATTATAATCAACTACTCAGTTGTTTCATACCACAAAGACTTCAGCTTGACATATCAACAAATATGACTAAGCAATATTCTTGGCAATGTTCTCCCTCTTGGAAGATGTGGTGACTACTGGGTTGTTCAGCCTCTGCCCACAAGTTCCAGCAGGAACCCCGAAAGCCACTGAGCTGCCAACCTGTGCCCACACACATTCCTGAACAGCCAGCCTGCACCCACACACATTCCTGAACAGCCAGCCTGCGCCCGCACGCATTCCTGAACAGCCAGCCTGCACCCGCACGCATTCCTGAACAGCCAGCCTGTGCCCGCACGCATTCCTGAACAGCCAGCCTGCGCCCGCACGCATTCCTGAACAGCCAGCCTGCACCCACACACATGCTATCAGCTGCTGAGACACCCAGGGCGTGCTGATGGTTTGAAGTCATGCTTTTAAAAACTCCTAGCTCCATTTTGATTTTGCAAATAGAAAAAAATGTTTAAATACTTGCATTAAAATGTCATTTTTGAAAGTTCTGCTGCTCTCTTTTTTTTTTTTTTTTTTTTTTTTGAGATGGAGTCTCACTCTGTCACCCAGGCAGGAGTGCAGTGGCGCAATCTCAGCTCACTGCAACCTCCACCTCCTAGGTTCAAGCAATTCTCCTGCCTCAACCTCCCAAGTAGCTGGGATTACAGGCAGCTACCACCACGCCCGGCTAATTTTTTGTATTTTTATTAGAGATGGGGTTTCACCATATTGGCCAGGCTGGTCTCCATCTCCTGACCTCAAGTGATCTGCCCACCTCAGCCTCTGAAAGTCCTGGGATTACAGGCATGAGCCATCACGTCTGGCCTCTGCTTTCTTCTTGAGGTCCTGGGATTACAGGCATGAGCCGCCATACCCGGCCTCTGCTTTCTTCTTAAAGCTTGATTGCTTCACCACTCACATGTAGACCTACAGTGCACCTGGGATGGGGATTTGTTTGTATGGAATGTGGAAAAGGACAACATTCATTTCTTTTCTATTTTACCCAATTGACTCAGCATGTTTTATCGTAAAAGTGTCCTTACCTTTTTTGCAAGACCCCATTTTGCCATGCATCAGGTGATGCCTTCTGTGGGTCTGCCTGTCCCATGGTGGACTCACCTGCCTTTACATCAATGCCAACTATTTAATCACTGTGTCTCTATAGCAAACTTTCCAGCTCAGTTCTCAAAATTGCTCGGCTATTCTTGGCCTAATACATTTCCATATTCTATTAGTTATCTATTGCTGCAGAAGAAATTATCCTAAAACCTAGCATTGTAAAACAACAAATATTTATGATTTCTAAGTTTCTGTGGGATCAGGAATCTCACTGGGGCAGATCTGAGTTTCTCTAGCCCATGGTTTCTCAGGGGGCTACACCGGGCTGTGTGGTAGGGCTGTGGTCACATCCAAAGGCTCAGCTGAGGAGGGTCCTTTCAGAATTCTCTCATACCTCTGCTGGAGGTCCCAGCTCCACACCACATGGGCCCCCTGTGGGGTGCTCAAATATCCTCAGGACCTGACAGCTGGAGATCCAGGACAGCCAGCCAGACAGCACCCAAGGCAGAAGGCTAGGCCTGCTATAACCTAGCTCAGAAATGGACTCCATCACTTGCCATATTCTATTCACTGCAAGTGAGTCACCAGGTCCAGCCCCCACTCAAGAGACGACCGAAGAAGGGCGTGAAATCAGGAGTGCACATCACTGGAGAATGTCTCAGAAGCTGACTACCACACAGGGGTACATTTTAAAATAAACTTGTTGATTTCCAAGAAAAGAACCTACAGAGGGATATTGATTACAGTTGCATTAAATTTATAATCAGTTTGGGGAAAATTGATGTTTCAAAAATATTTAGTCTTTTTTTTAGGTTTTCTTTAATTTCCTTCTGTGAATATATGCAGTTTTCAGAGTAGAGGATGTGCACATGTTGCTGTATTTTTTTTTGTGCACTATTGGAAAGGCTATTGCATTTTTTATCACATTGTCTATTTGTTGCTGGTATATAGAAGTACAATTGATTTTTGATTATTGATCTACAGATCAATTCTTACTAATTTTAAGACTTTTTTAATGGATTCTTTTTTCTATATATACAATCATCAGTGAAAAATGACAGTTTTATTTCTTTTCTTCAAACCCCCATGCATTTTTTTCCCTATGGGACTATTAAATAGACGCGATGGTAGCATTTACTCATTCACTATTAAATGCAAAGTTTGCTGCAGGACATTCACATGTACTCTTTATCAAATTAAGGAAGTTTCCTTTCATTCCTAGAGTTTGTTAAACTTTTTGATAATGAAAGCCATCTGTATTTCATCAACGCTCTTTCTTCCTCTATTGAGAGAAGGGGTATTCTTCTTCATTCTAATAATGTGGTAAATGGCATTGACTTCTTTAGTGCGAAACCATCATTGAATTCCTGCAGTATACCCCCACAACATGATGATGTGCCAGTCTTTGTATATAATTTTGCTGCTATTTTGTTCAGGATTTTTTTTTCATTTATGATAATGAGAGAGATTGGTCTGCAATTTTTCTTTATTTAAAAGTCCTATAAGTGAGGCTGGGTGCAGTGGCTCATGCCTGTAATCCCTACACTTTGGTTGGCTGAGGCAGGCAGATCACTTGAGGTCAGGAGTTCAAGACCAGCCTGGCCAACATGGTGAAACTCCGTCTCTACTAAAAATACCAAAATTAGCCAGGCATGGAGGTGGGCACCTGTAGTCCCAGCTACTTGGGGGGCTGAGGCACGAGACTCACTTGAACCTGGGAGGTGGAGGTTGCAGTGAGCCAAAATTGTGCCACTGCACTCCAGCCTGGGCAACAAAGTGAGACTCTGTCTCAAAAAAAAAAAAAAAAAACCCTATAAATGAAGTGGAAATAAAAAAAAAAATCCAAAAGATCAATGAAACCAAAAGTTGGTTTTTTGGAAACATAAAATTGACAAACCTCTCACCAAACTAAAAAAAAGAGAGAAGACCTAAATAAATAAAATCAGAGATGAAAATGGAGACATTATAACTGATACCACAGAAATTCAAAGTAACTTTAGAGACAATGAGCAACTATGTGCCAATAAATTGGGAAACCTAGAAGTGGATCAATTACTAGACACATGCAACCTACCAAGGTTGAACCATGAAGAATTCCAAAACCTGAATGGACCAATTACAAGTAATGAGATCAAAGCAGTAATAAAAAGTCCCCCAGCAAAGAAAATCTGGGGACCCAATGACTTTACTGCTGAATTTTACCAAACATTTAAAGAAGAACTAACACCACTCCTACTCCATCTATTCCATAAATTATGGAGGAGAGAGCACTTCTAAATTCATCCTATGAGGCCAGTATTATCCTGATGCCAAAACCAGACAAAGACCCATCAAAAGGGCTGGACGCAGTGGCTCATGCCTGTAATCCCAGCACTTTGGGAGGCCAAGGTGGGCGGATCATGAGGTCAAGAGATGGAGACCATCCTGGCTAACACAATGAAACCCCGTCTCTACTAAAAATACAAAAAAAAAAAAAATTAGCCAGGCGTGGTGGCAGACGCCTGTAGTCCCAGCTACTCAGGAGGCTGAGGCAGGAGAATGGCATGAACCCGGGAGCCAGAGCTTGCAGTGAGCAGAGATTGTGCCACTGCACTCCAGCCTGGGTGATAGAGTGAGACTCCATCTCAAAAAAAAAAAAAAAGACACATCAAAAAAAGAAAAATACAGGCCAAAATCCCTGATGAACATTAATGCAAAATTCCTCAACAGAATACTAGCAAGCCAAAATCAACAACACATCAAAAAGATCATTCATCATGACCAAGTGGGATTTATCCCAGAATCCCAGGGGTGCAAGGATAGTTCAACATATGCAAATCAATCAATGTGATACATCATATCAACAGAATGAAGGACAAAAACCATATGATCATTTCAATTGATGATGAAAAAGCATTTGATAAAATGCAACATCCCTTAGTGATTTAAAAAAAACATTAAAAACTAGGTATACCTCAACACAATAAAAGCCACAGTCAACAGACCCACAGCTAGTAGCATATTTGATAAGATCAGGCTCTGTGTCCCCAGCCAAATCTCATCTTGAATTGTAATCCAAATTGTAATCCCCATGTGTTGAGGGAGGGACCTCAAGGGAGGTGATTAGATCATGGGGGTGGTTCCCCCATGCTGTTCTCATGATAGTGAGTGAGTTCTCATGAGATCTGATGGTTTTATAAGGGACTTTTCCACGCTTCACTCTCACTTCTCCTTCCTGCCATCATGTGAAGAAGGGCATGTCTGCTTCCCCTTCCACCATAATTATAAGTTTCCTGAGGCCTCCCCAGCCATGTGGAACTGTGAGTCAATTAAACCTCTTTCCTTTATAAATTACCCAGTCTCAGGGAGTTCTTTATAGCAGTGTGAGAATGGACTAATATAATACTGAAAAGGGAAAAACTTTCCTTTAAGGTCTGGGACAAGACAAGGATGCCCACTGTTTTCAAAATAGTACTATAAGTCCTAGCTAAAGCAATCAGACAAGAGAAAGAAATAAAGGGCATCCAAATTGGAAAGGAAGAAGTCAAATTATATTTGTTTGCAGAGATATGATACTATATTTGTAAAAACCCAAAGACTCCACCAAAAAAAACTATTAAAACCTGATAAACAAATTCAGTAAAGTTGTAGGATACAAAAGTAACATACAAAAATCAGTAGCATTTGTGTATGCCAAAAGTGAACAATCTGAAAAAGAAATCAAGAAAGTAATCCCATTTGCAATAGCTACAAATAAAATTAAATACCTAGGAATAAACTTAACTGAAGAAATGAAAGATCTCTACAAGGAAAACTATAAAACAATGATGCAAGAAATTGAAGAGGACACCAAAAAATTGAAAGATATTCCATGTTCACAAATTGGAGGAATCAATATTGTTAAAATGTCCATACTATCCAAAGCAATCTACAGACTCAATGCAATCCCTATCAAAATACCAATGACATTCCTCACAGAAATAGGAAAACTAATCCTAAAATTGATATGGAACCACAAAAGATTTAGAATAGCCAAAACCACCCTGAGCAAAAAGAACAAAATGGAGGAATTGCATTACCTGACTTTAAATTATACTACAGCGCTACAGTAACCAAAATAGTATGGTACTGGCATAAAAACAGACACATAGACCAATGCAACAAAATAGAGAAGCCAGAAATAAATCCATACATCTACAGTGAATTCATTTTTGATAAAAATGGCAAGAAAATACAGCAGGGAACAGACAGTCTTTTCAATAAATGGTGCTGGAAAAACTAGATATCCACATGCAGAAGAATGAAACTAAAGCCCTATCTTGCACCATATTCAAAAATTAAATCAAAATGAATTAAAGACTTAAATCTAAGCCCTCAAACTATGAAACTACTAAAATAAAACATTGGGAAGCCTCTCCAGGACATTGGTCTGGGCTAAGATTTCTTGAGTAATACCCCAAAAACACAAGCAACCAAAGCAAAACTGGACAAATGGGATCACATCAAGTCAAAAAGCTTCTGCATAGCAAAGGAACCAATCGACAAAATGAAGAGACAACCACAGAATGGGAGAAAATATTTGCAAACTACCCATCTGACAAGGGATTAATAACCAGAATATATAAGGAGCTCAAACAACTCAATAGGGAAAAATCTAATAATCCAATTTGAAAATGAACCAAAAATCTGAATAGACATTTCTCAAAAGAACATATACAAATGGCAAACAGACATATGAAAAGGTGCTCAATATCACTGAACATCAGAGAAATGCAAATCAACACTGCAATGAAATATCATCTTGCTCCAGTTAATATGGCTTTTATCCAGAAGACAGGCAATAACAAATGCTTGCAAGGATGTGGAGAAAAGGGAACCTTTGTACGTTGTTGTGGGAATGTAAAGTATTACAGCTGCTATGGAGAACAGTATGGAAGTTCTTCAAAAGCTAAAAATAGGACTACCATATGATCCAGCAATCCCACTGCTGGGTATATACCTAAAAGAAAGGAAATCAGTATATCTAAGAGACATCTGCACACCCATGTTTATTGCAGCACTATTCACAATAGCCAAGATTTGGAAGCAACCAAAGTGTCTTTCAACAGACAAATGGATAAAGAAAAGGTGGTGCAGGTACACAATGGAGTACTATGCAGCCATAAAAAATAATGAGGTCCTGTCATTTGCAGCAACATGGATAGAACTGGAGAACATTAGTGAAATAAGCCAGGGACAGAAAGACAAACTTGGCATGTTCTCATTCATTAGTGGGAGCTAAATATTGAAACTGTTGAACTTATGGAGATAGAGAGTAGAATGATGGCTACCAGTGGCTGTGAAGGGTAGTGGGCAGTGGTGGAGAGAAGATGGTTAATGGATAGTTAGATAGAATTAATAAGATATAGTATTCAATAGCACAACAGGTTGATTACAGTCAACAATAACTTACTGTACATTTGAAAATAACTATAACGTTTGTAACACAGAAAGGATAAATGCTTGAGGTGATGGATACCCTATTTAGCCCAATGTGATTATTACACATGTATGCCTGTGTCAAAATATCTCGCATATTACATAAATGTATACACCTGCTATGTACCCATAAAAATGAAAAAAGGAAAAAAATTAAAGCCCTGGTAAGAAGCATAATACTCAGCAGGTATTACCTAGGTGACAAGATAGTCTGTACACCAGGTCCCCATGACACACAACTTACCTATAAAACAAACCTGCACGTGTGCCCCTGAATCTAAAATAAATAAATAAAACTCCTTTTCAGAGCTTGGTATCAAGCTTATGCTGGCCTCAAAATTGTGTTGACAGAGATAAGGTCATCAAGATAAAAGCAGGAATCACTGAACTAGGAAGCTGGCATGCAAGAAGAGAAGGTAACTTCTTTCATTTGTTATTTCACTCCTACGTTTTCTGGTTCTACTTCCTGTTCTTTTTATAGATTCTTGAAACCAAAAAAAAATACTTTTCAGCCTTTCTTCTTATCTAATACATTTAATTAAAGTATAAATGTCCTTTTAAATATGCATTTAGGTGGATTTCAGAGGTCCTATTATTTTATTCAGTTCAAAATATTCTCTATTTTTTATTGTGGTTTCTTAATGGAATCACAGTTTCATTAAGTGGGTGATTTCTTGACCCATGAACTACCTGGAAATCTATAGGTTGATTTCCAAGCAACTGGAGGTTTTCTTGTTATTTTATTTTTATAAATTTCTAGTTGAACTACATTGTGTTCGGGAAGTGTACTCTAATTTAAATCACTTGAAGATTGTTGAGGCCCTGTGATCAAGCATATGGTTACTTTAGATGAATGTTCCAATTTTCACTTGAAAAGAAAGTGAATTTTTTTCTTTCTTCTCACAAAGAAAGTGAATTCTGCCATTTGTTATTGTTTGTTGTTAAAGTGCTCCATGTGGGTTAATTGGGTCAAATGTGCTTAGATAGTCTAGGCCTGTTGCTTTTTGATCTGCATGTACTATCAGATATTGAGACAGGTGTGTTAAAGTCTGACACTATGATTGTGAATTTGCCTATTTCTATTGTCATTTTAATGTATTTTGTTATCTAGTGCACACAAACAGGAAGTGATATCTCCCTGATGGCTTGACATCTTTTTTAAGCATAAAATCTTTTTTATTTCTGTCTGACGTTAGTACAGCTACAACATGTTTTTAAAACTGTTATTGTATGCTACAGTCCTTTCCAGATTTTTAACCTCCACCTTTTCAGTTCTTCATCTACGATACTATACCTCTCATAAGCAGTCTAGTTTGTTTTGCTTTTCTATCTACTCTGACAAAGTCCTTTAATTTTGAGGACTTTATTTAGTCAGTTTGCATTTAATATAATTATAAAAATCATGTAATTCATAACTATTATCTCACTACGTATTTTCATTTGAGTCATCTGTTTTTATTTTCTATCCCCATTCTCTCCCTCTCTTTGATTAATTTAATGTTGTTCCATTTTCCCCTTTAGCAATTTTTTATTATAATTATTTTACGAAAATTTAAGCGGTTAATCCTGGTTATTTAAACACGCATCCTTGACAATTTCCAGTCTAGTTTGAAGTATTACTCCTGACACTTTCCTGGAGAAGCACGAATCTTAAAACAATTTAACTTTACTTATCTCCACGTTTTTTCTTGTTTTTCTCATGTATTTTAAATATATATAATGAAGCTCCACAAACCACTGCTGTTATTGTTCTCTGTGCTGGGTGTTCAGGAAATGTCGAGAGATATTCACGGTGAGCCTTCCCACCCCACCCAGCTCACTCACACCCTCACACTGCTGTGGTTACCCTTGCTCATCAATTTCCTTCCATATGAAGAACGCCCTCTAGGACTTTTGTTCGTTCAGCTACGTTAGTGATAAATGTTCAGAGTTTTCTTTTTTTCAACTTTTATTTTAAGTTCAGGGATACATTGCAAGATCTGCCAGTTTGTTGCACAGGTAAACGGGTACCATGGGGCTTTGTTGTACAGATTATTTCATCACCCAGGTATTAAGCCCAGTACCCATTAGTTCTTTTTCCCCGTCCTCTTCCTCCTCCCAGCCTCCACCCTCCAACAGCACCAGCGTGTGCTGCTCCCCTCTGTGTCCGTGAGTCCTCGTCATTTCTCTCATGTTCCGAGTTTTCTAACACTGGTTCAGCATCACTGTTGAAGACCATTGTTGAAGACCATTTCTCTGGCAGCAGAAGCTCTGTGGTGACTGCCTCTCAGCAGCTGGAGGAGGCCGTTCTGTGGCTTCTGGTTCCCATGGCTTCTGCTGAAAAGCAATCGTGATGTTGCTTAAGTCATGCATCCCTTTCATCTCCCTCCAGCTCCCTCTAGGTTTCTGTTTTTGTTTTTGGCTTGTATCTGTCTTACCATGGCATGCCTATATATGATCTTCGTATTTTACTTATTCTTCTTGGGTTTACAAAGCTTCATACATCTTTCGTCCATTTTGAAAATCCCCAGCCAGTAACTCTTCACTCATTTTCCTCTTCTCTCTGCTAAAGTCTCTTCTCCCCTCTTCTGGAATCCATTTAAAGATACATTAGGCCGGCCGGGCGCGGTGGCTCATGCCTGTAATCCCAGCACTTTGGGAGTCCGAGGTGGGTGGATCACAAGGTCAGGATATCGAGACCATCCTGGCTAACGCGGTGAAACTCCGTCTCTACTAAATATACAAAAAATTAGAAAGGCGTGGTGGCGAGCACCTGTAGTCCCAGCTACTCAGGAGGCTGAGGCAGGAGAATGGTGTGAACCTGGGAGGCAGAGCTTGCAGTCGGCAGAGATCGCGCCACTGCACTCCAGCCTAAGCAACAGAGCGAGACTCCATCTCAAAAAAAAAAAAAAAAAAAAAGATACATTAGGCCTTTCACAGTGTCATTAACATCCTTAATGCATTTTTTTATTATTCTATATATTTTTATCCTGACTTTTCAGTGTAATATTTTTTCTATTGACCTCCTTTCTGCTTCATAAAAGCTGTCATTTTGCAGTGACTACTCTGTGACTTAGTCAATTTAATGGGTTATTAATTTTAGATACTATATTTTTCTATTCTAGACTGTTCAATTGATTTACACCTTTTTTTAACTCTTTTCTCTATCTGTTTCCCTAAATGCCTTGGACTTATTGAATCATACTTATTTTCAAACCCTTGTTGGTTGGGCTTGGTGGCTCACACCTGTAATCTCAGCACTTTGGGAGGCCAAGGCAGGCAGATCACTTGAGGTCAGGAGTTTGAGACCAGCCTGGCCAACATGGCGAAACTCTGTCTCTACTAAAAGTACAAAAATTAGCCAGGAGTGGTGGCACGCATCTGTAGTCCCACCTACTCAGGAGCCTGAGGTGAGAGAATCACTTCAACCTGGGAGGTGGAGGTTGCAATGAGCTGAGATTTCACCACCACACTCCAGCCTGGGTGACAGAGTGAGACTCCATCTGAAGAAAAAAAAAAAGAAAAAAAAACCTTGTTCACTGGCTCAAATATCTTGATCACCTGTGGGTCTGTTTCTATTGTCTGTTTTCTTTTGTTTTTCAGTAATCTGATGGTATCTTCTGGTAGGTCCATTAATCCTTGCATATAAAAGACCGTAGAGGCTTGAGATGATGTTATCCTCATGCAGGCAGACAGTGGTGGCTGTTCACCTCGTTCCAGTGACTCTGCCCCCTCAGTCTGGGTTGCAGCCTTCATCTACCTTCAGTTCATCCCCCAGTCCTGAGGCTTGGTCCTACATGCTTTCAACTGAAATTCTGTTTTGTTTTGGGATCCCCATTCCAAGCAGGTCCTAAAACCAGGCCCTGCTTTTCAAGGCTGTCAAAACTCCATGCTGCTTTTCCTCCAGATTTTCAACATCCTACCCTTTGCTGCTCCAGAATTAAATACATATATTTAAACATACACATATTCTGAGGGGAAAATCAGCTGCATGTGAGACTTTCCATGTCTCCATCAAAACTGTAGGCATTTCCTAGCCTAATCCCCTTCCTCCTCCAAAATGACAGGACTTCTTGTTCTTAATGTTCATCATCTCTTGGATAGCTTCAAATAATGCCTGCATTTTGCCAAGCATTTCTCATCATTCTCAACAGGAGTGATGAGGTGCTTCCAGCTTCAATTTCCCATATGGTGATTTGAAGCACACTTTTTTGGAAAGCTGTAAGATACTTATTTCTGTTTTCTTAATGTTTCTCAAGATCTACCATATGTTCCAAACAGCTGGTCTGTCAACAAACAGCTTTTCTTTAACAACAACAAAAAAAAAAATTATCACATGATATGCACTGCCAGAAAGAATTCAGATGATGCACTTAAAACCAAGAACTACACACAGGCTCAAGTTGATGGTCACCAACAGAACCAGCTATAGAAAGTCAGCTGGTCTCCCACATTTCAGATTTGCCTCCTACTGTTTTTCCATGCCCCAATCCCAACACGCCAACAAACACACCTAGCAAAATGCACCCTAGCATTTATAGTTGATCCTAACTGGTGGTATCATTTAGTCAGACCAAGTGCAATTCGACTGTTAAAGATGGAAAGTTTTTTACACAGCGTGGCTCGTCCCTGAAGGCACCCTGGCTTATTGTGATGCTAGAGGAAGTCTGCCTGTGTTGGACTTTCTGAGTAGCGTATTTAAGGGCAAGTTTGTTGATGTGGAATTTTTACCAAGTAGGCGACTGCAGACTTTAGAACCAAACCCCACTCCAGGTGCAGCCCCTCTCCATCACCATTGTTAAAATTACAGATTTTTGGAAAACACAAAATTGAGTCTTTTGGCTGTTAGAAACAGAAATATCTCACGTACGCCAGCCATGGTAAGGTATATCGAGGGTTCAGCATCTCACAGAAAACCAGAGTCATTATCGCTTAGACTTTAAGCAGCATCAGGAGCCAGGCTCCCTCATTACACCCCAGCCCCGCCCATCTTTCCAGGTGGTACATGCCTGTGGTCCCAGCAGAGGCTGAGGTGGAAGGATTACTTGAGCCCAGGAGGTCGAGGTTACAGTGAGCTGTGATCACACCACTGCACTCCAGCCTGGGTGACAGAGCGAGACCCCATCTCAGAAAAAACAAAGAAAAAGAAAAGGAAATCAGCATTAGAACACTACAGTAATTATTACTTCTGGCAAGATCTCCGTAGAGCTGCTGGGACTCATAGGCAGCTGTCTGGGGAGAGATGGATACTTGTTTTGTCTAAAAGTAGTTTCCTTGGTATATCTATTAACTACAAAAGAAAAAAATCATAACTTACCATGAAGCAACCTGCAGATACCTGCTAATCAAGCAGTCAAGGTCAGCATCGCCATCAATAAGCCATGCCAATATTCAGCAGGGCTGATACGGTGCATTCACAAAGACATACACCACATCTGCAGTATCGTCACCCCCAAAAAAAGCATAGCGCCAAACTAATCATGAGAAAGCCTCCTAGAAACCCAAGTTAAGGAACATTCTACAAAATAACTGACCAATGCTCTCCAAACGCATCAGGGTCTTAGAGACAGGAGAGGGGGCAGCTGCCACCTAGGAGAGTGGAAGGACACAGGACGCAGGACGGCCGATTCCATGCACATCCAGGACCCGTCCTTGATGGGCGGCGCAACGTGGAAAACGAAGTGGAAGCAGGTAAAATCTGTGCTTAGTTAACAGCACTGCACCGGCGTTAACTTTCAGTCCGGCACTTACCCAGGTTATGTCAGAAGGCAGCCCAGGGATGCTGGTGAGGGGCATGGCCCCGCTTACTACAGCCAAATTCCTTTCACTCGAAAGGTGGGAAGGCATCAAAATGTGATGAAACAAAGCATAGAGAGAAATACTCCAAAATACTCACAATAAAAAGCGATGTGTCAAACAGTGGCTGAAGTGTCAGAATTAAATCATTAAACATCTGCCAAAATTGTACAAGCTGTGAAATTTAGAGAATTTTGCAAAACAGGTCACATTGCACAGAACGTTTTCTCTCTACCTTTTTTTGTTAAGCGTCCAGTTGACATGTTTTGCAAACCACAACCTAAGACCTCCATAGGAAAACCCACTGGGGCTTTGATGGGCCAATATGTCTTTGTTTTTCTAAAAACAAACACAAGTGAGAGGCTAGATTCTCATACCTCTTGATTTTCCTCCAGCTCTAAACACTTTTGAAAAGTATTTTCTAAATGTCTGTCAGTGATGAGGGCTGTCTTAGGATCAGAAAATGGGGACTCAGAAATCCCCGACGAAGTCCCCATCAACGCCAGAAGCTGCACGCCCCAGGCCTGAGACCCTTCCAGTCACTGTGCGGCCCACACTCACTCCCCATCTGGCCGAGGCCTCCACCCTGCGTGGAACACACCCCTCACCTCCACCCTGCACACCCTTGGTCCTCCTTGGAAAAAGATGCATGTCCTCGGGGTGCCCAGAAGAGGGGACTCCTGCCCCGGATCCTGCAGCCTGCCCCCTGCGCAGCACCGCACCACCTACCACCACGAAACCCCCAACACAACAAATGAGTAATGTGTTTTGTTCTTTAAAAGAACATTATTACTGTCATGCAACTGGGCATGGTGGCTCACACCTGTAATCCTAGCACTTTGGGAGGCCGAGGTGGACAGATAGCTTGAGGTCAGGAGTTCAAGACCAGCCTGGCCAACATGACAAAACCCCATCTCTATTAAAAATACAAAAATTAGCCAGGCATGGTGATGCGTGCCTGCAATCCCAGCTACTCGGGAGGCTGAGGCAGGAGAATTGCTTGAACATGGGAGGCAAACGTTGCAGTGAGCTGAGATTGCGTCACTACACTCCAGCCTGAGCGACAAGAGTGAGACTCTGTCTCAAAAAAAACAAACATTACAGTCATGCACTGCTTAACCATGGGGATACGTCCTGAAAAATGTGTTAGGCAATTTTGTTATTGTGAGAACATCAGAGAGTGCATATACACAAACCTAGATGGCACAGCTTCCTACACACCTCAGCTATGTGGTAAAGCCCACTGCTCCTACACAGCACGTGACTGTGCTGATGGTACCATGATGGCATCTGTGCATCTAAACACAGAAAAAGCAACACACCACAAACACCACACACACTCCAGACACACCACATACCACACCAGACACACCACACAGACACACCACACACTACACCACACACCCCAGACACACCACACACCACAAACACCACACACACTCCAGACACAACACACCACTCCTCACCAGACACACACCCCAGACACACCACACACCACAAACACCATGCACACTCCAGACACACCACATACCACACCACACACACACCCCACAGACACACCACACACCAGACACACCGCACACCCCACACCACACCATACCACGCCAGACAGACACACATCAAACACACACACGTCACAGACACACCACACACCACAGCAGACACTGCACACACCACACCAGACATACCCCACACACCCCACACCATACACACCACACAGTCATACCCCACAACAAACCACACCAGACACACATCACAGATATACCACACACATTCCACACCGCCCAAATACACACACTTCAGACACACCCACACCTCACAGACCACTCAAGACACACACACCACACAGGACGCACACACCCCAGACACACCACACATACCTACCACCCCACACCAGACACACACCATAGACACACATACTCCACAGCACACCAGACACACGCACACCTCACACACCACGCACATCAGACACACACCACACACCCCTCGCATCACACCAGCCACACGCACTGTACGTGAGACCCCCTCTTTAACAGGAATTAACTCCCGACTGCTCTGCTACATAGATTTTTTCTGAAGTGACTTTTGGCCTTTTACCTACCATTTTAATTAAAATCAGCAGATGTGTTCGGATGAAAACCAAATCTCAGAAGTGGCGAGTGGATTCCGGCGGCTGGGGCGGGCCGCGCCTCTCAGCTCTCAAGAGTCTCAAACTCTGGCGGGAACTCCGGACGCGCGGGGAGTAACGGCCGGGCCTTCGCTTTCCCGCTCCCGCCCGGGCCCCTCGGTGCGCCGCTGCGGCCGCGCAGGTGAGCGAATCAGAGAACGGCGGGAGGAAGCGGCTTCTTTCCGCGCAGCTTGTGAAACGCGGGAATGAACAGAACGCGCCGCTTCCCCCCAGCAACCGCCAGACACTCAGGAAGCCCCCAAGTCTGGGGGCCCCTACCGTCTCGGGGGTCCCTGCACGGAATGCGGCCGGGAGACCTGAGGCGGTGGAAAGCCCCGGCTGTCCGCGCCTGTTTCGCGCCTTCCCTCCTGACAGGAGCGGGCCCAGCTCCGTCGGCCTCAGAGACTGCAGGCCTGCCCGCCCCTCCGTGGCCTCTCTCTGGCTGGCGAAAGATAAGCAGCCTGTCTTCGGATGAATCCTTTAGGTGAACATTAAAATGACCGTGTGAATTAAACAAAGTCAACGCGTCTACATAGATGGAGGCGGTCGCGGGACAGGAAGGGATGCTTTTCCAATCCGCTGTCAGGCTTAGCAGGCCCCGAGTGGGACGCAGGGTGGACACAAGTATTAGAAACAACGAATAAGACTGACCTTATTAACCTGTTTCTTTCCAAAGCAAACAGCGCCTCTGAAAGTATTATGCCCCAAGGATTCTGCCCACTCACCTGCCCCCCAAAAAGAATCATCGTTTCACACTGTTATAACAGTTATAATCAGGATATCTTTATTTTTGCAACACTGAAACGTTCCTTTCACGTGATTTCCAGTGGAAACAGTTCCTGATACAGTGATTTGAAAGTGGGCTTCATCACTGGAAATTAAACCACCTAATCAGGAATGGCATTAAAATGTATATATGGCACATCCGGTCCCTCGGCATCCAGGGAGAGGGTGGAACATCATTTACTGTGGAACACGGGCGGTACTGGCAACGGCAGGAGCATCCGGTCCGTCCTGTGGTGGACGTGGGACGAGGACACAGAAGGAGCTTGTGCTGAAACACACAGGCCTAGAGGGGGCCGCTAAGGGCGCAGCAGGGAAGGAGGCATTTTTCCGGAAGAGTGTGGAGCAGGACTCACGACAAGGATGAGAGTCAGTAGCCAATGGAAAAAACCCACGGTAGCTGAATGAGAAGTATGTGGTTCCTAGAGACTAGGGAGAGAGAAGTGGGGGCGTTTGGAGAGTCACACCCTACCCTGTGAAGACAGGAGCCCACGGCCAGCATCCTCACTCAGGAGAGCACTGTCAGGTGCAGCCTTCGAAGGGACCCGGCTCCGAACCAGGTGACTCTCATGTTCCTCCTAAAGTCAAAAGGAGGTTTTAATGATCAAACCTGCTGATGCCACCTGGAATACAGCTTACGTTAATGATCACCTGGGGCTCTGCTCTGGGAGGAAGGGCGCATTAACAGACACAGCCAGCTGCTTCACTGAGGCCTCCCATCCTACTGAGAGCAACCAGAGGGGAGACACAGAATTGAACTTACATATGTGTTACATATGTGTGAGCTGATGCTGGCTCTCACAAGGCTGTGAATAATGATGAGGGGTCCACTTACATGTGTGTTAAGTGATGCTGGGTTCCCACAAAGCCATGAATAATGCAGAGGGGTCTGCTTACATGTGTGTTAGGTGATGCGAGTTCTCACAAGGCCGTCGATGAGGGATTTGCTTACATTTTTGTTAGGTGATGCTGAGTTCTCACAAGGCCGTGAATAATGATGAAGTGTCCGCTTACATATGTGTTATGTGATGCTGAGTTCTCACAAGGCCGTGAATAATGATGAGGGGTCCGCTTACATGTGTGTTACATGATGCTGGGCTCCCACAACGCCATGAATAATGATGAGGGGTCTGCTTACATGTGTGTTATGTGGTGCTGGGTTCCCACAAGGCCGTGAATAATGATGAGGGGCACGCTTACATGTGTGTTACGTGATGCTGGTTCCCACAAGGCCGTGAATAATGATGAGGGGTCCCCTTACATGTGTGTTACATGATGTGGGTTCCCACAATGCCGTAAATAATGATGAAGGACCTGCTTACATGTGTGTTATGTGATGTGGGTTCTCACAAGGCCATGAATAATGATGAGGGGTCCGCTTACCTATGTGTGAGCTGATGCTAGCTCTTACAGGCCATAAATAGAAGACTTTCAAAAAAAGAAAAAGAAAAAAATCCCTTGGGCCTCTAGGAAAATAAATAAATAAATAATTTACTAGCAGCATAAGCAACATGCAACACACAAAATGAGGAAGCAATGAATCTCATTTTCAATAAAAGCAGGAAAGTGCAAACCAAGTATTTAGTATCTACCCTCAAATACCAGCCTGCAGGAAAACAGCTTTAAAGGTTAGTGGAAGCAGGAGACGTGCACGTGGGAAGTGAGTGTGGGATCTGGTAAAAGGGCTAATGGTGAGCACTCAGCATATTCAGTTATAGGTCTAGATTGTCTTATGTGGGTAAAAGGTGGAAAAATAACATATAAAATTAATATGTTCTGACACAACAGAAATGATGCAAGTGGGCAGATAAGGAAGAGGGAAATACAGTTCAAAAAAAATGATGGAGCGGCCGGGCACGGTGGCTCATTCCTGTAATCCCAGCACTGTGGGATGCCGAGGCAGGCGGATCACCTGAGGTTGGGAGTTTGAGACCAGCCTGGCCAACATGAAGAAACTGCATCTCTACTAAAAATACAAAATTAGCCAGGCGTGATGGCACATGCCTGTAATCCCAGCTACTCGGGAGGCTGAGGCAGGAGAATCACTTGAACCTGGGAGGCAGAGGTAGCAGTGAGCCGAGATTGCACCATTGCACTCCAGCCTGGGCAACAAGAGTGAAACTCCATCTCAAAAAACAATAACAATAATGAGGAAATACTAAATAAAATATTGGTATAAGAATCCAAAACTACTGAAAGAAAATAATATACTACATCATGCCTTGAATGTTTGTTCAATATTAGGAAAGCCATTGTCAATTTAAACCATATTAATAGATCTGAAGACAAAAATATGATTCTGTCAATTCTGGAAAAGCTTTGATAAGATTTAATATCAGTTCCAAATTTTTAATCAAGAATTTCAGAATGGAAGAATAGTTCATTACCATGATAAATTCCTAAAGCCAGCATCTTATTTAATGGAGAAATACTTGGGACATTTCCACTAAAATCAGATAAAACAGGATGCTCTCTGTGATGGACTGAGTGTGCCCCCAACTCCAAATTCATATGTGGAACCCCCACCCCACAATGTGACTGTGTTTAGAGATGGGGTCTTCAAGGATGTCATTAAGGTTAAATGAAGACATCTGATGAGGCCCTAATCCAGCGGGACTGGTGTCCCTATAAGAAGAAAAGGAGGCACCGGACTGAGTGTGCCCAGAGGGACAGCCGTGTGAGGACACAGTGAGACGGTACTGTCTGCAGGCCAGGAAGAAAGACTTCATCAGAAACCAAGCTTGTTGTCACCTTAATCTTGGACTTCCAGCATCCAGAATGCGAGAAAACACATTTCTATTGTTTAAGCCACTCAGTCTGTGCTATTGTGTTTTGGTGGCACAGGCATAGTAATACATCCACTATCTCCACTATCATTCAACATTGTACTAGAGCTATCAGCCAGTGCAATTAGACAAAAGAAAATAATTAGAAGTATAAGAATTGTAAAAGAATTAAAATATCATTATTTACAAATGATATGAGCATATATCTGGAAAACCCTAGGACACCAATGCTAAATCTAATTAAAGCAATGAAAGAGTTAAGTAATATATCAGAGCACAAACTTAAAATACAGAAATTAGCAGTATTCATATACTCAAACAATAACTAATTAGAAGATACTTGAAGAGATAATGAATAAAAATTTTCCAAACTTAATGAAAGATACAAACTCAAAGATCCAAGAAGCTCAGTAACCTCACACAAAATGAAACATTGATCCCACAAATAGTAGGAAGAATGGAAAATGAATTTATACTCTCATAAGGGCCTCACACTATAGATGAAATAATTGTGGACTAACACCAATTATTATTAATAATGAAAAATACTAATTAAAAGATTAGCGTAGGAATCCAAAACTACTACAAGAAAATGATATACTACATCATGCCTTGATGTAGTATGATGTAATATACTTGAATCAATGTACTATCGATTCAGGTCAGACTGAGATCAGTTTAAAATGCATATTATAATCCCTAAAGTCACCATTAGTAAAATACAACAAAGAAATACTGCTTAAAAGCCAATAGAAGAGTTAAAATGGATTACTAAAAAATGCATTTTCAATCCAAAAGGAGGCAGGAAAGCAAAAATAAGAAATAAAAAAAGAGGGAAAACGTATACATCAAAATGATGTCCTTAAACCAAAAGTTATCAATAATTATGTAAATGTAAATGAAATAAACACTGAAAATACAAGGCAGTGATATTTGGACTAGATGAAAAAGTAAAACTCAACTTTATGCTGTTTTTACATAACTTTAAAGAAACACTTAGACTGAAAGAATAATTGAATAGGCATACCATGAAAACACTCACCTTGAGAAAGTTAACGTGGCGATATAATTACCAGACAACACGACCTCAAAAAAAAGAAGGTGTTAGCAGAATAACAGAGGACATTACATAAAATTTAAATGATCAGTTCATCTGGAAGATATAACAACACTAATAACAACACTTAATAACACAGCTTCAAACACTTGAAGAAAACTTACAGAACTGAAAGACTAAATTCAAAACTTCACAATTCTAGTTCTAAATGTTAATCTTTCTCTTTCATATTATTATTTATATAAACAATATGAGCTACTTAGGGTATTCTAAACTGCATCCAATGATTTAACTACTTTGACTCCAATTCTTTCAATGGTATTTATTTATATAGAACAAATAAATAAAATGATGAAAATGATACAAAAGAACTAAACAACACAATCAACTTAATTGACAGAGAATATGCACAAGTTCACTTTTTTAATTCAAAAGCAGGCAAAATTTGACATTAGGATTAGAAGTCATGTTAATGGTTACTTTTGGGAAAGGAGGATAGACTCATGATTGGAATGAGACCTGAAAGTTGGAGGAATGGAATGTTTCCAGGGTAGCTGTTCAATGTCTTGTTCTACGGCTTGACTTGGGCAAAGCTTACATCAGGGTTTCTTTTGTGACAGCTCATTGAACTTTACCTATATATGCTGTGTAACTGTAAGTATGTGTATGTGTGTGTGTGTGTGTGTTATAGTCAATTAAGAAAATTCAAAAGATTATGCCACAAGAAAAGATAAAGAGAAATTAGCCCACATATTATCATCACTCAGCTATGAGTCTGAGACCTAAGATATGGTTGTAAAACTTCAATTTAACTGGAATATTGACATACCCAAGCCTAACAGTGGGTGTTAAAGAAGAAAGAACAAGATGTTATTTTATTATGCAAATTCACTCTTTATAAAGCAATGTAATCAGAAGTAATAAGAATTGTTTATATTTCTCAGCACATTAAGCATACAACCTAATATGAAGAAAAACTCAAGTTTGCTTTAATTTCCACATATTTACTGATCATAATTTGTAATAATTCTCCTAAACAAACTCCAGGAGTTTATAACATTAGGGGATGAAGAAGCCATCTTCACTAGTAACACAAATGGCTGGGTATTAGGTAACCACCAAGGAGGGGAAAGTGGTTGGCGTGACAGTAGGCTTCTCAGTGGACAACAAATTATGAAACTTCAGAAGTAGAATCAAGGGTTGTAAATTGTCTGCTTCAAGTTCATTATTTTATAGGTGAATAATTTGACTCAAAGTGGTTAAATCATGGGAGCTTTAAAAACTACTGATGCTGGGCCTCACAAACAGAGATTCTAAATGAACTGGCCCAGGTGGGAGCCTGAATTTCAGGATTTTTTTTTTAAATCTCCAGGTAATTCTACTGTGCAGAGTTAAGATTTTCTTCAAGGCACCCTATAGCTTAGCAGCAGGCTAATCTTATGAGCCCAGCTTTCCTGAGTCCCACTAGGGCAATGCCAAGTGTTAAGCAGCATTTAGTAAATGAGAATGAAGTCTGTGTGGGTGCGTGTGCATTGGTGTGTGTTGTAATGAGACAGGTGTGTGCACAATGACAACCATCCTTCTTAGAAAGGTGAGGTCTTATCCAATGATCACGGGAGGAATGTGTCTCTTTTTTTTTTTTTTTTTTTTTTTGAGACGGAGTCTCGCTCTGTCGCCCAGGCTAGAGTGCAGGGGCGCTATCTCGGCTCAGTGCAAGCTCCGCCTCCCAGGTTCATGCCATTCTCCTGCCTCAGCCTCCCCAGTAGCTGGGACTACAGGTGCCCACCACTACGCCCGGCTAATTTTTTTGTATTTTTAGTAGAGACAGGGAGGTTAGCCAGGGAAGTCTCGATCTCCTGACCTCGTGATCCACCCGCCTCGGCCTCCCAAAGTTTCTTTTTATTCATGTCTATGTTTCTCTGTGGAAGTAAAGAGCAGTTGAGTTTAGGGAACCTTACTGCAACACCCAATTTTGAAATCTAGGCATCACCACCATACAAAATCCCAATTAGCAATGCCAACATCTTTCCATCTTTGCCAGATGGGGCTCTTTGCCTGGCATGGTGATTTTAGAATATGTCTGTTAAATTCTTTGACACTCACACTGTAAAGAGCTGGAGTTTAATTCCCCTCCCCACTAAGTGGGCCAGTCTTAGTGACCCTCTTCCAATGCCTCAAATATGGTGGAAATGATGCTGTGACTTCCAAGACCAGATCCTAAGTGATGTAGTTCTTCCTGGCCCATATGGCAGGCTCTGGAGGAAGCCAGCCACGGTGGCACGAGGGCAATCATGCAGCCTTGTGGAGAGACCTGCATGGAGGGGAACCGACCTGCCTGCTGTGTGAGTGAGGAATGTCGGAGGTGTGTCTGCCAGCACCACTCGGGTCTTCAGATGAGTGCAGCACTGGCTGATGTCTGCCTGACCCACCCTGTGAGAGGCCCCGTGCCAGAGCTGCCCATCTGAGCCATCCTCGCCCTCAGACCAATAATATATAGAACTTGGCTTAATTGACAGAGAATACAAGCAATTTCACTTTTTTAATTCGAAAACAGGCAAAACTTGACACTAGGATTAGAAGTCAAGTTAATGGTTACTTTGGGAAAGAAGGACAGACTCATGATTATTGTCACTGTAAGCCACAGAGTTCCAGAGCTGAGGAACACAACAAGGAATATGCACCACACCTGGATTACATTTCCTTCTGCAGTCCTGGTTCTGCCCAACCTTTGGAGAAGATGTAAATAATTATCTGGGAAATCCCCAAGAACCCACATTGCAATACCAGCCCATAAGGCATTTATCTGTGTTCCTGCTTCTGGGAGTCATGGATGATCAAGAGCAGGCAGCAACGGCTTAGAAAGACCCTGACAGTAGAAAACCACCTTGGGCAGCAGTATTTGATGCTTGAGGTGCCCTCTGGCCAGGTCTGTGCAAATCTTCGCCTCCTGCAGCTGCATCTTATCTCCCCGGACCCTTTGTATAAACAAGTTCCACGGAAGCCCACGGAAAAGGGACAGAGGTGAAGTTTGAAAAGTTTCATCAGCCCATCTGACTTCAAATCCACAAGCTGAAAGGCAAGTGGAACCTGAGTCCATGCTGAGAACATTTACCTGCACGACTTTCAGTCAGGCCATGTACTCAAAAGGCAGCTGACAACAACCGGACCTGGGCTGCCAGGAGGAGTTCACGGACGCGGCTGGATGGCAGAGGGACCTCTTCAGGGCTGCCCCTGTTGCTCCCAGCACGGACGACCTGCACTCATGTGAATTCCACTGCCAAAGTGAAGTGGATCCACTGCCAACGTGAAAGAAAGATAGGCTTCTTTCATGCCTATGTTCCTTTGTTCAGTGAGAACCCTTTTGCAATTCTCTTTTGAGTTGGAAGACAGAGTAGAGCAAATGTTTGTTATATGAACGCTCAGCTTCACGTAGTGTCTGTCCTAGTCAGAACCCTGTCCTCTGAGGGGCTATCTTCCAGGTTGGCTTCTGTTACAGTGTTAGGCTGCTCTTGCTTTGCTACAAAGAAATATCTGAGGCTGGGTAATTTGCAAAGAAAAGATGTTTAATTTGCTCACTTTTCTGCAGGCTGTACAGGAAGCATGGCTCCAGCATCTGCTTCTAGGGAGGCCTTGGGAAGCTTCCAATCATGGTAGAAGGGAAAGCGGAAACAGGCATCTCACACGGCAAAAGCAGGAGCATGAGAAAGACAGTGGAGGGTAGGGAAGGTGCCACATGCTTAAACCACCAGATCTCCTGTAAACTCAGAGCCAGATCTCACTCATCACCACGGAGACGGCCCAAGCCTTTCCTGAGGGACCTGCCCCCAGGATCCAAGCACGTCCCACCAGGCCCCACCTCTGACACTTGGGATTACATCTCAACATGAAACTTGGGTTATAGATATCCAAACTATATCAATTACTAACATTGGCTTCTATGAGAATTCTGGCCTCTGTTACCGGCTTTGGCCTCTATTTCCATGACAGCCGCATCCTCTCGACACTCGATCTTGTCTCTCTGATCATGCGTGTTGCTCAGGTTGGTCTCTAACCCGCTGCTTTCTGAATGCGCTGGATATCATGTGGGGACTCAGCTTTCGTGGTTTCTCTGGGGTCCCCTTGGCCAAGAGGGGATCCACTCAGTCAGTTAGAGGGCATAGAATTTCATTTTTATTTCTAAACTGGTTAAATGCATGATTAAGCTCCAGTATACACGACCAAGAATACATGGCAAGGGTACTCATCAAATACTTGCTTGTTCAGG
Organism: Pongo pygmaeus; assembly: GCF_028885625.2. Classification (NCBI taxonomy): domain Eukaryota; kingdom Metazoa; phylum Chordata; class Mammalia; order Primates; family Hominidae; genus Pongo; species Pongo pygmaeus. Next base: position 142,654,890 of record NC_072384.2, on the reverse strand, counting down.
GGGAGGCATTAAAACAAGAGGCTATTCTGTTGAAAAGAACACTGACCTGGACATCAAGAAAACCAAGATGTGCCTTATTATTCATTGCTTTGGCAAAATATGTCAAATGTATTTTGGTGTAAAATATTCTGACTTCCCTCAGAATCCGCTATCTGCCACACGATGTGTTTCACCTTAACTTCTCTTAATGCCTAAATTTTCAAAATCAAAACAGTAGGTATAATAATAAACTTCTAGAAATTATTTCTTTTATCGATATTGTAATTAATGTTCATATTTGTATATGTGAAAAGAAAAGAAAATTTCAGGACTTTCCAAATTTATTATGACAAAGAGAAAAGTTAAGCCCTGGAGGCTGAGTCACGTAACACAGCTGTTTTTCGTCCCTGGTGCACGACTGTTGGTTCCTGACCTTGTGTTGAGATGTGAGACCTCAACCAGGCTCCCCACTCTTCATTCAAACCTAGGCTCAGTGATGTGGAGACAAACCCCCACCCCCAGGCCCCCGCCCAGTAACTGTCCTTACAATAGAATGTTACACAGCCTCCTTAGAGCATAATTAATGGTAGCCAATGTTACTGGAAAAAACAAATTATGTTAAATATTTAAAGAGGTTTCTTCTGGGCCAATATGAGTGACCATGCCTGTGTAACAGTCTCAAGAGGTCCTGAGATAGTGTGCCCAGGCAGTCAGGTTACAGTTTGGTTTTATATATTTTAGGGAGACAGAAGCTACAGGCAAAGGCATAAATCAATACATGTTAAGGTATACACTAGTTTAGTTCAGAAAGGTGGGACATCTCCAAGTGGTTGGGAGGGGTCCTTACAGGTCATAGGTGGATTCAAAGATTTTCTGCCTGGCAATCAATTGAAAGAACTAAGCTTTCTCTAAAGACTTGAAGTCAGTAGAAAGAAAGGCTTGGGCTGAGATAAGGGGGTTGTGGAGACCACGGTTCTTGTTATGCAGATGAAGCCTCCCAGGTCACAGTCTTCAGAGAGAATAGAAGGTGAATGTCTCTTTTCAGACTTTGAAAGTGTCAGACTCTCATTTAATCTCCCCTAAATCCAGGAAAGGCCTAGAAAGGAAGGCCTGGCTACATTAATGGAGATTCTCTACAGATACAAATTTCCCCCACAAAAGATGGCTTTGCAGGGTCATATCAAAGTAGGTCAAAGAAATATAGTTTGGAGTAAAATATTTTGATTTCCTTCAGGGTCTGCCATCTGTCCTGTGGTGCCACACCAGAGCCAGGCTGGAATTTGGTGTCTTACTGCCACGAAGAATCTGCTCTATCACTCTCGTGATCTCTACTTCAAGGTTAATGCTGCTCAGCTGTGCCTAAATCCCACAAGGGAGGGAGAATGAGGAGGTGTGTCTGGCCCCCTGATTGTCATGGCCAAGAATTCAGTTTTTCAAGTTTCTCTGAGGTCCCCTTGGCCAAGAGAGAGTCCGTTCCATCAGTTGGGGGGCTTAGGATTTTATTTTTGGTTACAACAATCAAATGCGGTATCCATAAGTTTGCCTTTGTAAGGAAAATGCTGTCATTGTGTTCAACCCCCGTGGTTCTGCCTCTCCCCACATCGGGACACTGATCCTCGTTCCTTGGTGAAGCTCCACTCCGAGGACAGTAGCCCTCACACTCTGCACTTTAATAAACTCTTTTAACTGGGTCCTGAGCCTTTTGATTACTTTAGGTTGCCATATACTTCTTTACAAATTATTTACCAAATCATTTGCTAAACCTATTGTAACCACCCAAGGGGTTCACTTTGCCTGCTGCCTAGACAGAGCCCACTTATCAAGACAGTGGAACTGCAACAGAAAGAGAGTAATTCATGCAGCCCGGCTGTGCAGGAGACCAGAGTTTTGTTATTACTCAAATCGGACTCCTCGAAAACTCAGAGATCAGAGTTTTTAAGGATAACTTGGTGGGTGGGGCCAGTGAATCGGGAGTGCTGATTGGTTGGCTTAGGGATGAACTCATTTGCCAGTTCCTGGCTGGGGGCCACAGACCTGGTTGGCAGGTCCAGGTGGGGCCATCCAGTTGTTAGAAATGCAAAAACCTGAAAAGACATCTCAAAAGACCGATCTTAGGTTCACAACAGTGGTTACCTGCAAGAGTCATTCAGGAAGTTGCAAATCTTATGACCTCCGAAATAATGGCTGGTAATATTTAGAATTCCAGCCCCTCTCATCTCGACTTGGTGGCTGCTGGCCTTTCATTTGTTTTACAAGAACAGTTTAGCCTTTTGGGAAGGGGTATCATATAAACTATACACAAAATTCCTTCCCAAAGTGAGTTCAGCCTATGCCCTGGAATGAACAAGGACAGTTTAGGGGTTAGAAGCAACATGGGTTCAGTTAGGTCTGATCTCTTTCACTGTCATAATTTTCTCAGTTATCATTTTGCAAAGGTGGTTTCAATATGCATCATGGGTTTTTTTGGCTTTTTTTTTTTTTCTGAGACAAGAGTTTCACTCTTGTTGCCCAGGCTGGAGTGCAATGGCGCAATCTCAGCTCACTGCAACCTCCGCCTCTCGAGTTCAAGTGATTCTCCTGCCTCAGCCTCCCAAGTAGCTGGGATTACAGGTGCCCGCTGCCACGCCTGGCTAATTTTTGTATTTTTAGTAGAGATGGGGTTTCACCATGTCGGCCAGGCTGGTCTCGAACTCCTGATTTCGTGATTCGCCCACCTCAGCCTCCCAGAGTGCTGGGATTACAGGCGTGAGCCACCGTGCCCAGCCTTGAATCATGTTATGCTTTGTTTTTAAATCTTAAATATCTTTACTAGAGTATAATTTTAAAATCCACACCTTTTAAGTGTACCGTTGGACTAGTTTTGACAAATGTTTACGGTCATGGAACCACTGCCACAATCAAGAGAAAGCACAGAACCTTTCTATCCCCTTAAAGATCCCTCCTGGCCTCGGCAGGCAATGCTCTTCACCCACCCCAGGAAAGCAGGACCTGTTCTCTGTGACGTCTGGAATCTGAACATCTAGAATTTCATGTGAACGGACACAGTCTTTTGCATCTGGCTTCTTCTACTTAGCACAATGCTGTTGAAATCCATCCGTGTTGGATATTGTCAATGAAAAGAGTCGAACTCTGTAAAATATTTGCAGAGATTTATTCTGAGCCAAATATGAGTGATCAATGGCCTGTGACTCAGCCTCAGAAGATCCTTAGAACATGTGCCTGAGGTGGTCAGGCTCAACTTGGTTGTATACATTTTAGGGAGAGACATAGGACATCAATCAATCAACACATGTAAGATGCGCAGTGGTTTGTTCTGGAAAAGTCGGGGCATCCAGGTCATAGGCCAATTCAAATATTTCCTGATTGGCAGTTGGTTGGGTTATGATCTAAAGACCTGGAAACAATAGAAAGGAATGTCTGGGTCATGAAAAGAGGTTGTGGAAACCAAGGTTTTATCATGCAAATGAAACCTCCAGGTAGCAGGCTTCAGTGAGAATAGGTTATAAATGTTCCTTATCCAGCACGTCTGTGCTGACGTGAATGCTGGTCAGCTGTGCCTGAATTCCAAAAAGGAGGAGGGTATACTGAGGCTTGTTCAACTCCCCCTTCTCATCGTGGCCTGAACTATTAAAAGTTTTTCCAGTTAACTTTGGAATGCCCTTGGCCAAGGGCAGGGTTCATCAACCAGTGTGAGAGCTTAGAATTTTATTTTTGGTTTACAGTATGTATTAGCTCTCTACCTTAGACTGCCAAGTCTTTAGTATTCCATTGTTTGAATGCAGCGAATTTGTTTATCCAGCCACAGCTAATGGCCATTCAGGTGTCTCCAGTTTGGGGCTCTTGTCTGTAGGGTTGCTAGGAACAGTCACCTACGGCTCTGTATAAGTATGTTTTTGTTTCTATTTGCATAAATATCGAGGACCGGAATGACAGGCCATCTGGTAGGTGTACGTTTATTTTACGTGGAAGTGTTAAAAGGTCTTTCAGAGAAGCTGTACTGTTGTGAATTCCTGAGACCAACGTGTGAGAGCTCCCACTCTCCCGTGTCCTCACCAAACACTACAGTGGGCTTTTCCCACTTTAGCCATCCTAGAGGGCATCTCCCCCTTTAACCTGCATCTCGCCAATGGCTCATCAGTTGTGCGTTGTGGTGTGCTTATTGCTCATTTGTGTATGATCTTTTGTGAAGTATCTGCTCAAATCTGTTGCCCGTCTTCTAAACTGCTTTTTCTTATTATTTTGGAGTTATAGGTGTTACTTATGTATTTTATGAGACCTTCCTCAGATGTAAGCTTCACAAATATACCCACAGTCGGTGACTTACTTTTTCATTTGTTTAATACTATCTTTCAAAGGGTAAATGTTTTTTACTTTGTTGAAGTCCAATTTCTCTTCTTTAAACTTGTCTTCTTTTGGTACCAGGTTAATGCTACTCTTATAAAATTATCTGGTGATTGTTCTCTTCTCTATTTTCTGAAAGAGTTTGTTTAGGATTGATGTCATTTCCTCCTTATTTTGTGGAATTTGCCATGGAAGCCATCTGGATCTGGATTTCTCTTTGTTGGGAAGATTTTTGTTATTATTTCCATCTCTTCTGTTGATACAGTTTGTAAGATTAGGTTATCTATTTCTTCTTGAGCAAGTTTTGCTAACTTGTGCCTTTTGATGAGTTCACTAATTTAAGCTGTCAAGTTCACTGGCATGAATGGGTTCATAATATTCCTTTAATGTTATTTTTATTTCAAATACTGTATTTTAATAGTAGATTATAACACTAAGCTTTTAGCGCAAACTACCAACACACAAGCTACACATGTGTGTTCAAGAGCTGACAGTCAATCTTTACGAACACATTTGAGAAGGTAATAAAAATCCATTGCAACAAGCATCCAGTTTCCACAGGATCACCAGTCAGCATGACTCCATCACCTAGTTCCCACTTGTATCTGCTTCAACATGGCTCTCACAAAGACATTTCAAAACCAACAGCAATTGTGTTCCCCAAATGCCCAAAAAACAAAATGAAGTCACAGTTAGGAGCTACAGAAGTTGTATTCGCATATTAATGACAGCCAAGGCCTACGTTGGTGAGTGATGCTGGGTGATGTTCCCCACCTCCCCAGCAGGTCAGGTGCATGATTCTTGTTCTCTCGCCTCAGAGGGGACACCTGGGTCCCGGACAGGCTGCACAAACCACCACACTGGCTTCCAGAATCCCATGAAAATGGAAGCCACAGAGGGAGCCCAGGTTTTCAAGCAGCGAGCATCTCAGCACCTGTCACAGGGCCTCAGTGTGATCAGGGCACACAGTACGGCTCCCACATCCCAGAGAATAAAACCTCACACCCAGTTTAGTTCTCATGTGCAGGAGGAGCTTAACGGCACATGATCATGACCGTAACAGATGTAATCAAATGTTCCACATGTTTATCAGTACAGCCTCATCCTGGGAGCTGTCTTTATCTTTCTTGCAGTTTTTTGGCAAAGATCTTAACCGCAAGTGTGAAAGCTCATGTATCCACAGCTATGTGGCCCAGCTGCGGTTTTCACAGCAGGATCTGAAGGAAAGCACTCCAGCAACATTGGGTTGATTTTACTTATGATCTCTTCAAATTTAAGCTTCTCATCCTAAGAATCTGGAAAGATGCCACCAACACCAGGGGCATCCATGCTGGAATCCAGGCTCAGCACCACCACTTTCCACATGGAGGGTGACAGCATCGGGTCAATCTTCAGCTTCCCAAGGAGCTGGCTTGGAGGCAGAGCCACATTTAACACTGAGCAGGCTGCCTTGAAGCCACCACTTGCAATCCACAGAACTGGCTTTGCATGGGGTGTGCTCCGGCAACGTTCAACAGGCTTTCCTCATGCTCAGACGTCACCGTGCAAACTCAGTGCAGACGCGTGTTCACAGGACTCGCACAACGAGCCTAGGAGACACCGTGACTGCGGCAGCTGCATTTCAGCCTGGCCATCTCCATGGTGTCGAGGGCTCCTCACTGTGGCCCTGAACGGAGGGGCTATCAAGGGAAAGAACTCCATCTTGGGTGCTTCTTTAGAAACAACAGCAAAGCATCTTTAACATCAGAAAAAGAAACAGCTTTTATTCTTTGCCCCAGAATATCTTTAGCGGTGAGGGCTTCACCATGAAGTGACTGCTGACTCATCATGGTGACACTGTTCATGGTCCCTGAATATCCCTCTGATGCACTGTGGGCAACAAGACACCCAAGTGCCAAGGCAAGAGGCTGAAGGCACAAGCTGTTCCAGTATAATAAAGAAAATACTTAAAATAAGAATAGTTATATTAGATACAGAATATAGATATGATTATATATGAATATTACTAATCATTAGTTTATAGCATTACTTTTTATTCCAATATTATAATAATCTTTGTTCTACAATTATAACCTAGGAAAAACCAGGCCATACAGAGATAGGAGCTGACGGGACACGGTGAGAAGTGACCAGAAGACAAGAGCGTGAGCCCTCTGTCACGCCTGGACAGGGCCACTAGAGGGCTCCTTGGTCTAGTGGAACGCCAATGCCTGGGAAGGCACCTGTTACTTAGCAGACGGGGAAAGGGAGTCTCCTTTCCCCCGGGGGAGTTAGAGAAGACTCTGCTCCTCCACTTCTTGTGGAGGGCCTGACATCAGTCAAGCCCGCCCGCAGCCATCCGGAGGCCTAACCGTCTCCCTGTGGTGCTGTGCTTCAGCGGTCACGCTCCCGTTTCACTTTTATGTTCCGCTCTGTACACCTGGCTCCGCCTTCTAGATAGCAGTAGCAGAATTAGTGAAAGTATTAAAGTCTTTGATCTTTCTGAGAAGAGCATAGAAGAGATAATGTCGTAAGCTGTCCTCTCTCTCTCCGCCTCAGCTACCTAAAAGGGAAAGGCCCCCTGTCCGGTGGACGCGTGACTCACGTGACTTTATCAATCATTGGAGATGGCTCACACTCCTTACCCTGCCCCTTTTGCTTTGTATCCAATAAATAACAGTGCAGCCTGGCATTCAGGGCCACTACCGGTCTCCACGTCTAGGTGGTAGAGGTCCCCAGGCCCATCTGTCTTTTCTTCTATCTCTTTGTCTTGTGTCTTTATTTCTATGATCTCTTGTCTCCGCACATGAGGAGAAAAACCCACAGACTCTGTAGGGCTGGACCTGACATCGCACAAGACGGAAAACTAAGATGGGATTTAGGACGATGTTACTCATACCATTTCACGAAGACAGTTCTCCAGGTACTTGGATTTCCAGTTAAGTACAAGGCTTGTTCCCCTGGTGTGGCACTGAAAGTGTCCAGAAAAGCTGTGGACGTTGCAGGTGGTCTTTTGGAGTTGCCACTGGTCTGAGTGTAAAAGTCCAGCCCAGCTGCTTCCCAGGCCTTCCCCACTGCCCTGCTGAACACCGTCAGCCTCCAGACACCCACTGGCCCCAATGCCTCCCACCTGAGCACCAGAGCAGAGGGGGCCGAGCAGCAACCGCCCAGAGAGACCAAAGGACCAACCCCATTATTTATCCATCAAATGTCTGTAGCATCTGTAGTGATGGCCGTCTGTCATTCCTGATGTGGGGAGTTTGTGCACGCTCTCTCTCTCTCTCAATTTCTGTTTCTCTGTCTCTCTGTCTCTCTCCGTCTGCCTAGAGGTTGATCAATTTAATCAATCCATTCAAAGAACCAAGTTTTGAATCCACTGACTTTTCTCTGTTATTTGTCCATGTCCCATTTTGGTAACTTCTCTTCTTATTTTTATTATTTCCTTCCTTATCATTATTTTGAATTTAATTTGCCTTACAAATCCAGCAGCAATGGGGCTCCTCACTCCACAATGAGCTTCCTCAAGCCAGCAAGGCTGTGACTTCCCAGGGTCACAGCTGGAGGGGGCAGGCTCAGAGGGAGACCTAGGAAAGACATCACAGCCTGCAGGTCTTACCCAGGCAGCAACAGTTTCTCCCTTTGTTCACTGCTGCTGCCTTCACTTAGTGTCTTTAATAACTGTACCTGCTTTGATCACTGACATCATCATTTTGCAGTTACCCAATGTGCCACCTGTAGATGTTTATTGCCTCAGAAGATTTATTTTATTAGACTGAAACCCTATGTAAATTATGCTAATTCAGTTTTTGGCCCACATTTTCCCTTTTTGTCCAAATTTATTTTTCCATGTGGTTCTATATACTAGGTATTTTGACAATTCAGCTAAATTACAAAAACATCCAATTAGTAAAACTAATAAATTTAAATTACCTTTTTGTTTTAAGGAAAATAGTATCACTTATGTTTCAATTAATGTGATTTCTCATTTCACAGTCTTTTCATCTGTGAAGCTTCTTCTCTGGTTCATTCGTAATTTAAGCAATACCCTACTGAGGCACCACCTCAGAGGTCCGAAGGCACTTCGTCTCCGCACCACAGCTGCTGAGGATGTAACTCGGGATTCGGGCTAATGCCCTCACACTACAACACTCAGTGTCACCACAGACTCTGGGAAAAGCACATGGCCAGCTGAAGGCTGAATTCTAAAGAGAAAAAAGGAATTACTTCCTAATTCCCATCACAGTGGCCTTCCCTAAATCCCCAGCCAAATAGATCACGTGTGGAAATAAATGTAAATATATTTTCCTTTCTTTTCTTACTTGCAAGAAGCTACTTGAGTTTGTCTACACAGCAAGTTGCTAGCTAGTCAATATCCCATTTCTTGTATCGATAAACAATGATATCAAATAGAGCCAGGCAAGCAATTCTTGTAATTACACAATGTTTCCAGCTTTCCAATTCCATTGCATGTAGTTCCAGCTCCTGCTGTGCATGGATGCCCCGTCTCCCATCAGTCCCGGTGGAGCCTCCTCTGTTCACACTGAGCAGAGAGCCTTTGCTGGGAACCAAAGCACCTAGGACAGGGTCAGTGCATGCTCCACATGCCCAGCTTGCAAAATAAGACACGTGGGAGCCCCTGTCAGAGGAGCTGCCACCACATCTCAGGGACTGGACACCAGCTCTGAAGGCCGTGGGGGACTTCGGGCTCCGACAGAGGCCAGAGCTTGCTCCAGCTGCAGCCCTGCTGTCCAGAGCTGGGGCCTCCACTCCCCCAGCAGCACCCACAGCGCCCACCTGCTCCCCAAGAGCATCTGGGCTCGCATTTCCTCTTCCCGCCCCGGCTCTTCGTCAAGCGTCTCCTGAACTGACACCAACTGTAGCATTATTTCAAAGCTACGGGAATGGCCGGTCTGTAAACCCAGGGAAAATTATGCTTGGTAGAAAGAAAGGATGCAAGAAACTCCTTGAAAACGACATCATAAAATATCATGCGTTTCCCATGCCCTTCTATCATCTTATTTCTAGAAGCAGCACTAAAGTCTTGAACTCAATCTTTAATGGGCATTTCCAGTCCTATATGCTGCTCCCTGCTGGGATGGATGCAGCTCCAGCCTCAACCTCCTGCCTCCAGTACAGGCAATCGCTGGCTTCTTCTACAGGTGCATTTGTAAGCTTAAACCAAATGTCTGTGTGTATATTGTTGACTGTTGAGAACTCTGTTTCATTATCATATTCTTAATTTCTGAGAGCCCACTCTGTTCTCCAGTGGCTCTCATTTAAACCTATTATTTACGCAGGTCCCCACATCCCCTATGACACTGAGGAAGGCCATGATGCAGGTTTACCAACCCGCACATAGCGTGTGTGTTCACAGGCCCTCCTCTCCCCATGTCACACGCTAGTATCTTTTTGGCCTTGCCTTCCCGGGAGACCTCCCGGAGGCCTCTGACTCTGGCTGCTCTTCCAAGGCAAGGGTGCAGCTGCAGAGTGGTCAAGGCGCTCTGTGCGTGTGATGGGCTTGGGATCGGCAGTCAGGCCACCAGCTGGCTGGCGACCTGGAGCATCCCTCACGTCCCGACTCATGGGTGATCCCTCAAACTGCTGGCTGCCTGGCCACTGTCTTCATGAGTCAAGGAGCTCATAGTTAACCAGTGAGGAGAGACACACAAACTTCCAAACACCAGAAAGACAAAGATGGAACCCTGGGGACAAGCAGAAGACGCCCAGGATTCTCAGGGATGCAGGGAGGTGAGGGAAGGGCTGGTCCTGCACTGTCCAGGGTGGTCAGGTGGTCCTCCCACCTTGGTCTGGGAAGGCCTGAGGGCAGAGAACACGGGGCAGCCATTCTGTGCTACATGTAGGTTGTCCAGAAATGTTTGATTCAACAATCGGTTCACATACACTTCCTTATGTCGTTGTGTGTGTTTATTTTAGCTGGAAATTTCCATATTTTGTGGGGGTGTGGTATAAGCTGCCTGGCCCCTGAAGAGGCCTGCATCCTAATGCCTGCAACCTGTGAACACATTACCTCACACAGCCAAGGGGACTTTGCAGATATGGATAAGGTTACAGGCCCTAAAATAGGGAGGGGACCCTGGACAATGGGGGTTGGAGCCATCTAATGACATGAACCCCTAAAAGCAAAGGACCCTCTCCAGATAGAGACATGAGGGTCTCTGCCACCCATGCTGGTGTGAAAGAGTGGTGGGTGGGGGCGAGGGGACGTGACAGGGAGTTCAGACGGCCTCACAGGACTGAGAGACTGAGAGTGGCCAGGAAGGGGGACCGCTGTCCTATACCACAAGGACTGGACTCTGCATACCCCCTGGATGGCCCTGGAAGCAGGTTCCCTTCTCAGAGACCCCAGATAAAGCCCAGCCCAGTCAATGCCTCGATTTCATCCTTGTGAGACCCTTAGCACTGGACCCAGCACAGTCCCTGACCCCTGGCCCACAGAGTTGTGGGTGATGAATGTGAGCTGCTGTGGCTGAGTGAGAGTCACTGGTTACAGCATCCACAGGAACCTGATGCATTACACAGAGGACCCAGGACAGTAATGCTGGTGCCCCAACAGCACACACAGCAGGGACAACAGCCAGACAACCACGACCCGCCGCCGCTGCTAATAGTTTATCCCATCCACTCACAGTGCCAATGCAATTAAAGGAAAATTAAGAAGATGTCCAACTTTCCAAAATAACAAGAAGTTAAGCCAGCGCTAGCATACAGAAATACATTCTTTAACAAATAAAATAATCCAGCAGCCCAACAGCACAAGACCTGAAATGCCAATGTAAATTTTAGGAATTCCTGAAGCCAGAACCACAGCTGCAAGCACTCCTCCGAGGCCCGATCGGGCCATTGCCTATGGTATCATGTCTGGGTTTACGTATGGTAAAGATTTCCATGAGGACTTACGGGCCCTTTATGAAGGCACTTCTGCTGAATCAAGATTTCCACTGGACTTTTCACACAGCGCCTAGGCAAAGGAGTGTTTGCAATCCACCCACTGCACGCAGCATGAGGACACAGGAGTCCAGACATGAGACAGAACCATGATGCTGGTCCCTGCCCAGGCAGCGTGAGGACACAGGAGTCCAGACATGAGACAGAACCATGATGCTGGTCCCTGCCCAGGCAGCCATGGTGCAATTCCGTTCTCCATCAGGGGTCCCATGGACTGAGACAGCCTCTCTCCTCTTTGTCCCTCTTACTCTACATGGCTCTTCCTGACCTTTCAGACGCCTAAGCCATGAAGCCCTTCTCTCCCTCCGACGTGACTTCTCTTGCTCTACCCCCTCCCCGCCGCACCCACCTCCTTCCGCTCCTCTGGTGTAACCACGTCACCTCCCACCGGAGCAACTGGAACATGCCTTGTACGGGGCTCCCCACACCCCAGCCTCTACGTCCTGCAAACACAGCCCCGCCCACTGTCAGCCACACTTCCAAAGCCAGGCCAGTCCCTGACGTTGAGACAGGCCGCCATCCTGTGCAGCTGGTCTGCTCCTGGCCCAATGGACTGACACCCTCCCTGACAACCCAGAAAACGAGGAACCCCAACCTCAAACAACAGACGACAGCCTGGAGGCCGCGGGGAGTGAGCAGAGCAGGCAGACATGGAGGCTGCAGGCTCAGGGGAGGGGCCAGGCACCATGCCCATGACAGCCCATCCCACCACCCCACCCCTGAGCCTGGCCAGGCCCAGGCGGCTCTCACATGCACAAAGTGTAGGAGGGAACTTGGAACATTGGAGGAATTGGGGTGTCCCTTGAAGGATGTGGTCTTAATGATCTTTCTGCACCAGTGGTAAAATTGCTTCTACCTTGGGCTCCATGTGACCATTCAGAAATGCGAGTGGCTGCACTTTCACTCCAATTGCTACAAAAATGCTCAAATCCACTGCAACCAAGGCACTTCTCTAAAAGAGGCCAAAAAACCACTGGAGCCCAGGGAGGAATCATGGGCTAAGAAACCTGGAGCCAGTTGAACCAATGTGAAGTCTTCTAAAATACCAAGTGATACCAAGCAGCAGACATCTCACACAATGGGTTCTGCATAAAACCCTGTTCCACCTCCAGCTGTACTTTGTTTTGGTGCAGTATGGATAGGGTCATCCTAATATTGTCCTTGCTTTGCACGCATAAAATAGGTGTGGGCACCGCAATAAGACAGTGGATATAATAGGTCCAGAGCAAGGAACTGGCGACCATAACTCATGACCCCTGAGTCTCCCGTCTCGCCACATCTTTGGATCTCCTTTGAATTATCTGAGCAGTGTTTTGTAGCTTTCAGTGCATAGGTCTTGCATGTATTTATTCAGTGCCTTCCCTACACATTTTATGTTGCTTGAAGCCATTATAAGTGATATCCAGCTGTTCAGTGCTAGTGTAGAAAAATATATTCAGAAAAATTTGGGTTTTGAATATTGACCTTCTGTTTTGCAGTCTTGAAGTCAATTCAATAATTAGTAATTTAGTATCAGAACTAATGTTCTAATAACTTTAAAATTTCCCTTAAACTTGAAACTTAAAATTTCCATAAACTTGATCATGGCACCTACAGAAGAAAGTGGTCCCTCTTCTTTTCCAACATGGATGCCTGAGTTATTTTCCTGTCTTGCTGCCCATGGGGCTCTCCAGTGCAACCTAAGTCTAATGTAACTCAACTCAGAGGTCCTGGCCTTGTCCCAGGCGTGGGGAAGCACATCTGGAGGTTGAGGCTGTGGATGATGAAAGCTGCAGATTTTCCATGAATGCCCTTTACCAAGTTGAGGAACGTGCCTTCTTTTTCTGTTTGCTGTGTGCTTTGTTTCCTCTTGTTTCACTAGTGGCTGCTGGACTGTATCAAATGCTTGTATTGTGTATATTGAAGTAATCATACTCTGTCTTGTTGGAATACTTTCCCTCATTCTTTTTAATACTGTGAATTACATGGATTGAGTTTCAGATGTGAAACCAACCCTGCATTCCTGAGACGATCCACGTTAGGTCGGAGTGGACTGCCCTCTGCTGGATTGGAGGTGCTAATGTTTTGCTATGGACTTCGCATCTACGTTCATAGACTCCCTGGTGTTTCCTATTCTTTTCTGTGCAATAGCTTTAGTTTTTGTACCAGGATGCCGAAGCAAAGTGGGAAAACTTCCACCTTCACCCTCGGAAGGTTCACAGAAAATACACTGACAAAAGGTGGATTAATAGGAGAAAAAGCATAGAAATTTATTTTCACATGAACAGCATGGGAGAATCACAGGAGAATAATTACCCAATAACCCAGTGAGGTCCACAACCTTCTTCACAGCGGAGGGGAGATGGGGGTGAGAGAGGAAATGATTTTCAGGAGGGAGTGAATGGACCCTGGAGGCAGCATTGTCAAAGATTCTCTGGTAATTGAATGAAACCTGAGAACAAACAATGGCTTGGGACAATGTTGGAAGTTCACTCGGTGCCAGGAAGTTCACCTGGGCTCCAGGAAGTTCACCCGGGCTCCAGGAAGTTCACGTGGGCCCTAGGAAGTTCACCTGGGCTCCAGGAAGTTCACCCAGGCTCCAGGAAGTTCACATGGACTCCAGGAAATTCACGTGGGCTCTAGGAAGTTCACCTGGGCTCCAGGAAGTTCACCTCGGCTCCAGGAAGTTCACCTTGGAAGTTCACCTGGGCTCTAGAAAGTTCACCTCGGCTCCAGGAAGTTCACCTTGGCTCCAGGAAGTTCACCTTGGCTCCAGGAAGTTCACCTTGGGTGCAGGAATTTCACCCAGGCTCTGGGACATTCACTCAGGCTCTAGGAAGTTCACATGGACTCTAGGAAGCTTACCCACACTCCAGGAAGTTCATCTAGGTTCCATGAAGTTCACCAGGGCTCCAGGAAGTTCACCCGGGCCCTAGGAAGTTCACTTGCGCTCCAGAAAGTTAACCTTAGCTCTAGAAAGTTCACTCGGGTTACAGGAAGTTCCCCTGGCTCTAGGAAGTCCACCTAGTCTCCAGGAAGTTCACCCAGGTTACAGGAAGTTCACCTGGGCTTTAGAAAGTAAACGGAGGCTCTAGGAAGTTCATGAGAGCTCTAGGAGGTTCACCCTTGCTCCAGGAAGCTCATTCGGGTTCCAGGAAATTCACTCGGGCTGTAAGAAGTTCACCTGGGTTCTAGGAAGCTCACCTGGGCTCTAGAAAGTTTGCCTGGGCTCTAGGAAGTTCACTTCTGCCCTAGGAAGTTCATCCAGGCTCCAGGAAGTCCACCTGGGCTCCAGGAAGTTCACGTGGGCTCCAGGAAGTTCGCGTGGGCTCCAGGAAGTTCACCTGGGCTCCAGGAAGTTCACGTGGGCTCCAGGAAGATCACCCGGGCTCCAGGAAGTTCACGTGGGCTCCAGGAAGTTCACCTGGGCTCCAGGAAGTTCACGTGGGCTCCAGGAAGTTCATGTGGGCTCCAGGAAGTTCACCTGGGCTCCAGGAAGTTCACGTGGGCTCCAGGAAGTTCACGTGGGGGCCAGGAAGTTCACCCGGGCTCCAGGAAGTTCACGTGGGCACCAGGAAGTTCACGTGGGGGCCAGGAAGTTCACCTGGGCTCCAGGAAGTTCACGTGGGCTCCAGGAAGTTCACGTGGGCTCCAGGAAGTTCACATGGGCTCCAGGAAGTTCACGTGGGCTCCAGGAAGTTCACCTGGGCTCCAGGAAGTTCACGTGGGCACCAGGAAGTTCACGTGGGGGCCAGGAAGTTCACATGGGCTCCAGGTAGTTCACCCAGGCTCTAGGTAGTTCACCTGGTTTCCAGGAAGTTCACCTGAGCTCTAGGAAGTTCACTTGGTCTCTGGTCTCCAGGAAATTCATGTGGGCTCTAGGAAGTTCACCTGGGCTCTAGAAAGTTTACGAGGGCTCTAGGAAGTTCACCTGGGCTCTAGATGTGGTGTCTGATGTTCAGAATCCTCCTATGTGATGTGAATTTTTATCTTCTCTGGTTCATGGAATTTCAGGGAAGGAATGGAAAGTATTTTTGTTTCTCTTTGGGGGTCTGGTTTCTTGGTAGATGAGAGCCTTGGGAGAGTGGCCTTCTCCTATGCTTGGAAGAGGCAAGGGGTCAAGAGATTTTGGGGCTCCAATAGACCTTGGGGCTGCTTCTTTGGCTCCTTATTTTGAGGTATCATTTTCTGAGCCCCGACAAGGGCAACACAGGCCTCATAATTGGTTGGGAAGTGTTCCATACACCTCTATTTTCTGAAAGAGTTTAGGTGGGATTGATATAATTTCTTCCATCATGGTTGATGAATTCACCAGTGATGCCATCTGGGCCTGGACTTCTTCTTGGGAAGTCTTTAAGTTACAAATTCAATTCCTTTAAGAATTATAAGGCTATTAGGATGTTCTATTTTTTCTTAAGTTTTAATAATTTGTGTCTTCCAAAGATGTTAAAGACTTACAAAATTCTGTTGAATGACTATGGTAAAATTGTTCCCTAAGACCCTTTTAACTGTCTCTAGGATTTGAAGTGACATCCCTCTGTCATTCGCAGTATCAGTAATGTCTGCTCTGCTTTCATCTTACCTACTATAGGTTTATCAAATTGTATTGGCTTTTTTTCAAACAACCTACATTTGGGCTCATTACCTTTCTTACTGTTTGCCTATTTTCTGGTTTTACTGTTTTCCTGTTTTCTAAATCTAACCAGTGAATTAACTTTATTTCCTCCCTTCTACTCAATCCCAGATAAATCCACCCTACTTCTCAGCTTCCTAAGTTCAGAACTGCATCATTGATTTTGATCGTTCTCCTTTTGCAATGTAATGCCAGAAAGTTCTCTCTAAGCACAGCTATCTTCATCTCCTACATTTTAATGTTGTGTTTTCATTTTTATTCCCATCGCTGTTTTCTACCTTTCTTTGTGGTTTGTTCTTGGATTATTTAGAAGTTCAGACACCTCCAGCAGTGTGGACACACCAAGCAGATGACACATGTATTGAGTTCTGATTTGGTTTTGGTTTTTTGCTTTTGAAAATTTAGTGTAGTACCGCACGGGGGCTCACAACTGTCATCCCAGTGCCTTCAGAGGCTGAGGCAGGAGAACTGCTTGAGCCCAGGAGTTCATGACCAGCCCGGGCAATAGAGCAAGACTGTGTCTCTATAAAAACATTTTTAAAAATCAGTGTAGCCCTGAAACACAGGCAACACCATTAGCTTAATGCTCATGGTGTAAACAGGAGCTTGCTGGCCTTGGTTCCATGCTCCCCTGTTGGCATCAATATTGTACCGCTCACTACTGTAAGACAGACAAGGCAGGAGCCCCAGGGCTGTGTGGGGGTTGGGGGTGGGGATGAGCACGTGGCTGACGTGAACTGCCACCGTACAGAGTCCGGGGGGGGCGTTCAGGGCAGGGCTAGCATGTCAGGATGACCACCTCAAGGCCGGCCAGAGGAGAGCTCTTCCAAAGCATCCTAAGATCTCCGGGAGCATGAGCTCATGAACCCCAGCTAGAGCTGACCGATGCCTACACGCCCTGCACAACCCCCAGGCACTCTGGGCTCCCTGAGAACATGAGAGAGAGCTCCAGGCCTCGGCCGTGTCTCGGGGGAGGCCGAATCGTCCGTCATCACATATACCCATATATACGTGTATAATATTACACATTGCACATACCATACAGAATGTGTGTGTCCAAACTCAGTTTCACCCTTAATCCTGAGTCCAGGATTCTTATCCCCCAAGGGAATCATTCCTACCCTCTTCTCCCACTCCGGCACGTGGAAGGGAGCACGCAGCTTCCAGGTGCAGCGGGTGAATGGATAAAAGGCGTCTCCATCGTGGCTTCCAGGGCACTCGGGGGCTGTGAACCGATGAGGAGGGGAAACACCGAGGAAAACAAGGTCTTTGCCGAAGACTCCAGGTCTCCCTACTGTCTGCAGCCTGTTGTCACGGCAGGTGCAAGTGAGTTTTCGTCTCCCGGCCCATCGTGCACCCACGGGGCAGGCACAGTCATAGCAGCCACTCCGTCCCCACCGCGTCCTCCGCAGCCCTACGCGGGCCCAGCGTCCCGCCGTGGAGGACCTCCCCTCCGAGGGCTGCGGGAGAGGCGGGAGGAGTCAGAGATCACAGGCAGGGGAAGGAGCGCACAGACAAGCCGCGGGGCTACGGAGCCCCCCACCCCCTGCCCGCCAGACAGCCCCGTCGTGGCCATCACGCGGCCGTCGCCTCCGGAGCCTATCCCGGTGAGCGGAGGTGGCTGGAGGCCTTCCCTGAGGGCCCCGCGGCAAAGCGGCCTCCAGCGGACACACGACCAACCTGCCCGCCCGCTGAGCCTGGGGAGGAGGCCCTGCCCGTGCACAAGAGGGCGCGTCCGGAAACAACCCGAGCTGCGGGGCGGGGCGTGCGCGGGGCCCTGGGGCGTGCGGGGCCATCAGGTGGGGGCTGGGCCACGGGCCCTGCACTGCCTTTTGCTCCCCACCGGCCCTGCGGCCCCTTCCCTCCTGCTTCTGTTTGGGGTCAGGCATGTCCGCCTCCCTCACTGGCCATCGGAGGCTCTGAACCCTGTCCCTGGGAGGCAGCTGCGCCCCATCCCTCGGCTCTGGCACCCAGGCCTCTCCACAGAGGAGGCCGTTTTCAAAGGGTCCACTCCGGTCTTCTGCCCATGTCTATTACGTCGCTTGTCTTATTACTGAGTATTAAGAATCCCTGGAGATTCCACATACGAGTCTTGTGTTGGATGCGTGCTTTACAAATACGTTCTCCCGGTCTGTGGTTTGTCTTTTCATTTTGAAACAAGCTTTTCAAAGAGCAAAATTTGTTGACTTTGATGTCAAGTTCATCTCGTTGTTTTTCATGAATGCCTTTTGTGTCCTGTCTAAGCAATCTTTGCCTCTTCAGGGGCTGGCAAACTATGGCCATGGCCCGGACACCAGTGTTTATAAATAAAGTTTTATTGGCGCAGAGCCATGCTCATTGTGTGGACCACCTTCAGGCCACAGCCATTGAGTTCAGTCATTGCTGCAGACCTGCCACCCACCAAATCCAGGATATTCACTCTCTGCCCATTTCAGAAAAAGTTGGACCCCCCTGACCTGCCCAAAAGTTACACAGATTTTCTTTGACATTTTCATCTAAAGTTTTGTAGTTTTAGTCTTTTCGGGGTTAAGTTTATGTATACTGTGAGGTAGGGATCAAGGTTTATTTTTTTTTCCCCACGTGGACACTCACGGTTGTTCCAGCCACTTTTCTTCACTCTGCTGAGGCACCTTGGCACCTTTAACAAAAACCTATTGATCCCACACATGTGGGTCTATTTTGGGACTCTGCTGTTGCTTTGATCAATGTGTTTATCCTTACAGCAGTGCCATGGTGTCATTACCGTTGTTTTATAGTAAGTCATGAAACCAACTCGCCAGTTTCTACAGAAAAGGCCTGCTGGATTTCAACTTGGATTGTATTAAATCTATGGTTCCATTTGGGGAGAACTGACGACTCATGCATACTGAGTGTCCCCGTCTCTCTCCAGGTTTTGATGTTATCTCTAATTTCTCTCTACACTGCAGAGTGGCTTGCAGTGTACAGGTCTTAACACCATGTTAAATATATATAACATATATATATCATGGTTCTTGCTGACATTGTAAGTAGAATTTGTTTAATTTCGTTTTCCAACTGTTCATTGTTTGCCCATGGTCTTACTTTTAAGAATAACAAAATCCTATCCAAAGCCCACAAGAAGACCACCTCGCAGCTCATTAGTCAAAATTACACCACTGGCTGGGTCCTATAGTCGGTGAATGTGCAGGTGGTGTTACCAAATCACCATACTGAATCTAAGGGTTTGATTTGTGCAAAAAACACAGAGTAGGGGTCTTTCTACAGCTCAGAGACCTTACCCTTTTGCTCACCCAGTAACACCAACATCTTGTGGTCCCTTAATGTTTTTGGAGAGTTGTGCCTGGTGAGGAGCTCTGGGCAAAGATTTTTTTCCCCCAACCACCCTCTCCTGCCTTGTAGTATTGGGCCCCAGCTCAGAAGAAGGAGCCTGGTACAGCCTGGACCTTCCTGCCCACATCCATCTCCCACCATGAGACCCTTGAACAAAGCTCAGGCCACTCCACACTGGCACAAGTTTCTCAGACGCCACAAGTCTTGAGCCCGGGTGGAGGACAGCTGCCCTGCCCACAGGGTGACCTGTGGCCTCACTTCTGTCTATGTCTGAGGCCAGCACCTCCTGCATGTGGGTGAAAACCTGAGGACACTGGTTTTGGGAAAAACTGGGGCACCAGACCACCCTGGTCCCCCCATCCCCCCACCAACTTCACAGTCTGAAGCAGGAACCAGACGGGCTTTGTGGGCCCAGGGCGGCCTTCCTATGCTCCAGACCAGGATGCAGAGGGCAGAGCCAGCAGGTACTCCACCGTGACGGAAACTTCAACCAGCTCTGCATTTGCTGCTGTTCTAATCCTTACAGGAGAGATAGGCAGGTGCCACAGGTTCTGCACACCCGGGCTCCTTGACGTTTGGGCAGACTCGGTTCTGATTGAGGTCTGAAGAGCCTTTTGTTGAATCTCTTTCTAATAAGTAAAAGATATTTTCGGCCAGGTACGGTGGCTCACGCCTGTAATCCCAGCACTTTGGGAGGCCGAGGTGGGCAGATCACGAGGTCAAGAGATCGAGACCATCCTGGCCAACATGGTGAAACCCCGTCTCTACTAAAAAGACAAAAATTAGCTGGGCGTGGTGGCACACGCCTGTAGTACCAGCTACTCAGGAAGCTGAGGCAGGAGAATAGCTCGAACCCGGGAGGCGGAGGTTGCAGTGAGTCAAGATGGCACCATTGCACTCCAGCCTGACAACAGAGTGAGACTCTGTCTCAAAAAATATATATATATATTTTCAGCATCAAAACCTGTAAAGCCAGACATTGTAGATGTTCAGCTCAGCTGAACTGGAGAAAACAGAAGTTTATTTCCCAGAAGTGGAAAATATCAAGATTCTGTGGATCTCAGGCTGGGACCTGAGGCGTATGCACTGTGTGGATGTAACCGAGCAGAGGAGCCAGGAGAGCTGTGCCCTCAGCCCCTACTCGGAGATGCACTCACAGAATCTCATTGAACCAAAAGAGCATTAGTGAGAAAAGGAATCCAGCTCAATCAGCGTCTGCTCTGCATCCGTTCACGCTGTTCCTTTGAGCAGAAAGGAATTTAAATGCCTAAAATAAACAGCATTTTATGACTGTCTTTATCTCACTCTCTCTGCTTGTGTGTAACATTTGTCATCATAAACACAAAAGTAAAATGAATACATTTTTTCAAAATACATGTCTTTGGTTTCAAAACTCGCTTTGGGAATGTTTTAATGAGTTGTTTTCTCTCTAGAATGTTCCCTTGGTGTGTGTGGTCTGCAGAGCAGCTTCAGAATGAATTTATCTCTCTCCCTTTGAAAGAACTTCAACCAAAAGATTTGTTTCTGCCGTTAAACCAGGCACTGGAGTTCAGCCGACATCAGCTAATTAAAGCCCTGCTCAGATGCCTGGCCACACCCCGTTCCACATCCTCATCCTCCTGTTCTGGGGCAGACACAGAGGCCAAGTGTTGGCCACTCAGAGGCTGTGAAGCTCTCCCAACAAGGGAGCAGGCGTCCCTGACCAGGGAGGATTAGAGGGGGCTGGGCATTCTTGGGGCTGGGCATGAGCTGGGCAAAGCTCAGAGGAAGAGTGGCCTGTGCTCCTCTGGGTGGAGGAGGACCAGCTGAGTCTGATGTCTGCTTCTGAAACCCTTACTATGGTCAGTTCTGTCCACCTGCTGGAGGCCAAGGCGCTGGGCTTTGTCATCCTGAAGCCCCTCCCACGTAGTGGCCGCTCCTGGGCCTGCATCCCAGGTCATCCCGTTCCCCTACAGGCATGGCAGCCACCTGTGAGTCACAGGGCAGCCTGGACCCGGGACCTTGCTAAATAAAGCTGCTGGTTCCAGCCAAGGCATGGCCTTTTGGAGGGACGGGCCAGTGGGAAGGCTGCCTGGTTGGAAGGCTCAAGGTTAGCGGCGACCCCTGTCCCAGGTAGGCTGAGATGTGCTGGAACAGGATGCTGCCCTGGCTACCTCCGCAGCCCTGGACAACCGTAAAGGCTGGAACTCTCCACGCCAGATGAAAATGGCCAGGCTGATGTGAGGCCAGCATGGCCAGGGCCTTCCTGGGTCTCGGGGCTGAGAGAGCAGGAAGGACCAGCCCAGTGCATTCCACCTAGAGCCGCACAGCGCCATCCTGCACATGAAGCTAGGCAGGACGGGGGACTCCTGGGTGGGGCGCTCTACTCCCCATGCAGAACCTCTAACCTCACAAGGCTCTGAGAAAGTCAACTCCACAAAGGCTGGATCCCAGGAGCTCTGGAAAGCCCCATAAACCACCACCCCCAAACGCCACCCCAGGCCAAGGTTTCCAGGAAGGGGAAGGGTCCAGGAGAGGAAGAGGCAATGTGTCCACAACCCTCCCAGGATACTAATTCCCTGCAACTGTGCATTCAAGTCGAGGGGTCAGGGGGCTGGAGGGGAGGGGCACCACCAGCCAGGCACCACCTGCCCTCTCCTCACTCAGCCTAGCTGCTGTCTGAGGTCTGTGGCCGCAGCCTTTGAGAGAACCAGAGTGGTCTGCACTGGGGGTTAGAGATGGAGGCTTTATCAGTTCGTGGGTCAACTTAGTGTCAGGGAGACTTTTCAAGGGGGGTTGTGCAGTCCACCAGGGCACCTGGCGCCCGAGGCCTCTCTGGGGTACTCACGGTGGTGGATCTCCACCAGGACCACTCCCACAGGGGCTCCAGAGCACTGCCATTCCGGGCCTGTCCCCTCTGCACTCGCTGGGCCGCTTCCAGAAGGAAACACTGTCCCTCACCCACCACTGAGCCGGGGATGAGTGAGGCCCCCTCCTGAGGGGCCAAGGGGCTTCTGCTCTCAGCACCCGGAGGCTCAGGGTTGCAGCATCAAGGGGCTTCAGTTGTGGGCACCTACTCTGAGTTCTCTACACCTCTTGACCGATGTTAGGAGGGTCCCTTTGTCCCTTCTCTGGCCCCAAGCTAGAAGCAGCCATGTCTGCAGGAAGCTTTGCTTCCTCCCAGGGAGGAACAAATTCACAGAAGGTGCCTGGACTCAGCTGCTGGGTGAGCCACTGTTTCTTTCCTGCGTTGGTACCGAGACTTCCAGCTCAGCTGCGGGATTACAGGCATTTTCTTAACCTCATCAACTGCGACCCGTCCGGCCTTCTCTGCCTTCTCTGCCTTCTCTGCCTTCTCCGGTCCCCGAGAATCCCAAGGGCCAGTGGTGTCTGCTCCACCTCACCAACCACAGGCCAGTGCCCACCTGAGCGCGGCGGCCTGGGCCTGGGATTGGATCCCCGAGAGAGGAGCCGTCACGTGGCAGTGCAGGTGTCCTGGTGCGACCCACAGGCCGGCTTCCTATTCTCAGACCACGGCTCCAATCCGTGGCTGTCTTTGACTTTCACGCACTGAATCAGTGACTTTCCACTTTTCTCATCTGTGAAATCAGACTTTTATGCCATTTAGGGGGGCCATGTCGGGGGAGGGCCACAGAAGTCTCTGCGGGTGTGATGTTTCCCCATCCCCCATGTGTGCCCCCTGCCCACACAGTCTTATTCCGTCCCCGAGGCCGCGAGACATCACTGCTGTCCGGTCCGTCCTGCAGATGCGGAGCCGACTGGGGGCTGCAGGGTTTCCCTGGCCTTCCCCAGACCCTCCAGATGCGAAGTGGATTCAAACCCCTCTGTCTGACTCCACGGTCAGAGTGTGGTGCGGCCTGGACCGTTCTCTCTATTCGCGAGGATTTTTTTTTCCCAAGGATGGTTTTTCATTCAACTCATCTGCTGGAAAGTCTCCTGAGGTAATGGGAGGAAAAAAAATTAATCTGGGAAATTAGTTCAGTAAAAATAATTTTTCTGGAGAAGCCCAAAAAGTTAGCAAGTTGGCCCAGGAAGAAGGTTCTGGAGAACTATGGTGGTGTTTTTTCCTGTTTGGTTTCTAGAAAAGCAAAATCAGCTTCCCAGAAAACACGCAGGACGATGCCTCGGGGACCCTGATTCTCCTTGCCACCCTCCGTCCTGCTGGCACCTTGAGTTCAGGGTGTCAGTGCTACTTTTTAAGTTAGAAAGGGAAAGAGAAAAAAAAAAAAAAAACAGAAAGAAGGCTGAGGACAGTGGCTCACTCCTGTAATCCCAGCACTTTGGGAGGCCGAGGCAGGCGGATCACCTGAGGTCAGGAGTTCAAGACCAGCCTGGCCAACATGGTGAAATCCCATCTCTACTAAAAATATAAAAATTAGCCAGATGTGGTGGCTGGCTCCTGTAGTCCCACCTACTCAGGAGGCCGAGGCAGGAGAATCGCTTGAACCTGGGAGGCAGAGGTTGCAGTGAGCCAAGATCGTGACATTGCACTCCAGCCTGGGCCACAAAGTTAGGCTCCAAAGAAAAAAAAAAAAAAAAAAGCCGGACACAGTGGCTCACACCTGTAATTCCAGCACTTTGGGAGGCCGAGGCAGGCAGATCACAAGGTCAGGAGATCGAGATCAGTGGGAGAGGGACCAGGTCCAGTCCTGTGGGAGATCTAATCCTTTCTGAAAGACTCTCCTCCTGGGGCAGCTTCCTCACACGCTTGTGCTAATCAACATTCAGCTGAAGACGAGACCCTCTCCCCAGGCCTCCATGCCACTCCCACCTGTAGGGTGCTTCTCCCATGGACTCCACCAGCTTTGGGCCCTTGGGATCCCAGTTCCATCTCCTTAACCCAGGAAGCCCCGGGTTCTGCCTCGGCTCCTTGCCCTGCACCATAGCCTGGAACCTCTTTCTTGAGCTGTGGCATCGTCAGGTCTCACCCTCTCTGTTTCCTGCCTCCCAGGGATCCGTGTCCTTCATTACTTCATATCCAATATATTAAAAACCATGGCTTATTTTTTCTTGTGTTGTAGTTGGTTTTGGTTCTGGGGTGAGGGTAAATTGGTTCCTTTTACTCCACTTTAGATGGAAGTGGAAGTCCTAAACTCACCCTTTAATCTTTCTGTGAGACAAGATGTGTCCAAAAGAAAATATTCAGTAAGGAAGATTTTAATTGGATTTTTTGTCCACGTGAAAGACTTGGGAAACACAGTGCTTAATTCAGTTGGTCGGCGTCAGCCAGCGAGGCCAGGTTTCTCCCCCGCACTCAGCCCAGACCCGACACCCAGCCATTCTCCCTCCTCGCTCCGGGGCTGGGAAGATCCAGGCAGGGCAGCCCCAGACCTCCCAACTCAGGAAAAGAAATTCCAGAAGCAAGGACCTTTCTCCTGTGAGTGGGGTGGAGTGGGTCCCTCTGCTGCGAGTGGGGTGGAGTGGGTCCCTCTGCTGCGAGTGGGGTGGAGTGAGTCCCTCTGCTGTGAATGGGGGTGGAATGGGTCCCTCTGCTATGAGTGGGGTGGAGTGGGTCCCTCTGCTGTGAGTGGGGTGGAGTGAGTCCCTCTGCTGTGAATGGGGGTGGAATGGGTCCCTCTGCTAGGAGTGGGGTGGAGTGAGTCCCTCTGCTGTGAGTGGGGTGGAGTGGGTCCCTCTGCTGTGAGTGGGGTGGAGTGGGTCCCTCTGCTGTGAGTGGGGTGGAGTGGGTCCCTCTGCTGTGAGTGGGGTGGAGTGAGTCCCTCTGCTGTGAATGGGGGTGGAATGGGTCCCTCTGCTAGGAGTGGGGTGGAGTGGGTCCCTCTGCTGTGAGTGGGGTGGAGTGGGTCCCTCTGCTGTGAGTGGGGTGGAGTGGGTCCCTCTGCTGTGAGTGGGGGGTGGAGTGGGTCCCTCTGCTGCGAGTGGGGTGGAGTGGGTCCCTCTGCTGCGAGTGGGGTGGAGTGGGTCCCTCTGCTGTGAGTGGGGTGGAGTGGGTCCCTCTGCTGCGAGTGGGGTGGAGTGGGTCCCTCTGCTGCGAGTGGGGGGTGGAGTGGGTCCCTCTGCTGCGAGTGGGGTGGAGTGGGTCCCTCTGCTGCGAGTGGGGTGGAGTGGGTCCCTCTGCTGTGAGTGGGGGGTGGAGTGGGTCCCTCTGCTGCGAGTGGGGTGGAGTGGGTCCCTCTGCTGTGAGTGGGGGGTGGAGTGGGTCCCTCTGCTGCGAGTGGGGTGGAGTGGGTCCCTCTGCTGTGAGTGGGGTGGAGTGGGTCCCTCTGCTGTGAGTGGGGGGTGGAGTGGGTCCCTCTGCTGCGAGTGGGGTGGAGTGGGTCCCTCTGCTGCGAGTGGGGTGGAGTGGGTCCCTCTGCTGCGAGTGGGGTGGAGTGGGTCCCTCTGCTGTGAGTGGGGTGGAGTGGGTCCCTCTGCTGCGAGTGGGGTGGAGTGGGTCCCTCTGCTGTGAGTGGGGGGTGGAGTGGGTCCCTCTGCTGCGAGTGGGGTGGAGTGGGTCCCTCTGCTGTGAGTGGGGGGTGGAGTGGGTCCCTCTGCTGCGAGTGGGGTGGAGTGGGTCCCTCTGCTGTGAGTAGGGGGTGGAGTGGGTCCCTCTGCTGCGAGTGGGGTGGAGTGGGTCCCTCTGCTGTGAGTGGGGTGGAGTGGGTCCCTCTGCTGTGAGTGGGGGGTGGAGTGGGTCCCTCTGCTGTGAGTGGGGTGGAGTGGGTCCCTCTGTTGTAAGTGGGGGTGGAGTGGACCCCACCACTGTGAGGAGTGGGAAGTAATGTTGGCCTCTGCCTTTCCCATGCTCTCTTTAACGCCCACTAATTAAGGCTGCAGCCCTGAAGCCCCAGGAGTGTCTCCGAGAAATCCCGAGTGGCCCTTCTCCTCTGCCCCGTCCAGCCGGCAAAGGCAGACAACAAAAGCCAAGTCCGCTGATGTGGGCAGCTCCCGGCAGGGTTTTTTATTCATGGGGGTTTCCAGACCTCAGATCAGAAGAAGCTGAAACAAGTTGCAGACAGATCTCCATCAGAAATCTAAGACCCCACTTTCAGTCTAAAGGAAAGCAGTCCTGAAGCTGCGCCTGGCCGCGTTGCCCTTGAGCGACTGTAACTAAGCAGCCTCCGCCTGGCCACCTTCATGCTAAAAACTTTTGACCTTAACCACAGGCACGCATTGGCTTAATGAACACCCAAGGACGGGGCAAGCGGCCCAGCGACAAAAGAGACAAACCAACAGGTGGTGACGGCTCGACTCATCCGAGGCCAGGCTGTGGAGGACTCACCTTCGACACGCATGTCACAGCCGCTGCGAAAAATAGAAAATAAACAGACTGAGGTGACTGGGGGTTCCCGTGCTCTGCTCTCAGCTGAGGACAGCAACCAAGGGGCGGGAGCATCGCTTTCGGGAGTGACCAACCCTCATTGTGCTAAGAAGCCTGTGGAGCCGCAGCAGGTGTCCGGGCGCTCTGGGCACTGAGGCAGGAACCAGATGTGCGATTCTGCGGGCAGGTTCCAGGGACAGAGCTTTGCTGATGCCCTGGGGTCCCGGTAAATTTAGTCTTAACGGGGGGACCTTGGATCCGGGTGTTCTCTAGACCGAAGGGGTGATTCTGAATCAGAAGAGAACTTGTTAAATTAATAAGCAGTCCTGTATGAAGCAGAGGTGTGTCTGGCAGCCAGAGACACGTGCGTGGACTCAGAACCAAAATCCAGGGCTGACCCAGCTGCCTCCCGTCTTCCCGTCCCTTAAATCAGGCAAACTGCATCTGTATTTGACTATTTTTTTTTAATTTGGGGATGGACTGAGAACAATAGCCAACATCTCAATATTTCATCCCTAAGTCCATTTTCCTCCCTCTTGGCAATGCAGGCTTCCCACCCTCACCTTCTCCTGCACCTAACCTTCAGCCCCCAAATCCTCCCGGCCGTCAGCCCTGCCTGGCCCCAACCCCTGCTCCCAGCACCAGGCGGGGCCTTCACCAACAGACTTTCCTGGAATGATGTAGGACTGACTGTGCATCTGGAGCCCCAGAACTATCTACTCACTCTCAGATGAATTCCACCCCCGAACACTCTGCACACACAAAATCAGCCTAAATAGAAACCACGGTAAATGAATGCGAACGCACACACGCTGACATATGGTGCAGGCGTTCCGTGTGGTGTCTAAGAAGAGTGTGGGATAACTCGGCGAGATGTAAAATACTGAGCGTCTCATCCTCCTCTTCAATGGGAAGTGTGATGGAGCGAGAGGGGCGAAGAGAGCGCGGATCCACCTGCTTACCCTGTGCTCAGCCCACGGCAGGCCTGAGGGTCAGTGCGGGGCAGGTGCCACCCCAGACCTGGCTGGTTTATTTTGCCAGAGCGGATCACAGGGAAAGAGGAGTTCAAGCCTGCCTGGCAGGCATGGACCGCATTGCACAGACCAGCTACGACAGACTGCCTGCCACAACCACATGGGTTTTACGAAATCTGAGATCCGGCAGAGCCAGGAGTTCTCAAAAGCCGGGGCGCATGTCACTGAGGATGTTAGAACAACCCCACCCACCTTTATCAATAGCCCTGGACCACACACTTCTCTTTCATTTACTTAAAATAACGGCGTAGCTTTCAGTGCCGCTTGCAAACCCCAGAGCGCAGAAGATTTGTTTCGTTGCTCTCAGCACTTTCTCAAAATCCTAAAAGGAATTCCTAGTCCTCTGCTCCCCAGCATCCCCGCTGTTCTCCTTCACGACGGGGTGGTTTGAACTGGATCACGGCCCGTCCTCCCTCTGGGGATAAACATCTGCGGTCCAGCGGCAGGGGCTGTGGGTTCACCTTGTCCCAGCGCTCAGCCTCTGCGGCCACTCAGCCTGGTGCAGCCACGGGACGAAGGGCGGCACTCCCTGTAAAAACGCGGTGAGGAGCGCGCGGCACAGTCAGGAAGGACCCAGCCTCAGTTTCTCCACAGCAGGCGCTCTGCAGTGACCCTCCAACATCGGTCTTCCGAGCTGGGGACCTGGCACGTGGCTCGCTTCTCTTAGGTGTTAAATGGCCTTTCCATCAAACAGGCTGATGCGGCATTCAGAGCCAGGATTCATTCAATTGAGCAATCAATCAATGTATATTTATCAGGGGCCTCCTGGGGACAGACAGTGTCATTCTTAGGGGCCCCAGGCTGACAGCCAACAAGCAGGGAGTTGGTGTTGCCAGACGGGTGTCTGCCAACCAGTGTGGGCACCGCTTCTTCGAGAACCAGCTCCCCGTTGTCAGTGGGAGTTCACCTCTCCTCCACTGTCAGCCGCGTGTACCAGGAGAGAACGATGGGTACCCAGCAGCACCCCCAGGGCACACAGCAGGGTCAGGATGCCTGGCTCTGGCCCATGGGGACATGGCAGCTCTTTTCTCTGCTGGGTCTGGACTAAGGGGAGGTTGGCTGAGGGGACAGGAGACCTGAGAATGATCACAGAAAGGAGCAGAACCAAGAGCCAGAAAAAAGAAAGCTGCTTCCAAAAACCTTGTTTGAGTCCTGGATCCAGCCATACCTGAAGCCACCTATCCCTAGGCTTTTTTCAGTGTGTGCCCCAGTAAACTCTTTCTCACTCGAGCTTTTTGGATTTGGTTTTCTGTCACAAGCAAAATCCTGACTTCTATTCTATTCTAAACCAGCTCTGTGTCTCTTAGAATCGAGTACTGTTGATTTGAGGATCCAGTGACCCCCCCCACCGAGTTAGGCCATGTGGTGGGGGATCTCCTGGAGTCGCAGGTGTTAGGAAGGCAAGAATCTTGGGCCTTGCCCCAGCCCTTCCCACAGTGAGGTCAGGAACGCCAAGGACATATTCTCAGGGGTCAAGGAGCTCCATGAAGTGTGTGTGTGTGTCTGTGTGTGTGTGTGTGTGTGTGTGTATGTGTATTTCATTTTGATAATCATCTGAAAACCACAAACAACAATGTTCTGGCTCATAGCGATGACAGCTCAAAGAGGAACGCTGCCATATGGTCTCAGGGCAGACGCCTGCATATGGGTTTAAAATCACACCCTCCAGGGCAGATGCTAGGGCCCTCGTGCAGCACCCTGAGAGCAAAGTGTGTGTGATGTGATGTGAAAAGAAAGTGGGAGGACAGAGTCACCACCAGCACAAAGGAGTTCAGCCACAGAGCCACAGCTGAAGTTCACACCAACCGACCACCAACTGACAAGCTGCCTATGCCAGGCAGGTCAGCAAACAGGGAGGGTGGATTTATTTACAAAGGCCGTCTTACTTTCACCGTGTACTATTTGGGGTGTACTGCTGAATTGATTGTCCCATCAATCTGGTGTCTCATTCAGTAAAATGAAAAAGTTGTTAAAACCAAAGATAATGATAGTCATGATGAAGATTCAAATGATTCTTCTATCTCAAAATGATAACATTCAGATAGGGAACAAATTTCTGACGAAACTCAACACTGGAACTTGGTTTTAGCATGACACCATTGTCTACCCCATTACATAAGGGTTGTTACTTGGACCTGGATTGACTTTCTGGAAATCTAAAGTTATGTTTCACCAGTAACTTTGTTTTGGTTTTCATAGTGGTAAAGAGGTTATGAGAATAAGATGTTGCTGCCCAGCTTTACCTCTGCACGTGGTTAGCTGCACGGAATCTGCAGGGCTGAGCCCAGCTTCATATCTGCATGTGGTTGGCTGCACAGAACCTGCAGGGCTGAGCCCAGCTTCATGTCTGCACATGATTGGCTGCACAGAACCTGCAGGGCTGAGCCCAGCTTCATGTCTGCACATGGTTGGCTGCACAGCCACTGCAGGACTGAGCACAGCTTTATGTCTGCACATGGTTGGCTGCACAGAACCTGCAGGGCTGAGCCCAGCTTCATGTCTGCACGTGATTGGCTGCACAGAACCTGCAGGGCTGAGCCCAGCTTCATGTCTGCACGCGATTGGCTGCACAGAACCTGCAGGGCTGAGCTCAGCTTCATGTCTGCATATGGTTAGCTGCACAGAACCTGCAGGGCTGAGCCCAGCTTCATGTCTGCACATGGTTAGCTGCACAGAAACTGCAGGGCTGAGCCCAGCTTCATGTCTGCAGGTGGTTAGCTCCAAATTCCATGGTGAGGGTCCCCTTCAGTGCTAAATCTGTGAGTGTTTCCCGCACCCCCATTTCTAGACCCACTAAAGCCACACTGAGAAGAAAGCGTAACACTCGGAGGATTAGCTGACACAGCTCTCCCCATGACAGCCCTGCAATAATAAGCAGGAGAGACAGTGCCCCCTCACCTGCCTGTGTACGAAGCTGCTCCACTTTAATTGCCTTGTAAAGTAAATATGAGTCACTGATTTGCTCACTTTAAAAGGCAATAGATAAAATGCAGATCAATAGTATAGATGACTCTGGCTTCCTTTTGCGATTAACTTTGATAAAGGGTATGGGGGCATTTACCACCTTAATCTGCCACTGGGACCTCATCCCAGTAAGAGGCTGCCATTAGCATGTTCGATGGAAAATCATTTAAACCACACTCTTTCCACTGCCCATACACAGCAGTAGGCCCTGCCTGCCTGCCTCACACTTACCTCCCACCACAAGTATCTAACACCTTCCCCTCCTGCCTGCATGTATAATTCTCCATATGGCACCCAGGGAAAAGACAAAGGGTTCCCCAGCACATACCATGCCACCACCCTGTAAGTCCAGACCTCCCTCATGACGGCCTTGGTTTTCCATGGTGCAGTCCAAGGAGGGAGATGTGCTGGTGCTTCCTGGCCTCCTGTCCCAGGGATGGAGACGTCCGGGCACCTCCCGGCCTCCTGTCCCAGGGATGGAGACATCCGGGCACCTCCCGGCCTCCTGTCCCAGGGATGGAGACGTCCGGGCACCTCCCGGCCTCCTGTCCCAGGGATGGAGATGCACTGGTACCTCCCAGCCTTGGGTCTTCCTGTGATTAAAATGTGCAGTTTATTTTCTGATTTTGTTTGCAGTGCACCTGGGGACACATGAGGCAAGATCAGAATCCGAACTCGTTTTTTTTTCATTACTTTAAGTTCTGGGATACATGCGCAGAACGTGCAGGTTTGTTACATAGGTATACATGTGCCATGGTGGTTTGCTGCACCTATCAACCCGTCATCTAGATTTCAAGCCCTGTGTGCATTAGGTATTTGTCTTAATACTCTTCCTCCCCTAGCCCCCTAGCCCCTGCCCCCTGACAGGCCCCAGTGTGTGATGTTCCCCTCCCTGTGTCCATGTGTTCTCGTTGTTCATCTCCCACTTATGAGTGAAAACATGCGGTGTTTGGTTTTCTGTTTCTTATACCGGTTATTTCATCTCCAGGTACTAAGCCTAGTAACCAATAGTTATTTTTTCTGCTCCTCTCCCTCATCCCACCCTCAGCCCTCAAGTAGGCCCCGGTGTCTGTTGTTCCCTTCTTTGTGTTCATGAGTTCTCATCATTTAGCTGCCACTTATGAGTGAGAACATGTGGCATTTGGTTTTCTGTTCCTGCATTAGTTTGCTAAGGATAATGGCCTTCAGCTCCATCCATGTTCCCACAAAAGACATAATCTCATTC
Organism: Pongo pygmaeus; assembly: GCF_028885625.2. Taxonomy (NCBI): domain Eukaryota; kingdom Metazoa; phylum Chordata; class Mammalia; order Primates; family Hominidae; genus Pongo; species Pongo pygmaeus. The sequence continues at coordinate 142,623,217 of NC_072384.2, read as the reverse complement.
TTTTCATGGCTGTGTAGTTAGTATTCTGTGATATATGTGTACCAGTTTTTTATCCAGTCTCTCATTTATGGGCATTTAGGTTGGTCCCATGTTTTTGCTATTGTGCATAGCGCTGCAATGAACATTCACCTACATGTGTCTTTATAGCAGAATGATTTATATTCCTTTGGGTATACATCCAGTCATGGGATTGCTGGATCAAATGGTAGTTGATTTTCAGCTCTTTGAGGAATCACTACATTACTTTCCACAAGGGCTGAACTAATTTACACCCCACCAACAGTGTGTAAGTGTTCCTTTTTCTCTGCAACCTCACTAGCATCTGTTATTTTTTGACTATTTAATAATGGCCACTCTGACTGCTGTAGGATGGTCTATCATTGTGGTTTTCATTTGCATTTCTCTAATGATCAGTGATATTGAACTTTTTTTCATATGCTTGTTGGACACATGTATGTCTGCTTTTGAAAAGTGTTTGTTCGTATCCTTTGCCCACTTTTTAATGGGGTGGTTTGGTTTTGACATGTAAATTTGTTTAACTTCTTTATAGATTCTGGATCTGTTAGACTTTTGTCAAATGGATAGCTTGCAAAGATTTCTCCCTTTCTGTAACCCACAGAATGTCTACTCTGTTGATAGTTTCTTTAGCTGTGCAGAAGCTCTCTAGTTTAATTAGATCTCATTTGTCCATTTTTGCTTCTGTTGCAATCACTTTTGGCATCTTCATCATGAAATCTCTGCCCGTTCCTATATCCAGAATGCTATTGCCTAGGTCACCTTCCATAGTTTTTATAGCTTGGGGTTTTACATTTAAGTCTTTAATTCATCTTGCATTGATTTTTGTACATGGTGAAAGAAATGGGTTCAGTTTCAATCTTCTGCATATGGTTGGCCAGATATCCCAGCACCATTTATTGAATAGGGAGTCCTTTCCCCATTGCTTCTTTTGGTCAGGTTTGTTGAAGATCAGATGGTTGTAGATGTGTGGCCCTATTTCTGGGCCCTCTATTCTGTCCCATTGGTCTCTGTTTCTGTTTTTGTACCAGTACCATGCTGTTTTGGTTACTGCAGCCCTGTAGTATAGTTTGAAATTGGGTAACATTATACCTCCAGTTTTGTCTTTTTTGCTTAGGATTGCCTTGGCTATTTGGACTCTTTTTTTTGTTCCATATGAATTTTAAAATAGTTTTTTCCTGTTCTGTGAAGAATGTCATTGGTAGTTGGGTAGGAAGAGCATTGAATCTGTACATTGCTTTGGGCAGTATGGCCATTTTGATGATATTGATTCTTCCTATCCGTGAGTATGGAATGTTTTTTCCATTTGTTTGTGCCATCTCTGATTTCTTTGAGCAGTGTTTTATAATTCTGATTGTAGAGAACTTTCACCTCCCTGGTTCACTGCATTCCTAGGTATTTTATTCTTTTTGTGGCAATTGTGAATGGGATTGCATTCCTGACTTGGCTCTCAGCATAGCTGTTTTTGGTGTATAGGAATGCTACTAATTTTTGTACATTGATTTTGTATCCTAAAACTTTGCTGAAGTTGTTTATCAGCTTAAGGAGCTTTTGGGCCAAGACTATAGGGTTTTCTAGATAGAGAAGCATGTCATCTGCAAACAGGGACAGTTTGACTTCCTCTCTTCCTGTTTGGATGCCCTTTATTTTATTCTCTTGCCTGGTTGCTCTGGCCAGAACTTCCAACACTATGTTGAATAGGAGTGGTGAGAGAGGACATCCTCATCTTGAGCCAGTTTTCAAGGGGGGTGCTTCCAGCTTTTCCTTATTCAGTGTGATGTTGGTTGTGGATTTGTCATAGATGGCTCTTATTATTTTGGGTATGTTCCTTTAATACCTAGTTTATTGAGAGTTTTTAACATGAAGGGATGCTGAATTTTATCAAAAGCTTTTTCTGCATCTATTGAGATAATCATGTGGTTTTTATCTTTAGTTCTGTTCATGTGATGAATCATATTTATTGACTTGTGTATGTTGAACCAACTTTGCATCCAGGGATGAGGCCTACTTGATTGTGGTGGATTATTTTTTTGATGTGCTGGTGGATTCAGTTTGCAATTATTTTGCTGAGGATTTTTGCATCAGTGTTCATCAAGGATATTAGGCTGAAGTTTTCTTTTTTTGTTGTGTCTTTGCCAGGTTTTGGTATCAGGATGATACTGGCCTCATAGAATGAGCTGGGGTTGAGTCTCTCCTTCTCAATTTTTTGGAATAGTTTCAGTAGGAATGATACCAGCTCTTTGTACCTCTGGTGGAATTCCACTTTGAATCCATCTGGTCCTGGGCTTTTTTTGGTTGGTAAGCTATTTATTACTGATTCAATTTCAGAGCTCATCACTGATCTGTTCAGGGAATCAATTTCTTCCAGGTTCAGTCTTGGGGGAGTGCATGTGTCAATCTGTTCTAGGTTTTCTAGCTTGTGTGCATAGAGGTGTTTGCACTAGTTTCTGATGGTTATTTGTATTTCTGTAGGGTCAGTAGTAACATCCCCTTTGTCCTTTCTAGTTGTGTTTATTTTTATCTTCTTTCTTATTAGTCTAGCTAGGGACCTATCTTATTAATTTTTTTCAAAAAAAAATTTCTGGATTCATTGATTTTGTTAATGGTTTTTCATGTCTCAATTTACTTCAGTTCAGCTCTGATTTTTGTTATTTCTTATCTTCTGCTAGCTTTGGGGTTGGTTTGCTCTTGCTTCTCTAATTGTTTCAGTTGTGATGTTAGGTTGTTAATTTGAGATCTTTCTAACTTTCTGATGTGGGCATATAGTGCTATAAATTTCCATCTTAACACTGCCTTTCCTGCATCCCAGATATTCTGCTATGTTGTGTCTTTGTTCTTATAAGTTTCAAAGAACTTCTTGATTTTTGCCTTAATTTCATTATCTACCTAAAAGTCATTCAGGAGCAGGTTGTTTAATTTCTATGTAATTGCATGGTCTTGAGTGATTTTTTTAGTTTTACTTCTATTTTTATTGTGCTGTGGTCCAAGAGTGTGTTGGGTCCGATTTTGGTTCTTTTTACATTTGCTGAGAATTATGTTCAATTATGTGGTCAATTTTACAGTATGTGTTATGTGGCAATGAGAAGAAGGTATATTCTGTTGTTTGGAGATGGAGAGTTCTGTAGAGGTCTATCAGATCCATTTGGTCCAATGCTAAGTTCAGGTCCTGGATATCTGTTAATTTTCTGCCTCGATGATCTGTCTGACGCTGTGAGTGGAGTGTTGAAGTGTCCCACTATCATTGCGTGGGAGTCTAAGTCTCTTTGTAGGTCTCTAAGAACTTCCTTTATGAATCTGGGTGCTCTTGAGTTGGGTGCATATATATTTAGGATAGTTAGGTCTTCTTGTTGAATTGAACCCTTTACCATCATGTAATGCTTTTCTTTGTCTTTTTGATCTTTGTTGGTTTAAAGTCTGTTTTATCTGAAATTAGGATTGCAACCCCTGCTTTTTCCTGATTTCCATTTTCTTGATAGATTTTCCTCCATCCCTTTATTTTGAGCCTATGGTGCCATTGCATGTGAGATAGGTCTCTTAAAGACAGCATACTGTTGGGTTTTGCTGTTTTATCTGCTTGCCACTCCATGCCTTTTAAATAGAGCATTTAGCCCATTTACATTCAAGGTTAGTATTGATATGTGTGGATTTGATCCTGTCATTATATTGTTAGCTGGTTATTATGCTGACTTATTCATGTAGTTACTTTATAGTGTCACTGGTCTATGTGTTTAAGTGTGTTTTTGTATTGGCTGGTAACAATCTTTCCTCTTCATATTTAGTGCTCCTTTCAAGATCTCTTGTAAGGTGGGTCTGGTGTAAGTGAACTGCCTCAGCATTTGCTTATTGGAAAAGGATCTCATTTTTCCTTTGCTGAGGAAGCTTATTTTGGGTGGATATGAAATTCTTGGTTGAAGATTTTTTTTTCCTTTAAGAATGTTGAATATGCCCAATTTCTTCTGGCTTGTAGGGTTTCTGCTGAGAGGTCCACTGTTAGCCTGATAGGTTCCTTTTGTAGGTAACCTGCCCTTTCTCTCTCACTGCCTTTAACATTCTTTTTTTCATTTTGACTTCAGAAAATCTGATGATTGTGTGTCTTGAGGATAATCTTCTTGTGTAAAATCTTGCAGGGGTTCTTTGTATTTCCTGCATGTGACTGTTGGCCTCTCTAGTGAGGTTGGGGAAGTTTTCTTGGATGACATCCTGAAATATGTTTTCCAAGTTGTTTGCTTTCTCCTCATCTCTTTCAGGGATACCAGTGATTCTTAGAATTGACCTCTTTACATAACCACATATTTCTTGGAGGTTTTGTTCATTCCTTTTTATTATTTTTTCTCTACTCTTGTCTGACTGTCTTATTTCAGACAGTCAGTCTTCAAGTTCTGAGATTCTTTCCTCGGCTTGGTCTATTCTGCTGTTAATACTTGTGATCGCATTGTGAAATTCTTGTAGTGTAATTTTTAGCTCTACCAGGTCAGTTAGGTTCTTTTTTACACTGACTATTTCATCTGTCTGCTCCTGTATCCTTTTATTGTGATTCTTAGTTTCCTTGGATTGAGTTTTGCCATTCTCCTGAACCTCAATAATCTTTATTTCTATCCATATTCTGAATTCTATTTCTGTCATTCCTGCCAACTCAGCCTCGTTAAGAGCCCTTGTTGGAGAACAAGGAGCCATCGTTTGGAGGATGGAAGTCACTCTGGCAATTTGAGTTGCCAGAGTTCTTGCATTGGCTCTTTCTCATCTCTGCATGTGGGTGTTCCTTTAACTGTGGTGTAAACTGAATACAGTCAATAGACTTCTGGATGTTTTCACAGGGTTGAAGCTTTGTGCAGGGTCTTTATTTATATCTGACTTCTGGTCTTTGGTTTTACAGCAGGGGTATGTTAGTGAGGCGTTTTTGGTGTTGAAGCTTTGGGATGTGATCCAGTAGGTGGCTTTTAGGCAGAGTGGTCAGTAGGCAAGCCCTTGCTCAGTCATGTGGCTCCCGTATATTTCCTCACAGATGCAGCCATGCTGCCTCTCATTGCTCAGTGCTCTACGAGTGTGAGCTCCTCTCCCACTTGAGTGCTGGCTATAGAGCATGGCCCAGGCCCCTTGGGACAAAATTGTTAATCTACACTTTGTTCCGGTATTTCTACAATTTTTATATAAATTATTGATCCTAATTTAACTAATTTTGAAGTATGTTCAATTAAATAGTGAAAGGGGGTTGTTAAATTAACTTTTTTTTTTTAATTGGATCTTACTCTGTCTTCCAGGCTGTAGTGCAGTGGCAAGATCATGGCTCACTGCAGCCTCAACTTCCCAGGCTCAAGCAATCCTCCCACCTCAGCCTCCTGAGTAGCTTGGACCACAGCTGCACACCATCAGACCCAGCTAATGTTCGCATTCTTTGTAGAGATGGGATTTCAGCATGTTAACCAGGCTGGCCTCGAACTCCGGGGCTCAAGCAATCTGCCCACCTCAGCCTCCCCAAGTGCTGGAATTCTAGGCATAAGCCACTGCACTCAGCCCAAAATTAACTTTTAAATAAGTAAATTTGCGTAAAAATATGGGCATATTCAAAGAAAGGTTGCAGCGAGTGGATGGTGGGAGGGCTCTGCACACGTTGGGCCGGGGTTTGGATGACGGGGGTCAGACCCTGGGCCCCCAGGACTGCTCACTGCTGTGAGTCTCCGCTGGCTCCACAGATCCATGCAGCCGTGACATGGCAAGGCCTCTGTTTAATGCAGTGTTTAAAAGTCAGACAGCAACACAGACGTGTGGGAAGGTTTCACCCCACGCAGACGGCAACCAGGCAGAGAGAAGGCATCTTCCTGTCCCCAGGCTGCTCCCCAGGAGGCCCGGCACCACAGCCACGTCTGAACCAGCAAAGACACTTCCGGGCCTGAGTCCCCTTGGCTTTCCTCGTTGCTGGCCCTGTGCCTGCCCTGCTTCAGAGCACCCCAAAAGCCAGCCGAGGCCAGGCCGGGTGAGAGGCTCTGCCTTCCCATCAGGCACAGACCTCCTTCAAGACTAACCTGGACAGGAGTCCACCTGCATTCCATGGTGGGGAGTGGGTCTGGGAATCCCCCCAAACCAAACCACACATGTTTGATGCACATGCATTTTTCCATTTAATTTCCAAAATGGAACCAAAAATATAAAAGGACCTTCTTGTTATAAAAACCTGCAAACCAAAGAGTGACACCCGCTTCATACCCCCTTTCTCCACATCCCTCAAGGAGGTGACCCTGTTCCCAGCAGCGGTGTCCCCACCTGGGCCTGGGCAGGGCCTCACGGGTGGTCTGGCTGCTCCTCCTCCTCCTCCTAAATGGGGTCATGCAGGCGCTGCTGTCCTGGGACTCCCATACCCTAACAAAACGTCTGGGAAATAGTTTCACTATCTTCTTAAGCATTCTGCAGTATCCGATCCACACATGAAAATACAATGATGTGTTCTTGTGTTCTGTCATTCTGTTCATTGGTATTTTACAAATGTTTTATGCTCACAATTTCTCACTGTTAAAGAATAATGTCACAGTGAACATCTTCGCGTGTACATATGTGATAACAGGTGTGGATATTTTTAAAGGTTAAATGCTGAAAGTGGAATTTCCAGGTCAAACAGTGTCTGCATTTTACATTCTTATAGATGGAGTCAAATTACCCTGTAAAGAGGCTATTCCAATTTACGTGCTCTTTGTATTAGTTATTTTTTTGCAGGCATAGCAAATAACCACAAACCCAGTGGCCTAAAATCACTGACATTTACTGTTGGGCAACACCAGGGGTCAGAAGTCAGGAACAGGGGACCCAGAAGGGGCTCCTCCCCTGAGCCTGCAGGTGGGAGCCCACCTTGTGAGGGCAGGAGACAGATTCCCGGCCATCTGCCTACTTTAACAAGCACACACACACATACACACTCACACACCCTGTGTGCACACAGACACACACATAAACATCTCACACACTTTCACACACATGTGTGCCTGCGCACACACACTCCACACTGCTCTGTTTCTCTTTTTCAAAACTTCTGAGTTACCATCAAGGACTGGTGCTTGTATCACTAGTTTAGCTCAGCCAATCTCTTTCATCACTACTATAGTTAACAAGATACTTGTGTTTTCTATTTCTTCTTAAGTCAATTTTTAAATTTATATTCTCTTAGAAAATATTTTTGTTTAGATTTTTCTCTGAGTTTTACATAATGTTTCCTTTTGTATATGTTCTTATCTTAAATTTGCCCTAACTTACATTTCCAATTACTTAAATTATTAATAGGTTTCTCTATTCTCTATTTTTATTTTCAACATACCATCTGTGGCTTTTATTGATTAAATCTAGTATTTTGTTAACAAGGTCTAATTTTTGTTGACATTTTCTACTTTGTACATTTATTTTTAATGTTCATTCTTCCTGCCATGTAATTGTCTTGGGTGAATATTCTTACTGTCTTACTAGTTTCTTGGGTTGGAGGCTTAATATATTTATCATCAGCAAATTAAATAAGATAACGAATGTGAAAATATGTTGTTAAGTTTGAAATGTGAAGCACACGGGGCAGAGGTGGTGAGAGGTGCTTTGCGCCAGACCAGACCTTCCAGACTCAGGGCCCACACACCCCAGGGTTCACCCATTTTTCAGTAATCATGAATCAAATTTAACTGTCATTCGATCCTGACCAGAAGCAACAAAATGAATTCAGTTAACCGAACCTGTGGGTTTTCTACCAGAAGAAATCACAGGCATTTCCAATCTTTTTGCAATTATTGAAGATATCTTAAAATATCATTTACAGTCATAACTTCAAAATTATGGTGGGTTTTAGACCCATCACCAGATTTTGTTTTATGCATTAATAAATTATATCATTACATCACGATCTTTAAAACTTTGATAACAGTATTTCATAGTTATTGCATTTTTATGTAAACTATGAAAACATTATTCTGGAAAAGGGTCCAGGGGTTTCACCATATGAGCATATAAAGGGTTAGAATCCCACCTGAGACCCTGGAATCCTTTAGCTTTTATAAGATGGGGGAGGCGCTGTGAAAGACCCACACCTGTCCACCATCTTGCCAGGACTTACGATGGGAGCAGCCCCTCGGGGAAGCGTGGGGCCATGGGCAGCACCCTGGCTCGATGCTCCCATCTGTCACATGAAAGGAAATTAAATTCTGGGACCCCAGACTCATTAAGCCAAAGGGAAAAGTCAAGCTGGGAACTAGGTCATGAAAACCTGCCTTGCACTTTTGGTTCCTAAATAAGACGGCTGCAAGATGAAAAGCTACCCGCCTCCCCAGTATTTTGCCCTCATGGAAATTCCTAGAGCTGCAAAATCTCTGAAGGTGTTTCTGTTAAAATTTCTCCATGGATGTAAACTGAAGGCTCATCTTTACAGGTGCCGTCACCTTCCTGCCCGTCAGACACAAATGCATATCTGATTGCTCCCCTGCCCCATTTGTCTGTGTTACATAAAATACAGATTCCCTTGTTTTTCCTCTATGCCACTTGTCTATGTCATCTTATGTAAAAAATGCAGATTCACTGAGCCAGACAAAGGCATGAATGACTGTTTTTCCCTACGCGCCTCTTACATGAAAATTGTGTACTTCCCAGTATCTCGCCCTTTGCCTTTTAAATTTGGCGGCCTCAAAACCTCAAAATCATCTCCAGAGAACGGCATAGACCTGTCTCCCAGGGATGTGTCCTTAACTTTGGCAAATAAACCTCCTAAGATGATTGAGACTTGTCATTTTTCTCGACTGACATCTGGAGAGCACGGAGGGATCCTGAGTGAAGGTGGCTCGGCCTGCAGCAGCTCACCTATTGGTACTTGGCACCGGCTTGGGCACCTTATAGCCCGAACTGATAGGACGATTTGGCGAAGCCTGGGAGCCCTTTCCTCCAGGGATCCCTGATTTTCCAGTGTTTTTCATTTGGGGGTCTGGAATTTATTTGCTGTTTAAAAAAATTCCTTTTTGTCGGGGGAGTTTCCACTTGCTTCTATCAAGGAAGGCGAGCTTGTCTGTGTCTGCGTCTGCATCTGCATCAGCAGTCTTCAGCTGGGGCCCCATCACTAGGAAAGAAACTGGTTTGGGATTCTGTCTTGCAAATTCTTTTTAAATAACTAAAGTTGGCATTAACACATTAACAGCTGGTGTTCATTTCTGCTTACATTGAGAGCGCTCAGAAATCGTATAATTTGCGGGATCATTGTTAGTTTTGCATCGCTGTGTTGCTTGTTTCTGTCTTATTGGGTGGGGGGGTGTGTGTGTGTGTGTGTGCGTGTGTGTGTGTGCATTTTGTCCCACAGCTCCCACCACGTTTGTCCTCTTCTGTGAAGTGTCTGCGACGCCCTCATGCCCCTCTTGGGCTGTGCTGCCACCTGCCTCTGGTTGGTTTCCACACGTTCCCTGCAGGTCCCGGACAGAGTCCCTCGCAGCCGAGCCTCTGCAGATGCTTCTCCCACGCTATGCTCCCTTCTCATGCCCTTTGTCTGAACTTTTGATGATTTTCTAATCTTAGTTCTAATACAGTTCTGTTCATCATTCCCTTTGCAATCTTGTTTTTGGGCTTGAGGGTCTTTGTCCTGTTTAAGAAATGTTTCCCTACCTCAGAGTCACGCATAGCCATGGGAAGGCAGCAGTCACAGCTAACACGCTCCTGGGAAGTGTGTTTCCACGTGAAGATGGGGCGACTGGGAGGCCGAGGAGGCAGAGCAAATAGACGCTTCTGTGCTTCGGAAGCAGTCCCCAAATCAGTCTCTAGAGCGATCCGGGCAACACCACTCAGCTCTGTGACGTTTCCATTGTTCCTAACATCCCCCGAGTCTGCAGAACTGTATGTATTTCTTCCCCTAGAAAGTAGCTGATTTATTTCCTTATAACAACTAATTGCATGTGAAGCAGCATCTAGAAACACGATGAGTTGGATAAAAAGGGAATCGACGGAGAAACCAGGGTCAAGGGAGACACCTTGAGGCGGGAGGTGCTGGCCGTCTGGAGTGGGTGGTGTCCGATGTTTGCATGGATGAAACCCAGATTATTTAGAATGCTGTCAATACTCAGACTATTTACAAAGACATTTTTCAGGGCATCTGTCTCAGGATATTAATTGGATTTCCACAAAAATAGAGATGGGTTCTGTTATCAAATATATTTGACAAATATAGAGTTAGAGAGAAATAGGTTCTCACCTGGTCCCAGAACCCATTTTTTCTGGGACCCCTCAGAGAACGGATATGACACTGTATGTGCTATTTTCTAGATCAACAATCATAATTAAAGCAATAAAGCCTGGCATTCCTGCAGGCAAGGCCCTGCTTCTGTGCTGAACACACAACCCCTGAGATCCCTCGATCCCCACTTCACAGACGGAGAACCAGGCGCCAGGCCGACCTTAACCAGGCCACCAGGTTCCGGGACACAATTCCTTGCAAAAGCGCTTTGGGTCAAAATTGGCTCAAAATTGGCCGCCATATGCTGAGTTTCAGGCCACATATTCTGACAAGTCTCTGCTGGGCACTCAGCTCCGTCCACCCCTGTCCTCACAGTGACCTGGAGAGGGCAAGGGCAACGTCCTCTTATCAAAAGAAAGGTCCTGGTGTTAGGAAGGCAGGAGCCCAGGAGAGCCAGAATCACACCATTTTAAAATCCACTCGCCGGACACAGTCATGACCCCCGGTCCTAAGATGTTCACAGCTAAGGAGGCAGCTTGGTGACACCTGCAAAAACACACTCCTCCAACAACAGAGTCCAGACGTCCAGAACCCCAACAATGTGTGCTGTTAAGATCATTCCAGTTATGCTTTGATGGACTCACACACGAAAATATCAAGGACAGTTTTCCTTACATAGAATAAGAAAATATCATGCTCTCTGCTGACCTACATGTAGGCACAGCTTGGCTTGGTCTTTCCACAGACGAGACCCCTATATAAGAAAAACCTAAAGCCAGGGCATTGCTTCTCTTGCTTTCTGAGGGTGCCCTATCTGCAATGAAGTCGTTTTCAATAAACTTCCTTCTCTCACTGCACTCTGCGACTTGCCTGGAATTTCTTCCCACGAGAGATCCAAAGCCCTCTCTTGGGGTTTTGATTGAGACCCTTTTTCCAGTAACACTGAGGCTCCATTTCCAGTCATGGCAAAGCAGCTCATGTCAGTCCAACACGCTACCTACATCCCCTGGACAGGTACAGGCACCAACCACCAGAAGGTACTGGGCACAGCAGGAATCAGAAAGAGACCGAACAGGCGTTCGTACTCGGAGGAAAGCCATGGCACCAGGCAGATTTCCCTTTGTAAGGCATTCCACCCGAGAGCAGCTGGCCCACGCAGGGGAGCAAAGCCTCGGGTAGGAAACCACCATCCCTCCGGCATGAGGACCCAGAGAGCAACGGAGTGACCACGGCAGCCAGGAAGGAAACCTCTTTCCATGTTCCTGGAAAGGACAGAGCCAGAGGGGACCCCAAAATCTGCATTTCACTCTTCCTACATCTCCTGGAGACCTTGCCCACACGTGTGCAGGACTTCGTGCCACCTGAAAAGAACCGATGAGAGGCACCTATGGTGCCACCGTAGGGGACAGAGCCTAGCGTCTGCCTGACTAAGCAAAACAGAAATCTGTGTCTGACAGCCTGGGGACCGGAAGTCTGAGGTCAGGCATCAACAGGGTCAGTTCCTGCGGAGACGTGAAAGGGAATCTGCTCCCGGCCACACCCCAGCAATCCTCTGTGTTGCTTTTGATGGGGTTCGGGACACGCTACCCCAAAGTATGACACCTTGGCACTGTGAAAACAGCAGAAGCAGGAAGGTCTCTCTCACCTCTCCTCCGCCTTCTCCCCTGTAGCAAGTCCCTGAGACCCTGATGTGAGAGACGCCCTCCCGACACCCAGGGAAAAGGCACGCCCTTCTCTCTGAAGATACAGGACACAGACAACCGGTGTTGACAGCTGACGTGATGACAGTTCTCGTCTTCTCAGTTCAAAAGAATTTAACGAGAGACACACTGCAAAAGAAGTGCAGCATAGAGTAACTTATTGCAAAAGAAGAAAAGTATTTTGCAGTGGCTCACGCCTGTAATCCTAGCATTTTAGGAGGCCGAGGTGGGCGGATTATTTGAGGTCAGGAGTTCGAGACCAGCCTGGCCAACATGGTGAAACCCCATCTCTACTAAAAATAGAAAAATTAGCCAGGCGTGGTGGCGAGCACCTGTAATCCCAGCTACTCGGGAGGCTGAGGCGGGAGAATCACTCGAATCCGGGAGGCAGAGGTTGCAGGGAGCCGAGATCGTACCACTGCACTCTAGCCTGGGCAACAAGAGCAAAACTCTGTCTTAAAAAAAAAAAAGAAAGAAAGAAAGAAAGAAAAAAGAGTATTTTGAAAGTGAGGTGCAGAATAGACAGGCCACCCTAAGGGAGACAGGACTCAGGGCAGGTCATGAGGATGAGACAGCAGAGACCAGCCGTAGGGAGGCTCCCTTTATGGGAGTCTTACCTGATGATCCATAAGAAGATGGGAGAGGTGGCCGGGCATGGGGGCTCATGCCTGTAATCTCAGCACTTTGGGAGGCCAAGGCGAATGGATCACCTGAGGTCAGGAGTTCAAGACCAGCCTGACCAACGTGGAGAAACCTCGTCTCTACTAAAAAAAATACAAAATTAGCTGGGCATGGTGGCGCATGCCTATAATCCCACCTACTCGGGAGGCTGAGGCAGGAGAATCGCTTGAACCTGGGAGGCAGAGGTTGTGGTGAGCTGAGATCTCACCACTGCACTCCAGACTGGGGACGGATCTAGACTCCACCTCAAAAAAAAAAAAAAGAAGGTGAAAGAGGTGTTAGCAGGAAGCACGTTCTGGGTGGTCGTCGGCACACACGCACAGTGACCACACATGCTTGTTCATATGTGGTGTGTCTCATTAGCATCTTACATCTCCACCCAGGGGTATCTTTTTCACTGTTATAATGAACAAAGGGTCAGTTCGAGGACAGGTAAAAATTAAAGTGCGCGTGCTCTCTAGAAGGGAAAGTCCCCGCTGGAGATAGCTTTGCTTGTGTGAGCTCAATTACAACGCGAACACTGAGGTTTAGGTGGTGGCTGTGCAGTCAACACAGTCATTTCCCTGCTCACCTATCCCCTCTCCCCCGGGCACACAGGCCGTGCCGAGGTGCCCAGTTCACCCATCACATCACAGCCTCCCGTCCTCATCCACATTTCCCCACCACCATCCCCTCTTCATCAAGCCAAAGCACAAACACACAGGTCCACCTGGCTCTGGGTCTTCATTTCCTTACGAAGGCTCCAAGTCACATAAAACTAAAATACATTTGTTTGCTTTTCTCTGGTGAATCCGTCTTGTTTCAGGAGCCTCAACCCTGAACCTTTTCTCTCTGCACTTGGAGTGTAGACGCGTCACTTCTTCTCTCCCTCCGGCTTCAAGGGACCTTCCCTGTGTGTCTGCGCACACATTTCCCCTTCCTAAAAGCATGCCAGTCATTGGATTTAGGGCCCACCCTAATCCATCATGAGGTCGTCCTAATGCATAACATCTGCAATAATCCATTTCCAAAAATGTCTGTGTTCACAGGTTAGGGCTTGAACATATTTCCCAAGGACACTATTCAGCCCTCCACAAACACTGGCCACAGACTAAGCCATGTTCAGGTCGTGTTGAGGTGGGAAATTAAAGAAAAATAAAATTAAAAAGGAAGAGAAATAAGCTTTCCTGTATTAGGCTGACTTGTCCTACAAGCAGCAACAAGCACAGCCCAAACCCAGGAAAGATCTTAATAATAATATTATCTAATGTGCTCTGGAGACTCTCCCAGCACTCCCTCAACATAGGGAGAAGAAAAACAAATTTTCCTTTGTTTTATGGAATGAGTTTATAAATTCCTGTTCTCTGTAACTAGTGACTTCAAGTATTCTGTTTTATCTAAGCAGTAGAGTGAAGGTCATGAGCCTTCGAGCAGGCCTGAGTTACAGCCACCTGGGTGCCATAGTGAAGGTTAAGGGATAAGCCTGTGCCCAGGCTAACCTAGATAACGGATATCTGGGTTGCTTGGCAACGGTCATGTGCAATCCTGAGTTTGTCCTGCCTCTGTATCCCTGCTTTCACGCCACTGTAAGCTTGCTTCAAGCTAGCCCACCCCCTTTTGTGAAGTGTGTATAAAAGTCAGGCACTGTCTTTGTTCTGGGCCCAGTCTTTGGACATTGAGTCTGCTGGGTCTCAGTGCACTCAGTGATAAAGATATCCTCCTGTATACACTCCAAGGCCTCTCTCTGGTCCTCCTGATCCGGCAACAGTGCTAGGTCTCCCTAAAGGCCATCGGGCCCCTGGGTGGACCTTGGAGTCTTGCTCATTATCTCAGCCATGCTGTGCATACGGCTGCAGTCCCAGCCTGGCCCACCCCGGGCTGACAGGAGCCGCCCCGGCAGGTCCGTTTCCTGCACTGGCCCCAGCACAGGGGTGTCCCCTCTGGGCAGCCCGGACACGTCTTCACGTTGGCTGAGGGGTCCCTCGAGGGCAACCAGACATGGCTTCTAGTCTAGTACCTGTTCTTCCCTCACAACATGTGAAGGATTTTAAACCTTCAAAGCCATATTTGCACTTACCTATAACCCCTTCATCCTCTTCCTTCTGCCCCTCGTCCTGGAAGCCCCACTCAGTGTGTTGGGGGATTTCACCACCGAGGCACCTGGGGGCTGGGACCTGGGAGCTCTGTGTCCCCCTCCCCACACTCAGTTTCACTATGGCCAGATGCTGCCTCGGATGAAAGAAAGGGAGCCTGCGGCAGAGCGTCGAGGGCGCCAGGGTGGCCGCACAGGCCAGGAGACCAGCTTCCAACCCTGATCTGACACAGGTCTAAGGGGAAGGTCATGAAGAAGAAACGCAGCTCCTGAGAGACGTTTGGGGAGAACTAACCAGGCCTAAACTGGAACGTACTCCATGCAACCAGGGCCTCTCGGGAAACACTCAGGAAATGCTGGGCTGGCAGAACTAGTGGCGTCTTTGGGGACGGATCCCCGCAGGTTGGGAGTCCACAGTGCAGGGCCTGCACAGAGGGCCGGACACGGCCACACCAGACGGGGCCCCTCTCGATGTTCAGCTGCTCAAGAAGGAGAAAAAGAGAAGGATTCTAAATGACGCGCTGCCCTTCACACTTCAGGGTGAGGTTCTAGGCCCACTTTGTATTATGATTAAACACGCAGGCGTGCATACACCCACAGCCCTGCACACACACCTGTGCACACACGTACACACTCCCGGCACCCACTCCCCTTTTCTCCTGGGCAGAGGACGGCCAGGCCTAAGTGTGTTGCCCAGCACTAGTGACGGGCCCGGGGCAGGGACTGTGATGAGGAGGCCAGTTCCCCTGTGGACACAGCTGATCTAGAAACATCCGACTCTGCCCTCTGATACTGGACTCCAACGGAACCAAGCCACATCTGGGCAGAGGAAGGATCAGCACCTCAACAGCCAATCCCAGCCAGCAGGAGAAAGGATGCGGCCCACAGAGCACAGCCACGTGCAGAGACGCACCTGCAGCCTCTGCAGCTCAGCGGGCCCAGGGAAGAGGCTCTTCCAGGAGGAGGCCCCGAGGGCATTCACAGACCAGCACCAGCAGGCAAAGAACCAGGAAAAGAGGGGCCACCTCCTGACGACACCCACAGGCTTGGGGCCGGGCACCCTCCCCACATGTGTCCATGGGGCACGCCGGACCGGACGGCACCTCAAGGCTTCCCAGCGCACAACTCACCGTCCAAACACCCTCAGTCATTGCCAAGCTGTGCTCCTAATAGCTTAGAAAATACGGTATTCAGGAAAAAGATTCTTCCGCAGGTGGCTCTGGTCAGGAAATTGATCATGAAACCGCCACCTTCCCACTCGGTTTCTAATCTGAGAGAACCGTGTGCCTCCTGAGTCTGGAGGAGAATGTCTTCACGCTTCCCAGCAGCCACTCAGCTCCTGCCTGCCGTGATGGAGGACGTCCCCGAATGGCTCCCTCTCCGCCCCCATCTGAGGGCTCCTCAAAAGCAGGGTTTCGCCCCCACCCTGGAATCCCAGACACCCACCGCAGCCTCCGCAGGCCCCCAGGAAGTGCGGGATCCCCCTCGCTGCTGGGATTCTGGTACAATGCTGTGTCCAGCCCGCATGGGGGAGCTGGCTCAGTGGCTTTTTTTAGGTGATATAGTAGTCAACACCTTAAAATCTGGATATGCTTCCTAAAAATTCAGATTTGAGGCATCCATGGAAAAAGTTTGCCCGGAGCAGCTGTGAGCTCAGCACCAGCCACCTGTGGATATGACTGCTTCTCACTTTGCCACAGACCTCACCACTCCCTGTTGTCCTCCCCAACGCTGAGCCAGATAAATAAAGACTCTGCAGCTAAAGTTCATTCCTAGAACACCTGGCTTAGGCAAAGTCCCAGCCCCAGACATGGCTCCAGAGGTAATCCCTGCCTCCCTGCCTCCCAGGCCAGCTCCTGGCCCAGCTGCTGACCCCCAAGGCCTCACGAGGTTGGTGCGACGCTGCCTTCTCTGTGGGGCCTTCTAGGACATCCCCCGCCACCTTGTGCTTTGTGGCAGGGGGTCTGCAGCTACAGGGGCTTCTGTCCCCCCATGGCTCATTCACTCAGACCAAACATTGCTGTAGCCCAGGGACCCCTCAGGAGGGCGTGGGCACTAGCAGGCAACACTGTGTACCCATCAAGCTGGGCATGGGGACGGCAGCTGAGGGGGTCTGAGCTGCTGGGGCCTGGGATGCCACTTCAGTAGGGCAGCCACACTGGGCCAGGCATGGGCCCGAGTCCCATGAGAACTTGTGGCCTGTCCAGTGTGTGGAGCTTCAACGGGGCACCATGGATGGGAAAGACACCCCCTCCCCACGCTGGGACTCATCCCCTCCCCACGCTGGGACTCACCCCCTCCCCACGCTAGGACTCGCTCCTCCCCTCCCCAAGCAGGGACTTGGGCTCCACCATCTGTCCTGATGGCACCAAGGGCCTTGTCTGCTGAGAGGGCTCAGACAGGAGGTGGGCCAGGCGGCAACGTGCACAGGGGCAGGCGTGTCCCCTGGCACCAAGAGAAGGTCACAGTGGAGCTGAGCAGGTGCAGCCTCAGCACTCGGGCCTCAGCCTTGCCGCCCAGGAGAACAGAGTCAAAGACGGGCGTCCCGGGAGTACGGGACTTTCCAGGCTGCTCTGGGGGGAGACAGAGCCTGCAGACCCCTCCTCACGCCCCCTCCAGGAAGAGGAGGAAGCCTGGGCCTCCTCTCCAAGCACAGAGAGGCCCCAAGAAAGGGCGGGGCAAGAAGGGTGCTGCTCTCTCTGGCGTTTTGTGAAGGGAGCTGCACTCGCGGTGAGCTGGGCGCAGAGCCCACCGCGCCTCCTTGTCCCCTGCCACCATCTGCCGGTGCAGCCTAGCGGGCGGTGAGGAGGGTCCTTGCGGAGAAGCAGAGACCGCCCCATGCAGGCGTCTCACCGCGGACAAGGGCGAGCACTTCAGTTAGGAACATTTTTCTTTACAAAGGATGTCATGGCTGTGGCTCACTAATTAGTGGTTAATAGCTCCCGGTTCAAAAATGACTTTATAATGTGATCACTGGGACCCTTCCAGATGGCCCAGCCGTAGACGGCACCCCCTTCTCAAGGGAGGGCGGCCCCTGGGAGCCAGCAGGCCTCATGCGGAGCAGCCGCCACCAGCCTCAGGAACCCTGGGCCTGAGTGTCACCGAGTTCACCTTCATGGCAGATTTCAGGGAACGGCCCCGGGCCTGACCCCTGGGCTCGGGGACGGCGCCCGCGTGCCACCAAGAGCGCAGGGCCAGGGTGCTTCAGGAGCTGTCCTTTAGGTGCGTGGAAGCCCCGAGTGGCCGTGCAAGGGGACACAGTGCTCAGCACTTGCCAACTCCCGGGCAGACCGGACCTGGGTCCAGGTTCTCAGGTCCAGCGTCCGGTGGCCCCCACACCCTGGGCTCCCGGGAGGCACGAAGGACAGAGCCGGGTGATGCCGCACACGGGGAAGGCTCAGCCTGTGCTGATGCTGCGACTGTGAGGACGCCGGCTTCACCGTCACAGAGCCCAGGTACAGGGGCGCAGGACGGGGCTGGTACAGGAGGCTTGGAGGCTGCGTTCCCAGCTGGCAGGCGGAGGGGAAGCGGCAGGCGGGACTCCTGGGCTGGAAGGCGGCTGAGCCCGGTAGCTGGAGCCCGGCAGCCTGGACGACCGCCTCTGATGGGGTGGGGGTGGCGGGTGCAGGCAAGTCCACTCAGAACCTCCGTGGTGCTGCAGGGTTGTCTGGAGCCCACTGCACTGGGGTAACTCAGGAAAGAGGAAGAAACACAAAAGCCTCAGCCTGGGGCAAATGCAGTCTCCCAAATTCCTCCTCCGCCCTGGCTGACTATGTAGATAGTGCAAACTTGACCTACAAACTCCGAAACACGTGGAAATCAGAATGCGCTCCCTGCGACCTTGCTGCTCCATCAGGCACGGCCAGCGCGGTGGCTCCTTGACGTCCCTCTGCACACGCGTCAGAATGAAGGGGCCTGAAAGGACAAGTTTTGAAGTCTAGGCCGGTGTTTTGACTGTTGGTTGGTTTGGCCTCTCGGCTCCCTCCTCTCGTGTGTCCAGAGCAGGTGGGGAATCCCCGGGGCGCTCACGCATAGGACCTGGGGAGACCACCACGGGCTTTACAAAAACGCGGTCCTGCTGGAGACGCCTCTCCTGGGGCTATTCCTTTCCGTTTTTAGGTCGCTTCCTCCCATCTGTGCTGCACGCGGCGGTTTTTCTGAAGCAGCTGCTGGTTCTCACCGGCGTCTTCCACCCCCGCCGCGTTCTGTGCGCTTTGGCGCGTCCCGGAGCGTCCTGAGGCCGAACCCCAGTTCGCAGGGAGCCACAGATCAAGGTGTCCTGAGCACACGCCAGGACTCGGGAAATCACGAACAGCTCCCAATCCACTGATGACACCCAGTTTAAAAAAACTCCACCCAGTTTAAAAGAACTCCGCCCAGTTTAAAAGAACTCCAGTTTAAAAAAAGAAAAACGGTGAAGGATAATATAAAAAATAAGTGTACAGTCTGCTTTATGATAGTAAATGAAAATTTCCCAAAAGCTTTCACCTGAAACTATCAATGACTTGGAAACCTCATAAAGAAGCAAGTGACCCGGGAGACTGAAACAGATCACGGAGGCTGGCCCGGGCCCGGCCCTGCTGCCGGCTCCCTGAGGCCTGGAGGGATGGAGCCTGAGAGAGGAGCCCCGTCCAGGACAAAGCCTGGGGGCTTCACTTTATGAATCGACCTGATGGCACCAGGGCTGCGGCTGGGACAGTGTTTCTGGGTGTGGCTGGGAGGGTGTTTCCGGACGCGGTGACCCCCCCGCGTGCTGGGCGTCATCCAATCCTCTGACGGCCTGAAGGGGCCGCGGTGGAGGAAGGAGGAATGGCTCCTGCTCACCTGCCTTCCTGCTTGCTCCAGGACGCCTCTTCTCACCGTCTCTGGACCAAGGTCTGGAATCTACACCGACCTCCCTCAGAGTCGGGTTGACTGACACCGCAGGCCTTCCTGGGTCCCAGATGGCAGATCCCGAGACCTCTCAGCACCTGTCCCCGCAAGAGCCAGCTCCTCACAATAAACACCTTTAAACCCACGTATGGGTGGGACAGAGAGACCCTAAGCATTTCCGCACCTACCTTGAGTGTGTCTGCATCGTCGTTTTGTGACATACATTTCACCTGCAGTAAGTGAAAAGGCCGCCATTCCTGAGACGCAGGCCTGGGCAAAACCAGGGACTCCTAGGTGCCCCGACGCCCCTCCCCAGACAAGGCTCCCTCCCACCCTCGAGGTTTCCTGGGAGCAGCCGTCGAAAGAAGAAAAAAACAGTCCTGATGGGGGCTGAGGGCAGAGGAGGCACAGCCGGCCGTCCTCCAGATTCCCATGCTGCCAACAGCTGCCCTCCGGACGGACAGCTCTGCCAGGGACGGTGCCCAGACAGAGGGCAGTGCGTCTTTCTGGGACTGAACCGACGCCAAGCGTGCATGTCACTGAGCCCATATAACAGAGAACGGCAGGCGAGATACAGGCGTGCACCCCGGAGAGGACAGGCTGAGGACCCTCGACAGGGACAGGAAAACCTGCCGGTCACTGAGAAATGGTTGGAAAAGTAAGCTCTTTGTGATGTGACAGGCGCTGTCTTTGCTTGAGAGATTGGCGCTGCATTTGGGGGCCCCCAAAAGGTGAACAGAGTAGGTGACATATCTGGCACAAGACGTGAGCCCACCTGCATTTCACTGGGGGAATTGAACTTTGTAATTTTGTTTTCCCACTGGGATTCCTGCTGTCAACGCCTTTGGGGGGGGAGAGTGTCTCCGTCACCTGCCTCACAACACGCACCTTTGTGTGTCTGTTGTTGTCATTGTTGTTGTTTTGTTTTGTTGCTGTTGTTGTTGTTGTTTATGAGATGGAGTCTCGCTCTGTCCCCCAGGCTGGAGTGCAGTGGCGCCATTTCGGCTCACTGTAACCTCCGCCTCCGGGGTTCACGCCATTCTCCTGCCTCAGCCTTCTGAGTAGCTGGGACTACAGGCACCCGCCGCTACGCCCGGCTAATTTTTTGTATTTTTAGTAAAGACGGGGTTTCACTGTGTTAGTCAGGCTTGTCTGGATCTCCTGACCTCGTGATCCGCCCGCCTCGGCCTCCCACAGTGCTGGGATTCCAGGCCTGAGCCACCACGCCCGGCCGCGTGTCTGTTTTTTCTGTCTCTGCTGGTTTGCTGGTTCTCCCTTTTGCTGCTGGTTTGTTTTTGTCCCATGAGGGTTTAAAGGGCTACCTTTGGGAGCTAAGCATCCTAAGAGCAAAAGCTCTAACGCCCACGCTGCTCTCTGAAGCCCCTGCCAGGAACAGCCAGGTCTCAGCTGTCAGACGTTTTCCAGCTGTTACTCGTTTTGAGTCTGACACCAGCCCCGGCTTCACTCCGGGAGGCATCTGCCCAGACACCAGAGGAGGTGCGAAGTTCCGGGGAAGCAGCTGGGCCCGGTCCTGACTGGTGGGTTCCGTGCATCCCACCCTCCTCATTGGATGAGTTTTCACTCGCTGAATTCGCGCCAGCGTCCTCAGCACAGGCAGGCGTGGCTGACTTCAGTCCCTTCATGATCAACTTTGCATGTCTAAGTTTCTGGAACAAAGGGCGTGGCATCGATGGGAGATTTCTGTGGCCCTCCAGGGGCAGCTCCCCAGCAAAGCGCCCAGCACCCACATCACAACAGGCTGCACAGGCCGCAGCCTCCGCGCCTCTGCCGCTGGAAGCCCCCAGTCAGGGGTCACATCAAGCTCCTCGAAGGAGTCCCCAGCACCTGTTCATTGCAACCTGAGCCGAGCTCCAGAAGGCACCCTCATCCTCTCCACCTGAAGCAGGTGACGTGTTTGCAGGAAACGAGCCCGCAGGTCTCAGCTGCCTGGTTTTCCTCTCGGGCCCCACTCCTGCCACCCTGTGTTCTTCCCCAGCAAGAGAGAAGAGTGGGGGTCGGGGAAAGAGAAATGCCTCCAAGGCCAAGCAAGGCCAAGCTGAAGAACAAAGTGCCCCGAGGGAGCCAGCCAGGGCTGCAGAAATGGCTCTGCCCACCCCATAGGCCCCGAGGAGCCGGACAGCGGCTTAGGGGCTCGGGCAGCCCCAGAACAGTGGATGCCTCATTCATTCCGAGACCCACTGCCTTGCACCCCGAAACGTGGCCCTGGCTCCCTTGTGTAAACCCCATCCTCAAGCACAGAGCAGGGCCATCTACGGAGACCTGGGGCCAGGCCAGGGCAGGCACAGCCCAGGGACCCAGGCTCCACGCGTCCCAGGGAGAGCTGACCCAGAGCGGGGCTCCCACTGCTGGGTGAAATCGGGAGGAGGGCTCCAGAAAAGGCTGCTGCTGTCGACACTTTCCCTTTGTCATGGACATTCTTTTTTTGTTTGTTTGTTTGTTTGAGACGGAGTCTGTCACCCAGGCTGGAGTGCAGTGGTGCAATCTCACCTCACTGCAACCTCCACCTCCAGGGTTCAAGCGATTCTCCTGCCTCAGCCTCCAGAGTAGCTAGGATTATAGGCACCCACCACCAATCCCTGCTAAGTTTTGTATTTTTACTAGAGACAGGGTTTCACCATGTTGGCCAGGCTGGTCTCTTAACTCCTGAGCTCAAGTGATCTGCCAGCCTTGACCTCCCGAAGTGCTGGGATTACAGGCGTGAGCCACCACGCCCGGCCTTGGACATTCTTGATGGCTGTAGATTGATATTCTAAGGCTGCTGGTGTCCCATAGATGCACGAGTCCAAAATAATTGGAAAGTAAACATTTCATCAGCCTCACTTTAGCATATTACATCAAATAGCAGAGCTGAAGTTTTTCAGTGTAACCTGCCACATTTAACCCCACTGCTGGGTTTACATATTTCAAACCAAAAGGTACCCAATAACCAGGTGTCGAGAGAGGCCAACTGAGCTGGGCACACTGGCTCACACCTGTAGTCCCAACACTTTGGGAGGCTGAGCCAGGAAGAGTGCTTGAGCCCAGGAGCTCAAGACCAGCCTGGGCAACATAGTGAGACCCCATCTCTACAAGATACACAAAAATTAGCCGGGCATGGTGGTGCACACCTATAGTCCCAGCTACTTAGGAAGCTGAGGTGGGACAATCACTTGAGTCCAGGCGGTCAAGGCTGCAGTGAGGGGAGATTGCACCACTGCACTGCAGCCTGGGCGACGGGAGTAAGACCCTGTCTCAAAAACAAGGGATGAACTCACCTGGCACAGAAGCCACAGCCCCATCCAAGAAACGCTCACCTCGCTGGTGGGACCACGGATCACCCGCACTAACACACAGAGAGTTAGAAGTGCATCATTGCTTAGATTTTAAAATGACTAAAAGCCCAAAATGGAATTTGCCCTCCATTTCTACTTCTGCCAACCCAGGAGACTGTTCCAGAAGGTGGAGCCGGTAGAGCGTTTAGGAGCCGGCCAGGAGCCACCTGAGGCCTCAGTCTCAGAGGGCAGCCTCCGCCATCCCCCACGCGCCAGGAAGGCGGGGACCACGATGCTCCAGGCTGAGCCAGCTCCTCTGCCGTCCGGGTGCTGGAGCACAAACTCCTCAACGGGAATGGCATAAGGTGGCTGAGCTCTTCTCCACTTTTTATTTTCCAGAACATGAGTAAAAGCCTCACTCTGAAGAATCCTGGAAGAGTAGCATATGATTCAGGCGGGATAAAGATGTTTTGGGAGAAAAAAATCGAGCATCACGCAAGACACCTGCAGAACGAGGACATGAGGGTTCGCAGAAGCGCCTTGAACAAGTGAGTCGGGGTGTGCAGTGCATCGGGGACCCCTGTGCCTGAGCCGCACTCGCCACCCAGGGCCTCAGCCCCGCCAGCAGTGTGCCATGACACAGCCCTGGCCCTCAGCCCACCATGAAACCCCTCAGCTTCAGGCCTGTGAAAGGAGTCAACCCAGGAGGAAACTGACAGCCATTCACTCACCTTAGTGATCACATTCGGAACAGTAAGTGGGAAATGACAAGACACCACGTTGCTAACCATGAGACCAGAAGCCCAGATCAAATGTCACTATCCAAGCAACACCACACCCCAATGCCCACGGACAATTCACCCACACCCCAACACCCACACCCCCTTCACCCACACCCCAACACACATACCCCCTTCACCCACACCCCAACACACACCCCAACACCCACACCTCCTTCACCCACACCCCAACACCCACACCCACCCACATCCCCTTCACCCACACCCCAACACCCACACCCCCTTCACCCACACCCCAACACCCACACCCACCCACATCCCCTTCACCCACACCCCCTTCACCCACAGCCCAACACCCACACCCCCTTCACCCACACCCCAACACACACCCCAACACCCACACCTCCTTCACCCACACTCCCTTCACCCACAACCCAACACACACACCCCAACACACACACCCCCTTCACCCACATCCCAAAACCCACGTCCTTTCACCCAATCCTTTCACCCACACCCCAACACCCACACCCCCTTCACCCCCACCCCAACACACACACCCCAACACACACACACTCTTCACTTACATCCCAACACACACACCCCCTTCACCCATACCCCAAAACCCACGTCCCTTCATCCAATCCTTTCACCCACACCCCAACACACACACCCCTTCACCCACACTCCAACACACACACCCCAACACACACACCCCCTTCACCCACACTCCCTTCACCCACATCCCAACACACAACCCAACACCCACACCCCCAACACCCACACCCCAACACACACACCCCCTTCACCCACATCCCAACACCCACACCCCCTTCACCCACATTCCCTTCACCCACACTCCCTTCACCCACATCCCAACACACATACCCCAACACCCACACCCCAACACACACACCCCAATACACACCCCCTTCACCCACACCCCCTTCAACCACATCCCAAAACCCATGTCCCTTCACCCAATCCTTTCACCCACACCCTAACATCCACACCCCCTTCACCCATACCCCAACACACACACCCCAACACATACCCTCTTCACCCACATCCCAACACCCACACCCCCTTCACCAACATCCCAAAACCCACTTCCCTTCACCCAATCCTTTCACCCACACCCCAACACACATATCCCCTTCACCCACACCCCCTTCCCCTGCCATCTCCCTGACACTCCGTCCAGTATCACAGGAACTTTTCCAGGAGGAAATGTCTCTGGCTTGTTTTTCTGAGGTCACTGCTCTTGAGTGACGTATCTGTACTTGTGCCCTTCCTCCTTCTAGCAGACATGCTGAGGAAGGCAGATACCAAGCCAGCACGCCTTTCTCTCCTAGGGCCAAGGCCAGGGGGTCTACGGGTGCTGAGTGGGTGACCCTGAGCCGACCCAGGGTGTAACCACTGCTCAGGGACAGCTGGGCGGGGAGCAGAGCTCCTCATTTGCCACAGAGACACTGGCCAGCACACAGCAGGCGCTTCCAGAGGCTCCAGGCAGCCCTCGGTGCTCAGGCCCCGAGCAAGAGAGCCATGGTACCCCTTCAGCAGCCCGAGGTGGTCCCACAGAGCCTGGAGGTACCCCTGCCCACTCACCAGCTACCCAACTACAGACATGGACCCAGCACAGAGCCCAGCACCACGCAGGCACTCAGCAGACGATGATGAAGGAGAGGCCAATCCCACCACCGAGTGCCTGCCCCATGGGCCCTGCCTCATCCCTGCCCTGTGCTTCCCGGACGTGTGCCTGTGTGTGCCTGCGTGTGCCTCCGTGTGCCTCTGCGTGTGCCTGCGTGTGCCATGTGCCCTGGTGTCCTCTGGCCATTGCCTGGGTGCAGGTCCCAGGAGTGGGCTCAGGCCCCGGGACTGTGTGTCTGCGCTGCCTCCTCTGGCCCCTGAGGTGGAGGTTGGTGTCCAAGGCAGGCACCAGGGTTCTCTCAGGGGCTGGTGGAGCCTCCATTTGCACAACCCACCTCCATCCACCACACAGCCCGGTTCTCCCCAGGCCACGAGGCTAACCACTGCTTTTAAGGAGGTCACTCTTAGGGTTCCCATTAGAGAGTAGCCTAACTTTCCTCCCCGCATGAAGCCCAGAGAGCTGAGAGGGTCCCGTGTGCTGGTGTGAGCCCAAGGGCCAGGCCCACCCCAGGAAGCCACCGTGAGGAGCTGGCCCGTGTAGGAGACCGGCCATTCGCAGCCCCTGGCTCGGGACCCCACGGTCCCCTGTGGAGGGACAGGGGCCACTGGTTCCACCCCCATGGGGCCGGCTGTCCTGGCAGCCTCTCTGGGATGGGCGGCCGGCTGTGAGGGCCGAGGACTCCAGGCCCGGAGGCACCAAGTCTGTGGGACCGCAGCAGCTGCTAACATCCTGCCCAGCTGACCCCCTCATGCATGGAACTGTCCTGGGCCCCACCAGTCAGCAGCCATGGCCTGGCAAGGGTGAACGTAGCTGTTGCTCAGGGACCATCACCGTGGGGCCCAGCCATCCGGGCTACACTGCCTGCCACTCAGCAGCACCATCGTCATCTGGGTCCTGGGCATCTGGGACAAGTGTCCTCATGGACACAGCTCACCCTTGGCTGGAGCCGGGCACCCACCCCACTCGCCAGCATCTAAAGCCAAAAGCACTTGAGGCTGAAGGAAGCGGCAGCCGCAGACAGGTGGGGATCTGCCCAGGTCTCAGGGAGCCTGGACCACTTTGACCAGGCCATTCCTGCCGCCAGGTCCGCCCATGCGTGGGGCTGGGATCACAGCATAGCACCGTCCACTGTGGCCAGGCCGGGCAGGTGAGGCAGGCAGGCAAGCAAGAAGGAAGTGGGCACCCACAGGCAGCCGGGCAGGGTGCAGGGAGGCGGGCGGGCCCTAGGCAGCCACAGAGGCCTCCCCGTCCTGCGAGGGCACCTGCCTCTTGGTGAGCACAGCAGAGACAGAGGCTGCAAGTGCTCAAGCTCAGGCACTGTCTCTCTGGGGCTCAGAAGCTTCCAGAAGTGGGGGCCCAGGCTGCTTCCCAGGGAAGGCATTTTTCCTCTCCTGTGAGGAGGGTCCTGAGTGAGACCCCCTGCCGCTGGGCAGCAGCCTGAACCAAGGCCGGCCACGAGATCCCAGGGCCCTGGGAGACCCAGCAAGGTCACAGCTGCCGGCTGGGCAGGGACGCGGTGACACCCCCACCCCCGGCGGGGAGTGTCATACTCCTGCTCTCACAGGTGCCCAGGTGCTGAGAGACACGGGCTTGGCCGTCACTCAGTTCCGAGAGCTTGACTCACAATGCCGAAATTATCGCCCTGCCCCAGGCTCCGCGTGGGATGGGCTGAGCAGCTGGAGGGGAGGAACAAGATGCTGCAGGGCCCAGGGAGGTGCCCAGACAGGGTCCCGGAGGCCGCTGAGTCCCTCCACACCAAGGACAAGATGGCGGCCTGAGGGCCCACGAGCTCCAGACTCTGCATGAGCTTCCGGAGGATCATGGAGAAAGAACACCACGCGTGGGGTCCAAGCATCCACGCCAGAGTTCACAGGATCTTCATCATGGAAATGGCCCGCACCTCGCTGACCCCGTAATAATCCCACCTCGGGGTCCACGCTGCAGCAGAGTCCCAGGGTTCTCTAGCACATCGATGGTGCCCAATAAAACCTAAGTCAATTGGATTGAATGTTTCGTGCTAAATTTATTCCTATCTTTAAGGTTTATACGTAGTAAACACTTGCCATGATGTTACAGACTTGCAACAAGCCATGTAAAGAAACTACTGCATCTCAGGAACTCTTCAGCTGCCTGACCACCTCCGATTTGCAGATTTAAATGCAATTTTATTTCACCTTTGATCAAAATATGTACATAAGTTTCAACTTCAGGACATGCCTTATACTGCATAAAGCTTTGTCCTTTTCCAAAATTCCTTTAATTATTTCATATTTAGTACCTGAGACATCTCAGAAAATTAAATATCCTTATTTTTACACTTGAAAAAGTTCAGGTTTAGAAAGGGCAGCATCTCCCAAGGCCACGAGGGCTGTTGGAGCCAAGATTCACCTCCTGATGCTTAGCATGAGCCCTGGGAGCCCCACTGCAAGCTGCAACCACGCTGGACAGGTCAGAGGAAGGGAGAGGGACCACCACACTGCCCAGAGGCCAGACGGTCAAGAACCTGGGGCGGTCTCCTGGACAGAGGAGGGTGCTGGCTGCAG
Organism: Pongo pygmaeus; assembly: GCF_028885625.2. Classification (NCBI taxonomy): domain Eukaryota; kingdom Metazoa; phylum Chordata; class Mammalia; order Primates; family Hominidae; genus Pongo; species Pongo pygmaeus. The sequence goes on along the minus strand of NC_072384.2, from coordinate 142,595,504 downwards.
CCGAGGCCGGTTCTGACACCTGTACCCACACCCCACACCTTGCGTGCGCTCTTTTATAGCCGCAGGGATCAGCCCTCAGGAACACAGAAGCGCTGGGGCCTCGGCTGGCTGGGGCTGCTGTGGAATCTCACATCATCTCCCCAGTCGTAGATGTTTATGCGATTCGGTTCTGTTTTGTTTGGACCCTCTGGTGAAGTTGTCAAGGCAAGGAAATTAGCCCCAGCTTTGCCAGTCACGGGTAACCCAACAAAGCACTAACCAGAGGATCGCATAGCCAGGTCCCTGCTGTGCCACGTGCAGATTCCACGCAGGCCCACGCCATCTCGAGTGTGCATTTCTGGGGCTGACCATGAACTGCACAGACAGCACATGCAGAAAGAAGGATCGGAACCTGACACAAAGTCTGGGTGCCTGGATGCCTGGCCTGCCAGTCAGTGGGCAGAAGCACAGCCAGGGCCCTCGAAAACACCGGTCACAGGCCAGCACTGGGCCCCACCCTCACCACTGGTGACTCAGGGATTCTCAGGGAGGGAGGGAGGCGATTAACAGCCCTGAAGATAGTTCATGAACAGAAATCACTCGCTAATCTTTGCAAAGCCTCAGGCTGCGGAGGAGTGATTTTATCTGATGATATCCTTAGAACACTATTACTGTCAACACCGTAATAAACTGTGATGTCAGACTGGACTTTTGGGGGCTGGAAGAGCATATTCATGCTGCAATCTTCATCACAGTTTGGCCCTGCAGAACCTTCCAGAACAGCCACCCCCTCCTGCTTGCCTCATGACCCAATTACTCTCCAACAATGCAGTCACCTTTCCATTGACAGCAGAGGTCCCTGCCACAGGGGCAGCGGGCAGTCTGCCAGCCACATCTTCACTCTGTTTTGTCGTTAATCCTCAGGCAAAGCTGGGCCCAGCTCCCAAGGCTGGAAGGCGCCCAGTGCAGAAGAGAGACAGGGAGAGAAGGAGACCAGGGAGGGTAGGAGAGGGGTGAGGGGTAAGGGGAAGAGGGATGGCTGGGCCGGCTTTCCAGGACAGGAGAGGGAAGCCAGCCCCCAGGGCTCTGAGCCCGGAGTCCCTTCTCACACCTGGCCCCTTTGCAATTCACCTGGTATACGGAGGGCATTTCTGAAATCTTTGCTCCAGGAGCTGAATTTCAGTGGAATACCCATTCTTTGTATGAGGCACAGACCAGAGGGGACCTTGGTTGAATACCCAGTAATTACAGGCACTCCCATGATCCACCTGTGAGGCTCGTCAATTTTCTAAAACAGACACCATTGCTCAAGCCTGTTTATTTTTAAAGCACACAATAATGCTCGCTTGCTAGTTTGTTTTTGTCCTGCTAAATCTTTGAAAGGCTTTCCATAACTCCTGTCAAATGTTGCCAAATTCAATGCAGTTGGCATTTAAATATAACTTTGGAATCGTGCACTGTTCCTTTTTCATAACTGACTGCGACTGGGTTGGGAAAGTAGGAGGGCACACTCCTGGCCGAGCTGCTTGGGGCTCCAGGGCTGGGCCACATCCTTTGCTGCTGGTGCCTCAGGTCTAGAATTGGGCCCCAGGATTCCTCATCCAGACAAGCTCTGAGACTCAGAATATTCCCAGTTTTAGAGAAGTGCTACAGTGCAGATCCCAGAAGTCTCCTAACACCTGTCACCAAGCATTTTAATGTTTCTGCGGTAAGACTCAGACACGCTCACGCTCAGTTAGGCACGTGAAGACCCGGGCAGACTCAGTCATCTCAGACCAGGTCCTGCTGCCCAGCAACCCCCGGAGAGCTTCCCGTGCTCCAGAACTGCCGGACTTGGGAGCGGCGGGCGAGGGGCTGAGGAGCTGCCGGTGTGGGCGTGAAGCCGTCAGTCTCCGCCTGTGCCCGCCACAGTGCTTGGCATTCATGAGGTGAGGCCCAGGCAGTGGGCAATGGTGCTTCCTGGCCTGCCCTGGGCACCGCAGCTCCTCCCTGTGGAGGCCGGTCTGATGCCAGGGTCTGGGCTCCAATCACAGAGGTGCTATCAGGAAGTCAGAAACCGAGGCCACAGAACCAATTAAACCAGGAGGTCATCCGCGGATGTATTTGCTACATGCTGTTTCTTTTTTCTCTAGTGCACATCTTTTTAAAATAAAAGCATTTCCCTACAGAGCCAAAATCGAATTATCATACTTAACAAAACATATATCCTTCATATCAGCCAATATCTAGTACATTTTCCAATTTCTCCAGTTGTCCACAATTTCCTCTGAGGGCAGGTTTGTCTAAGGAAGATCAGACGTGGAACCAGTTCTGCCACCTGCCTCTCCGAGGAGGCCGGGTGTCTGGGAAAGGTCCCCGCCGGGCCTGTCGGTGCTGTCCTGGGGGTTTCTTCCCCATCCCCTCTCATTCCTTAGAAATGGAAATCAGCTCCACAGGTTGCCGGATTCATGGTGAACATTTCGGTTGGGACGTATCCAGGGGATGTGAAGCTCCTGCACTTCTCACCAGGAGATATGATCCCTGGGTGACCCTCACTGGGAGGCTGAGGCTGATGCCCACACGAGGGGAGGCTCACAGCCTTCCCTGCCACCGATACCAGACAAGGGTCCTGTCCCCAGCAGCTGCTCACCTCACGGTCTAAACACTCATGGGCTAACGTTGTCCTAGTCCATGATTTCAGTGGTGTTTGGAAAAGTCGATTTTTCTAACTCAGTCACTCATTCACATTTATGGGCCGACATTCCTTTTTGTTGTTTTTTTGAGACAGAGTCTCATTCTGTTGCCCAGGCTGGAGTGCAATGGTGCGATCTCGTCTCACTGCAATCTCTGCCTTCTGGGTTCGAGCAATTCTCCTGCCTCAGCCTCCCAAGTAGCTGGGATTACAGGCATGTGCCACCACACCCGTCTAAAGTTTGTATTTTTAGTAGAGATGGGGTTTCACCATGTTGGTCGGTCTGGTCTCGAACCCCTGACCTCAGTTGATCCACCCACCTCAGCCTCCCTAACACTGTAATCCCAAGTGCTAGGATTATAGGCATGAGACACCACGCCTGACCCAATATTCCTTTTTAAAGGAGGTCTTTCCTCATACCTAGTGCCATTTGGTTATACTGGCATCCTCTTTCTAGCACAAAACAAGATAATGTTCGATTTTTCCCTTTGGCTGCCAATATTCAAAATAAAGAGTTGGTTTAAGATCTGCCTGAGATGAGTTTTTCAGGCTTTCTCTTTTCTTAGAGTGTCATTGTGGATTCATGGATGTAAATGGATTAGATGTATCCGAGTTAACTATGGGCCTCATTCTTTTGGATGCTCAGAGTGTCCCAGATTTCACCAATGCCACCTCTTTCAAACTGGCTCCTTGTCTTCTCGACAGACCCCATTCGTCCTGGAGAGCCCCCTCGCTTTCAGGCACAATGAAATGTTCTAGGACCCTTGTGCACGTTGGCTGTCCCCAACTAGAAATCTGACATTTCTCTATTAGAAACCAGGGTTTGTCTTTATTGTCACAATGTAACATTAAAATTGCCTGTTCTTGAAATACTGGAAATAAGGGGGAAGCTGCAAATAACCCTATCCCTATTAAAGAAATTAAATTTGTACATAAAAACCTTCCCACAAAGAAAACCCCAAGCCTAGAGTAGCAGGAAAAAAAGATTCAGTAGGTACTTATGATAAAATTCTTAGCAAACCAGAAATAATGGGGACCTTCCACAACCTGATTAAATACGTTTATAGAAAACTAACAACTAAAACTAAACTAAAAGTGACCCATACTTAAGGTCACTTTTGACACTTCTGTTCCATACAGTACTGGGGGTGCCAGCCAATGCAATAAGGCAAGAAAAGGAAACAGAGGGCATAAAAATCAGAAAGACAGATGGGGAGAGGGAGGGGGGAAAAAGAGAGGAAGAAAGCCATTATTTGCAAGCATGATTATGTATTGAGAAAACCCTATGTAATCTACAAAACAAACTACTGAAAATGATTCAGTGAATCTAGTCAGGTTGCAGGATATCTGATCAAGTACAAAATTCAATTATCTTCCTATATTTCTATGAACAACTTAAAAATGAAATTGTTAAACAATTCCATATGGAAAGGCATAAAAAGACACCAGACCTGAAGAATAGAAGTAACAGAGCCCCAGCTAGACAGCAGCTGATATCCCCCGAGAGGTTACGTGCACCCATCCCCGGGCAGCTGCCCCGGGTGCCCACCCCCCACCCACCAAGAGCCCTGAAAATCAAGGGTCTGAGCCCAGGGGAGCAGACCCAGCTCATGACAACGAATGTACGAGGCCAAGCGGAAGGCACCTGCTGCTTCTTGCCTCCCAGCCTGACAGATACTTACACGTGGTGGGGCCAGTGAGAGGGGGGATGGGAGGGAAGAGGCAGGGAGTGAGGGGCAGTGAAGGGAAGGGAAGGAGGAAGCAGGTTGGTGGGGGAGGGGGCAGCAAGAGAGAGGATGGGAGGAAGCCGGTTGGGGGGGCAGCAAGAGGGGGGATGGGAGGAAGCCGGTTGGGGGGGACAGTGAGAGGGGGGATGGGAGGAAGCCGGTTGGGGGGACAGTGAGAGGGGGGATGGGAGGAAGCCTGTTGGGGGGACAGTGAGAGGGAGGATGGGAGGAAGCCGGTTGGGGGGGCAGCGAGAGGGAGGATGGGAGGAAGCCGGTTGGGGGGGCAGCAAGAGGGGGGATGGGAGGAAGCAGGCGGGGGGGGGGGCGGGGGCAGTGAGGGGGAGGGGCGGAAGTCCACCCCACCCTCCAGCCTGACCTGAGCTGTGGCTGCCTCTGAGAGGGGAGAAGGGCCGGCCTGCAGGCGATGCGCCCCCTGACGCCCACGGAGTGAGGCCGAGGGCGCCCCCACCTGAATCCCCTCTATGAAGCTTAATGAGCTTAAAGGAGCATCAGAGCGGGGGGAATGGTGGCCCCAAAAGACATGTCCCCCTAGAACCTGCGAGTGGGACCTCATGGAGAAAGGGTCTTTACTAATGTAATTAAGTTTAGGTTCTCCAGATAGCATCGTGGTGGATTAGAGTGGTCCCTGCATCCAATGACAGGTGCCGTTATAAAGGAGAGAACGCAGGGAGACGGATGCCGCGTGAAGAAGAACAGAGCCAGAGTGACGCATCCACAAGCAGAGGAGCACGAAGATGCAGCGAGCCCCAGCACGGCGGAGAGAGGCAGGAAACGCATCCCCCTTGGAGCCACCCCCGCCTCCCCCTCAGAGCCCCCGCCTCCCCCCTCACAGCCCCCGCCTCCCCCCTCACAGCCCCCACACATCCCCCCTCACAGCCCCCGCCTCCCCCCTCAGAGCCCCCGCCTCCCCCCTCACAGCCCCCGCCTCCCCCCTCACAGCCCCCGCCTCCCCCCTCACAGCCCCCGCCTCCCCCCTCACAGCCCCCACACATCCCCCCTCAGAGCCCCCGCCTCCCCCCTCAGAGCCACCACCTCCCCCCTCAGAGCCCCCACCTCCCCCCTCACAGCCCCCGCCTCCCCCCTCAGAGCCCCCGCCTCCCCCCTCAGAGCCACCACCTCCCCCCTCAGAGCCCCCACCTCCCCCCTCACAGCCCCCGCCTCCCCCCTCAGAGCCCCCGCCTCCCCCCTCAGAGCCCCCGCCTCCCCCCTCACAGCCCCCGCCTCCCCCCTCACAGCCCCCGCCTCCCCCCTCACAGCCCCCGCCTCCCCCCTCACAGCCCCCACACATCCCCCCTCAGAGCCCCCGCCTCCCCCCTCACAGCCCCTGCCTCCCCCCTCACAGCCCCCGCCTCCCCCCTCACAGCCCCCGCCTCCCCCCTCACAGCCCCCACACATCCCCCCTCAGAGCCCCCGCCTCCCCCCTCACAGCCCCCACACATCCCCCCTCAGAGCCCCCGCCTCCCCCCTCACAGCCCCCGCCTCCCCCCTCAGAGCCCCCGCCTCCCCCCTCACAGCCCCCGCCTCCCCCCTCACAGCCCCCGCCTCCCCCCTCACAGCCCCCACCTCCCCCCTCACAGCCCCCACCTCCCCCCTCAGAGCCACCACCTCCCCCCTCAGAGCCCCCGCCTCCCCCCTCACAGCCCCCGCCTCCCCCCTCAGAGCCCCCGCCTCCCCCCTCACAGCCCCCGCCTCCCCCCTCACAGCCCCCGCCTCCCCCCTCACAGCCCCCGCCTCCCCCCTCACAGCCCCCACCTCCCCCCTCAGAGCCACCGCCTCCCCCCTCAGAGCCCCCGCCTCCCCCCTCAGAGCCCCCGCCTCCCCCCTCACAGCCCCCGCCTCCCCCCTCACAGCCCCCGCCTCCCCCCTCACAGCCCCCGCCTCCCCCCTCAGAGCCCCCACCTCCCCCCTCACAGCCCCCGCCTCCCCCCTCACAGCCCCCGCCTCCCCCCTCAGAGCCCCCACACATCCCCCCTCACAGCCCCCACCTCTCCCCTCACAGCCCCCGCCTCCCCCCTCAGAGCCCCCACACATCCCCCCTCAGAGCCCCCCATCCCCCTCACAGCCCCCACACATCCCCCCTCACAGCCCCCACACATCCCCCCTCACAGCCCCCACCTCCTCCCTCACAGCCCCCACACATCCCCCCTCAGAGCCCCCGCCTCCCCACTCAGAGCCCCCACACATCCCCCCTCAGAGCCCCCCATCCCCCTCACAGCCCCCGCCTCCCCCCTCACAGCCCCCACACATCCCCCCTCAGAGCCCCCCATCCCCCTCACAGCCCCCACACATCCCCCCTCACAGCCCCCACACATCCCCCCTCACAGCCCCCACCTCCCCACTCAGAGCCCCCACACATCCCCCCTCAGAGCCCCCCATCCCCCTCACAGCCCCCGCCTCCCCCCTCACAGCCCCCACACATCCCCCCTCACAGCCCCCACCTCCCCCCTCAGAGCCCCCGCCTCCCCCCTCAGAGCCCCCACACATCCCCCCTCAGAGCCCCCCATCCCCCTCACAGCCCCCACACATCCCCCCTCACAGCCCCCACACATCCCCCCTCACAGCCCCCGCCTCTGCCTCCCCCTCACAGCCCCCACACATCCCCCCTCACAGCCCCCACACATCCCCCCTCACAGCCCCCGCCTCTGCCTCCCCCTCACAGCCCCCACACATCCCCCCTCACAGCCCCCGCCTCCCCCCTCACAGCCCCCACACATCCCCCCTCACAGCCCCCACCTCCCCCCTCACAGCCCCCGCCTCCCCCCTCACAGCCCCCACACATCCCCCCTCACAGCCCCCGCCTCCCCCCTCACAGCCCCCGCCTCCCCCCTCACAGCCCCCACACATCCCCCCTCACAGCCCCCGCCTCCCCCCTCACAGCCCCCACACATCCCCCCTCACAGCCCCCGCCTCCCCCCTCACAGCCCCCGCCTCCCCCCTCACAGCCCCCACACATCCCCCCTCAGAGCCCCCCGCCTCCCCCCTCAGAGCCCCCGCCTCCCCCCTCAGAGGTCCCCACCTCCCCCTCAGAGCCCCCTGCCTCTCTCTTCAGAGCCCCCCGCCTCCCCCTCAGAGCCCCCCATCCCCCTCAGAGCTCCCCACGCCTCCCCCTCAGAGCCCCCCATCCCCCTCAGAGCTCCCCACGCCTCCCCCTCAGAGCCCCCTGCCTCCCCCTCAGAGCCCCCCTACATCCCCCTCAGAGCCCCCCATCCCCCTCGGAGCCCCCACACATCCCCCTCGGAGCCCCCACACATCCCCCTCAGAGCCCCCACACATCCCCCTCAGAGACCCCACCTCCCCCCTCAGAGCCCCCCGCCTCTGCCTCCCCCTCAGAGCCCCCCGCCTCCCCCTCAGAGCCCCCCACGCCTCCCCCTCAAAGACCCCGCCTCTCCATCAGAGCCTCCCCACATCCTCCTCGGAGCCCCCCGCCTCCCCCTCGGAGACCCCCCACATGCCCCTCAGAGCCCCCCATCCCCCTCGGAGCCCCCCCACATCCTCCTCAGAGCCCCCCGCCTCCCCCTCAGAGCCCTCACATCCCCCTCAGAGCCACCGCATCCCACTGAGAGCCTCCGGAGGGAACCGACCCCATCACCACTTTGTTTCAGACTTCTGGTCTCCAGAACCGTGAGACAGCCAGTATCCGCTGTTTTGAGCCATCCGGTTTGTGGTACCTTGTTAACCTTCTTCTATAACCCTAAAAAGCAAATACCAGCATCCACTATTTTAGATTTTTAAACCAGGATTATAAATAACCACAGAAACACAGGGAAAGGCGTGATTATCCAGTTTTCTCGGGCAGTCACTCCGAAGAGGAAATGTTGGAGTGGAATTTGCACAACAGAAGTGGGTTACTGAAGGGCATTGAGGCAGCCTCCTTGGGGGCCGCAGGGGGTCGGGTGGGTGGGGGTGAGGGGCAAATGGCAGAGAGAGAGAGAGAGAGGTGGGCCCTGCCTGCATCCTCCACTTCAGGGGTTTGCCTTGGCCACACAGCTAGTTCTAGCCAAGAAACGTGGGCAGGGGTGACGCGGTCCACTCCTAGCCCTGGCTCATAAGACCCTCGCAACAGCCTCCTCACTTTCCTCGCCGGCCGTGTACTGAACGGAGAGGACGCCAAAACAGAGGAGGGCAGCACCACAGGTGGAAGGGGCTGCTGGATCCCTGAGTGACAGTGTGGAGCCGAGCTCCCTGAGGACTTGCATCACAGCACAGCAGTGCTAAGATATGAGGTGTGCCTCACGGATGCACCTGCTGTGTGCATGGGCCTGGGCCTGGACAGCATCCTACAGAGATCACGAAGCCTCAAAAATGTCCTCACTGGGGCCACAAAGAGATCAACACTGGGCCTCAGGAAGAGCGGTGGTGCAGGTGCGGGGGATGCGTTGCTGTGGGCACAGATCTGCCACACCGGGAAGGGCAGGGAGGCCACTGAAGCAGCCCAGGCAGGTCTGGATCCCGAGAAGCAGCCTCTGGCAGGGGCTGTGGAGACCAGAGGAGGCTCCCTGATGCCTCCTCTTTGAAAGACGCTCTGCACCCATGTATTTGTGCTTAATAAGACCCACTTGTTGCACACAAGCTGGCACAGCTCATAATTCAGGGGCAATGGAATTGGAAGGACATTTCAGAAAATCTGTAAACAAAAGCAATTATTTTGTGCAGAGGAAAGAAAACACAACCAGCCATTTTTCCTCATTCTCTGCAGTGTCCGTGAGTGTGGCAGCCAAGCCTCAAATGTACTTGCTTCTCGGATTCAGCTCAACCCCCTCCATCAACACAACCACCACAAAACTTGGTATTTTTCCCCTACAAACTTTGCCCAATTTTCCCCTTTCCATCTGAAAAACAAGACTCCAGGCCACATTCACTATGAGATTACTTAATGACTCTCTGTTGGCCCCAAGGTCTTCCACCTGCCCCCACCTCACTCCCCAAGGAGGAGGCCTGATAAACTCATTCATAGCGAGGCAGACGACACGGTGATGCAGAAGAACATAAAAGCTGACGCTGGTGCTTTGCCAGGTCCCTGGAGACTGAGGCTACAGGGCCAATGTGCAGTGAAGGGTTCTGGGGTTCCAAAAGCCTTGGGGGGCTTCTGTGGCACAGCCCCTGTGGAGACTCAGGCACCTTCCTGGAGGCAGACCCAGAGCAAAGCTCTGCCTTAATCCTCCAAGATCTTTCTCAGGCCAACTCCAGTTCAACAGGGGACCTGACTTCTAGTTCACGGGGTTGTCCTGAGTGTTACAGAGAATGTGAATGTGAAAGAGAGGTGGAGTGCACACATGCAACTAGCATGCCCTGCACCCCGCAGCAGCCAGGTCTGTGCAGAGAAGCCTGGAGGACAACGTGGCTGGCATGGGCTGCTCCCAAGATAATGGACAGATGGACTGGAGCCAGGACCCTCACAGAGTATTTAGGGGGGCATTGGCTGCATGGATAGCAGCTCTTCCAATACGACTCGGAGGCTTCATTTCTGCCTCACGTGCGGTTTTGTTGCATCTCTATGAAGGTCCTCTCATTAAAGACCAGCACCCGCGTAACCCGTCCACAGCCTGCAGCCCTGCACAGAGGCTCAGACTCCTCCAAACCCCGGATGCTCCCCACCACCCCAGCTCCCACCTGCTGCTGTGAGCAGTTAAACCACTCAAACTTCATTTACAGGATTATCCAGCTGAACACCCAGGCTGTGCTGCTTAAGGGCTGAAGCCTTGAAAGACACACTCAAAATTACAGCCTCAGAAAGCACGCATTGTGGGGAAAGGCACTCAATAGAACGTGCTGAGTGGTGCAATCCACCCTGGGGCCCCCAGAGGAGTTTGCATTTCTCTCCCCGTGAGCTCTTTAATGGTGCACGCACAGCAACACCTCACCCACCCAGCACGGAGGGGCTAACTGATTGGATGTCTCTGCAGCACATGCTGCTGGCGCCATGGCTCACAGCAACTCCACGTTTACACTCGCAGCCTGTTTCTCTGCTGTTGGAGCTCTGGCGGGCTGCAGGTTTCACTGCCACAACATGCGGGACCCAGTGTCCACCTGCCACCTCCCCGCCTGGGGCGCCTCTGGGCTGCTAGACTGGTAAGAGGTCACCCCTGCCATGACAGGGTAGCCAGTGCTGGCCCTGCGTTCCTCCAGCAAATGGCTGTGAAACTGGACAAATACAGGGCCACTGTGATGGAGCCAACTGTGAGCCATGCTTCCCACCCTCCCCCTCCCCCTCTGCCACCATAGGAAGCGGAGCTCGGGGGGAAACAAGGGCAGCAGTGAGAGGAGGGCACAGCACCAGGGCTGGGGTTGGCCTGAGGCAACAGAAAAGGAGCTGTGTGGGGGCCGGACAGGGGAGATGGGGAGGAAAATTACCATGGCTCACAGCGGCCTCGACCTCCTGGGCTCCATGGATCCCCCTGCCTCAGCCTCCCGAGCAGCTGAAACTACAGGTGCGCACCACCACGCCCAGCTAGTTTCTTCTTTTTAATAGACGAGTTATCACTGTGTTTCTGAAAGCAGTCTCGAACTCCTGAGTTCAAGCAGTCCTCCTGCCTCTGCCTCCTAAAATTTGGGCATCACAAACATGAGCCACCACACCCAACTGACAGTTAATTTCTTAAAAAGTTAACTTTAATTTATTCAAAAGATTGTCTAAAGCAAAAATAGCATTGTGTTACGGAGTTTGTAATGTAGGTAGAAGTTAAACATATGGCAACTATAACAGGAAAAACAGGGTTAGAGGAATTACACTGTTACAAGTTTCCCACATTTTGTGTGATGTGAATAGGCTGATAAATTAAGGATTCATTTTGTCTTTAGAATAACTACTAAAAATGGTAATACCAAGAGGCACAGCTAAAAGGCCAACAGAGGTGTAAAACAAAGTACTAAAAAATTTCAATTAACCCAGAAAAGGCAGGAATGGATGAACAAAGGAACAAAAAAATGACAAATAAAAAACAAATGATAAGACACTTAGAAAACAAGTAGCAAGATAGAGGATCTACAGCAACCTCATCAATCATTACAGGAATTGCAAATGGAGAAACTCCACGTGCAAAGCAGGGATTGTCACCAAGACCCAACTCCATCTACAGACACCCACTTAAGATACAAAGACAGTTTTCCTTTCGGCCGGAACCGCCATCTTCCAGTAATTCGCCAAAATGACGAACACAAAGGGAAAGAGGAGAGGCACCCAATATATGTTCTCTAGGCCTTTTAGAAAACATGGAGTTGTTCCTTTGGCCACATATATGCGAATCTATAAGAAAGGTAATATTGTAGACATCAAGGGAATGGGTACTGTTCAAAAAGGAATGCCCCACAAGTGTTACCATGGCAAAACTGGAAGAGTCTACAATGTTACCCAGCATGCTGTTGGCATTGTTGTAAACAAACAAGTTAAGGGCAAGATTCTTTCCAAGAGAATTAATGTGCGTATTGAGCACATTAAGCACTCTAAGAGCCGAGATAGCTTCCTGAAACGCATGAAGGAAAATGATCAGAAAAAGAAAGAAGCCAAAGAAAAAGGTACCTGGGTTCAACTAAAGCGCCAGCCTGCTCCACCCAGAGAAGCACACTTTGTGAGAACCAAGGGGAAGGAGCCTGAGCTGCTGGAACCTATTCCCTATGAATTCATGGCATAATAGGTGTTAAAAAATAATAATAATAAAGGACCTCTGGGCTATTAAAAAAAAAAATACAAAGACAGGTTGGGTGTCTAAAGGATAGAAAAAGATCCACAGTGGGGCCAGGAGTGGTCCCAGCATTGTGGGAGGAACAAGAGTGAGGATCACTTGAGTCTAAGAGTTTGACCTGTAATCCCAGCACTTTGGGAGGCTGAGGCAGGCAGATCACCTGAGGTCAAGAGTTTGAGACCAGCCTGGCCAACACGGTGAAACCCTGTCTCTACTAAAAATACAAAAAAAATTAGCCAGGCACTGTGGTAAGTGCCTGTAATCCCAGCTACTAGAGAGGCTGAGGCAGGAGAATTGCTTGAACCCAGGAGGCAGAGGTTGCAGTGAGCCGATATCGCACCACTGCACTCCAGCCTGGGCAACAAGAGTGAAACTCTGTCTCAAAAAAAAAAAAAAGGAGTTTGAAAAATACAAAAAAAATTAGCCTGGTGTGGTGGTGCGTCCCTGTGGTCTCAGCTACTCTGGAGGCTGAGGTGGAAGGATCACTTGAGCCCAGGAGGTCGAGGCTGTGGCGAGCCAAGATTGCGCCACTGCACCCCAGCCCGGGCAGCACAGTGAGACCCTGTCTCAAAAAAAAAAACCACAAAGGAAAAAAGTGGCCGGGCACGGTGGCTCATGCCTGTAATCCCGGCACTTTGGGAGGCCAAGGCGGGCAGATCACAACGTCAGGATATCAAGACCATCCTGGCTAACACGGTGAAACCCCGTCTCTACTAAAAAAATACAAAAAAATTAGCCAGGCATGGTGGCGAGTGCCTGTGGTCCCAGCTACTCGGGAGGCTGAGGCAGGAGAATGGCGTGAACCCGGGAGGCGGAGCTTGCAGCGAGCCGAGATCGCGCCACTGCACTCCAGCCTGGGCGATGGAGAGAGACTCCGTCTCAAAAAGAAAAAAAAAAAGAAAAAAGAATAGAAAAAGGAAAAGATACACAGCGCCAATTCTATGCATAAGAAAGCAGCCCTGGGACACTCACATTAGACCAGGTAGCACCCCTGAAGATAAAGAGGGACATTCCATGATGACACCACGGTCAGCCACTGTCAGGATCACAGAAAAATCCTAAATGCCTAAAAAGATAATAACAGTTTCAAAACACACAAAGTAAAAACGGACAGAACTGAAAGAATAGAGAAATTCACTGTCCTAGTTGGAGATGTAACAGCTCTCTCAGGACTGCAAGCACAGCAGACGGGACAGGAAGGATTCGCGGGTTTAAAGAGCACGTCAACCAGCTGCACCTCATTAACTCTTGGAGAGCATCCCACCCCACAGCTGCAGAACACACGTAATTTTTGAGTGTATACGGAGCATTTACGAAGATAGGGCTTATGTTAAACAGTAAGAATAAGTCTCCGTAATTTTAAAAAGTGAGATCCTGCAGTTTGTTCCTTGATCAAAATGGAATTAAATCAGTGATAGCAAGATCCCTTTTAGACTCTCCACATATTTGGAAAGTGGGCAATACTCTTCTAAATATGCTTCTCAGAATAGGGGGTTCAAAAATAAATGCATAAATAAAGAGATTCTCCTAAATAAATCATGCGTCAAAGAAGAAATCCAAAGAAAATTAGCACTTATTTCAAATATCCATCAAAATATTACAAAAAATTGTAGCATAGTCTTAGAGGAAGATTTGTGACTTTAAATACTGACATTTCCACAAGGAAGGTACACAGTGATCAATACACTCATGAAAGGGTGTTCAACTCACCCGTCACAAGGAAATGCAAACGAACGCCTCACTGAGATCTGCCAAACTTCTGGTGCCGACTGTGACCTGGTCGCGCCTGCGGGGAGCAGAGGCGAGAAGGAGACTGGGGGTGAGGCCCACGTATCCCAGGCAGGGGGACAGAGGCCAGAAGAAAGTGGGTGGGGGTGAGATCCACATGTCCCAGGCAGGGACAGAGAGGAGGGAGAACAGGACAGCAGCATCTGCTTCCAGCCACGTCACGTGTTTGGAGAGGCGGTGTCACCTCAATGTGAGGAATGGCCACTCAGGACACGTCTGGACTTCCTCCCACCCACCTATCACCAGGGATCAGAATCCCGGCCCCGGGGACCCTCAACTCATAAACATCTTGGGCCTACAGCACCACCGAGCATGCCACAGCCTTGGCCTGGGACTGCTTCAGAGACACTGCACGGAGGGCTTCTCACTTCCCCGGCCGGGAGCCACCCAGGGAGGCCCCAGCTGCATCTGTCCCACCTTTCAGACCGAGCCAGCCAGAGGCGCCCAGAAAGACTATGCCAGGCCTCAGCTGTGTTGAAACCCAGGTTGGGGACAGTGGCAGGACCTGTGCCAGCGTCTGCCCTTGCTCCTGGCTGGATTCAGTTACTTGGCTGGGCCCCAGTGAAGGCGCAGAGGAAAGGGAAGGAAGCCCACAGCAGAGCCAGCACACCTGTGGCCCCGCCCCGGCCCAGCCCCCATCACACGTGGCCACACCCCCTGCCCAGCCCCCTCACATGTGGCCCCACCTCCGATCAGCCCCCTTCCACGTGGTCACGCCCCCTGTTCAGCCTCCTCGCACATGACCACGCCCCCGTCCAGCCCCCGCACACACGGCCTCTCCTCTTGCCCAGCCCCTCACACACGTGACCACGCCCCTTGTGTCTCCTCGCTCGTGGCCACGCCCCCTGCACGGCCCCCTCACGCATGACCACGCCCCTGTCCAGCCCCCTCACACTCGTGGCCACGCCCCTACCCGGCCCCCTCACACGTATGGCCACGCCCCTGCTCAGCGCCCTCACGCGCATGGACACCCCCCTGTCCAGCCCCCTAACGCGTGCTGCCCCCCGTGCCCACCCAGAGCGGCCTCCTCCGCACCAGGGCTGACCCAGTGTGGGGTCCAGGTGGGCTCTGGGAGGCCCCCGGGCAGAGCTGTGCCCCGCGTCACTGAGGATGCACAGAGAAAAAGGAAGGGGCGGAAGAAGCCGAAACCCGACCAGCGCTGCCTGGGCGTGGCAAGCCCGCCAGTCTTCCCGCCCGCTCATCTGCTTTCCCTTCCTCTATAATAAATGTGGCGCCTGGAGTGTGTGACTTTCATGATTTTCTTTTAGAAGAAACATAACGCAGTCCTCTGTCCCGCCCCTCCTGCCAGGAATGGTCATGGGGGCCTAGTTAACCCCATGCGTGCGGAGGTCTACCTTGGAGCCCAGTGCCGACACAGGTCAGGGCAGTGTTAGCCACTGCTGAATGACTCCTGTTGTGTGCAAAATTGTTTTGACTTTTAAAGACTACACACAGCCCATTCTGCCATTATTTAGGGTGAATTATACTGCTAGGTCACAAGGAGAAGACGTGGCTCCTCTTGATGCTGAGGGAGGCCTGGAAGTCATTGCTCGGAGCATGGGAAGAGGGCTCCCCGAGGCAGAGCCTCCCAGGGGACACAGGCGGCCCAGCAATGACCTGGGAGGTGGGCACAGGTGTGCGGGGTCCCTCGGGGCCCACCATAAGGCCCCACAGCAGGCCCTAACCTCCCCCGTGTGTCCTAAGACAGTTCAATTTGCATTGGCAATGGTCATTTCACTACTTCTGACCTGAAAGCGAGGTATATGTTTGGGGGTAACACGAGGCTCCCAAAGGGGTGCTTATAGGGCGCCTTTTCTTATAAAACTTCCATCGAAATGAGCCGCACCCCGAGGGGTAGCCCACGTGCTGACCCCTGGAGGGACTCTCCCAAGGCTGAGGGTCTTCCCCAGGTGCTTCACCCGGGCTCCTCCAAGTGTGGGGTGGCCTTCAGTCTGCTGAGAAAAGGATGTGGGGTGTCTGGCAGTCACTCTGCACTGGATTTGCAGGAACCTCTGCTGCCTCCCTGGTGCCCCTTGATCGGCGCTGGGTCTAGGAACCAGCTCTGGGTTGGAACTGGACTTGAAAAGGTCATTTTCTGCCTTGCACCCACCAAGGCCACCTGGGGCTGTGGAGCAAGGAAACCCCTGTCACTGTCCTCAGATGTTGGCCCGAGGGCACCCTCAGTCTCCCTGAGTTCAAATCACCTTTTCTTCCCAAATGACCCCAGCAGCCTAGGCCAGCCCCAGCTGGAAAGACTGCTCCCCTCTCCCCTCCCCTCTGCTCCCTGCCCTCTCTTCCCCTCCCCTCCCTTCCTTTCTTCTGCTGGCAGAAGTCCTGTGCCAATCCCACATCCACATCCCTCACTGCACTCCTGGATCACACCTGGACAGACACAGAACTAGTCCTGGGAGTGATCCCAGGGCCAGGACCCTAGTAATGAGTTATCTAAATGTCTCTGGGTGTCTGGAATTGGTTCTCTGCTCCAACTAGCTTTAAAGGCATTCACTCTCTGTTCCCAGGGGTACCAGGGTGCTAGTTGCCCACAGGAGTAGCATACAGGCACTCAGATTGCCACCTGCAGACATCTGTAATCAAATGCCCATAGGATGCCTGGCCCTGGGCATCAAAGGAAAAATTTAGGAGTGTAGCTGGGTGGGCGGATGCTTTAAGTGTGCTGGAGAACTTGGGGAAAAAGAGAAAGCCCTCCAATTTAGCCCCCAAAGTCCCAGGCAAACAGGGACACTTGTCATAACAGGTGGAGACATTCCCCAAAGGCTGGGAGGCAGAGTGGAGGCATCGCCAGGACCCCAGCCCTCTGCTGCCTCTCCTGTACAGAGGTGCAAAGTCCCAGGCCCCAGAAGGAAAGGGAAGGAGATCCCCGAACCTCTGCTCCAGCTAGGACCTCACTGAGGCCCAGGTGGTGTGACCCTCCACCTACCAGCCAGCCCGGGGCCCGGATCACCATGTGGCCACTCCTCCTGGGGACTTCCCTGGCCTCCTGCTCCCCTCGCCAAAGCTGCAGGTAAAGCAGCTCCAGCCCACCCTAGCTAGCCATTGTCCAAGGCCAAGGCCTGCCTGTCCACCTGAACACCCAGGGTCCAGGGTAACCAACCTGATCCTAACCCAACCCTGCAACAGGTAGCTACATAAATCAGCACAGACCCCAGACATTTAGAGCGGCATTCGCTTTATCCACCACAGGGTGATGGGAGCTGCTGTCAGAGTTCTCGCCAGACCCTCCCAAGGAACCCCAAGCCTGTGCTCAGCCTCACATGCTCTGGGTGGACTTGGTTTCAGCGGGAACCACATCTGACCCTGGATGAGCTGACCCCCATCACTAGGAAATGTACCTTAACTCAGAAAATTATTCACACTTTGAGTCCCCTCAACTTTGGCTGAACTAATAGCAATTACATTAAAAATGTGTCTGCCCTTCATCTTCTTTGACTTTGATATTAAATATCTCTACTAATAATTCAGTTGCCTAAAGTCGTTACTGCTACCTCATATTTAATTAGGCCCAACCTGGCCACTCAAACCATATAGGAGACTCAGGCGAGAGCTCAGATGTAGGCTCAGGCTAAAGTTCCAATGTGGATTCAGGTGTGGGCCCAGATGCAGCCTCAGGTGTAGGCTCAGGTGAGGGCTCAGGTGCAGCCTCAGATGAGAGCTCAGGTGTGGGCTCAGGTGCAGCCTCAGATGAGGGCTCAGGGGAGGGCTCAGGTGCAGGTTCTAGTGAGGGCTCAGGTTAAGGTTCCTGTGTGGGCTCAGGTGCAGCCTCAGATGACAGCTCAGGTGTGGGTTCAGGTGCAGCCTCAGGTATAGGCTCAGGGGAGGGCTCAGGTGCAGGTTCCAGTGAGGGCTCAGGTTAAGGCTCCCGTGTGGGCTCAGGTGCAGCCTCAGATGAGGGCTCAGGTGTGGGCTCAAGGTGCGAGTTCAGCTTGCTGCCTGGCATGTGAACCCCAGGCCTACCCTTGGCTTTTGAGCTGGTGTCTGTGCCTGGGCTTTCCCGCGACCATGGCGGTGCGTTCAGCACTCACAGTACCGCATTTGCCTTCACAGCGGTGAGCCGCACGCCGGTGAGTGCACGCATTGCCTTAGCTCCCATTTTTACTAGTGAATGTAACAATTAATTAAATAAATACAATTACTAATGAAACCAATGGTAACAATGCTGATGATGGGTAGTCTGTTAGTTTTAACAACTCATCTGATTAAGCCGAGAAGCAGTTCAACAGCAATGAGGACAAGGAAACGGCCCCAGAGATCCACGCCCTCCCAGGCCTCCCTCGACAACAGGGTCTGCTCTTTCCCCACAGCGGCCACACGGGGGCGCCGCAGGACAGCGCGGAGTGGGCCGGGAGAGAGAGGGGAGCGAGGAGGGGGATGGGGTCGGGGGGCGGCCAGGAGAGGGAGGGGAGCAGAGAGAGGGACAGGGTGGGGGGAGCCGGAAGAGGAAGGGGAGGGGAAGAGAGAAAGAGGGGCGCTGGACAGGTACAGGAGGAGGGGAGAGGGACGGGGAGGGGGCTGGGAGGACCGAGAAAGGAGGGTCGGGGGAGGGGTAGGAAAGAAAGACCGGGAAGGGGGTGGGAAGGGGGTGGGGAGTGAGGAGCATGGCGGGTGGGGGGCGAAGGGCGGGGTAGGGGCCCTGGGGAGGTCGGGGAGGTGGGTGGGGGGCAGTTGAGGTCAAGCAGGCCAGGGAGCTGAGCGGTGGCCGGGGAGCTGGGGGATCCCGGGTACCTTTGGAAGCCCTGAGGGGGTTCTTCTAGGACAGGCGGGCACCTGCAGCCTTCAGGGCCCCTTGGCAGGGTGCGGAAGGACCCCGAGGGCAGGAGTGTCGGGCAGCCCCGAGGCAGACAAAAGGAAGCCCCTTGCGACAGGTGGGGGTCTCCCACCGTTGCTGAGGCTGCCCCCCCACCCCCAGGGCCTGCAGGGAAGGGGGTCCCAGGTGACAAGTCGTGTCCTGTGTCCCGACAGGGTCAGATGCTGGGAGCTGCCCGACGGCAGGGGTGGGCTGGGAGCCAACCTGAAGGCTGAGCTGGGTGGGTTGTAGCGAAGGTGCCAGCCTTCCCTTCTTCCTCTTAGGTGGCCACATTTTAGTAGCCATGCGACCAAGCGAGGTCACTGCAGGGTGGCCCCTCTTGTGATCATATGGGGACACCTGTGCACAGGCTCCTGGGGTGGGTGGCGCTGAAGGCAGGGGCGTGGATCCAGAACACAGAGCCTCCCTGCGCCCTCCCTGCCCTGGACCCCAGAACTCACCTACCCTCTGGGCCCCAGCAAGCTCCCAGCCAGAGGTGGCCTGGCAGGCGATGGGAGAAGGGCAAGGTCAGGGCCTTGTGCCCCCTGCCTGGGGCCCCAGGTGCTGCTGTGATTCCCCTGCCCACAGCCCCTGAGACCACCGCCCCATAGTGCTGGGCAGAAGGGGTGGGGAGGGGCACCTGCTGTCGGCCTGAGGCGGCCAAGCTGCCCACCCAGGAGGCTCCCCAGAGCCCCTGCCCCACTAGAGGAAAGCAGATTCCCAAAACCCATCCCAGGACGAGGTTGGCTTGGGCCCTCTGAGTCAGCGTGTGGGGCTCCTGCCACCCTGCAGTTGTGCCCCTGGGGCCCTGGATTCCAGTTTCTCCTGGGACCCCTGTCCCTGCAGTTGGGCCCCAAGGCCTGGATTCAGGTTTCTCCTGGGACCCTCGTCCCTGCAGTTGGGCCCCTGAGACCTGGATTGGGGTTTCTCCTGGACCCTCATCCCTGCAGTTGGGCCCTGAAGCCCTGGATTCAGGTTTCCCCTGTGTGCGCCCAGGCACCAAGGCAAGAAACCGAGGACATGAGCTGTTCCAGTATAATAAAATATAAAACAAGAATAGTTATACCAGATATAGATCTTAGATATGATTATATATTAATATCATTAATCATTAGTTGGTAGTAATTACTCTTTATTCCAATATTATAATAATCCTTGCTCTATAATCATAGCTTAGGAAAAACCAGGCCATACAGAGATAGGAGCTGAGGGGACATAGTGAGGAGTGACCAGAAGACAAGAGTGCGAGCCTTCTGTTATGCCCAGACAGGGCCACCAGAGGGCTCCTTGGTCTAGCGGTGACGCCAGCGTCTGGGAAGACGCCCGTTACCTAGCGGACTGTGGTCTAGCGGTAGCAAAAAGTGTCAAGGAACAACACCCGCTACTTAGCAGACCAGGAAAGGAAGTCTCCTTTTCCCAGGGGGAGTTTAGAGAAGACTCTGCGCCACCACCTCTTATGGAGGGCCTAACATTAGTCAGGCTTGCCCGCAGTTATCCGGAGGCCTAACCATCTCCCTGTGATGCTGTGCTTCAGTGGTCACGCTCCTAGTCCGCCCTCATGTTCCATCCTGTACACCTGGCTCTGCCTTCTAGATAGCAGTAGCAAATTGGTGAAAGTACTAAAAGTCTCTGATATGCAGAAATAATGGCATAAGCTATCTTTCTCTTTGTCTCCTCTCTCTCTCTGCCTCGGCTGCCAGGCAGGGAAGGGCCCCCGTCCAGTGGACACATGACCCACGTGACCTTACCTATCACTGGAGATGACTCACACTCTTTACCCTGCCCCTTCTGCCTTGTATCCAATAAATAACAGCGCAGCCAGACATTTGGGGCCACTACCGGTCTCCACGCATTGGTGGTAATGGTCCCCCGGGCCTAGCTGCCTTTTATTTTATCTCTTTGTCTTGTGTCTTTATTTCTACACTCTCTCGTCTCCGCACACAGGGAGAAGCCCACCGACCTTGTGGAGCTGGTCCCTGCACCCCCTGGGACCCTCGTCCCTGCAGTTGGGCCCCCGAGGCCCTGGATTGGGGTTTCTCCTGGGACCCTCGTCCCTGCAGTTGGGCCCCCGAGGCCCTGGATTGGGGTTTCTCCTGGGACCCCTGTCCCTGCAGTTGGGCCCCCGAGGCCTGGATTCAGGTTTCCCCTGGGACCCCCGTCCCTGCAGTTGGCCCCAGAGGCCCTGGTTTGGGGTTTCTCCTGGGACCCCCATCCCTGCAGTTTGGCCCCTGAGGCCCTGGACTGGGGTTTCTCCTGGGACCCTCGTCCCTGCAGTTGGGCCCCCGAGGCCCTGGATTGGGGTTCCTCCTGGGACCCTCGTCCCTGCAGTTGGGCCCCCGAGGCCCTGGATTGGGGTTTCTCCTGGGACCCTCATCCCTGCAGTTGGCCCCCAAGGCCCTGGATTCGGGTTTCTCCTGGACCCTCATCCGTGTCACCTGCAGGCTGGCTGCTGTCTCCAGCCTCTGTGCAGGGTGGAGCCTCCTGGGGCTGCTGGGGTCTCCATTGGTGCCCAGTAAGCAGAGGGTGCTGGGTTGGGACAAGAGGTTCTGCTGCTGCTTTCCCTTGAAGCCCCCGTACCACCTGCATCCGAGCCCACCACAGCTGTGTGGGAGAACGCCCCCCCCGCCACGCCTCCCCCGCACACCCCAGGGGTCCAGGCCAGCCTGGCAGGCAGAATCTCTGGGCTGGACCCCTCCCCACCAGGGGCCCTGGACGCGGTTTCCTCTTTCTACAGGGCAGGGCTTCCCCAGTCGCAGACCCCAGGGTCTCCCCAGGCAGTTCCCAACCTCCCAGGACCCACAGGGCTGACCCTGCCTGAGAGGCGGGACAGTCGGACCCAGACACTGCCACTGTCAGGCTCCCACCTGGCTGGGACAGCCGGGTATCCCAACACCCCCGCCCCTAGGAAATGGAAACTGGGCTCTTTTAAAATGAAAATCCAGTGTGTGGCTTTGAGTAACAGGAGAGTTTTCTGTCATCTGCAATGGATAGAATTTCTCAAACCCAGACAGGGTCAGAGCCCCACCGTGGCCCCCCACCCTCTGGATGAGAGGTGCTAAGATCCCTCCAGAGGCTACACTGAGGCTGGAGGAAAGAGGGAGGGCGTGACAAGCCAGTCTCAGCGGGGGCTTGAGTCTTTCCTGGAGAGAGGTAAGTGGCCTCTTCCACAAGACCCCTGGGTCCACACAGGAGGGAGGTTAATTTGCACCTGACACGGAGCCGGAGCCAAAGCTTCCTGTCCTATTCCCAGGAGCCACACATGCCCAGGAATTTGGAATCCCCAAGAGGGAGCTCTCCCCAGGGGAAGAAGCGGTGGGCGTGAGAGGCCCCTGCAGGGTGGAGGGACAGAAGGACCGGCCCAGGTTTCTCTCACCTGGAAACCTCCCCTGGGTGGAGGGCTGCGTGGCTGGCTTTGCTTGGTTTTATTGGAGTTACACACATAGGAAGAGGCTGGAGCACACAGGCACAGCTCAGGGCAGACCCACAAAACCAGCAGGGGCTAGAGACAGGAGGGGCTGGGCTGCTGGCGGGGGCGGGGTCTCAGAAGCAGGGCGGGGTCTCAGAGGTGAGGAAGGGTCTCGGAGGCGGGGGCGGGGCCTCGGAGGCTGGGGCGGGGTCTCGGAGGCGGGGGCGGGGTCTTGGAGGTGGAGGCGGGGCCTCTGAGGCGGGGGCGGGGTCTAGGAGGCGGGGCGGGGTCTCAGAGGTAGAGGCGGGGTCTCGGAGGCGGGGGCGGGGCCTCGGAGGCAGGGCGGGCGTCTCAAAGGCGGGGTTGGGGGGGTGTCTCACAGGCGAGGCGGGGTTCCAGAGGCGAGGCGGGGTCTCAGAGGCGAGGGTTGCCTGAACTTCGGGGCGTCACACTTGCTGTGGGTAGATCCCGGGGTTCAGCCGACACATGCACATCAGCCAGAAGACGCACACGGTCATGGACACCCAGATCCAGAAGTCCTCGTAGGGCTCGGCGTGCGGCCTGCGGCAGGCGCGGCCAGGGCGCTCGTCTTCCTCCCGGCGGCACCCACAGCGGGCCTTGTGGAACCTGGACCTCAGCCGCCTCTTCTGGTAATAGCCTTGGGAGACGCAGCCATTGCCCTGGGGGCCGTAGGCAACGTGGCCACCGCCCTTGCGCTTTATGACATCGAAGACTGAGAAGGGGATGGTGATGGAGCCCTCACTAACCGTGATGGGGCCCTCGGCATTGACCTCCAGAGGGGCGTTGTGACCCGCGGTGACCAGGCCACCTCCCTTCTCTTTGCCTTCAGTGATGTCAGTAAAGGAGTCTGTGCCTTGCACATCAGCAGGGTAGGAGCGGGCAAGGGAGCCCTTGACCTGGGAGGGGAGGCCACCAGCATTGGTCTCTGGCAGGGGGTCGTGACCCGCAGGGACGAGGCCCTGGCCACCTCCTTCCTTCCCGTTGCCTTCAGCCACCTCAGCAACGGCATCCTTGACATCAGTAAAGATGAAGGGGAAGGTGACGGAGGCCTCTTTAGTGGCCACAGGGCCGTCAGTGGCCTCCAAGAGGGTGTTGGTGAAGATGCTGGTGAGGGAGGAGGGGAAGGTGAGGGAGCCCTCCCCACTGGCCGAGAGGCCCACGCAGTAGAACACGGTTGGCGTGTGTTTCCCCGCAGGGACGAGGCCATTGTTGAGGGAGATGGGGCCCCAGCCCTGGGCCACGCCAACGGGGCTGCAGAGGGAGCCCCGGCCTTTGAAGAGGAAGCCTTTGAGCTCGAAGGTCTGGATGCCGCTGCCGAGGAGGCCGGGGCCGTGGAAGAGGGGGTCTCCAATGGCCACCGGGAAGCCCTGGCCGATGACCAGGGCCCCACGGCTGCCGGTCACAGGGAGAGAGTCCCCCGCAGGGGTGGCAGGGCCCTCAGCGATGGGCACCTGGTCATTGCTGGTGCCCACAAGGGAGAAGGGGATGGCGATGACACCGCCACCCTTGCCGAGGTCGTCACCAGGGGTGGGCAGCAGTTTGCCCCTGGAGACGGCGCCAGTGCCACCCCAGGCCGTGGCGGGGAAGTTGCCTTTTGAGGTGTTGGCGCTCCAGGCAGGGTCTGGGGCCTTCTGGAGGAAGCAGACCCCCAGCTCACAGGCCTCACAGCAGCCCTCATAGGCCTCCCTGGGGTGCCGGGCTGGGCCGAGGCCATCCCCGTAGCAGTCCTGCAGGATGTGCAAGACCAGCCTGCTGAGGAAGGGCTGCTCGCCTGGGGGCCTCACCTGGCAGTCCCCGGGAGCAGAGCACAGCCTGCACCGCTGGCCCCAGATGCGCATCTTCACCAGCCCCCGGCGGCTGGCCCTGTCCCACCACAGGTGGAAGAGGACGTGCACATGGGCCGAGTCCCAGGTCCCCGGACAGTGACTGCACTGGAGCCTGCAGGGGGGAAAGAAGTGTGTGTGAGTGCAGGAGAAAGAGGCCCCACAGCCGGCCCTCGCACTCTGCTCTGCAGCCTCCTTGCCCATCCGACCCCAGCGCCTCGCCACCCCCTGCCTCACATCCCACACTCAAACCTCAGACCTCAAACCTCACCTACCAGCCACCCAGGGCCGCGGCCAAGGCAGCCTAGCACCTGCTCCTGCCTGTGCCGAGGCTCTGAAACCACCAGCCCCTCGGCCACACACAGGCAAAAGCAGGCCCATGCACACTAGCCTGCAGCCCCCTCGTGTGGAGCACTGAGAAGCAAAGCAAACCTCCTCTCAGCAGTTTTTCAACAAAACCCGCTCTGGCCCGGCCCCCGTGAGGCGTCGGCAGCCTGCCGCCTGCGTGGCTCTGCTGGTGTTTTGTGAGTTGGGGTTAACACAGGAAGAGGCAGGCCTGCCGACACACTTAGGAGGGGAAAAGCATGCATATGGGGGCTGTCCCTGGGGGCTCAGCAAGTGGGGGTCCCTGTCCTGACTGAGAGGAGGCGATCCAGGAGGTCGCCTGCCAGCTGAGGGAAAGGATGTTGCGGAGGCCTGCGGTCGTGGCCCAGGCAGCCCTGCTGGGCGTCACCAGGCGAGGGGAGATTTAGGGAGAGCACTGGGAGGGATTGGTTTGTCCATGGTGGTCATCAGACCGGTGACCATTTGCTAGCCACACAAGCAGCTGTGAGCTTCGGGGAACCCTGCATGAGTGAGAGGCTCTGATTCAGTTCCATGCGGTGGAACTTTCTGGATGACAGAATGTTCTATAGCCACACTGCCCTGCCTGCAGCCTCCAACCACACTGGCCACAGAGCCCGTGGACACGTTCATGCTGGAGGAACTGAACTGCTGACTTTATTTAAATGGGACTGAGGAGCCAAAGCCACAGGCGCTGGGGCTGCACGTTGGGGCAGCCGTCCTCAGTTCTCTCCCACCAGCTGGGAGCCGCTCAGAGCCATCTCCACCTGGCTGTGGGAACAGTGATGTGCTTCCCAGCCCTTCTCAGACCCCAACACGGGTTATTACTTTCCCAACTTCTGAAAAAGCTGGGATTCTGCACACACCTGGCCCCAGGGGTCTCAGGCACTGAGGAGCTGTGTCAAAGGGCAGGACGACTCCCCCTTTGCCCAGGGTGTCTCCACAGGGGGACGGACCAGCCAGCAGCTTGGGGGCCTGTCAGGCCGGGCATCTGCGAGGCTGTGGAGCTGCCCCGCGCCCCTCCTGGCTGGCGCCCGGCAGAGCTGTGGATGCCTTGCCAGGTGGAGAAGCGCATGGTGCCCGCCCTGCTGCGCTGACGGCGCCACAACCATGACGATGGCCTGTGAGGCTCACATGTGACCCACAGCCACCCCGGGCCCCCGATCAGGGCCGAACACCCCGCTGTCTGCAGCACAGGGCCGGATGGTGACCACAGGCTCCGGCATGCCCCAGGGCCCACCTGTCAGCACCGATGGCTGCGAGGCCACAGCAGTGCCATGGAAACAGGAGACGAGCTTGTGTCCAAGGGCAGCGCTGGCCCGAGGAGCCAAGTGTGGGAAACCAAACTCTCCATGAGGCACCCGTCATGTCTTCCCCGGGACCCCTGCATCAGCTCAGGCGGTGGGGCTCAGGCGGGAGAAGGAGCACCCAGCCCCACCCTCCCGTCTCGGGGACAAGACGAGGCCCGACAGCCCCACCCAGCCTCTGGGACCACCCAAGGTCCCGTGGAAAAGCACCTTCAGCCCCCTGCCTCTCCCAGGGTCCCCAACCTCTGGCCGCACCTCGAGAGCCCCACCAGCAGGTACTGGACACCACCGCCGTCCAGGCGTCCTGGGACCAGGTTGTGCTCAGGTAGCAGAACCCAGACGTCCTGGGGCTTCCTCTTGGCCATGGCCAGGGTGAAGGTGCTGGCCCACATGTCTGCCCGAGCCCCGTCCATGCTGCCGCCTGGCTCCGCAGTGCGGGCTGAGAGCTGCGCCCGCCGGGGGCCCAAGGAAACGTCCCCGCATCCCGCGCCGGCCAATCAGCCACCTTGACAACAGCATGGTCTCCATGGCAACCAGATTTGTCTCCGAGAAATGGGAAGCAGAAAGGGAAAATACAATACAATGCAATCTCCCATGACCCCACCCCCCAGAGAGCATCCCTGTGGCACACCGTGGTGGTGGTGGAGGTGGTGGTGGTGGTGGTGGTGGTGGACACGCAGGGGCCTCCCCAGACCCGTGTGT
This sequence comes from Pongo pygmaeus, assembly GCF_028885625.2. NCBI lineage: Eukaryota > Metazoa > Chordata > Mammalia > Primates > Hominidae > Pongo > Pongo pygmaeus. Next base: position 142,569,237 of record NC_072384.2, on the reverse strand, counting down.
GTAGAGGCCCGGGTGTTTTCACACATCACACCAAGGAATCATCCACAGCCGTCTCTTTCTATCGCGCATCAGGAGCAGTGGCCCACACTCATCCCTTGAGAACACTTGGTATTTTTCCAGCTTGTGGCTATCATGTAACTTATTCACTCAGCTTCTCTCTGCAAACAGCACTAATGCTTTTCACACAAACAAAGCTGAGAAGAACTTTATAGAACGTGTATCATTGCAGATTGTCCCGTGGGTGTATTCTCTTAAACGTTTTACTAGTGAGAAATATAAAATATTTACATAAAATGCCTAAAACATAAATGCAGAGCTTCACAAATTATTCTAAAGTCTTAAGTCACCACGTCCTAGAGGAAGAAACAGAACCTCGCTCTGCCAGCCTCCAGAGCCGGCTGCCTGTTCCCTCCCGATTTCAGCCCGCGGCCCCACCCCCACCCCCTGCCCTCCTGGCAGAGGTGCCACCAGCCTGGCCGTGCCTGCACAACGTTGAGGCTTCAACACCTATGATGCCTCCTTCACCGAGCCCTTTAGCTGTGCAGCTTCTGAGCTTTACACAAACACTTCATGTGTGTGCCCAGCTTCTCATGCCTTTTCGGGTTGTTTAATTTGTGAGATTCAACAGCATTGCTGTGCGTGGCAGCCACCTGTCACGGCACAACAAGAAAGGGTGAGCTGAGAAGGAGCGGGACGACAGCCCCGGCTGTCGTGGAGACAGCCAGCCGATCCCTGCGAAACCTCAGCACAGATCTGCCCCTGGGAGCCTCCGCGCCGCCCAGCTCTCCTCACAGCTCCCATCTCGCCATCTCTCTGCCCTGCACACTGAACAATCTCTTCTCATTTTTCTACCACTTCACACATTATCTCCTTGTCTCTGTCCACTCTGCAGCTAACGCTGGCAAGCAAGTGCCTCGTCATAGTTTTCATTTTTGAACCTTCCTTTCGGCCCTTTCAAACCTGTGACATCTCCCTGCCTTGCAGCTACGTGTGACTGCCAAGATAGAAGAGGAAACCACTGGGACGTGCTCTGGGAAGGGGCCTCCATACAGGGCCAGACTGCCAGGGAAAGCCCCGCGTTTCTCATCCCAGCTTCATTTTCTTCTATCCATCAGTGCTGGGATGATGGCCGCCCTCCAGCCTGTCTTAGACCCGCCTCAAGCACGGAGCTGTGAGCCCAAGGAGCAGGAAGGCGGGAGCCCGGGGCCGTGGTGACAGATGGAGTTGTCACACCACTGGAGGGTCGCCCACCTCTGGGTTTCCTGTTCACACGAGAAGTAAGCCAGCTGCCACTGTGGTCTCGAGGCACTGTTCTCTGGCACCGTGGATGATCACACAGCTAGCCGGAGCAATCCTAACTCACTTGTCGGGCTGCACCTGAGGTCCTGGGGTTTGCTGGTTGGCTCGGGGCCACTGTGCATGTGTGGGCCCCTTGTGGTCCTGGTCGTGTGCCCCTGCAGGGGTCTAAGAGACACCTACTGTCCACTTGCCTCCAAAAGCCTCGGTCCACAGGGGCCCTGCAGAGGACCTCCTCCCACCACAGCCCCCCAGAGCCAGTGTTTCCTGGGTGCTTCCTTGCCACGCTGGGGCCACAGCCCTGCCTGCCAGTCCCACCTCTCAGGCTCCTCAGCCCTGGAGGCCACACCTGGCTCTGAGTTTAGGGAAAAGCTTTGGAATGATGACTGACCACAGTCACCCAAAATAACCTTTTGGATGGCAATTCCGGCCCTTATGAAATGCAGGGAGCTGGTTGCCCGGGCATTATTCGCTCAAGAATTGTTGAGTCTTCCTTAGACCCATCCCAGAACACCTCCAGAGGCCTGGGCGGCAGACAGCAGAGAGGGCATCCTGTCCACGCCTCTGTCTGACTGCCCATTTGTCTGTCTCCCAAACCCACAAGCCACGCCCTGCAAAAGCTGCTTACGTGGCCCCCTCACAAATCAGCCAGCCATGAGCACCCCCTCTTCTTTGCCAGGGATGGATGAGGCAGGGTGTGCACAGCACCCACGGGTCCCTGCAACATGTGGCAGGATCCTCCTTGGGCCTTCTGCATCAGCGCCCGCCTGGAGCCGGCCACGGGAGCCTCTCGCCAGGCATGTGTGGTCCCTCCAAAGACAGGCCCTAGGACCCAGGCCTGGGGCAGACGCCTTCTGACCCCGCTCCCTGCCCAGCCTCCCCGAAGGCTGGCTCCAGGACAGGGTGAGATGGGGGTGGGAGATCGGACCACAGGGAAAAGAAACTATCAGGGGAAGCCGGGTGCTTCTTCAGCACTGCTGCCCACCTGCTGTGGTTGCTTAGCGCTCCCTCTCTCCGCAGACATGCTCTCCTTCTGGGGCCCCTTCCTCACACGCTGGTACTCGTCTTCCTGAGCTCAGCTTCTGGGGAGGGAAGCTGGCAGGCCAGGGACAGCCCTCCCTGCTGGGAAGCAGAACTTGCAGCTCAGGTGAGTCCCACCACAGTCTCCTGCCGGAACGGATGCACTGCCTGGGCCTGGAGGAGCAGAGGCAGCAGCTCCCGGCGAGGGAGGAGCAAACACCAAGTCCCGGTGGGGCTGGAGGGCCGGTCGGCTGACGGGATGGTGGTCCTTGCTCAGAGTGAGAAAGAGACGGGAAGGAAAAGGAGCCGGGCAGAGAACGGTGGCCGTTCGCAGGTGCTGGGGCTCACCCTCCCAACACAGACCTCAGCTCGTGGCTGCAGCGGCAGGGACAAGGCCGCCTCGCAGACCCCAGTCCCTGCAGCCCCACGGGCCCCACGGGCAAGGGGTCGTTCCTGGCCCAAGGCTCCGTGTGGCTCTGCCCCAGCGCTGCCCAGGCGGGCGGGGATCCCAGGACCGGCAGCTGGGGACGCAGCCTCTGTCCAGCCATTCTGTTGCTGCAGGCGCTTCCACTGTCCAAGAGGCCCCTTGCTCTCCCCTCCAACCCGTGGTCCTGCGGGGCTGGGGAGGCCATTCCGAAGGAGCAATGCAAAGGACCTCCTGCACTCGCCCTCGGGGCATCCCTCCCTGGGGGGCCGCTCACTCACGCTGCGGATCCCTCCCTGGGAGGCTGCTCACTCACGCTGCGCAGCCCCCAGCTCAGCATCCCCCGCAGCTCAGCCCGGCTTCGGCTTCGGAGCCCAGCAGGGGGACCAGCAGGGGCCTGAGTGACACCCACTGCCCTGGAGTGAGAAGGCAGGGGCGCCACACACACACAAACCACCACACACTACACTACACACACCACACACCACACACAAACGCACTACACCCACCACACACTACACACACCACACAACCAAACACCACACATGCCACACATGCCACACATGCCACACAAACCACACACTACACCACACACCACACACACCACACACACTACACATACCACACACACACTACACACACCATACACTACACACACCACACACACCACACAACCAAACACCACACATGCCACACACACCACACACTACACACACTACACATACCACACACACACTACACACACCATACACTACACACACCACACACATGACACACACCACACACTACACACACCACACTTACCACACACCACCCAACACACACATCACACAAACCATACACAACACACACTACACACACAACACACTCTACACACACCACACACAGCACACACACCATACCACATACACCACATACTACACATACCACACACACCCACACACACCACACACTACACACACCACACAACCAAACACCACACATGCCACACACGCCACACAAACCACACACTATACCAGACACCACACACACCACACACCTCACACACCACACAACCAAACACCACACATGCCACACACGCCACACAAACCACACACTATACCAGACACCACACACACCACACACTACGCACCACACACTACACATGCCACACACACACTACACACACCACACACTACACACAACACACACACACTACACACACCACACATAAACGCACATTACACACAACACACACACTACACACACACCACACACACATCACACAAAACATACACAACACACACTACACACACCACTCTACACGCACCACACACAGCACACACACCATACCACATACACCACACACACTACACACATCACACACACCCACACACCACACACACACTACACACACAACACACACTACACACACCACACACACTACACATACCACAAACACACACTACACACACCACACACAAACGCACATTACACACACCACACAATCAAAAACCACACACGCCAAACATGCCACACACACCATACACACCACACACACTACACATACCACACGCACTACACACACCACACACAAACGCACACTACACACACCACACAACCAAACACCACACATGCCACACACACTACACATACCACACAAACGCACACTACACACACCGCACACACCGCACAACCAAACACCACACACGCCAAACACGCCACACACACCACACACACCACACACACCACACAAACACCACACATGCCACACACACACCACACACTACACCACACACCACACACACTACACACACCACACACAACACACAACCAAATGCCACACACCACATACTACACCACACACCACACACTACACACACCACACACACACTACACACAACACACCACACAACACACACTACACCACACACCACACACACAACACACACCACACACACACACTACACCCACCACACACCACATACACACTACACACACCACACAGAAATGCACACTACACACACCACACAAACACCACACACTACACCACACACACTACACACAAACACACTACACACACCACACACACCACACACTATACCACACACCACACACACCACACATTATGCACATCACACACAGCTCACACACAACACAGCACACATCACACACCCTACACACAACAAACACATCACACAAACCACACACACAACACACACTACACACACACCACACTCTACACACATCACACACAGCTCACATACAACACACACCACATACACTACACACACAGCACACACATCACACACAAACACACACAGTACACACAGCACACATGCTACACACACAACACACACTACAACCACACACCACACTACACACATACCACACACACTACACACACCACACACCACGTACACTACACACAACACATATAACACATACTACACACAACACACAATATACATGAACAGAGATACATACACACCAACACACACAATACACATACCACATACAGTACACATAAACACACACCTACACACACACATATACGGGTACGCACTGGGAGATTTAAAACATAAATTGACATTTAAACTACTAACCACATTCTAGAAAGTTTAGAAAACAGCGGGGGGGGGGGGTTAGAAATCACCTACCACCCTCCCTTAACAAACAGCCCAACGGTTTTTATTTTTGTGTATAATAAATTGTGGAAATATCTCATTCAATTTTTTAAAAGTTTATTCTTAAATTGGGCAGATAAATTGGGTGTTATTTTTTAACTTCTGGGAAATGTTTCGAAAACAGGATAGAACAGAGAGTTTTTATTTGCAAACACTATTAACCATTTCCTGTTCCAACCTCAGAAATTGCTGTGAATCAGGCGCTGCCTCCCCACCGCGGTGCCCTTGGCCCGGCGGCTGCAGCATGGTTTCCACCCGGCCAGCCGGGCGCCCGCCGCCTCCCACTGCAGAAGCAGTTTCGGGATGGTCCTGCTGTTTCCTGTGCTTCCCCGGACCGTCCCTGCGCGGATGGAAACTTCCCACTGGCCCGAGCGAGCGCGGGGATTCCCCTCCCCCCGCCACTTTCCATGGGTGCTGGCTCATGTTCCAGCACACGGGGCCCATCTCATCACTGCCGTGTGCCGGGCACCACGCGTCATGACGTGCAGGCCCCTTGGAAACTCTAGGGTTTCTCTTCTCAGACCAGGAGCATGGGAGGGCCCCCAGCGAGGGGAACCTTCTCCAGGCGCCTGAGAGCAAGGCCCCAGTCACGGAAAGCAGTCCTAGATCCCCTGGCCTCCTGGGCGCCCTGGCCCACAGAGGGCTTCCGGGGCCTTTAGTCATAGTCACCAAGAACTGGAGTCCACCAGACTCACTTAAACTGAAGAATGGCTGACTAAATTGTGGTGTGATACGTACGTTCACACCGCAGCCTGGATGGCGCGGCACAGAGAGGAACAGGCTGCTGAAACACGCGCGCTGGAGGCATCTCCAGGGAATCCTGGAAGGATGCGTACTGCACCTTCCCACAGCTGTGGCTGGAATGAAACAGTGATGGGGGTGGAGGACAGGCTCGTGGCCACCAGCAGGGAGGTGAGTGTATTGCCAAGGGCACCCGGAGGACCCCGTGGTGACGGGGACATTCTGCAGCTTCGCTGTCAGGGGACACAGGAGCCTTCGCTTGTGCCCACGTTGTGCAGCCTTTGATAGGCCCACATTAGCCAGAAACGGGGACTCAGGATGAGATTGAGGCGTCACGTCAAAGTCATTAACCTGGTTGTGACGTTGTCCTGTGGTTTTCCAAACTGTTATCATTCAGAGAGACTGAGAAGAGTGTATGAGGAAACATCTGTGTAATTTCTTACAACTGCAAGTAAATCTACAATTATCTCAATTGTAAATGATACAATACTCAACCAAAACATGCAACCATCAGCCAGGTGTGGTGGCTCAGGCCTGTAATCCCAACTCTTTGGGAGTCCAAGGTGGGAGAACTGCTGGAGGCCCGGAGCTTGAGACCAGCCTGGGTAACATAGAAAGACCTCCTCTGCCCCCACCCCAATTTCTACAAAAAAAAAAATGTTAGATATGAGCTGGCCTCGGGGTGCATGCCTGTGGTCCCAGCTACTCAGGAGGCTGAGGTCGGAGGATCACTTGAGTCCAGGAGGTCGAGGCTGCAGTGAGCCAGGATCACACCACTGCACTCCAGCCTGGGCGCAGAGCAAGACCCTGTTGCTAAAAGAAAATGGACAAAAACCACATACAACTTTGCTTGTTGTAAATTATCTTTTAACTGAACACCCTGGATTGAATCTGGCTGCTCCCGTCCCAGGGCCAGTGATTTCGAGGGGGCATGACCCTCTGTGAGGAAGGAGCAGGCGGTGGGGGAAGGGCCTGGGTGTCCAGGTTCCCTGGGAAGGAAGGCTGAGAAAAGGAGATGGGGGAGGGGTGGGCAGGGCCAGCCAGCCAAGGGCCCCTCAGCCCCATCTACCCTGCTCCCCGGACTCCACCTGCCTTTCCTCCTTGTGACAGAAGACAGTGGAAGCCTACTGGGTGGAAGGCACGGGCTTAGGATGTGTGTGGGAGGAAAGTACATGTGCTGGGGAGCATGTATGTTTGGGGGTTGTGTGTGTTGGAAATCATGTGTGTTGGGGATTGTGTGTATATTGCAGATTTTGTATGTGTGTTGGGGATTGTGGTGTGTGGGTGTTGTAGATTGTGTGTTGGGGATTGTGTTGGGGATTGTGTATGTGTTGGGGATTGTGTGTGTGTTGGGGATTGTGTGGGGGGGAGATTCTGTGTGTGTGTGCTGGGGATTGTGTGTGTTTGGGATTGTGTGTGTATTGGGGATTGTGTGTGTGTTGGGGATTTTGTGTGTGTGTTGGGGATTCTGTGAATGTTGGGAGTTGTGTGTGTGTTGGGGACAATGTGTACAGAGGATTGTGTGTTGGAAATTTTGTGTGTGTGTGTTGGGAATATTGTGTGTGTGTTGAGGATTGCGTGTATGTTGGGGATTGTGCATGTTGGGAATTTTGTGTGTGTGTTGAGAATTGTGTGTGAGGGAATTGTGTGTGTATTGGGAATTGTGTTGAGGATTGTGTGTGTGCTGAGGATTGTGTGTGTTCTGAGGATTGTATGTGTTGGGAATTTTGTGTGTGTGTTGAGGATTGTGTGTGTTGGGGATTCTACGTATGTTGGAAGTTGTGTGTGTGTTGGGATTGTGTGTGTGTTGAGGATTGTGTGTGTTAGGAATTTTGTGTGTGTGTTGAGGATTGTGTGTGGGGGGATTGTGTGTGTTGGAGATTGTGTGTGTTGGGAATTTTGTGTGTGTGTTGGGGACTGTGTATGTTTTGGGGATTGTGTGTGTTGAGAATTTTGTGTGTGTGTTGAGGATTGTGTGTGGGGGATTGTGTGTGTTGGAGATTGTGTGTTGGGAATTTCGTGTGTGCGTTGAAGATTGTGTGCGGGGGGATTGTGTGTGTTGGAGATTGTGTATGTATTGGGAACTGTGTATGCGTTAAGGATTGTGTGTGGGATTTTGTGTGTGTGTTGGGGATTGTGTGTTGAGGATTCTGTGTGTGTTGGGTGTTGTGCATGTTGAGGATTTTGTGTGTTGGAGATTATGTGTGTGTTGGGAATTGTGTGTGTGTTGGGGACTGTGTGTGTGTTAGGGACTGTGTGTGTTGGGGTGTGGTGTGTTGGAAATCATGTGTGTTGGGGACACTGTATGTGTTTGGGGGAGGGTGTCGATAAGTGGTCTGGAGTGTGATATTGGGGTGCAGGCTCCATGAGTCCCCACCCCACACCTGAGCCCTGGGACCGCCTATCTGCTTCGGAGTGGGGTCTCAAGACCCTGTAGGTTCAGCCTAGGCCCTGTGCTCTCCAAGCTCAGACCCCAGACCCCTCGCAGCCCTGCAGACCCTCCCTGGGTCCACGTGTCTCTTTGCAGGTGCTCTGGCGAGTGGCGATGTGGAGAGACCGTCAGGCAGCCCTGGCCTCAGTGGCCACAGTCCCCTGGCTCCACGCTGCGCCCACCCCACCAGGTCTCCTCTGCCATGGCCCAGGGGCCTTCAGTGGGACTGAGGGGAAGAGGGAAGGAGAGCGGGTGCCAGGGAGGAACTGCAGGGAGAGAGGAGAGAGGTGGAAGAAGGAGAAGGAAGGAAGGGGCAGGATGGAAGCTGGGTTTCTCCCTGTACCCACCCCCTACTCCGGGACACGTGTCCAAGCCCTGGCAGGTGGAATTTTGGGGCAGGGCCTTGGTGGTGAGGAGACCTCCAGGGGTCTGATAGCATCTCCCGTCTCAGAGCCCTCCTCCTGGACCCAGCCTCCCCTCCAGCCCACACAGTGGCATTCCCAGTCCTCAGAGGACAGCTTTGTCCCACAAAGCTCAGAGCCTTGAGGAAGGCCCACTGCTGCCCCGGAACAGAGACAGCATTCAACGGAGGTTGGAACAAGGCTCTACAGGGCTGGGGGCAGAGGGAGGTTCTGTCCAGAATCTGCCTTCAGGACAAGTACAGCCAGCAGGGGCAGCTTAGCCACTTTTCCACTGCCTGGGTGAGGCGCAGGGCTATGGAGGCACCTACCGACCAACAGTTTTCCAGCCCCAGAGCCCCCGCCATTGGGGCACGAGGGTGGGTGTGCCAGGAGACAGTTGCTGCGGGCCACCTTAGCTGTCTGGCAGCATAGTGGGTGCTGCCAGGCTCCCTGGGGGCCCCCCGCCAAGCCCACCTGGCCAGCTGGGCCCCCCCACCTCCCCACCAAGCCACCCACATAGCCTCACATCTCTGAGACCCGGGAGTGGCCCTTTGTTCATAAACGAGAGCTTCCTCGCCGTGGCCGCAGCTCGCAGACATCATCTTTGATGCTCTTTTTCCACCGTTTCAGTGCTTTAATGTTTTCCCTTCACAGCCGGGCCGAGTGTCTCTCGGAGCCAGGCAGCCGCGCCAGCTGTCAGGCGGTTTCTAGCCTCGCTTCGGTTATTTTAAGCTGATGAGCCTGACGCATCTCATCACTAATATCAGCAGTTTCATTTCTCCTGTTTTCCATTCACAGTAATAAAATGCTCAGCACAGAATACAAGGAGATAAGCAAGCCGTTTCACAAACGCCGGGCCGCCAGCCAGGCCCAGGCACTGGACCCCCTGAACCACCCCACCCTGGCACGAGTGGGCTGGAGGGCAGGACCCCGGGGAAGAAGGTCAAGGCTGGAAGGGGAGATCAGCCTCACAGCCAGCCCCCACCACCGCCCGGCCTCCCGTCAGGCTGTTGGAGGCATCACAAAGTGGAAAGATCTGGAACTGTGGCCATGGTGTGGGGCCATCCAGAAGGTGGAAGCTTTGAGGGGGAGCCGATTAGCCATGCACAGTTGTCATTCAGTAGGGCCACCTGTGCCCCAGCGAAGGGGGCTGGGCCGGGAAGGCAGAGGCCAGGCACCTGCCCCCAGCAGGGGCAGAGGCTATGGGCAGCCGGGAGGCTCCCAGAGGCTCCGGCAGAATGGGAGTGGGGTCGAGCCCACCCCTCACTGCAGCCCAGGAACCTGAGCCCAGAGGGGGCCACCCACCTTCCCCAGGCAGGGAGGCCCGGCCCCCAGGGAGATGGGGGAGACGGGGGAGGAGGAGGTCCTGCCCCCACCCCGCAGCCTCAGGAGGGGCAGCTCGGGCGGGATATGGAAAGAGGCCACAGCAGTGAGCAGAGACACAGACAGAGGAGGAAGGGGCCCTGAGCTGGGGAGACCCCCACGGGGTAGGGCGTGGGAGCCACAGGCCCACCTCCTTCCCATCTCCTCTGTCTCCCTGTCTCTGTCTCTCTCTCCCTCCCCCACCCTCTCCCCAGTCCTACCCCCTCCTCACCCCTCCTCCCCCAGCACTGCCTCTGTCACTCCCGCCCACGTGGACGTGGAGGAAGAGGGGGCGGGAGCAAGGGGCGGGCACCCTCCCTTCAACCTGACCTGGGACAGTTTCCTTTCCGCTCACATCTGTCTGAGCAGTGGAGAAGGAGGCGGCTCTGGTGGGGCTGCTCCAGGCATGCAGATCCCACAGGCGCCCTGGCCGGTCGTCTGGGCGGTGCTACAACTGGGCTGGCGGCCGGGATGGTTCCTAGGTAGGTGGGGTCGGCGGTCAGGGGTCCTGGAGCCAGGGGTCTGGAGGGACCTTCCACTCTCAGTCCCTGGCAGGTCGGGGGGTGCTGTGGCGGGCCCGGCCCCGGCAGCCCAGGTGTCCCGGAGCCAGGGGTCTGGAGGGACCTTCCACCCTCAGTCCCTGGCAGGTTGGGGGGTGCTGTGGCAGGCCCGGCCCTGGCCCCCAGCTCTGCCCCTTACCCTGAGCTGTGTGGCTTTGAGCAGGTGACCGCCCAAAGTTTGGGCAGCTCAAACTCCTGGGTTCTTCTCTGGGCCCCAACCCCTCCCCTGGCCCAAGTCCCCTCTGCTCCTGGGCAGGCAAGACCTCTGTCCCCTCTCAGCCGGTCCTTGGGGCTGCGTGTTTCTGTAGAATGACAGGTCAGGCTGGCCATAACCCCAAACCTTGGCCGTGGGGAGTCTGCGTGGCAGCTCTGCCTTGCCCGGGCATCCTCAGTCCTCACTCGAGTTTTCCTAAGGATGGGACGAGCCCCATGCGGGACTAACCTTGGCTTTATGACGTCAAAGTTTAGATGAGCTGGTGATATTTTTCTCATTATATCCAAAGTGTACCTGTTCGAGTGAGGACAGTTCTTCTGTCTCCAGGATCCCTCCTGGGTGGGGATTGTGGCCGCCTGGGTCTCTGCCCAGATTCCAGGGCTCTCCCCGAGCCCTGTTCAGACCATCCATGGGGGAGGCCTTGGCCTCACTCTCCCGGATCGAGGAGAGAGGGAGCCTCTTCCTGGGCTGCCCGTGACCCTGAGCCCTCTGTGTCCACGGTGACCACAGCCCACCCCTGGACCCTCTGTGCCCAGCCGGCCTGCACCTGGGGATCCCAAGACCTGGGGAGGGTGTTTTTCCCCAGGCCAAGCCTAAGACGGTCCCTCTGGGCCCTGCTGGGTACCGGGGTGTGACGCCACTGGGAAGACAAGATGAGGGGCACCCCCGGGGCTGCCCTGACCCCCCCTCGAGGCTCCTGTCCCAGGGGTCCTAGTGCCCCTTCACTGTGGCAAGCCACTGGGGGTTCCCCACCTCGGCCCCTCTCCTGGGGCCTGCTCCCCGGCACCTGAGGCAGCATCCTCGCCAGAGCCCTGCCTTTCTGCCTCAGTGCCATCTCTTAAGGGAGGCCCGTGGGTCACTCAGGACTCAGAACTGGAGATGCTGGGCAAAGGGGGTCACTCAGGACTCAGAACTGGAGATACGGGGCAAAGGGCAAAGGGCAAAGGGCAAAGGGCCAAAAGGCATCCCAGGGAGATGATTGCGGGGGAGCCAGAGTGCAGAAGGGCGCTCGTCACGGGAGGAGGAGCTGAGTGAGGCAGGAGGGGAGCCGAGCCTCTCCCCCGTGTCCTGGCTCCTCAGGCACGTCCTCCAGACGCCACCCTCCCCGACTCAGGCGGGAAAGATATGAGCAAGGTGTCTGCAGCCAGACACTCATGCCTCAGGTGCCCGCACGTGTGCCGGACAAGACCCTCACAGGTGGCGTGCCTCGGTTTCCCCACGGGTAACACTCAGCACAGGGCACTCAGCAAGGCGCAGTGGGCATGACTGGGGTCCTGTGTGTCCTGACCCAAATGTGGCCACCCCGGCCGCAGGGGTCTTCATTCCAGGATGCCTCTTTTCCCTCCTGATCTGTTCACTGCATTTGCCATTCGGTCATTCCTGCGGTCAGCACTCGCACCTCAGGTGTGTGCTTCCCTTGTGTTTTATGAGATATCCCCAACCCGGCCGCTTGTTGGTCCCTGTCCGAGGGCAGGAGCGTAAATAAGAGCCTCCGCTTTGGCGTGGGACCACTGTGAGCTCCAGTCAGCGCTGCCACCGCTGAGCTCTGGGCCTTTGGCAGGACTTGGCCCCTTACTGACTTCGTGTGCTTTGGGGTCATGGCTGAGGACGCCTCCTGGCAATGCTGCGTCCTGAGGATTAAATTTGGGTCATCTGTAGAAACTGCCCAGCCCAGCCCCTGACACTTTTTTGTTTGTTTCTTTTAGTGACAGGGTCTTGCTCTGTCACCCAGGCTGGAGTGCAGTGGTGTGATCTCGGCTCACTGCAGCCTCGACCTCTGGAGCTCAAGCGATTCTCCCACCTCTGCCTCCAGAGTAGCTGGGACTATAGGCACGTGCCACCCTGCCAGGCTAATTTCTTCCATCTTTTTTAGAGACAGGGTCTTGCTATGTTCCCCAGGCTGGGCTCAAATGGGCCTCCCACCTCAGCCTCCCCAAGTACTGGGATTACAGGTGTGAGCCACTGCATCTGGTCTCCATGACACATATTTTTAAAGTCCGATTTTTAAAGTCAAACTTTTAAAGTCAGATTTTAAACCGACTATTTTGAAAAATATACAAAAAAGTTTAAAAACAATGAATATCCCTCACCTAGAATCAATAACTAAGAATATTGACACATTTGCTTTGGGGACTGGGCGGCTGGAGCTGCCATAACAAAGCTCCACCGACCGAGTGGCTTTAAAACAGAGCCTGCCCTCTCGCCGACCGAGGGCTGGACGTGCAGGATGGAGCTCCACGGGGTCAGCTCCCCTGTGCTCTGAGGGGCTCTGCTCAGCCTCTCCCGGCTGTGGCTTAAAAACAGAGCCTGTCCTCCCACCGTGGGGGGCTGGCCATGCAGGACCAAGGGGCCACAGGGTCAGCTCCCTGTGCTCCGAGAGGGCTGTGCTCAGCCTCTCCTGGCTGGGGGGTTTTGTGGCCACCCTCTGTGTTCCTGACTTCAGAAGCATCCCCCAGGCTCTGCCTTCATCTCCACACGGGTGACTCTGTACAGGAAGCCAGGCCTGCTGGTCAATGCCCACCCAGCTCTGTGCCCTCATCCTACCTAGTCCCAGCTGCCGTCACCCTATTCCTAATAAGGCTGCCTTCTGAGGTCACGGGGTTAGGACTTCCGCATAGGAATTTGTGGGGACACGGTTCGGCCCACAGCCCTTCCCACCTCCACACACACACACGACTGTGAGGAGTTGGAAGACCCCACTCCTCGCCCCTGCCAGGTCCTCTAGGGACAAGCTCGCTGTCCTCGTCCCAGCACAGCCCGTGGGCCGGTTTCCTTGTCCCTAATGGGACTACGGTCAGAGATGCCGGGTCTGGTCTGGGCCAGCAGGTTCCTCAGCCCGGGGCAGGCACGCCTTCTTCTGTGCGCTTCTGGAAAGCAATGTCCTGTAACGCGGTCTCTCTGCGGGAGCACCCCCACCGCCGCCTCGCAGGCCTGTTCCACAGTCCCGGGATGGGTTCTCTCTCCCTCCCGATCCTGCATAGGGCACAGCCCTCTCTCATCAACCCACGATCCTACATGGATCCGAGAGGGAGCACCTGGGGAAGCAATGGAATCCCATAGAAACACCCAAAATCTAACCTGACCCAGGACCAGCCAGTGGTCACTTCTGAATATTCACCTTCCTAGTAGACACTACCAGCCAAGGGAGGCCAGGAAGGCTTCCTGGAGGAGGTGGCCTGAGGACTGGGGTAAGGCAGGCCCTGCGTGGGGGTCGCCACTCAGCACCCCCACACTGGGTGGGAGCCAGTCTCTGAGACTGGCTGGGGGAGGTGGGAGAGGGGGCTGCTTGAACCGCAGACACCGAGGTCTAGCCCCCACCCCACCCAGACAGTTGGTGGAGGCAGGGGAGGCTGAGGGGCCCAGCTGGACCTGCTCCCCGAGAAGGATTCCAAAATGGGGGGGTGGGGGGGCGATGCAGGAGCCCAGGTCCTGGCTTGAGGCCCAGTGGCCGAGGGCTGGTGCGAGCCAGACCAGAAAAGGGTTGAGCCTGTCAGCGCCAGCACAGATCAAGTCAGGAGCAGGTCCCTCCACCAATGTGTGCAAATAAATAGCAGTTAAGTTTCTAGTTACACGAACAATGCACAGATGATTCCATGGACACTGCAGTGTGGACATGCAGCAGCCATTGTCCTGTCACCAGCACCTCGCCCTACAGCTGGGGGGTCCCTCAGTGCTTCCTAGCCATGCAGGGTCCCTGCTCAGAGTTCCCGTGATGACCCCTATTCCTCACCTGCCTGTCTGTCCCAACAGCTGCATGGCAGCCCTGGCCTGGGAGATGGAAACCCTGAGGGGCTGCCTGCGGTGGTGGGGCCCCTGGGTCCCCACTGCATTCCCAGAAACCCAGAGGGCAGGGCATTTCCCCTGCTCTGTGCTGAGTCCACCCAGCCCCAGCCTAGTCCCAGTAAGGGCTACAGCCCACCCTGTCCCAGGCTGCCTCCCAGGAGCCCTCTTGGCCCTGATGCCAGAAGCCCATCTTCCTCCATTCAGGCAGGTCTCTGAGTGCCCTGGCCTGGCTGCCCGCTGGCCCTGAGAGTCACACTACCCCACAGCCCTCCTTGGTCAAAATCCACTCTGGAGTGGCTGGGAGATTCCCCGGGCCCACCCTGCACACACCTCTGCAGGGAGCTTCCCCTGGCTGGCCGGCAGACAAGGGCGGTCTCAGAGAGGGGGCTCACCTCAGCAGCCCCTTGTGTAGCCGGCCGTCGCCCCTACCACCTCTGGGCACACTCAGGAAGCTGCGGGACAGGCATGCAGGTGAAGGAGGCGAGCGCTTGTCAGCCGGGAGGCCATGGGCACAGAGGGAACAGGGACACCCGGGTGGCCTCAAGGTTACTTCAGACCCCTCTCTCGTCCCCTGGGAGGTGCCCAGTGAGGTTGGCACTAGGAGTTGGTCCTGGTCACACGACAGACCCACCCTCCTCTGGTGTCCAGCCAGCACACCCTGGGCCGGCCTGGCTGCAGGGACACGAGGACAGCAGCCCCTTCCTCCTCTGAGCTGGTTGCTCCTTGAGTCATCACCACCGCCTGCCACGGAGGCCGCCTGTCCCAGGAAGCAGAGGGACCGCAGCTGTGGCAACCAGGGCCTGGTCTCTGTATCACCTCGAGGGGGTGCCACACCCAGGCCTGAGACGGAACTGAGTGACAGTGCCCTGGGTCTGACAGTGCGGGGCTGGCGCCATGTTTGGGGAACCCTGTGGCATGGGACATGTGGGTGAGCCGGGAAAATCACCCCACTGCATGGCATCTCGGGCCTGGATCTTAAGCCCCTGTGTTGGTGCCCCCACCTGGCGGAAGAGCTGCGACCCCCATGTTGCCATGCGGGTGTCCCAGGCCCTGGCCCTGGCAGGCATATGTTTCAGGAGGTCCTTGTCTTGGGAGCCCAGGGTCGGGGGCCCCGTGTCTGTCCACATCCGAGTCAATGGCTCATCTCGTCTCTGAAGCATCTTTGCTGTGAGCTCTAGTCCCCACTGTCTGGCTGGAAAATGTGGCGGCCCCACTGCCCACTGCCCAGGGCAGCGATGCCCATACCACGTGGTCCCAGCTCCGAGCTTGTCCTGAAAAGGGGGCAAAGACTGGACCCTGAGCCTGCCAAGGGGCCACACTCCTCCCAGGGCTGGGGTCTCCATGGGCAGCCCCCCACCCAGCCAGCCCAGTTACACTCCCCTGGGCCAGAGCAGTGCAGACAGGACCAGGCCAGGATGCCCAAGGGTCAGGGGCTGGGGATGGGTAGCCCCCAAACAGCCCTTTCTGGGGGACTGGCCTCAACAGGGAAGGGGGTGAAGGCTCTTAGTAGGAAATCGGGGGACCCAAGTCAGAGCCAGGCGCTGGGCAGAAGCCGCAGCCTCACGTAGAAGAAAGACGCGCTGCAGTGGAGGCGAGTGCCCATCCCCGGGCGGCAGAGGCCCCAGCAGAGACTTCTCGACGACATTCCAGCTGGGGTGGCCCTTCCAGAGCCCTTGTTGCCCGAGGGATGTGAGCAGGTGGCTGGGGAGGCTTTGGGGGGCCGCCCAGCCCCTTCCTCACCTCTCTCCGTCTCTCAGCCTCCCCGGACAGGCCCTGGAACCCCCCCACCTTCTCCCCCGCCCTGCTCGTGGTGACCGAAGGGGACAATGCCACCTTCACCTGCAGCTTCTCCAACGCATCGGAGAGCTTCGTGCTGAACTGGTACCGCATGAGCCCCAGCAACCAGACGGACAAGCTGGCTGCCTTCCCCGAGGACCGCAGCCAGCCCGGCCAGGACTGCCGCTTCCGCGTCACACAACTGCCCAACGGGCGCGACTTCCACATGAGCGTGGTCAGGGCCCAGCGCAATGACAGCGGCACCTACCTCTGCGGGGCCATCTCCCTGGCCCCCAAGGCGCAGATCAAAGAGAGCCTGCGGGCAGAGCTCAGGGTGACAGGTGCGGCTTCGGAGGCCCCAGGGCAGGGGTGAGCTGAGCCAGTCCTGGGGTGGGTGTCCCCTCCTGCACAGGATCAGGAGTTCCAGGGTCGTAGGGCAGGGACCCCCCCAGCTCCAGTCCAGGGCTCTATCCTGCACCTGGGGAATGGTGACCGGCATCTCTGTCCTCTTGCTCTGGAAGCACCCCAGCCCCTCTAGTCTGCCCTCACCCCTGCCCCTGACCCTCCAACCTGACCCCGTCCTAACCCCTGACCTTTGTGCCCTTCCAGAGAGAAGGGCAGAAGTGCCCACAGCCCACCCCAGCCCCTCACCCAGGCCAGCCAGCCAGTTCCAAGCCCTGGTGATTGGTGTTGTGGGCGGCCTGCTGGGCAGCCTGGTGCTGCTGGTCTGGGTCCTGGCCGTCATCTGCTCCCGGGCCGCACGAGGTAACGTCACCCCAGCCCCTCAGCCTGCCCTGCCCTAACGCTGCTGGCGGCCCTCACTCCTGCCTCCCCTCCCTCCACCCTTCCCGCACCCCACCCCACTTCCCCCCATCTCCCCCTCAGGCTAAGTCCCTGATGAAGGCCCCTGGACTAAGACCCCCCACCTGGGGAGCACGGCTCACGGTCGGCCTGGTGACCCCAAGTGTGTTTCTCTGCAGGGACCATAGGAGCCAGGCGCACCGGCCAGCCCCTGGTGAGTCTCACTCTTTTCCTGCATGACCCACTGTGCCTTCCTTCCTGGGTGGGCAGAGGTGGAAGGACAGGCTGGGACCACACGGCCTGCAGGGCTCACACTCTATTACAGCCAGGACCCCACCTCCCCGGCCCCCAGGCAGCAACCTCAATCCCTAAAGCCATGACCTGGGGCCCCAGACCACCTGCCGTCTCCAGGGGTGCCCAGCCCTGCATGTGTCCGCCTGCGGTCTCCGGGGGTGCCCGGCCCACGCGTGTGCCCACCTGCGAGGGCGTGGGGTGGGCTTGGTCATTTCTTATCTTACATTGGAGACAGGAGAGCTTGAAAAGTCACATTTTGGAATCCTAAATCTGCAAGAATGCCAGGGACATTTCAGAGGGGGACATTTAGCCAGAGAGGAGGGGTGGTGCCCCCAGATCACACAGAGGGCAGTGGTGGGACAGCTTAGGGTAAGCGGCTCTTAGTGGGGGTCCCAGGTTCGGTGCCGGCGCTGCAGCCAGGCTGTGGAGCCTCAGGCCTCCTTCTTGAGGTGGGCCATGGGGCTGACTCCCTCTCCCTTTCTCCTGAAAGAAGGAGGACCCCTCGGCCGTGCCTGTGTTCTCTGTGGACTATGGGGAGCTGGATTTCCACTGGCGAGAGAAGACCCCGGAGCCCCCTGTGCCCTGTGCCCCTGAGCAGACGGAGTATGCCACCATCGTCTTTCCTAGTGGAATGGGCACCTCGTCCCCTGCCCGCAGGGGCTCAGCCGACGGCCCTCGGAGTCCCCAGCCTCTGAGGCCTGAGGATGGACACTGCTCTTGGCCCCTCTGACCGGCTTCCTTGGCCGCCGGTGTTCTGCAGACCCTCCACCATGAGCCCGGATCAGCACCTTTCCTCAGGAGAAGCAGGCAGGGTGCAGGCCATTGCAGGCCATCCAGGGGCTGAGCTGCCTGGGGGCGACGGGGGCTCCAGCCTGCACCTGCACCAGGCACAGCCCCACCACAGGACTCATGTCTCAATGCCCACAGTGAGCCCAGGCAACAGGTGTCACTGTCCCCTACAGGGAGAGCCAGATGCAGTCATTGCTTCAGGTCCTGCCGGCACAGAGCTGCCTGCGTCCAGCTCCCTGAATCTCTGCTGCTGCTGCTGCTGCTGCTGCTGCCTGCGGCCCGGGGCTGAAGGCGCCGTGGCCCTGCCTTACACTCCGGAGCCTCCTGCCTGAACTTGGGGGCTGGTTGGAGACTACCTTGGAGCAGCCAAGGTGCCCCTGGCAGCGGCATCCTGAGACGCCCTGGACGCAGGGCCCAAGACTGGACACGGGTGGGAGGTGCATGGGGCTGGGGACTCCCCAGGAGTCATTTGCTCCCCACAGGCCTAGAGAAGTTTCAGGGAAGGTCAGAAGAGCTCCTGGCTGTGCTGGACGGGGCAGGAAACCCCTCCACATTCACATGTGTCCAGGCAGCACCTCAGGGCCTTTGTGGGTCAGGGAAACTGAGGCAGTAAGCGGGCAGGCAGAGCTGGAGGCCTTTCAGGATCAGCCAGCACTTTGGCCTCCCGCCGCCCCATTCCACCCCAGCCCCTCACACTCAGGATACACTCAGGAGAGGGATATCCTACGGTACCAAGGTCAGGAGGGCAGGGCTGGGGCTGACTCAGGCCCCTCCCAGCTGTGGCCACCTGGGTGTTGTGAAGGCAGAGGTGCAGGCACCTAGGCTCCCCCCATTTGTCCACCCTGGGAGCTCTCCTTGGAACCCATTCCTGAAATTATTTAAAGGGGTTGGCCAGGCTCCCACCAGGGCCTGGGTGGGAAGGTACAGGCGTTCCCCCGGGGCCTAGTACCCCCGCTGCAGCCTATCCACTCCTCACATCCACACACTGCACCCCTACTCCTGGGGCAGGGCCACCAGCATCCAGGCGGCCAGCAGGCACCTGAGTGGCTGGGACAAGGGACCCCCCTTCCCTGTGGTTCTATTATAATTATAATTAAATATGAGAGCATGCTAAGGAGTTCTGTCCTGTCCGGTGGCTGTGGGGGCAGTGAGCAGGAGGGAGGGAGGCCTCCAGGGAGGGGCAAGGCTGCAGCCAGGCTGAGGCTGCGTGTGGAGAGTGCTGGTGGCTCCCCTGGATCCTGGCCTGAGTCAGGCCTTTCCCTCGCTGTCCCAGAAACACACAGGCCCCCCTCGCCCCGTCTGCCCCACTCACACATACAGCCCTCCGGTGAAAAATTCCTCCAACATCACGGGGCTGGGGGCACCATCTTCCCCAAGCCCAGGTCTTTTGGGGAGTCCCACAGCCCCCTGCCCCCAGGCTTCCTGGCCAGCCATGGGTGTCCCTGAGTGGCTGTGCCTGCTCCATAGCCCCCGTGTCCCCATGCCTGCCAGTCCCTCCGGGCAGGGGTGGTGCCTGGTGCCAGGGCCTCCACAGCGGGGTGGCAGGGCTGCCCCGGGCTATGAGGGACACAGCATCTCCGGGTCCCTCCCCAAGTACACAGGGTGGGGGCAGCGGGGGAGGCAGGGTCATGCCTGCTGGAGCCCTATCACCCTGCTGGGGTCCTTGGCAGCTAGCAGCAGGGACGGTGCAGGGAAGGGAGCCCTGTCAGGCCCTCGGGCACCGCAACTACCCACCCACTGCCCTGCCCTGCCCTGGGGCTCATTCTGTGCTTGCCATCCTGGAGCCCGGTCCTGGAGGGGCGACGGTAGAATCCCCATGCCTGTGTCAGGGACAGGCACAGAGACCTCGCAGCTCTGGGAACTCCCAGTGAGATCCGGCAGATCAGGCCTGGCAGGGAACGCTACCCGGGGGCTCTGCACATGATGTGGGTTTCCACCCGCAAAACCCAATAGGTCCCATGGAAAATGACCACAGGCAATGAGAACGCCGTGGAGTGCTGCATGTGAGATCAGCGTCCAGAACTCACGGCTCTCAAACACCCATTCACAGCGCAGCGCGCCAGCATCCAGAACTCAGGGCTCTCATACATCCATTGACAGCGCAGCGCGCCAGGGTCCAGAACTCATGGTTCTCATACACTCATTCACAGCACAGCACGCCAGCGTCCAGAACTCACGGCTCTCAAACATCCATTCACAGCGCAGCGCGCCAACATCCAGAGCTCATGGTTCTCATACATCCATTGACAGCGCAGCACGCCAGCATCCAGAACTCAGGGCTCTCATACACCCATTCACAGCACAGCGCGCCAGGGTCCAGAACTCATGGTTCTCATACACTCATTCACAGCACAGCACGCCAGCGTCCAGAATTCACGGCTCTCATACACCCATTCACCCCATTCACAGCGCGGTGCGCTAGGAGATGGAGTGGCGGGCGATGTTTCGTCTAGGACAGCAAGAGAGATGCTCCCGGCATTAACCTAGCCAGAAACGTGGGAAAGCTGCCGCAGAGGCTGAACTCAAAGGCACCCTGACCCCCGGGCCCCGAAGAGGCACCACAGCTGCAAACATGCACGTTCTTCTGATGCCATTTGTAAATTTAATATGATCCCAATAAAAACCACAGTTCTGGAACCATCATGCTCGTATGGAAAAATTAACAAGCAAGTAACAGCCAAAAAACCATGAAAAGAAAGTGAAAGACGACCAGCTTTATGAGCTCAGGGGAAACTTACTGTAATGAAAACAGGGTGGGATAAGCACCAGAAGACACAGGAACAGGCCCAGTCCCTGCGACCTAAATCAGGGAGGGGAAAAACGACTTTTTAACCAACTGCCCAGGGATAGGGATAGCCATTTGGAAAAGTATTAAGTTAGACTCATATGCACAAATCCCAAATGCAGCAGAGAGAAGCATAAAAAAAGAACCCTGGCCGGGTGCGGTGGCTCACGCCTGTAATCCCAGCACTTTGGGAGGTCGAGGCGGGTGGATCACAAGGTCATGAGATCGAGACCATCCTGGCTAACACGGTGAAACCCTGTCTCTACTAAAAATACAAAAAAATTAGCTGGGCGAGGTGGCGGGTGCCTGTAGTCCCAGCTACTCCGGAGGCTGAGGCAGGAGAATGGCGTGGACCCGGGAGGCGGAGGTTGCAGTGAGCGGAGATTGCGCCACTGCACTTTAGCCTCGGGGACAGAGCCAGACTCCGTCTAAAAAAAAAAAAAGGAACCCTACAAGAAACAAGAAACCGTGGGTGCATTCTTACAGTGTGGGAGGGGAAGTCATTCCCAACGAATAAAGGACATCAGGGAGCAATTAAAGAAAAGACTGATACACTGAACTCCATATATTGGAAAACAAAAAACTTTAGCTTGGCAAAAAAAATCATCAACAAACTGAGGGAAAATATTTGCACCACCACAAAAGAGCGAATATGCCAGTCGTAGGAAGATCTAAGAGTCTGGAAAAAGCAAGGTCAAAAGTACACGAGAGAATGCAGGAGACATAGCCCAACAGCTCAGAGAAAATGTGTGTGCGAGCCTGTGTGTGCACGTGTCTACATGTGTGCAGACATATGTGTGCATACAAATGTGTGTATGTACATACACAGGAGTATGTGTGTGGGTGTGTGTGTACAGGTGTGCGGACGTGTGTATCTACAATATACGTATATATGGCAGTGCATGCGTGCGTACACATATCCCTTAAACAATGAAAGGATGTTCAGTTTCTCTCAACAAAAATACAAGTTGAAACTACATCCACCAGGCTGACAGAGCTCTGACAACGGTGCGGCTATTGGCGAGGCTGCAAGGAGCAGGCCTGAGGGGCTGGCGGGGAAGCCGAGCTGGGGACGCACCGGTGCCATCTGGTAAGCGGTGGGCACTTGCCCTTCGCCCTCCCAAACCCCGTCCTCGTAGAAACACTTCCCAGAGGTCACCGGCAAACATGTGCAGACGCAGAGCCCACGAGCTCACGGCGCTGGCTCGACAACTGCACAACTGCAAAGCCGTCCAAAGCCGGCCGGGGGCTTGAGCCCGCCCTGGAGTCTCCATCAGCTGAGAGCTGGGGCAGCGGGAGCCGGGAGGAGGCTCAGGGCTCCCCACAGAGGGTCAGGTCACTCAAGACCATGAGGGGACGCACGCGCAGGACAGAACAACTCGCTGTCCCCAACTTGCTGTCGTGTGAAAATGACATGGCAGCAGTCTGAGCCTCAAACAATGCCAAATTAAAATTAAAAACCTAATTGAGGCTTGGCACGGTGGCACTTTGGGAGGCCGAGGCGGGAGGGTCGCTTGAGCCCAGGAGTTTGAGACCAGCCTGGGCAACAAAGTGAGATCCTGTCTCTACAGAAAAATTTTAAAATTAGCCAGGTGATGTGGTCCCAGCTCCTCGGGAGGCTGAGGCGGGAGGATCCCTGGAGTCCCGGCGGTGGAGGCCGCAGTGAGCCACGATGGTGCCACTGACTCCAGCCTGGGCGGCAGAGCGAGACCCTGTCAAAAAAAAAAAAAAAAAAAAAAAAAAAAGCCTAATTGATTGACACACTTTGAGTATGTTTAAAAGAACATGAGCTCAGATCGATACTCACAAAAAGAGACAAGGCGGGCGCGGAGGGAGGAAGCGGTCGCCGTCCCGGGCGGGCGTCCGCAGTGGCGGCGGCTGAGAGAGCGCAGCGCAGTCAGCACTTCGCCTCCCGCCTTCCCGTCAGGCCGCCCCGCGCCGCCGCGCACTCACTTTTTCCGTCCCCGGCTGGCCCCGGGCCTGTGTCGCCGCCTGGCTGCGGCTGCGCTCCCGCCCCACCCACGCGCCCCAGGCGGGTCGTCCCGGCCTCGCACAGCAGCTGCTGCGGCTTCAGGAGCGCCCTGGGTGTGGCCGGGCCTCGGGGCTCCCCGGGGGACAGTGCTGGGAGGAGGCCGGGGCGCGTGGGATCCAGAGCGGGAGAGGGGCGGCCCCGCCCCGTGTCCCAGGCCCCTGAGCCCGGCCGGCTCCACCCACCCCCGCGCCCGCGCGCCCCCGCGTCCCCGCGCCCTGACCCTGCAGCGCCGCCCCGACTCCTGCGCCCCACCCCACCGCCGCCCACACCGGCCTGGTCTACGGAGTGCGTGGGCGCTGGACGCCTTACTCTGCACGGGGGACCGCGGGTCCTGTGGGCCTCGTGGGTGGAGCCCAGGGTCCTTGGAATTGGGCGGGGTGGGGGGGAGCTGCCCAGGGCTCCCTGCAGGAGCGAAGGTGAGCAGGGGGGCCTCTGAGAGGGAACCCACCCTCAGACTACAGGAGACAGGGCTGGCGATCTGGGTGCAGCGCCAAGGCCCTGGGGGCTGGTGGGGCCGCATGAGGGGCTGCGGTGTGAGTCCTGGTGGTCTCTGCCCTCGTGCGTCAGGGCTCCAGTGTGGACAAACCTCGCTTTGCGTCTGGGTGAGGCTCCTGAGATTCTGGAGAGTTCAGGATGTGGAGGGTTCTCTGGAGGGTGACGGAGGCCGTGTGACCACACCGTCGCCGTGGCCCCCTCGTCTGTGGCACAATCGCTCCCCTTCTTGGGTGGATCTCCACGTGTTCTCCCCATACCTCTGACCCCAGTCAGTCTCCTGCACCCACCAGTGGGGGCCCCTGTGTTTGTCCAGCCTTGGAAAACCTGGCCGGGGTGTGGCGGGAGGGGCACTGCCGGGGCTGCTGGCCAGGGCTGTGAGAGCGCAGGACGCCTGCCCCAGGCACGAGGGCACCATCGTCCCCAACTACTTAGCCACAGAATCCAAGGTTGGTTTGGGGTCTTAAGTTTTTATCTCTCAATTCAACCTGCAAAACCAAGTTATTACATACATGGAGTAGTATTCAGCCTTAAAAGGATGGAAGTCAGTGCACCACGTTCACAGCAGCGCAGTTCACGAGCAGCGGCCCTGTGGAAGCAGCAGCCCCGCGTCCACCGCGGGAGGAAGGAACAGACAGCACGGTGATTCCGCACAGAGGGAGTCACCTCAGGAAGGAAGGGCTCCCACGCCCGCCGCAGCGTGGAGGAACCTCGAGGACGTCACACCGAGGGGCACAAGCCACAAAAGGACAAACACTGTGTGACTCCACACACACGAGGTCCCCAGAGTGGGCCGGTTCATAGGCAGAAAAAGCAGATGGTGGGGCCCGGGGCTGGAGGAGCCAGCGGGAAGTGACTGTTTAATGGGGACACTTTCCGTTTTGCAAGAGAAAAAGAGTTTCTGTTTCTGGGCTGGGAGGTCAGCCACTGAACCGCTGAACCACAGTGGCTGGGTGGGGAAAGTGGGCCTCAGCCACCGCCTGGCCTATGCAGGCTGCCCCGGAGTCAGGGACAGGGGCAGGAGGGCCAGGTGTGAGCCCTCAGCCCATGGCAGCCCTCGGCCTCGCTGATGGACAGAAGGGAAAACTGAGGCCCAGGGCGGTGTAGCTGTAGTAGTGAGAATTCTCTAGAGAAATAGAACCAACAGGCCGGGCGTGGTGGCTCATGCCTGTAATCCCAGCACTTTGGGAGGTCAAGGCGGGCGGATCACTTGAGGTCAGGATTTCGAGACCAGCCTGACCAACATGGAGAAACCCCATCTATACTAAAAATACAAAATTAGCCGTGTGTGGTGGCGCGTGCCTGTAATCAAAGGTACTTGGGAGGTTGAGGCAGGAGAATTGCTTGAACCCAGGAGGTGGAGGTTGCAGTGAGCCGAGATCACGCCATTGCACTCCAGCCTGGGCAACAAGAACAAAACTCCATCTCAAAAAAAGAAAAAAAAAAAAAAGAACTAATAGAATGTGGAGACAGAGAGAGAGAAACTTACTTGGAGAAATTGGCTCACATGACTGTAGCAGGCAGGCTGGGGAAGAAGGAGGAGCTGAAGTAGCCACTCAGATCCAAAGATGCCTGCAGGCAGGATTCCATCCTCCTTTCTCTTCTTTCTCTCTGGCCTTCATAGACTGGATGAGACTCCTGTGTCGCGGAGGCTGACCTGCTGATTCAAAGTCTACTGATTTCAGTGGTAATTTTATCTTCGAAAAATACCTTCACTGAAACATCTGGACTGCTGTTTGACCAACATCAGAGTCCTGCGGCCTGGCCAAGCTGATACAGAATGAACCATTTCAGGCCGAAGGAGGCGGAGCAGGTGGCACGCGGGACCCCAGCTCTTCCAGGACGTCTGGGCCCGTGGGGAGAATGGCCGGTGCTGCAGGGGATCCCTCAGCCAAGGCGGGCCTGCAGCCGATCACATTTTCACAAGTCCATTGGCCACGTGGATGCCCTCAAGATTATACCAATTGTCATCCACTTTTTTCCTTCTTTTTTCTTGGAATTTTTATAGCTACACTTTTTAAAAAATTAATAGGCTCTACTATCTAAAGCAGTTTGGGGTTTATGGAAAAGCTGAGCGGAAAGTAGACGGAGCCTCCATGTGCCCCTTGCCTCGCCCCTCATGCACACTCTGCACCCCTATTGTTAGCGCCTTGCCTTGGTGCTGGGTACTTGCTGTGCGACGAATCTGCACTGACCTGGCCCCGTCACGCAGGGTCCACAGCTCGAATCAGGGGCCAGTCTTGGCGTCTTGCGTTCTGGGAGTCCTGGCAAGTGCATGAGGTCAGGTATCCACCATGATGGTGTCAGGAGCGGCTCCTCTGCCCCGAAATTCCCCCGAGCTCCACTATTCACCCTTCCCTTCCCTGGCAACCACTGAGGATTCTTACTGTCTCCGTAGATTGCCTCTCCCGGAATGTTGTATAGTTGGAATCATCCAGTATGCAGCCTTTTCAGATTAGCTTTGAGAACTAAAAATAAAATTCTAAGCCCCCAGTCAACTAAAAGGACACCTGTTAGCCAAGGAGACCCCAGAGAAACCTTAACACCTGAGTTCCCAGCTAGGACAGGACAGGAGGACAGATACACCTCGTTAGAGCCCCTCCCTTTTGTGGTTTAGACACAAATGCCCAGAGTGAATGTTGAAATAGAGACCATAAGATTGGCAGGACTGGGCCAGGCGTGGTGGTTCACGCCTGTAATCCCAGCACTTTGGGAGGCTGAGGTGGGTGGATCACTTGAGGTCAGGAGTTCAAGACCAGCCTGGCCAACGTGGTGAAACCCCATCTTTACTAAAAATAAAAAAATTAGCTGGCCGTGGTGGTGGGCGCCTATAATCCCAGCTACTCGGGAGGCTGAGGCAGGAGAATCACTTGAACCTGGGAGGTGGAGGTTTCAGTGAGCTGAGATCGCACCACTGCACTCCAGCCTGGGAGACAGAGTGAGACTCTGTCTCAAAAAAAAAAAAAAAAAAAATTGGCAGGACTGAATACAGCAGTAGGATGCCAAATTATCAACAGGACCTGAGGCTGCACCAGGCAGGGTGAAGTCACACACGCTGTGCTGATTTATGTCCTGCCTGCCGTGAGGTTTTCTTTCTTTTTTTTTTTTTTTCTTAGGTGGAGTCTCACTCTGTTGCCCAGGCTGGAGTGCAGTGGGGCCATCCTGGCTCACCGCAACCTCCGCCTCCCAGATTCACGCCATTCTCCTGCCTCAGCCTCCTGAGTAGCTGGGATTACAGGCATGTGCCACCACACCCGGCTAATTTTTGTATTTTTAGTAGACAGGGTTTCACCATGTTGGTCAGGCTGGTCTTGATCTGACCTCGTGATCTGCCAGCCTCGGCCTCCCAAAGTGCTGGGATTACAGGCGTAAACCATTGTGCCCGGCTGAGGTTTTCTTTTTCTCTAGCAGCTAAATGAGCACCAGCCTCTAGGGAAGCCACGTTCGCCCAGCTGCATCTCACCTGCCGCCAGACGCTGGCTCACGACCCGCTCCCCTCGGCCACCAGCCCTAATGACCACTTTGATTGGACAAGAGACTGATTTCCGTAACTTTTCTATGAAAAGGAATCTTGTGTGGTAAATTTTTGTCCTAAAGTAAAATGACTGGTTATTTAAGAAAGAGAGAGCACAGGACAAACCATTAAGTCCCAGCATGTCGTAAACAGTCTGTATGAGTTGTGATAAGTTTCATAAAAAAAAGTACACCTGTAATCCTAGCACTTTGAGAGGCCAAGGTGGGCAGATTACTTGAGCCCAGGAGTTCAAGACCAGCCTGGGCAACATGGTGAAACTCCATCTCTACTAAATTACAAAAAATTAGCCTGGTGTGGTTGTGCATGCTTGTAATCCCAGCTACTCGGGAGTCTGAGGCAGGAGAATGGCGTGAACCCAGGAGGCAGAGGCTGCGGTGAGCTGAGATGGCACCACTGCACTCCAGACTGGGACACAGAGAAAGACTCTGTCTCAAAAAAAAATTTGTTTTTAAGTATGAAAGGAATTTTGCATATGTGTAAGTTGGCTATTACTAAAAGGAAATTGCTTATAAGAGTCTTTCTAAAGATTGCACTTTGATATTAAAAGTACACTAATTGGGCCGGGTGCAGTGGCTCACGCCTGTAATCCCAGCACTCGGGAGGCTGAGGCGAGCGAATCATAAGGTCAGGAGTTTGAGACCAGACTGGCCAACATGGTGAAATCCTGTCTATACTGAAAATACAAAAATTAGCTGAATGTGGTGGCAGGCACCTGTAATCCCAGCTACTCAGGAGGCTGAGGCAGAAGAACCGTTTGAACCCGGGAGGTGGAGGTTGCAGTGAGCTGAGATGGTGCCATTGTACTCCAGCCTGGGCAACAGGGCGAGACTCCATCTCAAAAAAAAAAAAAAAAGAGTACACTAATTAATATAAAACAAAAGTTTTCGGTTAGAGAAAAGTTTTGTTAAAATAATAATTTGCTATTAATAAAATTTGATGTTTAGGCTGGGCGTGGTGGCTCACACCTATAATCCCAACATTTTGGGAGGCCGAGGCAAGTGGATCACCTGAAGTTAGAAGTTCGAGACCAGCCTGACCAACATGGTGAAACCCCATCTCTACTAAAAATACAAAAATTAGCCGGGCGTGGTGGCGGACACCTGTGATCCCAGGTACTCAGGAGGCTGAGGCAGGAGAATTGCTTGAACCTGGGAGGCAGAGGTTGCAATGAGCCAAGATCGTGCCACTGCACTCCAGCCTGGTAACAAAGCGAGACTCCATCTCAAAAAAAAATGTTTAATTCTGCGTTCATCCTTGCCTTCTGTTCTTGTGCCCTTGCCAAGATGTATCTTTTTGCTTGGTTGGGATGATAAGCTTCCCTTTCAGCCTTTTCATCAGCTCCTGTAACTTTCTTTTCCAATTGTAACTACTGCTGTGGCCTGATGCTGAAATGTTGATCTTAAAGGTCTAGAAGAGCAATGTTTTCCTTCAATATAACTTGATTCTGCACTCTTGGCTTTTCTTGTTATACGTTGTTCAGTATAGCCATGAAACTTCTCATGCTGTTACTAAGAGTCTTGCATTGCCCTGCTCAAGGTGCTGGTTTTCTTGTTTACTTTCCTCCATAATATCAGGTACACTCATGACCCTGGACACACTCTTCCTGCACCTGACTAAATTCAAATATCCTTTTTCATCAGGTTTGACTTGCAGGTTAGCTCAATGGGCTTCCAGAGGAGAAGCAATCACTGCAGAAGGAGTTTATTTGCCTTCGTAACTGGCCTCAAAAAACGAAGATTTTGCATCTTATCAAGATAATTTCCAGTGTCATTTTTATTTGGTTTTTTGATTGCTTATGAAAACTGAGCTTGTTTTTACATCCGTGTAACTTTCTGCCTTGCCATTGAAGATGGCAATGGTTACATGAGTAACTATTATTTTACAATGACCTGGGATTCTATTTTGTTCAAATGTTTTGAGCCTTTTAACATCTTTCACAAAAGTCCTCAAAATCAAATCCTACATTAAGCATCTGACTTAGACTTATTGCAGGCAGGATCATCAAAGCTATAAAAATGAATCATTACAAGATTATACATATTTTTTTGAGACAGAGTCTCACTCTGTTGTCCAGACTGGAGTGCAGTAGCTCACTGCAGCCTCAAACTCCTGGGTTCAAGTGAACCCAAAGTGCTGGGATTATAGGAGTGAGCCTCCACACCTGGCCTGCAAAATCTTTTTGCAGCTTCCAGTTGGGTCATGAACTCCAAAATCACCACCTCCAGCCTGCTGATTACATACACTGGAAGAGACATCAGTTATAGGACTCTTTCCCCTGCACTTTGGAAGGGTCCTTATAAGGTACTATTAACAAATCCATGTGCTACCAAGTTACAGGGAGTTGACTCCTGGGCACACATAGAGTATGCCATTTTCACAAAATAGTGTGAAAATAGTCCATTTTCACACTGCTATAGAGAACTGTCCGAGACTGGGTAATTTATAAACAAAAGAGGTGACAGCCAGAGGAAGATGTAAAGGAAAGGCATCCCAGGCAGGGAGCATTGCACTACAAATGCCCTGAGAGCCTGTATGAGTTCGATTTCACACGCTGTAAAGACACTACCTGAGACGGGGTAATTTATCAACAAAAGAGGGTTCATTAACTCACAGTTCCCCGTGGCTGGTGAAGCCTCAGGAAACTCAGAATCATGGTGGAAGGAGAAGGGAAGCAAGGCACGTCTTAATTTAATTTTGCGTTCATCCTGTTCATCATGGCAGGGGAAAGAGAAAGAGCAAAGGGGGAAGAGCCCCTTATCGAACCATCAGATCTCGTGAGAACTCACTCAGTATCACAAGAACAGCATGGGGGAAACAAGCTCCCATGACCCAGTCAGCTCCCACCAGGTCCCTCCCTCGACACATGGGGATTACAATTCGAGATGAGATTTGGGTGGGGACACGGAGCCAAACCGTATCACATCATCTAAATAAGGCACCAACTCCTGCTGAATCTTGAACATTCCACACTGGTATCTGAAACCAAACTCAAGCTAACCAAAGCCTCGTCTTCAGATCTGGGAGAAGACAACCATCGAAGTGAACGGCTTTCATGAGACACAGGGCTGGGCTTGTACTCCAAGACGTTAAGACGTCTCATAGTTTTCCCTCTATCTGAATTCATATAATATGCTCTACGTCTTAGTACTATATACTTTAGATGTTTAGCTACCTGTGAGCTTCCTTTTCCTGTTCTTATCAGAACTGAACAGCATGTATGGCCTTTTTATTTAAAATGTTACCGATTCTTTGTTTTGTTTTCCAAAGTCAAGAAAACCTTTTTTCTTTTAACCTATTTATAGGTGACAGAAACTGAGTAAAATAACAAAGTTCAGCTTTCTCCCTCTACTTTCTACCTCCAGAATTCAAAAACTATTCATGAGCATTCTTACTTACAGCAATATGGTTGTTTGCATAAGTTCAATAAGAATACATTTTCTTTTGTAACAGGACACTTTGGGGATATTATTTTAACAAGACCTTTGACTGAAATAACATTTTCAGATAAAGTTCCAGCAAAGCCAATTTAAAAAGAGCCTACATGGCCAGCTGCTATTCCTGCTGCAATTTACACAAATGATCAAGCCAAATAGAATAAGACTAAAACTTATTTTGTACACAAATTGGTCTTATTATTATTTCTCTGTGGTAGAAAGGGGGAACTAAAGAGATGAAAAAAAATTATGTTTCAAAAGAAAACCATAACACACTTGTTCTGCAATTCCAGTCCCGACCACTGTTCTTGAGTTTTATTTTTTGCCTATAATTCAAACTGGGTCTTGAATTATCTCTTGGCTACACATCTCTAAAGAGGATCCAGGTTGTAATTTTCTTCATGATCGTTTTAGTTGGCTCCCTAATGGGGTTGATTCCTTTCTTCCTGTTGGGACGCATAAATTCTTGTTGAGAGGCGAAGCCAGCTGGACTTCCTGGGTAGAGTGGGGACCTGTAGAACTTTTCTGTCTTACAAGAGGATTGTAAAATGCACCAATCAGCACTCCGTAGCTAGGATTGTAAAATGCACCAATCAGAGCTCTGTAGCTAGCAAGGGGATTGTAAAACGCATCAATCAGCACTCTGTAAAAATGCACCAATCAGCACTCTGTAGCTAGCAAGAGGACTGTAAAATGCACCAATCAGCGCTCTGTAAAATGCAGCAATCAGCACTCTGTAAAATGCATCAATCAGCAGGATCCTAAAAGTAGCCAAACACAGGGAGGATTGAAAAAAGGGCACTCTGATGCGACAAAAACGGAACATGGGAGGGGACAAATAGGGAATAAAAGTTGGCCACCCCAGCCAGCAGCGACAACCTGCTCGGGTCCCCTTCCATGGTGTGGAAGCTTTGTTCTCTTGCTCTTCACAATAAACCTTGCTACTGCTCACCCTTTGGATGCGTACCATCTTTAAGAGCTGTAACACTCACTGCAAAGGTCCGTGGCTTCATTCTCGAAGTCAGCGAGACCACAAACCCACCAAAGGAACCAACTCCAGACACATTATGACTGTACATTATAGTTCTACCACTCAAATTATTAATGCCATTTATCTCTCAAATCTCTCTCATTCAAAGTCTCCTGGAGCTGTTGCTGAAGCTATACCATAGCAAGCACCCTCTGTCTAGGCCCAGGGACTGCTGAGGAAGAGGAGGGGGCGTGAGATGGTGAGGGCTGGCTTCAAAGGATAAAACTAGTTCAGGCCGGGTGCGGTGGCTCACGCTTGTAATCC
Organism: Pongo pygmaeus; assembly: GCF_028885625.2. Lineage (NCBI taxonomy): Eukaryota > Metazoa > Chordata > Mammalia > Primates > Hominidae > Pongo > Pongo pygmaeus. The sequence continues at coordinate 142,537,107 of NC_072384.2, read as the reverse complement.
CACCACTTTGGGAGGCCAAGGCAGGTGGATCATCCAAAGTCAGGAGTTCGAGACTAGCCTGGCCGACATGGTGAAACCCATCTCTACTAAAAATACAAAAACTAGCTTCGCATGGTGGCACGCGCCTGTAATCCCAGCTACTCTGGAGGCCGATGCAGGAGAATGGCTTGAACCCAGGAGGCAGAGGTTGCAGTGAGCCGAGATCATGCCACTGCACTCCAACCTGGGTGACAGAGCGAGACTACATCTCAAGAAAAAAAAAAAAAAAAAAACTAGCTCAGACTCTCCAAATCAAGGACAGTGCACAGATGCCTGCACTGCTGACAAATCAAGGGACTATGCCTCCTGGGCCATTAGGTGGTTCCCTTTCCATCCCTCCAACTCTAACCCTCTAAAGAATTTCCTGCTTCCCATAGACTTAATTACCAAGAGGATGTAATGACACCTAGTGACACAGCCTCCAGAATACAGCTGTTCCCAGTTACGGAATTTATGCAAATAGAGATACAATTAAAAAGGTATTGGCCACCTTAGGACAAATTAAAAGACCACAAAAAGCACAGCGCACATCAAAGTCTCTAAATTCCTTAGCTGAAATGGTTTTAACAAAATGCTTACATTTCATGTAGCTGATTGCTACAAGTCAGAGACTGAGACCAAAATTATGATAGCTCAACACTTGGAACTTACAGATAAGCCAATTTTGTCACTTCGCCTTTTGGCTTTTGGTTTTCAGCTCTTATGTTACTTCCAATCCCACCTGTAAGTCTTTCAGCTGTAAGCCCCTTGGCAATCAGGGTTCCACTGAAGGACTGGATGAACCAGGGCAGGTAGCCCCACCTCCCCCAGCAACAATGTGGGTCAAGATAAAGGTTTGGCCGTTGATGCTGCCTATGGCAAATCTCAGCCAAAAGGAGGAAATGGGGACTAAAAATAAAATTCTAAGCCACCCAACCGACTGAATGGACGGGCCCCTCACCCCTTGGTCAAGGGGACCCCAGAGAAACCTGAAAAATGGAGTTCTCAGCCGAGAGGGGACGGGAGATCAGATGCGTCCCATGACACCCCTCCCCTGTGCGGTTAGACACAGCAACTGCCCAGCATGAGTGCTGAGATAGAGACCATCACCTGGCAGAACCGACTGTGGCCATAAGATGCCACATTATCAACAGGACCTGAGGCCACGCCAGGCAGGGGCGAAGTCACACACGCTGCACTTATTTATGTTCTACCTGCCGCAGGAGTTTTCTTTTTCTCTGACACCCAAACGCTGGCCTTGAGATAAACAACATTAAAGCAAGTGCAGCTCACCCCCTGCCAGACGCTGCCTCGCCGACCCCTGCTCCACCAGCCAGAACCACAGCCGCAATCGGACAAAAGCCTCATTTCAGTAACTGTCTCCTGAGCAGGGACCCCCAGCCCCGGACTGGTTCTGGCGGTTTACAGAGGCCATGCAGCACAAGTGCTTCCTGTCCTGGCTTCACCTTCTGACGTGCAGGGCCTAATTGTAACGCAGTTAGATGTGCAGTCTCCACCCCAAGGTGAACGTGGGTGGTATATAACATGCCTGTTTATTGTATGCAGTGTAGGACTCTCTCATAACTATTCAAAAGACGTTTCTATAACCTGCTGAATATGCATATGTGTCTGGCTCATTCAGCATAAATTCCTGTTCCACCCTCCCCTCTTTCAAAGTGCTTACTTTTGGTTTTCAGCTGGAGGTTCGGCTTCCACCTGTAGGTTGTCATCTCCTTCTTAAGAAATAAAACTCTAAATTTATAAAGTGCGATTTTTAAGTTGACAGCGTCTCTCACTTACTAATATGAGTTTAAGTTTCCTCCATGCTTTTGAAGGGCTTGATGGCTCATTTCATTTAGTGCTGAGTAATATTCCATTGTCTGGATGGGCCACAGGTTATTTATCCATTCACTTACAAAAGGACATCTTGGTTGCCTCCAAGTTTTGGCCATTATGAATAAAGCTGCTATAAATTTATCCTGTGCAAGCTTTTATGGGTACATAAGTCTTCAACTCCTTTGGATAAATACCAAGAAACACAATTTCTAGATCATATGATAAAAGTATGTTTAGTTTTGTAAGAAACTGCCAAATTTTTTTCCAAAGTACCATTTTGCACTCCCACCAGCAACAAATGAATGAAACTTCCACGTCTTCACCAGTGCTTGGTGTTATCAATGTTTTGGATTTGGGCCATTCCAATCGGTATGCAGTAGTGTTATTTAATTTGCATTTCCCTGATGACATACGGTGTTGAGCATCCTTTTTTTTTAGACACAGGGTCTGGCTCCGTTGCCCAGGCTGGAATGCAGTGGTGCAATCATGGCTCACTGCAGCCTTGAACTCCTTGTTTCACACAATCCTCCTGCCTCAACCTCCCAAGTAGCTGGGATTATAGCTGTGCACCACGACGCCCAGATAATTTTTTTTTTTTTTTTTTTAGGGATGGGGGTCTCACCATGTTGCCCAGGCTGGTCTCCAACTCCTGACCTCAATGATCCTTCTGCCTCCCCCTGCAAAGCATTTTTTCACATGCTTATTTGCCATCCATGTATCTTCTTTGATAAGGTGTCCATTCAGATCTTTTGCCCGTTTTTTAATCAGATTTTTTTTTATTGCTGAGTTTTAAAAGTACTTTGAATATTTTGGACACTGGTCCTGGTCCTTTATCAGGCATGAGTTCAGTGAAGATTTTCTCTCAGTCTGTGGCTTGTCTTTTCATTGTCTTAACAGTGTCATATCACCTTTTCTTATCAATTTTTTTCATGGGCCAAGCTTTGGGTGTTGTATTAGTTACACTTTTGTACTTTATTTTTCGTAGCATGCTGAATGTTTCTAAGCTCCTTGATGGCCTCTCCCTCCAAGGGAGGAACACGCATGTCCTGGTGGCGTAGGAGGGAGGAGGGGGTCGTGGTCACCCAGGGCAGCCCCGCACAGTGCCAGGGGCTCAGAGCTCTGCTCTCTGCAGGGACAAATCATTTCTAATGACTTATTGTTTTGTTTTACTTAGAACATCTGTAAACCAACATTTATCTTTATATAAACTGTTTCAAATTCTCTTCCACTAGACAGTATGGAGATTCCTCAAAGAGCTTAAAGCAGATCACCATTTGATCCAGCAATCTGGATCTACCCAAGAAAAGAAGTCATTATATCAAAAGGACACCTGCATGTGCATGGTTATCACAGCACAATTCACAATTGCAGAGATATGGAACCAACCTGTGTGCCTATCAGCTGACAAGCAGATAAAGAAAATGTGGTAGACATACACATGAAACGCTACTCATCCATAAAAAAGAATGAAATAATATCTTTCACAGCAACTTGGATGGAGTTGGAAGCCATCATTCTAAGTGAAGTAGCTTCTCACTTATAAGTAGGAGCTAAGCTGTGGGTATGCAGAGGCCTGTAGAATGTTATAATGGTCACTGGAGACTCACAAGTGTGGAGACTGGGAGGGCAGTGAGGGATGAAAAACTAGTTATTGGGTACAGTGTACACTACTTGAGTGTGGGGTGCACTAAAATCTCAGACTTCACCGCTATACAATTCATCTATATAACCAAAATCTACTTGTACCCTAAAGCTAGTGAAATAAAAAATAAAAAAGTAAAATAAAAATATCCGAATTCCTTTCCATTGATTTTTGGGAGCCTAATTATTTCTTCATAGTAGGAAGAAATGATTTGTTAACTGCAAATTTCACAATTAGCAGTGCTAAGTTAAAATATTTTGTTTAAGGAAAGTAAATCTGATATGAGGTTGTACTTCTGATTCTTCACAAAATTCTTTTAATAATTCTGATGTATATAGTAGCTTACATTTTGAAGATATTTACATTGTGTCAGGTAATTTTATTGTTTATTATACTTTAAGTTCTAGGGTACATGTGCACAACGTGCATGTTTGTTACACAGGTAAACATGTGTCATGTTGGTTTGCTGCACCCATTAACTCGTCATTTACATTAGGTATTTCTCCTAATGTTATCCCTCCCCCTCCCCCCACCCCACAACAGGCCCCGGTATGTGATATTCCCCACCCTGTGTCCAAGTGTTCTTATTGTTCAATTCCCACCTACGAGTGAGAACATGCGGTGTTTGGTTTTCTATCCTTGCGATAGTTTGCTCAGAATGGTGGTTTCCAGCTTCATCCATGTCCCTACAAAGGACATGAACTCATCCATTTTTATGGCTGCATAGTATTCCATGGTGTATATGTGCCACATTTTCTTAATCCAATCTACCAGTGATGGACATTTGGGTTGGTTCCAAGTCTTTGCCATTGTGAATAGTGCCGCAATAAACATACGTGTGCATGTGTCTTTATAGTAGAATGATTTATAATCCTTTGGGTGTATACCCAGTAATGGGATCGCTGGGTCAAATGGTATTTCTAGTTCTAGATCCTTGAGGAATCGCCACACTGTCTTCCACAATGGTTGAACTAGTTTACAGTCCCACCAACAGTGTAAAAGTGTTCCTCTTTCTCCACATCCTCTCCAGCGCCTGTTGTTTCCTGACTTTTTAATGATCGCCATTCTAACTGGTGTGAGATGGTATCTCATTGTGGTTTTGATTTGCATTTCTCTGATGGCCAGTGATGATAAGCATTTTTTCATGTGTCTGTTGGCTGCATAAATGTTTTCTTTTGAGAAGTGTCTCTTCATACCCTTTGCTCACTTTTTGATGGGGTTGTTTGATTTTTTCTTGTAAATTTGTTTAAGTTCTTTGTGGATTCTGGATATTAGCCCTTTGTCAGATGGGTAGATTGCAAAAATTTTCTCCCATCCTGTAGGTTGCTTGTTCACTCTGATGGTAGTTTCTTTTGTTGTGCAGAAGCTCTTTAGTTTAATTAGATCCCATTTGTCTATTTTGGCTTTTGTTGCCATTGCTTTTGGTGTTTTAGTCATGAAGTCCTTGCCCATGCCTATGTCCTGAATGTAATTGCCTAAGTTTTCTTCTAGGGTTTTTATGGTTTTAGGTCTAACATTTAAGTCTTTAATCCCTTGTCTTTTATAAATTGACCATTTTCTATTTTTCATTTGGCACCTCTATTAGTCTGGTGATCATATAATTTTGCTGTTCTTTCAGTGTTGACACTAGGGATTTCATCATGCATCCTTGGCTAATATGAATTGGTACTTTCACCTTTTCTTGAACAATGCAAGGATTTCAGAACACTTTCATTCCATTTACCTCCCTCCCCACTTTAGTACTATTTTCATTATGTATTTTAAGTCTATATATAGTTGAAACCCCACAAGATATTGCTGCTGTTGTAATTTTCTGCAGTTCATTTTCATTTAGATTCACCCACTTTTTTTTTTTTTTTGAGACAGAGCCTTGCCCTGTCGCCAGGCTGGAGTGCAGTGGCACGATCTCAGCTCACCGCAACCTCTGCCTCCAGGGTTCAAGTGATTCCCCTGCCTCAGCCTCCCAAGTAGCTGGGACTACAGGCATGCACCACCATGCCTGGCTAATTTTTTGTATTTTAGCAGAGACGGGGTTTCACCATGTTGGCCAGGATGGTTTCGATCTCCTGACCTCATGGATTCAGCCACTTTTATGTTTACCATTGCTCTTCATTTAGCCTTACATCCGGAATCATTTTTCTTCTACTTGAAGAACCCCCTTTCATATTTCTGTTAGTGTGAATCTGTTGATGACAAAATCACTTTTTTATGTATTTGAAAGTGTCATTATTTTACCTTTATTCATGAAGGATATTTTTGCTAGGTATAGAATTCTAGGTTGGCAGTTATTTTCGTTCTGCACTTTTGGACGACTGGTATCCACTGTCTTTCAGTTTCCATTGTTTCTTTTGAGTAGTCAACTTTCCATCTAAATGTGGCCCCTTTCAAAGCAGGGCTTGCCTTTCAAGGTAATCCATTTATGTGGCCAACTTTGAAATTTCTCCTCATCTTTAGTTTCAGTGGTTTTTACTATGATGTGCTCAGGTGTGGTTTTCTTTTGGTTTATTCTGCTTGGAGTTCATAAGCAACCACAGGCATCCCAGTGCTAAAACTCTACAGACCCGGGCTACAGCCACCACCCTCAGCTCTTCCCAGAAAAGGCTGTGCAGTCCCAGTATGACCACACAAACTGTCTCTCTGTGAAAGTAGCTTCAGGAGAAACAAGGTACTGTCACGGGCTTCATTCACTCCTTAATTTGATAATTAATTCCACACACATTAATGGAGTTTTTCTCACATTCCAGGCACTAAGCGAGGTGCTGGGGGTCAGGAAAAACAGAAAGATAACAAAGACTTGGTTGCCACACTCAAAGAGCTTACAGCCTGGTAAGCAGAAAGGTGGTCCTGCGTTTGGCTCTGGACCACCAACCTAGATGAGGGAAAAGGCTCTGAGGAGTTCCATGGTAATGCTGCTTGGAAGTGGAGTCTGAACTCAGGACTCCTGACTCCAGGATTCACGTCCACCCTGTTTCATTAATGCCAATTGAAGGGCACTCTTTATCTTGGGCACCCTGGAAGAAACCCCCTAGCCAGTTTCCTATTCCCTTCCCCATGGGATCTGCCTGTGTAGACAGTCCTCCGTCCTTCCCTATCATCCAAACCATTCTTGATAAATAGCTCAGATTTTGAAGATAAATGACGATAACAGCCCCACCTCATTCTGCATTATTTACAATTTTGTTCTTGATGCCTTCCAGAGCCCACTCCCAACCCAGGGCTCGGTTTTGTTTGTTTGTTTGTTGTTGTTGTTGTTGTTTTGAGATGGAGTTTCACTCTGTCACCCAGGCTGAAGTGCAGTGGTGCAATCTTGGCTCACTGCAACCTCCACCTCCCAAGTTCAAGTGATTCTCCTGCCTCAGCCTCCCAAGTAGCTAGGATTACAGGCACCTGCCACCATGCCCAGCTAATCTTTGTATTTTTAGTAGAGTTGGGGTTTCACCATGTTGCCCAGGCTGGTCTCGAACTCCTGACTGCAAGTGATCCACCCGCCTCGGCCTCCCAAAGTGCTGAGGTTACAGGTGTGAGCCACTGCACTCGGCCTCTGTTTTGTTTTGTTTTGCAGATGCCATCTATTAAGGACACCCACCTCAAATATGGTAGTGGAGAGTTTCTATTGCATGGAGCCTAATAGAATCATGTTTTCTGGCAAGGAAAAGGGAAATTAGCAAGCATGGAATGGGAGGTTTGGATGGTGGTGTTTGGCCAAGAAGCTCACTCTCACCTGCTCTACACCCAAGACTGGCAAATAACATGGTGAACCCATCACACTGGAAAAAAAGTAAAAAGGCAGATAATGTGAAGTACCAGCAATTGTGCAAGGACACAAGCCTTCCCACGCATGACTGATGGGACAGGGATGGCTATTTCCTCTGAGAAAGAATTCTCTATTAAAATAAAAATGACAGAGCTGTTTTGCTCAGTCACCCCACATTTGGGAATCTAGCCTACAGATATCAAAATTCCAGTTTGTAAGAATCTATGTTCAAGAATATTTACTGAAGCTATTTTTGTAGTGGTAAGGAAAAAAAATAAAACAGTCTTTATTTCCCTCGATAAGGAAATGTGGAATACATTTCAGCACATCTACACTCTAGAATTCATCATGCAAGTTTTTTGCTGATTTTTTTTGTGATAAAATACACCATCTTAATCATTTTTAAGTGGCCGGCTCAATGGTGTTAAACTAATTCCCAGTGTTGTGCAGCGATCACTGCCATCCATCTCCAGAACTTTCCATCTTGAAAAACCAAAGCTCTGCCCTCATTAAACACTCGCTCCCACTCCGCCTCCCCCAGCTCCCGGCAGCCACCATTCTACTTTCTATCTCAAGAATTTGACTCCTCCAGGGACCTCATATGAGTGGAATCATATGGTATCTGGCCTTTTGTGACTGGCCTATTTCACTCAGTATAACATCCTCGGGATCCATCCATGTCATAATAACTGTTGAATCCCCTTCCTTCCTAGGATGGAATCATATTCCCTTGTATGGATGGACCACGTTTTGTTCACTTATCCATGGATGGACACTTCAGCTGCTTCCCCATTTTAGCTATCGTGAATAACGCTGCTGTGAACCTGGGTGCACATGTATCTCTGAGACCCTGCCTTCAGTTCTGTGGGGTAACTGCTGGATCATACAGTAATTCCATCTCTAAGTTTCTGAGAAGTGATATGGCTACTGTTTTCCACAGTGGTTGCACCATTTCACACTCCCACCAGCAGCTCTCATGCAATTATTAAGAAGAATGAGGGCCAGGCGCTGTGGCTCACGCCTGTAATCCCAGCACTTTGGGAGGCCGAGGCGGGTGGATCACAAGGTCAGGAGTTTGAGACCAGCCTGACCAACATGGTGAAACCCTGTCTCTACTAAAACTACAAAAAATTAGCCGGGCATAGTGGTGCGAGCCTGTAATCCCAGCTACTCAGAAGGCTGAGGCAGGAGAATCGCTTGAACCTAAGAGGCGAAGATTGCAGTGAGCAGAGATCGCACCACTGCACTCCAGCCTGGGCGACAGAGTGTGACTCCATCTCAAAAAAAAAAAAAAAAAGAAGAATGAGGCCGGGCGCAGTAGCTCACACCTGTAATCCCAGCACTTTGGGAGGCTGAGGCGGGCAGATTACCTGAGGTCAGGAGTTTGAGACCAGCCTGGCCAACATGGTGAAACCCCGTCTCTACTAAAAATACAAAAATTAACCAAGCATAGTGGCAGACGCCTGTAATCCCAGCTACTCAGGAGGCTACAGCAGGAGAATCGCTTGAGCCTGGGAGGCGGAGTTTGCAGTGAGCAGATATCACACCACTGCACTCCAGCCTGGAAGACAGAGACTCTATCTCAAAAAAAAAAAGAAGAAGTGAGGATTCAAGTATTGAAAGATGTCGATGTCATTGGTCAAGCTCCCAGGGTGGGGGTTTGCAGGTGGGAAGCTGGCTGGGGACGCCTTGGGAACCTGAAGCAGCAGGAACAGCTGAGCACGAGGGTCAGACAATGCTGGGGGCCGAAGCCTCGGGCTGAGGGGGCGGGGCCTGGTCCCCGCATCGCTGTGCGGTAACAGCAGCTGACGGTCTCACTTTGGGAGAAATGGGAGATAGATACACACACACTGACATTTACATTTCACTTGTGTGCGTTTGGGGAAAGCTGCGGAAATGAATGGGATGGAATGACACTCTGGTTTGAGCAGGTAAAGCAAGTGCTTGGGGCCATGATAACTTTTTTAATCACTTGAAGTGGAAAACGCTCGAGAGAATGGTTTCGGAAGCCACGCAGGTGGGCTGCAAGATCATTTCTACCACGTGAGAACCGTCAACAACAGAGGACTTGCTGGGCCTTGAGCTCCGCATCTGGAAAACAGACATGTTCTCCACCCCGCGGGGCTTTATTTCATACTAAATGGAACCACGCGCTTGAAGCACGTGGCACGGAGCGAGCCTTCTGCGCATGCGCAAATGCTTCCTCCTCACCCCTCTGCGCACACGGCAGGAGCAGAAAGTCAAAGAGAACGTCGTGGAGAAGAACAGAAACGGAGATACACAGAGTTAGAGACACAGGGAGACAGAGACACAGAGAAAGAGAGAGGCAGAGACACAGAGAAAGAGAGAGACACAGACACAGAGAGACAGAGACAGAGACAGAGAGACAAAGACACAGAGACAGAGACACAGAGACAGAGACACAGAGACAGAGACAAAGAGAAAGAGAGAGAGACAGAGACACAGAGACAGACTCAGACACAGAGACAGACACGGAGTCAGAGACACAGAGACAGAGACACAGAGACAGAGACAGAGAGAGACAGAGACACAGAGTCAGACAGAAAGACAGAGACAAAGAGAGAGAGACAGAGACACAGAGACAGACTCAGACACAGAGACAGACACGGAGTCAGAGACACAGAGACAGAGACACAGAGTCAGAGACAGAGAGACAAAGACACAGAGACAGAGACACAGAGAGAGAGAGACAGAAAGCGTCAGAGACACAAAGAGACAGAGACAGACTCAGAGACACAGAGAGAGAGAGACAGAGACACAGAGACAGAGACACAGAGACAGACTCAGAGACACAGAGAAAGACAGAGACACGGAGTCAGAGACACAGAGTCAAAGACACAGAGAGAGACAGAGACACAGAGACAGACACAGAGGGAGACAGAGTCACAGAAAGAGACAGACACAAACACAAAGAGAGACAGTCCGAGACACAGAGACGAGAGACACAAACACAAAGAGAAACAGAGACAGACAAGGACAGAGAAAGGATGGGAGAGGGAGAGAGGGAGCAAGAGAGTAACTCCCAGCTGATTAAACACAGCAAAGAGAGAATTAGTGAACTAGAAAAAAAAAAAAAAAGCCAAGAAAAAACAACCAGAATGCAGCACAGACACGAACCAGAAGGAGAGTGCACAGCAGAGGGCCGTGTGGATGGTGAGAGGTCCCACGCCTGCGTCCTGGAGCCCAGAAGGCGGGAGCAGGGTGGGACCCTGGTGCCCACACAGCTGTTTCCCGAGGCTGCATAGCAAATCACACAGACCTGGAGCTTGAAACGACACAAATGCATCCCCAGAAGTTCTTGGGGCCGGGGGTCTGACATCAAGGGGTCTGCAGGGCTGGTTCCTCTGCAGGCTGTCGGGGCTTCACTTCCCGCCTTTTCCAGCTTCCAGAGGCCACCGGCTCCTCAGCTGTGGCCCCTCCTCCATCTTCAAACCCAGCTCCAAGGCCTCTTCCCTCCTCTCCCACCCTCTGTCCCCTGCCATAAGGACCCTGGTGAGACCCTGGACCCACCCAGATGACCAGGATGATTTCTCACCTCAAGACCCTCAGCCGGCACCCTTGGCGCAGCCCTTCGCCATGACGTCATGGTGCAGGCCCCGGAGTGAGGACACAGACGGCTTCCGGGCCCTTGTTTGGCCTATCAGACATCAAGGCTGTTTAACATCTTCCTGGAGGTCCTTGCCAGCCCAGTAAGCCAAGACAAGAGGTAAAAGATGAGGGTTAGGAAGGAACCACAGAGACATCCTGCCTCCGCGACAGAGCCCTGACCCCGGCGCTGGCACCGTGTTCCCTGCCACGTTCCTGAGCCACTGCCCAGCCTGGCCTGGGCACAGCAGCAGGGGTTGCCCCTAAGGCTCAGGGTGTGCGTTCGCCCCCCTCACCCTACTGTGAAGGAACAGCAGAGGCTGGGTGATTCTTAAAGAAAAGAAGTTTAATCGGCTCCCAGTTCTGCAGGCTCTACAGGAATCACGGTGCTGGCATCTGCTCGGCTTCCGGGGAGGCCCCAGGAAACCCACAATCCTGGTGGAAGAGAAGGGGGAGCAGGCGCGTCACATGGTGAAAGCAGGAGCAAGGCGGGGAGGTGCCGCACACCTTTAAACAGGTCTCGGGGGAACAGCACCGAGGCGATGGCGGTAAACCCTTCATGAGAATCCACCCCATAATCCAGTCACCTCCCACCAGGCCCCACCTCCAACACTGGGAATTACAATTCGACATAAGATTTGGAAGGGGACACAGATCGAAACCATACAGCGGTGGAAGGAAGGAAAAGAGGCTGGGAGAGCAGCCGTTGGGAGTGCGGAGGTGGGGCAGAGGCTCAGGAGCCAGTCGGGTGCCGGGGAGCCGCCCCTGATGGGGGGAATCTAGGGGGCTGGTCTCTCTGGAGGCACAGGCCTCCCAGGATGCCAGAGGAACTCCCAGTGCAGCAGGCGGGAAGGACTGTCCCCAGGCACAGCGACCCCCACCAGCAGACACCAGATGTCCTGAGCCTGCCGCAGCTGGGGCAGTGGCAGGAGGGCAGGAGGAAGGGCTCAACCTGCCCTGAGCCAGGCAGCTCCCCCCACACACCCTCTCCCAGCCTGGGGTGTCACACCTGGCAGAGCCTTCCCCGGTCCTGAGCAGCTGCCCAGACCTGGAGGAGTCAGAGCCTCGGAGCCCTGGGCCCCACCTGAGGAGGCCACGGCTGCTGGGAGGGGCCCTTGGCAGGGCCAGCTCCAGCCCCTTCTTCAGACCTGACCCAACCCCAGCTCGGAGGGTGCTCCAGCCGTGGACAGCCTGGGACGTCAAGAGGCTCCGCCACGGCAACTGGAGCTCCTGGGGACCTCGAGCCCAAGTCTGTCTGACACAGGCCGAGGCTGCACACGGCCAGGCAGTGACGGCCAGGACCCCCTGGGGTCTGAGGCCCATGTGGACGGATGGACGGACGGATGGACAGACGGCAAAGGCGGGAAGGTGTGCTGCTTGCCAGGCTGCCGCAACAGATCTCACCGACTGGCGGCTGAAGCGATGCAAATGCGTCCTCTCGCAGCTCTGGAGGCCGTCTGAAGCCAAGGCTGACAGGCCCACACCCTCTCTGAAGGCTCCAGCACAGGGTCCTTCAGCCTCTTCCAGCTCTGAGCAGCCCCCGTGGCTGGTGGCAGCGTCACTGCAGCCTCTGCCTCCACCTTCACACGGCTTCTCCCTGCGTCTGTGTCTCACAAGGACAGTCGTCATGGGGCTAAACCCACTGCAATCCAGTATGACCTCCTCTTTCTTTCACCACGTCTGCAAAGGACCTACTTGCAAATAAGGTAGCAGAGTCTGAGCTTCCAGGGGGACATGAATCTGGGGACGCTACTCACCCCAGTATAGAAGCGAATGACGAAGAATGGGCCATGCAGAGCCGCAGTGGGCTCCACGGCTTCCAGAACCCCAGAGAGGCCTGTGGCTCCTTTGGTTCAGATCTGAAGGCAGAATAGTGGACTGTGACGACCCTGCTAGCCCCGAGCCAGGACATACGCATGACAGGATGCACCCAGCACGTGATCTACACACGCACCACGAGGCAGGACACACGCATGACAGGATGCACCCAGCACACGACCTACACATGGGCCACGAGCCAGGACACATGCATGACACAATGTACCCAGCATGTGACCTATACATGGGCCATGAGTCAGGACACACATGTGACACAATGCACCCAGCACATGATCTACATGCACGCCACAAGCCAGGACACACATGTGACATGATGCACCCAGTACGTGATCTACACACGCACCACGAGGCAGGACACACGCATGACAGGATGCACCCAGCACGTGATCTACACACGCACCACGAGGCAGGACACACGCATGACAGGATGCACCCAGCATGTGATCTACACACACACCACGAGTCAGGACACACACGTGACAGGATGCACCCAGCACGTGATCTACACACGCACCACGAGGCGGGACACACGCATGACAGGATGCACCCAGCACACGACCTACACACGCACCACGAGGCGGGACACACGCATGACAGGATGCACCCAGCACGTGATCTACACACGCACCACGAGGCAGGACACACGCATGACAGGATGCACCCAGCACGTGATCTACACACGCACCACGAGCCGGGACACACGCATGACAGGATGCACCCAGCACGTGATCTACACGCGTGACAGGATGCACCCAGCACGTGATCTACACACGCACCACGAGGCGGGACACACGCATGACAGGATGCACCCAGCACACGACCTACACACGCACCACGAGGCGGGACACACGCATGACAGGATGCACCCAGCACGTGATCTACACACGCACCACGAGGCAGGACACACGCATGACAGGATGCACCCAGCACGTGATCTACACACGCACCACGAGCCGGGACACACGCATGACAGGATGCACCCAGCACGTGATCTACACACGCACCACGAGTCGGGACACACGCATGACAGGATGCACCCAGCACGTGATCTACACACGCACCACGAGGCGGGACACACGCGTGACAGGATGCACCCAGCACGTGATCTACACACGCACCACGAGGCGGGACACACGCGTGACAGGATGCACCCAGCACGTGATCTACACACGCACCACGAGGCGGGACACACGCGTGACAGGATGCACCCAGCACGTGATCTACACACGCACCACGAGGCGGGACACACGCGTGACAGGATGCACCCAGCACGTGATCTACACACGCACCACGAGGCGGGACACACGCGTGACAGGATGCACCCAGCACGTGATCTACACACGCACCACGAGGCGGGACACACGCGTGACAGGATGCACCCAGCACGTGATCTACACATGCGCCCCAGATTCCCATGTTGAACTATTAACTCCAAGGTGATAAGGTCAGGAGATGGGGCCTCCTGGGAGGGTGGAGCCCTCATGAACGGGATAGTGTCCCATTCAGGAGACCCAGGAGATACCTCTCCCTCCTGCCGTGTGTGACACAGCCAGAGGCCGCCATCCATGAGCCGGAAACTGGGCCCTTACCAGACACGGAGCCTGCCCTGATGATTACAGACTTTGACCTTGGATTTATAGCCTCCAGAACCATGATAAATACATTTCTGTTGTTTCCAAGCCCCCTGGTCTATGTATTTCATTTTGGCAGCCCCAAGGGACTAAGACACAGACCCCCGAAAACCAGCACTGCCAGGGCCCGGGCAAGGGGCCCCTCCTATGAGGGGCTGAGGCTGCCTGAGGTGGGGAGGGGCCTGGGGTGATTGTGGGAACTCAGGGCTGTCAGGGGCCCCGGATCCAGGCCCCCATCCTGCCCCTGCCTGGAACCCAGTGGTGGCCCCTCTCAGGCAGCAGTCCTCCCGGCAGGGCAGTTGCTGGGGAAAAGGGGGGCGGCAAGGGAGGGTATCTCTGCTCCCCTGGGGACCCTCGGCGACTCAGAGACCACCGGGACACCCCGCACTGCTGGGGGCTGGCCGTGGGTCCCCACCCTTGGGAATGGTCACCGAAGCCAGCCCAAGGAGTGACCAGAGCCAGAGACATGAAAAGGAGCCCATCACACACAATTCAGGGCCGGGAAGAAGGTGACACACGTGTGCACCACCCGGCTGGCGCCGTCGTCCACAGGCATGACACACGTGTGCACCCCCCGGCTGGTGCCGTTGTCCACAGGCGTGACAGCAGGCTGGGCAGGACCGTTGAAAGGAAGCCAGAAGGAAGGTCCCGTGGGGAGAGGGGCCCGGGGGCTCACTTCTATTTCTTCTTTATAGTTTTCTACATTTTCCAGATTTTCTTTTTTTTTTTTCGGAGTCTCACTCTGTCGCCCAGGCTGGAGTGTAGTGGCACAATCTTGGCTAACTGCAACCTCCATCTCCTAGGTTAAAGTGATTCTCCTGCCTCAGCCTCCCGAGTAGCTGGGATTACAGGTGCACACTACCACACCCAGCTAATTTTTGTATTTTTAGTAGAGACGGGACTTCACTATGTTGGCAAGGCTGGTCTCAAATTCCTGACCTCAGGTGATCCACCTGCTTTGGCCTCCCAAAGGGCTGGGATTACAGGCGTGAGCCGCCGTGCCCGGCTCATTTTCCAGATTTTCTACAGTAAGCATATGTTGCTTTTATCATCAGAAATGAAGACTATAAAAGGAGAAGAAATAAAAGGGAACTTCCCTGGGGAAACAGCCCCAATGGAGGCCAAGCCCCCTCCAGGGTGGGGTCAAGGGAGCGGGACACTGGGCTGGTCCTGGAAGGTGACCCCCTCCTGGCGTCCAACTCTGCGGGGAGAGGCCCTACCTCCTACTCCTCCGGCAGGAAGTTCAGAGAGCGCGGCAGACCACTTGCAAATCACCGTCACCAGAGGCCAAGGGCGGAGGCCACTTCCTCCCTCCCACCCTCCCTCTGCTGCCCCAGGACATTTAGGAGCAGAGCTTTGCTAAGGCAGCGGGATTTGGGGATGGGGGTCAGAGAAGTGGGCTACAACAGAGCTCCCCTCCCCAGGGTTGGAACCTGAAAAGGAAAGGAACGTCTACCCCAACACAAGCACGATTCCTTTATTTCGAGCCAGAAAGCAACCAGTAAGCAAGTGCTGCCACCCACAACACCCTGCCTGCGGTCCCGCGCCTGGCCCTGCAGCCTCGGAAGGGAGCTGTGGGGGTCACCCAGGGCCCACTTCATGCCCCCACCCTGCCTCCACCCTGCCCTGCTCACTCCCAGCCGCTACTCCCCTTCCTAAAGAGCAGCCCCTGCTTGAGAGCTCTGAGGAGCAACTTGTTTCTAATCCACAGGATCCTGCACTAAGAGCCCCCCCCACATCCATCCTGGGGCACCCCAGCGTATTCCACTCCTCTGCCCCGGGCACCCAAGGGGCATGGGCACGGCCAGAAGGCCTGTCACGAGGGCCAGCAGCACCCCTGAGGCTTATCCCCAAGGTTGGGCCGCTCGGGGCTGGCGGGCACGTTCTCCAGGACCTCACGCAGGGAGAATGTACAAAAGGAAATCTCATCATAGGAGGTCCTGGCCCCGCTCTCGTACAGGCAGGCGAAAACCAGGCCCCCCTCAGGGGCTGGCCCGATGGACGCCAGGTCGGAGTAGCCGCTGGGGCCCTCGTAGATCACCCAGGGCTCTGTCCAGCTGCGCGGGTCCAGCGGGGACTGGCTCAGGCGGATACCCATGTGTAGCCGAGCCCTGCGCCCCACTGGGTGGGAGTACAGCAGCCACGTGGGGCTCTGGGGCGGGGCAGCAAAGGGCATGGGGAGTGCCAGGGTCCAGGACCCCACATCCCCACTGACCCCAGGCCTGAGGCCAGGGTGCCTGGGGCCATCCCCCCAAGGCTGCAGACGGCTGAAGGGCCCACCAGGCACCTGGCCTCCACGGGGGTCTCCAGCAGCCTCCTCTGGGGGTTCATGGACTCCAGGACCGAGGAGTGGAGGCCGGAG
The DNA here is from genome assembly GCF_028885625.2 of Pongo pygmaeus. Lineage (NCBI taxonomy): Eukaryota > Metazoa > Chordata > Mammalia > Primates > Hominidae > Pongo > Pongo pygmaeus. Next base: position 142,520,419 of record NC_072384.2, on the reverse strand, counting down.
GGAACTCCCGGGGCCCACTGACCAACCGTCATCCCATGGCCTGCTGGGGGCGGGGGCCGGGAAGCCCACGATGCTGCCCTGGCAGCCCCAGGCAGTCTCGGGCAGGGAAGCCACGCGCTCTGCGGGCAGGAAGGAGGTGCCCTCGTCAGTGCTGAGCGCCTGCACGCGGCTGCCCAGGGGGCTCCGGGCGTTGCAGTAGAGGAAGCTGCCGGCCTTCCCACCGTCCACCACCGCCAGCTGGCACTCGCCTGAGCGCAGGTTGGGCACGAGGCCTCCGCAGCGCCAGGTGCGGCCGTGGTCATCGCTGTAGAAGGCGAAGGAGTGAGGGCTGGTCCGGCAGATCTTGCCAAAACACTCTCGGCGGTCCACGCGGTAGGTGTAGGCGGGCACCAGCAGGCGGCCTGAGGGCAGCTGCACGCCGTGGCCGGGACCCACGGCGAACGTGGCCCAGTCTGCAGGGAGGAGGGCGGAGGTGGGAGGGGTTGCTGGGTCCCCGAGGTCGGGGGGATGGAGGAAGGCACAGGGGGACGGGGAAGGAGGGGCTGGTGCCTCGGTTTTGACCGCCCTTCCACACGACTCATCCCAGCCGCCCTGAGTCCTCCCAGGCTGAACAAGCCTCTCACAGCCCCTAGCAGCCGAGCCCAGGTGGACGGCACCCAGGGAGGCTGGCGAGCGCTGCCCACACAGAGAGAGCGGAGGGCAGTCGGGGGCACAAGGCCCTGCGGTGGGGTCCCTGGGTCGGCCGTGTGTCTGCTCCACTCCCTGCTGTGGCTCCCGTGGACCAGGGTCAGGTAGCCACAGAGGACGGGGTGGAGGGAAAGTTGTGGGTGAGGCCTGGCCAGGCTCTGGGCAGGGTGAGAAGGGAGTAAATAAGAGGAAGGGGCGAGGCGGGGTGGCTGTTGGTTTGGGAGCTGAGAGACACCTCAGCATCCAGCCTTCTCCTCTGCAGATAAAGAGATTACCCGGGGGGATGAGAGAGAGTCTTGGGTCAGCCACGGGGGGCCTGCTCCTGCCCACTGGGTGACTGGGGGGCGATCAATACCCATTTGCCTGGGACGGGAGGCTCAGGACAGTCCTGGGGAGAGGGATTTGCCTAGGACGGGAGGTGCAGGACAGTCCTGGGGAGAGGGATGGTTGGTTCCCTTGTGGCTGGAGGCAGGGGTGGGGCAGAATGGAAATTTCCAGCTGGAATCTCCCTTCCATGTGGACCGTGGCCAATCAAAGGGACCCAGACCCGCACCCTGCCCGCCTACCCTGCACGGCACCACCGATGGCCTCCTCAGTGAGGTCCCGGGCACTGCCCCACGAGAGGCCGGCGTCACGGCTGGCCACACAGCAGAGGCGCGCGGCGTTCCTCCCCGTGGCGATCTGCACGGCCTCAGGCGTGTGGCCCAGCACCGCGATGAAGAAGAGGAAGACGGTGCCCGTGCCAGCATCGTGCACAGGGCAGGGGTTCATGGACCGGTGCTCCGCCAGGGCCGCTGTCCCTAGCACGTGCAGGGCGCCCCACTGCCCAAAGGAGGAAGTTCCGCTGACCAGGACGTCCAGAGACCTGGGCACAGCCCCCCACAGGGCACCCAGGATTGCTGAACCTGGTTTGCTCATCTCTACCTCAGGCATCTGCCTGCCGCCACCACCTCCGCCCCTGTCCCGGGGTGTGCAGCCCCAGCGGATCCGGCCACTCACCCACACGGAGCCCCCGGACACTCACTCACCCACACGGAGCCCCCGGACACTCACTCACCCACACGGAGCCCCTGGACACTCACCCACACGGAGCCCCCGGACACTCACTCACCCACACGGAGCCCCTGGACACTCACCCGCACGGAGCCCCCGGCTGCTCACTCACCCACTTAGAGGCCCCAGACACTCACTCACCCACACGGAGCCCCTGGACACTCACCCACACGGAGCCCCCGGCCGCTCACTCACCCGCACGGAGCCCCCGGACACTCACTCACCCGCACGGAGCCCCCGGACACTCACCCGCACGGAGCCCCCGGCCGCTCACTCACCCGCACAGAGCCCCCGGCCGCTCACTCACCCGCACGGAGCCCCCGGCTGCTCACTCACCCGCACGGAGCCCCCGGCCAGCGTGCCCCTCCTCAGCACCAGGCGGTGGGCGTGGGAGTCGTCAGGGCTGAGCCGCTGCTCCACAAAAGCCAGCAGGGTGGGCCCGGGGGGCACGGGGAGCAGCGAGGGCACGCGGTAGGTCAGGCCCGTCCTCTCCCGCTCGAAGAGCACTGTCCGTGAAGGGGTGCGAGGGACCCCCATGCTCTGCTGGTCAGTACAGGGCCACAGGTCAGCAAGACGGGCCCAGGGAGCCCCACACTCACTCCCCGTCTGGATTGGGGAAGGGGCTCAGAAGGTGCAGACAGCTCCTGCCCACACCTGGGCCTCTTCCTGTACCCACCTCGGGGTCAGCCCTGTTTCTGACTCCCTCACCCCAGATCTGGAGCAGCCCCTCCCCCACCCTCCCTCACACCCACTGCACCCCAAATGTCTGTGGAATCAGCCCCTTCCCGTCTCAACACGGCTCTGGGAGCTGACCCTCGGCCGGGCTGGTTGGTGCCGGGGTGCAGGGGAGGCTGGCCAGACAGCCCCCGGGACCCTGCCAGCCATGTGCCCAGGACACAGGGTCATCCCAGAATTCGCCCAGCAGGAGGTCACGTGGACAATGAGGACGCAAGACCTCGAGCAAGGAGGGGCTCAGTGTCCCCAGAACAGAGGCCACAGCACCGAACAGACGCACAAAGAGGTGAGCCCACAGGGACCCGTGGGAGCCACGGGGTTCTCTGGGGACAGGGGATCCGCTCCCACTTCCTGAACGTCATCGGGTCGCCACAGCCAGGGATCCTGCAGGGGACAGGTGCTTGGTGATCAGACCCCTGCCTGCAGGCAGCTGGCCCCACAGTGCCCTCACCCCAGTGCCTGGTGCTTCCCACCTGCAGGGCCCTGACCTGAGGAGCACCTGAGAAGCGCCCATAGGAATCAGAAGCTCCAAAGCCGAGTGGGGCCCGGCAGCCATTCTGGGAGTTTGCTCCCAGGAAACATCCACCATGGCAGGGCCAGGGTGAGGGGGCATTTGGGGCACACATGGGGTCTGCTTGTTGCAGGCGGGACCTGCCTGGGGGTCTCTCAGTCTGACCGCACAAAGGCAGACTGGGCTGAGCGTGAGCACACACAGCCTGGCACAGGGAGGTGGCGCAGCTGCAAACAGTGGGAACGCTGGTATCCACCATGCATGAGCGGTCAGAGCCACCCAGGCCGGGCACACGGGGCACCTGGATGCGAGGCTAAGGGAAGGAGGGAAGAGGGAGATGGCCGGATGCCGGACACCACGCCTGGCCAGGGCACAACGCCTGCCTACGACAGGGACCTATGCACACCCACGAGTCAGGCAGGACCCACCGACAGAGACCCGGGTAAAGGCGCAACACTCGTGTAAAACTCGAGCAGGCCTTGCCCCCACACCTGAGGCCCGAACAGACAGCTCCACCTCCAGCCACCTCTGCCCTGGGCCACCGGTTCCTGAAAGGCTCTTGGCTAGGACAGCTGGCCGGCCCCTTCCTGCCGTTCCCCCACCACCAGTGTGCGGCTTCTGAGAGCAGCTTCCGTCCCCAAGAAGCCCCTGGCTCTGCTCTCAAAGGGCAATTGTGCCCAAGCGGGAAGCAGGTGCAGATGCCACGTGTCCCTCTGGGCTGAGCAGGCACAAGCAAGACATTCTCTCTGCACTTGGCTCCCTCCCCAAGGCCCGGACCACAGGAGCAGGTGTCAGCACCCCCTGCAGACTTGAGGCCTGGGCCCACCCCTGCGGACAGAGAGGGAGGGAAGGAGGCTCCAGAAACCAGCTGGTCACTCTCCTTGTTGCACAGAGGGGAAACTGAGGCCCACAGAGAGGACAAAGCTGCCACACACTTGGCTTGGGGCATCCTTGCCACGGCCAGGCCCTGAGTTCCACAGAGCCTCCGTGTCCTCAGGAGGTCCCTCTATCTCGGGGACCAGCCCCGCTTACTGTGGCCAGGCCCTGGGTTCCACAGAGCCTCCGTGTCCTCCGTGTGGCCAGTTCCCTGGGTTCCACAGAGCCTCCATGTCCTCAGGAGCCCCCCCCCCCCCGGTCTCAGAGGCCAGCCCTGCTTAGTGTGGCCAGTTCAGCACATTCCAGGTGTTTGGCTTGACTGGGACAGCCATGTCCTGGACATTAACCAGTGCCCCCCGCCCTCCCTGACAGGCCCTCCTTGGGGGTGTGGAGTCACAGAAGGGAAAACCAAGGCCCGGGGGAGATGGGAGCTCCAGGAGAACCTGGCCTTCTGGCCCCTGGACCCCTGGACCGGTTGTAGGGGTCACTGTGGCTCGGCAGGGGGCCATCACAGACCCCCACCCCCACCCCTCGCAGCCCATCCTGTGTGGGCCCCGAGGGGCCCTGAGGTCAGCCCAGGCCCTCCGCACACACCCTCTGGGGTCCACACACACCCTCTGGGGTCCGCACAAACCCTCTGGGGTCCGCAAAAGCCCTCTGGGGTCCGCACACACCCTCTGGGGTCCGCACACACCCTCTGGGGTCCACACACACCCTCTGGGGTCAGCACTTCTTGTCGTGGGAAGTGTCAGGTGTAGAGTAGGAACATCTTGGCGAGGGGCATTCACATATGCCCACGTAAAGTGCAGAGGCCCTTTGCACAGAATCCCGGCGGGGGCCCTCGGCGGCTCTGACCCTCAGCCTGCACCGTGAGCATCCTGTGCCCTGGCCAGGGCAAAGACTCCGACCACAGACCCTTCACCTGGTAGAGCGTCCCCGACCAGCCCATCTGCACAACGAGCCTGTGGGCTGGGGCCGGCCCCCTGCATTGGGCCCCTCACAACCGGTCTGTCTCCATCCCATGCCCTGAATCTGCCCCCAGGAACCCTCAGTGTCACACCCACCCTGTGGGCCAGGAAAGTGTCCCATTGGGAGATGCATGTGGGACCTCTTGCTGGAGGGGCCCTCGGAATCCATGCAGCCCGCCCCTTGTTTGAGAGCTGAGGAGCCACCCTGGGGTTGGCAAGGGGTGGGACTCGTCCAGCACCCCCAGACAGAGGAGGCGGCCAGCTGGACAGATACCTCAGGAGCGTGTCCTGACCCCGGGCGCCAGGGTAGAGGGGTGAGGGCGCTGGGGGTGCAAAGGGCAGGGACTCACCGGCCACCTCGGGAAGGCTGCAGAGCTCATCATGGGTGGCTGCCTCGCCTGACCCAGAGCAGAGACAAGGGCCCACTGTGCGGGCAGCAGGCCAGGGAGCTGGCCACGTCTCAGGGCTACGTCAGGACCCTGGACACTCCCACAGTGGCACAGCTCCGCTGAAGCCCAGAGCAGGGCCAGGGGTGCAGATGGGCACCCAGGAGCCACACAGACGCCTGGGACCAGCACAGGCTCCCCCCTGCAGGTCAATGTGCTCAACACTGGGGTGCTGAGGACATGGGGGTGTGCCCTCCAACAAGGGCTGTGCTGGGACAGACCCAACTGTGAGGCCACAGTTGACCTCCCAGGGGGACACAGGGCTCTGCTGCTCCAGAGACGCAGCCCTCCCAGGAGGGCTCCCTGAGTGCACACTCTCTTCTGGGCTTCCCGGGTGCGGGGCCTCCCCTGGCACAGTACAGCCCCTCACAGCACAGGCCTCGCTGGGCTCTAGCTCTGTATCTGTGCTCCTGGCAGGCCAGCACCCCATCGCAGTGTCCTGTGCCTCTCAGGGCCCAGGGTGACCCCTCCCCAGCACAGTTGCCCTGCAGGACTCCTGCCAGTCCCATTCACGCTGGCCTGCCATTTCGGAGGCAGCCTTGGTAACCGATGCTCAAATGACCACTGCCCAGGCCAGAATCTCAGAGAAGACCACAGGTCCCCGGTACACTTTGATGGGGAAGCCTCCGCGTGGGCTCCCTGGGCCCTGAACACCCTCCTTTCTCACTGTGCCTCCCTCCCCTGCGAAGGGCGTCCTCAGCTGCTTCTGAAACCTGGGGGGCTGTGGTGGGAAACAGGTAGGTCATGTGGTTTCCAGGCTGAGATGATAAACCTGCTGCGACCCTCCAGGTCCTAGGGGCCTGAGGGGATTTACTGGCGGGGAGGATTTGGGGAGAGGGAAGCGGGAGGGGTGGGTCCCAGCTCCTTCCAACTCATCTGCATGCCCCCCGTGGCCCCTCGGCTGCCAGAGCTCAAGAAGATGGTTAAGGAAAGCTTCCCCCCAGTGGCTTTCACCCCACGGGGACAGAGCCTCAGATGTGCCCGTGGGCCCAGTGCCCTGTGCACTCACAGCCCCAGGAGGGGCAGACCGAGTCCAGGCAACTTGGCCATTGTACACATCGTCCCGCTCACAGCCGAGAATCCAGGGGCAGGTCGGGGGGAAGGGACAACCTCCCCACCCCTCAGAAGCCCCACCCCAGCCCAACCAGAACTAGGTGGCCCATCTCCCTTCTCCTGTCCCCCAAGTCTGGGACTGGTGGAGTCTGACCAGGGCCATCCCCTAAGTACCCAGGCTTACAGGGAAACGGGGCCTCCAAGCCCTAAGTCACCTTGCAAAGCTCCCTCCTGGGACACCCTGAGACAGAGGCCGGGTCTGGAGCAGGGCTGTCTGACCAGGGTGTGCCCACAGAGCTGGGGTGGGGGGCAGGCCTCACTCCCTCTGCTCCAGGCTTTTCAAGCCCACTTTTTTCAATCTTAGAGATTTCACAGAAAAACCCGTGTTTTCAGCTTCTCTTGAAAAGTCAGATCTGCCCTCAGGTGCCACCCACTTCCCCTGGGCATCTCTGCCTGGACAAGCCACCGTCTACCCAGGGTATATGCCAGCCATGGGTCCCACCAACCCCCAACTGTCACCCCGTGGCCCACGGCTGCTCAGAGGTCCCTGGGCACATCTGAGGCTCTGTCCCCGTGGGGTGAAAGCCACTGGGGGGAAGCTTTCCTTAACCGTCTTTGCGAGCTCTGGCAGCCGAGGGGCCACGCTGACCCCAGCATCACACGAAGGCTGGGACGTGCCCCCTCCCCCAGGAGCAGTTTCGGCTACTCTGTGTTCCCCCTTTTACGGGCTGCATGATGTGGCGGCATTTTAACCGCCCCTTCTCAATGCACAACCCGGACAGGCTGTTCTCAACACTCTCTACTGCAAACCACACACAGTTTTACGTCGCCAGAAAGACCCCACATTTCTATTCAAAAAGACGGTACCAGTTTCAGTTCCCGCCAACCTCGAAGGCAGAGACAAAAGGACGGTGCGCCCCTCCTGTAACTTCATTTCTTCGATGACTGCGAAGCCGAGGGCAGAGTCCACACCTGGGGACAGGGCTGCCACCGCAGTGGCCACCGCGTCCAACCCTCGCTCCTCCTCCCAGAGACAACCTGCGCTCTGCTCAGAAGCAGCACCTCCTCATGCTGGACTCACTCGGGCCCACGGCCAAGGGGGCCTGGTTTTGGGGCCGGCGGGTTCTGCCTGATGCTCAGAGGGTAACTAGATGCTGAAAACTGTGAGTCTTTCTTCAACTCAGGGGAATGTTTCCAGGGCAGGCCAGGCCTCATTCACACAGGCCTCCGCGACAACTGTTCAGCACTGACTGAGGGTGAAGTGAAATACTGAAAGCTGAGAGCCAGCGCCCCCACACGAAGGCTGGGACGGAACAAAAGCCCAGCAAGAGTCTTGCCCAGGCCTTTCCTGGGCCTTGAAGCATGACGAGACCACCAAGGAATTCTGAACAGGACCCGTTTAGGATTAATCAAGTTTTACTGGGGATCTGAAAAAACTCCCCAGGCCGCCACAAACAAGTGGAGAAGGAACTCCCCAAACCTCCATGATTTAGCAGAAGACAAGATAAGGGTAAACACCTGGGCCCATTTAGATCAAGTAAATTTACTGAGGCTCCAGAAGAAGATCTTCAGGACTCAGACCTCAGAGATTAGAAGAATTTAATCATGGACGTCTTTAGATGAATGCACACTTACACGTAGACATAGAGCTTAGAAGGTGCGTAAGCTCTGGAAAAACTCTGTAATCTGGAGTTGGTCTGGCGATCATTTCCAGGCCTTCTCGCTGTAACTAGTTACAGAAATAAAACCTCTCTTCTTCCCCAGTTCATCTGCATCTTGCTGTCGGGCCTCGGGAATGAGCAGCCCGATTCTGGGTTTGGTCCAGGAACGTTTTATTCTCTGCGTGACCTGCTTTCTCATCTGTGGTCTTTTCTGTCTTCTGGGACTCCTGTTGTTGGCACGTGGGCTCCTCCCAGGCCGCTTTCCCTTTACCTGGCAGGATCCTCTCCTGTGCCTTCCCTGGGCTGAGGGAGGAGGGAGGGAGGGAGGGAGGGAGGGAGGGAGGGAGGGAGGGTGGCCTGCTGAGGTCCCTGGGCTGAGGGGGAGGGAGGGAAGGTGGCCTGCAGAGGTCCCTGGGCTGAGGGGGGAGGGAGGGTGGCCTGCAGAGGTCCCTGGGCTGAGGGAGGAGGGAGGGTGGCCTGTCGAGGTCCCTGGGCTGAGTGGGGAGGGAGAGTGGCCTGCAGAGGTCCCTGGGCTGAGGGGGGAGGGAGGGTGGCCTGCAGAGGTCCCTGGGCTGACGGGGGAGCGAGGGAGGGTGGCCTGCAGAGGTCCCTGGGCTGAGGGGGGAGGGAGGGTGGCCTGCAGAGGTCCCTGGGCTGAGGGGGGAGGGAAGGAGGGAGGGTGGCCTGCAGAGGTCCCTGGGCTGAGGGGGGAGGGAGGGAGGGAGGGTGGCCTGCAGAGGTCCCTGGGCTGAGGGGGGAGGGGGGGTGGCCTGCAGAGGTCCCTGGGCTGAGGGGGGAGAGAGGGAGGGTGGCCTGCAGAGGTCCCTGGGCTGAGGGGGAGGGAGGGAGGGTGGCCTGCAGAGGTCCCTGGGCTGAGGGGGAGGGAGGGTGGCCTGCAGAGGTCCCTGGGCTGAGGGGGGAGGGGGGGTGGCCTGCAGAGGTCCCTGGGCTGAGGGAGGAGGGACGGTGGCCTGCAGAGGTCCCTGGGCTGAGAGGGAGGGAGGGTGGCCTGCAGAGGTCCCTGGGCTGAGGGGGGAGGGAGGGTGGCCTGCAGAGGTCCCTGGGCTGAGGGGGGAGGGGGGGTGGCCTGCAGAGGTCCCTGGGCTGAGGGAGGAGGGACGGTGGCCTGCAGAGGTCCCTGGGCTGAGAGGGAGGGAGGGTGGCCTGCAGAGGTCCCTGGGCTGAGGGGGGAGGGAGGGTGGCCTGCAGAGGTCCCTGGGCTGAGGGGGGAGGGAGGGTGGCCTGCAGAGGTCCCTGGGCTGAGGGGGGAGGGAGGGTGGCCTGCAGAGGTCCCTGGGCTGAGGGGGGAGGGAGGGAGGGAGGGTGGGCTGCAGATGTCCCTGGGCTGAGGGAGGAGGGAGGGTGGCCTGCAGAGGTCCCTGGGCTGAGAGGGAGGGAGGGTGGCCTGCAGAGGTCCCTGGCTGACTCTGACTCAGCGGAGCTTCTGCCATTCTTCACGGCCGACTCTCACTGAAAATTCACTCTTCCTGAAGCTCCCCCATTACACTGGGGTCCGAGGGAGCTGCCTATGCTGCTGTTTCGGGTTCTCTCCCTTCTTTGAAATGCTGGTTTCCTGCCCCCTAAAAAAGCGTGGACACACCTAGACCTGCAGGCCTAACCCACTGCTGGGGTCTCAGCCTCCAGGCTGAGCGTGCTGCAGAGTAGCTGCGTTTCCTGGGTGCCCCAGGCATCGGCTGGTCCCGGCGAGTGCACCCCCTTTACCCGCTGAGCCCCTGGCAGCCAGCGATCACGTCTTGCCAGGCAGGGAGGCTCTGTCCCTCCCTGTGAATGACAAAGAGGGGTGCCCACAGCTGCCCTCTGGCACCCAACATGGTCTCCAAGGCAACAAAGGGTGTGTGGACCCCCAACCACTCCAGCCTCCTTTGGCAAGTGAGACTCCTCTCCTTCACGAGGCATTAGGGGCTGACCAGTAGGGGTCGTGGAGCCGAGCTCGACCTGGGCTCCGGCTAGAGCCCTGGTCTTGTGAGCAGTTGTGCCATCTCTCTGTAGAAAACATCCTTCATCAAAACCAAACCTCCTACAGCGAAAGATGTGGAGCTGTTCGGGAGCGGCTGAGCCCTGGCCCCTGACCCGCTCCCGGGCCGGTCTTTGTGGCACTGCCTGTGCCTGCACCTGTCTCTGGGACCAGCGCCTTGTCGCCAGGGCCGGGAAATTCAGGGAAGCCACTCTGAGTTTCTCTGAGGACCCACAGCCGCAGTGCCCAGGACCCTGGGGAGTCCCGGGGCTCACGGGCATGCGCGTCCTGCCGGGGAGGTGCTGACCTGTGATCCAGCATCCCCCACTCCCCACCCTCATGTTCAGTTCTACTCAGTGAACAGAGGCACAGCCTCGGAAGCGGGGGCGGGTGGCTGCCGCCTGGGCTCAGGGCCCTCTCTGGGAGGGATCTGGGCGGATTGTTGGGGATGCTCCTCACTGGGGTCTCCGCCCTCTTCATTTTAGAGCCGTGGCCGGCGGGCCTGGGTTTCCCAACGCCCCAGAAGCCCTGCGAGGATCCCCGGCCTCCCCGGTGACGGCGGAGAGAGGGGCTGGTGTCCGCAGGAGGCCTCGTCCCCGGCCCGGCCCCTCTACGGCCCCAGGAACGGGATGTTCTTGCGGGGCTTCTCCGGGAACTGCAGGGCGTACAGGAGGGCCATGTACTGGAGCTCAGGCATCACAAGCCTCTGGCACACGCCCAGCGTCTGGTTGTCCAGGCCCGGCCGGAGGTTGTAGCCCAGGATGTCGGCCCTGCCGGGCTGGTACGGGCGCAGGCGCGGGTCTCTGATCTGCGTGTGGTTCTTCAGCGCGCCGCCGTCCTGCAGGCACAGGGTCGCGAGTTCGCGCCTCCGGGCGCGCAGCCGTTCCACCTCCCCACGCAGCCGCCGCGGCCCCAGCTCGGCGCGCAGCTGCGCCCAGAGGGTGCGGTTGAAATGCTCGTACAGGCGCCAGTCCAGCGCGCACCAGCTCCGCGCGCGCTCCCGGGCCTCGGGCGACAGGCGGGCCACGGAGCGCGCGCTGCGGGAGTTGAGCCTGAAAGCCACCACGTCGTCCAGCGCCCAGCGCAGCCGGCGCCGCAGCAGCACCAGGGACTCGTCCAGGTGCTCGGCGATGAGCACCAGCTGGAAGCGCCGCTCCACCTCGGCGATGCGCGCGCGCACGTAGCCCTCCTCGCACTGCGCGTTGGGCTCGAAGCCGAAGTCGAACCACATGTTGTTCTTGGCGTAGACGTTCCTGAGGAGGCGGCTGTCGTTGTAGAACGTCCGCGGCGAGGCCAGGAACGCGTCCAGGCTCGGAGCGCCCCGGAAGGCGGGGGCGTAGGTTTTGTAGTAGATGAAGGAGGACTCCAGCTGGAACACGGGGTTCCTCAGGATGGAGAAATAGAAGGTGTCGTTGGGCATGACTTTCTGCACCTGTGTGCGACAGAGAGGCGGGCTGCGGACCGCGGCCCCAGGCCAGGGTGGCCCACCCGCGGGGAGGAGGCGCGCCCTGGCCAACCCGCTCAAGGAGCCCCTCCATCCTCACATCTGCGGAGGAACCTGGGCCTGACGCCTTCTCGTGCGGCAGCTCTGGGAGCAGAGCCAGGGCCACACGCAGGCCCTGCCGCCCAGTCACTGGTTCCCGGGCGCCCAGAACAGAGGCCAAGGACGCCAGGAAGGGGCCTCAGGAGGAGGAGGAGGTCGTGGGCGGAGCAGGAGGAGGGAGGAGGAGCTCCCACTGGCATCTCGAGGAGACCCAGAGGCCTCTAGGGGTGGGATGCTGTGGCGCACAGACACAGCACGAAGGGCCCTTCACGGGCCCCTGGCACAGGGGGCCTTCAGCACTCCACCAGCTGCCCACAGGCCAGGGTGACACCCACCTAACAGACAAAGAAACTGAGGACCAGAGAAGGTCCGTGACCCAGGTTCCCCGCAGGGTGGGTCTGGACTCACCCTCGCTTGTGCCCCCTCAGAGGTCCTGGAGGATATACCCCACCCACAGAAAGTAAAGTCTTGCAGAAAGTCACGCCCAACTACACCGCCTGCTTCTCCATCCTCAGAAACCCAGGGAGAGAACAGTGGGAGGCCTCCTCCCTGCCCCAACCCTCTTCCTTTCCCCTCCTCCAGGCCCCTCCTCCTCCCTCTGCCCCGCAGCCCCCACCCCACAGCACACCCCAGCTGCCCCGCTCTGTGCGCATCACCTCTCCCCACCGGGCCTCCCTCTGGCCCCGCCTGGTCACCTAGCCTCTGCTGGCCATTCTCCACGGAGCGCTCGGGGTGACCCTAAAACACCTGTGGCTGCCCACAGCCCTCCCACCCACACTCCCTGCCCTGCTTCTTTTGTAAGGAAGGTCAGGGAAGCCCTGTGGGGAAGCCGGCTTTATGCTGAGACCCAAGGGACCCAAAGAAGGGCCGGCAGCCACAGGAGTGAAGGTCACGGGGTGAGGAGAGCCGGGCCTGTGCAGAACCAGAGGAGGCCAGAGAAGCGGGGGAGCGCTGGGGACGCCCTTGGGACGCCCTTGGGCAGGGGCTGTGGGGCTCCCAGGTCTCATTCCAAGAGCAACGGCAGGTGACTGGCCGCCTGGAGGGGCAGGGGTTGGCTCAGCAGGGCGTGCAGCCCAGGCCCTCCCAACCCGCTCTCAGCACGCCCCGCCCCCAAGCCTTACACCCCTTCTCTCCAGCCTCCAGGCTACACCACCCCGACCCCACAGCCACAGTCACGGCCGCAGCCCGCCCTCCTCCCCAGCAGGCCCGCGGTACCTCAGGCAGGTTGAACCTCAGGTGGTTGCACATGATGTTGAAGCGCTGCTGCGACCCCACGCCTTCCACGTAGCGCGCCAGGAAGAGCCAGGGGTAGCCCAGGTGGACGCGTGAGCCGGCGGGCAGCGCCACGGACAGGTTGTGGGTCTCGGCGAAGCGGTAGAGGATGTTGAGCACCGTGCTGCTGGCCGTCTTGTGCGTCTTCAGGAACATGATGTTGGTGACCGGCGGCCCCTCGGCCTGGCCCCCAAACAGTCTGGGAGGGAAGGCACACGCAGCCTTCAGCAAGGGTGCAGATGCCCCAACCCCCGCCCAACGGCGACCCCCAGCCCGGCAACCGCAAGAAGAGACCTTCCAACCTGAGCCCCCCAACTCTAGGCCAGGGGGCCAACTGCATAAGCACCAACCCATGGCCCCAATCCTTGCCCCACTCCACAACCTCCCAGCTGGTGGCCCGAACACAAACTCCCCCAACTGTCTCCTGTAACCATGCTCCCCCAACCCTGTGCCCCCGAGAACTAAAAATAAAACCCTAAATGAACCCCATCTTGGCCAAGGGGACCCCAGACCCACCTTAAAACTGAGTTCCCAGCAGTGATGGGATGGGAGGTCAGACACCTCGTCACACCCCCTCCCCTTTGCAGTTTAGACACAGCAGCTGCGCAGTATGAATGTTAGAGACCATAAAGAAAATGTGGCACATCTACACCATGGAATACGATGCAGCCATAAAAAAGAATGGGTTCATGTCCTTTGCAGGGACATGGATGAAGCTGGAAACCATCATCCTCAGCAAACTAACAAAGGAACAGAAAACCAAACATCGCATGTTCTCACTCATAAGTGGGACTTGAACAATGAGAACACGTGGACACAGAGAGGGGAACAGCACATATCAGGGCCTGTGGGGGTGACAGGCAAGGGGAGGGAAAGCATTAGGACAAATACCTAATGTGTGCGGGGCTTGAAACCTAGATGACGGGTTAATAGGTGCAGTAAACTACCATGGCACGTGTATACCTGTGTAGCAAACCTGCATGTTCTGCACATGTGTCCCAGAACTTAAAATAAATTTTTAAAAAATTAAAAAATAAAAAGAGACCATCGCCTGGCAGAACCGACTGTGGCCATAAGACACCACATTATCAACAGGACCTGAGGCCACGCCAGGCAGGGGCGAAGTCACACACGCTGCACTTATTTATGTTCTACCTGCCACAGGAGTTTTCTTTTTCTCTGACACCCAAACGCTGGCCTTGAGATGAACAACATTAAAGCAGGTGCAGATCACCCCCTGCCAGACGCTGCCTCGCTGACCCCTGCTCCACCAGCCAGAACCACAGCTGCAATCGGACAAGAGCCTCATTTCAGTAACTGTCTCCTGAGCAGGGACCCCCAGCCCCGGACTGGTTCTGGCGGTTTACAGAGGCTGCACACCGAGTGCTTCCTGTCCTGGCTTCACCTTCTGACGTGCAGGGCCTAATTGTAATGCAGTTAGATGTGCAGTCTCCACCCTAAGGTGAACGTGGGTCACAAGTAACACACGTGTTTGTTCAGGACACATGCGTCAGGACCCCCTTCATGAATATCCACAACTCCTCCCGTCACCTGCTGAACGTGTACTTGGCCAAGCCGTTCAGCGTAAGCCCCTGTCCCACCCCCTCCCTCGAAGTGCCCGCTCACAGCCTGGGTCGGCGGCTGTGCTCCCAGCCTGTGGGATGTCCACACTTTATAAGAAACAAAGTCTCCTCTCCAAATTTATAGATGTCATGATTCTTCAGTTGACACCCCCAACCCTGGAACCCCCACCAGACCCATCACTGCTCCCCAACCTAGAGACCCTCAGCCCCAGCCTCAGGGCCCCACAGAGACAGTGTCCTCAGACCCATCTCTGTTTCCCTCGGGGGCTACACCCTCTGGCCCACACGTCACCCCAGCCTTCTCCCTGGTGCCCAGGCACGCACATGCAGCTGGCTTTGTGACCTCAGCCACACATGCAGTGCTTCTTGTCCCTTCACACCAGGAAAAGGAAGGACCCCAAAGCCAAGACCCGCAGCCAGACATAGGGCTGGAGTAGACGCTGGGCCCACTCCTAGAACCCCATCATGACACCCACCCAGTAGGCCTGGAGTAGCAGGCACCCTCCCTGCCCCAGAGCAGGACCAGCAGGATGACCAGGATGGTGGGGTCAGGGTCCCCAGGCCTGGCCAGCCCTGGGCAACAGGGGTGAGCAAAGACAGGGTCCTTGGCACCTGTCTCTGGCAGCTCGGCCCAGAGGGATTGGTGCTTCCTCTCTCTCCTCCAACCAGAGGGGCTGGGGAGTGGCGGGGCCTAGAAGACCCTCCCAGCAGCCTGGCTAAAGCCCTGTCTGGAGGCACAGCTGGGCTGTGAGGTGGGCACAGGTGGGCACCTCCATGCAGCAGGGGCTCCACAGCCCATGTGCCATGGGCAGACAGGGGAGAGGGTCCCAGGTGGGCCCATGGCTGCAAGGTCTGTCCTGAGCACGGTTCTGACCTTTTCCTTCCCAGATCCCAGCCCTGGCCCAGGCCAGGTCCAGCCCAGGCCCACAGGCCACCTCTGTTGTGGGGAGCAAGAAGGAGGCCCCCAGCCCTGCCCCCCACACATAGGGACCCTTTGCACACACTGGTTCTGCCCCCAAACCCAGACCCGGCCCCTGCTCCCCGGAGCCCTCCCCAGAGGCCCAGGTGGGTTTGTGGCTAACAGGAGACTCAGGGTTCCCCCAAGGAAGGGCCCATACACCCCTCCTCTTCCAGAGGGAGACAGGCCCAGTGAGGAGGCGTGACCATGCTGGGGTCCCGGGCTCTGCCCTCGGGGCTGTTAGGAGGCGCCCGGGGCAGGACTCACGGTGTGTCCGGCTCTAAGTCCGAGTGCAGGAATCTGGCCAGCAGGAGCAGAGTCAGGGCCAGGAGGAGGAGGAGGATGACCCGGAAGTACCTGTGGAAAGGGCAGGCCGTGAGTGCCCAGGCCGGGTCGTGCCAGCCGCACCCCCACCTCCCATCCTGCCGCCAAGCCCAGGTCCTTGGGCCACACGGGTCTGGGCCTCCCCTCATCTCTGTAACGTCTCGTCCTCAAACCCAGTGGGTGCCAGCCCAGGGGGTAGGGAGTCTCAACCCAGGACAGGCCTGAATCTGACCCCACCCCAACCACCCCTGAATGGCTTAGGGCCGGAAAGAGCCTAGTGGATGAGCCATCCCCTTCCCTGGGGTTCGGGAGCTGACAGGTCCGCGCTCCTGGGACCGGAGGTGGGAGCAGGTCAGGGGACCTCTACCCACACAGGGCCCCCTGGGAGACCGTGAAGGGACGGAGACCCCCAGACCCCCAGGGGATCTGGAGAGGCTGAGAGTTTGGTGCAATGGACCGTGCGCCCCCAAAATCCACAAGCCAAACCCCTAACACGCAGCGTGACGGTGCCTGAAGGTGGGGTCTCTGGGAGGTGTTAGGGTTGGATGAGGTTTGAGGGCGGGTGGAGTCCCTGTAATGGGATTCGCGTCCTTCTAAGACAAGGAAGAGACCAGAGTGCAGCTTCCACTCCCCACCCTCGCTCCCCACGTGGGGGCACAGAGAAAAAGTGGTGTCTGCAGGCCAGGAGGAGGGCCCTCCCCAGGAACCCGCCACGCTGGCTCAAGATCGCACGCCTTCCGGCCTCCAGAACCGTGAGAAGCACGTCTGCTGCTGGGGCCACCCTGTCTGTGGTGTCTGCTGTGGCAGCCCGGGCTGACTGGGCCTGGAGGAAGCATGATGTCTCCAGACAGAGAGGCGGGGCCCCCATGAGGAGGCCTGAGGAGGCCTGGCCTGGGTCCCAGGAACCTAGCAGATCTGGATGAGGCCTGACTGTGGAGTCGGGCAGGGAGCCAGGGACCCCCATCCTCTGGGCAAAGCCCCCCATCAATAGCAGCAAAGGGGCCCCTCAATGATGGGGTGGGGCTACCACGTGGGCTGTGTCCCCTCAGTGATGGGCTGGGGGTTGCCACGTGGGCCGTGTCCCCTCAGTGATGGGGTGGGGGTTGCCACGTGGGCCGTGTCCCCTCAGTGATGGGGTGGGGGTTGCCACGTGGGCCGTGTCCCCTCAGTGATGGGGTGGGGGTTGCCATGTGGGCTGTAGCGTCTCAGTGCAGGTCAGGCACAGGCTACAAGGGAACCAGACACCACACCTGCACTCGGCGAGCTCAGCATCTGGAGAGGACACAAGGGGTGAACTTCCTGCTTGGACTGGGGCCTTTGCATGGGGCTTTACAGGGTACATAGGAGCACAACAAGCCAGTAGGGAGGAGGAATTGTAACCAAGGCAAAGCGGGCCAGGGGGCTGGGGGTGCTAGAACAGCAGGGAGGCAGGACCCGGGCCCAGTGCAACGTCACTCTTCACCCTCCCGGGACATGGAACTGGGTTAGGATCGGCCCCGCCTCTCAGTGCTCACACGACCATTCATGCGCTGCCATGGGAGCAGCGGGGAGGGCTGGGCTGGGCTGGCTCTGCCCGGGAGCAGCGGGGAGGGCTGGGCTGGCTCTGCCCGGGAGCAGCGGGGAGGGCTGGGCTGGCTCTGCCCAGCCCCACTGGCCCCTGCCCAGGAAGAGTTCCTGAGCAGCAGGTCCTCACTCCCACACGCTGGGCGGCACTCCTCTCCTTTTGGGGAAAGGAGATGATTTTTGCATAAAACAATCTTGAATTTTAGCATAATCCCCAGAAAGAGAATTTTTAACTAAGAAGTCACTTCGAAAGTTCAAATGGACAAAAAACATATAGTGATGGCCAGGAAAATTCTAAACAGTGATGATAACGAGCAGCGGCTCTCCCGGATCTGCTCCATAGATCAGAATCAGTTCCACATGGGTCAAAGATTTAATATAAAAAAAAAAACCTGTAAACTAGTTCAACCCTTGTGGAAGTCAGTGTGGCGATTCCTCAGGGATCTAGAACTAGAAATTCCATTTGACCCAGCCATCTCATTACTGGGTATATACCCAAAGGACTATAAATCATGCTGCTATAAAGACACATGCACACGTATGTTTATTGCGGCATTATTCACAATAGCAAAGACTTGGAACCAACCCAAATGTCCAACAATGATAGACTGGATTAAGAAAATGTGGCACATATACACCATGGAATACTATGCAGCCATAAAAAATGATGAGTTCACGTCCTTTGTAGGGACATGGATGAAATTGGAAATCATCATTCTCAGTAAACTATCGCAAGAACAAAAAACCAAACACCGCATATTCTCACTCATAGGTGGGAATTGAACAATGAGAACACATGGACACACGAAGGGGAACATCACACTTTGGGGACTGTTGTGGGGTGGGGGGAGGGGGGAGGGATAGCATTGGGAGATATACCTAATGCTAGATGACGAGTTGGTGGGTGCAGCGCACCAGCATGGCACATGTATACATATGTAACTTACCTGCACGTTGCGCACATGTACCATAGAGCCTAAAGTATAATAATAATAATAAAAAAAAAAAAGAAAAATTATGGTACATATATACCATGGAACACTATGCAGCCATAAAAAAGAACAAGATCATGTCTTCTGTGAGAACATGGATGGCGCTGGAAGCTGTTATCCTTAGCAAACTAACACAAGAACAGAAAATCAAATACTGAATGTTCTCACTTATAAGTGGAACCTAAATGATAAGAACTTATAAATGTAAAGAAGGAAACAACAGATACTGGGGTTTACTTGAGACAGGAGGATGGGAGGAGGGAGAGTAGCAGAAAAGACAACAATTTGGTACTGGGTTTAATACCTGGGTTATAAAATAATATGTACAATAAACCCTCATGATATGTGTTTACCTATGTAACAAACCTTCACATGTACCCCCAAACCTAAAATAAAACTTAAAAAAAGAAAAAAAAAAAAAACAAAAAACAAAAAACAAAACCACCGACGTCGGAAGATAAAGGAGAATGAGGCTGCCATCTAAGCAAGACACAAAACCAAGAGAGTATGAAGAAAAGAAAGACAAATCTGGCAAACACATAACGTTTCAGGCCAGGCGCGGCGGCTCACGCCCGTAATCCTAACATTTTGGGAGGCGAAAGTGGGAGAATTGCTTGAGCCTAGGAGTTTGAGGCCAGCCTGGGCAATATAGTGAGACCCCATCTCTACGTTCTTGAAACATTGTTGTCAGAATGTTTCAAGGATGGCTGCGCCAGGGCGGCCAGGTGCACTCTGACAGCAAACGGGGCAGCCCTCAGGGCCTCAAGCCCCCCGCAGTCCCCTCACCCTGCATGGGACCTCAAGGCACCCCTGGGGCTGTGGCCACAGCAGTGACCTGGCCATGCAAGGCTCTGGTCAAAGTGCCTGCCCCACCCAGCCACTACGGACCCCACATGGAGCCAGCTCAGGGCCGCCAACAGCCCAGCCCCCCACAGGAACCACCCAGTAACCATCTATCCCGGGCACTCAGCTGCTGGCCAGGGCCACTCTGTTTCCCCTGACCCCAGCCGATGGCCCTGCTCTGTGCCTCCCTATCAGACAAGACCAGAGCTGGCCCTGCTCCCCCCGGCCATCAGGGAGAGAACAGTGGGATGTGGGGACGTGGGTGTACCAGGCTCCACCTATGACAGCAGAATAAACAACTTTGGATGAAACAAATCTGTCTTCTGCAGAAGCCGCTCACCACAGAAATGTGGCAGCGACTCAGTTCCCGTGACTGAGCAGAGCCCTGATATGTGACGACCATCAGCTCCGCGGCCGGCCCAGGGAGGGCTCCCGCCCTGGTCCTCGACGGCTTCCCTGCGACCAGGATGCCCCAAGCCTGCTTTGTACATCTCCTGGCCCAGGTCTGGAGTCAGCCACGTCTCCAAGGAGCTCTGGGTCCCGCTGGTAGGAAGTGGTCTTTAGGGACCACAGTCGGGGTGCTGGGGTGCTCACTGCCCTGAGAAGGTCATATGTCTGGGCCTTCTCCGTAGTCAGAGCTCAGAGCTACACATACGATGATGGAACCCCTCATGAGTCCACACCGGAACCTCCAGCTCCAAGACTGCGTCTTTCAACAGAACCTCTTCGTATGACATCTTGTCTCCTTTCTTCCACACCAAGGGTGTGGGCCTCGAAGACACTGGGGATGGTCGAACTAGGACCTCCCATAATTTCTCACACTTCATCCTCACGGCACACACGGCACCTCAGACTCCAATGCTAGTGCCACCACAGCCACGCTTCTAGGAGATGGGACAGGAGCTTCCAGGCCCTCCCTTCACCTCCACTCTACAATTCTTCAATGCACCCCTCCAGTCCTTACGTCAAAACGGAACCACTTGAAGAGGCTCCCAGCGGCCAAGGCCCAGTAAACACTAGAATTCCCAGGCGCAGAGAGGAGAGCGGGAGGGGCCGCAGAGCAGAGAGGGCCATGCGCCCCACGCGGGATCAGGGTCCCGCTGGAGACACTCACGTCTTCGTGAGAGAGGACATGTTTTCCCAAACCCAAATGAGGCCCCACACTGAGAGCGGAGCTCCTGCTCTGCCGTTGGGCCACTTCTGCGGGCTTCCCAAGACCCTACCCGGGACAGTGGCTGCACGGGGTGGGAAGGGCAGTTTTACGGCCCCGCACAGTTAAAGATTAACCCACTGATAAGGCCCACGCAGGACTTCACCAGCAGGGTCTCTCAGCTGCCACCCTTGGCCATCACTTCATTCCGCCATAGTCAACTCCTTCCTCAAACACCCTGCACCTTTATGGCCCCTCACTCTGCACTTTTATAGCCCCTCTGCACTTTTATGGGACGCACTGGCCATCTGTTTGCGACATTGCTTTCACACTTACAATACCCACCTTGGCCTTGGGGCAACATGAATCTGTCTCTGTTCTTTGCAACTGCCCAATTAAAACAATGACGTTTCCAGAGAAATGCTACAGGTGGGCTCTTCCCTTGCCAAAAGACCTGCTGGTCCCACACCTGCAGGGGTCAGGTAGGGTGGTCAATGTTGGAGCAACCGGGAAGGGGGTGACCTGGGGACCCAGGAGGTGAGCCCAGCCACAGGTGCACTTGACCAACCCAGAGCACCATGGTGCAGTAAATGGGTGATGTATTCCACCAAGCAGAGAGATGGTGTTTCTGTCGTTACACATAGGAGTTACACATTGTTACACACTCTTTAAGGAAAGCCTGTGGCTGCACTACTGTGAATTTACTAAAAACCACCGAATTGTGCACTTTAATTGGGTAAATTCTTTAGTATGTGAATTGCATCTCAATAAGGCTGTTAAAAAAATAAAAAACAATTAAAAATGTTAAAGAGTTCAGCTGCTAAAAAACTTGAAAGCTAATGATTGTGGAGGGAAGATGAAATATTGCCAAAAATTATAAACCATTCGACATTGCTTTCAAGTGCCTTTAGCTTTTAGGGGCTTCCTGAAGTCCCCAAAGACCCTCCCCTCAAGCTAAACCTCCCTTATGGGACTCACAACTGTAGGGACTGCGGCCAGGCCCTGCTGCCCTTTGCTCTGGGGGTTGCCAGAGTAGCTCAGTGGTTCCCAAAGAGCCTCAAACTTCCTGCTGTTGGAGCCTTGGGGCTTGGAGGCCACTGACCTGCTGCCTCATTGGGAGCGCCCAGAAGGTCTGGCTTTCCAGCTCTGGGCAGGTTGCTGGGGCTGATGGTTCTTGATCAGGCAGGGCCATCAGGGGCCACAGTGCACCAGCCCCGGACAAATGGCCCCAGCAAGTCCCTGAGGCTCCCGAAAAGAAAGAGCAGAGAGGCCTGGGAGGCACTGGCCCAGTTCCAGTGGGGACAGAGGGGACAGCTTGAGGCACCAGGCCCAGGCCCCGGCCCTGCAAGCACAACCCGGTGACCTGTGAGTGCCTGCAGGACAGCAGTTCGCAGGGCATTCGGGGAGAATTCTGCAACTTCTCAGTAAGAACCCACAAAATATCTAAAATGAGGGGTAATAAAAGTCTTGGCCAGGTGTGGTGGCTTACACCTCTGATCCCAGCACTTCGGGAGGCTGAGGTGGGAGGATCAGTTGAGTCAAGGAGTTCAAGACCAGCCTAGGTGGTACAGTGAGACCCCCATCTCTACAAAAAATACAAAAATTAGCCAGGTGTGATGGCTCCAGACTGTGGTCCCAGCTACTCGAGAGGCTGATGCAGGAGGATCACCTGAGCCAGGGAGGTTGAGGCTGCAGTGAGCCTTGATCTCACCACCACACTCCAGCCCGGGTCACAGAGCCAGTCTCTGTCTCAAAAAATAAACAAACAACAACAACAAAAACGCCTTAAGACATCCCATCTCCAGCTCAGGGAACTTCTGGTTTTAGAAACCTTGTTGACTATGAGGAAGACTCATGCAAATTCTTATGGCGATTGTTTTTTACACTCCAGGATTAAACACACACACAAACACACACACACAATACACACACACAATACACACACACAACAATACACACTACACATACACAATACACACATACATACATATACACACACATGCATACACAATATGTACATACACATATACACACACATACACAATACGTGCATACACACACATACACATACACAATACGTACACACAAACAATACGTACACACAATACACACATATACACATATACATACATACACACATATACGCACACATATACACATACATACATATACACACACATACATATACACACACAACACACACACATACATATACACGCATATACAATACATACATACAATACACACATACACACGCATACACAATACATACATACACATACACACTATACACACACGTACATGTATACATACATACACACACACATGCATACACAATACATACATACATACACAATACACACACATACATACAGATACATACACATACACACACACACATGGACACACACATTCCCCTGCGGTTCCGTCTGACCAGCTCACTGGACATGGATGAACTTTATGGCAAAATAAACTTTCTAAATTAACTGAGACCTGTCTCAAATTTGGGAGGTTCACAGGTTTCAGTTAATTTAGAGAGTTTATTTTGCCAGGGTTGACGAACACCCGTGACCCAGGCTCAGGAGGTCCTGACCACATGTGCCCAAGGAGGTCAGAGCACAGTTTGGCTTTATACATTGTAGGGAGACATGAGACATCAGTCGGCATATGCAGCATGAACATTGGTTCGGTCTGGAGAGGCGGGACAACTCCAAGCAAAGGCAGGAAGACTCCAAGTGGGGAGGGGACTTCCAGGTCACAGGCAGGTAAGAGACAAATGGTTTCATTCTTTTGAGTTTCTGATGAGCCTCTCCAAAGGAGGCAGTCAGATACGCATTTATCTCAGTGAGCAGAGGGGAGACTTTGAATACAATGGGGGGCAGGTTGGCCTTAAGCAGTTCCCAGCTTGACTCCTCCCTTTAGCTTATAGTGATCTGGGGGCTCAAGATATTTTCCTTCACATTTCCCCCCATTTTCTCTTTAAAATCTTGGAGAAAGCATTTTAGAAGAAAATGAGTCTCTGGTCCCAGGTTTTATCTGATCTCTCATGGCTAGGATGGTTTATTCCTAGATGGGCAGGTCCTAAGTTATTAGGAAAGCTCATTTTTAGCAGGTTGTGAAGTCTCATGTCCTAGGAAGAGAAAATAGGGGGAGGAAGAAAGAAAACAACAACAAACCAAAGAATAATCCTGCACAAATCGATACAGGCCAAAGTCCACACATTGGCAGGCCGTGAAAGTGGCTTATGTATGAAAATAGGTTGCTGTTATTTTCTTTTGAAGTTTAAGTTGTCTGGCTTCAGTTCGCAGGGCTTTAAGAAAGCACAGCTTAGGTTTTAGTGACTCCAAATTAGGAAAAATGAGGGGGGCGGGTAGGTGCAGTGGTTCATGTCTGTAATCCCAGCACTTTGGGAGGCTGAGGCAGGTGGATCACCTGAGTTCAGGTGTTTGAGACCAGCCTGGCCAACATAGTGAAACCCCATCTTTACTAAATAATAATAATAATAACAATACAAAAATTAGCTAGGCATGGTAGCAGGTGCCTGTAATCTCAGCTACTAGGGAGGCTGAGGGAGGAGAATTGCTTGAACCCAGGAGGCGGAGGTTGCAGTCAGCTGAGATCATGCCACTGCACTCCAGCCTGGGCGACAAGAGCAAAACTCCGTCTCAGAAAAAAAAAAGAAAGAAAAGAAAACAGAAAAATGGGGGGTGGGGCAAACAAAGGAAAAAAATTGCAAACATTATTTTGAAGACTTGTAGCCAAGGAAAATTAGAATTTGGTCCAAACTGTAGAAAATAATAAAAATTGAAAACATTAGGCAAGACTGGAATCTAAAAATAGGTGTACCATACTTTTGAAACATAATTTTTCTCTCTCCAGTTTCCCATTTTCACTAAAGACAAATCATGGTAAGACTGGTTTGCTTTATTATACTTGGCCTAATTATTTGTATACAGTGCAGCAAGAATAATTACTTTTTACATAGGCTTTTTAATTGGCTTTGATGGAACATTGCTCCATAGGAGGAATCTCAGATAAGACTTTTTTAAAGCCAAGCCCAGCCACGAATTTGTGCCATCAAATACCTATGTGTTGAGTCATCCTCATCCCTTGAGGTTCCAGGATAAACCTGGGGCTCCTGGACCTGTCAGAAAGTGATATTCTTTTCTTGCCACAGGTCAGGAACCCTGCACAGGGACTCTGTAGACAAAGGTATGAGGCCAGTTTTTCCAAGGGGCTTTCATTGGCTCCATAAGTCAAGTTTGATTCCTTAAATGAAAGCTCACCATCCCAGTCAAAGCCTTAGTACGTTGGAGTAACCAGTTTCTCCAATTGTGTCCTGTTGCAAAATGAAAACAAATTCTTATTGCACTTATACAAATAACTGTACTCCCATAAATTAAAAATACTCACAAATAGTTTCCAAATTCTGGGGAAACCAGGTAGAGAGTGTCGACAAAAAGAGTCAAACTGTAAAATAATTGCAGAGATCTATGCTGAGCCAAAATGAGTGACCATGGCCCATGACACAGCCCTCAGGAGGTCCTGAGAACATGTGCCCAAATTGGTAGGGGTACAGCTTGGTTTAAAATATTTTTAGGGAGACATGAGACATCAATCAAATACATTTAAGAAATACATTGCTTTGATTGAGAAAGGTGGGACAAATCAAAGCAGGGGATTCCAGACTACAGGGAAATTTAAACATTTTCTGGATGACAATTGGTTGAGTTTATCTGAAGACCTGGGATCAATAGTAAGGAATGTTCAGGTTAAGGTAAAGGATTGTGGAGACCAAGTTTTATTGTGCAGAGAGGGAGCTCTCAGATAGCAGACTTCAAAGAGAGAGCAGGTTGTAAAATGTTTCTTATCAGACCTAAAGGGGTGCCTGGCTCTTAGTTGATTATCTCCTGGATCTGGGAAGAAAGGAAAACAAAGGAGAAAGGTGATTCTCTATAGAACGTGGATTTTTCCCACAAGAGACGTTGTAGGGCAATTTCAAGGTATGACAAGGAAATATATTTTGGGGTAAAACATTTTTATTTTCTTCCTTGCTATGCCAGAGTCAGATTGGAAAGTAAATCATGATATACATGGTCAAATAAAAGCCATCTGATGAGAATTTATGGTTTGTAGGATATGACTCCCCAGACCTCTTAGACAGGAATTTGGGCAAGATACAAAATCAGAGCTTAGTCCTTAAGAGAAACAAATATACCCCACATTTTGTTCATAGGAGTATACTGAATTGTAAAAAGCTGTCAACAGCTCAAAAGAAAAGTTTTCTCAGCTCTGAAAAATACAAAAGAAAGAATCAGCAACATTTAAAGCGAAGGTCAAAAAGATTATTTTGTCTTCTATCAGTTCAGTTTACACAGTTAACTCCTATTCTGCTTGATATTCATGAACATTTCTGCTCTCCATGAGAGTCTGGAAAGTTTCTTTCTCTATTCTAATGCCACAATCTCCAAAGTTATCAGAATCCTATATTTAAGAACACCTGTTAGAGTTCTACAGCTGATTACAAAACCACTTTCTAAGGAGGAACAAAACAAGACAACAAATGTCCATGGATGATAAAAAGTTTTAGGGCAACCATAGTCAAAGACACAATTGACAAGGAAATTTGTTTCCTCTGTGGCATACAATAACTTAACATAATAATTATAATTGTTATTGATAAAGCATACTAAGTTATATCAGAATTATAGGAGTTTTCCATAATTTTGGAACACATACCAATAACATATTTATACAAACACAGCCTAAAGAAAACCAAATACCGTTTCATATTTGACAATGCTTCTTGTATAATTTTTATACCAAATAAGCCAAACTATGTCACTGTTGGACTTTAGTAAACCTAATGTCTTAAAGGATTAATTAAGTCAGAAAAAGACATAATTAATAATTGGATTTTGGAAGTTTGTCAAATATCAAAGGTTTAAAATACCTGATATCACAAATTGGATCATTCATTTAACCAAAGTGGTAACTCAAGGATTTCAAAAAAGGCAAAAGCCTTCTTTCTTTGAGAGAGGAGATTTAATGTTCCAAACAATAAGCCCTAATAAAAACAGCAAGAAGTCAATTAAATTTGTTATTTATTTATTTATTTATTTATTTTTGAGACAGAGTTTCACTCTTGTTGCCCAGGCTGCAGTGCAATGGCGTGATCTCAGCTCACTACAACCTGCAGCTCCCACGTTCAAGCAATTCTCCTGCCTCAGCCTCCCAAGTAGCTGGGATTACAGGCGCCTGCCACCACATCCAGCTATTTTTTGTATTGTTAGTAGAGATGGGGTTTTGCCATATTGGCCAGGCTGGTCAAACTCCTGACCTCAGGTGATCCACCTGCCTCAGCCTCCTAAAGTGCCCAGATTACAAGTGTGAGCTACCATGCTTGGCCCCAAGGAGTTGAATAGCTTTAATTTCTGACTCTGTGTTTCAAGAATGCAGTTTATCTTGATTGGCATCATCTACCGGGCCAGAAGATGGGGCTTTAATTACTGTCAGTGTTGAAAATGTAGCAGGACTTGGTGTCCTTTTCACACTCAGGAGTCAAAGTCCTGTAACTCATGTCAGAAGTATTTTAAAAGGACATATAGAGAGATACACGGAAGTAATAACCTTACTTTAAAAAAAAAGTTTAATCCCAGTTTCTTTTTCTAACCAAACCAAAATTTAATAATAATGTGACAACTTAATCGTATAAATTTTTTGGTTTCTTTTATATAAATCCTCTTATTGTGACTTACACAGACCATTCATGACATGCTTGGATTTTCTGGTTTGTCCTGAACTTCCCTCCTTCCTAACCAGTCATTTTACTTTAGGACTAAATTTATCATACAAGATTCTAATATGAAATTATTTCTCTTTAAGCTTTCTTATCAAAAAAACCTCATTATTTGTATAACTTTCTATCTTGCTTCATATATAACTTTTAAATAAGCTTTGAATTAGACCAAAATTATTCACCTTTTTAAAAGGACACCTTTTTTTCAGCAAGAATGTTTTCCTACAATATATTTTTGTTGGAAAATAAATAATGAAATATCTATTTTTTAATATAACTTTAGATTCTAAATTATGACAAGTTTGTCTACAAGTATTTATCCTACATTTCCCTAATTATCTTATTTTACTCATTTACTTAGATTAGTGAAACATTGTGCACACAACACATAAATACATAGACATATTAGGCATGCTGATAGAAGTTCATTTTTTCTTTTTTTTTTTTTTTTTTGAGATGGAGTCTCGCTGTTATCGGCCCGGGCTAGAGTACAGTGGCACAATCTCAGCACACTGCAACCTCTGCCTCCTGGGTTCCAAAAATTCTCCTGCCTCAGCCTCCCGAGTAGCTGAGATTACAGGCGCCCACCACCATGCCCCACTAATTTTTGTATTTTTAGTAGGGACGGGGTCTCACCACATTGGCCAGGCTGGTCTTGAACTCCTAACCTCATGTGATCCACCCTCCTTGGCTTCCCAAAGTGCTGGGATTATAGGCGTGAGCCACCACACCCAGCCAGAAGTACATGTTATAGATCCATAAAGACCATATTTTTTTCCCTATCTTAGACTTTCAAATTCTTGATAATTTGTTTCACAACCATAAGGCAGTTGTCAGCTAAACAGTCTTAAATTTGCATATTAAAGGAAACAACTCAGGTGAAAGTCAAATAGCAAAATTTACATAGTAAGGTACGAAGAGAAAGTCTGATGAGCTAGAGGGAAACTAAAGCAGATTTAATTGCCAATTGGACATAAAATTATATAAGTCTATTATAAAGGCCTTCAACTATACACACACACAGACATATACATCACACATACACACACACAAAGATTCTATAGCTTTTACTTCAGTACTTTAGCCATGAGATAAATATAAGTTCACTGGCTTGCAAAAAAAGACCTGCTAGATCGAAACAGTGGTTTTTATCTCACTAGAAAGGTGACAGCAGATTTAAAGCAGGCAGAAAAGAAAATGGGGGAAAAGGGGATGTAAGAACTCTATTGGTTTGGGGTGGACGTTAGGGCTCTTTTTTCCTTAATGTAAATGTGCACAAAGACTGTATTACTGCCCTTTTACTCTGGCAAGTAGATGTGCCTTAAAACCTACAGAGTGCTCAAAAGGGGATCATTCTCTGTGTTTTCTCCTCATTCTTGGATTATTTGTCTCCCACTTTTTTTTTCTTAAAAGGAGTAACTGAGCTGTGGCCTAGGTTTTTGTGTGGTGGATTGATGTGTGCTGCTTGTGGGCAGGACTCCATAGTGTGTCACCACTGAGTCATTTCTGCCCTCTTATGAGTCTCAGTTTCTCTCTCCAGAGGTCTGTGACCTCAGAGAGGGCTCAAAACACTGGGTGATCAGCCTTTACATGCGTTTCCTGGATGAACTATTTTTAAATTAACTTTTGGGGGGATTTCCCTGAAGGGCTGCTGCATGTCGCAGGGAGGTCAACCCCCTAGATACTCCCACGAGGCCCCCCAGTCACCCAGGGGCACCTTTGGCTGGGAGAATCAGATACCCTTTCTCTTTGGAGCTGAAAAACTCAGTCTCTCATTTACCTATGAAAACAACAGTTCAGTTCCTCACGCAAATGCACACAGACAAACCAAACTGAGATTAATGTTGGGAGAAAAGCAATAAAGAAGACCCTTTAGAATGCATCTCCAAACTAGAATTAGGATCCTTAAACAACAACCTCCTAGGAGAGAAAAGAAAAAAAAAATACAGCCAATACCACTTCCTGTAAACTATATTCAGCTACCCATAACTTTGTAGCTCTCATCTGCCATTATACACACTGAGGTCAAATCCTCTCACAGTGCAAGGTCATCTATGGTACCCCCCAAAGCCAAAGAGGTCAGGTCATGCAATACAGGAAAACAGAGCTTTAGACCTAAGAGGAACCTGCCCATGACTCTTGAAACTCCACAATGAAGACAGAACACCCCAAAAGCGGTGAGTGGTGCCCTTGTTCTGAATTATTTAAAGGGGTTCAAGTCATTAGAAGCCTTCTCTAGAGTCCTTGGTACTGCAGATGGCAAAGGGGGAAGGAGGTATAGGGTGGAAGAAAAGTAAATGAAGGAACAATTTTTTTTTAAGACAGAAAGCAAACACATGGTTTTATGTTTGATCTTTTTTCCCCCTTTGCAGCTGCAAGGAATTTTAGCCAAATTAGAGAGGGCTTGTTACCCACAATTTGGAATTCTCACTCGGATTTGACCAAGTCAGGCTGAGTTGGTCAAATACAATTAGAGAAAGACAAGAACAAACAACAACAACAAAATCCCCAACAACATATCACTGAGCACTCTGACGGAAAGGAGAAATTAAGACCAGCTGGTTGTCACGTTAGCCAAAACAGAACCCCAGTTCAGTTACTTACCTAGGGAAGGGTCTCAGGCTGAAAACAGCTCTCTACCATCCTAGCGCAGGAAAAGAAACTCATCTTCTCTGTTGGAAGTGAGCTCAAACTCCATAAAGGAGTTACCTGCCTTCCATCGTCATGGAAGCAGGAGAACGTGCCCTCCTTGTTGGAAGCAAGTAAAACTCCAAAAAAAAAAAAAAAGGAGGAGGAGTTGTACAGCAAAATAAACTTTATATCTTGACCAATTTGGGGAGATGAGGGAGTCTCTGGAGGGGGTGCTCCCGGACATCAGCAAATTATCCTATTGATTTGAGCCATAAAGTTAGTTCATGCCAATACCAAGCACCAATAGATTTGTCAAAGGTCAGAATCCCTCTGCTGTTACCAAAATGTGAACCTAAAAATTTGAGACACGTCTCAGTTAATTTAGAAAGTTTATTGCGCCAAGGTTGACGACGCACATTTGTTTGCCAGCCTCAGGAAGTCCTGACCACATGTGCCCAAGGTAGTCAGAGCACAGCTTGGCTTTTTTTTTTTTTTATACATTGTAGGGCGACATGAGACATCAATCAACATATGCAAGATGAACATTGGTTTGGTCTGGGAAGGTGTGACAATTAGAAGCAAAATGGGACAACTTGAAGCGGGGAAGAGCTTCCAGGTCATAGGCAGATAAGAGACAAACAGTTGCATTCTTTTGAGTTTCTGATGAGCCTCTCCAAAGGATGCAATCAGATATGCATTTGTCTCAGTGAGCAGAGGGGAGACTTTGAAGAGAATGGGAGACAGGTTGGCCCTAAGCAGTTCCCAGTTTGACATTTTGCTTTAGCTTAGTGATTTCAGGGGCCCAAGATATTTTCCTTTTGTAGACCTAGCTCAAATTTTCAGGGTTTGCCTTTCAGTAACCACGGAGGGATTCTGGGTGGAGATGCCCCTGACCTTTGGCAAACCTCCTATCGGAGCTTGGTACTGACATGAGCTAACTTTATGGCTCAAACCAATAGGACAATTTGCTGAGGTCTGGGAGCACCCCCTCCAAAAAATCCCTGATCTCCCAAAATTTGGTCAAGATCTAAAGTTTATTTTGCTGTACAACTTCCTATTTTTTTGGAGTTTTACTTGCTTCCAACAAGGAGGGCCAGTTCTCCTGCTTCCATGACGATGGAAGGCAGGTAACTCCTTTATGGAGTTTGAGCTTGTTTCCAAAAGGGAAGATGAGATTTTTCTTTTTTTCCTGCTTCTAAGATGGTAGAGAGTATCAGCCTGAGACCCATCCCTAGGTAAGTAGCCGAATTGGGGTTCTGTCTTGGCTAGAGTTATCAACCAGCTGGTCTTAATTTCTCCTTACCATTAGAGCACTCAGTAATCATATAAGTTGTGTGACTGTTTGTTTTACTGAACTGTTTGTTGTTGTTGTTGTTTGTCTCTGTTTTTGTTGTTTTTTTCAGTCTTTTTCCCATTGGGTTTGACCAACTCTATCTGACTTTATCAAATCTGAAGAAAAGTTCCAAATTATTGGGAACAAGACCTCTCAAATGGTTAAGTTCCCCGCCCCCGCCACACACACACACAAAAGGTGTGTGGTGGGGGAGAAAGATGCCAGCCAAAAAAAAAAAAGAGGAAATATTTTTTATTTTGACCACTAAAGGGACTTTATTTACATAACAAGACCCCTTTTTGCTAGCCAGACCAAATTGAAAGAGCAATGTCTGTATTTCTGAAACAGCAGCAATTTGTCCCAGGTGAAATACGGTAATGAGATTTAAGAACATTTTTTAAAAGGAGCTTAACTGTTAAAGTCAGCTTAATTAAAAGCTAACATCCAAGGGGTGTGTGTGTGTGTGTGTGTGTGTGTGTGTGTATTTAAAAGGCCTTCTTCATGTTCTTCATGTTTTTGGGTTTTTTGTCTCTCCTAGGACCTTGTCCTTTTTTTGAGCAAAAGTTTTTTGTTTTTTCTCAGTTGACCGAGTTCTGTTTTTCTTTATTTACTTCTGCCGTCTCTCCTTTCTCTTGCACCCTCTGCTGCACGAGAGACCTAAAATAGTTTATAAGAGACTGGGGTTCCTTAAAGAAAACCAAGAAGGTGCCAGACTCCCTTTGGGTTCCCATGGAACCCCAAATGTGTAAACAGACAAGTTCGTCTCAGCTTTTTTTTTTTTTTGAGACGGAGTTTCATTCTTGTTGCCCAGGCTGGAGTGCAATGGTGCAATCTCAGCTCAATAAACCTCTGCCTCTCAGGTTCAAGCGAGTCTCCTGCTTCTGCCTCCTGAGTAGCTGGGATTACAGGTGCCCACCACCACACCTGGCTAATTTTTTGTAGTTTTAGTAGAGACAAGGTTTCATCATGTTGGCCAGGCTGGTCTCAAACTCCTGACCTCAGGTGATCCACCTGCCTCGGCCTCCCATAGTGCTGGGATTACAGGCGTGAGCCACCACACCCGGGCTGTCTTAGCTTTTAAATTGCTTGCTTTTGTATTGTGTTACCTGATTTATTGACTAAAATAGTTATTTGAAACAGAGGCTACTCTTGGGTTTTTACAGAAGAGTGTAGTTTAGACACTTAGAAATGTCTTTGTTTAAAAAAAAAATTAAGTGCACTGTAAAAGCATCACATGATCTAGCCTCATAAGGAAACCCAGGATTCAGTGTGGGCTCAGCCCAGAGCTCAAAGGTCTGGTTACAATATAGGTAGTCCCTGTCTAAATAAAATTGGTCTCCTTATATAATCCAATGGAAGATTTTTATAATTTTATGTTTGATTTGGCATCCATCTTTAACTTCCCTCTAGCACACCAGACTTGTTCTCTCCATATCATATGTTGTAAATTTTGCTATTTGATTTTCACCAGAGTTGTTTCTTTTAATATGCAAATTTAAGACTAGCTAACAACTGCCTAGGGTTCTGAAACAGGTTATTAAGAATCTGAAAGTCTGAGATAAAGAAAGAAAAAGTCTTTATAAATCAGTAAGATGTACTTCTATCAGCATGCCTAATATGTCTATGTATTTATGTGTTGTGCACACAATGTTTCACTAGTAAAAATATATAAAAGAGCTCAATTAATTGGCTTAAAAAATAAAAGTACTTAGATACTAAAGAAAAAAGACTAGTCAAATGCCTTTCAAGTTCACACCACTTAAGTCAAATCTTTAATGTGCTGGATTTTAAATCATTGGTAAAATAATACTAGAAATGTCTTAAGAATTTGCCAGCATCCATTTTTGTTTGTATTTATTAATCAAGCAATTTCATACTTATCTCTGCCAAATAATATAAGGTGTCAAAATTTGGCATAGGGGTTGCAAAACTATAAAGGCAGCCCAAAACAGAATGGTCTTTATTTGTGTAATCTTTAATAAAGAAGACTTTAGGCCGGGCGTGGTGGCTCACGCCTGTAATCCCAGCACTTTGGGAGGCCGAGGCGGGTGGATCACGAGGTCAGGAGATCAAGACCATCCTGGCTAACACGGTGAAACCCCGTTTCTAATAAAAACACAAAAAATTAACCAGGCGTGGTCACGAGTGCCTGTAGTCCCAGCTACTTGGGAGGCTGAGGCTAGAGAATGGCATGAACCCAGGAGACGGAGGTTGCAGTGAGCTGAGATCGCACCACTGCACTCCAGCCTGGGCAACAGAGTGAGACTCCATCTCAAAAAAAAAAAAAAGAAGACATTAATATTTGTTTAATGATCCATAGCTATAGCTTGAATTTAGTAAGATTACCATAAGTTCTAATCCTGTGGCTTTAGACAGTCTAGTCCACAGGCAGTAAGGAGGTTTGTTTTGGGAAAAGGCTCTTACCATTTTTGTTTCAAAGCTAAACTATAAACTAAGTTCGTTCCTCCCAAAGTTAGCTCAGCCTCCAACCAGGAATGAACAAGGACAGCCTGGAGGTTAGAAGCAACATGGAGTCAGTTAGGGCAGATGTTTTTTACTGTCTCAGTTATAATTTTGCAAGAGCAGTTTCATAACTTTAAATGATGAATATCACAGTTTTCATAAATAAGTAAATGATTAAAATAAAATAATTAGGTAAATGTATTAGGATAAATACTTGCAGACAAACGTCAGAATTTAGAATCTAAAGTTATATTAAATTAGATAATAGATATTTCATATTTGGGTATTTTCCAATAAAAATATATTGTAGGAAAACATTCTTGCTAAAAAAAAGGTATCCTTTTAAAAAGGTGAATAATTTTTGTCTAATTCAAAGCTTATTTAAAGTTTATGTATGAAACAAGATAGAAAGTTATAAAAATACAGAGGATTTTTTAGTAAGAAAGCTTAAAGAAAAATAATTTCATATTAGAAAGAATCTTGTATGGTAAATTTAGTCCTAGAGTAAAATGACTGGTTGTTTAAGATGGAGGGAAGTTCAGGACAAACGAGAAAATCCAAACATGTAATGAATGGTCTATGTAAGTCACAATAAGAGGATTTATATTTTAAAAAAAAAACTTTTATATGATCAAGTTGTCATATTATTATTAAGTTTTGGTTTCCTTAGAAAAAAATTGAGATTAAACTTTTTTTGTGTGGGTTTTTTTTTTGGAGACGGAGTCTCACTCTTGTTGCCCAGGCTGGAGTACAGTGGCACAATCTTGGCTCACTGCAACCTCCGCCTCCTGGGTTCAAGCGATTCTTCTGCCTCAGCCTCCAAGTAACTAGGACTACAGGCACCCACCACCATACCCAGCTAATTTGTTATATTTTTAGTAGAGACAGGGTTTCACCATGTTGATCAAGCTGGCCTTGAACTCCTGAACTCAGGTGATCCACCCACCTCAGCCTCCAAAAATGCTGGGATTACAGGTGTGAGCCACCATACCCAGCCTTAAACATTTTTTAATTAAGGTTATTCCATCCACGTATCTCTCTGTATGCACTTTTAAAGTACTTCTGACACTGAATTACAGGACTTTGACTCCTGGGTGTAAAAAGGACACCAAGTCCTGCTATATTTTAAACACTGACGGCAATTAAAGCCCCAGTAGAAGATGTCAATCAAAATAAACTGCATTCTTGAAACACAGAGTCAGAAATTAAAGGTATTCAACTCCTTGGGGACAGGCATGGTGGTACACGCCTGTAATCCCAGCACTTTGGGAGGCCGAGACACGTGGATCACCTGAGGTTAGAAGTTCAAGACCAGCCTGGCCAACATGGCGAAACTCCATCACTACTAAAAATACAAAAATTAGCCAGGCATGGTGGTGGGTGCCTGTAATCCCAGCTACTCTGGAGGCTGATGCAGGAGAATAGCTTGAACCCAGGAGGTGGAGGTTTCAGTGAGCTGAGATTGCACCACTGCACTCCAGACTGGGCAACAGAGCAAGACTCCATCTCAAAAATAATAAATAAAAATAAAATAAAATAAATAAAGCTATCTAACTCCACAAGGCCCAGGGACAATCACAGAAGAGGTAGGCTTGTGAGATTATAAGGGCTGATTTTGAGAGAGAAGTTGTTTCTCTATAAATTAAGCATTCATGTCAAAGACACATTGATGCAAGACCAGCATATGGGCCTGTGCCATATTAACAAGGTTTTCTTGAAGCATTAACCAACTCCTAAATAAAAGTTATAAAGGCTTATGGAAGTTGTATCTTATGATCAAGATTAAAATGTTACAGATCATTTATAAAATTTTGAAAGGCAAATTAAATTGGCTTCATGCTGTTTTTATTAGGCCTTATTGTTTGGAACACTAAGTCGCCTCTCTCAAAGAATGAAGGCTTTTGCCTTTTTTGAAATCCTTGAGTTATCACCTTGGTTAAATGAATGATCCTGGTTTGTGATATGAAGTGTTTTAAACCTTTGATACTTGACAAACTTTCCAAAATCAAATTATAAATTATGTCTTTTTCTGACCTAATTAATCCTTTAAGACATTAGTTTGCTAAAGTCCAAAAATGACATAGTTTGGCTTATTTGGCATAAAAGTTATAAAGGAAGCATTGTCAAGTATGAAATGGTATTTGGTTTTCTTTAGGCTGTATTTGTATAAATATGTTATTGGTATGTGTACCAAAATTATGGGAAACTCCTATAATTCTGATATAATTTAATGTATGTTATCAATAATATTTATAATTCTTATGTTAAATTATACTGTGCCACAAAGGTAACAAATTTCCTTGTCAACTGTGTCTTTGACTATGGCTGTCCTAAAACTTTTTATCATCCACGGACAATTGTTGTCTTGTTTTCGTCCTCTTTACGGTGGTTTTATAATCAGCTATAGAACTCTAACAGGTGTTTGAAATACAGGGTTCTGATAACGTTGGAGACTGTGTCATCAGAATAGAGGAAAAACTTTCAGGACTCTCATGGAGAGCTGAAATGTTCATGAATATCAAGCAGAAGAGGAGTTAACTGTGTAAACTGAACTGACAGAAGACTAAAGTAATCTTTTTAACGTTTTTCTTAAAACGTTGCTGATCCTTTGTTTTGTTTTTTAGAGTTAAGAAAACTTTTAAGTTATTACAGCTTTTAAGAATTGAGTAAAGTATACTCCTATGAACAAAATTTCAAGCATATTTGTTTCTCTCTACCTGATTTATCCAGAATTTGGAAATTATCTGTGAGCATTCTTAATTTATGACAATACAGTTATTTGCATAAGTGCAATAAGAATCTGTTTTCATTTGTAACATGACACAATTGGAGAAACTGGTTATTTTACCAAGACTGACTGGAATGGTGAGCTTTCCTTTAAGGAATCAAACCTGACTTATGGACCCAATGAAAGCCCCTTGGAAAAACTGGCCTCATACCTTTGTCTACAGAGTCCCCGAGCAGGGTTCCTGAACTGTGGCAAGTAAAGAATATCACTTTCTGACAGGTCCAGGAGCCCCAAGTTTATCTTGGATCCTCAAGAGGAGAGGATCACCCAACTCACAGATATTTAATGGCACAAATTCGTGATTGGGCTCAGCTTTAAAAAAGTCTTATTTGAGATTCCTTCTCTGGAACAAGTCCCAGAGCCAATTTAAATACCTATATAGGCTGGGCGTGGTGGCTCACACCTGTAATCCCAGTACTTTAGGAGGCTAAGGTAGGCAGATGACTTGAGGTCAGGAATTTGAGACCGGCCTGGCCAACATAGCAAAACCTCATCTCTACTAAAAATACCAAACAATAAAATTAGCTAAGCATGGTAGCATGCACCTGTAGTCCCAGCTACTTGGGAGGCTGAGGAGGTTGCACTGAGCCGAGACAGCACCACTGCATGCCAGCCTGGGTGACAGAGCAAGACTCTATCTCCAAAAAAAAAAAACAGCCTACGTAAAAAATAATTATTCTTGCTGCACTGCATACAAATAATTAGGCCAAGCATAATAAAGCAAACCAGTCCTACCATGATTTGTCTTTAGTAAAAATGGGAAACTGGAGAGAGAAAAGATTATGTTTCTTTTTTGTTGTCGTTTTGTTTTTTTGAGACAGAGTCTCGCTCTGTCACCCAGGCTGGAGTCCAGTGGTGCAATCTCAGCTCACTGCATCCTCCACCTCCCAGGTTCAAGCAGTTCTCCTGCTCAGCCTCCCGAGTAGCTGGAATTACAAGCATCCACCACCATGCCCAGCTAATTTTTGTATTTTTAGTAGAGATGGGGTTTCACCATGTTGGCCAGGCTAGTCTCAAACTCCTGACTTCATGATCCATCCACCTCGGCCTCCCAAAGTGCTGGGATTACAGATGTGAGCCACCACACCCAGCCAAAAAATTATGTTTCAAAAACTATTGTACACTTGTTGTTAGATTCTAGTCTTGCCTCATGTTTTTCAATTTTTACTATTTTCTGCAGTTTGGACCGAATCCTAATTTTTCTTGGCTACAAGTCTTCAAAATAATGTTTGCAATTTTTTTCTTTTTTTCCCATTTTTCCTAATTTGGAATAAGCTAGACAACTTAAACTTCAGAAGAAAATAACAGCAATCTATTTACATACTTAAGCCACTTTTTTTTTTTTTTTTTTTTTGAGACGGGATTTTGCTCTTGTTGCCCAGGCTGGAGTGCAATGGCACGATCTTGGCTCACTGCAACCTCCACTTCCCAGGTTCAAGCGATTCTCCTGCCTCAGCCTCCTGAGTAAAAGGGATTACAGGCATGCACCACCATGCCTGGCTAATTTTGTATTTTTTAGTAGAGACAGGGTTTCTCCATGTTGGTCAGGCTGGTCTCAAACTCCTGATCTCAGGTGATCCGCCTGCCTCAGCCTCACAAAGTGCTGGGATTACAGGTGTGAGCCACCTGCGCCCAGCCACATAAGCCACTTTCATGCTTGCCTACTGATGTTTGGACTTCAGAGTAGTGTGGCCTGTATCGATTTTCCAGGATTGCTCTTTTCTTTGTTGTTGTTTTTCTCCCTTCCTTCTCCTATTTTGTCTTCCTAGGACTTGACACTTCACAACCTGCTAAAAAATGAACTTCCTAGGGCCGGGCACAGGGGCTCACGCCTGTAATCCCAGCACTTTGGGAGGCCAAGGCGGGCGGATCACGAGGTCAGGAGATGGAGAGCATCCTGGCTAACATGGTGAAACCCCATCTCTACTAAAAATACAAAAAATTAGCTGGGTGTGGTGGCAGGTGCCTGTAGTCCCAGCTACTCGGGAGGCTGAGGCAGGAGAATGGCGTGAACCCGGGAGGCGGAGCTTGCAGTGAGCCGAGATGGCGCCACTGCACTCCAGCCTGGGCAACAGAGCGAGACTCCGTCTCAAAAAAAAAAAAAAAAAAATTGAGCTTTCCTAGTAACTCAGGACCTGCCCGTCTAGAATCCTAGCCGTGAGAGATCAGACAAAACCTGGGACCAGAGACTCATTTTCTTCTAAAATACTTTCTCTAAAAGATTTTCAAAAAGAAATGGGGGGAAATGTGGAAGGAAAATAAATCTAGGGGCCCCCAGATCACTAAGCTAAAAGGAAAAGCCAAAGTGGGAACTGCTCAGGGCAAACCTGCCACCCATTTTATTCAAAGTCTCCCCTCTGCTCACTGAGATAAATGCGTATCTGACTGCCTCCTTTGGAGAGGCTCATCAGAAACTCCAAACAATGCAACCATTTGTCTCTTACCTGCCTATGACCCGGAAGTCCCCTCCCCACTTGGAGTCTTCCTGC
Source organism: Pongo pygmaeus (assembly GCF_028885625.2). Taxonomy (NCBI): domain Eukaryota; kingdom Metazoa; phylum Chordata; class Mammalia; order Primates; family Hominidae; genus Pongo; species Pongo pygmaeus. The sequence continues at coordinate 142,481,723 of NC_072384.2, read as the reverse complement.
CTTTGCTTGGAGTTGTCCCGCCTCTCCAGACCGAACCAATGTTCATGCCGCATATGCCGACTGATGTCTCACGTCTCCCTACAATGTATAAAGCCAAACTGTGCTCTGACCTCCTTGGGCACATGTGGTCAGGACCTCCTGAGGCTGGGTCACGGGTGCGCGTCCTCAACCTTGGCAAAACAGGCTTTCTAAATTAACCAAGACCTGTCTCAAATTTTGGGGGTTCACACCAGCATGGTGACCCCCATGGGCTCTGTACCACATCTTCTCTGATCATGAGTCCCCTCCCCGCCAAAGATACCTGGCCACACCCCAGGGAGGCAACACCCGCAAGTGCCATAGCTCAGAGTTTTGTGCCTGAATCATCACCAGCAAAAAAAAAGATCAGCAACCATCCAAGTGAGCACTTTGCCCGGCGGCCTGGATTTCCCATGGCCGGTGGTCAAGACTAGGCCTCACTAGCGCAGGCAGTCTCTCCTCTGTTCTGGGCGGCTCCTTGAACCACCCAGGTGGGTGCCGGCGGCACCACACACTACCGTCCCCTTTGTCCCCAGGGCTGTTGATTTGTTCCATCCACAGGCCAAGCAAGCTGGGACAAGCGAGGTGAGCCTCCCACACTTGCCCATTCCCAGGAAAATAAATGCGAGGCTCAGGACGGCTGCTGTCCAGGGCTGTGGGGAAGTGACTCGGGGCTTCCCTCCTGTGGGCCGTGCTCAGTGAAGCCAAAGCTCCCTGGCCTTAGTGTGGGACATGCAGCCTACAAGGGCTGCTGCAGTGAGCCCATCCTGCCAGGCAGTGAGACCAGCAGCTGAGAAGCCTGTGCCCTGGGCTCCCCCAGGGCCTTCGGCTGCAACGCCTCCCATGTTTCACCCACAGAGTCTCAGCTGGGGTCAGGCACACCCGCCCTGGCCGACCTCAGGGGGCCCCAGGGCACCAGAGGGGCCACCAGCTAATCAAGTGAGCCTGATTCCCCAGCCCCTGGGCCTCTTCTTCAAAATATGGTCACAATGTCCACAGGAGGGGGCACCTAGGATGGTCCAGGCCAGGCAGCCGGCCCCACACCTCTCAGCCCTGTGACGGGGTGTCCTCGGCCAGTGTCCCAGCAGCTGGTTAAGACTTAAAGGAAGGTGGCTGAATTCATGGCAGCACACGCCACGGGGAGGCAGGGACCTGCCAGTGCAGGGACGACTTCAAACTGCCCTGGAATCACCCCAAACAGGATGGCAAGCAGGAGAAGGAAAACGCAAGGCATTCTTAGCCACACCCACCACCCCTCCAAACCTAACTGGGAAGAAATCCACCTCCCCTCTGTTTACAGAAGGGAGACAGCACAGCAGAGCCCAGCCTCCCCCTCACCACCCAGAGCCCCAGGAGCATCCTAAAGCACACGCACAACCAAGGCTCCAGCAAGCGCCTGGCAACTCCCACCCAACACGGCCCAGCCACGGGCCTGAGCCGCAGACCGTGGCCGGGAGGTCCCAAGCCCGGCAGGTGACCGCGGCCGGGAGGTCCCAAGCCCGGCAGGTCTCGCCCTCCCCGGCCGTCACGCGGACCTCAAGCGTCTCCACGCCACAGTGTTGGGGGGCAGCTTTCTCACTGGGCCCCACATCCCAGAACCCCCAAATACCCAGAAGCAGCCCTAGGCCTGGGCAGGAGGGGCCCCCTACTTCCGAAAAGAGGCCAAGGCAGGTGAATTCAGGGAAGCCTGAGTAGGAACAGCCTCCAAATCCAAGTCACTTCCTTCGAAAGACAAACACAAAACCCACTCCTGTCAGTCTCTCAGAATAGCCACAGATGAAGGCTTTGTCCACCTGGGGGGTCCAGTTGCCCCCCTTACCTTTGCAAGCCGCCCAGCATGGACATCATCTTGGCCTCCGGCCTCCAGCGAGGGGACAGTCGAGGCTTAAGCTCCCCCGAAGTCCCACCGCCTCGGCCCCTGCAGGCTCTGGGCTCCCCGGGGCACAGGCACAGGCAGGGTGCGGCTGTGGGGCAGGTGAACTGGAATCCCCAGAAGCTCACCTGCCTCCTGGGACGGGAGCCACGCCCTCTCCCCGCACCTCCATCGGAGGGCTTGGTTTTAACTGTTCTGTTCTCGGGAAGTACTGGCTGAGGGAGTCTGGGGAGCCCTCGATGGGCCCCTGTGTTCCCCAGGCCCTGGGAGGACCTGCCTGGGGCCTCCCCCTGCTCCCCTGCCCCACCCTCAGTGTCCGTCCCCCCAGGGGGCTTGGAGGGAGCTGTCCCCACAAGGGATGGGCTTGGTGAGCTCCAACAGCACAGCAAGGGCTTCTGGACTCAGAACTCAGGACCTGACGCAGACAGAGGGCAGAGTGCCCTGTGGCCATTGCGAGGAAGAGTGAGGAAAGCTCAGCCCAATTCCCAGCTTCCTCCCCCTCCTCCCCATCCTCATCCTCTTCTTCCTCCCCCTCCTCCTCCTCCTGAGCCTGCTTCACACCAAAAGAAAATCAGACTTTTTTAAATCTTGGGCTGGACAATAAGTTTGAAACAGGACACAGAGGTGGAAAATAAATATAAATATTTGGTTAGATTTTACTGCATGAAAGTTCATTTCTCTTTTCAGGAAATAGATATTAATTCCCAGACAAGCAGCCAGAAAAATGCTGCAACCCTGTGACCAGGCGCTACAGCAAATCCACAGGAAAACGCAAATGCTCCTCAGAGCTACGGGCCACAGGCCACGAGTCACCACCACCCTCGCGGCATCCCACCAGCCCTGGTGCCCACCATGCCCTCCGACGCCAAGCTCTCCACACGGCTGGCCACCTTCCCACAACCCCTCCCTGTCGGTGCCAACTGAGCCTGGATTCTGGGATTGGCCCCAGCCCAAGGCAGCCTCCCTGTCCCAGCCAGTGCCTGGCTCGGATGGGTGCAGGCCCCGTAGCCATGGAGGCAGAAACCAGGGTTGGCTGAGGGGCTCAGAGGAGGGGCCGAGCAGACATGGACTCCCTGGCATCAGAGACCCTGGGCTGGGAGGCTGCTGACGAGAGGCCCAGAGACCCCCGGCCTCCCTTCCCCATTGACCTCCACCTGCAGCCCAGGGGCCTGGTGTCTCTGCCCCCGCCTATGCATCACGCTCCCAGCTGCTCTGTAGACCTCCAGAGCCCGAGTCTGTGGGAGGGGCCAGCAGAGCAGCTCCCGGTGCTAACGGCAGGCGGGAGGGACGCCGGGGCCTTGCTGGCATGGCTGGGCAGCTCTCCACCGGCGTGCCCTGCATCCTCCACATTCCACTATCCAGAGACATCCGTGTGGGTGTTCGCTCCACCATTAAGGAGCCTCCCTGCTGCTTCCTCCACCCTAACCCTGCCCAGGGCACCACAGGCTCAGCCTAAGAACAAAGAAGATGGCACCTCACGGGTCCTTACCCCAGAATCACCTTGGCCGAGCCACGTGTTACAAATGGTGGGGCCGGTGGAGAGCAACCTGCCAGGGACACACGCCTGAGGGTCACAGCCTGAGGGTCACAGCCTGAGGGTCACGGCCAGGCACCTCCCTACACACGCCTGAGGGTCACGACCAGACGCCTCCCTCCCAGGTCAAAGTCCCCAGCTCTCCAGATCCCAAGTGACTTATGGGGCCTGAGCAAGAAGTGTGGGCCCGGGCAGGGGGTCCTCAGCCACCAGCCACCTTCACCCCCTGCTGGGGCAGACAAGGGCAGTGCGGTGTGGCGTGGAGCAGTGGCCCCAGCCCCAGGCTGGGAAAGGGATAGAGGCCCGGCGGCCAGAGGGAGGAGGCTGCCTGTTGCCAGTGGGGTCCTGCTGGGAGCCCCAGGGAGTCAGGGTGTCTGCCCGTCCCCAGCTCCCCGCTAAGAATCAGCCACTCTGGCAGCCTGCCTGGTCCACGGTGACTCAGGAACACCAATCAAATGCACATGTTGTTTGTCAGAGCAGATGCCTAAGCCCCCATGGCAGAGCCCTAACCCCTGGGGTGGGGGCAGGGCTGGCTGGAGGCCCCTCAGCTACTTCGTGTAAGGGACAGGTCCACATGCCCAGGAACCCGCCTCCATCGGCATCGACATCGCCATGCCCATGTGCTCCAGTGTGGCCTGGTCCCACCAGGAGGGCCGCACCCACCAGACCCAAGGCTGGCGGGGAGCAGCCAGGGAGCAGCCGGGGAGCAGCCAGGGTGCAGCCGGGGAGCAGCCGGGGTGCAGCCGGGGAGCAGCCGGGGAGCAGCCGGGGTGCAGCCCGGGAGCAGCCGGGGAACAGCCGGGAGCAGCCAGGGTGCATGCACATTACCCTCTTCAGCCAACACTGCAGGCGGGCGGGCAAACCCAGGGCCACCTTGGGGCAGGGGCAGGGGTGGCCTAACTCAGAACAGAGCAGACAAAGGATGGAGTCAGCTTCTGGGTCTCAGATCCCAGGTCCGGGGCTGCAAGAAGGAAGTCTCCTGCCCCAGGCAGGCAGTGGTCGACTGTGGGCTGGGGGCTGGCAGGAGGGGGGGCCCCTACAGAACTCCCGGCCAGTCCTTCACCAGTCCAGGGCCACCCATCCACCCACGTCCACAGAGGGCTGAGGCCACAGCCCCCAGCCCTGTGCTTTGAAGTGGGCCCTGCTCCATAGTCTCTGCTTTCCAGAGTCAAGGGGCAAACCCTCACCACCAGGAAGAACAGGTTTCACCCCTTCCACTGGTGACACTGAACATCTCTGGCCGCTGTGCACCCCATTCCCTCCCTGTCCCCAGGGCCCCGGGGCCATGGAACCCAGAAGGTGGCTCCAGATGCCACACGTTCTGCCAGAAACAAAGGGAGCATCACCTCGCTTCCTGGCCTCTGTTTGCACAGCCTCTGGCACAGGGCCCGTGGAGAGGAGGCGAGGCAGGAGCCAGGAGGCCATCTGAGGAACTGCCCACAGCCCAACAGGACCCCAGCCCTGTCAGGCCGCACCCGGGCACACCCAGGAGGCACCTCTGTGCCCGTCCACCAGGCCGGGCACTGTTCTAGAAACTTCCCAGCAACTCTCGATCTCCCAGAAGGGCAGGTGGGGAGACAGGGCCCATGCTCCCTCGAGAGGACCCCCCTCTGGGGGTGGGCGCAGGGGGGCAGAGCCCATGACTGTGGGGCTGCCAGGACCATGATCCCCACCAGCCCTTGTGGCCTCCTGGGTCCTGCCCTGGTCTGTCCTCCCCACACCCCTGAGGTCCAAGGGGCAGTATTGGGGAGCATTGCCAAGGGCTTGCACCTGCCCTGGGTCTGACCGGCTACCAAAGCGAGGAAGGGCCTGTCCTGGGGCCTCAGCCTGGGAGCAAACAGCCGCCCCAGCTCCTTGCATGTGGGTCCAAGGAAAAGTGAGCAGGAGGGCTCAGGTCTGGGATGTTCCACCAGGAGGAACCCGGCCCAGGGCCTAGGTGTCAGGAAGGCTCTCCTAAGACAGCCCCAGGCCTCCCAGCCCCTCCACCTGCCCCCAACCCTCAACTCAGGCTCCTGGTCCACCCCAAGGTTCCCCAGCCCTCCCCGCCCCGGGCAGCGCCACATTCTAGCAGCTATTTGCTCTTGGCCTCCCTGACCAGCTCCTTTTTATTTTTCCAGAGAGGGTCTCGCTCTGTCACCCAGGCTGGAGTGCAGTGGTGCAGTCACGTGGGGCTCCCCACAGCCTCGACCTCCTGAGCTCAGGCTTGTCCCTCCTCCCCTGTAAGAGCCTCCCGTAGCTGGAACTCTAGATGCATGCCACCACGCCTGGCTATTTTTAATTTTTTTGAGAGACAGAGTCTCACCATGTGTGCCCAAGCTCTTCTCAAACTCCTGGGCTCAAGTAACCCTCCTACCTTGGCCTCTCAAAGTGCTGGGATTCCAGGCGTGATGGGTGTGGGGGGGGGACACGCCTACCACACAGGCAGCTTCAGGGTCCCAGAAGGTCAGTGGCACCCCAAGGGACCCAGGCCGAGGGTAGGGCCTTTGCAGGTCACAGGCGCTCAGAGGGAGCAGAACAGGGCCTAAACCCTGAGCGCTCAGGAAAGCAGCCGGCGTGAAGCCGCATCGCTGGCCAGGTGGGCAGAGCCCTGGTCACTGGTCGTTAACGTGCCTGCCATCTGGGTCCAGACACACTGCCCTGCACGCCTGTCACCTCTGCCTCCATGTGGGCAGAAGTACCTAGGTGCCGAGGCAAGAGACTGAAGGCACAAACTGTTTCAGTATAATAAAGAAAATAGTTAGAATAAGAATAGTCATAATACAAATTAGATATAGAGATGATCATGGACAATTATCAATCATTATTATAAACATTATTAATCATTAGCTTTTAATATTACTCTGTTGCATTTCACACTCCTCCTGTACTCCTGGTTCCTCTTTGAAGTTCGCAGCAGATAGTGGTAAAAGAATAGTGAAAGTCTTAAAGTCTTTGATCTTTCTTATAAGTGCAGAGAAGAAAATGCTGACGTTTGCTGCCTTCCCTCTGCTTCGGCTGCCTAAGAGGGAAGGGCCCCCTGTCCTGTAATCACGTGACTTACTTCACCTTGTCAATCACTTAGAAGATTCACCCTCCTTACCCTGCCCCCTTGTCTTGTATGCAATATCAGTGGGCCTAGCCGTCTGGGACCACTACCGGTCCCCGGGGCCCAGCTGCTTTCTCTTTATCTCGTGTCTTCATTTATTACAATCTCTCATCTCCACACACAAGGAAAACACCCGCTAAGCCCCATAGGGCTGGACCCTACACCTCCACACAGCCAGGGTCCTGATGGACATCTTCAGGGACCTGCGGGGGTCACAGGAGCCCCAAACCCCAAACCCTTCCTCTGGGCCTTGAGTCAGACACCCCTGGGTCCCAACCACTTGCCCTTCTGCTTACAGGAAACTGGCTCCCCCAGGGGCTCTCCCAGGGGCCAGCCCTCCTAGGGGAGGGGAGGGGCGGACAGTCTCCTCCCCCACACTCCACTCTCCTGGCCCCCTCCTCGGCCTCAGCTCAGGGGCCCTGGTTGCGTAACATCTTCTCAGGTTGCAGCAGCTTAGAGGTCTTAATGTGACAATCACCAGCTTCTAATCCGAACACAAAGGCCACCCCTCAGCACCGCTGCTGCAGAATTCCGTCAGAACCTGCCTGGCCGGTGCCGCTGCGGAAGCAACGAAAGAACGGGGTCAGAACCCGCCTTCCTCCCCACACACTTGTGCTCCTCATTGCTCTTTCCGCGTGGCTGCAGGCCTTGTCAGAGCCTCCGGCTGGGAGGTTGGGACGGTGTGGAATTCTCTGCGCGTCTTTTACACACACCTGACCACGGACGCTCAGCGCCGTCACACGGCCCCTGGGGGAGCTGTATCCGGGGCACCAAGGCCGGTGGCCTGCCTCACGCAGATTCACTGCGTTCTCCCGCGTCGGAGTCATTCAGAGTCTGTGTTAACCCGCGGGTTGCGAGGCACACAGTCTGCCTGGATGTGATCGGGTCTCATCAGATTTTCCTGCTGTTAGGTAGAGAAATCTAACAGGTTTCCGGCTTGAGAAAACTCCTGGCCTCCCAGCCACCACGCAGTGTGGGTTTTCCTCATGGCAGACAGGCAGTTCTTCGGGCCAGCTCGGGCCAGCCAGGTGTCTCACCGGCACCTGCTTTGCCTGCTGTGTTGTATTTCATATCATCTAAAGGCACAAAAGAAAAGCCTGAGGGGGATCTAAGAAGCCCCTCTCCCCATTGCTGGATAAACTGGAGGTGAACATGGCAGGGCAGGGCAGCAGTGGAGACAGCGGGACCCAGTCACGGAGCTCCAGGAACAAGTGCCCACAGCTGGCGGCAGGGCTGGCACGGGCAGGACGTGCCCGGCATTGGCCTGCTGCGGCCCAACGGTCACCGCAGCCTCCTGGAGCCAGACCCCCAGGGAAGAGCAGCCACGGCCTCTTCCTCCTCCAACAGTCCTGGGACTGTGTCTGCTTCCCCAGTCCCCAGAGGCCCAGCGGCAGGCAGTGTGGACGCAGAAGTCCTGCTCTCCCAGGGTCCAGAGGGTACTAGAGGGAGGAATTCCTCCTCTGCCCTCTGCAGGCGCTGCCAGCCGATGTCCCTCAGCAGGCAAGGCCAGGCCTCTGCAGCCCCACAGCCCATGCTGAGCCCAGATCCTCATGGGAAGCCCAGGGCTCTGGGCTTTTCTCTGTCACCTGGCGGGCCTCTCCAACAACAGGAGTGAGCATTTAGACCATGGCCAGGGCCGGGGGTCCTTAGGAAAGCAATGGACCCCAGGTCTGAGAATCACAAGTCCCTACCCAGGGTGGGACGTGGGGTCCTGCGGCCAGCACGGGCAGAAGCTTGAAAGCCCCCAAGTCACCCCTGGGCCAGCAGCAGCCACCCAGGGCAGGAGGACAGGTGCACAGCCAGGGTCAGCGGGTCAGCAACTCACCCTGGCCTGCAGCCTACCCAGCAGGGACCACATGCCCAGTAGCAGAGCTAGAGGAACAAGCAGAAAAATGGCCGGCCCCCAGCCAGAGGTCAGAGGGAAGGGCAGGAGCCGCTGGCTGACCTCAGGGGACATGGGTGGCTGACCTCGGGGGACACAGGCACATGCTGTGGGGCTTCGTGTCAGGCACCCATGGGGCCTGGGGTCTGCTCTGTGCAACAGATACTGTCGGGCTGCCCATGGGTACCTAGCCTTGGATGGCAGAATAGTGGCCAGAGCCCAGGGACAGAGCCGGGCCTTGGCCAGCGAGGCAGGACAGCCCCAGGTGCCCCCAGACACAGCAGGAAGTAGCCCAGGCATCAGGCGGGACCCACTGGCTGTGCTGGGCCAGCGTGAAAGTGCCCCTGACAGCAGAGAGTAGCCAGGCATCGGGACCCACTGGCTTTGCTGGGCCAGCGTGAAAGTACCCCTGATTTGTGCCTTCAAAGCATGCTGGATCGGCTGGACACAGAGGCTCGGGCCTGTAATCCCAGCACTTTGGGAGGCTGAGGTGGGAGGCCGCTGGAGGCCAGGAGTTCAAGACCAGCCTGGGCAACACAGGGAGACCGCATCTCTACAAAAAAAAATTTAAAAATTATCTGGGCATGGCCGGGCGCGGTGGCTCATACCTGTAATCCCAGCACTTTGGGAGGCCGAGGAGGGCGGATCATGAGGTCAGGAGAGCAAGACCATTCTGGCTAACACAGTCAAACCCTGTCTCTACTAAAAATACAAAAAATTAGCCGGGAATGGTGGTGGACGCCTGTAGTCCCAGCTGCTAGGGAGGCTGAGGCAGGAGAATGGTGTGAACCCAGGAGGCGGAGCTTGCAGTGAGCCAAGATCGCACCACTGCACTCCAGCCTGGGCGACAACGAGACTCTGTCTCAAAAAAAAAAAAAAAAAAAAAAAAATATCTGGGCATGATGGCTCACACCTGTACTCCCAGCTACTCAGGAGGCTGAGGTGGGAGGATCACTTGAGCCCAGGAGGTCGAGGCTGCACTGAGCTGTGACTATACCCCTGCACGCCAGCCTGGGTGACAGAGTGAGATCCTGTCTCAAAAAAAAAAATCATGCTGGACCAAGGCCTCCACCCATCCCCCGAGGACCTCCACCAAGAGGACGTGGCCTGTCCACACAGAGGCTCCGGCTAGGCAGGCAGGCTCTGCAGGGTGGCAGGTCAGAGGTACGTTTCCCCCTCTGAGCAGGATCCGAGGTCCTCGACGCCCACAGGGACAGGAGGGGCCCGTGGATCCACCTCGGTCAGGCCCAGCCGCTGAGGGCCTCCAGGGCCACCAAGAGCTACGAGGTGCCCGTTCCATGTCCAGACCTGCCCTGTGCAGCCGGTGGGAGCTCAGCCGCCACCAGGACAGTACATGGGGACAGGAGGCACAGTGACAGTCACAGTAGCATCAGGCCCGGCCACACTGTGGCCCCAGTGGTCCAGGGGCTGTGGGAATGGGATGCACAGGCCCTTCACAGTGGGCTCTGAAAGACGATTTTCCAGTAACAGAAGCAAAGAGAAGGCTGCAACCAATTCAGATTCTCACAGGACATTTATGACAGGAGATGTGCGTCCAGCTGTGTTGCCCAGCCCATCCGCTGCCCAGGGCGGCTGACGAGCAGAAACGCACTCTGCAGCGGCCCTTGTCCGCGCCGGGGCCCTCGCTCGCAGCACCGCACGTTCTTTGTAGAAGCAGAACCTGAGACTCAGAGCACAGCTTGCCCTGATAACTGTCTTCCCAGCTGGCAGCCCTCTAGAAGATGCGGGAAATGACACATTCCTGTCACTCAGGCCCAGACACAAGCCAGTCACCCCTCCCGAGGGCGTCCATGGCCTGAGGGACCCAGTTCCATTCAGCAGAGCCACAGCGCTCGGGTCCTCTCGGCAACCCATGATCACGGCCCATGTGGTCCTGCCCACGCCCCCCGCTGCCCACGCATGCCAGGGAATGAGCATTAAACAGGTGGAAGAACCACCCAGTGCTCCCCAGGCCGCAGCAGGCAAGGTGGAGCCAGGGACCACCACGCAAGTGAGACCCAGCCCGCTTCCACGTGGGCAAAGCTGCCGCCACCCCGGCCTGTCCAGGACGGCTGCAGAGGCCTCACCTCGCCCTGCAAAGGAGGGAGCCTGCCGCGCTCCCCACTCTGCCAGACGCTCCTGCCCGAGGGCCTGCGTCCGGCAGTTCCCTGGTGCGGGCTCCTGGTCCCTTCGACCAGGTGCCTGGTCCCCTGCCCACTGCCGGCTCATCACTCAGAGCCACCGCAACGCCCCCACCCGAGAGCCATCCGCTGACCCCCAGTGGGCCTTGGCAGCAGTGGGAGCAGCCGTCAGGCCTGGCTGGGCAGCGTCTTGTAGGGGTTGAGGATGCCCTTGGGGTCCAGCAGGGCCTTGAGCTGCTGCATGAGCTGCAAGGCCTCGGGTGGCTTGCTGTAGCCCAGGACATTCCTCTTCCTGAAGCCCACGCCGTGCTCCGCGCTGACACTGCCCTGCTGCCCAGCCGTCCACTCATACACGTGGGGCTCCAGGGCACCCAGGAGCGACGGGCTGAAGGCCTCCGCTGTCACGTTGAGGTGCAGGTTACCGTCTCCTGGAGGGACAAGGGCACACGGGTCAAGCTGGGCAGGGCAGACCTCAGGACCCCACTCCTCCCCCAACAGCGCCTCCCAAGATCCCCTCCCCAGCAACCCCGAGACCCCTGGCTGAGCCTCACCCTCATGCCACTCGCCCTGGACGTGCCAACCCCTCCTCTGGGGCCGCTGCTACCTTGGCTTCTCCCTGCTTCTCTCCCCAAGTTCTCCCCCCTCTTCCTACTCCCTCTGCCCAGGGCTCCCATCTCCCCAGCCGGAGAGTGACCACATGAGTTACCGCACGGCCTACCACTGCCTCCCTACTGACCTGGAAGAGTCCAGACCGTCTCCCAGTCTGTATCCCCAGCACCTGGTCAGATGGAGGGGTCTGCAGTGGTGCCCAGGGCAGCTGCCCAGCCAGTGCCCACTGCAGACAAAGCCCTGGCTCCCAGCCGCCTCCTCTCTGGTCCACTTACCCCACACTGAGCCCCCAGGGCAATGGCTCTCCAAGCACACCCTGGCCCTGGCCCGCCCCACGCACAACCTCCTCTTCTGACCTCAGAGGTCAAGAAGGCGACGGCTCAGAGAAGAGGCTGGGGACAGAGTCAAGTGAGGACCCCACCCCACCTCCGGGCCAGCAGGAGAGGGAGCCAGAAACCAGCTCAAGGGCTGCCCAGACGAGGACAGTGGCTTTTAACGCAGAGCTGCACACTGAGGAGGAGCCCCAGAGGCAAACCAGGACGCACCACCCCAAACTGTGCCACGTTAGGGTGAGGGCTGTTTTCCCACAAAGGCAACTGAGAAGCGGCAGGCAGATCCAAGAAAAGCTCCGCCGACTCAGGTCCTGCCTCAGAGCAGCACAGGAATGACTGACAAGGGCAAGGCCCCTCCCTCCACCAGAACCGACAAAGGTCAAGGCAGCTTCAGGCCCTGCCGTCCTCTGCCAGCTCCCTGCCTCCTCCGAGATGCCACCTGGAGACTCATAGTCCATGTCCTGTCATGTGACGTCCCTAAAACTTGACTGTTTGTTGAAGACGCCACGTGGGCCTGAATTCACAGCCAGCTCTTTGAGAATCACTCATTCCCTGGCCACTCCCAAGTAGATGTGAAACATGCACGTCATGAGCCTCTGTATATCTCCTGTTAATGTGTCCGTAGCTGCAGGGTCCATCCCAGCTGGGAACTAGAAAGGGTAGACAGAAAACTATTTCTCCACCCCTACGAGAACAAACGCGAGGCAGGGAGTGCAGCAGGGACTGCACACTCCCACAGTCCCCGCCCCCCACAGTCCCCGCCCCTCCCACAGTCCCCGCCCCTCCCACAGTCTCCATGGTCGTGTGCTCAGGCCAGAGAGGGCTGAACACAACCCCTGCCCAGGGACTTGCCCAGGAAGGTCTGGTTGTGAAAGAAGAAAAACCACATCCACAGAATATGTTCATTTTGTTTTGTTTTGTTGAGACAGGGTCTCCCTCTGTCACCCAGGCCGGAGGGCAGTAGAGTGATCCTAGCTCACGCTTCAACCTCCTGTGCTTAATCAGTCCTCCTACCTCTGCCTCCTGAGTAGCTGGGACTGCAGGCATGTACCACCATGCCTGGCTGATTTTTTTTTTTTGTAAAAATGGCAGGTGTGGGGGCGGGGGGGCCGGTCTCACCATGTTGCCCAGGCTGGTCTTGAACTCCTGACCTCAAGCAGTCCTCCCACCTCAGTTTCCCAAAGCACTGAGATTACAGGCATGAGCCATGTGCCTGGCGTCCACAAAGTATGTGAATACAGTCACGCTTCATAACAACGTTTCACCCAACACCGGACCTCAGAGATGATGTTGGTCCCATAACATTAAAATGGAGCTGAAAAATTGCCATCGCCTTAATGATGATGTCACCATGTTGTAGCACAGTTACTTGTTAATATCAGTTTAGTGTAGCCTCAGTGTGCAGTGTTTATAAAGTCTAGAGTAGAGTACGGTCATCTCCCAGGCCTTCGCAATCCCTCACCCCTCACCCACTGCCTCACCAGAACAACCTCCAGTCCCACGAGAACCACTCGTGATGAGCACCCCACGCAGGTGTGGCATTTTTACCTTTTATACCGTATTTTTACAGTCTCTTTTCTAGGATTAGCTTTTGTGTTCAGGCACATACTCAGCATTATGTCACAACTGCTTCCGGCATTAAGTGGATGACAGCTGTGGTTTGTCACCTAGGGGCAATGGCTACACCACACAGCCTTGGTGTGGAAGAGGCTGTCCCATCTGGGCGTAAGTGCCCTCCATGATGTTCGCACAAAACGAAACCACCTAATGACACATTTCTCAGGACGCATCCCCATCATTCAGCAACACCCAACTGTATTCCCGAGCAACAGCCAGCCTTGCACCCGGAACTCACACTGCCTCGGGTCCCAAAGGCTGAGAATGTACAGATTAAAGAGGTTCTGGGCGGGGCCCCAGGCCCTCACCCTCCCCACCCACTGCAGAAGCAAACCACCTCCCTGCAGGCCTCAAATAATTCTACAGATAAAAATCTAACAAATATGAGCTCACGCCAAAAATCACACACACAAGAAGACAAACCACCACGGGTAAGGTCAGAATCAGACCCACAAACACCTCAGACGCTGTCATTTCCAGACACAGAACACAAATGTGTCATGTGTAAAGAAATAAGAGACAAAAATATAAAACCAAAAAATCTGACCAAGCAATTTTTAAATATCCACGCCAATCTTCTGGAGATGAAACGCATCATGGCTGGCCTGTGGACCTTAGCAGACAGATCTGACGGCCGATCACACACGGCAGAGAACGCCAAGCTGGAGACACTGCAAATAGCATCCAAACACGAGAGGCGGGACCCTGGCAGTGGCAGACAAGAAACAAGACGGCTTGGACTGAGTTCCAGGAAGAGAACAGAGGGGAGAAACGGTGTTTGAAGAGGCTGTGGTGGCTGAGGAATTTCTAAAGCCAGCAAGACCCCAAAGCCCAAGAAGCGCCAGGCAGGTAAACAAACACTCACCTGGCCAACAAGCAGGTAAACAAACACTCACCTGGCGGACAGGCAGGTAAACAAACACTCACCCAGCCGACACCTGGCAGAACCAGAGTGAAACCGCAGAACTCCAAAGACAATGGAAGGAGCTGAAAGCAGCAAAAAGGAAAAAGCAGGCCAGGCACGGTGGCTCACGCCTGCAATCCCAGCACTTTGGGAGACCGAGGCGGGTGGATCACCAGGTCAGGAGTTCGAGACCAGCCTGGCCAATATGGTGAAACCCCATCTCTACTAAAAATACAAAAATTAGCTGGGCGTGGTGGCACACGCCTATAATCCCAGCTGTTCGGCAGGCTGAGGCAGGAGAATCGCCTGAACCCGGGAGGCGGAGGTTGCAGTGAGCTGAGATCGCACTACTTCACTCCAGCCTGGGTAACAGAGCGGGACTCCATCTCAAAAAAAAAAAAAGGAAAAGAAAAAGAAAGAAAGTATTTCTTTCCCTCCATTCCCCCGAAGGGAAGAGCCCTGCACCGAGGCTGTCTCCACACCAGCAGACATCAGAAGAGAGAACAGGGGCTCCCTTCTGCCGCTGGGAAGCAACTGTCAACCCAGAACCACTGACATTCACTGAGGAAAAGACATTTTTATCAACTAAATCAGTACATTTCCAGACAAATAAAATCTGAGCTGTTCCGTCACCTATTTTTCCATGCCAGGGAAAATTCTGGAGGCTGAGATTCAAGCAGAAGCTGTGTGCAAACTGGCTACGCAGCATCAGGACGCTGACATGGTGACGGGGTTATGCATGACTGAACAAGGCAGAACCAGAATACACCACCGAACAGCATGCATGCCCCTCAGTGTCCCTGAGGGACTGGATACAGGACCAGGACCCCTCGGATATCAAAATCCTCAGATGCTCAAGTCTCTGACAGGAAATGGCATAGGATTTGCATATAAACTACACACATCCTCCTGTATACTTTTTTTTCTTGAGACGGAGTTTCGCTCTTTTGCCCAGGCTGGAGTGAAGTGGCACAACCTCGGCTCACTGCAACCTCTGCCTCCCAGGTTCAAGCAATTCTCCTGCCTCAGCCTCCCAAGCAGCTGGGATTACAGGCACACGCCACCACACCTGGCTAATTTTTGTATTTTTAGTAGAGATGGGGTTTCACCATGTTGGCCAGGCTGGTCTTGAACTCCTGACCTCCGGTGATCCACCCGCTTTGTCCTCCCGTACTGCTGGGATTACAGACGTGAGCCACTGTGCCCGGCCCCTCCTGTATACTTTAAATCACCTCTAGATTACTTACGATTCCTGGTACGACGGAAATGCTGTGTCTGTCACTGTTATACTACATCGTCTTTTATTTTTTATTGTTGTATTGCTTTTTTTATGGTTGAATCTGCAGATGTGGAGCCCGCAAATACAGAGGCCACTATAAACTGGGGGTAAACGACAGCCAAAGTGACGGGGCCCTGAAGTCCTCGCACTGTGCAGCCATCAGGGCTCCCAGAGAGGCAGAAGCAGCAGGATGTGTGTGTACAGACAGAGCAAGCAAGAGAGTGAGATTATACATATTTAGAGAAAGATACAGAGAGAAAAAGATGGAGAGACACACTGAGACACAGGGAGATGACAGACACTGATTTTAATGAACTGACTCATGTGACTGAGGGAGCTAAGTCTAAAATCTGATGTCCAGGTCAGTAGGCTGGAGATCCCAGCAGGAGCTGGTGCTGCAGCTCGAGTCTCCGTCTGGGTCAGAATCCTCTCTTCCTTGAGAGACCTTAGATTTTTGCTCTTGTGGCCTTCGACTGATTGGGTAAGGCCCACCCACACTGTAGCAAAGGCCTTCGACTGATTGGGTAAGGCCCACCCACACTGTAGCAAAGGCCTTCGACTGATTGGGTAAGGCCCACCCACACTGTAGCAAAGGCCTTCGACTGATTGGGTAAGGCCCACCCACACTGTAGCAAAGGCCTTCGACTGATTGGGTAAGGCCCACCCACACTGTAGCAAAGGCCTTCGACTGATTGGGTAAGGCCCACCCACACTGTAGCAAAGGCCTTCGACTGATTGGGTAAGGAAGGCCCACCCACGCTGTGGTGGGAGATCTCCTCTACTCAACGTCTACTGATTTCAATGTTAATCACACATAAAAAATATCTTCACAGAAACATCCAGACTGGAGTTTGACCAAACGAGGGTACCAGGGCCCAGACAAGTGGACACAGAGAATTCACCATCACACATTGTTTGGGAGGAAGACAGTGACTCTGATTAACCTCAAACCCAGAGGGCTAGAAATGCCCACTGTGGTGCTAGGGCGACCACCAACAGTTAGTAAACGGCAAAAAGCTAAATGACAAAGAACATAAACCAGAAGAAGAGCAAAAAACAGAGGAAAAAACAGACAAGGAGAGACAAAGAGCAGGGTGAAGTAAACAAATCCAAACAGTGGGCCACAGCATGTGCTCAGCAGCCAAACGCACTCATCCAAGAGAGCAAACAAGTATGCAAGAAACCTGTCCAGGGTGTCCACAAGAAACACATCTAAATCACTAAGGATGGAAAAGCTGAAACTAACAGGAGGAAAAACGACATGTTAGGCAAACACTAAATAAAAGAAAGTTAGCATCACTGTGTAATAAACAAAGCAGACACCAAGGCAGCGGGAAATGCTGGAGATAAAGAGCGAGTCCACCGCGTTAGGAGATTCAGTTTCCCAGAACAAAGAGACAAACCTCATGTCCTATGCCCCTAAGAATACGTCTCCAGAACTGGCAAAGCTACAGGAGGAACAGATTAGTCTGTTGTCAGCGGATTTCTAACACCTCCCTCAGGGAGTGGCAGGTCAGCAGGATGTAGAATGAACACACGACGTATACTTTTATCTGATGGATCTGTACAAACACTGATTCCAGCAACTGCAGAGAGCACATTCTTTTCAAGCACTCCACAGTGATGAAAGCTGACCACAAGCTGGCCACTGATCAAGTTTCAAAAATCTGATCTGATAAGAACCAAGTTTCCTGGGTATAATGCAATAAAAAAGAAATCAATGATTTTTAAAATAACTAGAAAACCACCACGTTTGGAAATTAAGAAATACACGTCTGCATAACTCACGGGTCAAAGAAGAAATGATAATGCAAGCAGCAAATAATGCCGGGCACAGGACCTCACGCCTGTAATCTCTGGCTTTGAGAGGCCAAGGAGGGAGCGTTGCTTGAGGCCCCGGAGTTCAAGACCCGTCTGGCCACACAACTGGCTCTACGTGACTCTGGCTCTACACACACACACACACACACACACACACTGTTCAAGACCCGTCTGGCCACACAACTGGCTCTACGTGACTCTGGCTCTACACACACACACACACACACACACACACACACACACACACACACACACACTGTTCAAGACCCGTCTGGCCACACAACTGGCTCTACGTGACTCTGGCTCTATACACACACACACACACACACACACACACACACACACACACTCTGTGTGTGCGGGGGGGTGGTATAGATCAGATCTCACTGTGTTGCCCAGGCTGGTCTAGAACTACTGGACTCCAGTGATCCTCCCACCTTAGCTTCCTGAAGAACTGAGATTACAGGCGTGAGCCACTGCACTGGGCCTACAAAACAATTTTTTTTTAGTTAGCCAGGCCTGCTGGCATGTGTGAGGTGGCGGGCCTGCTTGATCCCAGAAGGCTGAGGCTGTGGTGAGCCACTGCACTCCAGCCTGGGTGACAGCGAGACCCTGTCCCCACCAAAAAAAAGGGTGTGGGGGGCATTCCACAAATGCTAGATACAAAGGAAACAAAAGAATATTTGAACAACTTTATGCCAATATGGGACAAAATTAGCAATACCAATCTAGAAGAAAGGAAAGCTTGAAAGTCCTACAGCTATTGAAGAAACTGAGCTATAATTTTAAAATACTCCCCCCAAAAAAAAAACTCCAGCCCAAACAGCTCCACTGGCAAGTTCTGCATAATATTCATATTATGATTTTGATACCAAAATCCAGCATGGACAGAAGAAAGGAACAGTGTGGAACAGAATCACCTACCAAGACCCCTGTCAAAATCCCACACCAAACATAATCAAACTCATCTAGCAAGATACAAAAAGGATCATGGCCACCTTGGGCCTACCCC
Source organism: Pongo pygmaeus (assembly GCF_028885625.2). NCBI lineage: Eukaryota > Metazoa > Chordata > Mammalia > Primates > Hominidae > Pongo > Pongo pygmaeus. Next base: position 142,463,616 of record NC_072384.2, on the reverse strand, counting down.
AGAAACACAGACTCATCTGACTCCAGAGGGATCAATCAGTGTAACTTAGCACCCGGTCAGCATGGTAGATGCAGGAAACGCATTTTAAAAATTCAACATTCATTCTTGCTTTTTTTTTTTTTGAGATGGAGTTTCACTCTTGTCGGCCAGGCTGGAGTGCAATGGTGCAATCTCTGCTCACTGCAACCTCTGCCTCCTGGGTTCAAGTGATTCTCCGGCTTCAGCCTCCCGAGTAGCTGGGATTACAGGTGCCCACCACCATGCCCAGTTAATTCTTTGTATTTTTAGTAGAGGCGAGGTTTTATCATGTTGGCCAGACTGGTGTCGAACTCCTGACCTCAGGTGATCCACCCACCTCAGCCTCCCAAAGTGCTGGGATTACAGGCATGAGCCACTGCGCCTGGCCCATTCTTGCTTTTACAAAGTAACAGAGGGCTCATTCCATTTCTGACCAAGATGGTCTGTTTTATCTGTGGCCAAGAGAGACTGAAGTTACCTGGAGAGGAGGAAGCCTCCTGGCTTGAGGTCATATTCTGAAATATTGGGGCTCCCGCACCCCTCTTCTCTGGATGATGACACGCTCTTCATGCCCTTACCCCCTTCCCATATTCTGAAATATTGGGGCTCCCATACCCCTCTTCTCTGGATGATGACACACCCATCACGCCCTTACCCCCTTCCCATTCAGGAGTCCTGCCTTCCTATCACAGAAGATTACCATCCATCCTATGTCAACTCCTCCAGATGTACCCCTCCACAGGCTGGGCAACTTTGGGCAAGTTACTTAAATTCTCTGAACCTGTTTACATGTGTGTAAAAGGGAAGCAACACCACCAGTCCTAAAAGCTGTTGTGCAGAGAAGTTTCTCCACATAAAGTGCTTAGAATAATGCCTGGGACAGCACAGGCCCTTCGTAAGTAACACCTATTATTATCGTCACGCACAAAACCCTAGACCCTCCTGTAACCACAGAGGTGACACCTGAATCCCATTTACTGGCAGGTGGATGGAGGCTTCAGGTCAGTGACTCCAGTGCCACCAGGTCAGGGAAGAAGCCAGAGTGAGTACCTGTCAGGCCCCAAAGCCACGCTCCACACCCCCAGCCCTGCCCCCACCCCTGCCCTATAAGCTGGCCTTTTAGACACCTCGCTCCAAGGCTCCAAAGAACTGACAGGAAAACAGCTGGGCACGGTGGCTCACTCCTGTAATTCCAGCACTTTGAGAGGCCGAGGTGGGCAGATCACCAGAGGTCAGGAGTTCGAGACCAGTCTGGCCAACATGGCAAAACCCTGTCTCTACTAAAAATATAAAAATTAGCCAGGCCTGGTGGTGGACGCCTGTAATCCCAGCGACTCAGGAGGCTGGGGCAAGAGAATTGCTTGAACCCAGGAGGTGGAGGTTGCAGTGAGCTGAGATTGCGCCACTGCACTCCAACCTGGGTGACCAGAGCGAAACTGTGTCTCAAAAAAAAGAACTGATAGGATTGAAACATTTTCTTCCTATGAATTAATAGCTTGTACGTTAAAGCATGATTTTTTTGCAAAAAAAAAAGATGATCTGAACGTGGTTTTGAAATCCTCCCATCTGAAGGGGCAGGAGCAGCTAGGGGCTGTGCGCCAAGCACTGAAAAGGCCTCAGGGCCGGGCCCTGTGAGAGGAGCCCCTGAGACCCGCATCCCGGACTCTGGGGTTAAGGCTGATGCCCTCCAACCCTGCATTCCAGTGAAGATCCCCGAATGTTCTGGCAAGCTGAGCCATGCGCTCTGCCATTAAAAGTGCACCATGGCAGTCTTTTCCAAAATACTCAAATGAGTCATGACAACGATTAGGATTTTCCCTTCCCTGTCAGACACCGTGGTCCCGCTAGTGTCTACGGGAGATATGCTAAGCCAGACACCACGGTCCATCTGCCTTGCCTCACAGCCTGGCGGGGTGACGGCGACCGTGGCACCCACCACCCAGCACACACAGGACCGTGGCCCGGGGAGCCGCTCACCAAGGTGGCCATAGCCCACCACGTGCTTGGCGTGCGGGCCGAGGCGGGCGCGCAGGTCAGTCACAATGTCGTAGAGCCGCTCCACGGGGAGGGAGAGGTCGTACTTGTACACGTAGCCATCCCGGCTCAGCGCCTCTGTGATCCTTTCCCTCAGGGCCCACAGCATCTAGAGGATGAGACAAGATGAGACAAGGGCTGGCTATGGGAACGACACCCGGGGACAGGGGGCACACCACACGGGGTTAGGGCAGCAGCACGTTCTGTATCTTCACCAGGTGAGGCTCCGACCCCGGAATCGACCCAGGACAGCGAATGACCCAGACCAGGTGTGGCTCCAACCCCGGACAGCGAATGACCCAGACCAGGTGTGGCTCCAACCCTGGAATCGATCCCAGACAGTGAATGTCCCAGGCTCCACGACAGCACCGAGCACCCTGGGACTCCGGCAATCAGGCGGCTGGGACACCTCACAGAGGGGGACAGCGATGACGGAAGGGGGAGGCGCCCGCCTGAAGCTTCAGGTCATGTCACGGCACAGAGTGGCAAGGGCCAGGGAAGGCCCTGAGGATGAGGATGGGCCTGGACGCTCCCTGAACCAGGGCGGGGCAGGGTAGAGAAGGGGGCGCAAAGAGTCACACAGGCAGTGGGGACGCCAGCAGGGCCCAGGCAGCTCAAGGGGCATGTCGTGGGGGAGGCAGGGACACGGCAGGCGGGCCGAGGGGGAGGAAGGATTCTGAGGAGGAGCAGACGGTGCTGGTGGCTGAAGCGGAACCTGGGGCCAAATCCCGGGGCTCAGACAGATCGGCCTGTGGTTTGCGTGGCTTTTGCTAGCTTCGAACTTCCATTGTGGAGATCTGCACCACGAGGAAGAGGACAGAGCCATCCTCTCTGGGCTGCAGGACCACCTCTCCCCTGCAGGGTCCCACCCAGGGCTCAAGCCCAGCACCTGCCCCTCCAGAGACCCCACCATTTCAGGAAATTCTAAGACAAAGACTTGGCAGGGCGCAGTGGCTCACACCTGTATTCCCAGAGCTTTGGGAGGCTGAGGCAGGAGGATCACTTGAGCCCAGGAGTTTGAGACCAGCCTGAGCCACATAGGAAGACCCCGTCTCTTAAAAACAATAAAAATCAGCTGGGTTTGGTGGTGGGCACCTGTAGACTCAGCTATTCAGGAGGCTGAGGAGGAAGGATCGCTTGAGCCCAGGAGGCCGAGGCTGCAGTGAGCTGCAACTGTGTCACTGCACTCCAGCCTGGGTGAGAGTGAGACCCTGTCTCAAAAAAAAAAAGAAAAAAAAGACTGTTTTATTGAGGTAACCACAATGCCACACTGACACTTAAAAAATAACAACTCCTCACCACCACTGGGAATCCAGCCAGTGTCCAAAATTCCCGCATTTCCCCACCATCAATTTTTTATTTTTTTGAAGTCTCACCATGTTGCCCAGGCTGGTCTCAAACTCCTGGGCTCAAGTGATCCTCCTGCTTCAGCCTCCCAAAGCTCTGAGATTACAGCATGAGCCACCGTGCCTGGCCCCTTTTACAAACTTTTAGAGCTAGTTTGTGGTCAGATCAGACCCTTGGGTCACGCCATGCCCTGAGCAAGAGCACCTCCCACGGACGCTTCGTCACAGCCGCACGGGCATGGCTGCGAGGCCGGCTTTCGCCTCCGTGGTCTGGCGGGCACCAGCTGCCTGCGGGGCCTTCTTACCTCCTCATCAGACCGGCCGCCCCATGTGTCCCCGTGGCCACAAGATGGGCTCTACCCTTGTCTGCTCACGCCTCAGTCACTCGGCTCCACGCCCACCATCTCTAGAAGGTTCTAGAACATGACAGGCACGCGCCCCTCAGGGTCTTGGTGCTCCTGCACCAGACTTTCTGCTCCCCACACCCCGTCTTTGCTGAAATAACCCCTCAGGGTCATCCTTCCAACACTCCCAGGCACACCCCATGACCCTGCCTGGCCCTGCCCTCCTCCCGGCGCTTCGTGGCTGAGGGGCCATGGGCTGAGCTTGTTCCTTCTGCTGTGTGATTTTATGGAGCAAGGCTTCTCCCGCCCTGGTCACTGCTGTCGCCCGGCAGGCACAGGGCACAGGAGGCATCTCCCTAGCAGGTTTGCTAACTGAATGACACGTGACGGGTGGACAGGCAGTGCCAATGAGACCCGCCGTGGTCACTATTCAGAGGAGCCCAGGGCATCTGGCGCGACCAGTGTGGCTTCCACTCTGGTGGGCTGAGGCTACAGCGGGGCCTGGGCAGGGCTGAGAGTCCCCCATTAAACAGAGGACCCCTGCGGCAGCGGCTGGACCTGCGCAAGCCCCATTGTCTCGACATGTCCAAAAACCCAGGGCTCCCAGAAAGGAAAGACCAGAGTGGAAAGCAGAATGGCTCAGAACCTGCCCAGAGCCTCACCAACGCTGGATAACAGCAGAGAAAAGCCTCAGGACCTGCCCAGAGCCTCGCCAACACCGGACAACAGCAGAGAAAAGCCTCAGGACCTGCCCAGAGCCTCGACAACACTGGACAACAGCAGAGAAAAGCCTCAGGACCTGCCCAGAGCCTCGCCAACGCCGGACAACAACAGAGAAAAGCCTCAGGACCTGCCCAGAGCCTTGCCAACGCCGGACAACAGCAGAGAAAAGCATCAGGACCTGCCCGGACCTGCCCAGACCTGCCCAGAGCCTCGCCAACACCGGACAATGGCACAGAAAAGCCTCAGAGCAACTGCACACAACCGCATATCCGGGTCAACCCATCGAGCTGCACACCTAAGAAAGGGTGGTTTTGCTATCTGCAAAAAACAAAGGCCAAATTACCTACCCGTCGAGCATAAGCCAGAACGAGGTGACAGACACGCAAGGCCTCTCCGGAACCTGTCCCAGGAAGCGTCTGGAGGTGACTTTGTGAACCTAGGACCAGCCCCGCCCGGCCCTGTCCTGGTCATGAACCCGGCTCTGGGCATTAATGTTCAGGGCACAAGTCTAGACTGGACCAGGCTGTGGAGGGGCTGGGGACTGATGTGCAGAGGCTGGGGGCGTGGGGGACAGCCCGCCCTGGGGGTGGCATGGGGGCTGGTAGAGAGGTTGGGGGTGTTGGGGACAGCCTTCCTTTGTGGGGAGCATGGGGGCTGATGTGTGGAGGCTGGGGTGTCAGGGTCACCCTCCTGGGGGTGGCGTGGGGGCTGGTAGAGAGGTTGGGGGTGTTGGGGGCAGCCTTCCTTTGTGGGGAGCATGGGGGCTGATGTGTGGAGGCTGGGGTGTCAGGGTCACCCTCCTGGGGGTGGCGTGGGGGCTGCATGACTCTGCCACTCCAGCAAAGCAGCCAGTGCGGGATGAGGGTCCCCGCCTGCACCACCAAGGGCAGTTGGGCTCACGTTCCCGCCCCATCTCAAGCAGAAGCTGAGAGAAGCCCCGGCGGCTGTCCTGCTCTTTCTGCTGGGAAAACAGACTGACTGGTCGGGCAGCTGCTTCAGCCCGGGCCCCTGGATTGGAAGCTACAGGAGCTGATGCAGCCACAGCGATCACCCACACAGAACGCGAGGGAGGGTGAGCCTCTGTTTATGTGGTCACTGGGGCCTGGGGATTGCTTGTTACTGTGGCAGAATGTAAGGGAGCTGACTGTCACAGTCCACTTAGAAAAATGCAGGAATGGCAGGCAGAGACCTAGGAAGGACGCACACTTGATCATGCCTCTCAGTCAACAGAGATGGCATCACACAGCTGCCATTTGCCCAGAGGATGCCCCTGGGCTGGGCATCAGGACACATGAGTGAGCCCAGCCGACCGCACCCCAGCCCTTGGGAGCAGACACTGTTTTGCCCAGAAGCACTGGAATCACGACAGTCAGGCGGCAAAGGTGAGGGGGGAAGATGGTAAGGGCAACACCCAGGCTAACATGAGCCTGGAATCAACTAAACGGGAGTAAAGGCCTGCGCCCACTGCCCAGGTCCTAGTGACAGTGAGCAAGGGCGCCTCCCACTGCCCAGGCCCCAGTGACGGTGACCGAGGGCTCCCACTATCCAGGCCCCAGTGACGGTGACTGAGGGCTCCCCCTGCCCAGGCCCCAGTGACAGTGACCAAGGGCTCCCACTACCCAGACCGCAGTGACAATGACTGACGGCTCCCCCTGCCCAGGCCTCGTTGACGGTGACCGAGGGCTCCTCCTGCCCAGGCCCCAGTGACAGTGACTAAGGCCTACCACTGCCCAGGCCCCGGTGATGGTGACCGAGGGCTACCACTGCCCAGGCCCCAGTGACAGTGACCGAGGACTCCCCCTGCCCAGGCCCCGGTGATGGTGACTGAGAGCTGCACCCCCTGCCCAGGTCCCAGTGATGGTGACCGAGGGCTACCACTGCCCAGGCCCCGGTGATGGTGACTGGGTCTCTCACTGCCCCAGGCCTTGCCCCTCCTTCCTTTGGCCTCAAAAGGCCAAGTTATCTGGTAACACAGTCAACGCCCCTTCCTCCAGAAAACTGCCCACCCTAGGACTCCCGAGGTCCAGGCTAAGCCTCCACAGCCCCAAGGGCTCCTCCTGCCTCCACTCCTTCCACACAACTCTGTGCGGAGCTGCCGCTGACGGGCCGCTGAACCACAGGCTGCAGTCCCCTTGCTCATCCCACAGCATGGGGTTGGGGAGGGACACGGTGGGGAGGAAGTACTTTTTAAATATTAATGAAAATGGGCCGGGCGCAGTGGCTCACGCCTGTAATCCCAGCACTTTGGGAGGCTGAGGCGGGAGGATCATGAGGTCAGGAGATCGAGACCACCCTGGCGAACACGGTGAAACCCTGTCTCTACTAAAAATACAAAAATATTAGCTGGGCGTGGTGGCGGGCGCCTGTAGTCAGCTGCTTGGGATGCTGAGGCAGGAGAATGGCCTGAACCCGGGAGGCGGAGCTTGCAGTGAGCCGAGATCGCACCACTGCACTCCAGCCTGGGTGACAGAGCGAGACTACGTCTCAAAAAAAAAAAAAAAAAATTAATGAAAATGGCCTAGACACCAGGAATACATTTTCCATCCAAAGAGGCTACTCTCTCAAAGCCATGAAACCCATTCACATTTCAGCCACATCCCACACTGTTTAGGCTGCACCAATGACCGTTCCAGGCATCCCGAGACAAGGCTGGACTGGATGGACAGAGAGGCGGGACCTGTAAGCAGAACACAGGGCACCTTGACTTTCCTCTGGTCGGTGGCCATGGTCCCATCGATCACCAGGCCGGAGCCCAGCGCGTGCTCCAGGAAGCGGCCCAGCTTCTCAGCATCGTGCCCTGCGTTGGAGCCTGAAGTCTCGATGAGGACGTAAAACGGACTTTCTAGAAGTGAGCAAGGAAGGCAGAGTGAGCAGAGGCTCTGGCTGCCAGGGCAAGAATCAGGGCTGCTCGGGCAGAACGGCTGTTAATAGCAACCACTGATCTTTCGTGGCCAAGAAGGACCCAGGCAGCCTGCGGAGCACACAGCTCTCTGGTTAAGCTGACTTTCAGAAGGTTTAAAAAGTCGTCTTTGGCCGGGCACGGTGGCTCACACCTGTAATCCCAGCACTTTGGGAGGCCGAGGTGGGTGGATCACCTGAGGTCACGAGTTCGAGACCAGCCTGGACAACACAGCAAAACTGTCTGTACTAAAAATACAAAACTTAGCCGAGTGTGGTGGCAGGCGTCCGTAATCCCAGCTACTCAGGAGGCTGAGGCAGGAGAATAGTTTGAACCCGGGAGGTGGAAGCTGCTGAGGCAGGAGAATCATTTGAACCCGGAGGTGGAGGCTGCTGAGGCAGGAGAATCATTTGAACCCGGGAGGTGGAGGCTGCAGTGAGCCAAGATCGTGACATTGGACTCCAGCCTGGGCCACAGTGCCAAACTCCATCCCCCAACGAAAAAGAATTATTGGCTTTTTTCCCAGCATAAAAGTAAAACACGCTTACAGAAAGCAACATGGGAAAACAAAGAAAAGTAGAAATGGAAAGAAAGTCTCCCAGCTCACCAAAAATAGCCACTTAGTTCCTGCCCGTCCTTGCTGCAGAAGATCAGGAAATCTGTGTAACCACAAACCTTACACAGGACCAGGGCAGCCTATTCTTTGTCCTAAATATGTTAAGAGCAGCTTTCTTACACATAAGCCCAACGACCACTCCATGCTCCGCCCAGGGACCCACCCCCCACCCGCCTGGGTACCCCCCGCCCGCCCAGGGTCTCTGAGCCGTCCCATGTGTCCAGACGTGCAGAAGGGAGCTGCAGGACCAGCTGCCCCATGTGGGGGATCAGTACCTTGCACCGGGCTGGCCAGGTGGAGATGGCGCCTGACCAGCTGCATGCACACAGCATCCATGAACTCGAATGCAGACAGGATCTCGCCCAGCATCCCCTTGCAGGTACTGAAGGTCTGCAGAACTTCAGCAAAGCCTGGGCAGCCTGAAACGGGTCACAGCACGTCAAGCACCGTACGGAGCCAAACCCAGCCCACCCAAGTCCCCCTTCAAAGCAGCAACATCAGCCCGTCTCATGTGGGTGGGTGAGCTGGGCAGCCGCAAGGAGCACTAGAACTGGCACTGCAACAAACAGCCCAGGGTTCGCCTGGCAGGTGCACGCCTGGTGTTACCACCAGCATCAGATCAGGAGGGGCAGATGCATGCCTGGTGTTACCACCAGCATCAGATCAGGAGGGGAAGGCGCCGAAGAACCACACAGCACCTGAGACGGCAGTGGGACTCAGAGGGGGCATATCTTGGGAATTCTGCAAACACAGAGCCAGCAACAGGCAGCCTTTGGGAATGGCTGCATTTCTCTTAACACAATCAGCACTCAGGTCTTCCCTGCACTCAGGACCTCATCCAACAGGCGTGTTGGTGCTCCAGGATTGGAGGGGCTACCAGCGAGGCCGCTGCCCTGGGGAAGCCGACCCTCAAGGGCAAAGATGGAAAGGAACTGAGTGGAGGTGTCTACAGGTGGGCAGCCCCAGAGACGCTGCAGCAGGAGGGGGCCCATGCCCACCTTTCAGGGTGAGATGGGGAGGCAACGCGAAGGCATGTGGATATCAGAGAAGAATTTTCCAGAGAGAAGGTCTCACAAGTGCAGAGGCTGGGGGCAGACACCTGCACTGGGTGACACAGGAGCACCTCAAGGCCTGTGGCCCGAGCACCATGTCGGGGTGTGGCTGCAGATGCGTAGAGGGCCGGGGTGTGGGAGGTAGTGGTGGTGGTGGAGGGTCTGGCGGTGGGGACTCAGCGTCTTGCTCAGAGTAGGTAGGAATCCCCAGGAAGTGGGACAAGAGTGCCTCGTCGGAAGTCGCCCCAGCTGCAGGAGGGCAGGAGCCAGGGCTGATCGGGGCCCTGGAGAGCTGGACCGAGCCCACGAGCACGAGGGACACCAGGGCCATCCTCACAGGGGCCTGTTCTACACGGCTTAGATGTGGGTGTGGCACAAAGAGGCGAGTGACTCCTATCTGAAACCTGGAGGTGAGAAGAGCAGGATGCGGCAGCCGGGCTGGCCTCGGGCTCCCAGGACCACAGGCAGGCGGCACACAGGTGACTGCAGTCGGAGTGCGATCAGAGCAGAAAACAGAAAACGTGGATGAAGAGGAACCACTGATCCAGATGGCACTGCCACCCAGAGAGTAAGTCAGCAGAAGCAGTCAGGGCTGCCCCAGCCATTCCGGGGTTGGGGGCGAGGAGCCCCACCAGGGGCTGAAGGTGGAGGGCGGGGAGGAGGTAGTGTGGGGCAGCATCACAGGCCAGGCTTGTGCCAGAGGCAATGGGCGAGAGGGGCAATGAGAACTGACGGCTGGGCCAAAAAACACCAAAGAAAAATGCTGAAGAGGCCAGGCGCGGTGGCTCACACCTGTAATCCCAGCACTTTGGGAGGCCGAGGCGGGCAGATCACTTGAGGTCAGGAGTTGCAGACCAGTCTGGCCAACATGGCGAAACCCTGTCTCTACTAAAAATACAAAAATTAGCAGGGCGTGGTGGTGGGCGCCTATAATCCCAGCTACTTGGGAGGCTGAGGCAGGAGAATCGCTTGAACCAGGAAGCGGAGGTTTCAGTGAGCCGAGATCGTGCCACTGCACTCCAGCCTGGGCGACAAGAGTGAGACTCTGTCTCAAAAACAAAAAACAAAAACGAAAAAACGCTGAAGAGCATCAAGAGCGAGGGAAGAGCCTGACCTGGGGGCTGAGCAGCACCAAGTCAACGCTCTTGGCCGACAGCCCTTGCCCCGCCAGCAGGTTTGGCCTCAAGCTTCCCAGCCTACCCAGAGTGAGGAATCCAGGAGACCCCCACAGGGCCACATCTTAGGAGTCAGGGCCAGAAGCAAGCCTGTCCCAACCAACTTGCCCCGAAGACTGCAGGGGAAATGGCTGAAGAGAATGAGTAAAAGGCAGAATGGAGCCCGGCGCAGGCACTCATGCCTGTAGCCCCAGCACTTTGGGAGGCCAAGGCAGGAGAATTGTTTGAGCTCAGGAGTTCAAGACCAGCCTGGGCATCACGGGAGACCCTGTCTCTATAAAACAATTTTAAAAATGTAGCCAGGCATGGTGGTATACACCTGGTCCCAGCTACTTGGGAGGCTGAGGCAGGAGGATCCCTTCAGCGCAGGAGGTCAAGGCTGCAGTGAGCCAGGATTGCACCACTGCACTCCAGCCTGGATGACAGAGCGAGACCTTGTCTCTCAAAAAAATACAGAAGAACAATGTAAAAAAAAAAAAAAAAAACTCTCCTGATAAATCATGACCATGGATCAGCCCTACACAGCCAGCCCTACACTGACTTGCTACCTGGGAGGCTCACAGAATTCCATCCTGTGAACTTGGTCACTCTCAGGCTGAACAGACCCAAAGTCCCTTAGCAAAAGCAAAAGCAAACCCTCTCTGGAGGAAGGTACCTCGTCTTTGGCATCTAGGAACCCCTACAAATAATTCTTCAAACATAATGAGCTGCACACTGCCACAGACAGCCAAGCACACAAGAAACTAAGGAGCCAGGAGCATGAACCAGCAGAAACAACAGACACTAAAAACAGACCACACAGGCTGGGTGCAGCGGCTCAGGCTCACACCTATAACCCCCACACTTTAGGAGGCCACAGTGGGAGGATCGTTTGAGCCCAGGAGTTCAAGAGTAGCGTACGCAACATAATGAGACCCTGTTTCTACATACAAAAAATTTTTTAATTACCTAGACATGGTGGTGTGCACCTGTAATCCCAGCTACTCAAGAGGATGGCTTGAGCCCAGGGGCTATGATCACACCACTGCACTCCAGCTTGGGCAACAGAGTGAGACCTTGTCTCTAAAAAAAACTTTTACAGACTACACAGACTTGAAAAAATGGAATTGCCTGATTATAAAACATCACAAAAAATTATTCAAAGTATTTTTTTTTTTTTTTTTGAGATGGAGTCTTGCTCTGTCACCCAGGCTGGAGTGCAGTGGTGTGATCTCAGCCCACTGCAACTTCTGCCTTATGGTTTGAAGTGATTCTCCTGCCTCAGCCTCCCAAGTAGCTGGGATTACAGGCGTCCGCCACCATGCCCAGCTAATTTTTGTATTTTTAGTAGAGATGGGGTTTCACCTTGTTGACCAGGCTGGTCTCAAAACTCCTGACCTCATGATCCGCCTGCCTCAGCCTCCCAAAGTGCTGGGATTACAGGTGTGAGCCACTGTGCCCAGCCTAATTTTTGTAACTTTTAGTAGAGACAGGGTTCATCATGTTGGCCAGACTGGTCTCAAACTCCCGACCTCAAGTGACCCACCCGCCTTGGCCTCCCGAAGTGGTGGGATTACAGACGTCAAACTATGTTTAAAGACACAAATGGTGAGCTTGAGAATACCTAGAATAGAAAACTATAAAAAGTAACATTGCAGATTTGACAAAAATAACAAAACTTTTAGAAATAAAAACTTTCATAATCAAAATGTAAAACTCAATGGACGGAGGGAACCACTCATGGAGGGGTTCAGCAGCAAATAAAACACAGCAGAAGAGGGCATTCGTGAACTGGAAGACAGATGAGAAGAAATCGCACAGAATGCAGCACACAGAGACACGATGATGACAATACGGAGGGGAGATTAAGAGACACAGAAGACGGACTGAGACACTCTATCCTGAATCACAGTCCCAAAAGGAGAGGAAAACACAGGCAATATCTGAAGCAATAATGGCTAAGAATTTCTAGAACTGGTCAAAGATACCAAGCCACAGGTTTAAGAAATTCAGTAATTCCAAAGAGATGAAAAAGAACGTACACACACACACCACACACTGAAAACTTTAGAAGATCAGAAAGAATGATCTTTAAGTCACCCAAGCGGGGCAGGACAGATGCAGAATCCCTTCACAGCAGCAGCTACCGACAGCGAAGTTCCCAACAGCGAGGAGGCCAGAGGACAGCAGGCCAGCATTTCCACCGGGATCAAAGAAAACAAACGACAGCCTGAAGCCATGCGCCTGCGGAAAAGAGCCTTCAAGAATGAGGATGAAATAAAGGTATTTTCAGACACACCGGAAGTGAGGAAGTGGTCACCAGGAGACCTTTACTGCAGGAAATGAACGAGGATACGTTTGCAACATAATCCCAAACAGAAGATCGGACGCAAGAGAGTGGAGGGCCGAGAAAGTGGCCATAAAATAAAAATCCTGGTGAGATTGTTTAAAATACGGAACACACATCACAACAACAAGATGTAAGTGGCCGAGGGAACAAGCACGCGGAGTCTCAGCATCCTCCAGGGCTGCCCAAGCTTCCGGCAGCTCAAGACACTGAACTGGGAGATGGTGAGCTAGACCCGCCACCTCCTGCGCGAAGACTGCTGGGCTGTGCGACTTCTGAACTCCTGAGGAGGAAATGCTGGATAAACCCGCCCGATGCAAATGAAGCAAGAAAGGAGCCGAAGGCAGGTCCTGGGAGAACCGAAGTGGCTGTGAGGGAAGCAGGCCTGGGGAGACGTGGCAGCAGGCAGGTCTGCGAGACCCCCAATCTGGGCTGACTGGGGAAGCCCCCCATTACAGGAGGGAGTTCTTTATCCCCACGGTAACTAAGAGTGGTGATCTGAACTGATGCCAAATGACAGCATGTCCCTCAATCTTACGCCACAAGCTACTTAACCAACACGATGGGGTGAATGAGGCAACACAAGCCTAGTTTTGTTATGAAATGAAGTGTCCTCTGACCAGAAACAGAGACAGGCCTCACTCCACACCTTTACCCATGACTACCAGGAAGGCCAGGTCCTAGACTCCTGATTCCTTTGGAAGTAGAGAAGTCAGCAGACATGGGAACCGACTACCCCGGGGTGGGGGTCCCTCCATCCCCTTCCTCACATCAACAGCGGCACCATCAGAGCAGACGCTCCAGCCCAACCACCCATCTCAAGGCACACATCGAGGAAGCCCACCGAGGAAAGCCACGTTCACAGCCCTGGGCTTGGGTGGACATAAGATGGACACCGCGGTGATGATCCCCAAAGTGCCCTCCGACCCGATGAACAGCTGCTTCAGGTCATAGCCCGTGTTGTCCTTCCTCAGGGAAGTCAGGCAGTCCAGGACGGTGCCGTCGGCCAGCACCTGGGGCGAAGAGAAGCACGTTCACCCACCTGCCAGCCTCCTGACAAGACGTCGGTCGCCTCCAGGGCCAGGTGTCACTTCTGCAACAGGCTGAGGTCATGCCAAGAGGCTGATGGATGGACTTTCCTCCCGTACGACTGACACCCTCCACACACAGCAGCTCACTGCCCAGGGGGCACGCCCGGGGTCGGGGGCAGTGGGGAGGCTCCCTGGGAGTGGGGCGTGAGCCCAGCCCAGGACCCAGCCACCTCCGGACCCACCAGCCATAAGGCATCAAAGCTCCCGAGCTGCGGGCCCCTCCGAGTCCTGTGTGCTGGTACTGTGAGTCGGAGGCCTATACAGCTCATGAGTGCAAAAAAGTAATTTACAAAAAAGATAATCAGTGGCTGGCCAGAAAAAAAAAGCTACTGGAGCGTCATAATTTACTGGATGGCAGCAAAGCATGGTTTTGTGTTTGCTTCGTCCACTTGGGTAAACAGGACAGAGAGCTCTGCCTGTGACACTCGGCTGGTGAGGGTGCGGGCAAACAGAGGGGACCTGGAGAAACAGTGGGCGGCAGAAGGTCACGAAGCTGACCCTGGATAAGCCTTCCTTCACACCCAGCTCCCAGAAGCCCGCCACTGCCGGGGCAGTGTCCCCTGTAACTGCATCCTCTCTGTGTGGCCCCGAGGTAGTGGACACAAAATCACCCTCTCGTGGGAGGACAGGGCAGGGCCAGGCCTCCCTCAGGATGGGGTTGTATGTAGCCCGCGTGTCCTTGAGGGGCCCAGGGCCAGGAACCAAGACCTCCCACCCTGAGGGGCCCCATGCACCTGTGCCACCAAGTGGGCCCATGAGAACCGTGAGAGGACACCCCGTGGCGACCTCTGCACCAAGCAGCTGCCCCAGCTCACCACTTCCAGGCCCAGGACAGTCCCATGCAGTGAGCCGTATCGAAGAAACCGCAGGCCTCCGGCGTTGGTTGCCACGTTTCCCCCGATGTGGCAGCTGCCCTTGGCTCCTAAATCCAGCGGCATGATGAAGTCCCGTTCCTCCACGTACCGGCTCAGCTCCTCCAGGATGCAGCCCGCCTGGCAAACCAGAATTCCTGCAGAGAGCGACCAGGCTGCTGCAGCACTCAGCTTCCAGTGGGCCCCCGGGCTGGTGGGTCCCAACCCCCATTTGCACAGGCCAGCCACCCAGAAGGAACATCAGCCTCAGCGGCAGGGCGAAGGAGAAGAGGCGCCCCCACATCACTAGCCCAAGGATGAAAACATCTGGGCCTAACAGGACCTTTATGATTATGGTGACACAAAACAAAAATGGGTAACATGAAAAGAGAGGAAAAAACTTTCCACCCCCACACACGCTCGTGGAAAGGAGTAGAAGAGGGAAGATTCTCAGCTGGGGCTGATCCTGCCCCTGGGCATGTGGGACAATGTCTGGGGACATTCTAGGTTGGGGGTGCCATGGGCACCTTGTAGGCGGAGGCCAGGGATGCTGCTCAACACCCTACAGTGCAGGTGCCCGACCACAGAGTGACCGGGGCCTGGAGCCCGGCCTTGTGGGGAGAGGCCCAGCTCCAGAGCAGGACCCTGGCGCCCTGGGTCTGCCACGCCACGTGAGCACAGGATCCGCTCACGCCTGCCACTCTGCACCTCACACACCTCCAGAGCAGGATGGAGTCGGAAGGAACCGGAGTGACAAGCCTTCACCAGCACGCACATCTGGAGGGGCCGGGCAAGGTGGGGCTAGGCGGCCGGGCTACAGACGCTGGTTCTTTCCCCAGCGCCACCCCTGACTCATTCACCCACCCCAGCACCCCACAGTCGCAGACGCTGGCAAGGAAGAACTCCACCGGCACCAGGAGGGACTCCTGGGCCCCGACGGGTGGCACAGGCTTACCAGACACGCTGTGGAAGCTGAGGACCCGGTTCATGCGGGCAGTGGAAAGGATGATCTCGTCAAAGACAGGGACGCTGCCACCCACCATGCCTGTGTTGCCCCCCTGTGGGTTCACGGCCAGGTTCCTCTCGTGGCAGTGCCTGGGATGAGGACAGGAGGGACGTCGGGGCTCTGTCCCCACCCCCACGCCACCATCCCCAAGGACACACCGCAGGACCAGTGCCTGACCCCAAATCCTGATTACCCTGCCCTGCCTGCAGCCTCAGCGGGGGCTCCTCCCCAGCCCACGCATGTGAGGGATTCTGAGGAAGGACAGATGTCAATCCGAAAGCTGCGCACAGGGAGACGGAAGTGGAGGCCCCGATTCTAATGTCCTACAAGGCTTCCCTCAAAGGACAGAACGTCCTACATGCCTGGCTCCCATCCTTCCCGTTCACACCGTGCTCACAGAGGGTCCAGCTCAGGGCTCCTCGACCGCACTGCCCCCACTCCCTTCCACCCTCCACCTGCATCTCCCCACCCTTGGCCCATCATCCCCCAGACATGTGCCCAAGGGCACCTCCCTCCCAACCAGCCTGCACCTTTGCAAAGCCCCAAAGCCTGGAGCACACCCAGTGGGTAGGGGTTTGGAGAAACCAAAGTTCCATGCCCTGGGGAGAGGAATCTGCCCACATACATGAAATAAACCCTGGAGGCAGCAAGCCTCATACATGAAATAAACCCTGGAGGCAGCAAGCCCCATACGTGAAATAAACCCTGGGGACAGCAAGCCCCATATGTGAAATAAACCCTGGAGGCAGCAAGCCCCATATGTGAAATAAACCCTGGAGACAGCAAGCCCCATAAGTGAAATAAACCCTGGGGACAGCAAGCCCCATATGTGAAATAAACCCTGGAGGCAGCAAGCCCCATATGTGAAATAAACCCTGGAGACAGCAAGCCCCATACGTGAAATAAACCCTGGAGGCAGCAAGCCTCAGGCATGGAGTTTAACAGAGCATGTGCACACTGCCCCAGAGCACCTGCTGAGGATGATCTAAAGCACTGTCTACAATCACGGAAACCTAGAGACCAATGCCACCCTGTAGTGTGCTCATGGGGGAGGAGCTTTACTGTTACAGATGGTGCCAAGAAATGGGCATGGGCATTGCCAAATGGGGGGAAATGATTACACACCACAGATGCATTGAGATAGCACCGAAAAACCACAGAACAAACACTGAGACACACAAGCCAAGATGTCATCGGCTGGCTTCGCACCGCGTCACCCCAGCTGCCCGCAGGCTCCATGAGAAAATGACCCGCAGGCAACACGGAAGGGCTGGGGGAGCCGGGCGCCACCACCTCACCTGAGGATGTGGGACACCTCCTCCGACGTCCGTGGCCTCAGCAGCACCTTGCTACAGCCTGTGACAGGAGGGAGACCCTGTGAGACAGCGTGGGGGGAGCTGCAGATGAGGCAAGTGGTTGCTCGCTCCAGAGCAAGCTTTTTTTTTTTTTTTTTTTTTTGGAGACAGACTCTCACTCTGTTGCCCAGGCTGAAATGCCATGATCCTGGCTCATTGCAACCTCTCCCTCCCAGGTTCAAGCGATTCTCCTGCCTCAGCCTCCCAAGTAGCTGGGATTACAGGCACCCGCCACCACACCTGGCTAATTTTTGTATTTTTAGTAGAGACAGGGTTTCACCACGTTGGCCAGGCTGGTCTCGAACTCCTGACTTCGTGATCCGCCCACCGCAGCCTCCCAAGCAGCTGGGACTACAGGTGCCTGCCACCATGCCCGGCTAATTTTGATATTTTTAGTAGAAACAGGGTTTCGCCATGTTCCCCAGTCTGGTCTTGAACTCATGGCCTCAAGCAATCCACCCACCTCAGCCTCCCTAAGGGCTTGGGTTACAGGCATGAGTTGCCGCGCCCGGCCTCTTAGCTGACTCTGCCACGAGGGAGGGCTTTCCCCTCGCTCCCACTGACGTGTTTATGTAGCTGCTTATTCACAGTGATGTGGGCTCTTGGCTTCTGATTTTATTCACTGAACTATAAGTCTTGGCTGCCTTATTTGCTGAATGCCTGGATGTGACCAGTGGGAGCCCTCTAAGCTAGTTGGCCGGTGTTGCTAACCACTGCTGCCCCAAGTGAGCAGGTGTCTTTCTGCCTTTGGGTTTCCTTGAGATGACTTTCCCAGGTGATGGGGGCTGCAGAGAGGCAGCAGGTGCAGTCACAGGTGCCTGTCACCTCTTCATGGAGCTCTGAGAACCAGGCTGTGGTGTCCACCTTACTTTTCTGATCGGAAAGCCACTTATCTCTTTCATCAAATGAGCAATTTTTGCAGAGGGGCCTGCTGGGTGCCTGGGCCTCAGCCCGACACTTCAGTGCAGCACCTGAGGGAACTCTGGCATCTGCACTCACTGCGTCCCTGTCCCGAGTGGGCTCAGGAGCCCCAGGACTCATGGCAAAGCTTTCGACTCGGGCACACTTGTGACGCGCCTGTGGCAGGGTTCTCAACACAAACATGAGTACCCCCCAAGAATGCAGGCCAGGCCGCGCTCCAGACACAGAATGAGGACAGAATTTCCCACTCCTGTGATGTTTACCTTGTAACGGGAAAGAGGAAAAGGAGGGCTCCCTTCTGGTGGTTCAGTGTTAACGATGGGAGCCCCACAAAGAGAGAGGGGGCCATGGGGACAGAGCCACCAGAGGTGACACAAGGGCCCAGCCTGTTTTCACACCACGAAGCTCCCACCTTCCTGCCAGTGCAGGTGTGCTCACTAAACATCTACAGCATCCATCCTGAGCAAATGGTCTAGATTTTTGAATATGATGCTTAATGAGTTTTCAGAAGTCTAGACAAGCTCTCTCTCCAAAAGCAAACCACATGAAGGGATAATTCATCTAAAATTCAACAACTAAGCCTCACATCAGCAAACACCTACTGAGCAGACATTCAGGACCAAACCTGTGGACTCAAAGATGAGTGAAATTCAGCCTTGCCCTCACCAAACTCGGGGCATCAGGACGCAGAGGAAGGCGCCCTCCCACAGGCGCACACAGACACCGAGGGGCGGCCCTGCAGCAGGACAGGGTGTCCATGGCCACGGATTCCCAAAAAGGTGCTGACCAGAGAGAGGGGACCCAGGAGGACAGCCAGTTCTTGCCCAGTCAGGCTCAAGCAAGGCAGGGGAGAGGAAGAGTGTGGTCACCCCTCAGTCTCAGTTACAGCTTCCTCCCCGCTCCTGAAGCCCCAGGGGGGGCCCTTGCCCATGAGGGCATAGCCCAGGGTGCTGGCCTCCGAGCAAGCTGGGAGCACGGGAACCCAAGCCTTGTGCTCAAGGCTCACGCAAGGTTCCTGCCCCACTTACCCGCACGGCGCTCCTGAGGCAGTGGCTCCAAGTCCCATTTTGTAGGGCAGGCACTGAGGGTCATCTGCCTAGGGCCACCCAGACAGCAGTGCTGAGCCAGGACTGGGGCCCGACTTAGCCAAGCCCAGGGTGGGCATCCATCCTCACCTGCCTCCGGGGACGACATTCGTGAGCCCGCAGGCCCTGGGCCATGGTGGGCGCTCAGGGCGGCAGCTTGAGATCGCCCCAGAGGGGTCCTTACTTAGGGAGCAGAGTGAGGGTGGGGGCCCTTCCACTCAAGAGAGCTCCTGCACAGTGACCATTGGTCCAGCGATTTCCAGTGACTCCCAGCCTTTCTGCAGGGAAAGAGCTGCTTCCATTATCTGAGCCTAGATCCCAGTTCAACTTGCTAACTTTCTGAACTGTTTTAACATACACTGCACTCCCAGATTACGCGGTCTGGAAACTTTCTGAGTGTTCTTAATAATTTCAATCTTCTACAAGGGCCAACAAAAAAAAGATAAAAACAATTCCAGATCTTCCCAATGACAGCACACCCTACGTTCAGCCCCAGGACCTGGTGCCAGTGCTACAGGTTTAAATATATCGTCTTGTTGTCATTTAAGAGTCAACCAATTCTCTTCTACCTTGCTTTACTATTTTAGCACACAGACATACGCCACCACGCCCGGCTAGTTTTTAATTTTTTGTAGAGATAGAGTTTCACCATGTTGCCCAGCGTGGTCTTGAACTCCTGGGCTCAAGCGATCTCCCACAGAACTGGGTTACAGGCGTGTAACCCAGCTGTAGTCCCAGCTACTCAGGAGGCTGAGACAGGAAAATCGCTTGACCCCAGGAAGTGGAGGTTGCAGTAAGGGGAGATCGTGCCACTGCACTCCACCCTGAGCGACAGGGCAAGACTCTGTCTCAAAAAAAAAATAAATAAAGTAAGAGAAAACTGGGCACTGTTACCAAAAGGAAGTGCCAGCCCCAGAGGCTGAGAAGTCCCTCATTCACGCACAGACTTGTATGCCAGTGGCCAGAAGTGCAGTGGGAGGAGAGGAGCAGGCATGGAGGCCAGGAGCCCTGCATCTTACCTAATGGGCTCCTAAAAGATACGTCTGCTTCCCAATGCCCCAAGACCTGTGAATGGGACCTTATTTGAAAAAACGGGGCTGGGCACGGTGGCTCATGCCTGTAATCCCAGCACTCTGGGAGGCCGAGGCAGGCGGATCACGAGGTCAGGAGATTGAGACCATTCTGGCTAACACGGCGAAACCCTGTCTCTACTAAAAATACAAAAAGAATTAGCCGGGCGTGGTGGCGGGCGCCTGTAGTCCCAGCTACTCGGGAGGCGGAGGCAGGAGAATGGCGTGAAGCCAGGAGGCAGAGCTTGCAGTAAGCCGAGATCACGCCACCGCACTCCAGCCTGCGCGACAGAGCGAGACTCCGTCTCAAAAAAGCAAAAAGAAAAAACGGTCCAGCTAAGTGCAGTGGCTCATGCCTGTCATCTCAGCACTTTGGGAGGCCAATGTGAGTGGATCACCTGAAGTCAGGAGTTCGAGACCAGCCTGGTCAACATGGTAAAACCCCATCTCTACTAAAAATATAAAAATTAGCCAGGCATGGTGGCGGGCACCTGTAATCCCAGTTACTTGGGAGGCTGAAGCAGGAGAACTGCTCGCACCCATGAGGGGAAGGTCGCAGTGAGCCAAGATTGCACCACTGCACTCCAGCCTGGGCAACAAGAGCGAGACTTCATCTCAAAAAAAAAAAAAAAAAAAGGAAAAACGGTCTTTGCAGATGTAATTAAGTTGACAGTACCGAGATGCAATCATCCTGGATTAGGGTGGGCCCTCAATCCAATGAGAAGTGTCTTTATAAGATAACTGGAGAAGAGTCACAGAGAAGAAAAACCTGTATGAAAAACAGAGGCAGAGACTGGAGTAATTTGGTACCTGGGGCCACCAGGAGCTAGAGCTAGAAGAGGCAGGAAGGAGCCTCCTCTGGAGGCTTTGGAGGCAGTGGAGGGAGCGCAGCCCTGTGATACCCTGATTTCACACTTTTGGCCTCCAGAGCTTAGAGAATAAACTTGTGGGGTTTGGTGGGGAGGGGAATTCTGTTTTGTTTTAGAGATGTAGTCTTGCTCTGTTGCCCAGGCTGGAATGCAGTGGTGAGATCATAGTCCACTAAAACTTGAACTCCTGGGCTGGAGTAACTTTTTTACTTTTTGTTTTTTTAATCCTGGGCCGGCTAATTTTATTTATTTATTTTTATTTTTAGAGGTGAGTGAGGCGGGGATTCTGGCTATGTTGCCCAGGCTGGTCTTGAACTTCTGGCTTCAGCCTCCAGGGCAGCTGAGATTACAGGCAGAGCCACTGCGCCAGGCAAACTTGGGTTGTTGGCAGGGCGTGGTGCCTCACGCCTGTAATCCCAGCAATTTGGGAGGCTGAGGCGGACGGATCACGAGGTCAATAAATCGAGACCATCCTGGGCAACATGGTGAAACCCTGTCTCTACTAAAAATACAAAAATTAGCAGAACATGGTGGCGGGCGCCTGTAGTCGCAGCTACTAGGGAGGCTGAGGCAGGCAAACCGCTTGAACCGGGGAGGCAGAGGTTGCAGTGAGCCAACATCGCGCCACTGCACTCCGGCCTGGCGACAGAGTGAGACTCCGTGACTGCACTCCAGCCTGACGACAGAGACTCCGTCTCAAAAAAAAGTAAAAACACAACAACAACAAAACTTGGGTTGTTCTAAGCGACTCGTTCGTGGTCATTTATTCCAGCAGCCTGTGGCGGTGTACACGACCCTCTCAGCGCAGCCAGGGGCTGGCACCCCCACCCAGCTTGTTCTCAGCTTTGAAGCCTCCACGGGAAGGCGCAGGGGAGCAGGGACGCGGCCCCGCCGCAGCTTCCCAAGCCTCACCCACCTCGCAGCGTCCGCAGCCAGTCCACGTTGGGAGCCTGCAGCGCTTCCGGGTCCGTGACGACCCCGCCGGGCACGATGCGCTCAAAGGCGGCCAGGTCCTGCTTAGACACCGTGGAGAACGGCAAGCGCCGCACGGGGTAGCGCTCCCGGGTCAGTGGCACCTCGGGGTTCCCAGGGGCGGAGCAGCAGCCCCTGCTGGCCAGGGGGCCAACCGGCCGACCCCAAGAACCCGCGGCTCCCGGGGCACCCCGGAACAGCCACGCGTGCCACGCCAGCGGCCGACGGGGCAGCATCGCCGCCAGGACGGAGACCTCGGGCTCCTCCTCGGGTGGGGGGCCGGTACTCAGGGCCCGGAGGGGAAGGGCCGGGAGCCGCTGGCTGCGCGCCTGGAAGTGGCCAAGGGGAATTTCATGTTTTATGCACGTTGTACAAATTGAAACACGCTTCCAGAAGCAGGGAAGGGGCAGGAGGGCAGCGAAGGGAAGGCTCCGAGCACCCGGGCCCTCCCCCTGCCCGGGCCGCAACCCCGCGAGCGCGCGAAGCCCCACGCAGCAGGCCTGGACTTAGCGACACGCAGGCTCGGGGCGGCCTCGCCGGGACCTTGCCCAGCACCCCGATCCGCCACGCTCGCCCTCAAGGGGACCCGGCGGACGCGCGCGCGTTCCACGCGGTCACGTGACGAGCTGCCGCACCGCCCCCCGCCCCCCTTCCCCCGACAGGCACCGACTGGCTGACGGTGCCCGAGATCGCGCCCCGCCACCCCGACCCGCGGCTCAACCGCAGCCCGGGACCCTCAGCCCAGCGCTCTGCGCAGCCGCGCACACGCACCCACGACCACGTCCCGGGCTCCAACCCACAGCGCCCGCCGCAGGCCCACAGCCGCCGAGCCCGAGTGGGCGGGGCGACGTCGCGCCTGCGCATTGATGGCTCCGCCCCCCGGCCGAAGCCTCGCCGCCGAAGCCCCGCCCCGCGCGCCTAACGGACCCCGCCCCGCCTGCCCTGCAGGCCCAGCCCTGCGCGCCTACAGTCCCCGCACCGCCGTCTAAGCCCCGCCCCGACTGGCACCGGACGGGGGACGGCCTCTCCCTCGTCCTGCGTTCCCTGAGGGTCTGGCGCCCCGGCTGTCGGGCGCATCCCTCCAGGTAGAGAAGGGACTAGGCTGAGCTCAGCCCAAGACGCCCAAGCAGCAGCTGGAGAGTTCTCCAGAATGAGGCCCGGGACGGGGGCTCGGCCGAGGGACCTGGGGGCCGGCCGGCTCCTGGCCGAGCCCAGGGGGCGCCCCTTTCCCCAGCGGCCTCCCCCAGCTCCTGCACTGACCACCTCTCCTGGGTCCCCAGCCTTAGCTTAGGGGGCAGCTGCCTCCTGCAGGTATTTTCTTGCCTCCGTGTCCCCTTTTGCCTGTTCAGCCCTCCGTGCCCTCAAACCCTTTGCACACCTGGGGAGCTCCTGCCCTCCTGACGCAGTAACTGCTGTCCCGAGGAGCCTCCCGGCCTGGGCTCCCCTGCCTGAGGCATCGCCAGCACTTGTTTTGTGGTTTTTTGAGACAGGGTCTAGCTCTGTTGCCCAGGCTGGAGTTCCAGGGGTGATCTCAGCTCACTGCAACCTCTGCCTCCCGAGCTCAAACCATCCTCCCACCTCGGCCACCCAAGTAGCTGGGACTACGGGCGTGCAGCACGACGCCCGGCTAATTTTTTGTTGTTGTTGCATTTTTGTAGAGATGGGGTCTCATGTGCTGCCCAGGCTGGTCTTGAACTCCTAGACTCAAGCGATCCGCCCACCTCGGCCTCCCAAAGCACTTGTTACTTCACCTCACCCAACTCCATAGAACCCTAGGGGGTGCAGAGGATGCAGATCTCTGAGCAGATGAGGGCAGAGAGCAAGAGACCACACTTGGCCCGAGGCAGGACTGCAGAGCTGTGCAGGAGGTGGAGGCTATGCCCGTGACAGCAGATGGGTCCTGATAGTCACACAGAAAACCGGCGAGCTGGATTTGTCCTGGTGATGAGGCTCTGGAGCAGCAGTTGCATGGAGTCATTCCTGTCCTCCTTAACCACATCCCCAGGGGCCACTCACCTTCTTCCCAGGTGAATCACCCATGCAAGACTTTTCCAAGTCAGCAATGCATTTTGCCTTTGGACTACAACCCTGGAAAGGAGACGCCCTCCCGGCCCTTCCTACCTGGCTGGTCCTTGCTCTGCAGATGAGTGTGGGAGTTTGCCCATTGTCAAGTGTAACTGTTTCAATTACACATTCAGGAACTGGAAAGACGACCACAGATGAGGTCTGTGGACCCCCTTATCACACGCCCTCCCTTTGACTAGCAGGCCAGTGGCATCTTGGGCCCCTGGGATTAGGAATGATTCAGAACCCATAAAGATTACCACCCATACCATCCCCTAAAATAACTGATTTTTCTGACCAGGCACGGTGGCTCACGCCCATAATCCCAGCACTTTGGGAGGCTGAGGCAGGTGGATCACCTGAGGTCAGGAGTTCAAGACCAACTGTGGGCAGCAAGCCACCCAGGTGCCGAGGCAAAAGAACGAGGACACGAGCTATTCCAGTATAATAAAATAAGAATAGTTATACCAGATATAGATCTTAGATATGATTATATATGAATATCATTAATCATTAGTTGGTAGCAATTACTCTTTATTCCAATATTATAATAATCCTCGCTCTATAATCATAACCTAGGAAAAACCAGGCCATACAGAGATAGGAGCTGAGGGGACATAGTGAGGAGTGACCAGAAGACAAGAGTGCGAGCCTTTTGTTATGCCCAGACAGGGCCACCAGAGGGCTCCTTGGTCTAGCGGTGACGCCAGCGTCTGGGAAGACGCCCGTTACCTAGCGGACCGTGGTCTAGCGGCAGCATAAGTGTCAAGGGAAAACACCTGCTACTTAGCAGACCGGGGAAGGGAGTCTCCCTTTCCCCGGGGGAGTTTGGAGAAGACTCTGCCCCTCCACCTCTTGTGGAGGGCCTGACATTAGTCAGGCTCGCCCGCAGTTATCCGGAGGCCTAACCGTCTCCCTGTGATGCTGTGCTTCAGTGGTCACGCTCCTAGTCCGCCTTCATGTTCCATCCTGTACACCTGGCTCTGCCTTTTAGATAGCAGTAGCAAAATTAGTGAAAGTGCTAAAAGTCTCTAAGCAGAAATAATGGTGTAAGCTGTCTTTCTCTCTGTCTCCTCTCTCTCTCTCTGCCTCGGCGGCCAGGCAGGGAAGGGCCCCCTGTCCAGTGGACACATGACCCACGTGACCTTACCTATCACTGGAGATGACTCACATTCTTTACCTTGCCCCTTTTGCTTTGTATCCAATAAATATCAGCGCAGCCTGGCATTTGGAGCCACTACCGGTCTCTGCGACTTGGTGGTAGTGGTCCGCAGGGCCCAGCTGCCTTTTCTTTTATCTCTTTGTCTTGTGTCTTTATTTCTATACTCTCTCATCTCCACACACGGGGAGAGACCCACCGACCCTGTGGGGCTGGTCCCTACACCAACCTGGCCAACATGGTGAAACCCTGTCTCTACCAACAATACAAAAATTAGCTGGGCATGGTGGTCGGTGCCTATAATCCCAGCTACTTGGGAGACTGAGGCAAGAGAATGGCTTGAACCTGGGAGGCAGAGGTTGCAGTGAGCTGAGATCACGCCACTGCACTCCAGCCTGGCGACAGAGCGAGACTCTGTCTCAAAAAAAAAAAAAAAAACTCTGTCTCAAAAAATAATAACAACTGATTTTTCTTTTTCCCAGGGCACAGTCACCCTAGCAAAGCCCACATGTACCCTCGGAGAATGCTTGGAGGAAAATACGGCATGTGCTGGTTTCAGCGTTGTGGGGCCTTCCCCTAGCATCTCAGCCTCCTCTTCCAGCGAGATGGCATGTGCTGGTTTCCGCATTGCGGGGCCCTTCCCCCAGCATCTCAGCCTCCTCTTCCAGCGAGATGGCATGTGATGGTTTCGGCCTTGCGGGGGCCTTCCCCCAGCATCTCAGCCTCCTCTTCCAGCGAGATGGCATGTGCTGGTTTCCGCGTTGCGGGGCCCTTCCCCCAGCATCTCAGCCTCCTCTTCCAGCGAGATGGCATGTGCTGGTTTCGGCGTTGCGGGGCCCTTCCCCCAGCATCTCAGCCTCCTCTTCCAGCGAGGTGGCATGTGCTGGTTTCGGCGTTGCGGGGCCCTTCCCCCAGCATCTCAGCCTCCTCTTCCAGCGAGGTGGCATGTGCTGGTTTCGGCGTTGCGGGGCCCTTCCCCCAGCATCTCAGCCTCCTCTTCCAGTGAGGACTCTGGTCTACAGATTGGTTTTCACCTGGACGGTGGGTGAGAGGCCGACTGTACCTCTTGATGACCAAGCTCTTCCCAGGTTCTGTTAATGCACTCCTCAAGGCAACATCTTGAGACCCATCAGCTCCTGTTATGTTTGTGTCCCCCAGAATTCGTATGCGGAAGCTGTAACCCCCAATATGGCCGTATTTGGAGATGGGACTTCTGAAGAAGTAATTAAGGTTAAAGTCAGTCACAAGGGTGGGGTCCTGATCCGACAGGACAGGCATCCGTAAAATAAGAGACACCAGAGAGCTCCCTCTCCCAGTCAGTCACGTAGGCACATATGAGAAGGCAGTTTTCGCAACCCAAGGGAAGAGCCCTGGACAGGCACCAGACAACCCCAGCGCCTTAATCTTGGACTTCCAATCTCCAGAAATATGAGACATTTTTCTTAAGCCTCCCAGTCTGTGGTATTGTGATAACAGCCTGATATGGTTTGGATTTGTGTCCCCGCCCAAATCTTATGTTGAATTGTAATCCCCAATGTTGGGAGAGGGGCCTGGTAGGAGGCGATTGGCTCATGGGGGCAGATTTCCCTTGCTGTTCTTGTGAAAGTAAGTGAACTCCCAGGAGACCTGCTTGTTTGAAAGTGTGACACCTTTCCCCTTTGCTCCCTTTCTCTCCTGGTCCGCCGTGGTAAAACGTGCTTGCTTCCCCTCCGCCTTCTGCCATGATGTAAGTTTCCTGAGGCCTCCGTACCACGCTTCCTGTACAGCCTGCAGAACTGTGAGTCAGTTAAACCTCATTTCTTTATAAATTACACAGTCTCAGGTCGTTCTTTATAGCAATACAAGAATGGACTAACACAGAGCCCAAGCTGACTCCAGCAGCTTCCAAAAGGCAAGTGCAACACGGTAAGTCTTGCCCTTCCAGAGCAAGCACAGTACTCCTTCAGAAAGCAACTGCAGCGGCCGGGCGCGGTGGCTCACACCTGTAATCCCAGCACTTTGGGAGGCCGAAGCAGGCGGATCACAAGGTCAGGAGTTCAAGAGCATCCTGGCTAACACAGTGGAACCCTGTCACTACTAAAAATACAATTAGCCGGGCATGGTGGTGGGCGCCTGTAGTCCCAGCTACTCAGGACGCTGAGGCAGGAGAATGGCGTGAACCCGGGAGGCGGAGCTTGCAGTGAGCAGAGATTGCGCCACTGCACTCCAGCCTGGGCAACAGAGCGAGACTTCGTCTCAAAAAAAAAAAAAAAAAGAAAGAAAAAAAAAGCAAGCAACTGCAGCATTCTCACACGTCTTCCTTGGAAGTCAACTTGAGCCCCAGCACTGGCCACTGAGCTTCCTGAGCAACCACCCAAGGTAAGGCACAGGGTCCTCCCCAGACCCCCTGCCAGCAAGCTCCACAAACCACTCTCCAATCACTGCATACCACTTCAGAATTCAACTCCACAAACCACTCTCCAATCACTGCATACCCCTTCAGAATTCAATTTCACACACCTGTCTCTGGGTACAACACTGACATTTTACACCTGTTTCCCAAAATGATGCTGAGTCATGGGGGTGGTTCCCCCATACTTTTCTCGTCGTAGTGAGTAAGTCTCACGAGAGCTGATGGTTTTATAAGGGGAAACCCCTTTCACTGGGCTCTCATTCTCTCGTCTGCCGCCATGTAAGATGAGCTTTTTGCCTCCTGCCAGGATTGTGAGGCCTCCCCAGCCATGTGGAACTGAGGGTCCACTAGACCTCACGCCTGTAATCCCAACACTTTGGGAGGCAGGCAGATCACCTGAGGTCAGGAGTTCAAGACCAGCTTGGCCAACATGGCGAAACCCCATCTCTACTAAAAATACAAAAATTAGCAGGGCATGGTGGCATGTGCCTGTAATCCCAGCTACTCAGGAGGCTGAGGCAGGAGAATCGCTTGAACCCGGGAGGCAGACGTTACAGTGAGCCGAAATCATGCAGTGCCATTGTACTCCAGCCTGGGTGACAGAGCAAGACTCCGTCTCAAAAAAAGAGAAAAGAAAATTTTTTTTAAAAAAATCTCTTTTTCTTTATAAATTACCCAGTCTCGGGTATGTCTTT
Organism: Pongo pygmaeus; assembly: GCF_028885625.2. Classification (NCBI taxonomy): domain Eukaryota; kingdom Metazoa; phylum Chordata; class Mammalia; order Primates; family Hominidae; genus Pongo; species Pongo pygmaeus. The sequence continues at coordinate 142,435,553 of NC_072384.2, read as the reverse complement.
ATCAGCAGCGTGAAAACGGGCTAATACAGATGCACTTTCAATTGTTTGTTCCAAAAAATACTTTATTTATTAAACAATATATCCATAATCTATAACATGATCCAAAAATACTGATATACATCTTTACATTATCTAATAAAAAGATTTACAACATTATCTTTCCTTTACAAAGGGAACATAGATAATAATTCCTTGAAAATAAAAATGTAACATTCATGTTAAAGCTGCATCATCGTTTTGGATGAAATGTGGTTAAAGGTGAACACCACAAAATACATACAGAGGAAGAAAGAAACTCCAATACACTCTCTCCTGAATGGGAACATTTTCTTACACTTCCCCTGGCTTAAAATTCCTCTCAGCACAAGTATTGAAGGCCAATCACTGCTCACTAAAAATTCAGGAAAACCTTAAGTCTTCAATGCCCATAATTAACATCCCTCGCGGTTTTATTCTAAACCACGAAGACCTAACCTAGGACAGGGCAGACCCTCGGCTCTGGTGTCATGTGGGAAGCTGCTCTGGGCCAGCGTCATTGCTCAAAGCAGCCCCAGCCAGGGCTCCCAACAACAGGACAGGAGGCCAAGTCCGGCGGGGCTGCTGGACAGAAGACAAGCTGGCCGGTGTCCCCATCCATCCCAGCAAACCCTCCCATTGCCACAGGTCTGCACAGCTGCTTCTCGCTGCTCCAGGCAGACTGGAAAACACCCACGTCACAAAGCCCTGGCCAACAGTGAGACGTGCGGTCAGCTGCTGCTCAGGCAGCCACGTAGGCCTCCGCTCGGCGTGGTCTCATGTCCATCCGCCCAGGGGTCCCACCCAGCATGAGATGGGTGGTCAGCTGCTGCTCAGGAGGCCACACAGGCCTCCACTCGGCATCCATGTCCCCAGCAGCAGCACCTGGGGCACATTTGCAGATGCAGAGGGCTCGGTTTCACCAGCTCCTGTTTTCACTGCAGCCTGCCTTCCCCTACAGGATTTCCTCAGATCACTGACTGATACCGCAGCACTGAAAACAAGGAAAATGGGCAGAATGCTCCTTCCCATAGAGGTCAATCGCACAGCCACAGAGGACCCACACCTTCGGCTCAGATGAAGCTGCCAGAGTGACCCACTGGGTCCAGCCCACACACCCTCAATCCAAGAGATGGGTCTGGGGCCGGGCAGCTGTGGAGGGGGGTCTGGTCCAAGACTAAATCCCTGAATCATCCCCAGGGAGAAGGCAGCCAGGCCTTCTGGAGCAAGGCATGGATGGTGCAAATGGTGTGGCTCCTGTGTCCCTGCAGAGCTGGGGCCAGGCCAGGGGCCATGACCTTCTTTTCTGGCCAAACTGCCACTCCTGAGTGTGTCTCTCCCATGGGTAGACAGCATCTGCCACAGAGCACTCAGGATTCAGTTGGGTCCAAACTACAGCCCAAGGAATTGTCTCATTCTGCTCATGTTTTCTGTGTTTCTTCCAAAACTCTATGCATATTATTTTGGTGATATTATTGTAAGTGGCAAAAGTAAACATTAAAAACACATAAGCACAGAAACTTGAAAAGAAAAGGTCAAAATTCAATACCTGGGATGGTGCACAGTGGCAGGCAGGACCACATCATCACGTGTCAGACAATGACATGGCTTCCCACATGGAAGCCAGTCATCTTTCCCCAGAAAGCAGCGAGACCTCAGGAAGCCGGGCAGCCAAAAGCATCAACAACCCCAGCACTTTCCAGGGGTAGCCACGGGTGTGAACAGCTCAAAGGTGGAGCGCAATATCAAATTCATTTCTGAAAAATTGCCAGGCATTGTTTCAGCACAAACTCCCTGCACTTACCTATCCCTCTTCCCAAAAATGGTAAAAGAGAGAAAAACATTTTCCACAATGTATCCTCCACCATCATTAAACATCTGTGTTGGCCGGGTGCAGTGGCTCATGCCTGTCATCCCAGCACTTTGGGAGGTCGAGGTGGGTGGATCACTTCAGGTCAGGAGTTCAAGACCAGCCTGGCCACATATGGTGAAACCCCATTTCTACAAAAAATACAAAAATTAGCCGGGCGTGGTGGTGGGCGCCTATAATCCCAGCTACTTGGGAGGCTAAGGCAAGAGAATCACTTAAACCCAGGAAGCGGAGGTTGCAGTGAGCCAAGATGGTGCCATTGCATTCCAGCCTGGGTGACAAGAGCAAAACTCCGTCTCAAAAACACAAAACAAAAAACAAAACACACACACACACACACACAAAACCTGTGCTAACAAAAAGTTAAGTCATTAAATGAAAATTCATCTCCCAGCTGAGCACAGTGGCTCACACCTGTAATCCCAGCACTTTGGGAGGCTGACGCAGGCGGATCATTTGACCCCAGGAGTTTGAGACCAGTCTGGCCAACATGGTAAAACCCCGTCTCCAACAAAAATACAAAACTTAGCTGGGTGGCCGGGCGCGGTGGCTCACGCCTGTAATCCCAGCACGTTGGGAGGCCGAGGCGGGCAAATCACAAGGTCAGGAGATGGAGACCATCCTGGCTAACATGGTGAAACCCCCTCTCTACTAAAAATACAAAAAATTAGCCAGGCGTGGTGGTGGGCACCTGTAGTCCCAGCTACTCGGGAGGCTGAGGCAGGAAAATGGCATGAACCCGGGAGGCGGAGCTTGTAGCAAGCCGAGATCGCGCCACTGCACTCCAGCCTGGGTGACAGAGCACAACTCCATCTCAAAAAAAAAAAAAAAAAATTAACATACAAAACCCACCCATCTCCAGTTTTACAGCCGTGGCTGAGGGTGTGAAGCACTGTAGCCTGCCGTCTCTGGCGCTTTCCCTTCTAAGCCGCAGGAAGGCACCGCTTGGAGGGAGCCCTTTCAGGCCCAGACACTGGCAGGGACGAGCAGCAGCAGTGGCCAACCGCCACCTGCACCTGCCTGGCACCTGCGCCCGGAGGATCCACTCCCACCCACACCCTTGGAAAAGGACAGGCGGCCCAGAGGCATCCTTGTGTTCAAGAACCGCAGAACATGAATGTGGACACCATCCCAACCAGGACTGTTCAGGATGTTCTTGTTCTCTTGTTCTCACTGACTACCAGCTTCTCGACGGGAGGGCCCCGTCTGAGACACAGAGCTTCACACGTTCCCTCTGCTTTATTTCCTCTCCCTAGTGAAACATTAAACACAGGAGGAAAAGATACAGATGTAGCCATCAGAAGGAAGTGAGGCTGTCATTCCAAATGGCCCCCCACCATGAAGAAAACCATGCTTTTCTTAAATCGGGAACCTCAAGTCTCAGTTTTCCCTCAGGTGTCTTTCTGTGGTGTGAGGACAGAAAGAGGCTTCCCTGCATTCCTCAGGAATCCTCTCCTTCCTCTAAAGGCACAGGAGAGGATTTCTGAGAGCCTGTGATGCTGTCGGGAACCGCAGGCTAGGCACTGTCACCAATGCATCACAACAGAGCAAATCTGCACAGCCTTCCCCAACTACCACCGAAAGGATGGCTCCGGCTCAGCTTGGTGAACGCTAATTAAACAAAAAGCACACTCGAGTTTCCTAGCTTCATTCCAGAACTGCTATTGTGGCACAATAAATTCACAACAAATTCACATCGGAGTCCCCTTGAACGGGAGCTGCGGGCCTGGGGAATGCACAGCACAGGCAGAAGCATTCGTGGTTCGTCAGCTCCTGGCAGACGGGACTCACTTCACAGACACACAGACCCACAATCTTCATGCTATTACGATAATTTCATCTTCACAGTAAAAACATCACCAATTCCCAGAGAAACGGAACATCAGCCCAGCTGTTGCACAGGGTCTTGTGGGTGCTGGTCACAGGACCCACAGCTACTCCAAGCTAATGAAGAGCCGTTTACTCCAGAGGTGAATCCCCCGAGGGAGGACTGAAGTCCAAGCTAAAAAGGCAGCGCACAGTGAAGCGGAGGCCACTTCCTCCGGGGAAGAGCCCCCAGCCCTCCTGGGCCCGTCAGAGGCGCCCCAAGCAGGAGTGCACGGTGGCCGGATGCGGCACGGAGCTGAGTGTGAGGAGGGCAGCCGGCCGCCACGGCAATGGCCCCACGCGCGCCTCTCCGTGGCAGGTGTGCTCCAGCGGTTGGGGCACGCGGAGCCCGGGCTGTACCAGTCCTAGAAAACCACAGGAAAGCTATGCGAGGGTGGCCCACGCGCTGCAGAGTGGCGGCTGTAGACCAGGTTACCATGTCCCCGCCTGTGCCTGGCCGGGCAGCCCGAGCTCACGAGCACCCGCCCATGTCCGCTGGGGCTCCCTGCTGATGCTCGGGGGAAGTCCTGTAAAAGCCACACTGACGTCGCGGCGGCGAGTCCCTGCAAGGTCGCCCTTCTGTGCGAACAGGGTTTGGTGGGTTCTTGTTCTAGGAAACATCCAGCATTTCAACTGGCCACTGAGTTACTAAGTATCAACCGAACAAGGTAGTTTTAAAAGGAAGGGAAATATTGCGACACGAATGAAGGAACAGATTAACTTGCTCCTCGGATCTGGGCACACGGCTCCTCCTACTTCTTCTTCCTCTTTTCCTGGACACACCGTGGACAGAACCTGTGACAAGAAAGGCGCAATGAGGCCCTGGGCACCATTTCCACCAGCGCGCAGGGTGCCCAGGGCCCGCCTCCCCACGTCTCCCAGGGCTGCTGGACACCGGCAGGAGGGCACCAGGAGAGGCACACGCAGGGGGGCCGCGGCCCTCCCGCGGGGAAAACGCGCCGATGCGCGTGCGGCTCTATGCAGGACGCCAGTTCTGAAGTTGACAGATACACATCAATGAGCAAAACCGATTTGACACCCAGGCGTTCCTCCTTAACAGGTGGGTCCTTCTTCCCCGGCCGATGGCATGGTCGCTGGTGCCCTCTGTCTGGAGTCTGTGGGGGCTGCAGGTACCAAGCACGTGTGAGCATGGCAGCCCCTCAGGCCCACGGAAACCCAGCCAGGCACCCTGCACTGGCCCTGGAAGCTGCCGTCTCACAAGTGCTCCCTGGTGACTCTGAGCAAGTTCTGGAACCGCACGCACAAGGGGCTCCTGAACAGAGGCAGCTGCTGACCACAGAGGACATTCCATAGGTTCCCCACGCAGGAGGCAGCTGACTCGCATGTGACAGCAAACGTCAACCCCCGCCTGGCTCAGGCCCAAGCCTGCCCAGGGCCCTCCGCCCTAACACCCTCTGTACCCCTTCTCAAAACCCTCGGTGCACTGTCCCCCAGCCGCATGGCGTGGGGCACCACAGTGCCATGTGTCCCTGTGACAGGACAGCCTGTGTCGACGCCACGTGACACCGTGAGCTCGGCCAGCCTCCGAGACACAGCATCCTTTCCCTGTGTCCTCACACCGAACACCAAGGATAACTGGCTCTTACCAACTCGGGCGAGTCTGCCGGAGTTTCAAACACGCTGCCACGATGACCTCTGAGTGCCACACAGAAGAGCACATTCCGATTTCATTTTCAGAACATATATATCCATTTTTAGATTTTCAGCACAGGCAAACAAAGCCAGGTTTTTATCTTTTTATTTATTTATTTGAGACAGGGTCTTGCTCTCTCGCCCAGGCTGGAGTGCAGTGGCGCGATCTCAGCTCACTGAAGCCTCGGACTTCCAGGCTCAAGCCATCCTCCCGCCTCCGCCTCCCAGGTAGTTGGGACCACAGGCACGCACCACCACGCCCAGCTAATTTTTGTATTTTTTGTAGAGTTGGGGTCTCCCGATGTTGCCCAGACTACAGGTTTTTATTTAAATGAAATCTGAGGAACAACAATGCAGAAAGTTGCCATTGCCAAGGGGATGCAGGAAGAGAAGATGCTCCTGGCACCCGCACCCTTCTCCACTAGACAGAGCCGGGGGCAGAGCCCCAGATCCACACCCCGGCTTCAGGGCTCACATCTGATGCTATCTTTCCCAAATTTCCCTAGGGGACAAGAACCTCTCATTTCTGATTTAAGACGATCCCTACCTCCCACAGAGTCCGGAAGGTTGTCCTTCAGGAGGGGCCGTTAACGTGAATATTACGTAACCTGGTAACCGCCATCCCTGGGTGACGGCATCCCTCTGCCAGCTCGGACAGGCACAGCAGCAAAGGGGGGAAAAAGCCACACCCAGAGCAGCCAGCCAGCCAGCCACACTCCTTGAGGCCACAGTGGGGCATGCCTACATGGCTACCGTGCCCTGCTAAGCCTGGCAAGATTCTGCCATCGAGCGCCTTCTCCCGGGGAGGCCAGCAGCACAACACCCAGCAGGCTGGGAGAAAACAGAGCGAGCATCCCCACACTCACCATTTTCCTTTGGGTTTCGTGGTAAGGTCCACGCAGGCAAAGTGAAACCACTCAATTGGACACTGCAAAGTAAAGGGAGAAACCGCAGTCAACACGCCTCATGTTCTGTATGGGAAACACAAGAAATGCCAACACCCGCCAGCCCCGCCCCACACAAGACCCCGCCCCATGGCGCGAACCCTGCAGGTGACACTCACGTCTGGATTGTCACAGCCGATCATCTCCCCATAGGAGACCTGGTGGCACAGGCAGTACGTGGGTTCGTTCGGGTCCACGGGCATGTCCAGCACGTCGGAGGGGTGCACGGACAGGATGGTGTCAGTGAACTCAGACCTGCAGGGGACAGGGCACAGGCACCGCTGAAGGCCATGGTGGGAAGTCAGGTGGCACGGACACCACGGGCCCTTCTGTCTCTGACTTAAGGCCCCCTCACCCCAAAACTGTGAAGACAATCATTCCAAGGGGGAAATTGGTACTGTGCTCTGAGCGACACATAATGAATAAACTTGCTTCCATTTTTCCCATTGTCCTTTAGAAATGAATGCAACTCCAGGGCCAGCCACTGCAGTCATGCACTAACTGAATACACACCTTGTGGACGTTTTCTTCCTGGAGCACACATTTTCAAAACCTCAATAACCCCTCTGAACACGCAATGTTCTAAGAAGGCGCAGCAAGAAAATCATTAAGGATATGAACAGATTGTCAGCTGATGCTAGAAAGAACACTGTTACCCACAAAAATCCAGGAACAGCAGCAGCTGGCAGCAGAGGGGTGGAGACCTTGCCCCCACCTTCGGACCCAGGCGGGGACATGGGGGCATGGAGGGCCCCCAGGAGGCCGTGAAGCGTAGCACTCACCCACAGCACCGGGGTTCTGGTCCCACTCTGGGGACGAGTCCACTCTCATCTCGGTCCCTCCTCCCAGACAGGACTCCCCCGGGGACCTCTGGACTCAACCCACTTCTGGGCCATCCCTCCAAAGACCCTGGCCCCTTTGGAAACAAGCACACGTCACCTCTGCCAACAGACAGCTGACACCTGAGAGAAGCCTGCCAGCCTCCCACCCCAGACTGACAGGTGTCAGAGCAGCCCGCACAGTCAACAGCTCTCCCATAACTGTGACCTCCTCCCAAGAGAACAGCCGTGCGTCCTGCACCCGGGCCCTCCACGCACCTACTCAGGCACCTCTGCCCCAATACTGAGTCAACCAGCAGCTCCCCACACACTCCCAGGACCACCCACCACCCACCCAGCTGTCCACCTGGCACAGGGCCCCTTCCAACCACACACCATCCTTGTCACTCCTCCATCCCCATCAGCTCCCACGTGGGTTTCTACACAACAGCCTGGCGGGTGTTCCACCCTGTCTATGCCTCCCTCCAAGCCTGCCACCTGTAGCACCATGGCCACCCCGCCAGGACCACAGACTCAGGTGGAGACTTTCCCGTTTGAAAGGGATGCACTTAGGGGGAAATTTACGCTTTTATATTTCAGTATTTTTCAAATAAACATACAAGCTGCAGATACTATAGACAGTGTATTCCCATTAGTACAGAAAGAAAAAGTATCTTCCCTATCCCACCCTCTAACCCAAGAATATCTAGTTGGTACGTAAACACGGCAGGTTAGCAGGAGGAACGTGGCCGTGAGAAAAACAGTCACGATCAGGGAAAGCCAAGGAGCAGAAGTCTGGGTCCCACAGGGAATCAACACTCAGCTTTTCCTTGGATACCCTGTCTAAAGCTTTTCTACGCCTTTGCAATTGCCTATACACATACACACACACTCGGGCTCAGCATGCACCCTGCCTCCCCGCTGCCCTCTGGCACAGGGGCGCCCACCTAAGTCTGTCCTTTGTGGGTAATCTGCTCTTCTGCTCTTTCTCTCTGTCTGGGAATAGACAGGCGTTTCTCTTTAGAGCTGAAATCCATCAGTGTCACAAGTCCAGGTCCAGGTGCTGCCGACACTGCTTTCAAGCAACAGTCTCAAGTAGTCTTCGGGTCTCTCCTCCAACAGCGGCACGCAAGGGTCTACGTCTCAGTCTCCTGCCGATTCTGGGATGCCACCTGTGGCTTCACCTCCAAGGGGCTCCTGCACTCTCCTCGAGTCACCTCTCACCCGCGGAGAGCAGGGCAGCACCCTCTGCTGCCAACCGTCCCCGAAACGCTCTCTGACGCCCTCCTCTTCTGTGCCGAGTCCAATTCTGTCCACAAAGCCCGACCCGACACCTTGAGCTGACACTTGACCCGTGTCTCAGCATCACCAGGTTCGAGGGCGCTGGCCAGATTTGACAGCTGTGGGAGAGGGCCGGGGGCCTGAGGGGACCGCCCAGCAAGGGCACCCCAGAAGCTGAGGCCAGCATGCAGGCCTCACTGGCCTCTCAGTCTCGCCTGAGGGAGTGCCATGGCATGTGGCCAGGGAGTGCTGCTACCAGCCCTGAGGGAGGCAACCAGGAGGCCATGGGGAGCCCTGTCCCTTGCACAGGCCAGGGTGACCCCAACTGTCAGCGGCTGCTGACTCCCTTCAGCACCACTGCCACAAGAGGCACCCTCTGTGCTAACTCCCCAAGGTGTGGCAGGCACCCCTCGCCAGACAGTGCCAGCGAGCCCTTCCGCGCCCAGCCCCGATGGCTTCCCAGCACTCCAGGTGGCTCCTAGCAGGGGGCTGGCTGCCTGTCCAAGCCCTGGGATTCCAGGTGCTACAGGTGACATTGCCCTTCATCCACACACATAGGTTCTGCCTCGCCAGAGCAAGGCCACAGGGCAGCAACAGTGCAGGGGGCAGCCTCAGGTCACGGGATCTCAGATGAGACACGGAGCATCTGTGCAGTCTAGGCACACTGCATTCCAGGAAGAGCCCCGGGCACGTGGGGAACAGGCCTGAAGAGGGCAGGCCACAGGGACAAGATGGTGTGTGTTCCTGGGTCCCCAGCAGGGAACAGGACCTGCCTTGAGGCAGAGCGGCCTGGCACCGCAGCGTGACCACGAGGGGCATGAAAACCCACTGTGCTGATGGGTCAGGGACGCGCGCCACAGAACTCCAGAGCCCAGGGGCAGGCGGGCTCCTGCAAACACCCAGGATGATGCCCTTGGAGGCACCCGAGTGCACACTCCCACCCCGCAGGCCAGGCTTTGGGTCCAACCGACTGGTCCTCAGGATGACCCGTCTGCCCACCTGCACCATCCTCCTGTCCCTCTGGAAGGGGCCTGCTTGGTGCCTTGGACGTCAGAGCCCAGCTTCAGAGCTGGCCTTACCAGCCCGTCTCGACGTCTTGCAATGGGACAGGAGCAGCACTGCCACTTGGGCGCACAGAGAAGAAAGAGATTCACACACAAGCTAGATCCAGAGCCAGAGGGGCCCCGCAACTGTCGCCATCGGTGATCACCCTTCTCATCTGTCACTACTGCGACCTGCCTGGCAGGCAGCGCTGAGCTCCCAGGCTCCGCATTGCTACTAAACAGTGCTGGTCAGCGCACTGTCAGGACAGGAAAAGCCATGAGGCCATGGTGGATCTTCCTGTGTTTGCAGAGGTGCTGGCTGTTCCTGAGGTCTCTGAAGCCAGGCAGAGCCCTCAGGGAGGAAGCCCCGACCCCAACAGGGAGCTGGAGTCTCCTTCACCCCCACAAGGACCCCCAGTGCCTGCATTCCTTATGCCTAGCATACCCTTGAGAAACAGCACTGGGTGAGGAAGAGACCAGGAGGAGTCCCACTTTCACGCAGAAAAGGCACGGTCGGGACAGGGCCTTCAGGTTCCGAGCAGGAAGGAGCAGGAAGACTCAGAACGCTGTTGCCACTGAGTTAGAAAACACAAAACCCAGCAAGTCACAAAAACCACATTCTCAAAGATGTCGGGGAGCTGTGGAGCAACAAGAGCTAGATGACCTGCAGACAGAGTGGGGGGTGTTGGGGGGTTGCGGGGGCGTCCGCCTGCCTCATGCACTGAGTGAGGGCTGGGCTGGCCACTGGGCCACGCTGAGCCCACACAGCCACACGTGGCGGCCGCGTCCCCACCGACATTTATAGATTCCAGAGGCCGCACAGACCAACTAAAAGCAGAGGGAAAATCCCTGCAACCTCGGAGTTCTCGAGGAAGGGGTCTGCTTGGGCACCGCCGGTCTCCTCCCCCGCACTTCTACGAACTGTGGAAGCCGCTGGGGCAGGAGGCGAGAGAGGAAATCTCAAGGTCCTCAAGGGGCCTCGGTGGAGCTGAAGCTGAGACCCTGCCCCGCCCCAGGCCCCCAGCCCTATTGGCCTGGACTAAAACAGAACGAACACCTCCTGGGGAGAACAGAAATCTCCCTCTCCATGCTTCCTTTATACCTAAGGTCAGACAGCTAATAACAAATCATAAGACATGTACCCTCAGCAGGGAAATAGGACTGATTACGTTTTTTTAAAAGCTGGTTACCAAGGAATGGTGGCACATGCCTGTAATCCCGGCTACTCAAGTGACCCTCCCACCTCAGCCTCCCAAAGTGCTGAGATTACAGGCATGAGCCAAAGCACCCAGCCCTACAATCTCCTAAATGAAAAATGTATTAAAGGAGATTAAAACTAACTTAGGGCTGGGCACAGTGGCTCATGCCTGTAATCCCAGCACATCGGGAGGCCAAAAACAGGCAGATCCACCTGAGGCCAGGAGTTCGAGACCAGCCTGCATAACACGGTGAAACCCTGTCTATACTAAAAATACAAAATTAGCCAGTCATGGTGGCATGCGCCTGTAATTCCAGCTACTTGGGAGGCTGAGGCAGAGAATCGCTTGAACTTGGGAGGCAGAGCTTGCAGTGAGCGATTGTACCAGTGCACTCCAGCCTGGGCGACCGAGCAAGACCTTCTCAAAAAAAAAAGAAAGAGAAAAGAAGGAAGGAAGGAAGGGAGGAAGGAAGTGAGGGACGGAGGGAGGGAGGGAGGGAGGGAGGGAGGGAGGGAGGAAGGAAGGAAGGAAGGAAGGAAGGGAGGAAAGGGAAGGTGAGAGGCCGAGCTGGGTGGATCACTTGAGGCCAGGAGTTTGAAACCAGCCTGGCCAACATGCTGAAACCCTGACTCTACTAAAAATACAAAAATTAGCCGGGTGTGGTGACGCTCACCTGTAATCCCAGCTACTTGGAAGGCTGAGGCGGGAGAATGGCTTGAACCCGGGAGGCAGAGGCTGCGGTGAGCCAAGATTGCGCCACTGCACTCCAGCCTGGGCAACAGAGCCAGAACCTGTCTCATAAATAAATAAATAATAGAAACAAATCAAACTGAAGTACAGAAAGAAAAAGGCTTACAGAAAGTAAGCAGAGCCTCGGTGAGCTGTGAGAAAATCTAAGCTAAGGAATACACAGGGAGCTGGACAGCAGGAAGAGGAGAAAGGAGAGCACAAAAATATTGGAAGAACTGTCTGAAAATTTTCCAAATTTGATGCAAAGTATAAACCAACAGTTCAAAGATGCTCAACAAGTTCCACACAAAATATACACAAAAAAACACACCAATACACATCATAACCAAACTGTTAAGAGCCAGTGACAATGAGAAATCTTAAAGGCAAAAAAAAAAAAAAAAAAAAGAAACCACCAAAAATAATTATTATCACTAATTTATCATCAGAATCAATGAAAGACAGAAGAAAATGAGAGAACATCTTTAGTGATAAAAGAAAAAAAGGTCAACCTAAAATTCTATATGCAGCGAAATAAAAGCATTTTCAGAGAAACAAAAACTTAGAGAATTCATCACCATCAGCATACATGTACTGTAAAAAATGTTAAAGTTCTTCAGTAGAGGAGAAATGACAAGACAGAAATTTGCATCCACATAAAGAAATATACATAAGCAGAATATGTATGGAAAAAAAATTTTTAAAGAAAGAAAATAAATATTAAGAAATAATAGTTGGGCTAGGTGCGGTGGCTCATACCTGTAATCCCGCCACTCTGGGAGGCTGAGGCAAGAGGGTCACTGGAGGCCAGGAGTTTGAGACGCAGCCTGGCTAACATGGCGAAACCCCATCTCTACTAAAAATACAAAAATTAACCAGGTGTGATGGTGGGTGCCTGTAATCCCAGCTACTCAGGAGGCTGAGGCACGAGAATCACTTGAACCTGGGAGGCAGAGGTTGCAGTGAGCTGAGATCGCACCACTGCACTCCAGCCTGGGCCACAGAGCAAGACTCTGTCTCAAAAAAAAAAAAAAAAAAAAAAAAAATGAAGGTTACCAGAAATGGCAACTATATGGGGTAACTATATATGGGGTGACTTTCGTGGTGAGAACACTTAAACTCTACAATTTTTTTGAGACTATATTGTTACTAACTGTAGTCACCATGTTGTAAAACAGATCTTTTGAACTTATTCCTCCTATCTAAATGAAATTCTGTATCCAACATCTCCTCTGACCACCCCAGTGCCTGACCACCATTCTACTCTCTACTTCTGTGAGTTCAACATCTTTACATTCCACATATGCTTTAAAATGTGTTCAACATAATCAGTGGTTTGCATCTAAGGTAATAATACGTATTGTGAAGCTTAGATCACATGCAGAAGCAAAATGAAGGACAACAGCACAAAGGCAGGAAATGGAAGACTTGTGTGGAGCCTCACATTAAACATCAAATAGTGTAATATCTGAAGTTCACTGTGATAACTTAAGGAAACTGAGTGCACACACTAGAACAATCCTTAAAATACAGGGGCCAGGGGCAGTGGCTCACACCTGTAATCCTAGCACTTTGGGAGGCCGAGGTGGGTGGATCACTTGAGGTCAGGGGTTCGAGATCAGCCTGGCCAAAATGGTGAAAATCTGTCTCTACTAAAAATACAAAAACATTGGCCGGGTGTGGTGGCACACACCTATAATCCCAGCTACTGGGGAGGCTGAGGCGTGAGAATCGCTTGAACCTGGGAAGCAGAGGTTGTAGTGAGCCAAGATCACGCCATTGCAAATTGCACTCCAGCCTGGGCAACAGTGCAAGACTCCGTCTCAAAAAAAAAAAAACAACAAGCATGGCTAATAAGACAAGAGGAGGAAAAAAACAGAATACTAAAAAAATACCTGGTTAGTCCAAAAGAAGACAGGAAAGGAGCAGAAGGAACAAACAGAAAACTAATAGCAAGATGGTGAATCTAAATCCCACCATATCATTAATTATGTTAAATATGAACAGACCAAATATTGCAATGAAGGCTGGGTGCGGTGGCTCATGCCTGTAATCCCAGCACTTTACAGGGAGGGGAGGCCGAGGTGGGCAGATCACTTGAGGTCAGGAGTTCGAGACCAGCCTGCCCAGCATGGTGAAATCCTGTCTCTATTAAAAATACAAAAATTAGCTGGCCTTCAAAGGATTTCAATTATATAATGTTCTTTGACCACAACAGAACTCAACTAAAAATTAAAATTAGAAAAGTATCTGAAAAATCTCAAATTATTTGGAAATTGAGACACATACTTCTACATAAGTTATAAGGCAAAGAAGTAGCATAAAAAAAAAAAATTCTAGGCCAGGTGCAGTGGCTCACGCCTGTAATCCCAGTATGTTGGGAGACCAAGGCAGGCAGATCACTTGATCCATCAGGAGTTCAAGACCAGCCTGGCCAACATGGTGAAACCCTGTCTCTACTAAAAATACAAAAAAAAAATTAGCCAGGCATGGTGATACATGCCTGGAATCCCAGCTACTCAGGAGGCTGAGGCAAGAGAATTGCTTGAACCCGGAGGGCAGAGGTTGCAGTGAGCCAAGATCACACCACTGCACTCAAGCCTGGGCAACAGAGTGAGGCTCCGTCTCACCAAAAAAAAAAAAAAAAAAATTCTATTCCAGCACTTTGGGAGGCCAACGTGGGTGGATCACTTGAGCTCAGGAGTTTAAGACCACCCTGGGCAACATGGCGAAACTCCATCTCTACCAAAAATATAAAAAATTAGCCAGGCATGGTGGCATGCACTTGTGGTCCCAGCTACTTGGGAGGCTGAAGTGGGAGTATCTCTTGAGCCCAGGAGGTGGAGGCTGCAGTGAGCCAAGATCGTGCCACTACACTCCAGCCTGGGTGACAGAGTGAGACCTCATCTCAAAAAACAAGAAAAACATTCTAAAATATTTTAAATAGGTAAACAAAATAAAAATTAAAAACAGTATCAAAATTGTATCAAAATCATAATATATCAAAATTTGTGGAGTGCAACAAAAATAATAATTAGAACAAGGAAGATAAAAAAATCAATTATCCAAGCTACTTCCACCTTAAAAAGCTAGAACAGTATAGACAAAGTAAACCTGAGTAGAAAACAGGAAATAGAGAGTAGAAACAAATGCAATAGCAAACAAAAAAATAGAGAAAACAATAAAAATAATGAAACTAAAAGCTAGTTCTCTAAAAAGATCAAAACGGCCAGACGCAGTTGCTCACGCCTGTAATCTCAACACACTGAGAGGTTGAGGCAGGCGGACTGCTTGAGCCCAGATGTTTGAGACCAGCCTGGGCAACATGATGAAACCTTGTCTCTACAAAACACTAGCCAGGCACAGTGGTGCGTATCTGTGGTCCCAGCTACTCGGGAGGCTGAGGTGGGAGAATCGCTTGAGCCTGGGGACGGGAGGGTGGAGGCTGCAGTGAGCCATGTTATGCCACTGCACTCCAGCCTAGGTGACACAGCTAGACCCTGCCTCAGGAAAAAAAAAAAAAAAAAAAGGATCAAGACAAAATGAGAGCAACATAAATTACTAATATCAAGACTGAAAGAGGGGTCATCATAACAGACACATCAGAACCATAACAATGCGAAATTATTAGCAACCTGATGTCTAAAAAATCTGACAACCTACACAAAACAAATTTCTTGAAAGACACAGATTTTTTCCATAACTGACTGGAGAAGAAATAGAAAGCCTGAATACTTCCATAACTTTAAAGGAACTAAATGCAACATCAAACTGTACACTTAGAATAACATTTTATTGTATGTAAATTATTCCTTAATAAAGTTAATTCAAAAGGTTAGAAAAACAGCAGGACTAAACTATAATGTATAGTGTCTAGGAATGCACTATAAAACTATTAAAGAAACAAGGACATAAATACTATAGAAATCTAGATCATGTTTATTTGGGGGCAGGAGGAGTTTATGATTTTAACAGGGCATATGGAAGGCCTTCCAGCAGCAGTTAATCACTGACTAGGTGCTACTTACAAAGATCTTCACTTTACGGAAATTAATTAAACCATGTTTGTTCTGTGCGGTTTTCTGTATCTGTGCACTAGTTTACAATACAAGAATGTTGGTTGTTTTTTTTTTTTTTTTTTTGAGACGGAGTTTCGCTCTGTCACTCAGACTGGGGTGCAGTGATATGATCTTGACTCACTGCAACCTCCACCTCCTGGGTTCAAGCAATCTCCCTGCGTCAGCCTCCCAAGTAGCTGGGATTACAGGCAGCTGCCACCACACTCAGCTAAGTATTTTGCATTTTTGGTAGAGACGGGGTTTCACCATGTTGGTCAGGCTGGTCTTGAACTCCTGACCTCAGGTGATTAACCTGCCTTGGCCTCCCAAAGTACTGCAATTACAGGCATGAGCCACCGCGCCCGGCCAAAAGGCTAAGCACTAGCTAAAACACTGAAAATTGGGGCTGGGCACGGTGGCTCACGCCTGTAATCCCAGCACTTTGGGAGGCCGAGGCAGGTGGATCACCTGATGTCAGGAGTTCGAGACCAGCCTGGCTAACATGGTGAAATCCCATCTCTACTAAAAATACAAAAACTTAGCCAGGCATGGTGGTGCGCACTTGTAGTTCCAGCTATCCAGGACGGTGAGGCAGGAGAATCGCTTGAACCTCGGAGGCAGAGGTTGCAGTGAGCCGAGATGGCGCCATTGCACTCCAGCTTGGGCAACAAGAGTGAAACCCCATCTCAAAAAAAAAAAAAAAAAATGAAAATTGTCCCTTTTTTGTCAAGAAGAACTCTTTTTTTCCCTTTTTTTTTTTTTTTGAGACAGAGTCTCATGTCGTGGCTCAGGCTGGAATGTAGTGGTGCGATCATGGCTCACGATCCTCCCAGCTCAGCTGCTGGGACTACAGCCCACACCACCACACTCAGCTAATTTTTTCTATTTTTTCTAGAGATGGGGGTCTCACTTTGTCACCCAGACTGGTCTCAGATTCCTGGGCTCAAGTGATCCTCCCGCCTTGGCCTCCCAAAGTGCTGGAATTATAGGCATGAGCCACCATGCCCAAAACTTAAACTCTTTGACCCCTCCCCCTGTGAGATCATCTCCATAGAGGCTTCGTGGCATTTCAGCATTTTCTCTTTAGTCTAAATGTCACTCCTCTGAGGTAATGCCATGATCTCTTTGGAAGGTATACAATACAATACCTTTGGAGGGTGTCAGTGGGAGAATGCTTTAAATAAAGTATCTCAAAAAACTTCAAGTTAAATGACATGTCTATTTAATAAATGTGGCCACATAATTAACAGTGAATATATGCAAACTATATATTGACACATAAAATAACTGACAGATATACAGAAATCTAGCTACTTAAAGAGTGGTTTACATTGGCCTCTGTCAACAACACATCATCCTACTGTAGCTCACCATGCTACTGTCCCTAGCGGGGCAGCACACACTGTGGCTAAGAGGACAGGCACTGCAGTCAGACTCCAGGTGCAGGCCCAGCCGCACCACAGCAGCTCTAAAGCCTGGGCAGGTCCCTGCGACACTGAAAATGCCCCTGACAACGGCACCCCCTCAAAGGCTGCGGTGAGGACGGGCTGACGACAGGCGCACAGCATAAGAACCAGAATACCACCCGGCACACAGTGTGCACGTCACTCAGGGGTCAGCTTCCATCAGTGTTTCTACATCCAGGACACAGGCTATGGGTATTTGTTCTTTTGGAAAAAGAGGGGAAAGCTTCTTACCCTCCTTTATGCTTCTTCTTCTTTGGTGTATCTTCCTCTGACGTCCTCCTGCCTCGGCCCCGGGACCCTCTTTTTTCTTTCTGACCCCGGCCTTCTGAAAAATAATCAAGACGCAAATTATTTTTATAGAATTCTCTAAAGCAAGGCCAGTTTTGTGTTTTGTTTTTAAGGAGTCTCGCTCTGTCTCCCAGGCTGGCTGGAGTGCAACAGAGCAATCATAGCTCACCGCAGCCTTGACCTCCCGGGCTCAAGCAATCCACCCACCTCAGCCTTCCGAGTAGCTGGGACCACAGGTGTGCACCACCACACCCGGCTAATTTTTAAATTTTTTGTTGAGATGAGGTCTCACTATGTTGCCCAGGTTGGTCTCAAACTCCTAGCCTCAAGTGATCCTCCTGCCTCAGCCTCCCAAAGTGCTGGGGTTATAGGCATGAGCCACCATGCCCAGCCTGCAAGACAAGGTTTACCCAAATATGATACTTACCCTAGTGATCGTACTTTAATGATTTACCGTGACAAAACTCTTCAAAACTCCATAGTTAACAGTAATAAAATAAAGAAAAAAATTTAACAGACTTGCTTTTTAACCCTCGCCCTCCGGAGCTTTCAAAATCACTGCCCTCCATCTTGTCCTTCAGATCTGCCTCAAAGCGCGCCAGGTCTGCATCAAGCCTTCGAATGTGTTTATCCACCTACAAAAGGATACCCAAAATCTTAAAGTAAAACCAAAACACCTCAGAAATCACGAACGTACAAAAGTATCCACCAGGAAACACCTTCTTGCTCTTTAATTGAGTCTCCAATGAACAAACCTCTGCTAAAACAAGGCCCACCATTTCAAAGTCCATGCAAGGGTCGTGTGCTTTTTCTGCATATTTTGACATTGCAATGGAATAAATCCCATTTAGGGAAAAGACATGAGTGTGGGCAATAATGAGAAGCAGAGTTGTGAAATGCAGTGAACAAGGCCTGGGATATCTGACGCTCAACCCTACTTTAAAATATGGCTATCTGGAGGCCAGGTGCAGCGGCTCACACCTGTAATCCCAGCACTTTGTGAGGTCGAGGCAGTCTGATCACCTGAGGTCAGGAGTTCAAAACCAGCCTGACCAACATGGTAAAATCCCATCTCTAATAAAAATACAAAAATTAGGGCAGGCGCGGTGGCTCACGCCTGTAGTCCCAGCACTCTGGGAGACTGAGGCGGGTGGATCATTTGAGGTCAGGAATTCAAGACCAGCCTGGCCAACATGGCAAAACCCCATCTCTATTAAAAATACAGGCCAGGCACAGTGGCTCATACCTGTAATCCCAGCACTTTGGGAGGCTGAGGCAGGTGAATCACCTGAGGTTGGGAGTTCGAGGCCAGCCTGACCAACACGGAGCAACCCCATCTCTACCAAAAATACAAAATTAGCTGGGCTTGGAAGCGCATGCGTGTAATCCCAGCCACTCAGGAGGCTGAAGCAGGAGAATTGCTTGAACCCAGGAGGCAGAGGTTGCAGTGAGCCAAGATCACACCACTGCACTCCAGCCTGGGCGATAGAGCAAGACTCTGTCCCAAAAAATAATAATAAATAAAATTAAAAAATAAAATAAAATATGGCCACCTGGAGGTCGGGCACGGTGGCTCATGCCTGTAATCCCAGTATTTTGGGAGGCTGAGGCGGGTGGATCACTTGAAGTCAGGAGTTCGAGACTAGCGTGGCCAACAGGGTGAAATCCCGTCTCTTCTAAAAATATAAAAATTAGCTGGGCGTGGTGCTGCATGCCTGTAATCCCCGCTACTCGGGAGGCTAAGGCACGAGAATCACTTGAGCCTAGGAGGCAGAGGTTGCACTGAGCTGAAATCACACCACTGTACTCCAGCGTGGACGACAAAGTGAGACTGTCTCAAAAAAAACCCAAATGGTTCCTCCGAGCAGATACACAAACAAAAAGGGCCCAGAAAAAAAAAACAAAAAAAAAACCAGGGATGGTCCTACATGAAGTGTATCCCGTCTGCACTTCCTCCAGCAGCGTCAGGCTACCAAAGCCAGCCTTCCACTTGGCTATGCTCATTTCTGGGCGGTTTTTACAGTTTGTTGCATGAGAGGCAGGAGTAGAGGTCAGAGGAAGAGCCATGGCCACTGCCCCGCCCTCGCCATCTCATAGGTCTGTGCGGCTAGCAGCACTCTGTCATCGCCGAGAAAGCCATGGCCCCCGCCTCGCCCTCACCATCTCGTAGGTCTGCATGGCCAGCTGCACTTTGTCGTCACTGTATTCCTTGCACTTGCTGTAGGCATTCTGGATCTTCTGCAGGCGCTCCACGCGCTGGTCTGGAGACAGCGTCTTCACCGTGGAGATGTACTCTGCAGCCAGGATGTCAATCTCTGCTTTCTTATCTGATGGAGAAATGGGGGAAAAGCTAGCCCTGCACAAGACACCATGATGTGCTCACCAGACTGGCAACAACTAAAGTCAGTCAACACCAAGTTGTGGCAAAGATGTAGGCTGACATGAACTCACGCTGTGCTGGTGGGAGCGCAAGTGGGCAGAACTGTTCTGCACAAACAGTCTGGGATCGTGTGGATGTGCAGACTTTACGGCAACGTGCCCAGGACAGTCCCAGTTCTGAATGTTACACAGCAAGTAGTCACAGTGCCCTCTTCGACTCTCAAACATCCTATGTGAATAATTTGTAGTCACCTTTCCTATGACTTGGCATACTACTCTTTTCTCTCTTTTCTTTTTTTCTGGTAGAGCAGTCAAGAAAGAACACACTACTCTTAAATACCCTAAAGAAACCTTATGTAACCTAAAGAAATACACATGGGAAAACATTCATAAGAGCAGAAAACAGAAAACAACCCAAATGTCCAATCCTCAGTAAAATGGAGAACTAAGCTGTGGTCCCTTCAGACAACAGAGTGCTACTCAGCAACAAAAAGAGCAAACTACAGCCACACACAGCAACACGGATGATTCCCACAGAAGGTGACACGGAGCAAAAAGAGTAACAAACAAAAGAAAACATACTGGATGATTCCATTAATACGAAGGGCAGAAACAGACAGAACTCTTAACCCTTCGGTTTAGAGGGTTAAGAAAACTGTTGAAGGCCGTGCACGGCGGCTCATGCCTGTGATCCCAGCACTTTGGGAGGCCAAGGCAGGCGGATCACGAGGTTAAGAGATGGAAACCATCCTGGCCAACGTGGTGAAACCCCATCTCTTCTAAAAATACAAAAATTAGCTGGGCATGGTGTTACGTGCCTATAGTCCCAGCTACTCAGGAGGCTGAGGCAGGAGAATCACTTGAACCTAGGAGGCAGAGGTTGCAGTGAGCTGAGACTGTACCACTGCACTCCAGCCTGATGGCAGAGCAAGACTCCGTCTCAGAAAAAAAAAAGAAAACTACTGTTAAAGGTGGAAGGTGACTGTCACCAAACTCAGGATGGTCACCCCTTGGTTGGGAAGGGGTGTCATGACTAGGAGGGTCACAAAGGCCTTCAGGTGCTAAAGGGCTTGATTTCTCCATCTCGGTAGCAGAAAACAGAGAGGTTCACCTGGTAATATTTGTTAAGCAATCTATAAATGTTGCACATTCATTTCCTGAATATATGTCACATTTCACAATAAAATTACTCTGTATTCCCTAGTCAAGATGCTGTACCTAAGGAAAAAAACACAGCTATCTCAGTCTTGTAAAACATGTGCCCAGGCCGGGCATGGTACTCACGCCTGTAATCCCAGCACTTTGGGAGGCCGAGGCGGGCGGATCACCTGAGGTCAGGAGTTCGAGACCAGCCTGACCAACATGGATAAACCCCGTCTCTACTTAAAATACAAAAAATTAGCAGGGTGTGGTGGCGTATGCCTGTAATCCCAGCTACTCGGGAGGCTGAGGCAGGAGAATTGCTTGAACTTGGGAGGCGCAGGTTGTGGTGAGCTGAGATCGTGCCATCACACTCCAGCCTGGACAACAAGAGCGAAACTCCATCTCAAAAAAAAAAAAAAAAACCTGTGCCCAGCATAATGAATAAAAAATCTCAGGCCAGGCATGGTGGCTCACGCCTATAATACCAGCACTTTGGAAGGCCAAGCGGGCAGATCACCTGAGGCTGACAGTTTGAGATCAACCTGATCAACATGGAGAAACCCCATCTCTATTAAAAATACAAAATTAGCTGGGCATGGTGGCGCATGCCTGTAATCCCAGCTACTCGGGAGGCTGAGGCAGGAGAATCACTTGAACCTGGGAGGCAGACGTTGTGTTGAGCCAAGATTGCGCCATCGCACACCAGCCTGGGCAACAAGAGTGAAACTCCATCTCAAAAAAAAAAAAAAAAAAATTCCCACACCAAAACACATTACCATGAAATTTAAAACTTCAGAGATAAAGGAAACATCTCAAAAGCTTCTGAATAGGAATAACAACAAAAAAATAGATCACACATATAAACGACCAAGAATCCAAACAGCACCAGATTTTCTGCAGCAACGTGGAAGCTAGGAGACAAGGCAGCAATGCTGCCAACATCCTGAGTGAAAACAACTGTCAACCTGGGATTCTATACTCAACCAAACTATCAGCTGAGTATGACGCTAGGAGATAAGGCAGCAATGCCGCCAACATCCTGAGTGAAAACAACTGTCAACCTGGGATTCTATACCCAACCAAACTATCAGTTGAGTATGACACTAGGAGACAAGGCAGCAATGCCGCCAACATCCTGAGTGAAAACAATTGTCAATCTGGGATTCTATACCCAACCAAACTATCAGCTGAGTATTACGCTAGAACAAACACATTTTCAGACATGCAATGTTACAAGAAAATCTACCTTCCTTTTTTTTCTTTTTTTTTTCTGAGATGGAGTTTCGCTCTTGTTGCCCAGGCTGGAGTGCAATGGTGCGATCTCCAGGTGCAACCTCCGCCTCCAGGTTCAAGTGATTCTCCTGCCTCAGCCTCCCAATTAGCTGGGATTACAGGCATGCACCACCACACCCGGCTAATTTTGTATTTTTAGTAGAGATGGGGTTTCTCCACGTTGATCAGGCTGGTCTCGAACTCCTGACCTCAGGTGATCTGCCCGCCCCGGCCTCCCAAAGTGCTGAGATTACAGGCATGAGCCACCGCGCCTGGCCAAGAAAATCTACCTTCCTATGTGCGCCTTTCTTTCAGGAACCTACCAAAGGAAAGGCTCTATCAAAACAGGAGAGCAAGGAAAAAAAGAGGACATTTAGGATTCAGGGAAGAGGGTCCCACACTGAAGAGGGGTGAAAGGAGATCCCAGGAAAACCTCAGGGCAACAAGTGCGCAGTCGGCACGGAAACAATCAGAACTGTGGCCTCCAGGACACAGGGCTCCGCGGAAAGAAAGCACACACAGAACTGTCAGGGTAGATAGCCTGACAGACCACACGGAAAAGCCCAGCCGGGGAGATGAGGGTCGAATGCAGAAAACAAAGCCAACAAACAGGGCCATGAGTAACTCTAAGAAATACACAAAGTTATTCCAAAGGGGTCATATAAGCACAGCAGGTGGCATGGCTCAGTGTTAAAGTACCTATACAGCTGCCCAGTGGAAGTCCCATCACTGGTCTCACCACAAATTCTAACAAACTACAGCCAGGAAATGGGGGAGCCAGGTGCAGGCATGTGAGGGTGTGGGGGCCACTGGAGAAGTACAGCTGCCTGTGCCATATATGCCTGAACAACATCTAAAACTGACAAGAGATAAAATAAGAAACAGCAACAAAAACATGTTGTTTAGAAACAGGGAGTTTAAGGGCTGGGTACGGTGGCTCATGCCTGTAATGCCAGCACTTTGGGAGGCCTAGGCAGGCGGATCATGAGGTCAGGAGATCAAGACCATCCTGGCTAACATGGTGAACATGGTGAAACTCCGTGTCTACTAAAAATACAAAAAATTAGCCAGGTGTGGTGGCATGTGACTGTAGTCCCAGCTACTCGGGAGGCAGAGGCAGGAGAATCACTTGAACCTGGGAGGTGGAGGTTGCAGTGAGCCAAGATCGTGCCACTGCACTCCAGCCTGGGCAACAGAGTGAGACTCTGTCTCAAAAAAAAAAAAAAAAAAAAAAAAAAAAAAAGAAAAGAAAAAAAGAAACAGAGTTAGGGCCGGGCGAGGTGGCTCACACTTATAATCCCAGCACTTTGGGAGGCTGAGGCGGGCAGATCACGAGGTCAGGAGATCAAGACCATCCTGGCTAACACAGTGAAACCCCGTCTCTACTAAAAATACAAAAAAAAATTAGCCGGGTGTGGTGGTGGGCACCTGTAGTCCCAGCTACTCGGGAGGCTGAGGCAGGAGAATGGTGTGAACCCAGGAGGCAGAGCTTGCCGTGAGCCGAGATTGCGCCACTGCACTCCACACTGGGCGACAAAGTGAGACTCCGTCTCAAAAAAAAAGAAACGGGGTTAAATACCAAAAGGCCAAAAAGTACTACCAAACTTTTAAAACAATGCACACACTACACACTTTGAAAATTGAAAATATTCAAAAGAAAAAAATGGCAATAAATATTTTGATTGGAAAGGGTGATGGTTATAAAAACGTGATATAAAGATGTGTAAGAACCCAAGAAACTAAATGTGGCTTCGAAAGTATCAACACTTACTGCAAGACACTGAGTGATACCCACAGCCCAGGGCTAGGCCAATGCCCCACTACCCTGGGTCCCCTCAAAACCCTCTGCCACCAGCCTTCAGGAGCTGCTGGCTCCCAGCTGTCAGAACCCAGTTCTGGTTGTATGGAGAGGCCTGAACCCACCTTCTGTCCTTTGGTCCAGCTCTCGCATCAGCTGGAAGTTCCTCTGAAGTTCGCAGGGAAGGTTCTCGATACCTGAAACACAAAAACACGGAAGCCATGTACCTCTCAGCAGCAGGACAAAAATTCACCTCCAAAGGTTTTTTGTCTTTTTTTTTTGAGACGGAGTTTCTCTTGTTGCCCAGGCTGGAGTGCAGTGGTGCGATCTTGGCTCACTGCAACCTACACCTCCCAGGTTCAAGTGATTCTCACACCTCAGCCTCCTGAGTAGCTGGGATTACAGGCATGTGCCACCATGCCCGGCTAGTTTTTGTATTTTTAGTAGAGATGGGGTTTCACCAGGTTGGCCAGGCTTGTCTCAAACTCCTGACCTCAGGTGATCCGCCCACCTCGGCCTCTCAAAGTGCTGGGATTACAGGCGTGAGCCACCAGGACTGGCCAAAAGTTTTATACTTCAAGGCTACAAGCCCACTCTGTACTCTGTCTCTGTTAGGGTTTGGGGAGCAGAAGGATTGTGATCTCATTTTTAGACTCAGGTACCCAACAGTGCTGACAAGAGGCTCTGTGCACACTTCAGAAGCTGTCAGAAGTCAAAGAAGGGAGAGGGAAACTTGGAAACCAACAGCACAGGCAGGGGAGGCCAACTGGCCCCACCCTCTAGGCTACCCCACCTCAGTGAGCGGCATCCTCCAAGGCTCAAGCCAAAATCCCCTGGGTCCTCCTTGGTCTTCCCCCACTTTACCCAGAAATCCAGTGCATCGAGCAGTGTAGCCACGCTGCCCACGCAACTTTATGCAAGGATAGAAATGTTTTCTCCCTTGGCCGGGCGTGGTGGCTCATGCCTGTAATCCCAGCACTTTGGGAGATCAAGACAGGCAAATCAGTTGAGGTCAGGAGTTCAAGACCAGCCTGGCCAACATGGTGAAACCCCGTCTCTACTAAAAATACAAAAATTATCCAGGCGTGGTGGTGCACACCTACAGTCCCAGCTACTCGGGAGGCTAGGGCATGAGAATTGGTTGAACCTGTGAGGCGGAGGTTGCAGTGTGCTGAGATCATACCCTCCAACTTGGGCAACAGGGTGAGACTCCATTTCAAAAAAACAAAAAAAAGAAAAAGAAAAGAAATGTTTTCTCTCTGAGCTGCTCAAGACAGTGGTGGCCATAGGGAGCTACTGAGCACTGGAAATGGGACTAACGCCATTCAGTTTTAATTTTACTTAAATAGTCCCTGTGGCTAGCGCAACCAATCTCCACAGTCTGCCAGGAGGACCCCCGTGCTGCTTTACCGTCTGCTTTGTTACTCCCTAGACCAGGCCAACCTCCGCCACCTGCACAGCTGACACAGGCTCCTAAGGGGGGCTGCCTCCTCCAGTCTTGGTCACCCTCCCATGTGCTGTTCACAGTTACCAGGCAATCATTTTAAACCTAACTCTATCTTATGCATCTGATGCTTCCAGCCCCAGTGTTTTCCCAGCTCCCCTAGAGGACAGAGGCACAGCCTCCCGGCTGACACAGCCTCCCAGACACACACACACAGTCAACCCTCCTTGGGAGGCCAGCTCACTGGCTGGGTGCCAGGATAGAGAAGGCCTCCCCTCCAGCGTGCTCCCCAGCTTGACTCTTCTACCCGGGGAACCCCCCACTACTCAGACCCCCAAGAGACAGCGGAGCACATGGGCAGAACCGGGCGTCCCTCTAGGGCAGGGGTCTCCAGCTCCAGGCCACGGCTCACTCGCCACTCTCTCAGCCCCTGGGCGGGTGCCAGGCCGAAGACCATGAGGATCCCCAGTGCAGTGCCCCCACGAGGGCCCTCTAGAGCCACCCGGCACAACCCCAAACACCGCGACCCCAAAGCTGTGCCCATCCCGGGCCGACGTCAGGGGTCCCGCGTGGAGTCTGCCCCTCTAAGAGCGGGAGACCCTGAGCAGGCTGCTCGGCAGCGCTGGGCCTTCCCTGGTGTGTAAAGTGAGGGAAAGCACAATCCGCTCAGCCGCTGGGGGCGCCGACCTGCTGCCACCTGGAAACAGCACAGCCCGCCCACCAGGGCCGACTCGGCACCGCCCTCCCCGCCTCCGCGCCGCAGTCCCCAGTGCCGGGGAGAGACGCCCCGCGGCCCGCACGCCCTCCCCAGCCGCGGTCACACAAGAGGCCGGCGCACACGGGCGCACAGCCAGGCGGAGGCCCAGACCCCGGAGCCCCCAAGGCCCGGAGCCCCGCAGCGGGCGCCAGCTCCATCCGCAGACCGGACAGGGACGGGCGGGACCTGGCGGAGCCGAGGCCGGAGCTGGGGGCGGAGATGAGGCGGGGCCTGTGTAGGGGCGGGACCAAAGCTGTGGGCGGGGTCGAGGCCGCAAGCCCCGCCCCTCCCCGCCCCGCCGTGACGCACCTGGAATTGGCGCGACCCAGCCGGCGGGACCCCCCGCGCCCGCCCCCCGCGCCCTCCCCTCCCTTGCGGCCCTGCCCCGCCCCGTCCGCGCGCCCCCCCGTCGCGCCCGGCCGCGCCCGCCGCCATCCCGAGCCCACGGGGTCTGCATGCGGTGCCCGGCGCGCGGGGGGCTGCGGCACGGAGGACTCCGCGTGGGCGGCGGGCGCGGGGCCCGCGGGGTGCGCTTACTGTCCAGATAGTGCTCCAAGTACATGGCGGTCGCCATCTTCGTCCGCGGCCGCGCTCGGGGTCTGCGCGGGCGGGCGGTGCCGCGGGAGGCGGGGGCGGGGCGGTGCCCGCGCGCTCACTATTCATGAGTCGCGCGCGCTGATTGGTCGCTCCCGGGGGCGGGGTCGGACACGCCTTTCAGCTTCCGGCGGGCGGCGGGCTGCGGGGCCCGGGCTGAGGTTGTGGCGGCGGCGTCGGGCAGCGAGCAGGACCCAGGGCCGCAGCGGATCGGAGGCCGAGGAGGAGCAGGGGTTCCCGGCCCCACCGCCCGCCGTGCGGCCCAGGGCACCCAGGTGGGCGTCTCCCCTCCGCACCTGCCAGCGACCCCTGAGCCGCCAGACGCCAACACGTGGTCCCGGGGGCCTCACGCCCGTCCTGACGGCGCTGCCGCGGCGCCCACGCGACCCTTGCTCCCGGCCGGATCCCGAACAGGCCGCCACGAGGCCCTCCCTTCCCGAAGGCTCCTTGAGACCTGTCTGGCTCAGCGCCTTCCCTTCGGACCCCGAGCCCCCGGGGCCTCAGCCCGGCCTGAGCCGAGGGCCGACACCGCGTGGCCTGGGCGAGCTGCCCCCTCCCTCAGGGCCTGGGCCCTGGCGCCCTTCCCCCGCCAACGCCGCCCCTTCCCTCAGAGGAAAGCGGCCGCCCCGCCCAGCACCAGTGAGGGCACTGGCTCCTTTGCTGCCTCCTCTCGAGGCAGGCAGGACCCGCACCATCTGGATGCCTTGGCCGAAAAGGCACGTGCAGCAGTATGATATAGTTAATAAGATGGCGTGCAAAGGTGTGCAGTAAGATGCATGCAAAAATACTGGAGAAGGCCGGCGCGCTGGCGCACGCCTGTAATCCCATGACTTTGGGAGGCCGAGGCCGGCGGATCACTTGAGGCCAGGAGTTAGAGACCAGCCTGGCCAACGTGGCGAAACGCCGACTCTACTAAAAATACAAAAAAAAAAATTAGCCAAGCGTGGTGGCGCACGCCTGTAGTCCCAGCTACTCCAGAGGCTGAGCCCGGGAGGCGGAGGTTGTAGTGAGCTGAGATCGCGTCTGCACTCCAGCCTGGGCGACAGAGCAAGACTCTGCCTCCAAAAAAAAAAGAAAATTTTAAGAAAAAAAGATATACTGGAGAAACATAATTAAAATATGTTTCGGACTCGGCGCAGTGGCTCACGCCTGTAATCCCAACACTTTGGGAGGCCGAGGCGGGCGGATCGCTTGAGGGCAGGAATTTGAGACTAGCCTGGCCAACGTGGCGAAATCATGTCTCTACTGAAAATACAAAAATTACCCGGGTGTGGTGGCGGGCGCCTGTACTCCCAGCTACTGGGAGACTGAGGCAGGAAAATTACTTGAACTTGGGAGGGGGAGGTTGCAGTGAGAAGAGATCACGTAACTGCACTGCAGCTTGGGTGACAAGAGCAAGACTCCGTCTCTAAATAATAATAATAATAATAATAATAATAATAATAATACAAAAACTAGCCGGGCATGGTGGCAGGTGCCTGTAATCCCAGCTACTCGGGAGGCTGAAGCAGGAGAATCGCTTGAGCCTGGGAAGCGGAGGTTGCAGTGAGCCGAGATTGCACCACTGCACTCCAGCCTGCGCGGCAGAGCAAGATTCCATCTCAAAAATAAAATAAAATTGGGCAGGCGCGGTGGCTCACTCCTGTAATCCCAGCACTTTGGGAGGCCAAGGCGGGAGGATCATGAGGTCAGGAGATTGAGACCATCCTGCCTAACACGGTGAAACCCCGTCTCTACTAAAACTACAAAAAAATTAGCTGGGCATGGTGGCGGGCACCTGTAATCCCAGCTACTCGGGAGGCCGAGGCAGGAGAATGGCGTGAACCCAGGAGGCCGAGCTTGTGGTGAGCCGAGATTGCGCCACTGCACTCCAGCCTGGGCGACAGAGCAAGACTCCGTCCCCTAAAAAAAAAAAAAAAAAAAAAAAAAAGTACAAAACTTAGCCGGGCATAATGGCTGGTGCCTGTAATCCCAGCTACCCAGGAGGCTGAGGAAGGAGAATCACTTGAACCTGGTACGTGGAGGTTGCAGTGAGCCGAGATCGTGCCACTGCACTCCAGCCTGGGTGACAGAGCGAGACTCCATCTTAAAATATAAAATAAAATAATTAAAAATGTTTAAATATTAGTCTTCGGAGTGATTCTTCTCTGCCTCCAAACTTTGTGTAGCATCATCATGTAGTGCTCACCAATACCCATGTTACTCCTCTTCCCACTTCACCGCTGGACGCCCCCAAGCTGGGGCTCCGACTCATCTCTGGCAGGTCTTTCATGGGTGAAGTGTGTGTCACTTCCCAGTCCTGTCTCCACTCCCTGTGATCTCAAGAGGACGTCCCAAAGGCTCCCCGAGCCCCAAGAAATGATGACCACTAGATGTAAAGTGTAGGCCCCAGAACCCCCCGCCCCACCCCCAGCCACATCGTTGACTTCCGAGATGCAACGTTGCTGGTCACACAAATTAGCATAACTTGATCAAAGGAGCAGTACTTTCATTATTTAAAATGCATTTTTTAAGATATTAAGCCAGGTGCTGTGACTCAAATCTGTAAGATCACCATGAGAGGCCGAGGCGGGAGGATGGCTTGAGCCCAGGAGGTCCAGGCTGCAGTGAGCCATGATCAAACCACTGTACTCTTGCCTGGGTGATGGAGACCCCCATCTAAAAAAACAAGCTATGTCCCCCTTGGTGAATTCTTCCCTAAACCCCAGTCAAATATTGAAAACCAGAAACAATGTTGTTGCCACTATTATGTTCATTATAAAAATTCAGGCCAGGCATGGTGGCTCACGCCTGTAATCCCAGCACTTTGGGAGGACGAGGTGGGTGGATCACCTGAGGTCGGGAGTTTGAGACCAGCCTCACCAACAGGGAGAAACCCAGTCTCTACTAAAAATACAAAATTAGCCAGGCGTGGTGGGCACGGGCCTGCAATCTCAGCTGCTCGGGAGCCTGAGGCAGGAGAATCATTTGAACCTAGGAGGCGGAGGATGCAGTGAGCTGAGGTCATGCCATTGCACTCCAGCCTGGGCTACAAGAGCAAACCCCCCCCCCAAAAAAAGTCGGCCGGGGTGGTGGCTCACACCTGTAATCCCAGCACTTTGGGAGGCCAAGGTGGGTGGATCACCTGAGGTCGGGAGTTCGAGACCAGCCTGACCAATATGGAGAAACCCCATCTCTACTAAAAATACAAAATTAGCTGGTTGTGGTGGTGGCTGCCTGTAATCCCAGCTACTTTGAAGGTGAGGCAGGAGAATCGCTTGAACCCAGGAGGGAGAGGTTGCGGTGAGCCGAAATCATGCCATTGCATTCCAGCCTGGGCAACAAGAGCAAGACTCTGTCTCAAAAACAAAAAAATTAAACAATACAGGAACTTGTAGCTTCCCAACTCACACACACACACACACACACACATACAGATTCCTCTATTATAAACATTTTGCATTAATGTGATACATTTGTTACAATTGATGAAACAATATTGATACTTTTATTTTTTTGAGATGGAGTCTCACTCTGTTGCCCAGGCTAGAGTGCAGTGGCACGATCCATCTCGGCTCACTGCAAGCTCCACCTCCCGGGTCCACGCCATTCTCCTGCCTCAGCCTCCTGAGTAGCTGGGACTACAGGTGCCCACCACCACGCCCGGCTAATTTTTTGTATTTTTAGTAGAGACAGGGTTTCACCGTGTTAGCCAGGATGGTCTCGATCTCCTGACCTCATGATCCTCCCGCCTCGGCCTCCCAAAGTGCTGGGATTACAGGCGTGAGCCACCGTGCCGCCTGGCCCCTGATACATTATTATTAACCAAAGTCCATCATTATTTCCATAAGGGTTCATTCTGCCTTGTGCTTTTTTTTTTTTTTTTTTTTGAGATGGAGCCTGGCTTCTTCGCCCAGGATGGAGTGCAATCTTGGCTTACTACAACCTCCGCCTTCTGAGTTCCAGCGATTATCCTGCCTCAGCCTCCCAAGTAGCTGGGATTACAGGCAGGCACCACCACGCCTGGCTAAATGTTGTATTTTAAGCAAAGATGGGATTTCACCCTGTTGGCCAGGCTGGTTTCAAACTCCTAAACTTAGGTGATCCACTGGCATCAGCCTTCCAAAGTGCTGGGATTACAGGCGTGAGCCACCGCGCCCAGTGCATTCTTATAGGTTTTGACAAATGTATAATGTCAGCTACCCCCATTACATGTCATACAGCATAGTCTTGTGGCCCTAAAAATCCCCTGCGCTCCCCTATTCATCCCTCTCCCCCTGCCCTGAAACCCGTGGCAGCCACTGATCATTTTACTGTTTCCAGAATGTCATGTAATTGGAATCATGCAGTATGAGCCCTTTCAGAATGGCTTCTTTCACTCAGCAATATGCATTTAAGGTCCCAGCGTGGCTTAATAGCTAGTTCATGTTTAATTTGAAAAATATTTCAACGTCCAGATGTTCCACAGTTTACCCATGTACTTTTTTTTTTTTTTTGAGACAGAGTCTCACTCTGTCACCCAGGCTGGAGTGCAGTGGCCCGATCTCAGCTCACTGCAACCTCCGCCTCCCGGGTTCACGCCATTCTCCTGCCTCAGCCTCCCCAGTAGCTGGGACTACAGGCTCCTGCCACCATGCCTAGCTAATTCTTTGTATTTTTAGTACAGATGGGGTTTCACCGTGTTAGCCAGGATGGTCTCGATCTCCTGGCCTTGTGATCCGCCTGCCCCGGCCTCCCAAAGTGCTAGGATTACAGGCATGAGCCACAGCCCCCGGCCACCCATGTACTTATCGAAGAGCATCTTGGTTGCTTCCAATTTTTGGTTATTATTATTTTATTATTATTATTATTTTGAAACGGAGTCTCTCTCTCTCTGTCGCCCAAGCTGGAATGTCGTGGCGTGATCTCGGCTCACTGCAACCTCCGCCTCCCAGGTTAAAGCGATTCTCCTGCCTCTCCCTCCCAAGCAGCTGGGATTACAGGTGCCTGCCACCATGCCCAGCTAATTTTTGTATTTTTAGTAGGGACAGGGTTTCGCCACGTTGGCCAGGATGGTCTCTATCTCTTGACCTTGTGATCTGCCCGCCTTGGCCTCCCAAAGTGCTGGGATGACAGGTGTGAGCCACTGCGCCCGTCCTGAGCCACCACGCCCAGCCTTGGTTATTATTATTTTTAGAGTCAGCTTCTCACTCTGTCACCCAGGCTGAAGTGCAGTGGCACAATCATGGCTCATGCAGCCTCGACCTCCTGGGTTCAAAGGACCTGTTGCCTCAGCCCTGAATATCTGGGACTACAAGCACACACCATGACACCTGGCTAATTTTTAATTTTTTTCTGTAGAGTTGGGGTATCTATGTTGCCCAGGCTGGTCTCCAACTCCTGGGTTCAAGCACTCCTCCAGCCTCAGCCTCCCCAAGTGCTGGGATTACAGACATGAGCCACCATGCCCAGCACTTTTGCCCATTTTTTCATGGGGTTGTTCTTTTATTGACTCACCATTTTTCTACTACTTTTCATTTTGTTTTGTTTTTTGTTTTGGGGGTTTTTTGTTTGTTTTTGTTTTTGTTTTTGAGATGGAGTCTTGCACTGTCACCCCGGCTGGAGTGCAGTGGCGAGATCCCGGCTTGCTGCAACCTCCACCTCCCAGGTTCAAGCGATTCTCCAGCCTTGGCCTCCCGAGTAGCTAGGATTACAGGCACCCACCACCACACCCGGCTAATCTTTTGTATTTTTAGTAGACACGGGGTTTCACTATGTTGGCCAGGCTGGTCTCGAACTCCTGACCTCGTGATCTGCCTGCCTCGGCCTTCCAAAGTGGTGGGATTACAGGCATGAGCCACCGAGCCCAGCCTGTTTTGTTTTTTGAGACAGGATCTCACATTGTCGCCCAGGCTGGAGGGCAGTGGTGTGATCACAGTTCACTGCAGCTTGACCTCCTGGGCTCAAGCAATCCTCTTGCCTTGGCCTCCGCAAATGCTAGGACTATAGGTATAAGCTGCCGCACCCGGCCTGACTTACATTTTTAGCTGAATACTCCTTGTGAGCATCTGGCCCTGCTTTAGTCACCCTGCTTTGTCCCACTGACTAGATTTATTTCATTGTAGTGGTGTATTAGACTTTAACAAACTCTTTACAGATGTTCCCAATATTTCAGTATCATAAATCATGCTCTAATGAACATGGCTACACATATAACTGCAAGTATCTGTTCCCATTATGTATCACCGCCTTACAGACCCCTGAAAACTTAGTGGTTTAAAAGAACCATTTTTTTTTAGACGGAATCTTGCTCTGTCACCCAGGTTGGAGTGCGGTGGCGCGATCTCAGCTCACTACAACCTCCACCTCCTGGGTTCAAGCAATTCTGCTGCCTCAGCCTCCTGAGTAGGTGGGACTACAGGCGCGTGCCACCATGCCTAGCTAATTTTTGTATTTTTAGTAGAGATGGGCTTTCACCAAATTGGCCAGGCTGGTCTTGAACTCCTGACCTTGTGATCCACCCACCTTGGCCTCCCAAAGGGCTGGGATTACAGGTGTGAGCCACTGCACCCCGCCAAGAACCATTTTGTTATATGTGAGTGTGCCAGGAATTTCAGCAACTCCACTGGGTGACCATCCTGTCCCGTGTGACCGAACAGAGATCACTGGGGGGCCTAGAGGACTGATGTCAGCTGGCACCGTGGGCCAGAACACCCACATGTGGCCTCTCCAGCACAGCAGTCTCAGTAGCAGCGGTCTCACAGAGTCCCAGGAGGCTGGGGTGGAAGCCACCGGCTCTTGTGACCTCACTTTGGTAGCCCTAAGACATCACCTCACTACATTCTATTGGTCAAGCAAGTCACTGGGGCCGACCCAGATTGAATGGGAGAAACATTATACCCACAACTAACAATGGGATGAGGAGCAAGAATTCCGCATTGTCTTACCAGTCCTTTTTTTTGAGATGGAGCCTTGCTCTATCGCCAGGCTGGAGTGCGGTGGCACAATCTCAGCTCACTGCAACCTCCGCCTCCTGGGTTCAAGCGATTCTGCCTCAGCCTCCTGAGTAGCTGGGATTATATAGGCGCCCGCCACCACACCCAGCTAATTTGTGTATGTTTAGTAGAGACGGAGTTTCACCACGTTGGCCAGGCTGGTCTCGAGCTCCTGATCTCGTGATCTGCCCACCTCAGCCTCCCAAAGTGCTGGGATTACAGGCATGAGCCAATGCGCCTGGCCAAGGAGCTAATTAAGGTTAAATGAAGTCCTAATGTGATAGGACCAACAGTTTTCGTGTGGCTGCTGCACAGTTAACAGAGCCATGATGCTGAGACAGCAGGGTTTGCAGCAGAGAAAGAGTTCAACAAGCAGAGAAAGAGTTTAACAAGGCCCAGGTGAGGAGGTGAAAGGAGACCGCTCCTCAAATACATCTCCCTGAGGAGTTCTGAACTAAGGTTTTTAAGGGGATTATGGAAGGTGAGGGGCTGGAAAATGGGGGTCGCTGACTGGCCAGGGTAAGGAGGATGATTCATTAGAATGTGGAAACTGCATTCCTTGCTGAGTCAGCTCCTGTGGGGTCCTTCAGAGCAGCTGGCATCAGTACTTTCACTGGTATGCAGGGCCTGAAAGAATCTCAGGCTTGGCGTGGTGGCTCATGCCTGCAATCCCAGCGTTTCAGGAGGCCGAGGCAGGATGACCGCTTGGGCCCAGCAGTTCAAGACCAGCCTGGGCAACAGGGCAAGACCCCGTCACTATAAAAAAAAAAAAAAAAAAAAAAAAAAGCTGGATGTGTGTGCCTGTAGTTCCAGATACTTCAGATGCTGAGGCAGGAGGATCACTTGAGACCAGAACCTCAAGGCTGCAGTGAGCTATGATTGTGCCACTGCACTTCAGCCTGAACAAGAGTGAGACCCTGTCTCTAAAAAGAAAAAAAAATTAAAATAAAAAAAAATCTCAAAGGGAAAAGTTAAGGTTTCATAATGTTCAAGTTGTTATCTCTGGAGCAGTTAAGGGTAACTGTAATCTTATAACAGAGTCTACCTGATTCTGAGGCACGAGGCGCCAGCTCAGAGGGGCTCACCGCATGACTGGTGCTGCGTGTGCTGCAAGCTTGGTTATTCCATTTCCCCCTCCCCTCTTCCTTGATTAATTTTGTGTTTTTAGTGATGGTTTTTTAATATTTTTTAAAAAATTGAGACAAGGTCTCACTCTGTCACCTGGGCTAGAGTGCAGTGGTGCAACCATGGCTCACTGCAGCCTCAACCTCCTAGGCTCAAGTGATCCTCCCACCTCAGCTTCCCAAGTAGCTGGGACTATAGGCACGCCCACCTATTTATTTTGTAGAGATAAATAAATCTACAAATAATAAGTCTATGTTGCCCAGGCTGGTCTCAAACTCCTGAGCTCAAGCAATCTACCTGCCTCCCAAAGTGCTGGGATTGTAGGTGTGAGCCACCATGCCTGGCCAGGGATGGTTTCAATAAGAGTGCGACCCTAATCCGATAGGGCTGGTACCCTCATGAGAAAAGGAAGAGGTACCAGAGCATTCTCTTTGCTATGTGCAACTCTAAAAGACAGCCCTTACCAGGCAGCAATCTGTCGGGCACCTTAATCTTGGACTTCCAGCCAATAAATGCCTATTGCTTCAGTTCCCCAGTCTAAGGTAGTTTGTCATGACAGCCCGAGCCCACTGACAGTGAGGAAGACTTTATTCCCTGTGTGGTGAAAGTTGCAGCACACTAAGAAACAGGGACTAGCAAAAGAGCTTTCCTGCTCCTTCAGTTTTTTTGTTTTTGAGACAGTGTCTCACTCTGTCACCCAGGCTGGAGTGCAGTGGCATGATCTCAGCTCACTGCAACCTCCACCTCCCAGGTTCAAGTGATTCTCCTGTCTCAGCCTCCCAAGTAGCTGGGATTACACGCACTCGCCACCACACCCAGCTAGTTTTTGTGTTTTTAGTAGAGACGGGGTTTCACCATGTTGTCTGGGCTGGTCTTGAACTCCTGACCTCAAGTGATTCACCCACCTCGGCCTCCCAAAGTGCTAGGATTACAGGTGTCAGCCACTACACCCAGGTCCTTTTTTTTTAATGGAAAATCTCAAACACAAGAAAGCAGAGAACCTGGCTGGGCGCGCTGGCTCACACCTGTAATCCCAGCGCTTTGGGAGGCCGAGGCGGGTGGACTCACCTGAGGTCAGGAATTCAAGACCAGCCTGGCCAACGTGGTGAAATCCTGTCTCTACTAAAAATACAAAAAATTAGCTGGGTGTTGTGGCGGGCGCCTGTAAATCCCAGCTACTTGGGAGGCTGAGGCAGGAGAATCGTTTGAACCTAGGAGGTGGATGTTGCAGTGAGCTGAGATCACACCACTGGACTCCAGCCTGGGTAACAGACCGAGGCTGTCTGGGGAAAAAAAAAAAAAAGCAAGCAGAGAACGTAATGAACCCATGAACCCATGTGTTCACCTGCATCTTTCTGCAATTATCAGCCTGCGGCCAACTCCATTTCACCTGTATCTCTGACCACACAAACCCAGCATCACACCATTTCCCCTATAAAGTGGATGTACTCGCCTATCAGGCCTCCAGGGTCTTGTGGAGTGACTCTTGCTCCCATTGCTCCAGGACAGACAGTGCTGGAAATCAGGCCTGAGGCTGTCAGTGTGGCAGTACGAAGGACACTGGATGCACAGCCACACAGACCCTCCCATGCCCACGCCAGGGCTGAGGTCAGCAGGCTGGGGTATGGCAGTCATCCTTTGATCACGCAGGAACACCAAGAGAACTGCTAGGATGTGGACCAACCTGATGTCACTGAGTCACGGGAGCAGCTCCTGCCTGCCTAACACTGGACTTCATGTAATGTCAGATGATTAAATATCTTAATGCTGTGAGCCACAGTAGGCTGGCTGGTATTCTGCTACCTGTGCTAAAAGGCATCCTAAGAGAGGTACACCATGCTGGAATAGGCAAAAGCAAAAGTGTTTCTTGTATCTTAGTAACACACTTCAAGGTGCTTATGTGCTTGAGCAATTCCTGCAGTCAAAGGGGCCCTCCACCCCACAGTACACAAGGCCCAGCCAGCTAGATTCCCTCCATCTTCACCCTCCTCCCCTGTCCCAGGGGAGCCAGGAGAGCCATGCATCCACCAAGGCGGATGCCTGTGTTCCCCCTCATCAGCCTTCTGTGCATCCACCAAGGTGGATGCCTGTGTTCCTCCTCATCAGCCTTCTGTGCATCCACCAAGGCGGATGCCTGTGTTCCTCCTCATCAGCCTTCTGTGCATCCACCAAGGCGGATGCCTGTGTTGCTCCTCATCAGCCTTCTGTGCATCCACCAAGGCGGATGCCTGTGTTCCTCCTCATCAGCCTTCTGTGCATCCACCAAGACGGATGCCTGTGTTCCTCCTCATCAGCCTGCTGCGTCCACCAAGGCGGATGTGCTGTGTTCCTCCTCATCAGCCTTCTGTGCATCCACCAAGGCGGATGCCTGTGTTCCCCCTCATCAGCCTTCTGCGTCCACCAAGGCGGATGCCTGTGTTCCTCCTCATCAGCCTTCTGTGCATCCACCAAGGCGGATGCCTGTGTTCCTCCTCATCAGCCTTCTGTGCATCCACCAAGGCGGATGCCTGTGTTCCTCCTCATCAGCCTTCTGTGCATCCACCAAGGCGGATGCGCTGTGTTCCTCCTCATCAGCCTGCTGCGTCCACCAAGGCGGATGCCTGTGTTCCTCCTCATCAGCCTGCTGTGGATCCACCAAGGCGGATGCGCTGTGTTCCTCCTCATCAGCCTGCTGCGTCCACCAAGGCGGATGCCTGTGTTCCCCCTCATCAGCCTGCTGTGGATCCACCAAGGCGGATGCCTGTGTTCCTCCTCATCAGCCTTCTGTGCATCCACCAAGGCGGATGCGCTGTGTTCCTCCTCATCAGCCTTCTGTGCATCCACCAAGGCGGATGCGCTGTGTTCCTCCTCATCAGCCTGCTGCGTCCACCAAGGCGGATGCCTGTGTTCCTCCTCATCAGCCTTCTGTGCATCCACCAAGGCGGATGCGCTGTGTTCCTCCTCATCAGCCTGCTGCATCCACCAAGACGGATGCCTGTGTTCCTCCTCATCAGCCTTCTGTGCATCCACCAAGGCGGATGCGCTGTGTTCCTCCTCATCAGCCTGCTGCGTCCACCAAGGCGGATGCCTGTGTTCCTCCTCATCAGCCTTCTGTGCATCCACCAAGGCGGATGCGCTGTGTTCCTCCTCATCAGCCTGCTGCATCCACCAAGGCGGACGCCTGTGTTCCTCCTCATCAGCCTGCTGCGTCCACCAAGGCGGATGCCTGTGTTCCCCCTCATCAGCCTTCTGTGCATCCACCAAGGCGGATGCGCTGTGTTCCTCCTCATCAGCCTTCTGTGCATCCACCAAGGCGGATGCCTGTGTTCCTCCTCATCAGCCTTCTGTGCATCCACCAAGGCGGATGCCTGTGTTCCCCCTCATCAGCCTTCTGTGCATCCACCAAGGCGGATGCGCTGTGTTCCCCCTCATCAGCCTGCTGTGGATCCACCAAGGCGGATGCCTGTGTTCCTCCTCATCAGCCTTCTGTGCATCCACCAAGGCGGATGCCTGTGTTCCTCCTCATCAGCCTTCTGTGCATCCACCAAGGCGGATGCCTGTGTTCCTCCTCATCAGCCTTCTGTGCATCCACCAAGGCGGATGCGCTGTGTTCCTCCTCATCAGCCTTCTGTGCATCCACCAAGGCGGATGCCTGTGTTCCTCCTCATCAGCCTTCTGTGCATCCACCAAGGCGGATGCCTGTGTTGCTCCTCATCAGCCTTCTGTGCATCCACCAAGGCGGATGCCTGTGTTCCTCCTCATCAGCCTTCTGTGCATCCACCAAGACGGATGCCTGTGTTCCTCCTCATCAGCCTGCTGCGTCCACCAAGGCGGATGTGCTGTGTTCCTCCTCATCAGCCTTCTGTGCATCCACCAAGGCGGATGCCTGTGTTCCCCCTCATCAGCCTTCTGCGTCCACCAAGGCGGATGCCTGTGTTCCTCCTCATCAGCCTTCTGTGCATCCACCAAGGCGGATGCCTGTGTTCCTCCTCATCAGCCTTCTGTGCATCCACCAAGGCGGATGCCTGTGTTCCTCCTCATCAGCCTTCTGTGCATCCACCAAGGCGGATGCCTGTGTTCCTCCTCATCAGCCTTCTGTGCATCCACCAAGGCGGATGCGCTGTGTTCCTCCTCATCAGCCTGCTGCGTCCACCAAGGCGGATGCCTGTGTTCCTCCTCATCAGCCTTCTGTGCATCCACCAAGGCGGATGCGCTGTGTTCCTCCTCATCAGCCTGCTGCGTCCACCAAGGCGGATGCCTGTGTTCCCCCTCATCAGCCTGCTGTGCATCCACCAAGGCGGATGCCTGTGTTCCTCCTCATCAGCCTTCTGTGCATCCACCAAGGCGGATGCGCTGTGTTCCTCCTCATCAGCCTTCTGTGCATCCACCAAGGCGGATGCGCTGTGTTCCTCCTCATCAGCCTGCTGCGTCCACCAAGGCGGATGCCTGTGTTCCCCCTCATCAGCCTGCTGTGCATCCACCAAGGCGGATGCCTGTGTTCCTCCTCATCAGCCTTCTGTGCATCCACCAAGGCGGATGCCTGTGTTGCTCCTCATCAGCCTTCTGTGCATCCACCAAGGCGGATGCCTGTGTTCCTCCTCATCAGCCTTCTGTGCATCCACCAAGGCGGATGCGCTGTGTTCCTCCTCATCAGCCTTCTGTGCATCCACCAAGGCGGATGCCTGTGTTCCTCCTCATCAGCCTTCTGTGCATCCACCAAGGCGGATGCCTGTGTTGCTCCTCATCAGCCTTCTGTGCATCCACCAAGGCGGATGCGCTGTGTTCCTCCTCATCAGCCTTCTGTGCATCCACCAAGGCGGATGCGCTGTGTTCCTCCTCATCAGCCTTCTGTGCATCCACCAAGGCGGATGCCTGTGTTCCTCCTCATCAGCCTTCTGTGCATCCACCAAGGCGGATGCCTGTGTTCCTCCTCATCAGCCTTCTGTGCATCCACCAAGGCGGATGCCTGTGTTCCTCCTCATCAGCCTTCTGTGCATCCACCAAGGCGGATGCGCTGTGTTCCTCCTCATCAGCCTGCTGCGTCCACCAAGGCGGATGCCTGTGTTCCTCCTCATCAGCCTTCTGTGCATCCACCAAGGCGGATGCGCTGTGTTCCTCCTCATCAGCCTGCTGCGTCCACCAAGGCGGATGCCTGTGTTCCCCCTCATCAGCCTGCTGTGCATCCACCAAGGCGGATGCCTGTGTTCCTCCTCATCAGCCTTCTGTGCATCCACCAAGGCGGATGCGCTGTGTTCCTCCTCATCAGCCTTCTGTGCATCCACCAAGGCGGATGCGCTGTGTTCCTCCTCATCAGCCTGCTGCGTCCACCAAGGCGGATGCCTGTGTTCCCCCTCATCAGCCTGCTGTGGATCCACCAAGGCGGATGCCTGTGTTCCTCCTCATCAGCCTTCTGTGCATCCACCAAGGCGGATGCCTGTGTTGCTCCTCATCAGCCTTCTGTGCATCCACCAAGGCGGATGCCTGTGTTCCTCCTCATCAGCCTTCTGTGCATCCACCAAGGCGGATGCGCTGTGTTCCTCCTCATCAGCCTTCTGTGCATCCACCAAGGCGGATGCCTGTGTTCCTCCTCATCAGCCTTCTGTGCATCCACCAAGGCGGATGCCTGTGTTGCTCCTCATCAGCCTTCTGTGCATCCACCAAGGCGGATGCGCTGTGTTCCTCCTCATCAGCCTTCTGTGCATCCACCAAGGCGGATGCGCTGTGTTCCTCCTCATCAGCCTTCTGTGCATCCACCAAGGCGGATGCCTGTGTTCCTCCTCATCAGCCTTCTGTGCATCCACCAAGGCGGATGCCTGTGTTCCTCCTCATCAGCCTTCTGTGCATCCACCAAGGCGGATGCCTGTGTTCCTCCTCATCAGCCTTCTGTGCATCCACCAAGGCGGATGCCTGTGTTGCTCCTCATCAGCCTTCTGTGCATCCACCAAGGCGGATGCCTGTGTTCCCCCTCATCAGCCTGCTGTGGATCCACCAAGGCGGATGCCTGTGTTCCTCCTCATCAGCCTTCTGTGCATCCACCAAGGCGGATGCCTGTGTTCCTCCTCATCAGCCTGCTGTGCATCCACCAAGGCGGATGCCTGTGTTCCTCCTCATCAGCCTTCTGTGCATCCACCAAGGCGGATGCCTGTGTTCCTCCTCATCAGCCTTCTGTGCATCCACCAAGGCGGATGCCTGTGTTCCTCCTCATCAGCCTTCTGCGTCCACCAAGGCGGATGCCTGTGTTCCTCCTCATCAGCCTTCTGCGTCCACCAAGGCGGATGCCTGTGTTCCTCCTCATCAGCCTGCTGTGGATCCACCAAGGCGGATGCCTGTGTTCCTCCTCATCAGCCTGCTGCGTCCACCAAGGCGGATGCCTGTGTTCCCCCTCATCAGCCTGCTGTGGATCCACCAAGGCGGATGCCTGTGTTCCTCCTCATCAGCCTTCTGTGCATCCACCAAGGCGGATGCGCTGTGTTCCTCCTCATCAGCCTTCTGTGCATCCACCAAGGCGGATGCGCTGTGTTCCTCCTCATCAGCCTTCTGCGTCCACCAAGGCGGATGAGCTGTGTTCCTCTTCATCAGCCTGCTGCGTCCTCCTGGACCTGATGAGAGGCAGTACTGCACCCTTGCCCAGCCCCAGGAAGGTGGTCTTCCTTACTACAATCCCCTTCATCCTTTGGAAGGCAACAAGACGGAATTTTATAAGGAGACATCAATCAGAAAAAAGGATGTTACTTTTATTACTTATCTATGTAAGAGAATAATAAGTACTATTCTTAGTACTTGTAAACGTTCGCTAGGTTGTGCTGTGGTAACAAAGGATCCCGAGGTCTCAGTGACTCGAAATCACAATGGTTTACTCCTTGCTGGTGCTGCCCATCAGCTACAACGGCTGTACTTCATGGGCCTTTGTTACAGGATCTGGGGTGAAAAATCAGCCCTCACTGTGCACATGCTGTGTTCATGTTGGGGGCAGAAGGGGAGGGACCAAACCACAAAACACCTTGTAAAGCTTCTGCCTGAACAGGGCACATGACAGCAGACTACTTTACATTACCATTTGGAAGTGTCGCCGCTAAGCTTGACGTAAAGGAAGAAAGGGTAGGCCAGGTGCAGTGGTTCACGTCTGTAATCCCAGCACTTAGGGAGGCTGACGTGGGTGGATCACCCGAGGTCAGGAATTTGAGACCAGCCTGGCAAACATGGTGAAACCCCATCTCTACTAATACAAAAATTAGCTGGGTGTGGTGGCAGGTGCCTGTAATCTCAGCTACTTGGGAGGCTGACGCAGAATAGTTTGAACCTGGGAAATGGAGGTTGCAGTGAGCCAAGAGCATGCCATTGCACTCCACTCTGGGCCATAAGACAGAAACTCCGTCTCAAAAAAAAAAAAATTAAATTAAAAAATAAACTGGCCGGGTGCAGTGGCTCACGCCTGTAATCTCAACACTTTGGGAGCTCGGATGGACGGATCATGAGGTCAGGAGATCGAGACCATCCTGGCTAACACGGTGAAACCCTGGCTCTACTAAAAATTACAAAAAAAATTAGCGGGCATGATGGTGGGCACCTGTAGTCCCAGCTACTGGGGAGGCTGAGGCAGGAGAATGGGATGAACCCGGGAGGCGGAGCTTGCAGTGAGCCGAGATTGCGCCACTGCACTCCAGCCTGGGCGACAGCAAGACTCCATCTCAAAAAAATAAAATAAAAATAAGACTAAAAATAAAATAAATTAAAAATACAAAAATTAGCCGGGC
Organism: Pongo pygmaeus; assembly: GCF_028885625.2. Lineage (NCBI taxonomy): Eukaryota > Metazoa > Chordata > Mammalia > Primates > Hominidae > Pongo > Pongo pygmaeus. The sequence continues at coordinate 142,393,125 of NC_072384.2, read as the reverse complement.
ATGGTGGTGGGCACCTGTAATCCCAGCTACTCAGGAGGCTGAGGCAGGAGAATAGCTTGAACCCAAGAGGTGGAGGGTGCAGTGAACTGAGATCGCACCACTGCACTCCAGCCTGGGCGACAGAGCAGGACTCCGTCTTAAAGAAAATAAAAGCAATAAAAGTAAATTAAAAAGGAAGAAAGGGCATAACTGGTAATAATAATATAACCCACATCCTTCCAGAACCCCAAACTGAATTGGGCAGGCTTCGGTCTGGAAAACATAAAGCTACTCTAGGTATGCAGTGATAATATAATCGCGGGCTTACACAAATGCTGGGAGTAAAGTCCGGGAAATTGTTGCCAATGACCTCAGCCCAAAGCACTGAAGTGGGTGGTGGTCTCAAGAGCTCATGGGGAAACAAATGCAAACTCAACACTTAGAAAGCTACCAGCAATTTCTTGGTCTACAGCAGAGAGGCAGGTGGTTCTCAAAAGCTCATTAGAAAACAGCTTTGAATTTCACCTATATTTCTGGCTGAGGGTGCCTCCCAAGAATAATCGCCTCGAAAGGTACGAGTGCCTCGTCTGGTAGACTGTAATCCAGGGCTACACAGATGATTCTGGGAAATGCAGTTCCATTTCTTCTGCTAACCAGAAAGTGATGTCTAGCTGACAACTGACAATTTGGCACATATAGATAGTAGTATTTTAGATATCTAAAATAACAAAAAGTCTCACCTGAGAAATGTCCAGGCAGCCTGATATCCCTAAGATAACAGCAAACACTACTGAGCGCTTTCTAGATACCGGGGACACTTCGCGGGACTTTTTCCACCTCTTTATGGCAGAGATAGTTTTTCCTATTATCATCATGACCCATATTTCAGAAGAGTTGGAGGCATGGAAAGAGGAAACAACTTGCCCGTTCTCTCTCCGTCCTGTAATTTGTATACATCATCTTTTAAAACGGACTTTTCGGCCGGGCACGGTGGCTCACTCCTGTAATCCCAGCACTCTGGGAGGCGGAGGCGGGCAGATCACGAGGTCAGGAGATCGAGACCATCCTGGCTAACACGGTGAAACCCCGTCTCTACTAAAAATACAAAAAATTAGCCGGGCGTGGTGGCGGCCGCCTGCAGTCCCAGCTACTCGGGAGACTGAGGCAGGATAATCGCTTGAACCCGGGAGGCGGAGGTTGCAGTGAGCAGAGATCGCGCCACTGCAGTCCAGCCCGGGTGAAAGAGCGAGACTCTGTCTCAAACAAACAAAAACAACAACAACACACACACGGACTTTCCAGAGCCCTGCAGTTTTGCGCTTCAGGGACAATAGTGAACATTTATCGATCCCATGGTTTTCCTACAATCGCCACGTGGGCAGTGTCTACACAGCCCCCTATCCTGCCCCTGCTGTCAAACACAGCGTTTCCAGAACGCAGTCGTGGCGGGCTCCAGGTGAGCTCTAGGAGGAGCCCCGGCTGAGCCCCTGCACTGGGCCCGGCGCTTCGGGAAGCATCTCGCTCGTTCGTCTCGCGCATCACGTGACCGGAGCCCTCGCGCTGGCAGCGGGCACCGCAGGGCCGTGAGAGTCGGGCCCGCTGTGCGCAGCCAGGGGCCAACGAAAGCCGACGCTGCGCGGGCAGCGCCCGGGAGCCCCTCTGACTCTGCGCTCCCCTCGTCCGCGCCCTGACCCGGTGTCTCCGGCCGTCCAGCCCGCGCCGCGCCACCTGCCCTGCCGGAGCGAAGGGCCCTGCTCGCCCGAGGACGGAGGCCCGCACGGGACACGGGGCCCCGGTTTCCGCCCCGGAAGCCCAGGACCCTGCTCCAGTGGCGGCGCGGCCCAGGGCGCAGGCGCGGGTGTCGGTCCCACCGCGCGTCTTCCTCGCCCCAGCCCCGGCCAATCCCTTCGAATTTGGCCGAGGCCGGGAAATACTAGCTAATCACGGCGCGCGCTGTTGACGCCGGCCAATGGGAGCTCCGGAAGGCGGCGTGGGGACGCAAGCGGCGAGCGGTGGACAATTATGGCGGCCCGGCGCGGGGCTCTCATAGTGCTGGAGGGCGTGGACCGCGCGGGGAAGAGCACGCAGAGCCGCAAGCTGGTGGAAGCGCTGTGCGCCGCGGGCCACCGCGCCGAACTGCTCCGGTTCCCGGGTGGGTGCGCGCGGCGGGCGGTGCGCCGCGGCTTTCGGTGCCTCTGCCTTCCCAGGGGCTCTTTGCTCCGCTTCGTTGTCTGCGGTTGACGTGCTGTGAACTGCGCGGTTTTTATTTTAAAAGACGGGCTCTCGCTGTGTCGCCCGGGCTGGAGTGCAGTGGCGCCATCTCGACCTGCGGCAGCCTGGACCTCCCGGGCTCAAGCGATCCTCCCGCCTCAGCCTCCCGGGTAGCCGGGACCATAGGCGCGCGCCACCGCGCCCGGTCCACGCTGCGTGTCTTTAAGTGCGGGGTATGGTGATGACTGACGTGTAAACCCGCGCGAAACCGTGGTCTCGCCCCCAAGTTTCCTCCAGCTCTTTTGTAGTCCATGTCTCGTTTTTGTGGGTTTTTCTGGTGTTGTGTTTTGTTTGATGGCTGTTCGCGCTTTCAGGGGTTTTATAGCATATATTTAAAAGTTTTCAAGTGAAGCATTGACCTTAATCTTAGGCCACCCAGTCCACAAATTTTATAAATGCTTTCTTCTTTGAAGTCTCTACTTTCTATTCGAGTTCTTTTTGCCTAAAGCATTTTTCATCCCAGCTTGTTTGCAGATTGCTGTTATTTCTTAGAGAAATTCCTTTGGCTTCCCCAGAAGATCCAAGCCTGTCTAGAGATTTAGTAAAGTAAAATTCAAAGTGAGACTTGAGTCCAGGAGAAATTCAGCCCAAACTATATTGTAATGTAGAGGGAAAGCCTGATCTCACTTGTATTTTGTGTGTTTCTCTTTTTTTCTAGAAAGATCAACTGAAATTGGCAAACTTCTGAGTTCCTACTTGCAAAAGAAAAGTGACGTGGAGGATCACTCGGTGCACCTGCTTTTTTCTGCAAATCGCTGGGAACAAGTGTAAAAACCATTGCACATTGCTGCCTCTGCCTTTGCCACTTCTCTTCCTCCTGAGATTCAGTGAATGCCGCACTTGATTCTGAATGACAGTGACAGTAATGCTGGGGCCTGAGGTTCTTTTATTTAGCAGTCCTGTGAGCAGAGGTGGTGAAGCGCCCTAGTTCCCAAAGGGCGCTAATGAATGCTGTTTCGTCCTTCTGCTCCCCACACCCCATAACTAATAGACTTCAGTTTTTCGGGTTTTTTTAGACGGAGTTCCGCTCTGTTGCCAGGTGGAGGTGCGATCTCGGCTCACTGCAACCTCCGCCTCCCAGGTTCAAGCGATTCTCCTGCGTCAGCCTCCCGAGTAACTGGGACTACAGGCACACACCAGCATGCTCAGCTAATTTTTGTAATTTTAATTTACTTTATTTTTTAATTTAATTTTTGTATTTTTAGTACAGACAGGGTTTCACTGTTGGCCAGGATGGTCTCTGTTGACCTTGTGATCCACTCCCCTCGGCCTCCCAAAGTTCTGGGATTACAGCAGGTGTGAGCCACCGCACCTGGCCCCCCCCCGCTTTTTTTTTTATTTTGAAGACAAGGTATTGCTCTGTGGCCCAGGCTGGAGTGCAGTGGCACACGATCATGGCTCACTGCAGCCTCAACTTCCTAGGCTCAAGCAGTCCTTCCACTTCAGCATCCCGAGTAGCTTAGGACCATAGGCCCAGCTGATTTTTTTTTTTTTTTTAACGTAGAGTTAAGGTCTCACCATATCGCCCAGGCTGGTCTCAAACCCCTGGCCTCATAGACTTAATGTTTGAAAGACAGCTTTAGGTATATAGAAAAACTGATTAAGAAGTAGAGTATGTAGAGAGCTCCCTACATACTACTCCTGCCTTCCCCCCTTCCCCATTATTTATGTGCTGTGTTATGTTACATTTGTTAAAATTGACAACTAATATTGATACATTAGAAACTGAGTTTATATGAACTCTCCTACCACGTTTTTTTGTTTTACATCATTGTAGTAGGTTTCCTCTTCATTCAGCACTTAATGTTGATGTGTGTTCTTTCAATGTTTTTATTTACATTTATATACATATGTAGAAACTACTATAGTTAGAATTTTGTTTTTTAACATAAATGAGGTCATACCATACAAATTATTTGGCAGCTTTCTTTCTAACTCTGCCTTACAGATTTCTGCACTGACAGATCCCCTAACTCTGCCCTTCTCATTCTTTTTCATTGTTGTCGCATGTTCTCTAGAAAAGTTCTTCCATGGTACATTTAGCCAGTTCCCTGCTGGTGAATTTTCAGTGGTTCCTCATCATCTGTGTTACATGAAACACTGCATTACTCTCCTCTGGCTTAGCTTTGTGTCTTGCTTGGAAAGGCTATCCCCACTCCAAGTCTTAAATGAAAATGAGACCCTTTTTATAATCTTTTTAACACATCTAGAATTTATGGAGGCAATTGTTCTTCTGATTTTGCTTTTTGTGGCTTTGTAGAAAAGTGATGAAACACGTATAAGCCCAATTTAAAATGAAGAATAATCCTGATTTTACTTTTTAGATAATAATCTTATCCCCAATACCCAGGGCTACATCTCTTTTGTCCATGTATTCTCCTACAGGTTGCTTGTTTCCCTAATAGATATTTAAGTTTCCTCTATATCTAACCGTGGCTTGATAGTTTATTTCTTTTTTTTGTTTTGTTTTGTTTTGTTTTGAGACAAGAGTCTTGCTGTGTTGCTCAGGTTGGAGTGCAGTGGCTCAGTCTCGGCTCACTGCAACCTCCATCTCCCAGGTTCAAGCAATTCTCCTGCCTCAGCCTCCTGAGTAGCTGGGATTACAGGTGCGTAGGACCATGCACAGCTAATTTTTATGTTTTAGTAGAGACAGGGTTTCACCATGTTGGCCAGGGTGGTCTTGAACTCCTGACCTCAAGTGATCCTCCCACAGTGCTGGGATTACAGGCATGAGCCACCATGCCCGACCAATAGTTCATGTCTTTTTTGCCCTAATAGTCCCTTGTTTGGATGTACCATAGTGCATTACCTACTAAAGGACATCTTTGTTGCTTCCAAGTTTTGGCAGTTATAAATCTGTTATAAACATCCTCATGCAGGATTTTGTGTGGTCATAAGCTTTCACTTCTTTTGGGTAAATGCCAGGGAGCACCATTGCTTTAATATGTGGTAAGACTATTAATTTTTGTAAAGAACTGCTAAACCATGGGTGTCCAGACTTTTGGCTTCCCTGGGCCACACTGGAAGAACTGTCTTGGGCCACGGATAAAATACACTAACAATTGCTGATGAGCTTAAAAAAAAAATCTCGTAATGTTTTGAGAAAGCTTACAAATTTGTGTTGGGCTGCATGCAGCCTGTGGGCCTCGGGTTGGACAAGCTTGTGCTAAACTGTCTTCCAAAGTGGCTGCAGCATTTTGCATTCTCACCAGCAGTGAACAAGGGTTCCTAGTGCTCCAGATCCTCACCAGCATTTGGTGTTGTCAGTGTTTGGATGTTTGCCATTCTGATAGGTGTGTGTGGTATCTCATTGTTCTAGTTTGCATTTCCCTGCTGACATATGATGTGGAGTATCTTCTCATATGCTTGTTTGCCACCTGTGTATCTGGTTTCATAAGGTATCTGTTAAGTGCTTTGGCCCACTCTTTTTTTTGGGACAGGGTCTCAACCAGGCTGGAGTACAGTGGCACAGTCTTGGCTCACTGCAGCCTCTACCTCCCAGGCTCAAACGATCTTCCTGCCTTAGCATCCCAAGTAGCTGGGACTACAGGTGCATGCCACCATGCTAAGTTTTGTATTTTTTTTTTTCTCTTGAGACAGAGTTTCATTCTTGTCGCCCAGACTGGAGTGCAATGGGGTGATCTTGGCTCGCTGCAACCTACGCCTCGCAGGTTCAAGCAATTCTCCTGCCTCAGCCTCCCAGGTAGCTGGGATTACAGGCACACGCTACCACGCCCGGCCAATTTTTTTGTATTTTTAGTAGAGACAGGGTTTTGCCATGTTGGCCAGGCTGGTCTCGAACTCCTGACCTAAAGTAAACCACCCGCCTCCACCTCCCAAAGTGCTGGGATTACAGGTGCCCACCACCATGCCCGGCTAAGTTTTCTATTTTTTAATTAGTGATGGGGTTTCTCCATGTTGGCCAGGCCGGTCTTGAACTCCTGACCTTAGGTGATCCACCTGCCTAAGCCTCCCAAAGTGCTGGGATTACAGGCATGAGCCACCATGCCCGGCCAATTTTGTATTTTTTGAGGAAATGTGGTTTCACCATGTTGCCCAGGTTGGACTCAAATTCCTGGGCTCAAGTGATGAACCTGCCTCCGCCTCCCAAAGTGTTGGGAATATAGGCATGAGCCATTACGCCCAGCCTTGGCCCACTTTTAAAGGGGGTTGGTTGATTTCTTATTTTTGAGTTTTTAAGAATTCTTTGTATGCTTTAGATAACAGTCCTTTATAAAATGTGTCTTTTATACATATTTTCTCCTAGGCTGTGGTTTGCCTTTTCCGTTTTCTCACTCTCTCTCTCTCTCCTTTCTTTTTTTAGACAGGGTCTCTGTGTCATGCAGGCTGAGTGCAGTGCGCAATCACAGCTTACTGCAGCCTCGACCTCCCGGGCTCAAGTGATCTTCCCACCTCAGCCTCCCAAGTAGCTGCAACTACAGGCACGTTAACACACCTGGCTGATTTTTGTAAAATTTTTTGTAGCGATGGAGTCTCACTATTGTTGCCCAGGCTGGTCTTGAACTCCTGGACCCAAGCAGTCCTCCTGCCTTGGTTTCCCAAAGTGCTGTGATTAGAGGCATGAGCCACCCTGCCTGGCCTTATTTTTCTAAGAGAAACGTCTTGCTCTGTTGCCCAGGCTGGAATGTTGTGGCATGATCACAGCTCACTGCAGCTTAAACTCCTGGGTCCAAGTGATCCTCCTGCCTCAGCCTATGGAGTAGCTAGTACTACAGGTGCGTGCCACTATCCCTGGCTAATTTTTACATTTTTTGTAGAGATGGGGTCTCAGTATTGTTACTCAGGCTGGTCTCAAACACCTGGCCTCAAGGGATCCATCCCGCCAAATGGCTTCCAAAAGTGCTGGGCTCACAGGCATGAGCCATCACGCCCGGCTTGAGCCATCACGCCCGGCTGTCCCTTCCTTCTCTTGACAGTGTCTCTCACAAAGCAGAAAGTTTTTATTTTCGTGAAGTCCATCTTAATCAGTTCTCTCATGGGCTGTGCCTTTGGTTTTGTATCTAAACAGTCTGCCAAACCCCAGGTGATCTAAGTTTTCTTCTGTGTTACTGTCTAGGAGTTTCATAGTTTTGCATTTTACATTTGGGTCTGTGATTCATTTTGTCTCCCCCCCCCGCCCCCGCTTTTTGTGGAGAACGGGGTCTCACTATATTGCCCAGGCAGATCTCGAGCTCCTGGACTCAAGCAGTCCTCCTGCCTCTGCCTCCTTGAGAGCTGGGATTACAGGCGTGAGCCACTGTGCCAGGCCTGTGATTCATTTTGAATTTATGTTTTTGGAGGGTATACGGTCTGGTCTAGATTTATTCTGTTTCATAAGGATGTCCAGTTGTTCCAGCAGCGTTTGTTGAGGAAACCACCTTTGCGCCATTGCATCCCTCTGCTGCTTTGTCAGAGGCCAACTGACTCCTTATGTCGGTGCCCCTGTGATTTGAAGGCCCCAGTGAGACTGGCTGAATCGAATGAATCGGACTTTTCTTTCTCTGTCTTGAGCAGTGCTTCTCACTAGTGTCAGGCCCTGTGTCTTTGTACATCCGTGATCTTGGCAGCTGTAGGGATGATGGTGGACTTGTGGTATTTGGTTGAGAACATCCTTGCAGTCCAGGCTAGGGGTCATGAGCGTGAACGAGTCACCTGCTGGCTGTGCCCATGCTTCCCCCGCCACCAACCTCTGCTCTCTTCTTTGCCTGTGCTTTCCTCTTCCTCGACAGGGTAGTGCTGGCCTTTCTGCCCAGACAGCTGACAGTGCATCTCCTTTCCCCTGCCGTGTTTCTGGAACATTGAACTTTACCAGTTGTGTTTGTTACTATCTAGTAAGGTTATCTTTTCCATGCTGGGTTTTGCTGGAGGTGTGGGTATGGCATCTTCTAGAGAAGATCCAGACCTTTTTGGATTAAAAGTAAGGTTACAAATCACTGTGCTGTACTTGTATGAGATTTCTGAGTTGTATTGTTGGGATAATTTTTTTTTTTCTTTTTTTGAGGTGGAGTCTCGCTGTGTCACCCAGGCTGGAATGCAGTGGTGTGATCTCGGCTCACTGCAACCTCCACCTCCTGGGTTCAAGCAATTCTCCTGCCTCAGCCTCCCGAGTAGCTGGGATTACAGGTGCCTGCCACCATGTCCAGCTAATTTTTTGTATTAGTAGAGACGGGGTTTCACCATGTTAGCCAGGATGGTCTCGATCTCCTGACCTTGTGATCCGCCCGCTTCAGCCTCCCAAAGCGCTGGGATTATAGGGGTGAGCCCCACCGCGCACAGCCTGTTGGGATAATTTAAGCTTGACAGTTCAAGGCCTATGAAACCAGGACCAGGGCTCAGTAGCATCCTCTCTTTTTCAGGCCGTTAATTAAGGAAAAGTTGAGCCAGGGTGTGACCCTCGTCGTGGACAGATACGCATTTTCTGGTGTGGCCTTCACCGGTGCCAAGGAGGTGAGTGCCACTGGGCCTCCTGTCGGGCGAGCACAGATGTGTGGACCCAGGACTGCCCTTGAATGCCAGTACGAGTGACATGCCTCACATCACTCTGCAGAGTTTTGTGATTCTTATATTCCTTTTATCTCTTTGCTACATTAATTTGGTTTTATCAACAAGAAGAGCAAACATTTACGTAGCTAGAGATTGTTTCACAGATAGAACCATAGTTGTTATTTGGATTATATTTTCCACATGCTTTTTTTTTTTTTTTTTTTGGGAGACAGAGTCTCATTCTGTCACCCAGGCTGGAGTGCAGTGGCGCGATCTCAGCTCATTGCAACCTCTGCCTCCCGGGTTCAAGCGATTATCCTGCCTCAGTCTCCCGAGTATCTGGGATTATAGGCGTGCACCATCATGCCCAGCTAATTTTCATATTTTTAGTAGAGATGGGGTTTTACCATGTTGGCCAGGCTGGTCTCAAACTCCTGACCTCAAGTGATCCACTCATCTCAGCCTCCCAAAGTGCTGGGATTACAGGCGTGAGCCACTGCACCCAGCCTCCAGATGCATTTTCAAAGATGGATCATTTGTAGTACTTTTTTTCCCTCTTTTTTTGAAAGAGGGCGTCTCCCTCTGTTGCCCAGGTTGGAGTGCAGTGGAACAATCAAAGCTCGCTATAACCTTCAACTCTTGGGCCCAAGTGATCCTCCCGCCTCAGCCTCCCAAAGTGCTGGGATTGCAGCTGTGAGCCACTGCGCCCAGCTCTGTCCCTTAAAGAGACAGTAGAAAGGAGGATAATGTGGTGATTTTTCATGATAACCACCCTCACTTTTTATTTTTTTTTTTATTTTTAGAGTCTCGCTCTCTCGCCCAGGCTAGAGTGCAGTGGCGCAATCTTGGCTCACTGCAAGCTCTGCCTCCCGGGTTCACGCCATTCTCCTGCCTCAGCCGCCCGAGTAGCTGGGACTACAGGTGCCTGCCACCATACCCAGCTAATTTTTTGTTTTAGTAGAGATGGGGTTTCACCGTGTTAGCCAGGATGGTCTCGATCTCCTGACCTCGTGATCCACCTGCCTCGGCCTCCCAAAGTGTTGGGATTACAGGCGTGAGCCACCGCGCCCGGCCAAGCCCTCACTTTTTAATTCTGCCATTTCTTCATGTGTTAGCTTGAGTCCTTCCCCTCTGAAGTATTATGTTGTATAATAAGGAGGACAAGACTCATGATTCCTTTGCTGCTTCCTGCTGTGCGGATCAGCTGACAGAGCCACAGGCTCTGTGGGAGGTGCTCGTGGGAGGTGCCTTCCCTCAGCTCATTGTGCTGTTGTGTGATGTGTGGCCTGGAGTCACAGCCTTTCTGGTCCTACCTTTCCTCCGGAAACAGGACAGCATTTGGAGGGAGATGGGATGAGTAAGGGAGGGAAAGTGGGTGCTTGCACAGCCCTGGCAAGGAGGGCCAGTGGATGAGGCTAGGCTGGCACAGGGCTGGCACATAACAGGCTCTAGGAGTGCCTGTCTTCTTCCTGCTCTTCCATGGGAGATGAGACCCTGGCGTGTGTGTGGCAGAAAAGACACTGCCAAGGACCTCGTGCCTGTGTCCGGACCCAGCTGCTCTCTGCTGCAGGCGTCCTAGGCCGGGGTTTGCCAGGGGCTCTACATAGACTGTTTCCTCCCGGCCAGCAGGCCTGTAGCTGCGCTGGGAGGGCCTCCATGGGGCCTGGGCTGTGGGTGGCGGGGACTGGGAGCCATTCTATCTACCTACTTTTCTGTCCACTTGTCTGTTTACAAAGGAAAAACGAAGGTGACACTGGAGAAGCCAACATGTTTGAGGTTTTAAAAATTAAACAAGAGCCACAATTTAAACAGTCTCACATCTTGGTACCTCACCAAATGTCCCCTCATTTTTTCCTGTTTTTATGACTTTCGAAACAAAAACCTAGACCACGCTAAGCTTTAACTGTTGAGTTCTTTCTTGGCAGAATTTTTCCCTAGATTGGTGTAAACAGCCAGACGTGGGCCTTCCCAAACCCGACCTGGTCCTGTTCCTCCAGTTACAGCTGGCGGATGCTGCCAAGCGGGGAGCGTTTGGCCATGAGCGCTATGAGAACAGGGCTTTCCAGGAGCGGGCGCTCTGGTGTTTCCACCAGCTCATGAGAGACACGACTTTGAACTGGAAGGTGAGAATCCCAGAATTGCACACTAGGAACTGTTGAGAAGTGGCTCAGGATTACACCCTGTGGTGACTGGCGCAGTCCTGCCAGCGAAGCTGCTGCCATTTCCGTCTGGTCCTCCCAGATGTGGAGCCCCGGGAGTAGTCGTTCAGGGGTTCTCGGTGCCAGCAAATTCTTTTTTTTTGAGACAGAGTCTTGCTCGGTGCCACCCAGGCTGGAGTGCAGTAGCACGATCTCAGTTCACTGCAACCTCCACTTCTTGGGTTCAAGTGATTTCTCCTGTCTCAGCCTCCCGAGTAGCTGGGATTACAGGCACGTGCCATCATGCCTGGCTAATTTTTTTTGTAGAGATGGGGTTTCTCCATGTTGGTCAGGCTGGTCTCCAACTCCTGACCTCAGGTGATCGGCCCGCCTCGGCCTCCCAAAGTGCTGGGATTATAGGCGTGAGCCATCGCGCCCGCCCAGTGCCAGCAAATTCTAACCCGATGAGTTTTGCTAAATGTTGACATTTGGCACTTTGTCCGGTAGGTCAGGTGAGAGTCTGCGCAATCCTCCACATCCTCAGCCCCTCTCCAGACACGAGTGCCAGCCTGTTCCTGCCACTGTGTCCTCTGGTGCGGGCCTCTCGCTGGGCGTGGGCCCTGCAGCCGCACCTGGCCGTCTGAGTTCAGGAGGGTGCTGTGTGCTGGCTTTCCCTTCAGTCCTGCCTCCTTCAGTCTCAGCAGTCCCAGGTCTGGCTCCACTCCCAGGACGCTGGACTCTCCCCTCCCAGTGGACACACAGGCTGGCCACCTCTGCTCCTCCCAACCGCAGCCCCTACCTCTCTCCCAGACTCCAGTCGCCCATGCCTACCGCTGCCCACGTGGCCTCTTTCCAGACGGCAGCCAGGGCTTCTGGCACATCGGGCGCCAGCACTGTTGCTTGTGGCCACGGCCCACGGAGCTTCAGTCCCTTGAGCTCCTCCACCAGAGCAGGGCCGAGGGTCTCGCCCCAGCCCGACTGGCTGTGCCTGCAGATGATGCTGGTCATGCAGCTTTTCGTTTCCCGGAACACAGGTGGGATAGCAGCGCCCTTTTCTGGCAGTGCGGTATTCTCTCTGGCAGTCATCCGCTTGGAGAGGCTCATCTTGGGCGGTTCTGGGCGACAGCTGTGTGGCTGCACAGTGGCCAGCGAGAGGCATCTGGGAAGGTGGCCCTTGTGTAGGGAGTCACTCTCCTGTCACAGTCACACCTCATGAAATGGTTAGATTCTTCCAAGTGCCTTCTACGCCCCTGGCAGATTTTCTAGAATTTGCTGTCCCAGAAGTTTGAGAAGGGTCCTGTGCCACCCGACAGCAGAAGCCGGGATGCCGTTGAGACGCCAGCACTTCTGAGTCCCTCTCACTGTCTGCCTTCTGGTGGAGAGAAGGCTGTCCTGCGGGCTTATGCCCTGCCCACGTTCCTCGCACCGTTCATGCCATTGTGCAGCACAGCTGTTAGGACCAAATTCATCTTCCCCTCAAGGACAAGTCAGGCCCAGTGTTGCACTGGTCCTGCTGTCTGGCTTCTGCTGCAGAACTTCCTCACGTTCCAGGCAGTGCCCAGGGGCCACAGGAGCGTGGGCAGGGCAGGGTCTGCCCTCTGTGCTTCCAACTCGCCGCTTGCGAGCGAGGTGACTGGAGGGACAGTCACCTCGACCGGGTGGGCCTGGCTGTGCTGTGGGCTGTGCCTCACTTCTGCAAGTGGGGCACTCATCGGAGTTGGGGTCACAAGGAGGCTGAGGTCGGCTTAAAGCAGGAGTGGGAAGTTGGCACGTTTCTCCTGCATCAGGGCTGTGGCAGGAATGCCGGGTGACTGTACCGTGGACACTTGTCAAGGTTGAGGTTCAGAGAAAGGTGTGGGGTATCCCGGAGGTCACCACAGTGTGCCAGGAGGTTCAGGTTGGCCTTCCAGAGCCCGGCCTGTGTGAAATCCCCACGAGCACAGAGGACAGAATGAAACATAGTGTTGTTTTGAGACAGGGTCTTACTGTGTCACCCAGGCTGGAGTACAGGTGCCACAGTTTTTGTAGAGACGGGGTGTGTCCCTGTGTAGCCCAGGCTGGTCTTGAACTCCTGAGTACAAGCAGTCCTCCCTCGTCGGCCTCCCAAAGTGCTGGGATTACAGGCGTGGGCTCCTGTGACCAGCCTGGAACGTGCTGATGAGCCTCTTTTTCTCCTGAAACCCCGGTGGGAACAGATGGTGGATGCTTCCAAAAGCATTGAAGCTGTCCACGAGGACATCCGCGTGCTCTCTGAGGACGTCATCCGCACCGCCACAGAGAAGCCACTGGGGGAGCTGTGGAAGTGACCCGAGGCTGCCCACTGGAGACACCTCTCCCTGCAGTCCCTCGAGAGGTGGGAGACTCGCGAAAGGCCCCGTCCCCAGCGGTATCCGGACCCCACAACTTCAGGAGCTCTTTCCCGGCAGCAGAGATCTGCAGGCTGCCTCTTCTGCCCCGGAGCTGGGGTGCACTGGGGATCCCCGTGGTGGGGACCTTGGCAGTGTGGACATGAGCGGAGCGATGGAGCAGCCTCCTGCCCTCTCCCCTGTCCTGATGGCACTCTTGTATTTTCTTTCTGAAGTTCAGTGATAACTGAGCAGTTTCATTGTGATCACTGTAAATGGTAATCAGTTGGAATTCTCCTAAATGTCTTCCAGACACTAGTAAAAAACGACCTGAAAATTGTTCGTGGAACGCTTCACTTTTCTTAGACTGAGGACGGAGCTGGCTTTGAATGGGAACCTCCAACCCAGGAGAGAAGAGCCTTCATTGGGCCTGGTAGGGCCTTTCTGGACCCTGGTTCCTGCCTAGTTGAGGGAGTCCCACTCTGGGTCTGAACAGTCGCAGCCCTGCTCTGAGCTCGCTGGGTCCAGCCAGGCTACATCCAAGTGTCATCACAGCTTACGTCCTGAACTCACCTGAGTTAACTCTGCTATTTTCATTGCAACCCTGGAGCTTAACTTCTCATCCTATCCTTTATTTTTTATTTTTTTGGAAACAGGGTCTCACTGTCGCCCAGGCTGGAGTGCAGTGGCACGATCCTGGCTCACTGCAGCCTTGGCCTCCTGGGCTCAGGTGATCCTCCCACTTCAGCCTCCTGAGTAGCTAGGCCTACAGGCCTTCACCGTGCCTGGCTAATTTTTTGTAGAGACAGGATTTCGCTATGTTGCCAGCCAGGCTTGTCTTAAACTCCTGGGCTCAAGTGATCTACCTGCCTTGGCCTCCCCAAAGTGCTGGGAGTATAGGCATGAGCCACCATGCCGGGTCCATTGCATCCCCTTTTAAGTGACACTTAGAAGGAATGATTTGACACCCCTGGCAGAATCTGTCCTACAGAGCACACTCCGAGTAGACAGCAGCATACAGTGTGCTGGAGTAGAAGGCAGGCAGGGTCCCCCATCTGTGGGGGCAGCAGCTGTGGGTCTCAGCACCCTTCTGTGGCCAAGAGACAAATCCAGGCAAAACAAAAGGATTTCACTTTTGAGTAAGCATTGCCAGAGGCTGTGGGATAGGCCTGGGTGAGGAACCTTCAGATGGGAAACTCTCCTGGACTATCTAGTTGGGCCCAGTGTCATCACAGGGGCCTTTTTTTGTTGTCTTACGACTGGGTCTCTGTCGCCCAGGCTGGAGTGCAGTGGTGCAGTCTTGACTCACTGCAGCCTTTCTTTCCTGGGCTCAAGTGATCCTCCCACCTTAGCCTCCCAAAGTGCTGGGATTACAGGCTGGCGCCACCATGCCTGGCCCATCACAGGGGTCTGCATAACGGAGGCAGGCAGTCCGAGTCAGGAAGTGAGATGCCAGCAGCAGAAGCTGGAGAGATGCCATGTTGCTGGCTGTGAGGTTGGAGGAAAGAGCCATGAGCCAAGCAGTTTCTGGCATCCAGAAGCTAGAAAGGCACAGCAACATTCTCCCCTAGAGCCCACAGCACGATGTGGCTGTCTGCCCTCCGGGTCTGTAAGAGGCTGTGCTGTTCCAGGCACTGAATGTGGTTATCTTTTAGAGCAGCCATAAGAAGTGAATACCAGCATCTGAGAGGCCACAAGTCCTCAGCCACCTCACCGGGGACCCAGCAGGGCCCCCTCCTGTCTGGCTTTGGGCCCTTCACACCTATACCAGGGCTGTCCACAGGGATGCACTGGCCAAAGTGAGCAATGTCCTCACCAAGCCCCCTGCTGCGCCCCAGGCATGGCCTCTCACAGGCCAGGACAGTCACTGCGCACTTGGGGAAGGCTTTGCTGTGATTCAAATCGAGGCAAACCCTGCAACTCCAGGCACTTCCTGTGACTTCCTCCTGCTGAAGATGGGAACCGCCATTTTGCTTTCCTAAAATCCTATTTTCCTTGCACTTTTTCCTTCTAGGGTTGTATGAGGTGGCTGATGCCACGGCTGGTAGAGAGCCAGGCTGCAGGCAGGACGGGCCCCCTGCCAGGGCTGGGGACACACCTGCTCAGGCTCCCACAGCCCGCCATGCAGGCAGCCACATCCTTTACGTGTGATGCTACGGGCTGAAACATTCACTTATTTTTTTCTGAAAATCACATTCAATTATAACAAGGAAAAAATAGACACAAGGTTTGTTTTCTACTGAAACTTATTATTTGCCATTAAGAATTGCAAACTATACTACTAAGAATGAACAACATTCTCTTCATTAAGCCTTTTTCAAAACACACAAGACAAAGCTCCCCTTTGGTCAAGGTGTCCCACACACTCCCACTGCAGCTCCCAGCACAGCGGCGCACCATGAACTTGGACGCAGAGCCCAAGGAATGGAGATTGCCCCAGCCTTCCCTCCTTCCCCACCCCAACTACACCCAAGGGAGAAAGGATACAAGGAAATACACTATGTCTTCAATGCTTGGGGGGCTAGGGGTGTCCTCTGCTACCAGGTGAGCCAGTCAGTGCCGAGTGTCCGGTGCGTGTCCTCAGGGATCTCCAGCTCCCCCACCTACACAAGCAGCAGCAGCAGCGAGTCCTGCCAATGCCGCAGTAGCTGCTCATGAGAAAGGTGCCCACGCTTGCCGTGCCCATGTTCCCCAAGCCCTCCTGTTTACATTTCCTAGCAGGGCAAAGCTACTTTCCCAGGACAGGCAGCAGAGCAGCGGGGCAGAGTGCACTCTGGGACCCAGGACAGCAGGTTACACAGGGTCAGGCGGTGGTGGGTGCTGGAATCAGGGCTGAGGTTCTGGAAATGCCACCAGGTGATGCCACCCTGTGGTGTCTGCCCACCACACACCACAAGACTCAAGTGGTTTTCCCCTCTTGGCCCTAAACCACCTAACACCTCAGCGGCAAGGGAGGGAATTCTTAGCAAGGCAAGGACATGGGGAAGGCTCCTGGGAGAGGCATACCGTCCACCCTCAAGCCTGACTGTCACAGGTGGAGGCCCTGCCCCGTCACCACACCTGGGGAAGCTGCCACAGAGTGCCACAGCACTGGAAAGGGACACTCTGAGGGCAGGCTCCAGCAGCAGCCCCAGGACAGCCAGCCGCCCTTCTGCCCAGGCCGCCCACGCCGTGTCCTGTGCACGCCATCTTCAGGTTTCCCACACACCCACTTCCTGAATACTTTTCTCCCCAAAGCAAGGAGGAACCTTGCCTTCATTCCTCCAACCTCATCTCCCACTGAGGTAGCCCTTGGTAAGCCAGGCTGGGCAGAGAAGACACAGCTGTGGGCGCGCCCCCCTCGAGAGCAGCCCAGTCTTTGGACGTGGGGCCGCAGTGTGGCTGTCGCTCCTCTCACACCAGCCTGCACAGGTCTTCTGAGACTCTGACTCAGGAAGTGCCCCAGAAATTCATGTCGGTGTCTGACAACTTCAAACAGGACTTTAATTCAAACCAACCACAGAACCGGCGCCTGGGAGCAAGTGGGACTGAGGCCCAGGCGCTAACACGGGGCTGGCAGTGTCAAGAGAACCCTCTGGAAGCTCCTAACAGATGGCTCCACGTGCGGATGCACAGACCCTGACGGGCACTCTGAGCTGGGCAGTCCGACACCAAGCAGTAAGGCCTCCCGGGCAGCGCAGCCTCAGTCCACGAGCAGAGCGGGTGACCCTCTGGGGGGAGGCAGCACGAGGCGCGGCCCTCGTCAGGCGAGCGGGCGGGATGGATGAAACGCGGTGGCACCAGGAGCCCCAGGCTCTCACAGGTGCCACCCCTGACCCCAGGATTTTCAAAGGGACAGGATTTCAAAGTCTTCATCTTCTGAGTCGAAGAATCTTTCCAGTCGCTCTACATCAGAAGAATCTAGAAGGAACAGGACATAGCTCATCAGGCATCTTGGGTGGGCTACCTGGGTGTGAGTCAAGTGCCGTTGGCATGGGACAGACTGAGCAGTGCCTGCTCTGCAGCCCACAGACAGCTGTCCCCATGCGGGTGTGAAAAGGCCCGGGGGTTGTGGAGACCTGCGAATATGGGGGGAGGGAGCAGAGAAGAGGAGCACGGCAGGGTGAGGAGGGCAGGGGGCAGCCGGCACAATCTTAGGCCTGAGGGGGCCTCTGTCCTGCGCCTCCCTCGCTGCACCCTGACCCCTCGTGGTCATCAGGAGTGGTTCCATTGTCATTGCCTTGTAGAGTTTCTCACAGTGAGACAGGGATGAGGAGGACGAGCTCATGGCCACTCACTTCACTGCACGAGCCCAGGCCGGCTCCTGCGGCACACTGGCCATGGTCCAAGGGGTCTGCGCCACCCATGGCCAGTGGTGCCCAAGTGGACCAGTCTCCCACCCAGGACTGCATCATCACAGAGCCTGCATGTTCTGTCTGCTCCAGAGCCCTGAGGACTCCATGGGAGCACGCCCAGCTCCGCAGTGCCCTGGGCAGACAGTGCAGGTGGGGAAGACGAGGTGGGTCCTGGGCTGCTGGGCGCAAGCTTGGAGGAGAGGACGCTCCACTCCATACCTGGTCTCACAGGCAAACCACTGCCAAGTGCTCACGGCTCAGGCTCATACACACCTTAATGGTCAAAACCAAGGGGGCCAGGACTGGGGAAGCAAGGGCACAGATCATACCCCCGAGGAACCCCACCTCCAAGGGACCCCACCTGGACTTGGCAGCTCTCACCTAGGGACAGGTTCAGGACGTCGGGGCAGGCCAGGTGTGAAGGCTGCTGCTCCACCAGCTCAAACATGGGCAGGGCGCCTCCGAGCAGAGACAGCTGTTAGTGAGACATGGCCGTCAGGTGCAGCCTCACCCAGTGCTTGCGGCCAAGAGAAAGGGGCCGGCCGGCCACAGCCAGCAGACAAACCTGACTGTCATCCCATCTCACTGATGAGAAAACAGAGGCAGCTTCCACACTAAAGGCTACATGAGAACCCAGTGTGGTGATCAACACACAGCACAGTCTGACCACAATGGCAGAGAGGGGTGGGCCACACGCACTAGGCCAGCGTAGCTCAGCACCCCATCACCACCCCCATCTCAACAGGAGATGGATGAGGACACTGGAAATCCCATTCTAAAGTCAACACGCAACATCCGTCCCCAGGGTTGTTAACCGTGTTGCCAGGTGGGCAATCCAGGATGCCCCACCTTGTTCAGCTACATAGCTGTGCCAAGCAAGACAAAGCTCCCCACGGCCCAGTGAGGCTGCCTGAGACCTGGACGCCGGCCTTCGACCCCTGCGTGCCCTGCTGCCTGTCTCCCTGGGTGGCTCAGCTGGGCTGTGGGTGGTGGGGCGGCTACAAACCTTTTTGACTTGCTGGCACCAGTCACTGAAGTCATCTTCAGTCTTACAGAAAAACCCCTAAAACGAAATGATGATAAGCAGAACAGAACACCCCCATCTGCAGTCGGCTAAGAGGTGGGGGCTTCCATTCCCACTGCCAGTGGCGCAGCAGAGGCCCCCAGCATGCACGTGCTGGACACTCCAGCCTGCCTTGGCTCCTGTGGCCGGGAACAGAGCTCCGAGGGTCCCCTGTGCATGGCCCCCTGCACCAGTGCCTGGCTCCCCTCAGGCTCCACTACGCTGCTGTGCCTTGTTCACCCATGAGATGTTATGTGGTGTGCATCTGTTAAACCTCACCGAATTTTCCGGGAATGAGGCAGGTTATGAGTTAGGGCCAAGTGGAGAGCTCTTCTCTCTGCGACTGTGAGGCAGGGCCGCTGGGTCTCAGCCTT
This sequence comes from Pongo pygmaeus, assembly GCF_028885625.2. Taxonomy (NCBI): domain Eukaryota; kingdom Metazoa; phylum Chordata; class Mammalia; order Primates; family Hominidae; genus Pongo; species Pongo pygmaeus. The sequence goes on along the minus strand of NC_072384.2, from coordinate 142,374,138 downwards.
CACCTAGCATCTCCCTAGAAGCTTGGCGGCAAAGGCCACCGAGCACTGCCCAAGGACACCATGACACAGGGAGCCTCCTGCTGAGGAGCCAGGAGACAGGTGACCTGCCAAGGGTCACCGGCAATCACATCCTTAAAGCTGCCGCCTGTAATGACAGTCACTAGGAATTCTCAACACTGCCAGATGTTAACACAAAAAGAAAAAGAAACGGAAAACAAAGACAAAATGAGAGGAGAAGCTCAAACTGGGCACTCTCTTCCTCTGAAGACACCGTTTCTGCTGCCTTGGCGCTGGTGTAGGAGCACTCTCCCCTGGGGACAGGGGACATTCCTCCTCCTCACGGGTGAGGACAGTTATCCCACCAGGTGGCCCCTTTGGTCTCAACTCCTCAACGTTCACGCGTCTGCTTCTCTGTCTGCGGTGGCTGGCTCTCTAGCCTGACCTGACTGTTAGAGTGCCAATCACTGGAAGCCACCAAGCCACGTTTACAGTAACAAACATACTTAATTCTAGTCAGACGAGGAATTTGTGACTAGGTTCTGATAAGAAGTGTGCGCCAGGCTGGGCACGGTGGCTCACGCCTGTAATCCCAGCACTTTGGGAGGCCGAGGCGGGTGGATCACAAGGTCAGGAGATCGAGACCATCCTGGCTAACACAGTGAAAACTGGTCTCTATTAAAAATACAGAAAATTAGCCAGGCGTGGTGGCAGGTGCCTGCAATCCTAGCTAATCGAGAGGCTGAGGCAGGAGAATGGCGTGAACCCGGGAGGCGGAGCTTGCAGTGAGCCGAGATTGCGCCACTGCACTCCAGCCTGGGCGACAGAGCAAGACTCCGTCTCAAAAAAAAAAAAAAAAAAGAAAAAGTGTGAGCCACAGAGCTCCAGCCCATGTTCCCCACTCCTGCCACCCTGCCCAAGAGGTGCATGGAGCGTGGTGTGCCCTCTGGGGCTGTGCCACAGCTCAGAGACCGTCCCATTTCAGGCCCAGATCTGCCTTCTTCCTCCTAAATGGGGCAGAGCATCCACAACAGAGCCCCCGATTCGGTTAACTGCTTCCCTGAGCATGTCACCGTCATTCATGATTTCTAGGGGGGTTTTTTGGCCTCTTTCCCCATCAAGTATATTTGAGAGCAGGCAGGTCTGCATAAATCACACACCAAAAATCACAACTAGGTAATCAAAATGGAAAACACGGAAGCTCGTTCTTAGGATAATCCCCCAGAGAGGTCAAGTCAGAGCCTCCGGAAAACAAAAGGTGGTGCAGGAGTGGGTGGGTAGAGGGGCCGCCCTGTGTTTAAATGTGGGTGTGACGAAGGTGGTGCAGGAGTGGGTGGGTGGAGGGGCTGCCCTGTGTTTAAATGTGGGTGTGACGAAGGTGGTGCAGGAGTGGGTGGGTGGAGGGGCCGCCTGTGTGTTTAAATGTGGGTGTGACGAAGGTGGTGCAGGAGTGGGTGGGTGGAGGGGCCGCCCTGTGTTTAAATGTGGGTGTGACGAAGGTGGTGCAGGAGTGGGTGGGTGGAGGGGCCGCCCTGTGTTTAAATGTGGGTGTGACGAAGGTGGTGCAGGAGTGGGTGGGTGGAGGGGCCGCCCGTGTGTTTAAATGTGGGTGTGAGGGGGACACACTCACCATGGCTCACACTCATCCACGCACACTCAGCACGCGCCCACACACGCTCACATCCAGACACATGCTCTCCGGGCCACTCGAAGGCCATGAAGGCTGCGCAGGAGGTGGTGCCCGGGGGAGGGACGTGAGGGTGCAAGGACACAGTTCAGGCTCTTGTGCCCTTCAGATTCCCAACCATGTGAACACAGTACTTATCCCAACATGTTGGAAAAAAAAAAAAACGCAAAAATCCGAAACTTTTCCTCGTCATTCCCAAACAGCTTTCAGCACAAAATGCCTGTGTGCTCAGGTGGCCGCCGCGTACCACAGCGATGGACGGGTCAAGCTCCGCGATGCTCATGCGGCACGGCGGGTGCTGGCAGTGGAAGCTCTCGTCTGGGATGAAGCAGCCGTCAGTGGGCTCCACGGCTGGCTGCGTGGTGTGGGGGTCCAGGTAGATGAGCTCCTCACCTGGGAGGACGAGGCAGGCGGGCAGGTGGGCAGCCGAGCCGGCAGAGGAAAAGGACAGAGGAGGCCGCGTTTCACCCACTGCACCCACATCACACTGAGAAGCAGTGGGGGCAGGAGGTGGGGAGGGAGCCGAGGGCACCAGACCATCAGGGAAAGGGGCACACAGGAGGCCGCCCGTGACCAGGCTGAAAACGAACCCCCCTCAGGGCATGCTGCTTTTCCACCAGTGGCCTCAAGTGGCCACCTGGGGTGTGGGACCTGCTCACGGAATGCCCTTAAAGGGCACAGGCCCACAGGGACACGGTGGGAACCCTGGACTCACCAACGTAGCCGATGAAGTAGTGAGCGCTGTTGGGCTTCCCTCCGATGACGCCCAGAGACTGGGGCATCATGAAGCAGTGCTGTGGAGGGGCAGGGGACTGAGCACAGGTCCCAGGCAGGAGCAGACGGTCCCCCCACCCACTGCCATAGGGGGCCCAAGGGTCTGCTGAGGCCCAACTGGATGACACAAGAGGGGACAGGAGGGGACATGGTCCCAAAGAGCTTACTATCCAGGAAAGACCAAAGGACATCCCACAGGCGCAAGAAACCCAATCTGCAGGCTCAGCTCAGGGAAGCTTCATGTCAGAGGTGGGCTTTGGGGAGGCTGGGAGTGAGGGGGGCTGGCAGGAGACGTGAGCAGGGGTGGGGGAGGCGGCCCTGCTGAGTGCTTTCACCTGACAGGGCAGAAGCGATGGAGATGGGGCCTGTGTGTGGGGGCAGCTGAGACACCACAGGATGGGCAGAAGACTGGAGGGAGGGGCCAAGTTCAGACAACTGAATAATTTTAACAGAAAGCCACATTTCAGTTCCATACAAATGTGACTCCTTGGTCTAAAATTTGAGTTAACTGAAGAAAGGATGGTTTTCCCTTCTGCTTGCTTTTTCTTTTTTTTTTTGAGATGGAGTCACTCAGGATGGAGTGCAATGGCATGATCTTGGGTCACTGCAAGCCCTGCCTCCTGGGTTCAAGAGATTCTCCTGCCTCAGCCTCCTGAGTAGCTAGGACTACAGGCGCACGCCAGCACGCACAACTAATTTTTATATTTTTAGTAGAGACGGGGTTTCACCATGTTGGCCAGGCTAGTCTCGAACTCCTGACCTCGTGATCTGCCTACTTTGGCCTCCCAAAGTGCTCGGATTACAGTCGTGAGCCACCACGCCCGGCCCCTTTTTGCTTTCATGACATGGGGGAGCCTGTGGCTGGAGCTCCTCACAGAGCCCTGCCCACAAGTCCCTTCCTCACAGGCCAACCCACCCTCCAAAGGGACCTCAGGCCAAGACGGCCGTAGGGGAGTGGGGCGGGCATGCCTGGGGTACAGTGGAGACCCGGGAGGGGGCAGGGCTCCCTGTCAGGCCGAGGAATGGCACCTGGTTCCGAGGACCCCCTACAAGCGCCTCATGCTTTCGTCCTCGACATTCGCCTTGACACTTGCAGAACCAAAGCAGCACGCGCCTATTGATGGACGTGACTCACGCCCACTCACCCCTTGGGAAATGGTGTAAACCAGGGTTGTTTACCCCTCCCCTGAGAGCCAGCTGCACAAATGGCCACGTGACGACGATGCACTCAAAGTGACTAAAAACTGGGAGAAGGGGACAGGGACTCAGGGCAAGCGCCGCACGGCAGGACCCACCTTCAGCGTCTCCACGTAGGCCTCGTTGATGTCCGTGAGCCCCAGGCGCAGGGGAATGAGAAGTACCAGGGGTCTCCATGGCGATGGCCTGTTGGTGACCTCAGCTCCGGCAGGGAATCCATTGCAGTGCCGGTCGGAATCTGCAGGAAACGCAGTGGCGCCCGCACAGGGAACGCTGTTCCTGCACAACCTTCCTAGAAAGGGAGACATGCTTTCACCAACCAAGCAGACCTGCGCAAAAGTGCTCCCACAACAAGCAAGCAAATGATGATTGTGTAACAGAAAAAGGGCAGTACAAAGCCAGGTGCTTACAGTGAAATTCAAACTTGGAAAATACAGAAAAGCATAAGAAAATTTTTTCATAATCTTGCCACCCAGAGAAAAAAGAAATATTTTCTAAGCACACTTAATTCAAGAGTTTTATTGTGAAATAAAGCACACAAAACAGTGCAAGAAAAAGCCACGTGCACTTGAGAGGAAAATCACAGAAGTATCCACGCAGCCGGCCAGCCTGGCTAGTGCCAGCAGAGGCAGAACCCACTCCCTCCAGGCCTCCTCAGCAACCCCTTTCCTTGCTCCCACCCCTTCCACCTACACACACCCATGAGTCAATGGTCCGGAGGACACATCAACCAGAGGGTGCGGTGATGGGAGAAGACACTCTGGGAGCATGGAGTATGCCCGGCGTCTAGATCGAGGTTTCTCAATACCACTCCCCACTCAGAGGACCCAGGCTGATTCCAGGGCCAGGCAGGGAATGTTCAGAGGTGCCTGCAGCATCTGCTTAACCCAGAACATAAGGGAGGGCTCAAAACATAAACGAAAAACGCCAGAACACGGCAAAAGACACCACCAGACTGAGGTGGCCACCGGCCAAAGGTGGGACCATCAAGCATCAAAAAGATGGACAGTGACACGTGACAGTGACAGGCGACAGTGACAGGTGACAGACAGGTGACAGGTAGCACACTGCACACTAAGTGATGGGAGAAAAGATGGCTCTTCTCAAGAATGCCAACCAATAAACGTGAAAGGAAAGGACAGGCTAGAAAAACCACCATTATCAGGCAGGAGTCACACAGCTCACCAGGACATGCTCAGTGTCACCACTGGATTATTCATTAATTACAAAGGAAAAAAGACAACATCTCCGGGGATCTGACACAGTGTTCCACTGCAGGCCCCGGACGGGATGGCAGAGGACACTGCCACCCAGGGGCTACTCTCAGCCACAGGCTCAACCCAAGCCCAACTGTGAGGAAGCAGACAAATCCAGCATGTGGGATGGTCAGCTGACCTGAACTTCTCAAAAATGCTACAAAGCAGCAACAACCACAACAAAGAGGCAGAACCTTCTCAATTAAAGACTAGAAAGACATCACAACTATATACAACAGCACTGGACCCTCAACCAGGAACACACATCAGCTGCACGGGTTGTTCCTGGGACAGCAAGGGGCCAAGATGGACCCTGGTTAGTCGCGGCGTCACCTCTTTTGTGGTGATGAGGCTGTGTGGCTCTGAGGAACACTCTCATTCATAGGAGGCTTGCTCATAAAAATCACGTGTCAAAATACAATTGGTGGATCTAGGTGGAGGGTTTGTGGCCATGACTCACTGAGCTTTTTTGTAGGACTCAAATTTCTCAAAACAGACAGCTAGAAAACAAGGATTCTGAGACAGAAATTTTTAAATTTCTTTTAGAGACGGGGTCTCACTCTGTCACCCAGGCTGCAGTGCAGTGGCACAATCACAGCTCACTGCAGCCTCAAACACCTGTGCTTAAGCAATACTCCCGCCTCAGCCTCCCGAGTAGCTGGAACAACAGGTGTGGGCCACTGTGCCCCACTGATTTTTTCTTTTTTTTTTTTTCTTGAAGCCGATTCTCTGTCGCCCAGGCTGGAGTGCAGTGGCATAATCTCGGTTCACTGCAACCTCTGCCTTCCGGGCTCAAGCAATTCTCCTGCCTCAGCCTCCCCAGTAGCTAGGATGACAGGTGTGTGTCACCATGCCCAGCTAATTTTTGTATTTTTAGTAGAGATGGGGTTTTGCCACATTGGCCGGGCTGGTCTCGAACTCCTGACCTCAAGTGATCTGCTCGCCTCAGCTTCCCAAAGTGCTGAGATTACAGACATAAGCCATGTGCCTGGCCTGATTTTTCTATTTCTTATAGAGAGGGAGTTGTCCGGGCTGGTCTCAAGCAATCCTTCAACTCAGCCTCCCTGAGGGGTGGGATTATGGGTAGGAGCTGCCATGCCCAGCCTTAAGGGAGTTGTTTGGGTTTGTTTGGTTGGTTTTTGAGACAGGGTCTTACTGTGTCACCCACGGTGGAGTGAAGTGGTATAATCACGTCTCACTGCAGCCTCAACCTCCCAGGCTCATGTGATCCTCCCACCTCAGACTCCTGAGTAGGTGGGACTACAGGTACATGCCCCCATATCTGGCTAGTTTGTTTTGTTTTGTTTTTTGTAGAGATGAGGTTTTACCATGTTACCCAGGCGGCTGGTCTCAAACTCCTGGACTCAAGCAATCTGCCTGCTTCTGCCTCCCAAAGTGCTAGGATTACAGGCGGGAGCCACAGCGCTTAGCCAAGGGAGGGATTTTAACTTTGATTTTTTAAACATATACGTTATTGCTTCAAAGAGCCAGTTCTAGTATGTGTTAGTTCTAATAAATTTTTTTAATTTTAAATTTTATTTTTAAAATATTTTATAGAACAAGGTCCAGGCACGGTGGCTCACGCCTGTAATCCCAGCACTTTGGGAGGCCGAGGTGGGCAGATCATGAGGTCAGGAGATCAAGACCATCCTGGCCAACATGGTGAAATATGGTGAAACCCCATCTCCACTAAAATACAAAAAATTAGCCAGGTGTGGTGGCATGCACCTGTAGTCTCAGCTACTCAGGAGGCTGAGGCAGGGGAATCACTTGAATCTGGGCAGCGGAAGTTGCAGTGAGCCAAGATCGTGCCACTGCACTCCAGCCTGGCAACAGAGCAAGACTCTGTTTCCAAAAAAAAAAAAAAAAAAAGAGAGAGACGTCTGGCTATGTTGCCCAGGCTGGTCTTGAATTCCTGGCTTTAAGCAATCCTCCTGCCTCAGCCTCCCAAAGTGCTGGGATTACAAACATGAGCCACTACACCCGGCCTAATACATTTCTTCCTTTAAATCATTACTTTCTGTATTTGTCTTTAATATCATTCTTTGGTTTCTTCAGTTAATTTTGCTTTTTCCGAATTCTTGAGTTGTATGCTCATTTCATTAATTTTCACTTTGTAAAAGAACCCATATACTAGTATTGAAGGTACACAAGTTTTCTTCTGAGTTCTGTACACATCAGATTCAGATACATAGTTATGGTCTGTACACTTGACTTTTTTGAGGTTTCACATTTCCAGACAGCAGGGTTTTGTCCTTTTTTCATTTTATTCTGCATTAGTTTCATAGAAATTCCTAGGTACACTCTGCTGTCACAATCTAGGGTTTGATAGGTATCTACTAAACTCTGCTTATTGTGTTATCTGGGTCCCCTGTAGCTTTGATCTTTCCATATCTAATCTGTTAATTATTCTGTTTTCTCTATATTTTGCTTTATTATTTTTTGTTGTTTTGGTTTTTTGAGACACAGTCTTACTGTGTCACACAGGCTGGAGTGCAGTGGCATGATCTCAGCTCACTGTAGCCTCTGCCTCCCAGGTTCAAGCAATTCTCGTGCCTCAGCCTCCCGAGTAGCCGGGATTACAAGGGCATGCCACCATGCCCAGCTAATTTTTTTTTTTTTTTTTAGTAGACATGGGGTTTTACGATGTTGACCAGGCTGGTCTTGAACTCCTGACCTCATGTGATCTACCCACCTTGGCCTCCCGCAGTGCTGGGATTATAGGCGTAAGCCACCGTGCCCGGCCCGCTTTATTGATTTTGAAGTTATGTTTTGGTAGAAAGGCTTCCCGGTGGTGACATTTTTCTGCTGACTGGTGCTTTGTTACCTGCACAGACCCTACTGTCTCAGGAATATGATTGAACACACAGATCGGCTCAAGGGCTGATGTGTAGCTGGGCCGGTTGCTTCTGTGCCTCCAGAGCCCAGCACTGAGTGTGTGACCTACCACGTCACAAACACCCTGCTGTCAACAGGGTGCAACGGGCTTTTGCCTATTCCTGCCACCACTTGAAATTTTCTCGTGTTCTCTTTATATTTTGAACACATTTAAAATTTCTATTTCTCTATCAATGACAACTACACAGTACATATACTTCCTCTCACCTCATGAAGCCAGGTCTTTTCTCAGAATTCTAAACATTTTCCACAGTAGCATTTGGTGTGGCACAAAGATGAGATGCCCAGGCCAGTTGAGACTGCCTTTCTTCAAAGCAGCTTAGTAGTAATGCTATTGTTTGGATGTTTAGAGAAGTTTCCCTTTACTTCTGCAATTTGGAAATATTATCAGGAACTTCTGATAAAAAATTTGGGAGTCTTTAGCTCTAAAGACTCAACTCTCACCACCTCAGGGGAATTTTCTCCTCCTCCTTCAGCGGCCAACTCCCCCGAGAAGTTCTAATCCACACACTCTGCTTTCAGCTGCCTCTGTTTTGCTGCACTGCCTCTCAGGGAGCGGAGTTTCAGCTATTGTGATTCTCCTCCCCACTCTGTTTCTCTGACTGTGCTTGCTCTGGTATTTACTTTTCTTTCATTGGAGTCATTTGTCCTCACTGCCAGACTGACACGTTTTCCAATCTGTATTTCCTCCCTACATTCAGTGACATTCTGTCTACTGTCGTTAGAAAGGTCTAAGCCCATCAACGTTAAGGACAAGAAGAGCATGCTAGGATGTCCTGGCTGGCCTCTGATTGGGGGTGGACAGAGGGATGGTAGGGGGCGGAGATGGGTTGGTGGATGGGGACACTGTAGGCAGTAAGGTCTCCCCTTACCCCGCAGGCTTCACCTAAAATCTGAGTGGGAACACCGTCAGGCAGCTCTTTCACTGCAGGAAGAAGCTTTAGTGGAATTTCTGAATGGCATCAGTCTCCTCCTATCTAACTGCTCCTTCCACAAGCAGTTCTGAGAAACCAGAAGAAAAGTCCTTGCTTGGCCAAGGACCTGTCTGTTTCTCTAGCTTCGGCTTTGCAGACTTCCTTCTCAGATGTCCTCCCTTGCGCTCTCAGAAGCACAACTGAAAAAAGCAGTCCGCTTCCTGCCCTCCCCCCACTACTCCCTCCTGGGGCTTTTGGTAGGGATCATTCAGAACAACCCCGATGTCCTCCTCACAACACCACGCCACACTCGGGAACCCAGAAACCCAAGCCTTGTGCATCAATGCCAGTGCCTTTGCTGGCTGGATGTGGATGCCTTTCTTCCTAAATGGGGGCATCAGGCACCTTCCACATGCTCCTATGAGGAACAGTATCCTTTCAGGCAGCTGATGCAGTGAGACTAAGCCGGTCAGACCAGGCAGCCTCCACATCCTCCCGGGAGCCACCATCCCCAGGGGCTGGGAAATGCAGATTCAAGCTCTTCCAGGACCTGACCCCACCCTCACTCTGACAAGCCACGTTTCAACAGCACTGCTTTAGGCAGCCCTGAGACTCCCGAAGAGTCGGAGCTGGAGTCCACACAGTCGAGCTGCCCCCAAGACTCCCAGCAGTGCTACCTGCACCCAGAGGGACGGAGGTTCCAGGAAGCCCTGACCCTTGCGCCTTCCTGGCCACTGCACCCAGCAACAGCCTCCCTAATCCAAGGCCAGCGACTGAGGTGTGACTTGGTGAGATCCTGAGCACGGGTGCGGAACGAGGGGGTAAGTGATTTCCCCAAACACGGGAGGGAGGGTGGGGGAGTGAACAGGGAACTAAGGTATAATAGTATATTGTGTAGCCAGTTAATACCTACAATGCTGTCACTCACCGCCAGGAGAAAATACTTAGCAAACTATGTAAGTTTTTGAAAAGCACAGGAGAAATACTGAGAGTAAGAATGTCAAAATGCTCATATCAGTTATTTCTGAGTGGTAAAATCAATAATTTTTCTCTTTCTTTGTACTCTTCCTATGTTCCCAATGTTTTATAAAAATTTCAAGAAACAGAATGGAGGGAAAAGGCAGATGGAAGAAACAAACACCCTTTGGTTATGATCCCAAGTTCAAGTCTTCGAAGAACAGAATCCTGGAAGGAGAGTCTGCTGTGGCAAAGCTCTCAATGCTGCAGAAGCCGGCCTCACTCTCCCTTAGAAAGTCCTGCCTCACTCCCTCCGCTGTGTCACGACGCCCCCCAGGACGGCCAGACGATGAAGAAACAGAATGGAGAGGCAGGAAGGGGCGCGTCTGTGACCCAGCACACACCTGTGTGGTGACCTGGCACACCCACAGTCACAGGGCAGGACCCACTCCCACTGTGAATCTGTGCGCAGTTACGGCTGTGGCTCTGAATGAGGTCTTTTTTTTTTTGGGACAGAGTCTCGCTCGGCCAGGCTGGAGTGCAGTGGTGTGATCAAGGCTCACTGCAACCTCCGCCTCCAGGTTCAAGCGATTCTTCTGCCTCAGCCTCCTGAGTAGCTGGGACTATAGGCGCATGCCACCATGCCCAGCTAGTTTCTGTATTTTTAGTAGAGATGGGGTTTCACCATGTTGGCCAGGCTGGTCTTGAACTCCTGACCTCATGATCCACCCACCTCGGCCTCCCAAGGTGCTGAGATTACAGGCATGAGCCACTGCGCCCGGCCTAAATGAGCTCTTTCTTATGGAAAATTGGATTCAAGGCACTAGCCCACATGTAGAACTTCAATAAAATTGGAATTGAGGGAGTTTTGAGAAGTTCCCTGGGAGAAAGGTGGCCCTGAGTAAAAAGGTGGTGAGGCATTTTTAAGCGTTCTCAGCCCTGAGTAAAAAGGTGGTGAGGCATTTTTAAGCGTTCTCAGCCCTGAGTAAAAAGGTGGTGAGGCATTTTTAAGCGTTCTCAGCCCTGAGTAAAAAGGTGGTGAGGCATTTTTAAGCGTTCTCAGCCCTGAGTAAAAAGGTGGTGGGGCATTTTTAAGAGTTCTCAGCCCTGAGTGAAAAGGTGGTGAGGCATTTTTAAGCGTTCTCAGCCCTGAGTGAAAAGGTGGTGAGGCATTTTTAAGCGTTCTCAGCCCTGAGTGAGAAGGTGGTGAGGCGTTTTTAAGCGTTCTCAGCCCTGAGTGAAAAGGTGGTGAGGCATTTTTAAGAGTTCTCAGCTTGGCTACATCATGGAAGGTGAAACATGAATCTGGAACTCACTCAATGAGCCCATTTGTTAAAACTGAGCCACAATTTTCCTCCTAGATGTAAATGTTGCCACGCCTAGGTTCCTTCAGGGTTGCAGCAGACCTTTCTTCCAGAAAGCTGAAAAGAGCTCTGCCTTCACGACGTGCCTTTGCTCGAGATGGTGCAGCTAGAGATGGTTGCTGCATCTCTCTGTGGCATATCAAGGCAAAAGAACTTCACCAGAATTACCACACGAGGGCGCCTAAGCACAGCACGCCTTCACAAATGATTTGTAACCAAGACACAAAACATGACGTGAGATACCAAGTCACGGCCTCCAGAGAGCCTGGGCTCTCCTCTCTTGGTATGACCGCCGGGATAGGAGAGCGAGGCCACCGTGCATCTGGCTTGGCACGCAGGCCCCACGGAGCACCTGCACGGCATGGGGCGACTGACAACACTCGCCGAGGCTCCCGTGGGGACTCAGGCGAGGAAGTGTCTGTGTTGCCCATAATTTCAACTTTCTTGTCCATGGAAACCCTGTGCCACTTACTGATTTCCTCCATCACAACAGTGTTGTCCATCGCAATGTGGACCGCCAAGGAGCTCCACGTGTCGAAGACAGCAAGCTTCCTACAGAGAATAGGAGAATGACCATAAGCTTTTGTACAATTCAAAGATGGTTCATCTTTGCGGCGACAGCTGTGCAAAGGAGTGTTCGTGTTAGAGGTGCTTCTCGGATGAGAAGGGCCAAGGCTCCTCAAGTCCGGGGCATGGCCAATGCCACAGACAGGAAGAACACTGAGGGTAAATCTGCTTCTTCTCATCTGAGGCCCAGGGGTTCTGCCCTCGCCCCAACCTCCATTCACAGAGAGCACACGCAAGAGGCTTTTGAGTGGCCTGGTTTCCTGGTCTCACTAGCACAGAGGCAGGGACTAGAACACGAACGCAGCTCTGAGACGCTGTGGGTTTTGCCAACTTTGAGGCAGGCCTCCCAGCACCTTCACGCTCTGCTCTGCTCTCCCCTCCACCAAACACACTGAGCTGACAACCAAGGAATCTGAGTCCTTACAGAGAAACCTGCAGCTTAGTGGGAAGCACGACTGTGCACGCCAGTGAGGAGGACGTGGCCTCGGATTTCCCGTTCTGAGGGAAGGGCAGATTCTGCAGCCAAAAGTCTAACGGGACTCTGATCTCATCTCAGGTCTGGTGGAGGTGGGGTCAGAGGACCTCAACAAAAGGTAAAACAATAGAAAAGGCCCTGAGGCAGCAAAGACCTGGTGCTCCTGGGGGCAGAATGCAAGACCTGTGGAGGGGAGTTGGGTGGGGGTAGAGAACGGGACTGGGGTGACCACACAGAGCCCCTCCCAATGCACAAGCCCAGAGGGGACACTGGGAGGACAGCCTGCCCCCGCACCACCCCCCGCCCCACCACCTTCCTCCTCCCATCTCCAGCCCAGCTGCAGTGCTGAAGACACACCCACACATAAGGGACACAGCAGCACTGGCAAAGCTGACCTGGCGGAGGCAAACAAGGAAGCAGCAGCCACGTGGGCCGGTGGTCAACGCTGCAGAGAACAGTAACGCAGGAACGGGGAGTGGCGCTACTAACGTAGCCACAGGGAAAACCTTGGTGCCAAAGGGTACCTGGGCAGACATGGGGCGCCACCCAGGCAGGTGTTGGGGGAACAGGGTCCAAGTGCCAGGCACCACACATGCAAAGGCCCTGAGGCTGGTGTGTCCCAGGAGCACAAGGTGTCATGCCAGGGAGGTGGGGTAGAGCCCCGCCTGAGTCAGCAGTGAAGTGCCAGGGCAGTTCAAGGCAGAGTGGTGGCCAATGTGTTTTATGCAGATGGCTCTGCTGTTATTTGCTAAAGAGACTCTAGGATGCAAAGAGAGAAGGAAGATCAACAAGAAGGAAGAAGATGGGGCTGGGACCAGCACAGGGGAAAGGATGAACACTCGTCAGAGTCTGGACATATTTTGAATGGGCCCACTGAAAGAAAGAGGAATTGATATTTTGAATGGGCCCATTGAAATAAAGAGGAATTGGCCAGGCGCGGTGGCTCATGCCTGTAATCCCAGCCTTTGGGAGGATGAGGCAGGTGGATCACGAGGTCAGGAGTTCAAGACCAGCCTGGCTAACAAGGCGAAACCTTGTCTCTACTAAAAATACAAAAATTAGTTGGGCATGGTGGCACGTGCCTATAATCCCAGCTACTGAGGCTAAGGCAGGAGAATTGCTTGAACTGGGACCCGGGAGGCGGAGGTAGCAGTGAGCCCAAGATTGCACCACTGCACTCCAGCCTGGGCTACAGAGCTAGACTCTGTCTCAGAAAAAAAAAAAAAGAAAGAAAGAGGAGACCTGGCCGGGCGCGGTGGCTCATGCCTGTAATCCCAGCACTCTGGGAGGCGGAGGCAGGTGGATCACGAGGTCAGGAGTTCAAGACCAGCCTGGCCAACATGGTGAAACCCTGTCTCTACTAAAAATTGAAAAAATTATGGGCATGGTGGCGGGTGCCTGTAATCCCAGGTACTGGGGAGGCTGAGGCAGGAGAACTGCTTGAACCGGGACCCGGGAGGCGGAGGAAGCAGTGAGCCCGAGATCACGCCACTGCATTCCAGCTTGGGCTACCGAGCTAGATTGTCTCAAAAAAAAAAAAAGAAAAAAGAAAGAGGAGTCCTGGCCAGGCATGGTGGCTCATGTCTGTAATCCCAGCACTTCGGGAGGCTGAGGCAGGAGAATCACTTGAACCCCAAGTGATTCAGAGGTTGCAGTGAGCCGAGATCACGCCACTGCACTCCAGCCTGGCGACAGAGCAAGACTCCGTCTCAATAAGAAAGAGGGGTCTAGAACAATCCCAGATTTTGGTTTGAGCACCTGAAGGACCACTGTAGGAGAAGAAGGCTGGGGCCAGCACGAGCTCTGGCTGTCAGGTCACCATGCACACAGATACCCAGGTGGAAATGCAGAATAAGCAGCTGGACCTGAGCTTGGAGTCCAGGGACAAATCAGCCCTGGAAGCCGTCCGTGTGCCTGGGTGCCACAGCACTTGCAGGTTGGGGAGGATCATCCAGCAACAGGGGCAGGGGCTGGTGGGGAGCAGGCAGGGGACCAGGAGAAACAGTGAGCATGGCGAGTGGCCTGGTGCTTACAGCGCTGACTTGATGGGGCCACTCCAGGCAGCAGCAAGAGAAGTGTGAGTGGAGGGGTGTGGTGGGGGCTGGGGAGCTGCTGGACAGAGGACTCTGAAGGGCACGCAGTAGGGACTGAGCAGGTGCCACACCAAACACAGGGCGGGCCCAGGAGACAGAGGGAGCAGCAGGCTGGGGATGTGGGACGGGGGTGACGTGGGACGGGGGTGACGTGGGATGTGGGAGAGACGGACTTGTGCAGGACCCCAGGGAACCTGACAGAAAAGCTGGGTGGAGACAGCGACTGCCATGCTGAGGAGCAGGCTGTGGGTGAGGGGAGACAGGGCCATTTCAGGAACGAGGAACGTGGGGTACCTGAGGGCCTTGAGTGGGATACGAAACAGGCAGACGCAAAAGGAGAGGCTTCAAGGGAGCCATGGCTGAAGACGGGCTGGGGAGACACTGGCCCTCGGACCAGTGGGGAGGAGACCCTGAGGGGACAAGTCCTGGGGGAACTGGCCAGAGCCTCCCCAAAAATGCTGGGATGCCAGGACACATGGAATCAGACCAAATGACCCTGGATGGGTCAAGAGGAATGAAGAGTGGACACGAAGCTGAAACCACAGGCAAGTTTCTGGAACTGCAGGGAAGGTCATCTCAGAGGAATCTGGGGGGCGGGCACGCAATGGAGCTGAGTGAGGCGTGAGAGGAAGCAGGTGCGGAGCAGGTGCAGAGAACACTTTCAGACGCTGAGGTGTATGGGAAGGCAAGCGAGGCTACAGGGAGTCTCCAGGTAAAGTGAGAAAGGCAGGTGGCAAGGCCCGCGGAGGGCAGCCTCCAACAAGCCTGCAGAGGTGGAAGGGCCCAGCACCCGCACAGATGGCTGCAGACTAGCTTCAGCTGCCCACCCCATCAGAAGCCACCATTACAGGTGGATCCATGCGGCAGACAAAGAACAAGGGTCCAATGTGCCAGCCAGGATGTGGACTACGGTGTTCATTTTGTTAGAAAACATAAATTCCTATTCACGAGACCTCTTGACATAGTCATCTCTGAGAAACCTTCCCACGGCCATGAAGTAAATAATTAGAGACCCCTTATTTCCTGTAGCCATGAAGGCTCAAGGAGAACTTAACCCCCAGGGAGC
This sequence comes from Pongo pygmaeus, assembly GCF_028885625.2. Taxonomy (NCBI): domain Eukaryota; kingdom Metazoa; phylum Chordata; class Mammalia; order Primates; family Hominidae; genus Pongo; species Pongo pygmaeus. Next base: position 142,358,893 of record NC_072384.2, on the reverse strand, counting down.
ATCCCTGCTGCCCCATGCTCGGCAGTGGAAGTGCAGTACATACTTGAGGACCTGGGCGACAGTGTTCGGCCCGTACCACTGGCCTATGGACTTGCCTTCGCCAACTCCCATTTGCGCTGCAGGGAACAGACACACATCAGCAACACACACCCGCCCCGACCATCCCAACGCCCCCAGCCCTGACCTCTGGTGGCACGTGGTGCCAGGAGACACATCACAGGAAGGCCTGGACAGCACCCTACCCAGCCTCCAGACGGAAGGAAGGATGCCCCAGTAAGATCGGGGGAGGTGTGAGGGGGCAAACAAGGTCTCGGGGACTGTCCTTCACTATGAACTTAGAAAAGGAGGGGAAATGAAGGGACCACTTCCTTCTGTAAATGAAAACACAGTGTCAAAAGCCAGCCTTGCTTGCAAGAAAGGCCAGCTCCTCTTTACTCACTCCACTTCAATCTGAGCATTCAGATTCACTGATGGGGCGAGGCCAATTTCCCCAGACTGTGCTGGGCACCAGGCACTGCAAGCCCCATGGACAGCAGGAAGGGCAAGGCCCAGGGTCTGGGCCTGGGTGGGACGGGGGTGATGGGGGATGACACGGGGGTGATGTGACAGCAGCACACAGGCGGTCAGAGGTCAGTGTTTACAGGTTTACAGCCTCCTGCTCCATATCCCACAACACCAGAAAAGCTCTTAGGGGAAACCGACCACTCCACCCTCTCCAAACAGCCCGGGTGGGGCCTGGCGCAATCTGCAGCCTCCCACCTATCTGGTGAATGGAGTAGTAACTGTCCTTCCTGTCGATGAATGCGTTGAGGACGCTGAAGTAGCTGTCTGGCTGCCTCTTCCTTTGTGTCCACCTCCAATCTATTGGAAAAAAAATTACAGGTCACCTCTACCATAAATACGAGAAACAAGTTTTCACTTTCACACACAAGATACAGATGGCATCCAAACCTTTTTCAGAATCTTTTTTTTTTTTTTTTTTAAACAGAGTCTCTCGCTCTCTCACCCAGGCTGGAGTGCAGTGGTGTGATCTTGGCTCACTGCAACCTCCACCTCCCGGGTTCAAGCGATTCTCCTGCTTCAGCCTTCCGAGTAGCTGGGATTACAGGCGCGTGCCACCACGCCTAGCTAATTTTTGTATTTTTAGTAGAGATGGGGTTTCACCATGCTGGCCAGGATGGTCTTGATCTCCTGACCTCGTGATCCACCTGCCTCGGCATCCCAAAGTGCTGGGATTACATGTGTGAGCCACCGCACCCAGCCCAGAATCTTTTAAAAGTAAAAACCCATGTTCTCCAGGATTTCAAATACATAAATGTCCAGTTATCAAAACAAATCTGTACAGAAAACAGTTTCAGTAATTTAAAACATTTATTAGCATTCTTCTTCTTTTTTTTTTCAGATAGGATCTAACTCTGTTGCAGAGGCTGGAGTGCAGTGGTGCGATCTCAGCTCACTGCAGCCTCCATCTCCTGGGTTCTAGCAATTCTCCGTATCAGTCTCCCAAGTAGCTGGGACTACAGGCAGGAGCCACCACGCCTGGCTAATTTTTGTATTTTTTGTGAGATGGGGTCTCGCCATGTTGCCCATGCTGATTTATCAGCGTTCTTTAAAGTCAGTTTTTTTAATCAATAAAAACAAGTGGCTCATTACACAAGAAACCCCCAAGTTCTACTTACTGTTTCACCTGTGATCTGCTCTCAAGAGCCCTGACCCCACAGTCCCCTCTGCTTGCTGAGAACACCCTGGCCATGCGCCCTCCCCAGGGCTGTGACTCACCTCGGCCTAGGTGCCGGCACACCAGGGCTTGGGCAAAGATCATCTGTCCACACCGCAGCATGCAGCCCCAGCCTGTGTCCGAGGTGGGGCCTGTCCCCCCTGTCACGGCAGACAGAGAGAGAAGTGCTCATGGCCAGATGGCCCCACTGGCAGGAGGCAGCGGGTCAGCCCCACACCACAGGCACCGACTCCCTCATCCATCAGCTCCACCTGGGGCAACACACACCTCTTAGGACTCAGTAACGCCAAGGGCCACATTTACTGGAGGGTGAAATGTCCCGACCACCTCTTCAAAATGGGCAAAACACATGAACAAGTCAGTCACGGAGCAAAAGGAATGTCTGACAAACATATGAAGACACTAACCCCCGTAAGTCATCCAGAAAATGCAAAGTTAAACAAAACAAGGCATTTTCCAATTACCAGAAAGGCAGAAATTCAAAGGCTTGATGACAACCAGTGCTGCTGAGAGCACAGAAGGGCCGCAAGGGCAGCAACTCAGCCCTTGCAGCACAGGTGCCTGGGCCCTGCCCTCACAGCCACTCCCTGGGTCCCAGAAAGATGGACAACATGCACCATGGAACTGCGCGGCATGTGACAGGCACGTGGAAAACACTGCCAGCCCATAGCAGGGGTCCAGTGGAATGCCACTGTACAGCTGTGACAACAGAGAGGGCCACCTGTGCAGCAGACAAGAGGCTGGTAGGTGGCTGCACACCAGGGTGAGAAGCAGAGATTCAGGGGTCAGACCACTAGGTTCGCCCTGTGCCCACCTCTGGGCTTCCGGCAGCTTCTCCACGCACTGGCAAGGACAATAAACCCTGTGTCTTGGGGTAGTCGTGGCCGTCACCCACCAACAACCCAATCAGCAGTGCCCATGATCACCCTCGCTCCACTGCTGATCACTCTACTGCTGATCGCTCCACTGCTGATAAAAACGTATCTCAGAGCCACGCGCGGTGGTGTGCACCTGTAGTCCCAGACACTCAGGAGGCTGAGGAGGGAGAACTGCTTGAGCCCAGGAGTTCAAGTCCAGCCTGGGCAACATAGCGAAACCCCATCTATTAAAAAAATGAAATTAATAATTTAAAAACATTATCTCTGTGGGGCTAAGAAGGAAACACACCACACTGCCCTTCAGAACTGCGTCAGGGCTGCTTTATCTGCAGGGTTCATCCCCAGCCTCTACCTCCTCCACAAGGCCTCTGCCAAACCAGAAAGGCTTCGCTCCAGTCCTGTTCTCCTTCCCAGCACGCGGCAGGGTAGCTGTGAAGGAGATGGAGGCTGGGGACAAACCTGCATCCAAGGCCGCCAAGAAAGCAGGTTCAGTGCAGCTGCGAAACAAGCGGAAACTGTGAAATGAGCAACTATTCCCAGGGCACATCTGACAAGGTATGTCATTAAAATATATCATTAAATATCAATATTCCCAGGGTGCATCTCACAAGGTGTATCATTAAATATCAACCTAAGGAGACACTGTTGTATGTCCCTATGTGTCAGTGTTCTCCAATGTCAAGCCGTTGTGGCTATTTGACTTCCACCTCACTTCGGGATAAAGAATGAAACCACCCCTAGAAGAGGGACCAAACCCTGACCCGGCACTGAGGAAGCGTGGCGCCAGCCTGGCCCTCACCTCCGGCCTCAGTTCTCCGCCGGTGAGAAGCAAGGCTGAGAACCAGTCCCCATCTCCTTCCAGCTCCAGGGTATACAACGATGAATGGCTTTTAACAGAATGCACCTTAGTGTTACATAAAAACATGTCACATTCACCTGGCCCTTCAAATCTCCCCACAGGTTAAGTGTGGAAAATACTAAAAAAGATGAGGGCTACAGAGAATGGCTTCCAAACATTCTGGACCTAAGCAAGAAACACATTGTACAGCTGTGACCCAGAACACACATTCAAATATGCAAACTAAAACTAAAATCCCTGAAGCAACATGCTGCCTGCCCATGGCAGACACACACTGTTTTCTATGCCATTCTGTCCTACATTTAAACAATGTTGGTCGTAACTCATGACACTGATTTCCAGCTCCAGTAATAAGCTGTGATTTGCAGTTGAAAACACACTGGCCTAGAGTCAGGAGCCGTGGATTCTAGTTTTGCCACTACTACGTATGAGGCCTTGGCCGATTCATTTAACCAGGATTGCTGTGAAGATTCAAATGAAGTCAGTGGCATATTGAAGTTAAATCTACAAGCATAAGTTTTCCTCCTTCCTAAAAACATGTATATTTTGTCCCGCGTTGTAATAAAACAGAGTACTTACCAATGGCTGGAAAGTTTTTCCTGTATGTAAACCAAAGTCTAGATGCCACATCAGACAAGATCTCGTCCTTTTCTAGAGGTTGTTTAAAAGAAAAAAAACACACACACACACAATGCCTTAAGTTTGCAAGTCACAAGTTATGGCAGAGTCAGCAGAGAACAATTATCACAAAATGCTTCTGCAGGCCAAGCGGTCACACCAGGGTGGGCTTCAGCATGGTCAATACCTGTGAAAATGCTGTATTTTCTACCCAGTATCCAAACGGGCTCTGAGGTCTCAGGAAAATCTTCAAACTCGGCAAACCGGAGAGTGTCGTAGGTCAGAGTAGCTGTTGAAACCAAAGATGCACAATATCAGACACTTATAATTTCATAAACTAGTATTGAAAGAGGCCATTTACAGCATTTCTGTGCTGAAGAGAACAACTGTAAATTCTTGCAACAGCAGCACTCCCTCTCGTATCTCGGGCCTACCAAGACACCCACCATGGATGGAGTAAACCCTTGGGAAAGCGGAGGAGGCCCTGCGGGGCAGCTGCTCTGCTAAGGTATGGCGACAGGGAGGTGGGGCCAGCATGCTACTTCCTGAGCCGTTCATATTCTGAGCCACTGAGTCAGTGTCTAACAGCTGACACGAGGGTGAGAGGCCAAGTTAGGGGCCAACCTGAGGGGTGAGAAAGTAAAAAAATAAAAACCCACCCGATTTAAGCACTTACTTTAGACTTAAAACATGATTAAAACGTAAAGGATAAAAATAAAGTGAAACCACCTCCTTCATCCTTGTGCGCAAGGGAAGCCACAGAAAAAACAGGGCAAAGAGTCATTTTTCATAGCCACCCTAAGGTTTACCAGATGTCACCATGGCAGCATGTTCAGAGTCACTGTGACGAAGGCAGATGCTCTGGGGCAAGAAATACTGAGCTGCTGGGAAGACTGGGGGTTCTGGTCTACCCCAATTTCCTGGTTAGGAGCAGGTGCTGGAGAAGCATGGGGTGCTACTCTCAGGTAGAAAGTTAACCCCTGGACACTGAGAGATCAAACTCTCTGCCAAGTCCCCAGAGGTCCCTGGGTACAGAAAGCCTAGTGATCAAGGACTGAACCTGTTTTCATTTCAACAATGCTACCAGAAGAGCATGCCAGCACTTCCATGGGGCAACACCCCACTTTCTAAGGAGGCAGCTGGCTGCAGAGCCACGGTGCTTACCTGCTGCGCTAATGATTAGCCCTGTATGCCATCTTACTCTGTTTTACTTCAATTAAGAAACTAGGCCAGGCACAGTGGCTCATGCCTGTAATCCCAGCACTCTGGGAGGCCGAGGTGGGCGGATCACCCGAGGCCAGGAGTTTGAGACGAGCCTGGTCAACATGGTGAAACGCTGTCTCTACTAAAAGTACAAAAATTAGCCAGGCGTGGTGGCGGGCGCCTGTAATCCCAGCTACTAGGGAGACTGAGACAAGAGAATCACTTGAACCCAGAAGGTGGAGGTTGCAGTGAGCTGAGATTATGCCACTGCACTCCAGCCTGGGTGACAAGGGTGAAACTGCCTCAAAAAAAAGAAGAGAAAAGAAAAAAGAAAGAAAGAAACTAGAGAGGCCCAGGGTCTTCCTGTCCACAGAACTGTGGCTGAGGATACCCATGTCCCACAGTGTTCCTGAAAAGAAGGTGCCCGCCAGCAGCAATGCACCAGCCCAAACACCCATGTGGCGAGATGCCCATCACGTATTCTGGGGCGGCAGCAGAGGCATCTCTCTCCAGCTGCTCTTCAGGGAACCGGGAACACACAATTCCCATCTGCTGCCTCTCCAGCTCTGAAGGTGTCTGATCACTCATCCTTCACCAGCAACTTTACAGCAATCTTTTGAAAATCAATCACATATGAATTTCTCCCACATCTAAATTTACTTTTTGATAACAACCCCACACTTCGATAAAAATGATATATGCTAATCATAAAAAATACTGAAGACTACAAAAATACACAAATCACATGAAGCCTCGTTGCCCAGCAATGACTCTTTCCAGAAGTCTTTATGCACAGGTTCATACGTGAAATCATACTATGCCTGTGGTTTCCTCAGCATTCTACGTAAACACAGATCTCCACCTAAGCTGATACTATAAAGCATCGTGTGTGTACTGCTGTGCTGTGCACAATCCCCTTGGGGAGGCAGGGGGCAGTCAGAATTTAAAGCCCAGCTTGGGTACTGGTAAATTGTAGTTTCCTGGGCCACTTACTTAACTTCTAAGTGTGAATGTTCCCTCATCCATAAAATGGGATAATAACAGGACAGCCTCAGCATGTGGCTGTGACGGTTCCATGAAACACTTCCAATGAGGTGCTGGCTGGCAGTCAGAAGGGCTCCAATGTCAGCTCTGTCATTAACATCAAGGACTCAGAACCACAGGGTCAAAGGCACACAAATTTTACTATACCCAAAAGCCTTAATTGTATGCGCAGCTAATTCCCAAACACAGGGTTCAGAAGCACCTGCAAGCATCTCCCTCAGTGCAGGCAGAACTACCAAATCCACAATAGAGGGCCCTACAGGCATTGTTTAAAGGAGTCTCAGCTGTGGGAGAGCCAGGCCCCTCTCTGACCTTTTCCTAGAGTAGTGCTGCGGCTTCCTGAGCAAGATGACGGGCGTTGTGGAGTGGCTGCAGCCAGATGAAGCAAGCTTTCCACAGCAGGGCTTTGTCCAAGAGCTCTGCTCCTTTTTTTTTCTTTTCCGAGACAGGGTCTCATTTTGTCACCCAGGCTGGAGTACAGTGGTGCACTCACAGCTTACTGCAGCCTCAAACTCCCAGGCTCAATCAATTCTCCGGTCTCAGCCTCCTGAGCAGCTGAGACTACAGGCATGTGCCACCACACCCAGCTAATTTTTGTATTTTTTGTAGAGATGAGGTCTAATCACGTTGTCAAGCTGGTCTCAAACTCCTAGGCTCAAGCAATCCACCTGCCTTAGCCTCCCGAAGGCTGGGATTACAGGCATGAGCCACTGCACCTGGCCCCCAAGAGCTCTGCTCTTATGTATTTCACTTGTCCATGCTTTCAGAGACAATATCAACCAAACTGCTTGGTGACTGTGAATAAATAAAGTCCAAGTTTACATTCTCTCCTGCCTTTTTATATATATGTTACTTGTTTCTGCACATGATTACAAAAACTGAATTGGGATGAATTAAGGTCCATGCCTTTTTTTTTTATTTTTATGATGGAGTCTCACTCTGTCGCCCAGGCTGGAGTGCAGTGGCATGATCTTGGCTCCCTGCAACCTCCGCCTTCCGAGTTCAAGCAATTCTCCTGCCTCATTCTCTCGAGTAGCTGAGATTACAGACATCTGCCACCATGCCCGGCTAATTTTTGTATTTTTAGTAGAGACAGGGTTTCACCGTGTTAGCCAGACTGGTCTCAATCTCCTGACCTCAAGTGATCCAACCACCTTTGCCTCCCAAAGTGCTGGGATTACAGGCATGAGCCACCACACCCGGCCCACTCCTATCTTTTTAAAGAGCTGAAAAACATCATGATGTCCCTGCTACCTCTCTAAAGCCACTCCTGAATCTTCAGAAGTCCCTACTATTCTTTGACTTGTAGGCTTTATTCAATATATAGACTAAAATCCAGAAAATTTATTCTCAAGGAAAAAGGATGAAAACACCACCGGTCTAATTTTTTTTTTTCTTTTTTTTTTGAGACGGAGTCTCGCTCTGTCGCCCGCCAGGCTGGAGTGCAGTGGCGCAATCTCGGCTCACTGCAAGCTCCGTCTCCCAGCTCACGCCATTCTCCTGCCTCAGCCTCCCGAGTAGCTGGGACTACAAGCGCCTGCCACCACGCCTGGCTAATTTTTTGTATTTTTTTTAGTAGAGACAGGGTTTCACCATGTTAGCCAGGATGGTCTCCATCTCCTGACCTCGTGATCCCCCCGCCTCGGCCTCCCAAAGTGCTGGGATTACAGGCGTGAGCTATCGCGCCTGGCCACCACCAGTCTAATTTCAACACTGCAGGACAATGATTCCACCTTGCTGTTGGAACATTCTTCTCATGTTTGAGACCATTCTAAGGCACCAGCTTTGAACTAAAGATACACATATCTTTTATTTAAAGTACAGCAGAGCTAAATGAACACTGGCAAGTATCTCTTTGTAGACTACAGAAGTTCCTTAACTAGGATGGGATTATGTGCAATAAACCCATTGTAAGTTGAAAATACTTAGGTCAAAAATGCACTGAGGCCAGGCACAGGGGCTCATGCCTGTAATCCCAGCACTTGGGGAGGCCAAGGCGGGTGGATCACCTGAGGTCAGGAGCTCGAGACCAGCCTGGTCAACATGGTGAAATCCCATCTCTATTAAAAACACAAAAAATTACTCAGGCATGGTGGCAGGCGCCTGTAATCCCAGCTACTCGGGAGGCTGAGGCAGGAGAATTGCTTAAACCCAGGAGGTGGAGGCTGCAGTGAGCTGAGATCGCGCCACTGCATTCCAGCCCAGGTGGGAGAGTGAAACTCTATCTCAAAAAAAAAAAAAGCACTGAATACACGTAACCTACCTAACATCATAGCTTAGCCTAGCCTGCCTTAAATGTGCTCAGAACACTTACATTAGCCTACAGTTGGGCAAACTCAGCTGGCAACACAGTGCCCTGTAGAACAGGGGTCATTCCCCCTCCTCATCATGTGGCTGATGAGGAGCTATCTGGCATCTCGAGAGTATCTCGGGGTATACTGCTAGCCCAGGAAAAGATCAAAATTCAAAACGTCAAGTATGGTTTCTATAGAATGCATACTGCTTTCACACTACCGTAAAGTCAAAAAATTGTAAGTCAAACCATGGTAGCTTGGAGACCATCTGTATTTCAGAAGAATGTGGCGGATGTCATCAGGAAAAGGACCATATTGTTGAATCAGTAACAGTCTGCAGTATCAGAATCTGGAAGCTGAGAAACTTCTAGGATGTCTAATTTCCCATATTAAAAATATAAATGATAAAGGAATGAGAGAAGTATAGATAAGGAAGAAAAGGAAAAAGGCTCCTCTGAAAGTAGGGTCACGAGGCCTGAGCGGCTGTGAAGTTGAGGGATCTTCATCACGGACACAGTAAAATGCACAGCAGGTGTATTTCTTAGGTTTATTAGCAAACTTTATAGGCAAGGAAGCCAACTTCAGAGTGAAGGGAATAAGAGGTGCTCCATTAAGTTCAAACACACCACCACACCTCCACCTGTAACTGTGAAAATTACGGGTGTGTGGCCTCAGATTCCTCACTGTATCAACCATCAAAGAGACCAGGAAACCCGAGGGGAGCAAAACCAAGAAGCAATCACAGTGCTTGGCAGTGAACAGGAGCGGCGCAGCCACAGCGAACATGACCCATGGGGTCCCTAAGGAGGGCTCCCACACCGTGCCCCAAGCTGCTCTGCTCCTCCGTCTAGAGAAACGCACTCCGGCCTCCCCCAGAATCCTGCCCTCTGTTGGGAGTGAGTCACACATTCCCCTAGGGCTAGTGGCGGACACTCTGAAAACACGATCCCTTGCTTCTCCCACCACATTGCACCCTCCTCTCAGTAATGTGGAGGATGCTCCAAGTGGGGAGTGTCCACACGTCACACCTGGAACAAGTTCCTGACAGCTGGAGCACCAGCTGTGGAGTCAGAAGTCTGAGCCCACCACTGAGCAGTCACGCAACCTTACAGGCTAGTGACCTTCCTGTGACTTGGTGTCCTCACTGTGAAACGGACAAGTTAAGGCGCAGGAAGAGCTCTAAACCGCACGGGAGCAGTAACCGCTCTTTCAGGGCCAGCCTTTTCAGATCACTGAAACGGGTGAGCAGTCACGACCCAGCATGGATGGGAGGTATTCTGTAAGCGGAGGTGCAGCACGGAGTACAACAGAGACCCAACCAAACATGAGTCTCTTTACTAACACTGAACCCAACACAATGCCCTTTCCTCCAAGAGTGACTGCATTTAGAGAGCAAGAGCCTGCCACCCGCCTCACGGGCTGGCTCCAAGGACCACAGAGACCTGCGGTGATTCCTACAAAAGAGCCAACAAAGACTCTCAGACTCACATCTCTTCAGTTATGAGGAGGTCTTCCCTGTACTCTAGGGGCCCCACATTGTCCTTCTCATGCTGGAGGACAGGAGGGAATGCCCTCGGCAGGCCCTCCGAGCAGAACTCACCCCTCCTGGACACCCTCACAGCTCCAGCTGAAGAGGAAGACACAATGAGGAGCCACGGACTGAGGCATCGAACGGTACAGAGAGCTCCCTGACCTTCCAGATCTTACTTTATAATGGAGATGGACTGAGGCATCGGAATAGTACAGAGACCTCCCTGACCTTCCAGATCTTACTTTATAATGGAGATGGACTGAGGCATCGGAACGGTACAGAGACCTCCCTGACCTTCCAGATCTTATCTTATAATGGAGATGGACTGAGGCATCGGAACAGCACAGAGACCTCCGTGACCTTCCAGATCTTATCTTATAATGGAGGAAGGACTGAGGCATCGGAATGGTACAGAGACCTCCCTGACCTTCCAGATCTTACTTTATAACGGAGGAAGATAACTTTTTTAGAATTAACACTTCTAATTTCTTTTTTTTTTTTTTTTTTTGAGATGAAGTTTTGCTCTTGTCACCTAGGCTGGAGTGCAATGGCGCGATCTCAGCTCACTGCAACCTCCGCCTCCCGGTTTCAAGTGATTCTCCTGCCTCAGCCTCCCGAGTAGCTGGGATTACAGGTGTGCCACCACGCCTGGCTAATTTTGTATTTTTAGTAGAGATGGGTTTCTCCCATGTTGGTCAGGCTGGTCTCGAACTCCTCATCTCAGATGATCGCCCACCTCGGCCTCCAAAAGTGCTGGGATTACAGGCATGAGCCACCGCGCCCGGCCGACACTTGAGGTTTGTCTCTGGAGTCTGAGAGCCTGCTCCATAGCTACAGGACAGACACTACTGAGGTTTGTTTCTGGAGTCTGAGAGCCTGCTCAATAGCTATAGGCAGACCGCGACCGGCCAACACTTCTGTTTCTACTGAGGTTTGCTTCTGGAGTCTGAGTGCCTGCTCAATAGCTGATTTCTACTGAGGTTTGTTTCTGGAGTCTGAGAGCCTGCTCGATAGCTACAGGACAGACACAGGCCTGGACTTCTTCCAGCCTCAGTCTCCTCACCTGTGAAATGGGGCACAGCCACCAGTTTTCCCAGTGGGGTGAGAACACGCAATAGGTGCAAAACTAACACTCACAATCACTAACATTTGCAGATCAACCAACACGATGATTCCATTCCCAAACGTTCCTTCTTTTTTTTTTGACACAGGGTCTGGTTCTCTCACCCAAGCTGGAGTGCAGTGGTGTGATCTCAGCTCACTGCAACCTCCCCCTCCCGGCCTCAAGGGATCCCCCCACCTCAGCCTCCTGAGTAGCTGGGACTACAGGCATGCATTGTCATGCCTAATTTTTGCATTTTTTGTAGAGGTGGGGTTTCGCTATGTTAACCAGGCTGGTCTCAAAACTCCTGGGCTCCAGTGATCCACCCACCTCAGCCTCCCAAAGTGCTGGGACTACAAGTGTGAGCCACCACACCCAGCCAGGTTCCTTCACTGACTCTCAGATGAATGAGATCCACTTAGGCCTGAGGCCAGCTGCCTCAGCAATTCTCCATGGAGAGGTTCCCTTGTCTTATTTCACAGCCCCTGTCATAATTTCATCATCTTCACATGCCACATCATGTGATTTATAAGGCAATTCACGTAGCTCCTGATAAAAAAGGAGTCAAGCTTCGAAAAAAATACCCACTGGCCGGGCGCAGTGGCTCACACCTGTAATCCCAGCACTTTGGGAGGCCGAGGTGGGTGGATCACCTGAGGTCAAGGGTTCAAGACCAGCCTGGCCAACATGGCAAAACCCCGTTGCAGTGAGCCGAGATCACACCACTGCACTCCAGCCTGGACGACAGAGGGAAAAAAAAAAATATATATATATATATATATATACACACACGTATACATATGTATTTATACATACATGTACATATATATTTATATATGTGTGTATATACATATATGTATATATGTGTGTGTGTATATATATATAAACATATAGACCCATCTCTAGACTCCCAGGTAATGATTTTAATTTGAAATAAGATGACATGTAAGGCCAGGTGCGGTGGCTCATGCCTGTAATCCCAGCACTTTAAGAGGCCAAGATGGGAGGATCACTTGAGCCCAGGAGTTTGAGACCGGCCTGGGCAACACAGGGAGACCCTGTCTCTCTTAAAAAAAAAAAAAGAAATTAGCTAGACGTGGACACCTGTAGTCTTAGCTACTGAGGAATGTGAAGCAAGAAGATCACTTGAGCCCAGGAGGTCAAGGCTGCAATGAGCTGTGGCTGCAACACCATACTCCAGTCTGAGCGATGAAGTGAGACCCTGCCTCAAAAAAATCAAAAAAAGATGACACGCAGGAGGAACAAGATGAAGAGGTAGGCCAGGTGCGGTGGCTCACGCCTGTAATCCCAGCACTTTGGGAGGCCGAGGCGGGCAGATCACTTGAGGTCAGAAGTTCGAGAACAGCCTGGCCAACATGGTGAAACCCCATCTCTACTAAAAATATAAAAAAATTAGCCAGGCATGGTGGTGCACACCTGTAATCCCAGCTACTCGGGAGGCTGAGGCAGGAGAATCTCTTGAACCCAGGAGGTGAAGGCTGCAGTGAGCTGAGATAGAGCCACCACACTCCAGCCAGTCTAGGCGACAGTGAGAATCTGTCTTAAAAAAAAAAAAAAAAAAAAAAAAAAGATGGAAAGGTACTGTACACCTAAGAAAGAGTCCCCCTTAGAAGCAGTTCTCCCATTTGGTCGGCTGGATCCCAGACACTTGATTTTCCACACCCTCTTCCCTGGGACTTCTGCGATCACAAGCAGAAGAGGGCAGATGGCATTTTAATAATATACTAATTCCATCAGAAAAAACATGTGACTTAGTGTTATCAATCTGACAGGCAGAAATGTAGGGAATTGTACTCAAGGAATTTAACCAACTTCTCTCCATTTAGTACCAATTACACTTAATTCAACCAGAGAGGACTACAAAAAAAAAAAAAGAGTAAATTTAAGAGCTTACTGTAAACCACTTCATTTCGAAGAAACCTTCCTAAAACACTTAGAAGTTATTTTCCAAAAGATTTATATTTTATAAATTCAACAAAGGGTTCTTCTTTTCCTTTAGAAAACTCTTAGGTTTAAGATAACAGTTTGTATATGATTACTACTTTTTTTTAAATCTCCAAGAGTTTACATGAGAATGCTAGTAGTTCAGTCCTGAATGAAAATAGAGAAAGAGAGAAAGGAACTCCAAATTTAGCTACATCAGAAAACTAGAAAACACTGTTTCAGTGCACACACTGGGCAGACTACGCACATTAAAACCCAAGATCGCGCCCACCGCACTCCAGCCTGGGAGACAAAGCAAGACTCCGTCTCAAGAAAAAAAAAAAAAAAAAAAAACCACACCCCACTCCCCAGCAGCCTCTGCATTCATTACATGTTATGCTAATATACTGGATTTATGTTAAACTCTACAAACTGAAAGTTTTGATAGTAGGGGAATGTGTAGGTTATTATCAATTCAAGTTCTGTTTTTTTGTGATTACCAACCACATGCCAGACACAAGTGATGCACCGGAAATGCAAGCACAAGACACCAGCTCTGTCCTCAAGGAATGGGCAGTGTGGCTATTAAGAGGACTGGCACCTGCCAGTCCTCTGAATGGGGAGCGTGCTTTTAGGGACAGTGCTAGGGACTGGTGGAGAACACAGCCACACTGTAGTCTGCCTGCCACCTCCTGGACCTCTCCACACCCGCAGAGGCCCTTGGCCTCTTTTCTTTCCCACCCACATTCAGACCCTGGGTGACCTCATCTGATGTGACCTCCAGTCTATCTCCAGCCCAGGCTTATTCTTTTAGCTCCAAACCTGAGACTCAAAAGCCCACTGGACACTGCTCTACAAGGATGTCTAACATGCACCTCACATTCAACACACATAAATCCAAACTCGCAACAGAAAGCTTCCCACCAGACAGGACCTCCCCAAGTCTTCCCCATCTGAGTTTTCTTTTTTTTTTTGAGAGGGAGTCTCGCTCTGTCGCCCAGGCTGGAGTACAGTGGCACAGTCTTGGCTCACTGCAAGCTCCGCCTCCCGGGTTCACGCCATTCTCCTGCCTCAGCCTCCTGCATAGCTGGGATCACAGGCGCCTGCCACCACGCCCAGCTAATTTTTTGTATTTTTAGTAGAGACAGGGTTTCACCGTGTTAGCCAGGATGGTCTCGATCTCCTGACCTTGTGATCCGCCCGCCTCGGCCTCTCAAAGTGCTGGGATTACAGGCGTGAGCCACCACACCCGCCCCCTCATCTGAGTTGCTTAGCTCAGGCCATACACTTTGGGGCCATCTTTAACTCCTCCCTCTCTACACATCCCTCTCCCAACTTCCAATCTAAAAACAAATTCTATTGTCTCAACCTCCAAAACACATGCAGAAGTCAACCTCTTACCCACCCTGAGCTAATAATCCACTGGCATCTCCTTGCTGGCTTGTTCAACAGTCCCTTAGCTGGCCTCGTTGCCTCTGCCCTTGCCCCTCTGCAGTACATTCTCAAAAGAGATGCCAGAGCAAGCCTGTTAAACACAGTCTATCATGTTACTCCTCCTCTAGAACAAAACCTTCCAAAGGGTTGTCATCCTATTCAGAATAAACACCGAAGTCCTCACTATGAGCTGGCAAGGCACCACCACACTGAGCCTAAGTCACCTTTCTATCCTCAGCTCCTGCTTCTCCCACCGCCACGTGCTGCACCCGAGCCACACCAGGCTCTTGCTACCTGCCCTTCCTCCTACACTGCTTCAAGTCTTAGTCAAAATTTAAACCTTCAGAGTGAGACCCTTCCTGGCCATCCTGGCTACAATTCCAATCCTCCTCATCCTTGGTCCAAATCACCGTCCCCCAGGAGCCACACACTTCGATGCTAATGCTGGTCTCATGTCTAGAACGTTAGCTACCCCAGGGCAATGGTTTTCATCTATGTTGTTACTTCTCTAGTCCTAGTGTCTAGAACAATGCCTAACACACACCTGACAGTCAGTAATAAACAGTGTATTGAATGAATGACTATCAGAACAGAAACTGTATTACACATGGTCAAGGAAGGCAGAACCTTCAAGAACTCTAGAGATCAGAGGAGGGCAGATCATCAATCATCTCTGAAAGGAAATACAGCATCAAGTCAGAAGGAAAATTCCCCATGATATCCTACAAACATACGTTTTTATCAGCATAAAAAGAGACCTTTAAATGCAAACACCTTTTCTACTCTGATCCCACATGCAGCAGCATCCAGTGTCCTATTAAAGTATCATCATGTCAATACGGTTGTCAAGGGAAAATAAAAGATAAAAATAAAGTATCATCATGTAACAACATAACTGTTCTCCTAACTTGAACATGATGATTTTCACATTTTAGGTCGTATGATCGACACTGAACTGTGTTTTTGACCTTAGCCAAGTCTCTCAGGTATCGAAATGACAGAGGCAGGAGGCAGACAAATCCTAGGCAGGGAAGGGTGGGTCACCAGTGAAACCCAATCTTTAAGCCACAGTTTAAAGCCTGAAAGCCAAGCGACGAGTCTCGGATAAATCCACAGACTAGATTGCCAACCTCTCTTCCTGTTTGGTGCACTTTCCTCTAATTAATCCCCACCCTTCACCTATTTTACATATACCTACTCTTCTCTAATTGGTTTATTACACTGTTGTGCCCACCTTTGAGTGGTGACTTTGTTTTAGCCTTTTTTGCATACTCACAAACAAATCAGCACACACTCCCCATTCTGAGCCCATAAAAGCCCTGGACCCAGCCACACCAAGGGAGACCACCCGACTTTGGGTGGAAGACCATCATCCTTGAGTCCCCTCTCTGCTGAGAGGTGTTTCATCACTCAATAAAACTATTCTCCACCCTCCTCACCCTTTGATTGTCAGTGTAAGTGTAATCTCATTCTTCTTGGACGTGAGACAAGAACTAGGGACCCAATGAATGCAGGTACAAAGAAGGCTGTAACACTGTGGCCCTCGGCCCTCTGCCGGCAAAGGGCAGCCGCCCCACGTGACGGCCCACGTGACAGGAGGCAGCAAAGGGAAGCAGCGGGGACGGAGTCAGCCCCAAAGCTATAGCCTGGAGCAGGGCAATGGGAGTAACTGGGCTGCTGACACTCTGCAACACCCCCTCTTGGGCTTCAGGGTTGCAAGCACCCCTGCTTGGGCGCCACTGCCTTCCCCTTGTCTGGACACCAGAATCCACTGTCCCCTTGTCTGGACGCTGGAGTTGGCCGTGGGAGTTGCTTGCCACGTGTCTAGCTGTAAGCTCTGCAGAGCCCACTCTGGTGCCTGCGCTTGAAACAGCTGGCGGGACCCGGCACTCACTCACCCACACACCCACTCCCGCCAGGGGCTGAGCATACAGTCATGGTGGCCATGGTATCCGTGCCATAGTGCAAACCAGGTGCCCACCGGTGGACCAAGTAGATGGGGCATCTCCTGCGGCGAGCCCAGACCCAAGCAAGGCCTGGGCAGGGGCCTCGCCAGCCGGAGGTCTCTGGCTGTCAAAGTGGCTGAGAAAAATACTGCATCACAAACAATAATACCTAAAAAGATATAATACAACAGTTGTAAAATAGTAAACAACAAATAGTACACAGCTGCAAATAGTTCAACCGTGAATGACGGTTACTCTAAAAAACAAACTTCACAAGATATACACCTGGTCAACATGCTCCTTAGGGAGTCAGGGCTCCTGTTTCCTCCAGCCACCTACCACATTTAAGTGGTGAGCTACTACAAATCATTTAAACAGATATTGGTAATACACATTACAGTTTTCCAACTCAGATCTTAATAACTTTATGTTGTAGCTACCAGAAAAATAGAAAGTAAAAACAATCCCATTCAGAATGACAGAATTAAACCAGATGAAAATCTTTCTTTACAGATGGAGGATACTTGATAAAAGGTAAATCAGTTCCCACAAAGAATGAATGAGCTAAAACTTCTGTGTAAAAATATTTCTAGGGTTACTGGGCAAGCGATGGGTTTGGCACTGACTTAAAATATCTTGCTAGCAAAAATGGAGCGGAAGCATGAAAGGATAGGAAAAAAACCAACACTCCCTATACACACACACACACACACTCCCTCTCTCTCTCTCAGGACCCCAAGAAACTAAGACCCGATGATACAAATTCACTGTTTCTCCTTCTCGTCACGGAAAAGCAGCTTGGAGGATCTACTGGTTACTAAATTGAAGACAAAAACAAAAAAGATGCGTATACTATCATGAACACGTCATGTTTCTCGCCTCCAACCTACCAATAACTTCATAAAAGTTAAAGAGTTTCCATCCCTTCACGCTCAGCTGCGGAAAGGCTACGCTTTCGCCCGCCGCTCGCGTCCCCGGCCCGGACCGCGGTCGTCCCGTCTGCCGCCGCGCCTCTCTCCGCCCGGCAGGCTCCGCCGCCCTCCACGGCCGACCTGGCGCAACGGCCTGTGCAGCCACAACCTCTGGAGCGCTCCGGACGGGACCGGAAAAGCAGGAGAAACTCCAGCGCAACCGACGGCCGGTTCCGCGGCGCACGGCGCCGCCGTCCCCCTGCCGCTCCCACCGCCCACCGCCCACCACCCACCAACACCTCCCTGCGCTCCCGCAGCGCCCGCCGCCCCGGCCCAGCCTGGCCCGCACCGGCGTGCCCCGAGGCGAGTCGTGGCAGCCCGGCCCGAGCAGGGGAGGCCAATGATAAGGCGAGCACCTCCTGCGGAAAGACCGACCCCCGGCAACTCCTCACCTGCGTCCATCTTCCCAGTCCGGCCGCCGACTGACCCGAGCGGCGTCGCTCCGACGGGCCCGCAACGCGACGCGGCGACGGGACGCCGCGGGTGCCAATCGGGGCGCCGGCGCAGGCGGCAAAGACTATACTGCGCGCGAGCGGAAATACGCGGGAGCCGCCATTTTGGCGTACGGCCGGACCGACGCGAGCCCCGGGGCGCCCTGCGGGCAGCATGGGGTCGTGTCGTGGCACGACGGCTGGGTCTGCTGTCCGACGGGACACTGCGTGCCACGGGTGGCGCTTCCTCCTCTTAGAGGACCCGGGAGCAGTTGTCGAGGCGGCAGAGGCGACCTCGGTCCCCGTCCGAGCAGCCATCTTGGGGTACGGACGTGCTCCGCGCGCCCATGTCGCCGTACGGACTTGCTCCGCCCGGGCGACTCCCCCGCCCGCCTGCCCGCCTGCCGGCGGACGCTGCGAGGGGCCTGCTGCGCCCCGCTGGTCCGAAGACGCCCGAACCTGCGGCTGGCGAGGACGCGGGCGGGGGCGGGGGCGGGCCCGCGGCGGGCGCCTGCGCCTCCATCTTGCCGTACGGCGCGGACGCCGCGGGCCGGCCCACGTCCCGAGCCGTGTCGCCGCCGCGCTCCCTCCCTCGGGGCGGTCCGCGGGCGGGCGGGCGGCTAGGGCCGGGGCCTGGCTGCGCGGCTGGGCCAAGGCCCGCGATGGTGATCTGCTGTGCGGCCGTGAACTGCTCCAACCGGCAGGGAAAGGGCGAGAAGCGCGCCGTCTCCTTCCACAGGTACGCGGGCCCCGGGCCGCCACGCCCCCGCCCCGACCCGGCCCTGCAGGGAAACTGAGGCCCCGCGGCCGACCCGAATGCGGGGGGCGGGGGCGCCGGGCCTCGGCGGCCGGGGCGCGGGGGAGCGGGCGTGGGCGCTGTGTGACCTTGGCCCGGCCGCCGTCTCTGGGCCGGGCGCCTCGGGCAGCGCAGCCGCCCCCACCCCGGCTGCCTGGGTCCGCCCTGCGCGCGATCGATCCGGCCGGCGTCGCGGCTTCAGAAGCCGCACGCTCTGGAAGCGCAGGTCCTGGGCCGATTGTCCTGCTCGGCCGCGACTGCTGCCTCTCCGGACCGCGCGGGCGGTCGGCCTGGATGTCTGCGAGCAGGAGCGACCGGGCAGATGCGACCTGCGCCTCCCTAGCTGACAGCCCCCGAGAGGGCTTTCCGGGACTGGGCCCCCGAGCCCAGGACGCGGGTACGCGCGGAGAGTCTACGGGACGGCCGGCTGGGGACGGCATCCTTCTGCGCTCCCTTAGAGCCTGGCCCGGGGCTCTCGGCCGCTTCCCACGTGGGCCCCCGCGGCAGGGCCCAAACCCCCCTAAGGCCTTGTGAGTTGAGCCTATTTCAGTGAGATTTCTGCGGATTACACGCGGGAGGCACCAGAACCGCGAACAGACTTTAAAAACCACTTTGCAGATGTTTCTGTTTTGTGTTGCATGGTGTTATTTAAGTTTTAAAGACGGGAATGGCACGTGTTATTTATAGGGTTATTGAAAGTTCACAGTAGTTTGCTGTAATTCTTAAATCATTACAACGTATTATAAGAATTAGTAACATTCGATTATTTCACAAGTTAGCCAGCGCACTTTCTTGACAATTTCCTTCAGAGCTTGTGTCCTAGAAGTTTTGTTATTGTTTTTTGAAAACGAGGCAACGTGTTGCAACGGTCTAACATGGTATGGGAGGAAAGGACATCGGAATTGGGGGTGCGGGGCGTACCTTTGCAATTGGCCTCACAAAGTATTTAGAAAGGAGGTTAGAAGGTCCTGTTGCTTAGAACGGCCCAGTCCATCCTGTTAGGATTTGTCCTGGTCCGCACTGGCCTCAGGTGGAGCAAATAGCAGTTAGAACTGACCACCCTGTCCCTTATGTGCACGTTAGGGCCTGGGTTGTTTTTTTTTTTCTTTTTTTCTCTTTTTTTTGAGACGGAGTCTCCCTCTGTCGCCTAGGCTGGAGTGCATTGGTGCGATCTGGGCTCACTGCAACCTCCGCTCCTGGGTTCAAGCTATTCTCCTGCTTCAGCCTCCCAAGTAGCTGGGATTACAGGCAAACGCCACCACGCCCGTCTAATTTTTTTGTATTTTTAGTAGAGACAGGGTTTTGCCATATTGGCCAGGCTGGTCTCGAACTCTGGCCTCAAAGTCCTGACCTCAAGTGATCCACCCGCCTCGGCCTCCCAAAGTGCTGGGATTACAGGCATAAGCCACCCCGCCCGGCCCAGGCCTGTTTTCTTAAACACAGAGGTTGCCTTAATGAAGAAATGGTTATGAAGGCTCTTTATTAGGTGATAAAGAAATGACTAAGCATCCTATTCAGTATCTTCCTGTGCTGGCTGCTTTTTTCTCACAATTTTTAAATTATGGTATAATATATGTAACATGAAATTTACCATCCTAACTTTTTTTGGAGACAGAGTCCCACTCTGTCACCCAGGCTGGAGTGCAATGGTATGACCGTAGCTCACTGCAGTCTCAACCTCCTGGACCCGAGTGGTCCTCCCATCTCAGCCTCCAGAGTAGCTGGGATCACAGGCATGAGCTACGGCTCCCAGCCTTTCCTACCGCTTTTTCAGTGTACAATTCATGGCAACAAATATATTCACATTGTTGTGCAGCTGTCACCACCATCCATCTCCAGAATTATTTTTATTTTGTAAAGCGTAATCTCTGGACTCATTAAACACTAATACCCCAGTCCTCCTCTCCCTAGGCTCTGGTAACCCGCATTCCCCTGTCTCTATGAATTTGATTACTCTGAGTACCTCGTGTGAGTGGTATCATGCAGTGTTTGTCTTTTTGCAACTGCCCTATTTCATTCAGTATAATGTCCTCAAGGTTCATCTGAGTTGGTTGATTTTTTTTGAGGGGAGAAGAGCGGGTTTCACTCTGTTCCCCAGGATGGGGAGCAGTGGTGCAGTCTTAGCTCACTGTAACTTCGAATTTCTGGGCTCAAAGAACCCTCAAGCCTCAGGCTCCTGAGTAACTGGAACTGCAGGCGAGCGCCATTGTGCCCTGTCCCTGGGCTGGCTGACTTTTAACAGGAGCGTTTTTACTCCTGGAGGTGGGCATGCAACAGGAACACAGAACTGTAGCTCTGGAGTCTTCTGGAGGTCTCCAGATTCTCAGCTGCTTGCGCACAGCCGGGGCTGCCTCCGTGCAGTTCTGACCTCTCATGCCCTAGTCTCTGTGGATGCTGGCCCTGGTTTTGGTACCCAGAGTCCTACCTTCCAGGCAGGTTGGGAGAGTTGGTTAGCAGTCAGCTTCTAGGAGCTATTTCCTGCTGTCCTGAGGCCATCCTGGCACTGTCTCTCAGCATCCTGTGTCCCCATAGGGCATTTACCACAGCCTGGGGAGCAGTTAGTTACCTTCTTTCCCATCCGCCCTACAGACTATAAGCTCTGTATGGGTAGACAACGGGTCTTTCAGATTTCTGCTCCAGTAATAACTTGCAGGTACAAGATGTTCCTTAAATCTTTTTGAAATATTTTTTTAAGTGGATGAAGTCAATACGGCTTAGGGTGCTTGCAAAAATACTTGTTTTGCTTTTACAGTTGATTATTTTAAGGGGAGACATTTAATTATTTCTAATTACTTTTTGTCATTTGTCCTGTAGGTTCCCCCTAAAGGACTCAAAACGTCTAATCCAATGGTTAAAAGCTGTTCAGAGGGATAACTGGACTCCCACTAAGTATTCATTTCTCTGTAGTGAGCATTTCACCAAAGACAGCTTCTCCAAGAGGCTGGAGGACCAGCATCGCCTGCTGAAGCCCACGGCCGTGCCATCCATCTTCCACCTGACCGAGAAGAAGAGGGGGGCTGGAGGCCATGGCCGCACCCGGAGAAAAGATGCCAGCAAGGCCACAGGGGGTGTGAGGGGACACTCGAGTGCCGCCACCAGCAGAGGAGCTGCAGGTTGGTCACCGTCCTCGAGTGGAAACCCGATGGCCAAGCCAGAGTCCCGCAGGTTGAAGCGAGCTGCTCTGCAGGGTGAAGCCGCACCCAGGGCGGCCCAGGAGGCCGCCAGCCAGGAGCAGACCCAGCAAGCTCTGGAACGAACTCCAGGAGATGGACTGGCCACCACGGTGGCAGGCAGCCAGGGAAAAGCAGAAGCATCTGCCACAGATGCTGGCGATGAGAGCACCACCTCCTCCATCGAAGGGGGCGTGGCAGATAAGAGTGGCATTTCCATGGATGACTTTACGCCCCCAGGATCTGGGGCGTGCAAATTTATCGGCTCACTTCATTCGTACAGTTTCTCCTCCAAGCACACCCGAGAAAGGCCATCTGTCCCCCGAGAGCCTATTGACCGCAAGAGGCCGAAGAAAGATGTGGAACCAAGCTGCAGTGGGAGCAGCCTGGGGCCCGACAAGGGCCTGGCCCAGAGCCCCCCCAGCTCATCACTTACCGTGACACCGCAGAAGCCTTCCCAGAGCCCCTCTGCCCCTCCTGCCGACGTCACCCCGAAGCCAGCCACGGAAGCTGTGCAGAGCGAGCACAGCGACGCCAGCCCCATGTCCATCAACGAGGTCATCCTGTCGGCGTCAGGGGCCTGCAAGCTCATCGACTCACTGCACTCCTACTGCTTCTCCTCCCGGCAGAACAAGAGCCAGGTGTGCTGCCTGCGGGAGCAGGTGGAGAAGAAGAACGGCGAGCTGAAGAGCCTGCGGCAGAGGGTCAGCCGCTCCGACAGCCAGGTGCGGAAGCTACAGGAGAAGCTGGATGAGCTGAGGAGAGTGAGCGTCCCCTACCCGAGTGGCCTGCTGTCGCCCAGCCGCGGTCAGTACCGGAGCCTTGCGTACCCATGCTCCCTTCCCGTTAGGAGGGGTTTCTCTGCAAGGTGGCCGACGTCCCCTGAGCATTTCTGGGGGGTATCACAAGCTCCCTGCGCTCTCAGGAGGAAGCTCTAGTCGTAGCCACACCTTGTGGATGAGGGAACCCAGGTTAGAAAGCAGGCCTCACTGCACCCGGTCCCACAAGAGGCATCTGTGTGTGTAGGGATGCAGGCCGTGAAGGAGGCAGGCAGCACGCGTCAGCGAGGAGTGCCTGAACGCCTCCGTGGAGAGTGCGCAGGGAAAGATAGCTTGTTTCATACCTTATGCAACAGAAATTCCAGATGAGTTAGGAGCTAGATGGAAAATAAGAGAGTAAACTCTCAGAAAAAGCAAATATCAGAAACCGTTAAAATCATGAGGAGGTTCTTTCCGTTCACGTTTTAATGAATATCCTTGAAGTTAAATCATCATGAACGTTAATAATTATTTTAACATCTATTCAATTAAAACATCTATTGAGGCTGGACTCGGTGGCTCACACCTGTAATCCCAGCACTTTGGGAGGCTGAGGTGGGCGGATCACTTGAGGTCAGGAGTTCAAGACCACCCTGGCCAATATGGTGAAACATACAAAAACATACTACTAAAACATACCAAAACTAGCTGCACAGGGTGGTGCACGCTTGTGTGCACCCAGTTATTGGGGAGGCTGAGCAGGTGGATCGCTTGCACCTGGGAGGCAGAGGTTGCTGTGAGCCAGGATTGCACCACTGCACTCTGGCGTGGGTGACAGAGTGAGACTGTGTCTCAAAAAAGAAGACACATCTATTGAAACACATTCTCAGCCGGGCGTGGTGGCACACTTTTGTAATCCCAGCTACTCAGGAGGCTGAGGCAGGAGAATAGCTTGAACCTGGGAGGCGGAGGTTGCAGTGAGCTGAGATGGCCCCACTGCACTCCAGCCTGGGTGACAGCACAAGTCTGTCTCAAAAAAAAAAAAAAAAAAAAATACAATACATTCTCTGTTGCAAAAATTAAAACTGCAGAAATAGATTAAGAAGTGGTAAAAAATTTTTGTTTCTTACCCACCTCCCAAGTTCTATTCCTTGTTGTTATTAAAAATTTGGTGTGTAAGCCAAGCACAGTAGCTCTTGCCTGTAATCTCAGCACTTTGGGAGGCTGAAGAGGGAAGATTACTTGAGTCCAGAAGTTCAAACCAGCCTGGGCAACGTAGGGAGACCCCATCTCTCTTTTTTTTTTTTTTTTTTTTTTTTTTGGAGACAGTCTCTCGCTCTGTCGCCCAGGCTGGAGTTCAGTGGTGCGATCTCAGCTCACTGCAAGCTCCGTCAGGGAGACTCCATCTCTATAAATAATTTAAAAATTAGCCGAGTATCGTGGTGCACGCCTGTGGTCCCAACTACTTGGGAGACTGAGGCAGAAGGATAGCTTGAGCCTGGGAGGTTGAGGCTGTAGTGAGCTATGATTGTACCACTGTACTCCAGCCTAGGTGACAGTGAGACCTTGTCTCAAAAAACAAAATTTCCTGTGTGATCTTTGTATGTTTATTAGCTCTATTTCTGTTTTTTCCCGTATTTTACTGTTAAGTACTTCTTAAAATTGGTTTCTAGATGTTTACATATGGCGGATGGTTTCCTTTGCCTGTCGTGTACATAGGAAAACCATATTCCTACCACATTGTTGATTTCATCTGGATCAATGCTTGTCAATAAGTATATGATAGTGGGACAAGATTTTCAGGACCTCCTGGATCCTCAGGGTAACAGCCATTAGCACAACCGAAAACAAAGCCCATCCGACATGTTTTCCAGATGTGTCCTGGGGAGGAACGGTGCCACTGAGTACTGCTGACCTAGATTTTCAGATCAAATCTAGATTTTCGGATTCTCAGGTTGAAATTGTATACTATTTTCTCTTGGAATTGTATTTTATTTTTTGAGATGGCATCTCACTCTGTTGCTGAGGCTGGAGTGCAGTGGTGCGAGCTCAGCTAACTGCAACCTCTGCCTCCCGGGTTCAAGCAATTCTCCTACCTCAGCCTCCCAAGTAATTCTTGGAGGAAGTAATTATATTATAAAAATATAATTCTTATATTTTTAGTAGAGATGGTGTTTCCCCATGTTGGCTACAGTTGTAAGCCACCACACCAGGCCTTCTCTTGGAATTTTTTTTTTTTTTGAGATGGAGTTTTGCTCTTGTTGCCCAGGCTGGAGTGCAATGGTGCAATCTTGGCTCGCCGCAACCTCCACCTCTGGGTTCAAGCGATTCTCCTGCCTCAGCCTCCCAAGTAGCTGGGATTACAGGCATGCGCCACCACACCCAGCTAATTTTGTATTTTTAGTAGAGACAGTGGTTTCTCCATGTTGGTCAGGCTGGTCTCCAACTCCTGACCTCAGGTGATCCACCGCCTCGGCCTCCCAGCTTCTCTCGGAATTTTAAAGCTGTTTGTGGTTATCAGAGCTGATGCTGCTTTTGACACCTTCTCTCTGTTCCTCTTGGTTAAACTTCCTGAAGTTTGTCTCCATTACAGGTTTTTCCAAACAGCCAGCCCTTCGTGTCTCTGAGTTGTTGTTTATGCTCGTTAATCCTTACATCTTTTTACTTTCTTGGGTTTTTTTCTTGTAGTTCTGGTTCCTTGCGTGTTCCTTAACCCTGCAATGGAGGCTGTGGCTCTTCTGTTCCTTGGGCTACGCGCCACGGGTCTGCCTCTCTCTGCTTTTGTTGCTTTTCATTTCTGAGTCGTTTGTAATTCCAGCCTTGGTGCCCCCTTTAACCCTGTGCTTATTTAAAAGGGTGTTGACAGATTTTTAAGTGCACACAGTTTGGGGGAGGGGAGCTAATTTTTTTGTAGTTTAAAATTTGATTGCATTAAGGTCTAATGGTAAGGACTGAAGGAGTTCTGCTTTTTGGAATCCTTTGAGACTTCACTGTGGCTACCACAGTCCCTTTTTGTGACTGTTGCAGTGGTGCTAGAAGAATGTGTCCTCACCACTCCTTGGTTACATTGTTCCCGCCTGAAGCTGGGCACTTGCTTACTTGTGTTAGTCAGCGGACCAGAGCGTTCCCTAGCTTCTTGTCAGGCCCTTGGTCTGCTGATTTCCAAGAAAGGTGAGGTAGACCTCCCCCTGTGGTTCTGGAGGTGCCCGTTTCTGCTTGTATGTCCAAGTTTTGCTTTCTGCCTCAAGACCATGCTGTTTGATGCATAAGTTTTCCTGTTACCAACACAAGAAACTCCTTTTTGTCCCATTTAACGTCTTATTTCTTCATTTCCTTATTTTCAACCTTTTCATCTTATTTTATAGTTATATTTTTAACTCAATCCAAAAGTCTTTTTGTAGAGTAATTTAGTCATTTACAATTGTGATTACCGATAAGTGGGAATTCGGGCCTACCTCTCTGTCACCCAGGCTGGAGTGCGGTGGTCCTATCACAGCTCACTGTAGCCTTGACCTCCTGGGCTCAAGCGATCCTCCCACCTCAGCCTCCTGAGTAGCTGGGACTACAGGCACATACCACCACATCCGGCTAATGTTTTAAGTTTTTTGTAGCAACAGGGTCTTACTATGTTGCCTGGGCTGGTCTTGAACCCTTGGCTTCAAGTGATCTTCCCGTCTCAGCCTCCCAAAGCTCTGGGTTTACAATTGTGAGCCACTGTGCCCAGCCTATCTTTCAGTTTTAAAAACAAACACGTGAGCCCCTCTTTGTGTAACTGTTGAGAGCTGATCGGTCCTGTGTGCCACCTTCCCTAGGTGGAGGCTGTATGTCATCTTAGTTCCAGGTGCTTCTTATTTCCCCATCAAGCAACCAGGATTATTAGATTGAAGTATACATTTTACTGGTTACTTTATTTACCATTGTTTATTGTATCCAAGTTTCCCCTCCTTTTTGGCAGTATTTAATGACTTTTTTTTTTTTTTTTGAGACAATCTCAGACTGGAGTGCAGTGGCATGATCTCGGCTTACTGCAGCCACGACCCCCTGGGCTCCGGCGATCCTCTCACCTGAGCCTCCTGAGTAGCTGGGACTACAGGCATGTGCCATCATGCCTGGCTAATTTTTTTTGTTGTTGTTTTTTGTTTTTGTTTTTTTTTTGTAGAGATGGGGTTTCGCCATGTTGACCAGGTAAGCCACCGCACCCAGCCATGACTTTAAAAAAAAAAAAAAATCCTATTCTAGTACAGTTTTGAGGGGGGCACTGGTGACTGTTGTGGCAGTCCCAGGGTAGATGGCGATGGCCCAGACTTTAGGGAGGGAGTGGCGGTGGTAGCAATGCTGGAGGACTGGCTGGGTTCAGGGGGTTGAGAAGCAAAAGAGCAGCAGGCCAGCTACAGGGATTAGGTTTGAGCACCTGGAGGATGCCGAGCAGGAGAGGCTTTTGGGGAGCAGCAGGAGATGGGGGTGAGGAATGGAGTTTGAGATGCTCTTGGGCACTGAGGCCAGGGTTTGAACAGGCAGTCTGAGGCCAGCAGCTGGCCTCTGGGATTTGGGCATGTGAGTGTGGGGGTGGAGGGCAGAGGTGTTTGAAGCCTTGGGGTCGAGTGTGGTTCTAGGCTGGGCTTCAGTGCCTGGCCCAGGAGCAGGCCTCGCTGAGAGAGGGGCAGCCGAGGCAGGTCCAGGGCAAGGCTGAGGGGTTGTTCAGGAAAGAAGGGTCCCCTGCTGTGCTGGTTGCTACTCTGACCAGAATGGAGAGACAGGGGCTGGATGTGCCCCAGGATAATGGAGAGAAGGGGGCTGGACATGCTCCCAGGGTCGCTGATGACTGGAATCTCACTGGAGAGGCCGGTGGAGCCGGGCGGAGAGGGGGCCCGTGATGAGGGGTCAGGGCCAGGTTTGGCCGTGAAGAGGAGCGAGGCAAGTAGACAGGAGCCAGAGGGAGTGTGGCTCCAGGGAGAGTGTGTCAGTGGGGAGGGCTGTGAAGGGCCAGGCTCCGGAGAGCAAGGGACAGGTGCAGGCACCACCCTGCATGCCCTGTGCCCCTCCAAAGGTGAGGCCAGGCCACAGCTGGGCATGCGGCGTGGCACAGGGTGGCAGGAGTGAGGGTGTGGTGGGGAGAGGACATCCTCTCCCTGGGGTTGCAGTCTGTCACACCGTCTGCCGCCCGTGTCGCGGGCCCCAGGGTCTGCACTCTCTGTGGTTCTCGCTGCCCGTGTGGATTTGTTCTTCAGTGACGGAATCTTTGGGTCGTTCTTTAGGGATTTATGTGGAAAGGGCTACACACATGTCTATTCAGCTCGTTAGCCAGTGTCTGCTTTTGGGCAGGTTCCCCAAACTGAAGGATGCGGGCCAGTGGGCTTTAGAGGTGGGTCGAAGCCGCCCTCCAGAGGCAGTGCCCGCTGGAGTTCTGTGGACGTGGTGTTCTTCTCCGCCGGCAGCGATTCCTTGAGGGTACATTGTTAGCGCTTCTGTGAACCACATGTTCGCGGTCTTGCTTGCCCACTGAGTTATAAACGTTCTTGATATAGTAAGGATACCAACACCTGTTAAATATTATTCACCTGTTTCCTAAGTTCAGTAATTTAACACTTGCTTCAAAATCTGTTTTCTTTTTATTCCTTTATGGATTCATTATCTA
Source organism: Pongo pygmaeus (assembly GCF_028885625.2). Lineage (NCBI taxonomy): Eukaryota > Metazoa > Chordata > Mammalia > Primates > Hominidae > Pongo > Pongo pygmaeus. The sequence goes on along the minus strand of NC_072384.2, from coordinate 142,330,541 downwards.
AATATAATTCTTGAAATCTGGATTTTCAAAATCCAAGTACAAAACAAGTGAACCTTAATGTAAACTATGGACCCTGTTTGTAGCAATGAATCAGTATTGGTTCATAACTTGAGACACACATAGCCACACTAATGCAAGATGTTAATCATAGGGGAACAGGGCAGGGGGTGAGAGGGTGAAGGAATTCTCTGTACTACCTGCTGGATTTTTCTGTCCTAAAAACAATCTGTTAATAAATAATAAATGGAAGCTGAAGAGTTTGGAGAAGTGCAGACAAAACAGGAATGTCAGAAAAGTGATAAATGGTGAAACTAGGGACATGTGTGTGGATTTATTACACTATTCTGTTTAATTTGTAATGTTTAAGATTTTTCACAATAAAAAGTTGTTCAAAAATCCAGATTAGCTGGGCTCAGTGACTCATGCCTGTAATCCCAACACTTTGGGAGGTCGAGGCAGGCAGATCACTTAAGGTCAAGAGTTTGAGACCAGCCTGGCCAACAGGGTGAAACCCCGTCTCTACTAAAAATACAAAAATTAGCTGGGCATGGTGACACATGCCTGTAATCCCAGCTTCTCAGGAGGCTGAGGCAGGAGGATCACTTGAATCCGGGAGGTGGAGGTTGCAGTGAGTCGATCACGCTACTGCACTCCATCCTGGGTGACAGAGCGAGACTCCATCTCAAAAAAAAAAAAAAAAAAAAAAAACTGTTAAGAAATAGTAGAAAGAATAACTGTTTTTTTTTCCTTCTTATGATGTTAGCTGTAGTGTTTTGTTGTTGTTTTTTGGTTTTTGTTTTGTTTTGTTTTTGTTTTTTTTTTTTGAGACGTAGTTTCGCTCTTGTTGCCCAGGCTAGAGTGCAATGGAGAGATCTAGGCTCACTGCAACCTCCGACTCCCTGCTTAAAGCAATTCTGCCTCAGCCTCCCAAGTAGCTGGGATTACAGGCATGTGCCACCATGTCCAGCTAATTTTTGTATTTTTAGTAGAGATGGGATTTCACCTTGTTGGCCAGGCTGGTCTTGATCTCCTGACCTCATGATCCGCCCACCTCAGCCTCCCAAAGTGCTGGGATTACAGGCGTGAGCCACCAAGCTGTAGTTTTTTTATATGTCCTTTATCAAGTTGACAAAATTCCCATTTATTCTTGTTGCTGAGAGCTGTTATGAATGGGATGTTGGAATGTGTCAGATGATTTTTTTGCACCTATTAATGTGATCCTGTGATTTATGGTCAGATGATTTGCCTGTTGATGTGACGGGTTATGTTAATCAATTTTAGAGGACAGAGCCAGCCTTGCATACCTGGAATAGATCTCACTGGGTCATGGCATATAATTCTTTTTATACATTTTTTTATTCAATTGCAAATGTTTTCTTAAGAGATTTTTGCATCTGTGTTCATGAGAGATATTTGTCTGTAGTTTTCTTTTCTTTTTTTTTTTTTTTTTTTTGAGACAGAGTCTTGCTCTGTTGCCCAGGCTGGAGTGCAGTGGCGCTATCTCAGCTCACTGCAAGATCCACCTCCCGGGTTCAAGCGATTCTCCTGCCTCCTGAGTAGCTGGGACCACAGGCGCCCGCTATGATGCCCGGCTAATTTTTTGTATTTTTTAGTAGAGACAGGATTTCACTGTGTTAGCCATGGATGATCTCGCTCTCCAGACCTCATGATCTGCCCGCCTCGGCCTCCCAAAGTGCTGGGATTACAGGCGTGAGCCACCACACCTGGCTTCTTTTTTCTTTTTCCTTTTTTTTTTTTTTTTTGAGACAGTGTCTCACTCTGTCACCCAGGCTGGAGTGCATAGTGCAGAGGTGTGACCTCAGCTCACAGCTGCCTCAACCTCCTCGGCTCAGGTGACCGTCCTGCCACAGCCTCCCGAGTAGCTGGAACTATGGACACGTGCCATCACACTGACTAGTTTTTTAATTTTTTTGTACAGACAGGGTCCCAGCCTGTTGCCCAGGCTGGTCTCGAACTCCTGGGTCCAAGTGATTCTCCCAGCTTGGCCTCTGAAAGAGTTGGGACTACAGGTGTGAGCCACCACACCCGGCCTGTAGTTTTCTTGTAGTGTGTGTGTTTTGGTATTAGGGCCCTGCTGGACACGTAGAATGAGTTAGGAAGCATTTCCTCTGCTACTGTTTTCTGGTTTCATTTATTCCTTGAATGCTTGATGAAACCCACCAATGGAGCTAGCAGGGCTTGGTGCTTTCTGTTTCGGAAAGCTATAATTATTCCATTTCTTTAATAGATGCTGTGACGTAATGAAAAAATATATATTTAGTCTCTGCCCCAGAATATGGCACAGAGCTCCTAAAACCCTTGTCATCTCCTGAGCAAAATGGCACTCCGACCACCTTCCGTTCTCATAGTTGGTCTTTGCTCTGTTCCTCATACAGAGCTCCTAATCCCTTGGAATGTTCTAATAAAGTGATTCTTGGGGGCTCCCAGATGAGGGCTGCTCACCAAAAAGACCAAGCCGTAAACAGAAGCTAGGGGCTTTGAGCGCCACCCCCTCCATCCTGCAGGAAGGGGAATGGGGTAGAGTTAATAATTGATCATGCCTATGTAATTAAGTCTCCATGAAAACTTCAGAACTGCAGGATTTGGAGAGCTTCCAGGTTGGTGAACACATCCATGTGCTGGATGAGGTTGGTGGTGCACCCCAACTCCACAGGGACAGACGCCCCTTGCCCGGGACCCTTCCAGACCTCTCCCTGAGCTCTTCCTCTGACTGTTTATTTGTATCTTTTGTTTTGTTTTGTTTTGTTTTGTTTTTGAGACAGAGTCTCACTGTGTTGCCAGGCTGGAATACAGTGGCGCGATCTCGGCTCATTGCAACCTCCGCCTCCCGGGTTCAAGCGATTCTCCTGCCTCAGCCTCCTGAGTAGCTGGGAGTACAGGCACGTGCCACCACACCTAGCTAATTTTTTGTATTTTTGGTAGAGACCGTGTTTCACCGTGTTAGCCAGGTTGGTCTCGATCTCCTGACCTTGTGATACGCCTGCCTTGGCCTCCCACAGTGCTGGGATTACCTCCTGACCTCGTGATCTGCCCGCCTCGGCCTCCCAAAGTGCTGGGATTACAGGCGTGAGCCACCACACCTGGCTATTTGTGTCTTTTAAAATATCCTTTGTAATAAATTGGCTTTAGTAAATAAACTCTTTTTCTGGGTTCTGTGAGCCTTCTACCAGATTATCAAACCCAGGGAAGGGGCTGTGGGAATCCTGGATTTGTAGCCAGGTGGGACAGAGGCTATGAGTAACGTGGGACCCACTACTTGCCATTGTCCTCAGATGGGGGCAGTCTTGTGGGACTGAGCCCTTAACCTGTGGGATGTGCACAAACTCCAGTTCGTGTCAGAACTGAATTGACATGCAGGACACCCAAATGGTATCAGAGAATTGGTCAGTGTGGGAAAAGACCTGCACGTGTCCACAGAAGTGTCCTGAGCGCGTATAGAGAAAAAGATTGTTTTTCCGTATATTCAATATAGGCCTGTTCAGATTATCTGTTTCTTCTTGTGTGAGTTTTGGTGGATGTATCTTTCAAGGAATTGGTCCATCTCATCTATATTATTAATTTGTGGGCATGGAGGTGTTTATGATACTGCTCTGTTAACCTGTTAATGGCCATGAGATTAACAGTGACTGACCCCCTCCCTTCTTTTTTTTTAATGATATCAATAATTTGTACCTTCTCTCTTTTTTTTTTCCTTTTTTCTTTCTTGAGACAGGGTCTTGCTCTGACACCCAGGCTGAAGGGCACTGGTGTGATTTCGGTTCACTGCAACCTCTGCCTCCTGAGCTGAGGTGATCCTCCCACTTAGCCTTCTAAGTAGCTGGGACTACAGATGCGTGCCACCATGCCCTGCTAATTTTTGTATGTTTTGTAGAGACAGGGTTTTGCCATGTTGCCCAAGCTGGTCTGGAACTCCTGAGCTCAAGCTATCTGCCTGGCTCAGCCTCCCAAAGTGCTGGGATTACAGGCGTGAGCCACCGTGCTGGCCTATCCCTTTACTTTTAATCTATGTCTTTATATTCAAAGTGGGTTTTTTTGTTGTTGTTTTATTTTTATTATTATTATTTTTTTGACAGAGTCTCACTGTGTCACCAGGCTGGAGTGCTGTGGTGCAACGTTGGCTCACTGCAGCCTCTGCCTCCCGGGTTCAAGTGATTCTCCTGCCTTAGCCTCCTGAGCAGCTGGGATTACAGGCATGCACTACCACACCCAGCTAATTTTTGTATTTTTAGTAGAGACGGGGTTTCACCATGTTGGCCAGGGTGGTCTCGATCTCCTGACATTGTGATCCGCCCACCTCAGCCTCCCAAAGTGCTGGGATTACAGGCGTGAGCCACCGTGCCCAGCCTCAAAGTGGGTTTCTTATAGTCAACATATATTCGGGGCCAGGTGAGGTGGCTCACACCTGTAATCTCAGCTTTGAGAGGCTGAGGTGTGAGGATTGTTTGAGCCCAGGAGTTTGAGACCAGCCTGGGTAACATAGTGAGACTCCATCTCTACAAAAAAAAATAAGAAAATTAGCTAGGCATGGTGATGCACACCTGTAGTCCCAGCTTCACAGGAGGCTGAGGTAGGAGGATCGCTTGAGCCCAGGAGGTTGAAGCTGCAGTGAGCCGTAATTATGCCACTGCACTCTAGCCTGGGAAACAGAACAAGACCCTATCTCAAAAAAAGAAAACTTTTTTTTTGTTTTCTATTAGGTCAATTAAGAATAAGAAAAGATTTTATTTTACCTTCACTTACTTCTCTCTGATGCTCTCCCTTTTTTTACATACATTTTAGTTTCTGACGTATATCATATTCCTTCTCCCTGAAGAACTTTTAATATTTCTCAAAGGGAAGAGGTACTGACAGTGAATTCTCTGTTTTTATTTAAAGAAGTTTTTTTTGTTTGTTTTTTGTTTTGTTTTGTTTTTGAGACAGAGCCTTGCTCTGTCGCCAGGCTGGGGTGCAGTGGCGTGATCAGCTAGGCTCATTGCAACCTCCGCCTCCCAGGCTCAAGCGATTCTCCTGCCTCAGCCTCCCAAGTAGCTGGGATCACAGGCGCCCGCCACCAGGCCCAGTGTCATATTTTTAGTAGAGACAGGGATTCACCATGTTGCCCAGACTGGTCTCGAACTCCTGACCTCAGGCAATCCACCCGCCTTGGCCTCCCAAAGTGTTGGGATTACAGGCGTGAGCCACTGCACCCGGCCTAAATAAGTCTTTATATTGAGTTTCTTTTTCAGAGATTTAGAAAAAAAAAGGAAAAAAGTAAGTTCTTTACTTCTCCTTTGCACCCAAAGAATAGTTTCACTGGATGAAGAGTTGTACGTTTTTGGTTTGGTTTGGTTTTTTTTGTTTGTTTGTTTGTTTGTTTTTTTTGCTTGCATGGTTTCTAACAAGTCTGCTGTAATTCTTATTCTTTCTGCTCTACATGTAAGGATTTTTTTTTTTCCTTTTGATTCTCTTAGTCTTTGGTTTTCTGCAGTTTGAGTATGACATGCCTATGTGTAGATTCTTTGGTATTTATCTTGCTTGATGTTTTCTGAGCTTCCTGGATCTGTGGTTAGGTGTCATCGATCATTTTGGAAAACTCTGAACTATGGTTAATTCAAATACTACTTCTGCTCCTTTCACCTCTTTCTGGCATTCCCATTATGCTCATGTAACACTTTTGCCCCACAATTCTCCAATATTCTGATTTTTTTTTTTCTGTTTTTTTTCTCTTTGCATTTCAGTTTGGGAAGTTTCTATTGACATATCTTCAATTCAGTGATTCTTTCTTCAGCCATATCCATCCTATTGATGAGCCCTTAGAGATTCTTCATTTCTGTTAGCGTTTTTGGTTTGCAGCAATTTCCTTTTTGTTCTTTTGTCCAGCACTCCTCTTACATTGCCCATGTTTTCTTGCCTATCACCCACTTTTTCCATTAGAGCCCTTAGCATATTAATCATACTGATTTTATTATTATTATTATTTTTTGAGATGGAGTCTTGCTGTGTTGCCCAGGCTGGAGTGCAGTGGCACAATCTTGGCTCACTGCAACCTCTGCCTCCTGGGCTCAAGCAATTCTCCTACCTCAGCCTCCCGAGTAGCTGGGATTACAGGCGCCTGCCACCACGCCCAGCTAATTTTTGTATTTTTAGTAGAGACGGGGTTTCACCATGTTGGCCAGGCTGGTCTCGAACTCCTGACCTCAAGTGATCCACCCACCTCAGCCTCCCAAAGTGCTGGGATTACAGAGGTGAGCCACTGTGCCCAAACTAACCAGTAATTTTAATTTCTCCGTGTGGTAATTCTAAAATCTCTGCCGTACCTGAGTCTGGTTCTGATGCTCACTCTCTCTCTTCAGATTTTTTTTTTTGCCTTTTAGCATGTCTTGTAATTTTTGGTTGCGAGGTAGACATGAAATATCAGATCCAGCCGTGTGCTACATGATGATGTTTTGGTCAATGACAGACCACATACACCATGGTAGTCCCATAAGATTATAATGGAGCTGAAAGAGTCCTGTCACCTAGTGACATTGTAGCCATTGTAACATCGTAGTACAATTTTTTTAAATCGATTTAGTGTAGCCTCAGTGTGCAGTATTGAGAAAGTCTACCGTAGTGTACAGTCATCTCCCAGGCCTTTGCATTCACTCACTGCCTCAGTCACTGCCTCAGTCACTGACTTACTCACCCCTCACTCACCCCTCACTCACCGACTCACTCACCCTCACTCACCGACTCACTCACCGACTCACTCACCCCTCACTCACCCCTCACTCACTGACTCACTCACCCCTCACTCACCCCTTACCCCTCACTCACCCCTCACTCACCCACTCACTCACCCCTCACTCACCGACTCACTCACCCCTCACTCACCCAGAGCAACTGCTCATGCCGCACACTCCAATGCTGGTAAGTGCCTTATGCAGGTGAACCATTTTTTGTCTCTTATGCCATATTTTTACTGTAGGTTTTCTATGTTTAGATGTGTTTTAGGTACACACACACACACACTTGGCACTGTGTTACAACTGCCTACAGTATTCAGTAACACACTAGGGTGTGTAGCCTGGGAGCATAGGCTCTGCCATACAGTCTAGGTGCGTGGTACGCGGTAAGTGCACTCTGTGACGTTTGTACAGTGATGAACTTGCCTCATGACGCGTTTGTCAACGCATCCCCCATCAGTAAGTGCTGCTTGACTGAAAGGTGAAGTAAGTGTGCCTTGTTTGGAAGGCATCCATCCCCTTAACCTGGCTGGCAGTCGGGCTGTGTTTAATCCTGCAGTGGCTGTAAAATTCCTCGAGTGTCCTTGTTTTGTCTCCCTGTTGTCGTGGAGTTTCTCCGAGCATGCCTTCCACAGCCTGCGCCTGGGCCCTTTCCACTCCCACCCAGGATGTTATGCTGGAGCCTGCAGGGCTGGGAGGGGAAGCAGGCTCCAGCCTGTGACTCGATTTAAGCCCTTTAGTGGCCCGTGGCCCTGAGCCGCCGTGACCTTCACACGTGTCTTTCCCTTTCTCCTCCCCGCTTGGGTGAGACAGGAGACTGGTGGGGCTGGAGCGGTGAAATGCCCTTCCAAGCTGAGATGAGTTCTGGTGAAGTCGGCTTTGCTGCAGAGCAGGCCTGGCCTTTGCCTGGAGAACGCTCTGGGCTTACTTCAAGGTGGTCACCTCTCCCTCCTCGTCCCAGAGACATGAGGTGATTTTTTTTTTCTTGGTTTTTCATGGGGAGAACCTGATGGGGTTCCTGGAGGTGAAACCTATGAAAATGTAGGACCCCAGGAGATTCTCACACCTGCCATGTTCAGCCTCCAGCATTTTGTCCAAATCAAGTTCCCACCAGTTCCTTCCCCTGTAAACTGTAGATTCTGCTCCATGTGAGCTGACCTCACTGCTGTTCTCTATGGCAGGAGAGACATCTGTGACCTCACTTCCTTATGGATCCAAGAAAAGTTGTTGATTTTCACTTCTTTCAGTGTTTTTTGCTGTTGTTTTAAGGCTGTGGTATATGACTCCTAAGCTCTTTACATGTGAGAGTTGAAACCAGAAGCTTACTCTCCAACCATTATTTTTCGGTTATTGCTAGTGTGTGGGAAAGCTACCAATTTTAGTAATTGGCCATCTTATCAAATTGACTTGTAGATTCTAATAGTTCTTCAATTGAGACTCGGCTTAACGAGGTAATCAAACATAACATTTGCAAATTATTTGTATCCATTTTATATCCTTTTTATATTTTATAGAAATACTTGCTGTATTTTCTCTCCATCATGATTTCTGTTTTTCCCCTGGGCGTGCAACTCCTTCCGTTTCATGGTTGATAAGTTGAGGGCCTTGATGTCACTTTAGAACAACAGTTCCCTGCTGGTATGCCTTGTCAGTGGACCCAAACATATCACGATGTTCCTGGACAGCTCCTCCCCACCTGGGACAGCCGGTGCGGGCCGCACACCCTCAGCTTCCATGCACCCTGTTGTACTAAGCAGTAAGTGTCCCCTTCTGTGTGTGCCTTGGCAGGAAACACCGTGTCACTAATACAAAGAGATGTGAGGGTGGGAGCTCCAGGAAGGAGCCCATCCCCAGGTCCCAGTGGGTGCATTTGCCCACTTCCTGTCCTGGGTTCCCGGGCCGCTTGCCAGGAGACAGAACAGTCTCTGAGCCTCCATGTCCAGGTGAAGATGAGTCACCAGCCAGCCTCTAGCAGACAGAAGAGGACATGCCAGAGGTGGCCAGAGGGACTGCTGTGGAGAGAGAAAGCATTTAGGATGTGCCTGGCTCTGTGGTGTTGCCTTCCTCTGCTGTAGCTGGTGGAAGAGGCTGAGGGTAGAAGCCGCACTCGTCACTCCGCCCAGACCTCTGGCCAGTCCCTCTTTCATAAAATTCACCTAACCTGCAGAGCTCCTTCCAGCTCTGAAATTCTGTGATCTGGGCTGTCATTGTCTTTTACTTTCTTCTGAGACGTGATCTTTCATAGTGGAACTACAATTCCCAGAATGCACTGTTTAAAGTTAGCATTCACTTCCTGCAGAGCCATTAAGAGCCAGGCGCAAACATTTCCCGTCAATTGGCAGAAAACAACCTTGAGGAACCTTGACGAGTGTCCGGAGTTTAGAAAACTTAGGGATGGGTAAGCCTGCTTTCAGTGTCTTGGGCCAAAACATGAAAATTTAAATTTCTTGCAGGAAATTTAAATTTGTTTCTGCATTTTGGTTGAGATTTTAATAAAAGAAAAATGAAATCAGAAAAGAAATGCCTAGAAAAGCCTGTCTGGTTTATTTAAAGAGGTGGAAAGTGACAAATAGACTAGGTCCTTTATATTTTTTTTGTTTCATGTTTAAATTTATTTTTTTCTAATGAAGTATAATTTATAGAGAGTAAAATACACAGATATTGAGGTCACAGTTTGATGGATCTTAACATATATCTAGGCTCACGTAACCTGATGTTTGGATTCTAAAATTCTCTTACTGGTCATCCGGATTCTAAAATTCTCTTACTGGTCGTCTAGATTCTAAAATTCTCTTACTGGTCGTCCTCACCCCCACCCATGCTTCACTGACAACAAGGAGGGACAGTGGCTAGGATGCTGCCACATTCCACGCAGCCTGAAGTGGTGGAGGGTGCAGAGGGAGCGGCCCCAGGAGCAGGTTAACCTGGTGAGGTGCAGCGTAGCCAGAAGGAGGCGCCGCCGCTGCTTGTTTACTGCCCGATCTGTTGTCCCTGTCCAAATTAAACTCCATTAAGATTCAGAGCAAGTAACAGCAAGCCGGGAGGGCGACAGGAAGGGAAGTATTTCTCACAGCCATTAGATGCTCACAGCCATAAGCCTCCATCTAGTTGCTTAGCTGCGTGCTCCTTCCTTTCCAGTCGGATATTATTTCTACTCAAAAGCGTTTCTTCTGAATTTCAGAGCTATCTTAGAATTCTCTAGTTTTTTAAAAAGAAATTGCCACATAAGTGCTGCGTCCTCTCCTGTCCCCAAGTGTGGTGTGGGCCCCGTGCCCTTGAAGTGCTGCGTCCTCTCCTGTCCCCAGGTGTGGTGCGGGCCCCGTGTCCCCGAAGTGCTGCGTCCTCTCCTGTCCCCAGGTGTGGTGCGGGCCCCGTGCCCCCGAAGTGCTGCGTCCTCTCCTGTCCCCAAGTGTGGTGTGGGCCCCGTGCCTCCGAAGCAGCAGCCGCCTGCAGAGTAGCTTCTCTCCAGGGCCCGCGGGACTTGCTTCCCTGACCTGGCATACGCGTAGCAAAGTCCCCTCAAAAGCTCACTTTTAGCCAGAATTTTTGAGGCAGCCTCTCCCTACCTGCTCTTACCGGGACACCATCCCCCTGCTCAGGTGCCACTGCTTACCTGCTCTGTGGTGGGCCTCTCTGGTCCTGATGCCAGGGCTCGCCCTCAGCTCTCGTGCGCCTGCGCCCGCCTTCTCACTGATGTCACAGGTCCCCTTCCAAGCTGTCAGCAATGCCAGCTGCTGGCCATCTCCAGCCCATCCATCCCTCTCGTCTCACTCCCATTTCCATCTCCCTTGGGCTAGTCCTCAAGGCAGAAAGCCCAGGCCACATTCTTCCTTCTACATAAAAGGCACTGGCCCATCCAGGCCCACTTGGGGGAATAGATGGTCCAGTTCAACTTGACCAGACTTCAGATAAGCCCAGTTCTTCTGAGGAGCCAGCTGTGCTCACCTGTCCTTGCCAGCCCCCTGACCAAGTTCTCCCAGGCATCTTATGGCAGGGGCTCTGGGCTGCTCCGGCTGCAGGACTGGGGCAGAGTGTGTCCCCGTGGGCGCCCTCCTTGCTGCCAGGCCAGCTGGGCTGAGCCTGTGTCTAGAACCAGCTCCCCAGCATCCTGAGGAAAGCGAAACCTACTCAGAAACACGGCTGAGGGCAGCGAAGAGCTCTCCTGATGTGTCAGGAACCGTGGGCTTGGGGCGTGAGGACATGCTGGGTGGCCGCCAGTGGCATCCTCACTCCCACATGGGAGAAGAGAGGAGTGGAGAAGAGAGGTGGGAGGTGATAGGCAACGGGCAGGGCGCTGTGTGTGGCTCCAGCCCTCTCTGGCCGTCTGCACCTGCCCCAAGGTATGCGACTCACACCACAGTGGTGTCATTTGTTTTAATTTGAACAGATGTTTAGAAATTGGGATATTTTAGCCTAAAATCAGCTTCTGGCTTTTCTCGAAATATTAGATCTGCAGTAGGGGCACAGCTTGGGTGGCAGCAGACCCTGGAGCCAGGAGCCAAGGCCCTGAGCTGTGAGGCTGACCCCACTCCCCGCCACATCCCCTGCTCTGAGGCCGCCCAGAACCCTGTGCTGCAGTAACATAGTAAACACTCTTGGGATAAAATGCTTTTAGTTTTTTTTAGTTTTCTGCTTTTTGAAATATTAATTTGTTTGGGGAGATTTTTCTTTATAACATTTTTATTGAGGTATAATTCGCCTAAGTGAAACACAAGCTCCTAGGTGTTCCTGTGCTGAGTTTTGGCAGGTACGGGCGCCTATGCAGCCACACGCACGTCCAGCGGTCCAGGTTCTCCTTTGCACTCCCCTCCAAGCCCCTCCCTGTCACTGTTCAGATTCCCCCCCTCTCCATCCTTTTTGCCTGGTCTCGAATTTCATCTAATTGGAATCATAGAATATATACATTTTTGTCTGGCTTCTTTCTTTTAGCGCAGTGTTTTCAAGGGACACCTGATTCATTTTCATTTCTAGTCTCACTGCATTGTGATCAGACAGTAGACTTCTTTCTGCTTTCTGGAACTTACAGGCTTTCTTTGACCATTTAGAAGGCCAGTTTGCATGACTGTTCCAGAGGAACTTGAAGAAGGCATTCCTTAGTTGTTTGTTTTTTTTTTGTTTTTGTTTTGAGACGGAGTTTCGCTCTTGTCACCCAGGCTGGAGTGCAATGGTGCAATCTCGGCTTACCGCAACCTCCGCCTCCCAGTTTCAAGCGATTCCCCTGCCTCAGCCTCCCGAGTAGCTGGGATTACAGGCATGCGCCACCATGCCCGGCTAGTTTTTTGTGTGTTTTTAGTAGAGACGGGGTTTCATCATGTTGGTCAGGCTGGTCTTGAACTCCTGACCTCAGGTGATCCACTCACCTCAGCCTCCCAGAGTGCTGGGATTACAGGCGTGAGCCACTGCGCCTGGCGGTATTCCCTAGTTTTAAGCTACAGAGTTCAATATGTATCAGTCAGAACTACCTTATTAATTATATTATTTGGGAATTTTGTTTTATTTGTATTCATTCAGACTTAGAGGTGAATTGCACTTTCATTTAGTTTCTTTCTCTCGAGGCTTCGTGTGTCATCAGTAATTTCTGCTTTGTGGATGCTGCTGTGCTTGGTGCATGAGCAACCCTCACGGTGGCGTCTTCGTTGTGCATTCTGCCCTTCATTCGGAAGAGCCGTTCTTTGTCTAGTTCCGTGCGTTTTACCTGAGGGTAGGTCACGAAGCCTGCTTCCTTATTGCTTATTGCCCAGCTTTCTGGAATCGCTCTCTGAATTGCTTTATTTTAGGTGCATCTCTCATTTACAGCAAAACAGGTGAGGGTCTTGCTTTGTGGTCCAATCTGAAAAGCCTTTTTTTTTTTTTTTTTTTCTCAAGGCAGGGTGTCTCTCCAGTCGCCCAGACTGGAGTGCAGTGGCGTGATCTTGGCTCACTGCAGCCTCAACCTCCTGGGTGCAAATGATTCTCCCCACCTACCCTCCCAAGTAGCGGGGGCTACAGACACGCACCACCATGCCTGGCTAATTTTTTTGTATCTCTAGTAGAGATGGGGTTTCACTATGTTGCCCAGGCTGGTCTCGAATTTCTGGACTCAAGCAATCCGCCCACCTCGGTCTCTCAAAGTTTTGGGATTATAGGTATGAGCCATCATGCCCGGCCCTGAAAAGCTTTTTAATATGTAAGTTCAAGCATTTTTAGTCTTGGTTCTGTCATCTTATTTTATATTATGCTTGTTGTGTTTTACTTTTTTTTGTTTTGTTTTTGTTTTGTTTCTGAGACAGGGTCTCGCTCTGTCACCCAGGTTGGAGTGTAGTGATGTGATCTCGGCTCATTGCGATCTCTGCCTCCCAGGCCCAAGCGATCCTCCCACCTCAGCCTCCTGAGTAGCTGGGATGACAGGCACGTGCCACCACGCGCAGCCAATTTTTTGTAGTTCTGGTAGAGACAGTGTTTTGCTATGTTGCCTGGGCTGGTCTCAAACTCCTGAGCTCAGGCGATCCACCCTCCTCGGCCTCCCAAAGTGCTGGGATTACAGGTGTGAGCCACCGCAACCGGCCCAGTTTTTAAAATGAAATCTTCCGCTACTACTTCATTTGTAAGCCTCTGTGGTGTCAGCTCTCAGGGACAAGACCAGTGGGGAGTTCTGCCCCTTCAAGGGTCCTATGAGTCGAGTGTCATGCCTGTATGACCTGGCATCTACCACCTATAACCAGTTTCTTTTTTGTTGTTTCTATAACCGCTTTTTTTTTTTTTTTTTTTTTGGCTTAGTACATTCAGTGTTTACGGAGGTTTCTTTCCGCATCGTTTCCCTGTTGTCTCCTGATGACATCCAGCTGCTGGTAATGTCCTCAGGGAGAAGACATAGAAACAAAGCTCCTTGTGTGCTAAGGGTTGAAAACTCCATTCCAGCACTGTCGAAAAGGTCTAGAGAGTGAGTCTCTTATGTAGTTTAACATTTTCTAATAGCTACATTAAAAAGGTGAAAAGAAACAAGTGAAATCGATCTTAATAATATATTTTATTTAACCCGATATTATCTAAAAATTATTTCAACAGGCAACCACCGATAATATAAGATTATTGAATTATTTGAAGACTTTTTGGACTGAGTTTTCAGAATCCAGTTTGTAGCTCGCACTCACTGCACATGTCAGTGAGCCAGCTCACGTGCCTGCGATCTGGAAGGATCGTTGTGGCCAGGCATAGCATCCTTGCCACTCACCTTCCCTCCTCATGCGCCTTCTACGTGTGACTCTAGCATCTTCTGCCACAGAACATGGCTGTGGAGAAACACTAACCCACGTTCTGTCTCTGTAGATGTGTGTTCTGCACCTTTCACAGAAATGGAATTGCAGAATATGTGCTCTTTTGAGCCTGATTGCTTTCACATGGCATGTTGTCAAGGGTCATCTGAATTGCAGCTTATATTAGTACTTCATTTTTATGGCCAAGTAACATTTCATTGTCTGGATATACTGCAGTTTGTTTACTCATTGGTTGACAGACATCTGTGTTGTTTCCACTTTGGGGCTGTTGGGAATGGTGCTACTGTAAACATTCACAGGCAGCGTCTTGTGGGGACAGGTGTGTCATTTCTGCTGGGTACGCATGTCTCCGGGAGTGGCAGTCCTGGGCCACTGCTCCACGTTTAACCTCTCAGGCACATGCCAGATGGCCTTCACTAGGCTGTGCCAGTTCACGTCCCCATCAGCAGTGTGCCAGGCGTTCCCGTCCTTCTAACTTTGTTTCCATTTCTCTTTTATCTTTTTTTAAACTCATCTCTGTCCTCTGTGTTCCGCTGTGTTTCCCAGTGTTTGTTTCTCCCTGTGCTCCTTCCAATCTCCACTTCGTTTGGGTGGTGGCTTGATTTTTTTTCTTTTACTTTCTCGACTTCTGCCAGGTCACATTTCACCTTCTCCTCTTTCCTTGCCGTTTCTCTCCTGAGTTCTTACATGTTTAGTTAGTGGTCTTTCTTCATGGAGCAGTTTCATTCAACTACTCAGGAGGCTGAGGCGGGAGAATCACTTGAGCCCCAGTGGTCAAGGCCGCAGTGAACTGTATTCATGCCACTGCACTCCAGCCTGGGTGACCGAGCAAGACCCTTTCTCTTAGTTTCACCTTTGCCCCATCAACATTTTGCAATTTGTATGTTTTACTGCTCTTGTTCACACTTGGTGTCTTGTCACCTTTTGTCCATCTCTGAACTCAGGCAGCGTCTTATAGTCCATTAGTTCATTGCTGGAGAAGCAGAAGGTCTTCAGGAGCAGCACGCCTTTCTTTTTTTTTTTTTTGAGACAGAGTCTCACCCTGTCACCCAGGCTGGAGTGCAGTGGTGCGATCTCAGCTCACTGCAACCTCTGCCTCCGGGGTTCAAGTGATTCTCCTGCCTCAGCCTCCCTAGTAGCTGGGACTACAGCCACCCACCACCACGCCCGGCTAATTTTTTTATATTTTTAGTAGAGACGGGATTTCACCGTGTTGGCCAGGCTGGTCTCGAACTCTTGACCTCAGCTGATCCACGCACCTTGGCCTCCCAAAGTGCTGGGATTATAGGCGTGAGCCACCGCAACCGGCCGACAGCACCCCTTTCTTTCGGAGTGGCACATTACTTCTCTATGGCGGGTGGTGGGTAACCCTGCATGGAGGCCAGCCTGGCCCTTCAGCACCTGGGCAAACACCTGGGGTGCCTTGGGCCTGCTGTTTGCAGGAGCTCCCTGTGGCAGAGCGGAGGCCAGAAGAGCCTCCAGGCTTCCCAAGTCCAGGGCTCCCCACTCCGCCCCAGGCCTCTGAGCCAGGCCAGACCCTGAGGCTTCTCCTCAGGGGCCAACCCCCAGCTCCCAGAGGCCCCTCCTCTCCTCCAGCGAGGCACTGACCCACCACTTCTCACAGCATCCGTATGTGTGTTTTGGTGGCTGTGAGTTGTATCTGTGACCTATTTTCCCTCAAAATCAAGTTCAGGGAAAAGGTTTTTTCGTTATTTTTGTTTTTTTAATTCTTGGGAGGGAAGGTGATAATATTGTTACTTACCTGAGGGTCCCCCTCGGAGACCCCCAGAGACTCTGGTTTTAAGGAAAGAAAGAGTAAGATCCTTTTCTGTGTCTCTGTCTCTGGCCCCATCCCGGTGTCTCTCTGACCCTGTCTCTCTGTCTCTGTCTGTCTCTCGCTGTCCCTGGCTCTGTCCGTCTTTCTCCCCCATTTAAGGAGCGCCTCCTCTCCGGTCCCCTCTGAGGAGCGCTGGATGGAGGACGGGGCCTCCCGGAGAGGACTCCATGGTGGGTGGTGGGAGGGAAAGGCCGGGGGAGGCTGCGGGTGAGAGGCGTCTGCCAAGTAGATGAGGGGCCGGGAGAAGAGCCCGTGGCTGGGGGAGCAGGAGTGGGAAGGATGGGGGCTCCGAGCCGAGGGGCGCGGTCGCTCTGGTCTGTGGAGGGGCTGGTGAGGCTCCCGCTTCTGCTCTTGCAGAGAGGTCTTGAGTGAGCCCTGTGACTCCTGCTAGGTGAGGTGGCAGCCAGTGAGCGCCCCCCGCCGCCCAGCGCCGCCCGGCCTCCGCCCTGACTCCGCCGCCGCTCCCCAAACAGGGCGCGGTGGCGTGACCCTGGCGCTAGGGGGCGAGCGCGGCCCACCCGGTCCCGCAGGCGCAAGAGAGGGCGGAGATGCGGCGCCTGAGGCGGGGCTGCGCTTCCGGGGCGGGGCCGACGGAGGGTGGAGGGGGCTGCCCCGGAGCAGAGGCAGGACTTGCGGCGCGCGCCCTTCACCCCAGTCCGGGGCTGTCCTGCCCCGTGGGGAGTGTGAAGGCCATACCCGGCGCCGCGGCCCTGGCGCCCCTGTTCCACTGGGACCCTGGGGAGCGCCGCCAGGCCCCTTGACCTCTTCCTTGGGGCCCTCGGGACCCAGGCGGTTGGTGGCCATGCCGGGGACTCGGGCATGAGGGGTGGAGATCGCGGCCCCGGTGCAGCAGCTCAGAGCCTGGACTCTGGATCGCTGCTCCCCGGCGCCCAGGGTGCCGCTTCCCACAGGGTTCAGCTCCCATGAAGGCTGCACTCACCAGTGGAAGTGGGTCCACCCGGTCCCAGGAGAGCCAGAGCCCCCGTGGCAGTCCCTGTGGGGTGTGCTCCGCACAGGCTAGAGAGCCGGCCCAAAAACCTGAGGTTTGCAAAGCCTCTTTCTTTCTTTCTTTTTTTTTTTTGAGAAAAATTCTCTGTCGCCCAGGCTGGAGAGCAGTGGCACGATCTCGGTTCACTGCAACCTCTGCCTCCCGGGTTCAAGCAGTTCTTGTATCTCAGCCTCCCGAGTAGCTGGGATTACAGGCGTGCGCCACCACGCCCGGCTAATTTTTGTATTTTTAATAGAGACAGGGTTTCACCATGTTGGTCACGCTGGTCTCAAACTCCTGACCTGAGGTGATCTGCCCGTCTCGGCATCCCAAAGTGCTGGGATTACAGGTTCAGTGAGCCAATGCGCCCGGCCCAAAGCCTCTTTCTTTTCAGTGCTGAGCTGGATAAAGTCTACCAAACTGAAAGGTCTCCAAGGCTATAGCTGGCTGTCTGAGAAATTATGGTGTTTGTTTAGCCCATCTTAGGACTTGGGCTATCCCAGATGACTGAGTTTTGCTGTTAGAAAATCAGCACGTTTCACACCTCCCAAGGTTCTTCTCATTCTTCCTTTTCTCCATTGATGGTAACTTGTCTTCTCAGTTGCTCAGGCCAGAAACCTCCATTAACCGTCTTCTCTTAAGTGTTTCACATCCAGACCATCAGCACATCTGGGTGGCTCTGATAGATCCAGAATCTAGGTCCTTTCCATTGCCTCCACCATGGCGACCTGGCCCAGGCCACCCTCCTCTGCCACCAGGGTTTTTGCCATTGCCCTCCCTGGTTTCCTGTGGTTGCAATCAGAGACCTCGTCCCTCCCACTCAGCCTTCTCGAGGGCTTCTGTCTGCTCAGAGTCAAGGTCACGGCCCTTCCGAGGGGTAAGGATCTCCTTCCCCTGGCCACATTGGCCTCCTGTTCCTCCCCAGCGAGGCCAGGCCTGCGCACCCAGGACCTCCGTCTCTGGCACTTTCACCTGGTCTGCTCTTCTCCAGGATAGCTGCAGGGACCCTGATCCCCTGCCTGGTCTGTGCACACTTCTCAGGGAGGGTGTCCTTGTCCCTTTTGGGTAGGTTTTCACAGTGCTCCAACAGCCCCGTCTCCCTTTCTGCCTCATCTCCTAATGTACATTCAGTTCTGCATCACTCACTCATTTCTTGTGTATTGTCTGCTCTCGCTAGAATGTATGCTCCGTAGGGATGTATGACTGTCCCGTTAGCTTCTCCCTGGAAGAGTGTCCAGCACATTGAATGATGAAAGAATTGATCAGCTATGATAGATCACAAGCCTCATTCCAGAAGCCACACATTGGATTCAGAAGCTTCTATTTCTTATCGCCATGAAAGATTGCAATGAAAATCTTGATTTAAAAATTATCTTATTGTCTAATTAGGAAAGTTTTATTAAAGTCCAAATATTCCCATCCTCACCTTCCCACTTTTCACAGGGAGTTTGAGGAGGAAATACTGATAAAAAAAAATTTTTTAATCATCATTTAAAAAAAAACAAAAAAGGAAATACTGAAAGACCACAGGTCAGTCTGGAAAAGGAACGGACTCTCCCACTCTCCTGCTTCAGGGCACCTACGTTTGCCCTGTGCAGCCAGCAGGCGGAGTGCTCATTACCTGCTCTCCACCCACGGTTCTCACTCTGGGCCCCAGGGCTGGCCACTGGGCCAGGCCACATGTGCGGTCCTCCTCAGTTCCAAGCTGTTCTTGGACGTGGTCTCCTCCACCCCCAGAGCCTTTGCTTTCCTTTCCCCAGATCTTCTTTTCCCAGACTGCCTGGAATTTATAGTCCAAAGGTTGTGTAATTTCAGAAGCTGCGATGGTTCCAAGAACTCCTGTCCCCGTTAGTCTGTCTTCTGCTTGTGTGAGCCTGGAGGAGACACTGGGGGTCAGTCCTGATCCTGTCCCCATCAGTCCGTCTTCTGCTTGTGTGGGCCTGGAGGAGACACCGGGGATCAGTCCTGATCCTGTCCCCGTCAGTCCGTCTTCTGCTTGCGCGGACCCGGAGAAGACGCCAGGGATCAGTCCTGATCCTGTCCCCGTCAGTCTGTCTTCTGCTTGTGTAGGCCTGGAGGAGACGCCGGGGGTCAGTCCTGATCCTGTCCCTGTCAGTCCGTCTTCTGCTTGCGCGGGCCTGGAGGAGACATTGGGGGTCAGTCCTGATCCTGTCCCTGTCAGTCCGTCTTCTGCTTGCGCAGGCCTGGAGGAGATGCCAGGGGTCAGTCCTGGTGTGCAGGCCGGTCTCTGTGCTTGGGCATCTTTGGACTCCGTAGATGAGGCTTGTGTGGCCACAGAGCTGCTTCTGTCCCTGCTGCTGCTTCTGGGTGTCAGTGTCCGTTCTGTCCATTGAAGCACTGAGACTTGAGGGTTAAGCAGGCCTGGGAAGCAGGTCTTTGGGATTGCCTCTGGGGATCAGTCCTTCTCTTCCAGCGCCCTTGGTGGGTAGCATGCAGTGGGGCTTTCCTGTGGTCCTCGCACAGGTCTCCCTTAGAAAATGAGTAAGAGCAGGGCCCGTGCATCCAGCCAGGGTGAGGGTCATGTGAGTGAATCCTGAAAAGCCGCTCAGGAGCACCCAGTCCTTGCTGAGCGAGGCAGGAAGCAGGGGTCCCTTTGAGTTTGCCCAGCAGAACAGCCAACCTAGCGGCCCCTCCCTGCTGTCCTATCACTGCACCCCCACCTCTGAGTTCCAGGCCTGTGGTGTCATCCTTCACACTTAGTGGGATGAGAGACTGAACCCCCACAGGAGACCTTCTAAAGGGGTCTCCTGGCCACTACACAGGCTGCTCTGAAGCCCCAGCTCCTCCTCAGGGAAGCGGGGTCTTACTTCCCGTTTAAACCCCGCCTGCCCCTGGGCTCCTCACGCTATGCCTTCCCCGAGACCCTGCATCCCCTTTTCATTTTCTCCCTCGTGCTTTTTGTCTTCTTCACACACTCTTCACGCCAGGGCACCGTGCCTCCCATGTGAGCTGCTTTTAGCCTTGCTGTAGGACATGAGGCCTCTGGCTTTGCTTGCGCCCCGCCTGGCCCCTCTTGGATCTCTTTTTTCTGCAGGAACTGCAGAGGCTTCTGAAGGTGGATCTCTCAGTATGACATTTACAGTTGCTTGACCATTTTCTCCCCCTCTTGACAGGTCCCCCAGGATTAGCTGTGGCCACCAGAAGCAAGCGTCGATATGGAACGTGCATTCTGCTTAAAGCTCAGCAAGGCATGGTTGGAGGGAGGCCACTGAGAGTCTCATTCTTTTGTCCTCAGAGCCCCCCAAGATGAACCCAGTGGTGGAGCCACTGTCCTGGATGCTGGGCACCTGGCTGTCGGACCCACCTGGAGCTGGGACCTACCCCACACTGCAGCCCTTCCAGTACCTGGAGGAGGTTCACATCTCCCACGTGGGCCAGCCCATGCTGAACTTCTCGTAAGTTGTCTCCCTTGACAAGCCCACCCTGCTTGACTCGTGGGCCGCCTAGGTCTCTGAAAATAATTCCATACTGATCAAAGACAAAGGCCACCTAGGTCTCTGAAAATAATTCCATACTGATCAAAGACAAAGGCCAAGCAGGAAGGTGTAAAAGGAACTTGTCCATCTATTTCAGAAAGGTGTCCTCTTGCCTGAATGTGCAACTGAGACACAGAGTTGGTAAAAATGATACTTTCTGGTTCTGTTATATTTTTGGAGATATTAAGCTGACCACCAAATTACAGGCTTGTTAATCCAAACATAAAAACAAATGCATGTACTTAATTTATGTATCAAAATTAATCACCCTGGCCAGTGCGGTAGCTCATACCTGTAATCCCAGCACTTTGGAGGCCGAGTCAGGAGGATTGCTTGAGCTTAGGAATTGAAGACCAGCCTGGGCAACATAGTGAGACCTTGTCTCTACTGAAAAATAAATATTTAGCCAGGTGTGGTGACATATGCCTGTAGTCCCAGCTACTCGAGAAACTGAGGTGGGAGGATCGCTTGAACCCAGGGAGGGCCAAGGCTACAGTGAGCCGTGATCATAACACTGTACTCCAGCCTGGGTGACAGAGTGAGAACCTGTCTCAAAAAAAAAAGAAAAAAATTAGTCACCCAGTATTACTGAAAATAATAGTGCATGGTTGTATTTTACACGTACCTCTGAGCTATTTGGGGTCACAAGGATGCTGTTAGTATGTGGTTCTCATATTCTTACAAGAAAGCAAAAGTCCCTTGAGGTCCCTCAGTGTCCCTTCCCACCACCTCCACCCCACAGTTGGAGAAATTGCCTGCTTTTAGGGAGATAGCAGTGTAGGCCTCTGAAGTAGAGGAGAGCTACCAGGGATGGGGAGTGGTTGAAGTATCTTTATTTTTTAAGTATAGAAGTAATACACAGTTTTTTTAAAGTTTAAACAATAAAGTATAAAAAGCAAACTCTTCCTTCCTCAGTCTCCATTACACAACTATATGTTAAGAATCTTATTAAACCAACTTGGTACTATTTGTATAATGCCTAGCAGTTTCAGAACGGGGCTGGGCACCTGGCTTTCAGACCCCCAGCTCTGAGACCCTCCATCCCCTTTTAGAAGATCTCATTGTTTTTAAAAATATCTCATACCTTTTTATATTATTATTGATTGAATGCATGAAGTCAAAGTAATACATCTGCACATAAACCAAAAGGTGAGAATTCTGGGTAATACAAAATAACCCAGAAGCCAAGCAGTCTTTTTTAAACTATAGATTATAACCCACGAAAAAGTCAGAAAGTCAATTTTGTGACTAGCATTTGAAGAAAAATGAACCAGAGTGGAAAATATATTTCAGTAAATGTGATGGTATGTGTGTTTGTGTGTGTGTCCTAGAATATGGTATAAATGTATTTCTTTGTCGGGGTTATGTTAGTGAGCATGTACCATTCTAGAAGGTGTAGCACCATCACTAGCCCAACAGAAATTTGTCTTGGCCCAGCGCGGTGGCTCGTGCCTGTAATCCCAGCACTTTGGGAGGCCAAGGCGGGTGGATCACTTGAGTCCAGGAGTCCAAGACTAGCCTGGGCAACACAGTGAGACCCTAAAAAAAATTTTTTTAATAAATAAATATGTTTATCTCGGCCAGGTGCGGTGGCTCACACCTGTAATCCCAGCACTTTGGGAGGCCAAGGCAGGTGGATCACTAGAAGTCAGGAGTTCGAGACCAGCCTGGCCAATGTGGTAAAATTGTGTCTCCACTAAAAAAAAATACAAAAATTAGCCGGGTGTGTGGCCGGGCATGGTGGCTCACACCTGTAATCCCAGCACTTTGAGAGGCTGAGGTGGGCAGATCACCTGAGGTTGGGAGTTCAAGATCAGCCTGACCAACATGGAGAAACCTGGTCTCTACTAAAATTACAAAATTAGCCAGGCATGGTGGCGCATGCCTGTAATCCCAGCTACTCGGTAAGGCTGAGGCAGGAGAATCAGTTGAACTCAGGATGCGGAGGTTGCAGTGAGCCAAGATCGCACCATTGCACTCCAGCCTGGGCAACAAGAGAGAAACTCAGTCTCAAAAAATAAATAAATAAATAAATTAGCCGGGTGTGGTGGTGGGCGCCTGTAATCCCAGCTGCTCAGGAGGCTGAGACAGGAGAATCACTTGAACCCAAGAAGCGGAGGTTGCGGTGAGCTGAGACCATGACGAGCCTGGGTGACAGAGCAAAAAAATAAATAAAATTTATCTCTAAGAATCATAGAGATGGATTCCCTATAGAAACTCATTAGGTTGGTGAAATGATAAATGAGGCTTTTTTTTTTTTGGGTTTGGTTTTTTTGTTTTTATTTTTGTAGAAACAGGGTCTGTGTTGCCCAGCCCTGTCTCGAATTCCTAGGCTCAAGAGATCTACCCGACTGGGCCCCTGGAAGTGCTGGGATTACAGCCTTGAGTCACCATGCCAGCGAGTTAGTTTTTAAGTCGTGGGTTTGTGCCCTCAGTTCAAGATGCAGGTGCCTGTCTTTTACTGTTGAGAATTTGAACTAATGACGAAGGGTGATAAGAAACCATACCGTAATTCAGCACCTCTTCTGTTTTTTACCGTAGGAATTGATTAGATTCTTACACAAGAACATAGCTCAAAAGAGAAAGATTGTGTTAGGGTGAGGTTTACTGCAAGGGAGTGCTGAGGGCTGACACTGTGTGAGGCCTGGGCTAATGGGCCTAGGACCAAGGATATGCCCTGAGGTGATTAAGAACAATCCTGTCTTCGGGAGCTGAGGGTCAGCAGGTAAGACAGACACAGCCAAAATGAGCAAGGTGGTGGTGGGGGCAGGCAGGTGTGCAGGTGTGGCTGGAGCAGCCACCTGGAGGGCAGCCTGGACAGTCCTGGCATCCATGCAGCCCACGCCTTCTTGGAGGCCAGTGCCTGGGCTTCCCATCCCCAACTTCCCGTCCAGGTTCAACTCCTTCCACCCGGACACGCGCAAGCCGATGCACAGAGAGTGTGGCTTCATTCGCCTCAAGCCGGACACCAACAAGGTGGCCTTTGTCAGCGCCCAGAACACAGGTGAGGCCCGGCTTGCGGGGCAGGAGTGCTGGCCATGGGAGGCCGCCGCCTGCATTCTGAGCAGGGGTGCAGGAATCCCCATGTGTAACCCTGCTGAGGCACCTGCTGGTGGGGACCGTGGGGATGGCCCTGAGTGTTGAGAGTGGTCGTGGGAGCCTGCGGGGCCGACTGTGTAGCTGCAGGGGCCTCCTGCACACAGGTTGTGTGCATGCAACCCCCTGACCATGAGGGCCCATTTACCCAGTGCCACATCTGCAGAAATGGCCATCAGCTATGTGCGTTCATTAGGAATCGCTGGAAAACAGGTTGGGCACAGTGGCTCACGCCTGTAATCCCAGCACTTTGGGAGGCCGAGGCGGGCAGATCACATGAGGTCAGGAGTTCAAGACCAGCCTGGCCAACATACTGAAATCCCGTCTCTACTAAAAATACAAAAATTAGCTGGGTGTGGTGGTGCATGCCTGTAATCCCAGCCACTTGGGAGGCTGAGGCAGGAGAATCACTTGAACCTGGGAGGCAGAGGTTGCAGTGAGCCAAGACTGCACCACTGCACTCCAGCCTGGGCAACAGAGCAAGATTCTGTCTCAAAAAAGAAAGAAAAAAAAACCAGCCTGCATGACTCTAGATCAGTGTTTCTTCCTGGACGTCCATTCCCACCCGTGACTTCTGCCACTGCATGTGCTAGGGGTGGTTCTGCCAGGCTGATTGGTGGGTGGAGGTGGGAGGGCTGGGGCCCAGTCTGGAGAGGGTGGCCTTCCACAGAGCACCTGCCTGTGCTGTGAGGAGAGTTGGGGCTTTCCCTCCGTATCCACAGGGTGAAGTGGGGAGGAAGAGAAATATCGTTGCCTCCACAGCTGCAGAGTTGGGGCCTCCTGTGGAGTCCTGGCTTGCAGGCAAGGAGAGTCAAGGCTGCCTCTCTGCAAGCCAAGCAGCTGCTGGGTGAGCTGACTGCCCTTCCCTTGCAGGTGTGGTGGAAGTGGAGGAGGGTGAGGTGAACGGGCAGGAGCTGTGCATCGCATCCCACTCCATCGCCAGGATCTCCTTCGCCAAGGAGCCCCACGTAGAGCAGGTGAGCCCAGCTCTGCCCCCAGCACGCTCCTGTCTTGTGTTTGCAGCAGTCTGTGGAGTCAGCCTCTTCCTCTTCCGTGAGGTAGTGCGTGTCTTGCTACTGTGTCTCACAGGCCTGTCTTCACTGTCTCCTTTTCCCTTCTCGGACCATCCCAGGGTGGATGTTCCCTAATTTCATTGCCCACTCCTCGGCTGGTCGGTGGTGTGGTTTTTTTGAGGTTTGTTGTTTGTCACAAACATCCTTTTACATTTGGGTTGTCCATGTTTACAGATATATCCATATCTATTGATAAATTTTTCCCAGTTAAATTGCTGGATCAAAGGACAGGTGCATTTTAAATTTGATACACACCGTTAGATTGTATTTCTTCATGATTATCCTCCCACTATCTCGTGCATGAGGGCAGCTGGTTCCCCACTCCTTAACAATATGTTATATTTTCAGAATTTCGGTCCTTTCAGATCTGAGAATAAAAGATGAAATCTCACCCATGTTTTGAATCTTAACTTAGGAGCGGGAGGGCTCATTCCCCATGCTCACTGGCCGTTTGTACTTCTTATTCTGTGCACTTGATATTCAAAGTCTTTGCCTGTTTTTCTGTGGATTGTTCTTTTTTGAGGCGGAGTTTCGCTCTGTTGCCCGGGCTGGAATGCAATGGTGGGATCTCGGCTCATCGCAACCGCCGCCTCTCAGGTTCAAGCGATTCTCCTGCCTCGGCCTCCCGGGTAGCTGGGATTACAGGCATGCGCCACCACGCCTGGCTAATTTTGTATTATTAGTAGAGACAGGGTTTCTCCATGTTGGTCAGGCTAGTCTTGAATTCCTGACTTCAGGTGATCCACCTGCCTCAGCCTCCCAAAGTGCTGGGATTACAGGTGTGAACAACCGCGCCCGGCCCAATTGTCCTTTTTTTTTTTTTTTAAGGATTTGTAGGAGCTTTCTATATGCCATGGGTTAATCTGTTGTCTGCTTTATTTGTGACACATACTTCCCTAGTCTGCGGCCTGGTCCATGATGGGCTGTGCCCCACAGGTGCTCAGCTTTCCTGTTGCCTCTGGGCTGTTTCCTTTACAATGTCTGGATTTGGGTTCTTGCTAAGGAAGTTGTCCACTCCAAAATGATAAAAATATTCTCTCATTTTCTTTTTTTTTTTTTTTTTTTTTGAGATGGAGTCTTCACTCTGTCACCCAGGCTGGAGTGCAGTGGAGCGATCTTGGCTCACTGCTTGCTCCGCCTCCCAGGTTCACGCCATTCTCTTACCTCAGCCTCCTGAGTAGCTGGGACTACAGGTGCCCGCCACCAAGCCTGGCTAATTTTTTTGTGTTTTCAGTAGAGACGGGATTTCGCTGTGTTAGCCAGGATGGTCTCGATCTCCTGACCTTGTGATCCATCTGCCTCAGCCTCCCAGAGTGCTGGGATTACAGGCGTGAGCCACCGCACCCGGCCTATTCTTTCATTTCTTGTATTCTTACAGCTTTCCTTTTTACATTACCACCTAGACCTTTAATCTCTCTCACATTTGTTTTTTGAGTGACGCAGTGTATAATTCTAACTTTTCCAGATGAGTGACCCAGTGGTCCCAACACCATTCATCGAATTCCATCCTGACTCCACAGATTTGGAATGTCATACAAACATTAAACCACATCCACATAAATATAGGAGTCTGTTTCTTTTTTTCTTTTTTCCTTTTTTTGAGAAGGAGTCTTGCTCTGTTGCCCAGGCTGGAGTGCAGTGGCACGATCTCAGCTCACTGTAGCCTCCACCGCTTGGGTTCAGGTGATTCTCCTGCCTCAGCCTCCCGAGTAGCTGGGATTACAGGCACGCACCACCATGCCCAGCTAATTTTTGTATTTTTAGTAGCCATGTTGACCAGGCTGGTCACAAACTCCTGACCACAAGTGATCCACCTGCCTCAGCCTCCCAAGTGCTGGGATTACAGGCATGAGCCACTGTGCCCAGCCTTGTTTGTCTTTCTTCGTCTGCTTGTCCACTTCCTTACCAGTAACACATTTTTAGCTCTCACAGCATATATTACATGTTAATGTCTAAGGGAACGTTTCCCACATTTTTTCTCCAAATTTTCTTACTCATTCTTAAGCATTTCCTCTTCTAGATGAACTTTTGAATAAACATCTCAAGGCTTATAAAATGTACATCAAGACTGCATTGAATACATGAATGAATTTGGGGAGAATTGACATATTTTCATGGGTAGCAATATACAGCAGCGTGGCAGTGTATTACGGTGACTTTAGGTCATGTTTTGTGTATTTTAGTATATAGAAAAGCTTTATTTCTTTATAGTTTTAATTATACAGGTCTCGTACATTTCATGTTAGGGTAAACTCAAGTGCTTTGTCATTTTTATTGCTTGTCAATAGATTTTTTTCCCATTTAATCTTCAGATGGATTATTGATAATTGTGTGGACACTTCTGATTTCTCTGTGTTGAACTGGGCCACTTGTGTAACTTCCAGACAGCCAGGATCTTAGGCACAGCATGGATAGAACAACAGGCGTGAATGTTTGTTGCATGCTTGTCCCTGACTCTAGTGGAAATAGTTCTGTGTATCAACCACCTGTAAGATGCTCACTGTAGATTACTTACTGGTAGATAAGAAGGTAGGTTTGTTGTTTTTTTTTTTTTTTTTGAGACAGAGTCTCAATCTGTTGCCCAGGCTGGAATGCAGTGGCACGATCTCGGCTCACTGCAACCTCCACCTCCTGAGTTCAAGAGATTCTCATGCCTCAGCCTCCCGAGTAGCTGGGGTTACAGGCGTGCACCACCACACCCAGCTAATTTTTGTATTTTTAGTAGAGACGGGGTTTCACCATGTTGGCCAGGTTGGTCTCGAATTCCTGATCTCAAGTGACCCACCCGGCTCAGCTTCCTAAAGTGTTGGGATTGGGCATGAGCCACTGCGCCCAGCCGGATAGTCTTTTTTTTAGTTGTAAAATTTTTCTACTTTTTTTTTTTTCCAGTGCAGGTGCGTGTCTTGGTAAAGGCAGTCTTTTTCAGGTTAAGAAGATTCATTTTCTAGTATGCTAAGAGTTGTATTCAGAAATGAATTTTGAATTTCATCAAATGCTTTTATAACCTTTTGGGGATGAATCTATGTTTTTCCCCCTTGTCTTCCTCTTGAAGCTGTTAATGCAGCTTAAGAACCAGTCCTCACTGCAGGAGGTGAGTGGCTAGCAGGTGAGTGGGCATGACCTCCTGAGCTCCACCTCCTATCTATCAGGTGGCAGCATTAGATTCTCATAGGAGCACGAACCTGCGGTGAATTGCGCATATGAGGGATCTAGGTTTTGCTTCTAATGAGAATCTAATGCCTGATGATCTAAGACGGAACAGTTTCATCCCAAAACCACCCCCACCCCCACAAACTGTGGAAAAATTGTCTTCCATGAAACCAGTTCCTGGGGCCAAAAAGTTTGGAGACTGCTGTGATCAATTATATTAATAGCTCATCAGTGTTGGATCATGGTTGTTTTTGGGGGATAACCTTGAGTTGTCATGATATGTTGCTTTTAGACATCATTGTCCATTTTGGTATTGGAGTTATTCACAGGCTAGCTGGGAGCTTCTTAGCTTTTGCAAATGTTCTTTGGCGAAGGGTGGCCCCGTGGGAGTTGGTCGGCCTCTCTGGGAAGATGTCTGGTAACCAGACCTAAGCTGTGCTTTTCCTTTGTTCCGTGACTGCTCATCTCTCCACGTTCTTACTTGGCTCCATCTGCAAATTCAAGTTCTCCTGGAAAAGTGTCCGTTTCATGAGATTTTCAGAATTTTTGGAAGAAGTAATAGATACTGTTTTCTCTTGATCTGCCGTTCTATGTCACTTCTCTTTTACTGATGTTTTGTGTGTGTTTTCTCTTTTTCTTGATCATACTTGTCAGAGGTTATCTATTTTACCAGGGTTTTTTGTTTTTTTTTTTTTGTTTGCATGTTTATTTTTGCTAAATAACTAGATTTGGGTTTTATTAATTAAACAAAAAGTGGCTCTTTTTCTACAGATAGAGGGAGGAAACAGAGACAATGGAGTTGGGAAGCCTGGGCGTGGCGCTCAGGGGAAGGCTCTCTGCCATGCAGCCCCTGCACCCCAGGGGCTTTGGGGTCCTCTACCGAGCGACTTAATGGACAGAAGCTGGAAGCACAACCTGAGGGGCTGGGCCTCCCCATTGGGTTGACATGAGCAGGACCGAGGAAGCCAGGAAGCACACACAGAAGGCAGGGACCTTGAGGCTAGGAGAGCAGGAGGCAAGAGCTGGATCTTGGAGGGCTTGTCCTACTAGGCTTGTGCGGGGGTGAAAAGAGCTGTCCCTGTTATTACAGTGTTGGGGGAATTTCCTGGGACTTTGTTTGTAGCCAAAGTCAGTGTTTATCATCTTTCCAATATGTATTGGGGGAAATGTGTCCTCCTTGTTAGGTTCAGAGTTCTGTAGCTTTATGTGCTGCATAAAGTTGTTTTCCAGCTGGGTGCAGTGGCTCACACCTCTAATCCCAGCACTTTGGGAGGCTGAGGCAGGTGGATCACCTGAGGTCAGGAGTTCGAGATCAGTGTGGCCAACATGGTGAAACCCTGTCTCTACTGAAAATACAAAAATCAGCCAGGCGTGGTGGTGGTGCTTGTAATCCCAGCTACTCGGGAGGCTGAAGCAGGAGAATCGCTTGAAACCGGTAGGCAGCGGAGGTTGCAGTGAGCCGAGATCATGCCACTGCACTCCAGCCTGGGCGACAAGAGTGAAATTCCATCTTGGGAAAAAAGAAGTTTCCCTCAGTGATGGACTGACAGACCCCACTTATGATGGTCAGGCCATAAGATTGTAATGGAGCTGAAAAATTTCTCACTTCATGAGTGAAAGAAGCCGTCTAATGTAGCACATTTACTTTTTAAAAATAAAAATATGTTTATAAATTTAATGCAGCCTAACTGTACTGTATTTATAAAGTCTATGGTAGTGTACAGTCATGTTCTAGACCTTCCCATTCACCCACCACTCACTCACTGACTCATCCAGAGCAACTGCCAGTCCCGCCAGCTCCGCTCATGGTGCATGCGCCAGACAGGTGGACTTTTTGTTGTTGTTGTTGTTTTTGAGACGGAGTCTCGCTCTGTGGCCCAGGCTGGAGTGCAGTGGCGCAATCTGGGCTCATTGCAAGCTCCGCCTCCCGGGTTCACTCCATTCTCCTGCCTCAGCCTCCTGAGTAGCTGGGACTACAGGTGCCCGCCACCATGCCAGGCTAATTTTTTATATTTTTAGTAGAGATGAGGTTTCACCGTGTTAGCCAGGATGGTCTCCATCTCCTGACCTCGTGATCTGCCCACCTCTGCCTCCCGAAGTGCTGGGATTACAGGCATGAGCCACTGCGCCTGGCCGACAGGTGGACCTTTTTATCTTTATTGTTTTTTCCCCAAATGTTTTGAAGGCAACAATTTAGATTTTTTTTTTCTTTTTTTTCTTTTTTTTTTTTGAGGCAGAGTCTTGCTGTGTCGCCCAGGCTGGAGTGCAGTGGCACGATCTCAGCTCACTGCAACCTCCGCCTCTGGGGTTCAAGCAATTCTACCTCAGACTCCTGAGTAGCTGGGATTATAGGCCCACGCCACCACGCCTGGCTAATTTTTGTATCTTAGTGGAGACGGGGTTTCACCATGTTGGTCAGGCTGGTCTCAAACTCCTGACCTCGTGATCCGCCCACCTCAGCCTCCCAAAGTGCTGGGATTACAGGCATGAGCCATCGCACCTGGCCTAAAAATCTTTTATACCGAATTTTTACTGTACCTTTCCTATGTTTAGATACACAAATACTTTGCATTGTGTTACAGTTGCCTGTAGTATATAGTACAGTCTATATACTGTACATATACGTATACACGTAACTACATGCTGTGCAGGTTTTTCTAGCTAAGGAGTCATGGCTGTCCCAGAGAGCCGAAGTGTGAGGCGGCCATTCCATCTAGGTTTGTGTAGGTGCATGCTGTGATGTTTGCACAATGATGACATCACCAAATGGCACATTTCTCAGAATGTATCTGTCCTTAAGCAACCCATGGCTGTTTGTCTTTAAATCAGACTTCCTAATTGTATGATTGAAATTCTCTTTGGCCCTTTGTTTCTTCATCATCTGTCAGTTTGTGAGTTCTGTTACATAGTATTCCCACTCAACTGACCCTTATTTCTTGTTCATTAGAGGTAAACGGTCTCAACTCTTTTAACTGATTCATTTAGTTTTTAGCTCCATATTTAGCCATGAGGTGTGTTGATTGCTCCCTCTTAACATTGCCGATTACGCCTTACTGACCGAGCGTCTGCTCACCGTGGATGAAGAAGATTCTGCTCCCGTACCCAAGACCCCAACTTGGTTCCCATGCATGTCCTACTCCCGCCTTCCCGGAGAGTGTGTGTCCTGATTTTACTGGGTTGCCACTGTTTCAGCCGAGTCCCCACGCTCACAGCCAGATCACGGGCTCCATGATGGCTGTTCCTTTTCCGCGTACCTTTTTTGAGTCAAAAATGTTATTTTTTTTGTTTGTTTGCTTAATGTTTACATGCTTATCCCTGAGTCAGCACCGTGCATTCTGCCGGTATCTAAAACTCACCTTGGGTACTCAGATGTGATACCTGAATTCCACCTGCGGAACTCTCAGAGCTGCTTGGTCTGCTCTGTTAAGAACAAGGAGTAGAGCTGCCGTCCTGAGACTCCCTCCCCACTACCCCCCCTTCTCCTGGAACTCCTGCAGTGGCCTTTTGTTTTCTAATCTCCCTTACTTTTTCCTCCCATCTCTTGCTCTGTTTTCTGGGAGGTGTCCTCGTTGTTGATGTCCAGTAGTTGTATGGAAGACTTTGTTTTGCTGTTGAACTCATACTCCATGAGCCCCCTTTGTCTTCCATGCACCTCATTCTTGGCGTCCTGTTCTCATTTCATTCATGGACACAACAATTTCTCTACCTCCCCAAGGACATTAATGGTAGACTTTGGTTTTCTTCTTCCTCCACCATACCTGTATTCTTTCCAAGTTGCCTTTTTTTTTTTTTTTGAGAAGGAGTCTTGCTGTGTCGCCCAGGCTGGCATACAATGGTGTGATCTCAGCTCACTGCAACCTCCGCCTCCCGGGTTCAAGCGATTCTCCTGCCTCAGCCTCCCAAGTAGCTGGGATTACAGGCATGCGACACCATGTCTGGCTAATTTTTGTATTTTTAGTAGAGACAGGGTTTCACCATGTTGGCCAGGCTGGTCTCCAACTCCTGACCTCAAGTGATCTGCCCACCTCAGCCTCCCCAAAGTGTTGGGATTACAGGCGTGAGCCACCGCGCCTGGCCTTTTTTTTTTTTTTTTTTTTTTTTTGAGACAGAGTCTCACTCTTGTCGCCCAGGCTGGCGTGCAGTGGCATGATCTCGGCTCACTGCCACCTCTGCCTCCCAGGTTCAAGCAGTTCTCCTTCCTCAGCCTCCTAAGTAGCTGGGATTACAGGCTCGTGCCACCATGCCTGGCTAAATTTTATGTTTTTAGTAGAGACGGGGTTTCACCATGTTGGCCAGCTGTTCTCAGACTCCTGACATCAAATGATCCACCCTCCTCAGCCTCCCAGAATGCTGGGATTACAGGCGTGAGCCACCGTGCCCTGCCCCAAGTTGCTTTTAATTGTATGTTTGTTTGTTTTGGTTCTGGATTGCATCTTATAGGCCACCTTTAGATGTCTGGGGTCCCTTGGACCACCCCCAGCCAGGTTCACTGGGAGGCCTCATAGGACGTGGCAGGAGCTGACTTATTACAGCGGAAGGACATGGAGCACGGTCAGCACAGGGCAGGGCACGGGGCAGAGTCTGGAGGAAACAGGTGTGAGCTTCCAGCATCCTTTCCACGTGCAGCCCATGGGACGCGCTCCATTGCCCAGCATCGCATTGTAGCGACAGGAGTGAAATGTCCCAACCAGGGAAGCCCTTCAGAACCTCAGTGCCCAGGGTCATTCCGGGGCTGGTCTTGCAGCAGCCCCTGCCTGGTTCTTGCTCCCAGTGTCTGGGCACAGCTGAGGCCCAGAGTCTCATGTCACCCTCTGCCGGTAGTGGGAGGCACAGTTGCCTCGATACGGGGAGCTGGTGGCGGAAGCTGGGGAGTGACCGCTGCTGCCTTGTTTGTGTCCATGTTTGTTTGCCGTATACCCGTCACTCAGCATGTCTCATGTATTTCTTTTTTTCTTTTTTTCTTTTTTTTTTTTGAGACAGAGTTTTGCTCTTGTTGCGCAGGCTGGAGTGCAGTGGCGCCATCTCAGCTCATCGCAACCTCTGCCTCCTGGGTTCAAGGGATTCTCCTGCCTCAGCCTCCCAAGTAGCTAGGATTACAGGCACGTGCCATCATGCTGGGCTAATTTAAAATTTTTGTTAAAGACGGGGTTTCTCCATGGTGGTCAGGCTGGTCTTGAACTCCTGACCTTAGGTGATCCACCCAGCTCAGCCTCCCAATGTGCTAGGATTACAGGTGTGAGCCACCACATCCGGCTGTCTCATGTATTTTTAACAGCTTTTTAAAGATATAATGCAGGGCTGAGCGCGGTGGCTCACGCCTGTAATCTCAGCTCTTTAGGAGGCCAAGGTGGGCATATCACCTGAGGTCAGGAATTCGAGACCAGCCTGGACAACATGGTGAAACCCCATCTCTACTAAGAATACAAAAAAATTAGCCAGGCTTGGTGACAGGCGCCTGTAATCCCAGCCACTGAGGAGGCTGAGGCAGGAGAATTGCTTGAACCTGGGAGGCAGAGGTTGCAGTGATCTGAGATGGTGCCACTGCACTCCAGCCTGGCGACCAAGCGAGACTCCGTTATCAGAAAAAAAAAAAAGATATTCACATACTATTCAAATCGCTCAAAGTGTGCAATTCTGTGGTTTTTAGTATATTCACAGCACTGTGTACCCATCACTACAATTAATTTTAGAACATTTATCTTTTGTGGCACAATCATAACTCACTGCAGCTTCAATCCCCCTGGACTCAGGTGATCCTCCCACCTCAGCCTCCTCAGTAGCTGGGACTGCAAATGCACACCCCCACACCTGGCTAATTTGTTTGTTTTCGATTTGGGGTTTTTTTTAAGAGAGGTTCTCATTCCATCACCTAGGCTGGAATACAGTAGCACGATCTTGGCTCATTGCAACCTCCACCTCCCAGGCTTAAGCGATCCTCCCACCTCGCCCTCCCGAGTAGCTGGGGCCACAGGTGTGCACCACCATGCCCGGTTTTTTGTTTTTTTTTTGTATTTTTAGTAGAGATGGGGTCTTGCCACATTGCCCAGGCAGGTCTTGAACTCCTGACTCAAGCAGTGTACCCACCTGGGCCTCCCAAGATGCTGGGATTACAGGCATGAGCCACCTAATGAGCACGGCTAATTTATTTGTAGTTTTGTAGAGACAAGGTTTTGCCATGTTGCCCAGGCTGGGCTCGAACTCCTGGGCTTAAGCAGTCCTCCGCCTTGGCCTCCCAAAGTGCTAGAATTACAGGCATGAGCCATGACCCCTGGCCAGAACATTTTTTATACCCCAAAAAGACACCTGGTACCCTTTAGCTGTCAGCCCCAACTTCCATCTCCCCCAATCCCTGGCTACCACTAATCTACCTTCTCTGTAGATTGCCTGTCCTGAGCATTTCATAGAATTGGGGCCATAGACTGTCACTTAGTGTAAGGTTTCCAGGGTGTATCCAACTTGGAGCGTGCCTCAGGCCTCAGCACTCATTTTCATGGCTGAATTATTCCATTGATGATGTGCTGTATTTTGTTTGTCCATTCCTCATTGATGGGCAAGTTGGTTGTCACTGCATCTTGGCTGTTAAGAAGAGTACTGTGCCTCGTGTGGTGACTCACGCCTGGAATCCCAACACTTTGTGGGGCTGAGGCGGGAGATCGCTTGAGCCCAGGAGTTCAAGACCAGCTTGGACAACAAAGCAAAACCTGTTTCTACAAAAAGTAGCCGGGCTTGGGGAGGCATGCCTGTAGTTCCAGCTACTTGAGAGGGTGAGGTAGGAGAATCGCTTGAGCCTGGGAGCCGGAGGTTGCAGTGAGCAGTGATTGTGCCACTGCACTCCAGCCTGGGTGACAGAGTGAGATCCTGTCACAAAATAAATACATGAAATAATACTGCATTGCCTCTGAAACACATTTTCAAGCAAACCTGTTTTCAGCCTTCATCCACAGCCACTCGTAGAGACACTCAGGCCACGCCACAGAGCTTTTGTGGGGCGTAAGGCAGGCTGTTCGCCTGTCCCCGGTGCTGCATTCAGCCTCGGCCTTCCTGGGTCGGCTGTGTCAGGTCCCCGTGTGCGTCTCATTTCCAGCCCCTCACGTTCCGTGGCTGTGCCGCCTCCCCTCTTTCTCCTGTGGATTCACGCTGTAGACAGCGTTCCTTCACTGCCATTCCAGTAGGGGGCTGTGCAGGAGCCACAGCGCTGTCCTCACCCGGGAGGCCTCACCTCAGAGCTCTGTGCCGGGTTGCTGGGTGAGCAAGATTTTCATCTACATTTTACCTTTTTTTTTAATTTTTTACTTTTTATTTTATTATTACTTTTTTTAAGACAGAGCCTTGCACTGTCGCCCAAGCTGGAGTGCAACAGTGCGATCTCTGCTCACTGCAGCCTCTACCTCCTGGGCTCAAGCGATTCTCCCACATCGTCCTCCCAAGTAGCTGAGACTACGGGCGTTCACCACCACTCCCAGCTAATTTTTTGTATTTTTAATAGAGATGGGGGTCTCACTTTGTTGCTCAGGCTGGTCTCAAACTCATGGCCTCAAGTGATTGACCCGCCTCGGCTTCCCAAAGTGCTGTGGTTATAGGTGTGAGCCACCATGCCTGGCCAGTTTTTCCTTTTAAGATGCATGGTATTTGGGATTATTGTTTCTCTGTAGTGTGAGATAGCAGTCCCATTTTCCCTTTTTCCCCGTACAGACGTCCTGTGGCCCTTGTTAGGCACTGTAGCCCCGCTGACTGCTGTTTGGGGCATTTCCCCTCCTTGGCTGTCAGGATCGATGCTGCCAGCCATAGCGTCAGACACGGTGTCTGCATGTGGATGCAGAGGCACCCGGTTTTTCCCCCTCACTCTGGAGGAGTGGGCTGGAACCTCTTGAGAGCAAGGCTTGTATTGAGGAAGTGAGGCCTTCCCTTAGCTGCTCCGTGGCATCTGGGGGATCAGGCTGGGACGAGACGTGTGAGTGTCTTTACTGTATCTGTGAGTGTTGGTGGGCGTGGCCCAGACTGCAGGCCCCACAGGGAGTAGCAATGCCTCCATGAGCTGTGTACTGAGCCTGGTGGAGCCTGTGAGCTGCCGAGGGTCCCTGGCCAGCTTGTCCCAGGGATAGCTTGTCACTCATGTCTGGTGACTGAGCAGTGGTGGCACACCCCAGGGGAGAACTGAGCGTGTTGGAAGAGGCTCGTGTGACTCTTTTTGGGAGGGCCTAAGGGGTCCCCAGGCTCCCACTGACCTGCACATTCCCTGTACTGTGTGTGTCTGTGCTTTGTAACTGCAGGGCCCCGTGCAGTCTGTGCAGCACGTGCCTTGCAGCAGCCGTGAGACGAGGCAGGTCCAGGCCCAGGCCCCATTTTACAGTGAGGCTCAGAGAGGCCCCCAGCCTGGCAGAGCCTCCTTGCTTCCTGCCTTGTGTGGGTGGCTCTTGACCTAGCTTTGCAGCCTGGGCTGCCGCCGGTGACCTGTGAGCTTGAGCATCTTTTCACATCGTTGCTGGGTCATCCTCCAGCGAGGTGCCTGTTCAGGTCTGGTGACCATTTCCACTGTGCCTTTTCTGGCTGACATGTCAGAGTTCTTTATATAATTTGAATAAAGCTCTTTGTTAGCTAAATGTGTTGCAAATAGCTTTTTCGGTCTGTGATTATCTTTTGAGTTTTACAAATTGTTTTTGAAGAACAGAGGTTCTGGATTTTATGTGGTTCAGTTTGCCAATCTCTTCCTTTATGGATTCTGTTTTTAATATCTTAGTTAAGCAGTCTTTCCTTACTAACAGGTCAAAATATGTATTCTGAATTTTTCTGGAAGCTTCACAGTTCAACCTAAAATCTTTCCTTTAGGTCATTAATCCACCTGGGATTGAGTTGTGTGTATAGTGTGAAGTGCTGTCCCCTCTCCTTGTTCTCAGATGAGGGCCAGCTGCCCTGCACCCTGCCTGAAGAACCTGGCCCCCCTGTTCACCCATGCAGCCACCCCCCAAGCCCCTCAGTATCCTTCATCGGGGTCTGCTTCTCACTCTCTCTCTGGTTCCAGGTGGTCTGTTTGTCAGTTCCTGTGCCAATACCACACTGTCTTCATTATCATGGCTTCTACTTTTTAAAAATCGCCTCTATTGAGGTGTACTTTATATGGAGCAAATGCAGACACTTCAAGTGTGCAGTTTGTTACGTTTGGACAAGCATATATAATCTTGTAACACTGCCCCAGTCAAGACTGAGAACAGTCCCAGCGCCCTAGAAAGTCCCTGTGCTCCACAGGCAGTCCCCGCTGCCCTCTCACAGCCCCTGGCCCGGTTTCTGCCACTGCAGACCGAGCAGCTCTGAGTGTCCTACTACCCATTATCATCAGCCGAGCAGTTCTGTGTGTCCTAGTGCTCATCATCATCAGCCGAGCAGTTCTGTGTGTCCTAGTGCTCATCATCATCAGCCAAGCAGCTCTGAGTGTCCTAGTGCCCATTATCATCAGCTGAGCAGTTCTCAGTGTCCTAGTGCCCATTATCATCAGCCGAGCAGTTCTGAGTGTCCTAGTGCCCATCATCATCAGCCGAGCAGTTCTGTGTGTCCTAGTGCTCATCATCAGCCGAGCAGCTCTGAGTGTCCTAGTGCCCATTATCATCAGTGGAGCCACAGCACAGGCACTCATTTGTTTCCAGTCTCCTTTCCTCACTGAAACGCTCTCAAGATTCAACAGTTCTGCTGCATGTGCCACATCTGCTTGTTGCTGTGTGGTGGTCCGCCAGTGAGTGTGTCAGTTTTGTTTATCCTTTCTGTTGATGGATGTTTATTTTATTTGTTTCCAGTTCCGGGCTATTAGGAATAAAGCTGTAAGCATGTGTAGACCTAACTTTGTGTGGACACATGTTTTTTTTTCCTCTTGGGTGCATACCTGGGATTGGAACTGCTGGGTTCTGTGGTAAGCACCAATCTCTTCCAGAGTGGCTGTGCCCCTTGACACCCCGGCAAGGTTGTCCCACAGCCTCGCCAAGGGTTGGCCTTTGAGTTTTATCCTGGCCACTACAAGGTGGTATTTCATTGTGATGTTAATTTGCACTTCCCTGCTGACGATGCTGCTCATCTTTTTGTTGTACTTATTTGCCACTTGTATTTCTTGTTGTGTGAAATGAACATTCAGATCTTTTGCCCATTTGTTTGAGTGTTTGTGTTATTCCTGAGTTGTAAGAGTCTGTTGTTTGTTCTGGGTATAAGTCCTTTATCAGGTGCACTTGCCAACACGATATTCCTATCCTGTGCCTTGTCTTTCTGTTTCCTAGACAGTTCCATTTGAAGAACCAAATGTTGTTTTTCTTTTTTTCGGGTTTTTTTTTTTTTTGAGACATTGTTTGCTCTTGTTGCCCAGGCTGGAGTGCAGTGGCGTGAGCTCAGCTCACTGCAACCTCCATCTCCCAGGTTCAAGTGATTATCCTCTCTCAGCCTCCCAAGTAGCTGGGATTACAGGCTTCCACCACCATGCCGGCTAATTTTTTGTATTTTTAGTAAAGACAGGGTTTCACCATGTTGGCCAGGCCGGTCTCCACCTGACATCAGGTGATCCACCCTCCTTGGTCTCCCAAAGTGCTGAGATGACAGGCTTGAGCCACCATGCACAGTCTAGAACCAAATGTTTTAATTCTGTTACCATTTTTTCTTCTCTAGTCAGTGCTTTTTGTGTCCTGTCTTAAAATTTTTCACCTAGCCCAGGCAGCAAAGATTTTCACCTGCATTTCTTCAAAAAGTTTTATAGTTTTACTTTAAGATATATGCTATTTGGAATTGCTATTTCTAGATGGTATGAGGTAGTAGTCACGTTTTTTCCATTTTTTCTCATAAAGATACCTTGTTTCCAGCACCATTTGTTGAAAAGAGAACCCTTAACTTATTAAAGTATGTGGTGCATTTGTCGAAAATCAACTCACTTTGTGTGTGTGGTTCTTCCCCAGGACTCTCTCTTCTGTCCTACTCTTCTCTATTTCGGTCTTTATACTGTTACCATGCTGTCTTGATCACTGTAGCTTTATACTGAATCAGGTGATAGAAGTTACCCAACTTTTCTTCTTTTTCTTTTTTCCAAAATTGTTTTGGTTATCCTAGGACCCTTTGCATTTCCATATGAATTTCAGAATCAGCTTGTCAGTTTCTAGAAACATTTTCATTGGAACTACTTGAATTTCTAAATTAATTTGGGAAGAAGTACCATCTTAGGCAAACTGAGTCCTCCAATCCAGTGCCATGGTAAGGTGCTCCATTTATTTAGATCAGTCTCATCCTATATTTTCTTGTAGTTTTCAACGTATTAGTTTTGTACACATTTTGTTAAATTTATTCCTACGTATTTTGTGGTTTGGGATGCTATTAGAAATGATTTTTTAATTTTCCAGTTATTTGTTGCAAGTATATAGAAGTACAATTAGCTGTTGTATATTGATCTTGTATCATGTGACTTTGTTAAATTCATTCATTTCTGTAGTTTCTTTCTTTTCCTTCTTTTCCTTCCCTCCCTCCCTCCCTTCCTTCCTTCTTTTCTCTCCTTTTTTCTTTTAATAAAAACAAGGTTTTCTATGTTGCCCAGGCTGGAGTACAGTGGCTATTCTCTAGTGATTGTTTTCTTTTTTTCCTTTTTTTTTTTTTTTTGAGATGGAGTTTCTCTCTTGTTGCCCAGGCTGGAGTGCAGTGGCGCGATCTTGGCTCACTGCAACCCCCACCTCCCCGGTTCAAGTGATTCTCCTGTCTCAGCCTCCCAAGTAGCTGGGATTAAAGGCATGTGCCACCACACCCGGCTAATTTTGTAGTGATTTTTTTTTTCTTTGAACAGGGTTATTTAGAGATATGTTACTTATTTTCCAAATATTTGAGAATTTTTAAAATAGATTCTATTGCTCAGGATTTTTCATTCAATTCTATAAGGCCCAGACAACATACCCTCTAATATTTTAGTCTGTTAAAAAATGTTGGAGACTTATTTTATGCCCTAGTATATGGCCCAACTTCATGAATATTTCACGTACACTTAACGAATGTAGCATTCAATAGTTATAAAAGTCCCCTCCGCAAGCTGGAAACCCTGGGATGCCAGTGTCATGGCTCAGTCCAAGTCCAAAGGCTTCAGAACCAGGGAAGTCAGTGGTGTCACTCTTGGTCCCGGGCCAAAGGCCTCAGAGCCCTGAGGAGAGAGGAGGTGCTGGTGACATCTGGGAGTCCAAAGGTCGGGGGGCCTGGAGTTGTCCAAGGACGGGGGAGGAAGAGTGTATCCCAGCTCCAGCAAACAGATGGACATATTCGCCTTGTCTTTGTTTTTATTTTATCTGGGCCCCCAGCCTATTGGATGGTGCCCACCCTCATGGAGGGTAGATCTTCCTCACCTGGTCAGTCACCTCTGGAAACATCTTCTCAGACATACTCAAAATAATCCTTTACCGGGTTTCTAGGTGTTCCTTAATCGGTCATCTTTGACCTTTGACACCTAAAATTAACCATGACACCCACACCCACCCCTGGCTGCTTTCAGGTTTCTATTGTCTTGCCTTTGATTATCAGCCAAAGTTTTGCTGTGATATAATTAGAATTTGTGGCTTGATATATTTTGTTAGGCTCAGAAAATTGGCTGTGATCTGTTCAAATATTGCTGTGTTCTGTTGTCTTTCCTATCATCTTCTGGGTCTCTGGTTACACATGTGTTCAATCTTTTGCAATTTTCAATGTGTCCCTTATGCTTTCATCCGTATTTTCCATTATTCTCTAAGCTTCAATGTGGATATTTCCTACTGATCATTTTCCATTTTACTAATCCCTTCTTCATCTGTGTCTAATCTGTTTATTTCATTATTGGGGCCTTAATTTGAGTTATTATATTTTAATCTTTTTGATAAATTCTGATTATCTGCAGAAATTCTCCATATTGTCTTCTAATAACTCCAATATTGGTATCCCTTGGGTGAGGGTGGGGGAGGTGTCTATTTCCTGTTTTTTCTTTTGATCTTATCTCTTAGTAACCTAAGGAGTTTTTCTTTTTTTCTTGGATTCTAGACATTATGTATGAAAAATTGTAGAGATGACTTGAGGCTTCCTTTGATGTTATCCTCACCAAAGAGCAGTTCTGTGCTTCTGCCTGTCAGTCAAGGATGGACAGCTCATGTTCAGTAGAGGCTGAGCTGGTTTGAAACTGGACTTCCCAGCCTGTTTCTGGTTAACTCTTACTCTTGGGATGGGACCCTTCAGGGACTGCACCCAAAGCTGGGGTGCTTTTTTTTTTTTTTTTTGAGATGGAGTCTCGCTCTGTTGCTCAGGCTGGAGTACAGTGGCGCGATCTCAGCTCACTGCAAGCTCCGCCTCCTGGGTTCACGCCATTCTCCTGCCTCAGCCTCCCGAGTAGCTGGGACTACAGGCACCTACCACCACACCCGGCTAATGTTTTTTTTTGTATTTTTAGTAGAGACGGGGTTTCACCCTGTTAGCCAGGATGGTCTCGATCTCCTTACCTTGTGATCCACCTGGCTCAGCCTCCCAAAGTGCTGGGATTACAGGCGTGAGCCACCGTGCCCAACCTCGGGGTGCTATTTTTCTTTTTCTTTTTTTTTTTTTTTTTTGAGACAGAGTCTTGCTCTGTCACCCAGGCTGAAGTGCAGTGGCATGATCTCGGCTCACTGCAACCTCCACCTCCAGGGTTCAAGCAATTCTCCTGCCTCAGCTTCCCGAGTAGCTGGGACTACATGTACGTGCCACCACGCCCGGCTGCGCCTCTCCTAGACGGACACTGAATTCCAGTGTTTGTCCCTCCAGCTCCATGAGTCTGAGAAGGCCCCACTCAGCTTCTCAGCCTCTTAGCTACCACATCCCTCTCAGCCTCCACCCCTTGAACCCCTTGACTTCCAGGCAGCAAAAGCATCAGGGCCAGTTGCTCCAAATTGGATCTCACCTCCACACTTCCTTCTCTTTGGGGTGCTGGTCCTCGCTGACTTGGTGGTTCTCTGACACCTTTAAAGAAACTTCTTAAAACCTGGGTTGTTATCTGCAAGAGGGTCGGTCAGTTACAGAGTAGTCAGCCGTGGCCATAAGCAGAACTCCGTTTCATCCACTTCTGGTGCCCCCCCACGTGACCCCCCACACGTCTGGGGCACTAGAGAGATAGTGCCCATCAGATAATTGTCTTTTGACAGTGGTCACTCTCACAATCTGCCGGCAAACGTTCCGGGCATATAGCACTGACTCATTCGGGACTTAGCTGCCATAGGCTTGGATTCTTGTTGGAAACAGCTGCTATAATTTATTCTGATGAATTACTGTTCCAAAGATGGTATTTCTGAGCTTTCCAAGAACACACTGGACATCAGTTCTAGTTACAGTGAAAGTGGGAGGCAGTGGAGAAGGGAAGCATTGGAAGCTCAGCACTTGTCTGATCAGGTATATAATTTGTAGAGACCAAAAAAAGGTGACTTCTCCCATCCAAGTACTAACCAGGCCCGACCCTCCTTAGCTTCCGAGGTCAGACGAGATCGGGTGCGTTCAGGGTGGTATGGCCATCGACAAAAAAGGTGACTTCTAAATAAACAATCCCTGTGTTCACCTGGTGGTCTTCTGGAGGCAGCTGAGGGGCACCTGGATTGTGACATGCCCAGGGGCCCTGGGCTGTGTGTCTATCCTCCTCTGGCAGGTGCCTGGCTCACAGCCTGTGATGAGTGTGTGGCATGCAATGGGCACACAGGCATTAATTGAATCTTTTGAAGATAAAACTAAGGTATTTTTGTTTCATTCTCCTGCTCAGATTACCCGGAAGTTCAGGCTGAATTCTGAAGGCAAACTTGAACAGACAGTCTCCATGGCAACCACTACACAGCCAATGACTCAGCATCTTCACGTCACCTACAAGAAGGTGACCCCGTAAACCTAGAGTTCTGGAGCCCTCAGGAGGGCCTGGCTACTGTGTCTCAACGGTTCGGCTCCTCGGCAGACAGTCCCTGCAGCAGAAGTGGGTGTGGCCGTGAGCCTCTGCGGGCTCAAGAGTGTTGTCCAGATGTTTCTGTACTGGCATAGAAAAACCAAATAAAAGGCCTTTATTTTTATGGCTGAGGATTTTGAATATTATCACTTGTGTAGGCTGTACGTTTTTTTTATCTGCTGATGTTTGTTTTCCAAAGTGTTCCCTAAGAAATTAAGAAGGGGGCTGGGCGTGGTGGCTCACGCCTGTAATCCCAGTACTATGGGGGACCAAGGCTGGCGGATCACCTGAGGTCAGGAGTTCGAGACCAGCCTGACCAACATGGAGAAACCCCGTCTCTATTTAAAATACAAAAAATTAGCCAGGTGTGGTGGCGCATGCCTGTAATTCTGGCTACTCGGGAGGCTAAGGCAGGAGAATCGCTTGAACCCAGGAGTTGGAGGTTGCAGTGAGCCAAGATCGCACCACTGCACTCCAGCCTGGGAGACAAGAGCAAGACTCTGTCTGGGAAAAAAAAAAAAAAAAGAAATTAAGAAGGGATGAATCTCTTTCCTTTTCTTTCTTCTTACGGTTTTGACAAGATCTAAAATATCTGTAAATCTTCTATAGAGTTGGCCAGGCGCAGTGGCTCACGCCTGTAATCCCAGCACTTTGGGAGGCCAAGGCGAGGAAATGGCTTGAAGCCAGGAGTTTGAGACCAGCCTGGGCAACGTGGCAAAACCCCATCCCTACAAAAAAAAAAATACAAATATTAGCCGAGTATGGTGGTCCATGCCTGTGGTCCCAGCTACTCAGAAGGCTGAGGTGGGAGGATCCCTGGAGCCTGGGTGGTGGAGGTTGCAGTGAACCAAGATCACACCACTGCACTCCAACTTGGGCGACAGAGCAAGAACCTGTCTCCAAAAAAAAAAAGATGGCAGTCATTTTTTCATTACTTTTAAAGAGCCGAGTCTATATTTTCCTACAGATGGAGCGTTCCCAAGAGGCTAGCTGTGATTTTAACATCATGTAAGTTTTAGTTTGTAACTCTGTAATACAGCTTTTGTTTTTGTGGGGTTTTTTTCACTATGAAAGTTTCCATACATACACTAAACCCTTGTACCTGTCACCCAGCTTCAGCACCTGCCAGCATTTTGCCCAAAGCTCTTCCATCTTTTCCTCCCCCACTTCTGCGGGAATACACGTAAGCAAATTCCAGACATATTGTCACTTGCCCCTAAATCCTTTGGTATGCATCCCAAAACAACACAAAGCCATTTTCTTTCTCTTAACTCATCACCATATCAGAAGTCTCACCAGACACATGGAGACCAGGCTACATGGGTGTTGGGAAGCAGAGTCAGAAGAGGTAGCACATAGGCCACGCAGGGTTAACATCCAGGGTAGCAACCGCAGGTACCACCTCCAGGGCTTGGGGACAAAAAGTATTACCAGGGTGGGGTTTCAGGGACCTCAGAGCTTAGAGGATGTGCTTGGTTCTCGCAAGAGGGGCAGGAGGGCCTAGGACTGTACTCCAGGAGCCAAGGGGGCACCAAGGGACCTGGTGGCTGGGCTCAGAACTGTCTCTGCTCCCAAAGTGATGCTGAAATAACCTGGGAACACCAGGGAGGTCCCAGCCCCAACTCCTGCATCCCAGGCTCCTGCACACCCAGCCGGAAGGGAGTGTGGGAGGGCAGCACTCAGGGCAGGGCACAGACAGGCCAAGAGACAAGAAGTCAATAACTGACGGCACAGTGCTGTTTTCACAAAATGCATAAGAATTCTGTAATGTTCTCTAACACTCAGTCCTATTCGTATTTCCCTTACTGCCTCAGAAATATCCTCATATGATCGGATTATCAAAGCTTTATTCACGTTTGTGTTTAGCTACAAAGTCTTTTAGGATCCTTTTGATCCTAAAAGTCCCCCTCTTCCCTCCCCTGTGCCCTTGACTTGTTGGTGAAGCTGGTCACTTGTCCTTGAAGGTGTCCCCAGTCTGGACTCAGCATCCTCCTTGTAGTATTTAACTTGTTCCTCTGTCCCCTCTATATCCTGTCGTCTGGAAGTTGGATCTAAAGTTGTGGCTGGAATCACACCCGGGCGGTGCTCAGTTCC
This sequence comes from Pongo pygmaeus, assembly GCF_028885625.2. Lineage (NCBI taxonomy): Eukaryota > Metazoa > Chordata > Mammalia > Primates > Hominidae > Pongo > Pongo pygmaeus. The sequence goes on along the minus strand of NC_072384.2, from coordinate 142,285,914 downwards.
TCATGTCCGATTGTGTCACTTTGTTGAAGCATTAATAAGCTTGGATGGCGATAGCCTGACCCCTTTATCGTCAGTTTCCCATCAACTGTTCCCCTGACAGTTTTGCTACCTGTGGGTGACCATTGCTAGAACCAGAACCTCCACTGGGACTGCAGAATTCTCGTCTTCTGTCTCATTAGAAGGACATTTAGTGGCTGGAATTCTCTCAGACCTTCCCTTTATCCATTAGGGTAAGTCAGGTTACCCTGAAGTGCGTTCATACTAGAAAGGCAGCATAAGCACTTCATTATTTCCCCTTTAATGATCAATTTTTGGAGTAAGAATGTCCTGGCACCCTCCAGTGGTGCCAAAGGACTGAGGGTTCCTCACACCACTGCACTTACCCTTCCCGCTTCCCTCCTCATGTTATGAGCTTAATACTTTCGTATATACAGTCTGTCCTCACTATCCACAGGGGTGCGTTACAGGACCCACATGGATACCAAAATCAGATGCTCGAGTCCCTTGTATAAAATGGCATGGGATTTGCATGCAACCTGTGCACATTCTCACATATACCTTAAGTCATCTCTAGATTGCTTATAATACCTGATACAGTGTAAGTGCTCTGTAAGCAGTTGTTATACCGTATATTTTTTGGGTTTTTTATTGTGGGCTTTTGGGGAATATTTTTATTTTTTTGAGATGGAGTCTCGCTCCGTCGCCCAGGCTGGAGTGCAGTGGTGCGATCTCGGCTCACTGCAAGCTCCGCCTCCCAGGTTCACGCCATTCTCCTGCCTCAGCCTCCCGAGTAGCTGGGACTACAGGCACCCGCCACCACACCAGACGGGATTTCACCATGTTAGCCAGGCTGGTCTCGATCTCCTGACCTTGTGATCCGCCCACCTCAGCCTCCCAAAGTGCTGGGATTACAGGCGTGAGCCACCATGCCCGGCCAGGAATATTTTTTATACACAGTTGAATCCACAGAAATGGAGGGCCAACTGTATTTGATATCATTTTAATCAAGTGCTGCCTATGTCTTTGGCAAACAGGAGATCTTCAGATTATCTCGTAATTGGCCAGAGGAGCCCCTCCATCCAGTGGGCTTTGATGCCTCCTTGCTCTGGGGCCACAGCTGCCTCTGACTTTTCCTGCCCAGAACCTGGAACTACCCATTTCTCCAGAGCCCTGGTTCTTGTTAGTGGGGAGTGGGAATTGGAGGCCACAGACTGAGCACTGACTGTTTATGATGGCTGGGCTGCTCTACTTCCCAGCCTTTCCATGGACAAAACCAGAAAATTGTTCTAAAATTTATTTTCTCAGCTAGGCACGGTGGCTCACGCCTGTAATCCCAGCACTTTGGGAGGCCGAGGTGGATGGATTACCTGAGGTAAGGAGTTCGAACCTGGCCAACATGACAAAACCCCATCTCTACTAAAAATACAAAAAATTAGCTAGGCATGGTGGCGGGCACCTGTAATCCCAGTTACTCGGGAGGCTGAGGAAGGAAAATTGCTTAAACCTGCGAGGCAGAGGTTGCAGTGAGCCCAGATGGCACCATTGCGCTCCAGTCTGGGCGACAGAGCGAGACTCTGTCTCTCAAAAAAAAAAAAACTTCTGGTTTATTTTCTCTGAATCATGTGAGGTTGTATTAGAGATCAGGACTCTTCACCCTTAACTACTTTAGCATGGGATATACACATGTATTTTTGAATTCATACTGTTTTCCATTCAAATGTTAAGATTACAAGGGTTTTTAAATATTCTTTGATTTTACCTCAAGCTGAAAATCTTGGTTCATTACAACATTAACATTATTTGCTTTATTCTACATATAAATGCATATAATCATTTCAAAATAAGCCTGGGCAACATAGTAAGGCCCCACCTCTACCAAAAAAAGTACTGTTAACAATGACTACTGGTCAAAGTTTTTTTCTGCTAGCCTTTTTAGACCTTTCCCTTTGAAGATACAAAGTTAAAATATGATGTAATTGGATTAACTCCTCTGCTCTTCTGTCACCAACTTGATACACAAGTCCATTTGTTTAAATTCTAGAAATTGTTATAATTTGTTTTGCGAATACAAATCATTTGACTGGCTTTCTTGTCAGAACTGTAAAATCAGGCACATTTGCTCCACACAGGCCTCTAGCACAGCTACCGAGTGCTCCGGTAAGCTCGCCGTGGGTTAGCTCGCCGTGGGTTAGCTCGCCATGGGTTAGCTCGCCGTGGGTTAGCTCGCCGTGGGTTAGCTCGCCATGGGTTAGCCAGCAGATCCCCTCATGCTGGGCCTTGGGTTGTTTCCAGTCTTTGGCCAATCAGATGTCAGAGTTGGACCCAGCACCTCTGTTGGGACTGCAGAGTGCTTGTCTTCTAAGTCTGGTTAGAAGGGCATTTCCGCATCCTTGTGGATTCTGGCCATCGTATCTTAAGGATACATTTCTGGGAGTGGGATTGCCAGTCGGCGGGGAGAGGCTCATCTGGCTTGTCTGGGTGTTGTCCCTGTCCCCAAGGGGCCAGGCGTTCTGCATCCCCACAGCATTGTAGGAAGTGCCTGCCCCACTCAGCAGCCAAATCTGGTGTCAAATTTGGATTTGGGTCAATCTTGTAGGTGAGAAATGGAGTCTTGGGGTGGTTTTGGTTTGCATTTCTCTCTTTTTTTTAATCATTTTCTTGATTTTCCAAACTCATGAGCTCTTTTGAATAAGGAATATTAATCCTAATATTTCTCATTTTAAGTTATAATTTTTATTGAGGTAAAATATACATAAAACAACATTTTTATCAGAGTCCTATAGATGGTTAAAAAAAGTCACCATTTTAACCATCTTAAAGTCTACAATTTAGCAGCATTTAGTACATTCATAATGTACAACCATCACCTCTATGTGCTTCCAAAGCCTTCATCACGCCAGAAGGAGACCCCGCACCCATTCAACACCTTCCCCCCACCCTCAGACCCCGATAATCACTGCCCTGCTTCCCACTCAAGTCACCAACACTTTTGAAAATGCTCTATGTTATAAAACTTTTTTCCCAGTATACATTTTGTCTTTCATCGCTCCTGGGTTTTAAGTCATATTTAAGAATATTTTGCCCACTCCCCAGTGATGAAGGAATTCACTTTTTCCTAGTACTTTTGACCCATTTGGAATTTGTCTTAGTGTATGGTATGAAGTGCAGATTCATTTTCGTCTTTTTCCAAGTGGTTAACATTTAACGTGTATTAACAAGTCCATCCTTTCCTCACTGGTATCATATGCTACCTTATAGACTGAATGTTCTAGGCACTGGGGTCTGTTCCTGGGTTTTCATGTCCCTGGGCCTGCCTGCCTACGTGGGTCCTGGTGCCATTCTAGGCACTGGGGTCTGTTCCTGGGTTTTCATGTCCCTGGTGCTGCCTGCCTACGTGGGTCCTGGTGCCATTCTAGGCACTGGAGTCTGTTCCTGGGTTTTCATGTCCCTGGGCCTGCCTGCCTACATGGGTCCTGGTGCCATTCTAGGCACTGGAGTCTGTTCCCGGGTTTTCATGTCCCTGGGCCTGCCTGCCTACGTGGGTCCTGGTGCCATGTGGTTGCTTTACGGAGGCCAGGAGCTGGTTCGGTGGCAGAGGACCTCCCCATTTCTTTTTCAGAGTTTTCCTGGCTATTTTTACACTCTTGTGCACTTCCTCTCTCACATGAACTTTATAATTAGTTTTCTAGATCTGGGGAAAAACATGCGGTGTTTTTATAAGGATTACATTACATTTATAAATTTACTTTTGTAGAATTGTCTTGCTTAGGAGAGTTTTCTTATCCAGGAACAAGGTATTTCTTTCTGTCTGTCTGAATTCATTTTCTGTTGCTATGACTGAATACCACAGAGTAGGTAAGTTATAAAGAAAAGAATTTTATTTCTTACAGTTCTGGAGGCAGGGAGTCCAAGGTATAGGAGTTGCATCTGGTGAGGACCTTCTTGCTGGTCGAGACTCTGCAGTCTCAAGGTGGTGCCGGGCATTATGTGAGGGTCTCATGAGAGACGGCAAAGCTGGCTTTTATAACCAGCCCCCTGGTGATAACTGCTCCACTCCCCAAGCACCCATTAGTCCATGAATGGATGAGTCCTCATGAGCCAGTCACCTCCCCAGAATCCCATCCCAGCACTGCTGCATTGGAGTCCAGGTTTCCAACGCATGAACTTTTGGGGAATGCATTCAAATCACGGTGTTGTTGAGATCGACTTTGATGTCTTTATGGTCTATTGAAAGTTTTTCCCATTTAGGGTTTCACATTTCTTTTATGCGTGGGGATTTTTATCTTTTTGTTGCTGTTAAAAATGGGTCATCTCTTCCATTCTTTCAACTGAAAGCATACACAAAGATCTCTGTGTGCCACTTTAAATCCTGCTGTTTCTCTGAATTCTCTTAGTGTTTGTAACATCACTTTCTTGTGCTGGAAATGTAACAAAGTATTTGATCCAAGAAGCATCTGGCAGGAAGCCTGGGCAGGAGGGGCACCTTGAGCATGGGCTTCACGTTTCCTCCTTCCTCCTCCCCTTTCCTCTGCCCCTTCTACCGGCCGCTTTCCTTCTCTCCCATCTGCTGTCCACCAGGCAGGCGTTGCCAGACCACCCCAGGGGTCCCCTCTTCATGTTTCTTGAGGCTGCGTGGGGGAGGGTATGATAGAGGGAGGCAGGGCTTCGAAGGAGGCACTCAGGGGAGGGGGGGGCTAGGAGAGGATGGGGCATGCGAGGGGGCCTTGTCCTCCAGCTTTGTCAGAAGCCTCCCTGTGGCCTGAGCTGGCATCAGACAGGCTCTAAGAAGAGAATGTCAGCCGGGCGCGGTGGCTCACGCCTGTAATCCTAGCACTTTGGGAGGCCGAGGTGGGTGGATCCCTTGAGGTCAGGAGTTCGAGACCAGCCTGGCCAACATGGCAAAACCCCATCTCTATGAAAAATAGAAAAATTAGCCGGGCGTGGTGGCAGGTACCTGTAATTCTAGCTACTCAGGAGGCTGAGACACAAGAATCACTTGAACCCAGGAGGCAGAGGTTGCAATGAGCCAATGCTGCGCCACTGCACTCCAGCCTGGGCGACAGAGTGAGGTCCTAAAAAGGGAAGAATATCGCTGCATCAGAAAGCAGGAAGGTGGGGCCTGCCCAGGCCCATAGCCCTGCAATAAGTTTGGCCCAGAGGCACAGACAGGAGGCCAAAGTGAAAGGAATGAAAATGGACTGGACCGATCGGAGGACTGAGGAGAGCCAGGCCTCAGGGCACCCTGGCATTTGTTCCCTGGACGGATGAGGGGACTGAGGAGAGCCGGGCCGCAGGGCATCCTGGCGTTTGTTCTCTGGACGGATGAGGGGACTGAGGAGAGCCGGGCCGCAGGGCATCCTGGCGTTTGTTCTCTGGACGGATGAAGGGACTGAGGAGAGCCGGGCCGCAGGGCACCCTGGCGTTTGTTCTCTGGACGGATGAAGGGACTGAGGAGAGCCGGGCCGCAGGGCACCCTGGCGTTTGTTCCCAGGGTAGGGGAGCTCTAGCATGGCACACAGTAGCAGAAGATAGCGGGTTGTGGTCGGCCCATGTGGAGATTTTAGAAACATCTCACACTTCATGTTTTGTCATATCAGGTTCAGTCACCCGTGTCCAGTGTCCACAGGAAGGCCTGTGCAAGGCCTCATGGGAAACAGGGTAGTCCACCAGGCCTGCCCTCAAGGGGCCCCGTCCCGGAGAAGCAGATGCACAAAGCTGAGGGACACAGGTCGTGGGCCTTCTTGTGTGGCTCCTTGGCCACGGCACCGCAGCACCTGAGAACCACCGCTGGAAAGGCAAACGAGCCCTGCAGCAGGCCCGAACCAGAGTTCCTGGGCATGGCCCCGTGCACCCAGTCGGGAGCCTCCCTGCTGAGGGCCAGCGAAGGCTTGGGGTGCTGGCATTAGGGCTGGGTCCTGAGGGAAGATGAGGGAGAGAAGTATAGGAGGAGGAGGGAGTTAAAGGCTACAGATGGGAGGAGGAAGGGGAGGGAGTAGGGCTGCCAGGGGAGGGGAGGAGGGTGGAGGGCTGGATAAGGAGGAGGGCTACAAAGAAAAGAGGAGTAGAGCTGCCGGGAAGGAGGGTGGAGGGCTGCAGCGGGAGGAGGAGGAGGGCTACAAAGAAAAGAGAACTGCAGTGGGAGGAGGAGAGTGGTAGAGAGTTGCAGGGGAGGGGGAGAGGGAGGAGGACTGGAGGAGGAGGAGGGATGTAGGAGGGTAGTGGAGGGCTGCAGAGGAGGAGGAAGAGGAGGAGAACAGGGAGAACAAATCCACTCTAGCATTCCAATCTCCCTAAGCCTTTGAATCCCTTCTTCTACACTAACCACGGGCGGCCAGGCATGTCCAGTTATCCCATGGTGGGCCATGTTTTGGCCCATGTTTCAGCCAAGCAGCCAACCAACCAATTAGAGCCCTTTCTAAATGCGGAATCTCTGCTTAGTGAGCCCATATCAATAAACTTGGCCTGATCTAACTCTATGTTCCTCCTGCCATTCTCCCAGGCCCTCAATATGCATTCCCACGTTCCTGGGATTTCTATGTAAACTGGAAAACTCACGTTCTCTTGGGTAAGTGCATCTCCTCATGGTCATGACCCATATCTCCAAGGGCTGCCCAACATCAGTCTAGTTCCATGTCTAGAAGCAAAGAGGGGTAGGGGCGGGTCCTGGAAAGCAGCGGCTTGGTCTTGCTAGTCAGCAGCCTCAGGGCAGTCCCATTTCCTCAGGCAGTACAGGGTTAACCCGCTCAAATGGAGTTGGGGAGGCTACCACTAGGGTTAGGGAGGCCTCTTCCACTGAAGACTCACCAGGATTTAGGGGTTCAGTGTCTTCACTGTTCATCAGGGTCACCCCACACATCCTCATCCCAACTGACAGGATGCCATTCCTTCCCAACCAATGCCTTCACTTGCACAGCAGACACCGTGAGGCTGGGAGTTCCACATGTGCTATAATCCAGCCACTGGAAGGACAAGATTCTGGGTTTGATTTTCAGTGGTCTCAGACCCGCAGCTAAAGGAGGTAAGAGTCTCTCTTGGGACAGTCATAACTTTCAGATTATTCATGTGACACTTCAGCTGGGAATCTGAATCCTGAGCTCACTCCCATGATACTTTTTCTGAGACGGAGTCTCACTCCGTAGCCCAGGCTGGAATGCAGTGGGGCAATCCCGGCTCACTGCAACCCCCGCCTCCCAGGTTCAAGTAATTCTCCTGCCTCAGCCTCCCGAGTAGCTGGGATTACAGGTGCCTGCCACCACACCTGGCTAATTTTTGTATTTTTAGTAGAGTTGGGGTTTTGCCATGTTGGCCAGGGTGGTCTTGAACTCCTGACCTCAGGTGATCTGCCTGCCTCTGGCCTCCCAAAGTGCTGGGATTACAGGCGTGAGCCACCACACACGGCTTTTTTTGAGACAGGGTCTCACTGTGTTACCGAGGCTGGAGTACAGTGGTACAATCACAGCTAACTGCAGCGTCAACCTCTCAGATTCAACCAATCTTCCCACCTCAGCCCCCAGGGTAGCTGGGACCACAGGTGCAGGCCACTGTGCTTGACTAATTTTATTTTTGTAGAGATGGGATCTTGTTATGTTGCCTAGGCTGGTCATGAACTCCTGGCCTCAAGCCATCTTCCTGCCTCCCAAAGTGCTGGGATTACAGGTGTTAGCTACTGCTCCTGGCCCATTATACTCTAGTTGGATGAAAGTGTTCAAAAGCCACCGAGAACCCTGCCTTCTGCAAGTATTTAATTAGGAGCACCCAGTGGTGATACTATGCATACCTCTATTGCCACATCACACTATGGATTATTGGTGTTCTTTTTACTACTGGAAATCAGCATTAGTGCCTTTACATCTAATCAGGATAAAGACCCAATTGCAGGAACCCTCCCATCCCCACCCTCTCACCACTCCCCACCCTCAATTATTTTCAAGCAAACCCTCCACACCTTTTACCACTTTGTACGTAGGTAGAAGCTATTTAACACACACAGTGACATTCTGTCCAAAATGACAATGATCATTTGGAGAAGTTTATCACCACCCCTACCCTCCAGTGGGATGTGAATGCCACTGAGTCCGGGGCCGGCTTTCTGCCGGGACCCTCTTGTCCTGGCATGTGGCCCACCCCAGCAGGAAGCCTGGCAGGGAGGGCTCAGGTAGGGCAGCGTGTGGAGGACAGCGTCTGGAGGGCAGGCTGCTAGGCCAGGCCTCCCCAGAACACCTGCCCATGTCCAGCCTGTATCTCCTGAGTACCATGCTGCACTGGGGAGGGACAGGGCTGGCTCGGGGCTCCAGGAAAGATGCCTCACATGTGCCTAGAAATGTAGGCGTCAAGGGAAGGCTGTGGGTGGGGGCACCTGAGGGGCTGGGCTTCCCGGGCATCTGAGTTCTTACGGAGCCCTAATAGGCACATCCCCAAATGGTTGTATGACGATGGGCACAAAAATAGCAGATGGGGTCACCCTCACCCTCCACTGACGTGAAAATGGACTGGGATCCGACTCATGCAACATTCCTTCTCGGCCGTAGGTTCCACATCCATGGGTTAGGTGTGCTGGCCTGGAGCCCGCTGGCCCCGGTCCCCACCGCACAAGGACCCCGTCACAGGTGGGGGTCATACTCTTCCTCCAGAAACGGATTAAGCGACCAGCACGTGAGCCTTACGGTCTGTTTACAGGCTGAGTCCCCACAGCTCTTCCAGCTTCAGCCAGGCCAGGGTCACCTTCAGATTGAATGTGCAGGGCCCCTGAGGACTCATGTCCTGAGACGGCCTCTCTTCCTGGGATGGGACCCCCGGGCTCAGGTGAGAGCAGGTGTTCCGGGCCCCTTCACCCGGGGCTCAGGTGAGAGCAGGTGTTCCGGGCCCCTTCACCCGGGGCTCAGGTGAGAGCAGGTGTTCCCGGGCCCCTTCACCCGGGGCTCAGGTGAGAGCAGGTGTTCCCGGGCCCCTTCACCCGGGGCTCAGGTGAGAGCAGGTGTTCCGGGCCCCTTCACCTGGGGCTCAGGTGAGAGCAGGTGTTCCGGGCCCCTTCACCTGGGGCTCAGGTGAGAGCAGGTGTTCCCGGGCCCCTTCACCTGGGGCTCAGGTGAGAGCAGGTGTTCCGGGCCCCTTCACCTGGGGCTCAGGTGAGAGCAGGTGTTCCCGGGCCCCTTCACCTGGGGCTCAGGTGAGAGCAGGTGTCCCGGGCCCCTTCACCTGGGGCTCAGGTGAGAGCAGGTGTTCCGGGCCCCTTCACCTGGGGCCTGGGAGTTGACCCTGACTTCCTGACCCCAGAAAGAAAAGGGAAAACACAGAGATCACAGGAGAAGGGACACAAGCGGGGAGGGTCGCAGGCTGCCCCAAAGCCCAGCTCCAGGCTCAGGAAAGCCCCGCCCCGCTCACCCCTTCTGGAGGGGCTGGGTCTGCGGAGGAATGGGGCTTAGGGGGTCTCCGAGGGTTAGAGTGCTCCAGGCTCGGGTGGGGAGGAGGGAGATGTGTTCGGGTGCTGAGGGCCTCCTGCGTCGGGCCGAGGGCCAGGCTGCGGCCACTGGCAGGTGGGCAGCTCATCTCTCTGGCAGCAGCACGAAGAAGGCAGCCTTCAGGAAGCGGCCGAAGCTGCAGAGTGCGGCTACCAGCCAGTGGGAGCGGAGGCCAGGGTCTGTGCTGACCACACACTTGAGGACATCAGTCTGGGAGGGAAGAGGAAGACCGTTAGAGAGCAGAGCCAGCACTGCCAGGCCCCCAGCACCGTGCACCAGAATATCAGCAAACTGCATGAAGGGAATGCAGGAGACTGTTCAGGAAGGAAGTCTGTGGCCTGGACCGAAGGCTCTAGCACAAGACCAGACCTAACGCCGTGCACATTCAGACAGCGTGAAGGGCCAGGAGGCACCGGAGGTAGGGACAGATGGCAGCCAGGCCAGGCCGGCCGGAGGGCCCCTGCCGAGCAGGAGAGAGGCCTTCATGGCCCTCACTGGGGCTCCAGACATCCAGACCAGGGTGCCAGCTCCCCTCAGCCACCTGCCTGCTGCCCCCCAGGGGCTACAAGTACGCCGGCGTCCTCCTGTGGGGCCTTGGAGCCCGGGCTGCCAGGAAGGGGCAAACCCAGCTTCACTCAGGCTTTGCCTGGAACAACAGCAGGAACTGTGCTTCCGGAAGCCCACCGACTCCCTGGACTCTGAAGTTCCTTCTGGAGAAGTGAATGAACGTCCAATTCTCTTATTCCCTTCACTTCCTGCTAATACATGAAGGCTTTTCCCTGCAGCCTGGACCTGTGGCCTTGGCGTTGCTCAAAGTGTCCTCGCCCACTGGGCACACGGTGCCCAGCCCCATGCCAGACTCCACAGGAGGAAGACAGGAGGGGACGGAAGTCTTGGGGTTTCTGTGCTGAGGGACGCCTGTAGCCACGTGCGACATCTTGGGACAGTGCCCTCCCCACCCCTAATTCAGCCTTCAGAGGAGACCACAGCCCCGCAGACCATGTGACTTCAATCTCTCGAGATGCTGAACCAAAGGCCCCAGCAGAGGGGTCTGAGCCCTGTCACCCCTGGCCACTGATTTACACACCAGGCCAACACCTGCTGTACAGGAAAGAACGCTGGACTCTCGGCAGGGGAGCCACCCTCCACACCCAGGGCCCAGCAGCAACTGCGGTCTGGCCAGGGCAGGGCGGGAAGTTGGGGGCACGGGAGACAGAGGAAGGGTTTGGCTCTGACACCCACCCCTCAGGGCCTTGCTTTTCCCACTCGGGTGGGCAGGGGCTGGGGGCAGCGGGTCCTTAGCACAGGAGTAGGATCAGGGGGTAAGTCAGTGCTGGATCTGGGCAGAGGACAGAGTCCAGGGCCTGCCTGTAGGTCTCGGCCCTTGCCCCACCCCCTGCCTCACCCATCTCCCCCAGCAGTGCTCAGGTGACTACCCACCCGCCACTCCTTCCTGTGCCTCTGCACCCTCGCACCCCAGCTCTCCCACCCCCGCGGGCACTCAGGCGCTCACCCATCCGCCACGTCTCCGCAGCCAGGTTGCCAGGGTCTTGCGCACGAACTCCCCCAGGCAGTCCACGAGGGCGTGGACCATGGCAGGCTGGGCCTGCCTCACACAGTCCACGGCCAGCCCCGCGGCCACCGCATACAGGGACACCACCTTGCCCCATGTGATGCCTGCAGGGAGAGAGATGGTCAAGACCAAGACTTGAATCCCGCCCACGGGAGCACTTAAGGAAGGGGCTGGGCCTCTCTGAGCCGCTGTCCTGCTTGCCGTCCAGCTAATGACCAGGGACCGTCCCAAGGGGGGACCGCTCCGACAGGATGCCTGGCCAGCTGGCCACCTGCCCACCCTCTCAGGTAGTTCTCGGGCAGGCAGGTTTCTCGGCCTCCACTGCACACCTCCCCAGCCCACGTCTGTGGAGGAGGCCACAGGGACAACGTGGGGTGAGGCGGGGGAACTGAGGGCAGTGGCAGATGGAGTGAGCGGCCAGTGACCTCACGGGCGGCACCCCTGGGCTGCCTGTTCCCACAACAGGCCTGGCGTCCACATTTTACATATAAAGAAGCTGAGGCCTGCGCAGAAACCACCTTCCCCAGACCCCTAATCTGCTGAGGCTGAACTGAGATAGGAGCAGCCTTGAAAGAGAAGACAAAAGATGGTGACAGCGGGGGAAAGAACAAAAGGCAGGACACAACGCCTCAACACGGAAAGACGTTTTATACATCAGCGAGAAAAGAGGGGCTTTCCAAAGAACTACAAGCACAGAACTGGAACGGCTGATTCACAAAAGAAAATTATAATAAGAGACACGAAAAATGTTTACCTTCATTAATAACCAAAGAAAGGCAAATTAAAACAAGATGTAATCTGTTGCATTAAAAGCTTTTAGGCCAGGCGCGGTGGCTCACACCTGTAATCCCAGCACTTTCGGAGGCCAAGGCGGGCAGATCACAAGGTCGGGAGTTCAAGACCAGCCTGACCAACATGGTGAAACCCTGTCTCTACTAAAAATACACAAAAAATTAGCCAGGCGTGGTGGCACAGGCCTGTAATTCCAGCTGCTCGGGAGGCTGAAGCAGGAGAACTGCTTGAACCCGGGGAGGCGGAAGTTGGCAGTGAGCTGAGAGAGCACCAGTACACTCCAGCCTGGGCGACAGAGTGAGACCCCGTCTCTAAATAAATAAATACATGCTTTTAAATGGCAGTGTGAGGATTCAGGCAACTGCACAGCCTGTAAACCTTGGTGGGAAGCCCAGCTGGAGGGCACTGGCAATATCTGAACGGCCACAAAACATGCAGCCTGGCAGTGGTCCCTGGAGGGAGTCAGCAGCGGTCCCTGGAGGGAGTTAGCCTGAGGACACTGCACATGCAAAGATGAAGCACTGCTCTCCGATCCACCCTCATACAGCAGCCAACCTGGATTTGTTATGAAAACATAAATCAGCTCAAACAAATACTCAGTCACAGACATTCACAGCAGCCAATTCACAATTGCCAAAAGGTGGAAAGAACCCAAGTGTCCTTCAACAGATAAATGGATACACAAATGTGGTGGATGTTACTCAGCCACAGAAGGCAGGCTGGGCGCAGTGGCTCATGCCTATAATCCCAGCACTTTGGGAGGCCGAGGTGGGCAGATCACCTGAGGTCAGGAGTTCAAGACCAGCCTGGCCAACATGGTGAAACCCCATCTCTACTAAAAATACAAAAATTAGCCGGATATGGTGGTGGGCGCCTATAATCCCAGCTACTCAGGAGGCTGAGGCAGGAGAATCGCTTGAACCCAGGAGGTGGAGGTTGCAGTAAGCCCAGATCGCACCACTGCACTCCAGCCTGGGAGACAGAGTGAAACTCTGTCTCAAAAAAATAAAAAAATGGCCGGGCACAGTGGCTCACGCCTGTAATCCCCACACTCTGGGAGGCCAAGGCGGGCAGATCACGAGGTCAGGAGATCGAGACCATCCTGGCTAACACAGTGAAACCCCCGTCTCTACTAAAAATACAAAAAATTAGCCGGGCATGGTGGCGGCAACCTGTAGTCCCAGCTACTCAGGAGGCTGAGGCAGAAGAATGGCATGAACCCAGAAGGCAGAGCTTGCAGTGAGCTGAGATCATGCCACTGCACTCCAGCCTGGGCAACAGAGCGAGACTCTGTTTCAAAAATAAATAAATAAATAATACATAAATAAAAGAAGGCAAGGGGCTCTGAGGCAGGCTGGACATGGATGGGCCTCAAAAACACACGCTGGGTGGAAGCTGCCAGGCACAAAAAGCCACATAGAGTGCGAGTCCGTGGATGCAAAATGTCCGTAACAGTCAGGGGCAAAGCTAGGACGCAGGCTCACGGCTGGCAGTGGGCGAGGGGTGGGGGACGGCGGTGGCGGCCAAGGGCACAGGCATTCTGGGGTGATAAAGACCTCCTGAGACTAGTAGCTGGTGGCTGCTCCACACTTGTGAATGTGGCAGATGCTGCTGAATTGCACACTTTTAAGTGGATAATTATGTCATGCGAGTTTAACGTCAATTAAAAGAAATGGGGAAAAACACAAATCAGACCATGTCACTCCCCTGCATAAAGTTCTCGTGTTGCTGTGACTTCCCGTGTCCTTCAAAGTAAACCCAAGTTTGAATTCCCAGCTGAGCTGGCCCCTGGCAGACTCCAGCCCTTTTCCTGCCACCCCAACCTCGAAGGTGCCCTTGTCATTGGTGGGACACGCACGCCCGGCACAGCCCCTGCTCTGCCCGCTGCACCTCCCCACCACATGGGGCTGTTCCTCCTTCAAGGGCACGGCCACGCGGGGAGTGGAGCCTGATGTCAGCACTGCGTGTGGCTTGCGGGACAACTTGTTCTGAGGTGTCCGGTTCCATCAAAACATAGTGCATTCCACGCCAGGCGCGGTGGCTCATGCCTATAATCCTAGCATTCGGGGAGGCCGAGGCAGATGGATCACCTGAGGTCAGGAGTTCAAGACCAGCCTGGCCAACATAGTGAAACCCCGTCTCTACTAAAAATACAAACATTAGCCAAGCGTGGTGGCGGGTGCCTGTAATCTCAGCTACTCAGGAGGCTGAAGCAGGAGAATCGCTTGAACCTGGGTGGCGGAGGTTGCAAGATCACAACACTTGATTCCAGCCTCGGCAAAAGAGCGAAAATTAAAAAAAAAAAAAAAAAAAAAAAAAAAAAAGAAGAAGAACATACTATGTTCCGAGTAACAGCCACAGTTCCACTCCAGAGGGGTGCATGGGAAAGAAAGACAGGAAGACAGGAGTCCGGAGGCACCAGCCTCGGCGTCCACTGTGTCCTTCCAGCTCTTCTGTGTCTTTTTAACTGATGTAATTCCATTACCATATAAAATTAGTCTTTTAAAAGTGGGATATCTTTGAGCATATTCACAAAGTTGTGCAACCATCACCTATATCTAATTCTAGAACATTTTCATCATCCCAAAAGAAACCCCATGCCCACTAGCAGTCACTCCCTATTTCGCCGACAGCCCCTGGCAGCCACTCATCTTACTTTCTGTCTCTGTAGATTTACCTACCCTGAAAATTTCATATAAGTGTAATCACACGGCTTGTTCATTTTGTGTCTGGCGTATTTCACAGGTTGGGTTGGCAGGAAAAGGGCTGGAGTCTGCCAGGGGCCAGCTCAGCTGGGAATTCAAACTTAGGCTTACTTTGAAAGACACGGGAAGTCACAGCAACACGAGAACTTTATGCAGGGGAGTGACATGATCTGATTTGTGTTTTTTCTCAGCACTTTGGGAGGCTGAGGCGGGTGGATCACCTGAGGGCAGGAGTTCGAGACCAGCCTGGCTGACATGGTGAAACTCTGTCTGCTAATAATACAAATAATACTAATAATACAAAAATTAGCTAGGCGTGGTAGCACACACCTGTAATCCCAGCTACTCAAGAGGCTGAGGCAGGAGAACTGCTTGAACCCAGGAGATGGAGGTTGCAGTGAGCCGAGATTGCACCATTGCACCTCCAGCCTGGGCAACAAGACTGAAACTCCATCTCAAAAAAAAAAAAAAAATGAAAAAAAAGAAAGAATAGGGTCTGCCTCTGTCACCCAGGCTGGAGAGCAGTGGCACAATCTCAGCTCACCACAACCTCCGCCTCCCGGGTTCGAGCGATTCTCCTGTCTCAGCCTCCCGAGTAGCTGAGATTACAGGCATGTGCCACCACACCTGGCCAATTTTGTATTTTTATTAGAGACAGGGTTTCTTCTTTTTGGTCAGGCTGGTCTCAAACTCCCGACCTCAGGTGATCCACCCACCTCAGCCTCCCAAAGTGCTGGGATTACAGGCGTGAGTCACTGCACCCAGCCATTTTTATTTTTCTTACAATAAAACTATAATTAGAAGAATTATATAAAATTACATAGGTAGTTATAGAAAATACAATTCAAATTCAAAGAAAAAAATAAACACTATTGCCAACTTTTAAATGGGGAGGAAAATTAAGTTCTACCACTTTGGAAATGAGTTTTTCCAAAGTCCTGAGCAGGAACTTTGAAGCCCTAAATGAAAACAGCCAGAAACAACATTTGCTGGCCTCTGCCTTCGTGGGAGGCTCCTGGGGCTGGAGACTTGGAGACCCCTACGGAGCCCTGCCCTGCAGCCCTCACGCGGCTCACATCACTAGCCAAGGCCCCAGCCCTGAGGTGCGGGCTGTGTGGCTTGGCTACAGTGGAGGGGCTGGGCAGGGCACACACCCTCAAGGGCGCCTGCTAAGAGGAGGAGAGGGAGGAAGACCTGGGGGTCAGAGCGTGCAGGGATGGCTGACGTGGGAGGGGCCTCAGGCAGGGAGGCAAGGACGTGTAAAGCACTTGGAGGCTGGAGGCTCGCCCTGTAGACAAAAGGGCCCAAGAGGACTGGGATGGACAAAGGTGAAGAGGGCTGGGGGTGCAACTGCCAGTGGGCCTGAGGGGCAGAAGGGGTGGCTCTGGTTCAGGTGGCTCTGGTTCAGGGAGGTTCAGAAACCCGTTGCAGGTCACAAGGCTCTTGGGCTTCAGCCTGCGTGGCTCCCCTCGGGCAGGGCCGCCTCAGAGTAGCAGCAGGTGGGGGTGTGGGGGCTGCCACATGGCCAGAGCCAGGCCTGCGTGGGACAAGCCTGGGGCGCTGGGTGGGGTGGGGGATGCTGACCACAGGGGAGTGGGCTCCAGTTTTCCAGTGAAAACAACAAGACTTAAACTGAACTCTACACATGGCCCAGGCCACCTGGCCAGTGCCCCCCACATCCCCCATCAGCTGTGTGCCCACTTGTCCCGCCATCACCTTTCCCCTCAGCCCTCCCTGGCCCCCAGGCGCTCTCCCAGAACCAACCAGAGCCTTCCTAGGCACCGCCCCCACCTCAGGCCAGGCCCTGCTCAAGCAAGGCCGGGCGGGTAGGGGCATCCTGGCCCCATCCTCTCTCCCTGCCGAAGGGGGAGGCGCCCCACCTCTGGGCAGGCTGCTGCATTCTCAGAAATGACTGTTCCTTTTAAAGCCAGCCTGCAGCTCGTAAACCCAGCGGCCCCGAGACAGACACCCGGGTGGCCACCCACACGCCGGCGTCGGCCAAGGGAGGGCTGAGAGTGGTCGTCGGCCCAGGACGCCTTCCATTCCTGGCTTCCTTCCTGGGCCCCACCCATTGCCTGCCCCCCACCCTCAGCTGCCACGTGGGGGCCTTGGAGCCAAACTGCCAATGAGGATTCATTTACGATCTCCCAAAGGAACACAGGAGAAGTGACAGAGTCCAGGCTCTGAGGCCACCCCAAGGAGCGCCAGACAGGGAGTCTCGCCCGCACCCAGCTTGGTTCCGCCTCCTGACCCCACACCACAGCCTGAGGTCACTGCCCCTCCCCAGGTGTGGTCTGAGGCACTCCAGCACATGCTGCGGCAACAAGACAAGCCCAGAGGCAGAACCAGACCCCGCCTGGACTCCCATCCCAGGACTCAGCCTTCCCTCTCCAGCAGCCTGCCAGGTCGCCGCTGCATCCCAGCCACAGTGACTTCTGTCCAGGGAGGTCAGCAGTGAGCAAGCGTGGCATTGGAGAGGCCGGATTCTGTCAGAAAACGCTCGCAGCCCCCGCTGCCTTGGCCTCCAGCCAAGGGTGTCAGCCCCGCTCTGTCCCCATCTGGCCGGCCGGCCTACCAGGGGTCAGAAAAGATGTCTGGGAGAGGAGCTGGAGGACACCCCACAAAGGTGGGGTCTGCCTGAGCTAGAGGCAGTGGTCCTCACACTCCTGGCCTCTTCCCCTTGCCCTCCGGTGGGTGGAGGTCCCGAGACCATCTGAAGACCCCTGGCTCTGAGGGTCACCCCGTGGTGTGGGATGCATCTCCCACAGCGAGGGTGTGGCTTCCTCTGGCGCCTCTGTCTGATGCCTGGCTCCTGCTGCTGTCAGGACTGCCTGCAGACAAGGCAGCTTCGGTCACAGAGATGACAGCAGGCCACAGTCACACAGCTGACTGGCCACGGACCCAGACCAGCTCCCAGACGAGGGTGTGCAAGGCCTCCCTGCTGTCAGGGGTCTTCCAAAAAGCCGCCCCGGGGAACAGCATGCCCCTCCTCCAAGCTTCAGGGAATCCTGCTCACCCCGGGGTTCACTGGCCCAGAGCTATGCCCAGCACCTGGACAGCACTTGGAAAACAGCTGAGGGATGTGCCAATCAGGGAGGTGCCGCATCGGGGCTGGCATACCACTCACCCCAACAGCAGCACCCAGCGCCTGCCACACCCAGGGGCAGCTCATAGCACGGGGTGCCAGGACGGGACCCAAGGTCACAGAGGTCAAAGGCAGGGGGGCTGAGGTCTGCAGGGCCAGACCTGATGACACGGGGCAAGCGGACAGAAGCCATACTGGGCAAATCCAGGCCAAGGCAGTTGGACAAGTGGACAGCAGGGCACCAAGCAGGGGAGACAAGCCCTGAGCCTCCCGTGGGCCTAGAAGCATATGGACAGCCAGGAGCAGCAGGAGCAGGGAGGCAGGGCCAGGAGTTGCCTCTCCAGGGCAGAGATGGGAGCGCCCAGGAGGGTCACAGGTGAGGCAGGCACAGCCAAGTAAGATGCGCTGCTATTCTCCGGATGCCCCCGGGAGCCGGTCTGCTTGGACCTCCTGCCCCCATGCTGTCCCATCTCCTGGACGCTGGAGCCCTGAGGCTCGCCTCTGACCATCAGAATCCAGCAGTTACCCGTGACTTCTAAGGGTATATCCTAACAGCCTGGCAGCAACTACTCAGGAGCTGTCTGGGAAACCTGCTCCTTGCCACTCGTCCTCG
The DNA here is from genome assembly GCF_028885625.2 of Pongo pygmaeus. Classification (NCBI taxonomy): domain Eukaryota; kingdom Metazoa; phylum Chordata; class Mammalia; order Primates; family Hominidae; genus Pongo; species Pongo pygmaeus. Next base: position 142,267,688 of record NC_072384.2, on the reverse strand, counting down.
GGATACAGCACCATGCTGTGAGAAGCCCAAGCCCCGCTCGGGGGCCCCTGCAGGAAACCAGGCAGCCCTAGGACATGCCACCCCACAGGACCGCAAGTCACGGGGCCCCACTGATGCTGGACCACAACTACAACCGCTCAAGAAGCCTGTGCCAGCTGCTCATCATGCCCACCAGCCTGCAGAACCACAAGAGACCCTGAACACTGTGGTTTGAGCTCACGCTGGTGGCTGGGCAGCTCCTGACACCTGCAGCAGCGAGATGGCACCGGTGGGCACTGGGCAGCACCAGGATGGGTGGGGGCCAGCTCATGGGGTCCCTGTGAGCCTGAGCCACAGACCCTGGATCCCTCCCTGAGGTCCCACGGGACGGGCAGGCTGGGCATACCTGCAGAGAAGATGTGGCCAGCCACGGCCAGGAACGCATCGGTCACCACAGGCTCAGACTGCAGGGAGATGTGCAGCTGACGCGCCACGTTGCGGTAGACGCTGGGCCGGATCATCTCCAGCTCATCCCCTGTGTGGTCACAAGAGCAGGTGAGAGGCAGCCCACGCCCCAGCTCCCTGGGACACGACTGGCGTGGGGCACACCCTGCACCTGACTCCACCTGACCATGCTTGAATTCCAGCCTGTTCCTCACTTAACTTGTCTGATTCCCACCTCCACTTGACCCCATCTGACCTCCCTTGGGCCATCCCCCAACCTTGGCCCCTAGGGACTAGAAGACCAAGGAAGTGCTGAAGGCGCCCCCAGTCCTGCCCCTCTGACGAGCCAGCCCCTAAGTCGAGCCGGCCAAGCCGGTGGGGCGGGAATCCTGCGAGAGCGTGGGTCGTGCCTGCTGGTGACTCACAGCCGACAGGCAGCCGAGCTGCCCAGAGCAGGAGGGACCAGGCAGGCAGCCAGAGCCCGACGTGGGGAGCGGCTGGGCAGAGAAAGCATTGGGATGAGAACAGGGGAAAGCCCGAGAGCCTGGCTCAGGCCCTAGCATGGCTCAGGGACCACTCAGATGCAGAGGCTGAGCCACCGTCCTGGGCCACCTGCACTGCCACACTCCCACCTGGGCTGGCTGAGCCGCTGTCCTGGGCCACCCGCACTGCCACACTCCCACCTGGGCTGGCTGAGCCGCTGTCCTGGGCCACCCGCACTGCCACACGCCCACCTGGGCTGGCTGAGCCTCTGTCCTGGGCCACCCACACTGCCACACTCCCACCTGGGCTCTTGCTGCCAAGGGGACGTGCTTGGAGTTGACACTGCATCAGTCCCGCCCTGGCAGCCGAGGATGGCCCCTACGGGCCCACCGCCCCAGTGCTGCCTGTGGTGCCCTTGGCAGCAGCAGTGCACAGGCACGGGGCAGATGGTGCCAAGAATGCCACAGGGCCCTGGGATTGGGAGTCCCCAGCCCGGCCAGTTCTCTAGCCAAAGCAAACAGGGTAATGCTGCTGACTGGACCATCCCGGCTGATAAAGGCTGCTCTGTATCTCATTAATTAAGATCTGGAACCAGAGCAGAGCCCAGGAGAGGCTGGCCGGGGGCGGGGGATGACATGGAAATTCCCAGGCCTGATCTGGCAGCTCCCAAACACAGACCTCCGGGGCTGCTGCAGGCTGGCCTCAGACTGAAGGTGGGGACACAACCCAGGCTTCTTCCTCTCTGCACTGCCTGAGGGCAGGGAGACAGTGCTGGCCTCAAGGGACTGACCCTGAGCAGCTATGAGGGCAGATGCAGGTCTGAGCTGTGTCCCTCTGGGGCCCCCCTGGACATCTGGGACTTCTTCCCAGCCATTCCAGGGGTCTGGCATCATCTTCTCAGAAAGCCACTAAAAGGATCCCCTAGGGTCATTCTCAGAGCCCGACTAGAGGCAGCAGCAGGCGGCGGGTCTCATGGAGCCCCACCAACCCCCTAGCTCCCACCCAGAGACCTCTCCCTCCTTCCGAACTTCTCAGATGGGACTCCACCTCCTCCTGGAGCCTCTGTACTGGTCCCCATGGATTCTGTTTGCACCCCACACACACTCCTGGGCAGGCCAGGTCTACACAGCTTTGCTCTCTGGGCCCAGCCCACCACGTAAGGGCAGGGGCCACCTAGAGCCCATGCCAGCGTCAGCCTGAGAGGAGGCAGCGTGTCCCCTCATAGGGTCGTGACCTCCGACTCCAACCCCCTGCCTGGAGAGCCACCGATTCAGTTTGACCTCTGCTGTCACCTCCCCTTCTCGGGCTCAGCCACCAGCGCCCCATGTGCCCTCTTCGGGCATCACATAAACATTCACAGGTGACAGCCGCAGCCCAGCTGTGGTGAGAGGACTGGACAGTCACAGCGGGGCTGGTCCCTCCCTCTGCGGTCCAGACCTTGGAGACGGTGGGGGCAGCCAGTGGGCCGTGTGTGACCCTAGAACCGAACACCCCCAGATGTCCTCACAGCACCAACGAATACTGAGGTTTTGGCTACCCAGCCGGGTGGGCGCAGTTTCCAATAGGGGGGCCTCGGAGGCCTCGGAATCCAGAGGGCAGCGGGCGGGATTTCGGCCAGTAACAGCAAGAATCTGTTTTCCAAAATAAACATCGGGACACGTGCTCCTACAAAGGGTTTCTGTGCCCAGCTGAGAACAAGGGTCACTGTGGAAGCTTAGCCACCCACTAATAGATTATTCTTTCTGGAGCTTTCTATTGTTTATGGCCAGCATGACTGAAATCTGGGCTGAGCAGGCAGCTGATGGGGGGGCCTGTGGCGTGGGAGGCCTGAGAGGGCAGATCCGGGAGCACCCGCCTGGGTGGCCCTGTCCCGAGCGCCTTGCCGTCCCAGGCAGGGGGTGGGCGCCCCTGGGCCGGCCCCCCATCTCGGCCTCGGAGGGAGGCTGCGGCCCAGCAGGGGAGGAGGCGCAGCTGGGGATCCCACCAGGGCGCACTCACCCAGGCGCAGCAGCACCGCGCACACCTCAGCCAGGCGTCCCGGGACCGGCGCGGCGCGCTCGGGCGCGCTCCAGGAGAGGCCGGCGCGCAGTAGCCGCGCGTGCACGTACTCCCGGCCCAGCGCCTTGGCCTGGGCCACCAGCTCCTTGTCTGTGGGCGAGCGGTCAAAGGCGTCCATAATCTCGGCGGCGAAGACCGAGGAGCGCCGCAGCACCTCCATGGCGGCGACGCGGGTAGGGGGCGCCGCACCTGCGGGCACAAGCGCTCAGCCGGGTGGAAGGAGGCGGCGCGGGGAACGGGGCGCGCGGGGCGCCGGGCTGGGCGTGGCCCTCGGGAAGGGCCGTAGCCAGCGCCGGGTCCGCTCTCGTTTTTTGTGCCCCAAATCTTTAAAAACCCAGCGCAACCTTCTTTCAGAGCCCGAATTCAGCTACAGACATTCCCCGAGGCTGCCAGGGACCGGTGGGGCCGCGGCGAGACGGCGGTTTGCTCCGGGGCCGCCGGGCCCGCCCTCGAAGACGAGTGCGTGGGCGGCGGGGGCGGAGGGCACAGCCCAGCGCGTCCCCCACGGCGACTGCCCGGACCCCGGCCCTCCCCGCCCCGGCCCGGGGCCGCCCACCCCCGCCGCTGGCGTCCTGCGCGCGTGTCCCCGGCCTCGCCGTTCCCGTGCCACCCCGGGCACCCCGGCACGGACGCCACGCCCGCCGCGCTCACCTCTCCCGCCGCATGGCGCGGGCGCCGGGGTGGAGTTCTGGCTTCAGGATCTGCTCGCCGCCGCCGACGACCTCGACCCTTCCATTCAGACCCGCGAGGACGCGCGCCCCGCCCCGGCGCCCGCCCCGTCCACGCCCGAGCCGGGAGCGCGAGGTCCGCGGGGCTTCCCGCGCTCTCGGGGGGCTACGGCCGCGGCGTCGGGGGCCTGGGCAGCGAGGGGGGCACCGCGCGACTCCCAGCCGGCGAGAGGCTGGGCTTGGGGCTTGGCCTTCTAAGGGAAAGGCAACCCCCGGGGGCGGAGTCGGGGAGACGCGGCCCGAGCTTCCCCGACCGCCTCCCCGCTTAAGGAGGACCGAGCGAGTTCCCTGGATGCGCCCGGAGAAGGCGACCAGGCCGGAGCGGCCCCCGCAAGGCGGAGCAGTGGGGACCTAGAGCCAGCCCCAGCCGCCTGGGTGTTCCCCGGGGTCCATTTGAAAATTGGGTTGTCTTCTTCGTAGAGGTTCTTTCCAGAGGGTTGTCTTCTTCGTTCGTAGAGGTTCTTTCCAGAATCTGGATACGTGTTCTTGGTCCGGACGCATGCCCTTTGTATTGTAGATGGATTCTTGGATTCGCATTTATTGAAGTTATTGCAAATATCTTCCTCTATTTTGTGGTTTACTTTTGCTTTGGATGAACAGGAGTTACTCTTAGTGATGTCCAATTTATCAATTTTTTTTTGTGGTTAGCACCTTTTTATTAGGATATCCTCCTGTATTTCCTTTTAGAAGCTTGTTTTAGGGCTCATATTTAGATCTATGATTGATTACATATTAATTATTGTGAATGGTGTGGTACGGGGCTAGAGCTCATTTTCTTCCGTGTAGATATCCAATTGACCTGGCATCATTTATTGAAAAGCATCATTTTTTTTCCACCGAATTGGAGGAGTCCCCAACATCTTAACATAAATCAGCTGAAGAGTGTGTGTGTTTCGGAACTCTATCCCACTGGTTTCTTTATCCTTGAATCAACCTCACGCAGTTTGAACAATAGAATTAACCAACTTGACCTAATTCACATATGTACAACACTATAAAATACTTATTCGTCCCATGTGCACATAAGATGTTTATCAAAATAGACCATATCATGGACCTTATACAAGTCTCAGCAAATCTCAAAGGATTGAAATCATACAGTGTGTCCCCTCTGAATTAAAAGTCAATAACAGAAGAATTACTGGAAAATCTGCAAATGCTTGGAAATTACATGTCACACTTCTAAATAATCAATGGGTCAGTAATCACAGTGGAAGATGTAAAATATGTTGACAAGAACAGTGAAAAATAAGACATCAAATGCTGTGCAGTGCAACTAAAACACTGCTTAGAGGAAATTTGATAGCTTTAGAAGAAAGATTGAAAATTAGGCCAGGCGAAATGACTCACACCTGTAATCCCAGCATTTTGGGAGGCCGAGGCGGGCAGATCACCTGAGCTCAGGAGTTTGAGACTAGCCCGGTCAAAATGGTGAAAACCCCGTCTCTACTAGAGATACAAAAAATGAGTTGGGCATGGTGGCAGGTGTCTGTAATCCCAGCTACTAAGGTGGCTGAGGCAGGAGAATTGCTTGAACCTGGGAGGTGAAGGTTGCAGTGAGCCGATATCATGCCACTGCATTCCAGCCTGAACAACAGAGTGTGATTCCATCTCAAAAAAAAAAGGAAAAAGAAAAAGAAAATTACTGCTCTAAGCTTCCACTCAAAAAGCTAGAAAAAGAACAGTTAAACTAAAGATGAAAGGAAATAATAAAAATAAGAGCAGAAATTAATGGAATAAAGCAAAAAATAGAGAAAATCAACAAAGCCAAAAATTGGTTCTTTGAAGAGATTAATAGAACTGATAAACCCCTGGAAAGATTGAATGAGAAAAAAGATAACACAAATTTCACTATCAAGAATGAAAAAGAGTACATCACTATAGATACTACAAGCATTAAAAGGATAAAAAATAGCATGGAGCAGTTTTTGACAGTGCATTTGAAATTTTAGATGATACTCAACTTACCAAAACTGACACTAAAAGAAACAGAAAATCTGGATAGTCCTACACCAATTAAATACATTGAATCTGTAATTTAAAATCTTCCCACAAAGAAAATTCTAGGTTCAGATGGTTTCATTGAGAAATTCTTCTCAACAGTTAAAAAAAATACCACCAGTCTCATACAAACCTGCACAGAGACTAAAAATGAGGGAGTATTTCCCAACTCATTTTATGAGGTCAATGTAATTTTAATACCAAAACCTGTAAGGAACATTACCAGAAGCTAGGAAAACTATGGAACTTCTATCTGCTATGACTTTCCTGTCTGGGGAGTGGGAAGAATAATAATACCTACCTCCTAGGATTGTTGGGAGGACTGAATTCTTTTTTTTTTTTTTTTTTTTTGAGACGGAGTCTCCCTCTGTTGCCAGGCTGGAGTGCAGTGGCGCAAACTCGGCTCACTGCAACCTCCGCCTCCTGGGGTCCAGTGATTCTCCTGCCTCAGCCTCCCGAGTAGCTGGGGCTACAGGCAACTGACACCATGCCCGGCTAATTGTTTGTATTTTTGGTAGAGATGGGGTTTCACCATGTTGGCCAGGATGGTCTCAGTCTCCTGACCTCATGATCTGCCCGCCTTGGCCTCCCAAAGTTCTGGGATTATAGGCGTAAGCCACAGCGCCCAGCCTGGGAGGACTGAATTCTTAATCCATGTCATGTAGTAAGTGCTCAGTCATTGTTAGCTGCTTTTTCAGAAAAGCTATAGTACTGTAAAATCTGAGGGTGCATTTTAATGAACTCTTTAATGCAGTCTAGAGCTCCTTGGACAGTGTGTGCCTCAGATTTCTGAAGAGCAGTCAGGTTTGGGATTCCCTGTATTTTATAGCTAGCATTATAGAAATGCAGAGAGGGAAAAGATCTTGCCCAAGGAGTCACTGCAAGACTGGGCATGGCCAGACTGTAAACCTTGGGGTCTAACTCCATGGTTCCTGAAGTACCTCTGTCAGGGGAAGAGCCTATGCTTGTAGGCAGGAGACCAGGAAGCTCACACCTGCAGCCTTCCTGCTGTGTAGCCTCAGGCAACTTCCTGCCCCATTCACAGGCTCAGTTTCCTCCTGTGCAAAATGAACTCATACTTCCTGCTTCCTGCCTCCTGTTGGAGCTGTCTCCTGGGCTCTGACATGGGGGTAGTGGGCCACTGGGCATAACTGATAGACATGTTCTGCACCCCAGGAACTGCAGAAACCAGGTAAAGCTGTGTCTCTGGATGTTCAGTATGGAACATTGCTAGCAGTAAGGAATTGAAAATGACCTAAGTGTGCCGGGCGCGGTGGCTCACGTCTGTAATCCCAGCACTTTGGGAGGCTGAGGCATGTGGATCACTTGAGGTTAGGAGTTCAAGACCAGCTTGACCAACAAGGTGAAACTCCGTCTCTACTAAAAATACAAAAAATTAGCCAGGCGTGGTGGTGCATGTCTGTAATCCCAGCTACTCGGGAGGCTGAAACAGGAGAATTGCTTGAACCCAGGAGTCGGAGGTTGCAGTGAGCCAAGCTCGTGCCACTGTACTCCAGTCTGGGCGACAGAGCAAGACTCTGTCTCAAAAAAAAAAAAAAAAAAAACAGAAAATGACCTAAGTGTTTATGAAGAGATCAAGCCCAGCACGGTGACACCGCACTAGTAGTCCCAGCTACTTGGGAGGCTGAGGCAAGAGGATTGCTTGAGCCCAGGAGTTCAGGGCTGTAGTGCCTGTGAATAGCCACTGCACTCATCCTGGGCAACTTAGCAAAGACTCGTTTCTAAAACAAATTTTAAAAAGAGAGCAGATTAGGAGATTAAGCAATCTGGAGTACCTAGACTGCAAACCCTTATTCAGACCTTAAAAAGCTTGGGTCATGCTGGAGTCAGCTGAGGTCTTCCTGTCCACTGAGACCTGGAGCAGGCCCAGTCCCAGCCCTCAATTTCCCAAGAGTGCTTTGACTTCTTGGGAGCCTACATTTCTCCGGTCACCTTTGGCCCTGATTTTCTATCTCTGCAGAACTCTTACATCCACTCTTGCCATGCATTTGACTCCTCTCTCTGCCCCAGTGTTGACCTAGCATGGAACTCGGTCCCTGGTTGGTGAGTGGGCTTCTGAGCGCTGATACCAGCCCACCAGACTGGCTTAAGCACAGGGCAGTTTGATTTGTGTGACCAGAGAGAGGTCTGTTGGTTTCAGGCGTAGCTGGATCCAGGAGTCTCTTTCCATCTGTGCTCCCCTGTGATAGCTCCACTGTCAGACAGACTGTCCTGGTGTAATTGTAGGATAAAGCCCACAGCTCCCTGTCTATACCTCACAAGTTCAGGCTTTGCCAGTGGAAAAAAGTCAGGCTGTCCAGGTAGCTCTGGGAGATCCCCTGGGGTGGGCAGCTTCTGTACTCTGCCCATTTCCAAGCCAGCTGTGGCTGGACATGGGGAAGGTGTTAAGCAGTCAGGCCTGGGTCTCATACCTGGCCCTGGATGGCGTGGAAGCGAGTGGGCCCCCATCAGCTCCTGTGGAATGTGACCTGGAGGATGCTGGATTTCCATAAGAGCCTGCTCACTCAAGGCTGCTGTGTGGTCACAGAGTGGTGCACAGAGGGGTCCATAACCCAGTGATGCCCACATTCAACATTCCAAATTCAAGCCAGCCCCTCAGGCTTGGGATTCTCCCAGACTAGCCATCCACCTCCTCATGGCTCCTCTCTATCTCATCTCTCCTGTGACAGCTGCTGCCATTCACCTCCTCATGGTTCCTCTCTATCTCATCTCTCCTGTGACAGCTGCTGCCATTCACCTCCTCATGGCTCCTCTCTATCTCATCTCTCCTGTGACAGCTGCTGGCCTCCCCCACCCTGGTCCTCTCCCCTTGGCTCAGGCCCTGCCATACACCGGTACAGAATGGGAGCATCCTGGTTGTCGTCCTGGAAGGCTGCTGTGGCCTTGTGCCGCCTTGGAGACTGAGCGGAGCCCTCCCTCCCACGGTGACAAATGTGTGGTGCCCCCCAGAAGCAGGGCACCTTCCTCTGTGCAGCCACCTGCCCCGGCCGGCTGCAAATCTCAGATGCTGTGAATAGATCTGTCATCCATTTCCTTTGCCCGATGGTCTGAGGCGGATCTGAGACTCTCCTCCTAGCATGGAGTGGGGAGGGAGGTCTGCCGGTCTTGGAAGGCTTCCGGAGCCCCCCTCCCTGTGTCCAGTGACTTCCCTCACTGAGGGTTACCCCTTGGGGTAGAGGCCACTCTTCCCCGTTGCCCTTGCCAACGCAACACCCTGAAGTGAGTTGTGTGGGTGATACAGCTTGGATCTGTGTCCCAGCCCAAATCTCCCATCAAATTGTAAACCCCAGTGTTGCGGGAGGGGCCTGGTGGGAGGTGATTGGATGATGGGGGCTGATTTACAGTTCTCGTGATAGTGAGTGAGTTCTCACGAGATCTGCCTGTTTAAAAGTGTGTGACACCTGCTGCTTCACTCTCTTCCTCCTTCTCCAGCCTCATAAGACACGCCTCTTTCCTCTTCACCCTCCGCCATGATTGTAAGTTTCCTGAGGCCTCCCAGCCATGCTTCCTGTACAGCCTGTGGAACGGTGAGCCAATTAAATCTCTTTTCTTTATAAATTACCCAGTCCCGGCTGGATGCAGTGGCTCACACCTGTAATCCCAGCACTTAGGGAGGCTGAGGCGGGTGGATCACCTGAGGTCAGGAGTTGGAGACCAGCCTGGCCAACATGGTGAAACCCCGTCTCTACTAAAAATACAAAAAATTAGCTGGGTGTGGTAGTGGGCACCTGTAATCCCAGCTACTCGGGAGGCTGAGGCAGGAGAACTGCTTGAACCCAGGAGGCAGAGGTTGCAGTGAGCTGAGATTGTGCCACTGCACTCCAGCCTGGGCTACAAGGGTGAAACTCCATCTCAAAATAAATAAATAAATAAATAACCCAGTCTCAGGTACATTGGGGACATCATGCCGGGGATGGGTGGGACTGGGCTGGCGTTAAGCCTGCAGGCCACTGGGGTCGGTGACACGGGTGGGTGGGACTGGGCAAGCATTCAGCCTGCAGGTCACTGGGGTTGGTGACATGGGTGGGTGGGACTGGGCAAGCATTCAGCCTGCAGGTCACTGGGGTTGGTGACACAGGGATGGGTGGGACTGGGCGAGCATTCAGCCTGCAGGCCACTGGGGTCGGTGACAACAGAGCCCTTGGACTTTGTGCCGGCCACCTCACTCTGGACTGGCCTGTCCACCCACCACCCGATGGCCTTCAGATAGATGGTCCCTTTTTTGCAAAACCAGGCAGAGGGCTGTGTGGTGAGCCGCCCAGAATCTTTCTGCTGGGTGGTGTGTGTCTGCACATGCCCCAGGCTGACACCCCCCGTCACCTCCTGGTCACTGCAGGCTGCCTCTGAGGAGGGCAGTACCTGCCCACAAGGCCCACGGAACCATGGCTTCTTCCCAGTGGTGATCCTTGATGGGCTGGAAGGTGACCGAACCGCTTGTCCTTTATAAGCTGGGCTTGCTGCTTGTGGCTGAGGGCTCCTCACCGTTGAGGAAGAGCTTGTCATGGGTGTCAGCGTTTAAAAGTGGAATGTGAGTTTCTGAACGCGCTGGCATTGCAGAGGAAAGTACATACTTGCAGGGAAAAAGACACGAAGGAGACACAGGAGACGGGGGCGGGGAATGGAGGGTTGAGTGGCAGCGGCAGCCTCAGGCATAGGTGGGTCCTGTCTGGCCCTGATTTTCCTTTTTTTTTTTTGGAGTCAGGGTCTCTCTCTGTCACCCAGGCTGGAGTCTTACTCTGTCACCTAGGCTGGAGTGCAGTGGCGTGATCTCGGCTCACTGCAAGCTCCGCCTCTTGGGTTCATGCCATTCTCCTGCCTCAGCCTCCCAAGTAGCTGGGACTACAGGTGCCTGCCACCACTCCTGGCTAATTTTTTTTTTTTTTTTTTTTCAGTAGAGACAAGATTTCACTGTGTTAGCCAGGATGGTCTCGATCTCCTGACCTTGTGATCCGCCCGCCTCGGCCTCCCAAAGTGCTGGGGTTATAGGTGTGAGCCACCGCGCCTGACCACTCTGGCCTCATTCTTTAGAGGGTCTGTTCTGAGCCCAGCCCCTAAGGGGTACTGAGCTGTCAGTATGTGCAGGGGCGTGGATGGTATGAGTGGGCCGGACAGGGTGTGGACCGGCACGGCACGGCGTGGAGAGGCCAGAGGGACCGGGTGGGGCCGAACACATGCAGCTCGCAGGAAGCCTCTGGAGTGCAGGGCGTGCTGCGGGTGCAAGAGACAGGCTGCGGCGCTCTGAGGGAATCCGGCATTCTGAGTTGGATCAGAGCCTGGTGTCTCTGGTGGGGCCAGGACATTCTCATTGGCCCATTCCCGTGCATGGGGTGACCCAGGCTGCATGGAGGGAGCCGTTTGTGGGTGGGCCACACGTCTTGTTCTCCTTTCAAAATGCATCCTGAGGTAGCAGCTGCCTGGCTGCTTCGCCATTGCCACCCCGTCCCAGCTGTGCCACCTCCTTCTGGACAGCCCCAGCACCCTCAGTGAGACCAGAGCCCCTCCTGCCTCTGCAGCTTCCTCCCCGGCTCCTCAAAGATAACTTTCCTTCTTCCTGGAACATTCTTCCCCCATCTTCAAACTCTGCCTGCCCGACGTTTCCTCAGGGAGCGCCCCCCACCCCACCCCACGGGTCACACCCACTCCAGGTTCAAGTGGCCGAGGTGAATACTGGGTGGACAGGGTGGGAAGTGGGCGGCAAGACACCTCCGCCATCCCAGCCCACCCTCGCTGTGGTCGAACCTTCCCACTAGAACTAGGAGATTCCCGTGTTTTCACTTGGCCAGCGCAAGCCTTCCTCCTGGGCGGAGGGACCCCCCTCAGGTCTCCCCACCTCCTGTAGGGGTTTCCCTGTGCCTGGGAGGCAGACGGGCTGCGGTGAGCCCTGAGTGGACTCAGCCAACAGCAGGGGCTGCTGCTATTGTGCCCCCCACCCCCTTAGTGGGTCCCCCCAAGTCATCTGCGGCAGTGGGACCAGCTTATTCTAAACCTCGGAGTCCTTCCTTCCCCTTCTCTCTCGTGGAAGAAGAACGTCTACTTCTTCATGAAGCAACTAAATATTTCCTATCTGCAGTGAGCGGCGGGATGCGCTGGTTCTGAGTCACAGAAAAGCAGCCTCACGCTGCTTCTAGAAGGAAGGGAATGTATGATCTGCGCCTCCAGAAAAGGCACCCCCAGGCCCCGGCCTCTCTCTGGGAGGTCTAGGGCTGGGTCATGTGACCGGTGCTGGCACAGTGAGGCTGCCAGAGGATCCTTGACCAAAAATTTATAGCATCCTCACGCCCTGGAGACGTTTTAAGAGAACCAGCAGCAGAAGCTAATAAAGTGGCCGAGTGGGCATCAATTCGCAAACCCTCTCGGCTTGGCTCAGGCCCCTGGATGAGGTCATTGCCCTGGTTTCCAGATCAGAACCCTCCAAGGAGAGGCCTCGAGGTGATGGGCAGAGTCTGCAGTGGGCCAGTTCCAGGGAGGGTCCCTTGGGTGCTTCTGCAAGCACCCCATCCCACCATGGGCAGAAAGCCAGGGACTGTTCGCACCCCAGGAGGCTCAGCGCTGCACAGTAACCCCTACAGTTTGCACGGGCTGAACGAGGTCCCGTGAGAGCTGCCGTCAGGGCAGGTGACCCAGGTCGCCCCCTCGGGAGAGGTGTGTAGTGCAGAGACAGAGGGACAGGAGCTCCCTGGGCTGGAGGCTCTCCTCCCACAAGCTGCCTGGACCCCCTTCCCCATCTGGAAGGGGGGACACGCCCCTGGTCTGCTGCTCATCTGTGGTGATAGATGATCAGATGGGATGTACCTGACCAAGGGGGCACCATACACTTTCTGTGCCAAGGCCTGTGGGCCTGTTGCCCCATTTGCCCAGATGGCTCCCTGAGCAAACAGCCCCTCCCCATTCACTTTTCCCAGAAGCTCATTCCTCTTACTAATGAAGGATCAGAGCTTGGACCAGAAGGGTTTTGTATAAACTCAGATGAGTGCTAAGTAAACAGCTGGGAACCCACACGGCTGGAGAGTTTGTCCACTAGCCTTGCAGCCAGGCAAGGGCGAGTGACCGCAGGCCAAGCAGGGGCCACAGTCTCCTGCTTTTAGCACCCCCCATGCACCAACCCCCTTCCCTCCCCGGTACAGGTCTGGAAGAGTGGGCTTCAGCCGGGCCAGGGGGTCCTGATGCAGCCTCGTGTCCAGGCTCAGCCAGGCCAGCCACATCCTCTTCCACTGTGGATAGAGCTGCCCCAGCTGGAACCTACCGCCTCTGGCAGCAACCTGCCAACCCTTGATATTACAAAATCTTTTTTTTTTTTTTTTTTGAGACGGAGTCTCACTCTTTCGCCCAGACTGGACTGCAGTGGTGCTATCTCGGCTCACTGCAAGCTCTGCCTCCCGGGTTCACGCCATTCTCCTGCCTCAGCCTCCCGAGTAGCTGGGATTACAGGCACCTGCCACTGCACCCAGCTAATTTTTTGTATTTTTGGTAGAGACGGGGTTTCACTGTGTTAGCCAAGATGGTCTCGATCTCCTGACCTTGTGATCTGCCCGCCTCGGCCTCCCAAAGTGCTGGGATTACAGGCGTGAGCCACCACGCCCGGCCGATATTACAAAATCTTTAAGTATTGCTAATCCGGCAGATGAATGGTGACACCAGGTGGCTTTACTGTGCACATCCCAGGCCACCTGTAAGGCCAAGCGTGTTTCATCCCCCTGTTGCTCATTGGGCTCTCGGGATCTCTAGGTAGAGAATTTGCCCATTTCTCTGGGATTTTTTTTTTTAGTTGGTTATAAATGCTACAGATATTTCTCACCAGACTTTCACTTCAAACTCTTTCTCTTCCTGTGCAGAGATTGCGCATTTTGTCAGAGTCAAATGTACCCATCCTCTGCAGCCTCGGCCTGAACGGGGCTTCCCCGCCCCAAGACCACACACCGCTCGCCCAGGCTCTGTCCTGACCTTCTCGGGTGTTTTGTTGTTTTGGTGTTTCATGTTGGCCTCATTTTACTTTTATGTGGTATTTGGAAAGGACGTATATCAGGACTCAGGAACTGAAGTGTTTTGTTTGTTTTTATTTTTTATTTTTTTGAGACGGGGTCTCACTCTGCCACCCAGGCTGGAGTGCAGTGGCGTGATCTCAGCTCACTGCAACCTCTGCCTCCCAGGTTCAAGCGATTCTCCTGCCTCAGCCTCCAAGTAGCTGGATTACAGGTGTGCACCACCACACCCAGCTAATTTTTGTGTTTTTAGTAGAGATGGGGTTTCACCATGTTGTCCAGGCTGGTCTCAAAATCCAGACTTCAGGTGATTCACCAGCCTTGGCCTCCCAAAGTGCTGGGATTACAGGTGTGAGTCATTGTGCCCAGCTGGGAACTAAAGTGGTTTTTATTTTTATTTTGTTTCTGTATTTATTTTAGAGACAGGGTCTTGCTCTGTCACCCTGGCTAAAGTGCATTGGTGCCATCACAGCTCACTGCAGCCTCAAGCTCCTGGGCTCAAGCAATGCTCTTGCCTCAGCCTCCCGAGTAGCTGGGACTACAGGCATGAGCCACCATACCCAGCTTGAAGTGGTTTTCAGAACCATTTTTGTGAATGTGAGAAAGAATTTACCTTTTTTTTCTTCCCCAGATTGGCTTGGCTGTGGGTCCAAGGTGTCATCTCTTATCTCTCTGAGGATTGTGATGTTTAGGGACCTTTTTGGTAGGTGGCATTTTCACTGCTCCTTGCTGCGCCTCAGTTTCCCCCAGGTACTCCTCTGTGTGCTTTGGTCCTTCCTTTTTGGGGGGAAGGCCTGCCCTTCCATAGGAGGAGCAAGACTAGCAACTTCTTGTGGGGTATCCAGGTGGAGCCTGGGGACTGGCCTGCTTCTTTCTTGGGGACCCCAAAAGGAGGTCTTTTCCCCAGGCAGTTCAGCATCTCCCAGGAAGGCCCCTGAGGTCTCCTGCTTGGGGTTGGGGGTCCCTGTCTAGCTAATGGCAGCCTGAGCCGAGTGCAGGAAGGGTTCCAGGGGCCACAAGTCAGGAGGCAGCCCCTCCTCCACCCTCTCCCCAGACCTTAGCCATCCCGTGTCCCTCAGCTGTAACCCCTTAGATCCAGTTTCTCCAGAGAAGACCTTGTTTTGTCAGCTTTGGAAGGGCCATTGGGCCTGGCTGTAGGAGGCAGGGAAGGGGTGTGGGGTCCCCCACAGCAACCTGTGCTCCCAGCCCCAGCCCCGCCATTCATCCGTGCCGTGGTCACAGTGCTCGTCATCCACGCCTGTGGGAGGAGGACGGTGTCCTGCAGGTGGGCCTGGGGCTGGGCCTCGTGATGTGTCTCAGCCAGTGGGGCATGGGCAGGTGATGACCATCCCCTCCCAGCGGACATTTGAGGAGCTGTGCCCCTTTCTGGCGCAGGACGGCACTGTCTCAGGGAGGGCTGCTGGCTTCTGGGGTAAAGTGGGAAGAGGATGGGGTGTGAAACAGCAGCAGAGCATTTGGGATAGGCGTGTGCCTGCGTGAGGAAGCAGCCTGGGCTGCCGGAGCCACTGGGATTCCAGGGCTGTTTGTTACAACAGCAGAACTCCGCCGAGGCTGACAGCTACACCTGCTAAGTCAGTCACCCTCCTCAGCTTTGGGCTAAAATGTGGGGGACATCAAAATCTCTCATCTTGCCAAGTGCGGTGGCTCATGCCTGTAATCCCAACACTTTGGGAGGCCAATGCGGGTGGACCACTTGAGGTCAGGAGTTCAAGGCCAGCCTGGGCAACGTGGCGAAATCCCATCTCTACTGAAAATACAAAAATTAGCTGGGCATGGTGGTACACACCTGTCATCCCAGCTACTCAGGAGGCTTAGGCAGGAGAATCACTTGAACCCGGGAGGCAAATGTTTGCCCAGCCTGGGAGACAGACAGAGACTCGATCCTCCACCAAAAAAAAAAAAAAAAAAAAAATCTCTCATCTACTGTTGTCTCCTCCCCAGCTTTTTTTTTTTTTTTTCTTGTGGGCTTTTCCCCTTTAGGGGGAAGTTTTTAAAATTCCTTTCCTGTTATTGTAGGAGGGTTTGGGAGGGAGAGAGGGCTAAGGAGACACAGATAACGGGGATCGTGGCTGCCCTGCACTCTTTGGTTTACAATCAGTGCCTGTGGACTCCAGTGCACACTTCGCTGGCCTCTGCCTGCTGTGCAGCTTCATTCCAGGGCCTTTTGTTTTCTCATGGACAGTGTTGTCCCGTCATTCCTTCCCTTCAGCGGGCTTGTGGGGGCAAACTCCCTGAGTCCGGGTGGGTTTGCAAATGCCTGGAATTCCTCTCATGCTTGAAAGATGATGACTGCGGATAGATTTGAAGCCGTCACCCATTGGTCTTTATACTCCAGTTGTACATGTCAGTCTGATTTGTGTTCCTTTTTTACCTCATAGCCTTCCTCTCCCCCTCCTCCTCCCTTCCCTCCCTCCCTCCCTCCTGGCATGAACCTGGTGGGTTAGGACAACAGACACTTGACTCTCTCACAGTTCCTGAGGCTGGAAGTCCAGAAGTCGGGGTGCTGGCAGGATGTGCTCTTCTGAAGCCTCCAGGGCAGGGCCAGCCACATGCCCATCTCCTCGCTCGGGCACCTGCCGGCGGTCCCCGGCGGTCCCCGGCTCATTGCTGCATGGCTCCGACGTCCGCCTCTCCTGCCACGTGGCCTCCTCCTGGTGCCTCTGTGTCCAGCTCTCCCGCTCTGTCTAAGGACAACAGTGACTGGTCATGGGACCCATCCTAATCCAGGGTGACCTCGTATTAACCTGATCACATCTGCAAAGACTATTTCCAAGTCCAGCCACACTCCCAGCTGCTGGGGGCGGGACTTGAACGTATTTTTTGTGGGGACACAATTCCCCTCTCAGGTTTTAAGATTTGTCTTTATCATTAAAGTTTTCAAAACTATCATGTGTCAGGTCAACATTTTGTTTTCCCCTTTTCACCTGAAAACTTACATTTCTCTTCAATTTGGGGAAATTTTTCCTGTGTGTGTCTGTGTCTCTGTGTGTCTATGTGGTGTGTGTGTCTGTGTTTTCTGTGTGGGTATGTGTGGTGTACGTGTATAGGTGGGTGTTTGTGTATGTCTGGGTTTTCTGTGTATGTGTGGTATGTGTCTGTGTGCTTGTGTATCTGTGTGTGTGTTCATCTGTGTGTATGTGTGGTGTGTGTCTCTGTGTATGCTTGTGTATCTGTGTGTGTGTTCATCTGTATGTGTGGTATGTGTCTCTCTGTGTGTGTGCGCTTGTGTATCTCTGTTCATCTGTATGTGTGGTATGTGTCTGTGTGTGTGTGCTTGTGTATCTGTATGTGTGTGTTCATCTGTATGTGTGGTATGTGTCTCTGTGTGTGTGTGCTTGTGTATCTGTGTCTTTCTGTGTGATGCATGTGTCTGTGTGTTCATCTGTGTGTATGTGTGGTGTGTATGTGGGGGGGTGTCTGTGGTATGTATGTGTGTGTATGGGTGGTGTGTGAGTAGGCATCTGTGTGCATCTGTGTGGTGTGTGCATCTGTGTATGTGGTATGTGTGTGTGATGTGTGTGTCTATGGTGTGTGTGCATCTGTGGGTCTGTGGGAGGGTGTGTCTGTATGTGTATGGGTGGTGTGTGAGTATGCATCTGTGTGTATCTGTGTGTGTGGTATGTGTGTGTGATGTGTGTGTCTGATGTGTGTGTGCATCTGTGGGTCTGTGGTATGTGGGGAGGGTGTCTGTGTGGTATGTGTGTATGTGTAGGGTGTGAGTGTGCATCTGTGTGCATCTGTGTGGTGTGTGCATCTGTGTATGTGGTATGTGTGTGTGTTATGTGGGTCTATGGTGTGTGTGCATCTGTGGGTCTGTGGGAGGGTGCGTCTGTATGTGTATGGGTGGTGTGTGAGTATGCATCTGTGTGTATCTGTGTGTGTGGTATGTGTGTGTGATGTGTGTGTCTGTGGTGTGTGTGTGCATCTGTGGGTCTGTGGCATGTGGGGAGGGTGTCTGGTATGTGTGTCTGTGTAGGGTGTGAGTGTGCGTCTGTGTGCATCTGTGTGGTGTGTGCATCTGTGTGTGTGTGGTATGTATGTGTCTGTGCGATGTGTGTGTGTGTCTGTGGTGTGTGTGTGCATCTGTGGTGTGTATGTGTGTGGGAGTGTGCATCTGTCTGTGTGCGCCTGTGTGTCTGTGTGTGGGTGGTACCTCCTCTCTGCCCTCCTTCTGGAATGCCTGCTGAATGGCTACAACGACTTGTGGATCTTGCCTCCGTGTTTCTCAGCTTTTCCTTGACAATTTATTTCTAGGTCCACAATCTGCGGGGTCACCTTCCTGGGCTCAGTCTTCATCCTGTCACTGTTTTCATCTTCATCCATTTTGCTACTCAGTCCCTTCACGGTGGTGTTTTATTTGAATTCATGTTTGTACTGTTCCTTTTCTTTCTCCAGCTGATCCCTCTCTGCACACACAGCATTCTCCTGGCTCTCTCCGAGATGTCTACACACAATCCGGAGTCTCCTAATTGCTTTCTCAGTTATGTTTCCCAGGGGCGGGAGTGGGGTGACTCCTTCCCTCGGTTGCGCTGCCGTTTCCTTTCTGTCTTGGCTGTCTTCCATGCTTGGTGTGGTAGCTGAATAACGGCCCCCAAAGATGTCCTGGTCCTGATCCCTGGCACCTGTGAATATGGGACCAAAAGGGACACTGATGTTATGAGTAAGTTGAGGCTCTTGAGATGGGAGATTATCTCGGATTATCTAGGTGGCCCTAATGTTATCACAGACTCCTTATAATATGGAAGCAAGTGCTTAATGATGGGAGTACATTAAAAAAGGAAAAAATGAAAACGGAAGCAAGAGGGTCAGAGAGAGATGCCGCAGTGGGAGCCGGCCAGAGAGAGGCTCTGCTGCTGGCTTTGTAAGTGGAGAGGTGGCCGTGAGCTGAGGGATGCAGGTGGCTTCTGGACGCTGAAAAAGACAAAGAAACCAGTTCTCTCCTAGGGCCTCCAGAGGAACCAGCACTGCCGACTCCTTGATTCTAGCCCACTGAGGCCTATTTTGGATTTCTGCACCCAAGAACTGTGAGAGAGTAAATTGTGCTGTTGAAGACACCACATTTGTGGTGATCTGTTCCAGCCGCAATAGGAAGCTCGTATGCTTGGCAGTTCTGATTGTGCACTCACCTTTATGTTGGAGATTCCTTTACACATAAGTCCCCTTATCCACAGCGGACAAATTCCACGACCCCCAGTGGATGCCTGAAACCGCGGAGAGTACTGAATCCTATATATACTGTGTTTTTTCCTATATGTATATATCTATATCTATGATACAGTCTAATTTATAAATTAGGCACAGTGAGAGATTAACAACAATAACTAATAGTAAAATAGGACAATGATGACAATATAATGTAATAAAAGTTTTGTGAATATGGTCTCTCTTCTCTCTCAAAATATCTTACTGTAAAATTAGCTGGCCATGGTGGTGTGTGCCTGTAGTCCCAGCTACTCGGGAGTGTGAGAAGGAAGGATCACTTAAGCCTAGGAGGTGGAGGCTGCAGTGAGCCAAAGATTGTGCCATTGCACACCAGCCTGGGCAACAGAGTGAGATCCTCTTTCTAAAAACAAACAAACAAAAAACAAACTTACTGAACTTATTGTACTGATATTTTTGAACCGTGGTCGACTGTGGGTAACTGAAACCACGAAAAAGCGAAACCACGGATAAGGGGGATTGCTGTACTCCCTGCTGTGTCAGTGACGCAGCCTCCTTGGTGGAGGGAAGGGCTGCTGGGGGACACATTGGAAGCTGGTCTTCTGGGTCCCCAAGAGGCAACCTATTCATGAAAATAATATGTTCATTTTATAAAAGTTGGAAAATATAGAAAAATATAAAGAATTTGCATAAGACTCATAATCTGGTTCACAGGCAACCATTATAAATATTTGAAATTTTTCTTTTTTTCTTTTTTTTTTTTTTAGACAGAGTTTTGCTCTTGTTGCCCAAGCTGGGGCGCAATGGAGCAATCTCGGCTCACTGCAACCTCTGCTTCCCGGGTTCAAGTGATTCTCCTGCCTCAGCCTCCCAAGTAGCTGGGATTACAGGCGCCCGCCATGACACCTGGCTAATTTTTTGTATCTTTAGTAGAAATGGGGTTTCACCATGTTAACCAGGCTGGTCTCAAACTCCTGACCTCAGGTGATCCACCTGCCTGGGCCTCCCAAAGTGCTGGGATTGCAGGCGTGAGCCACCGCACCCAGCCAAATGTTTGAAATATTTTTATACAACTACAGGAGGGAAGAGTGAAAGAGGGAGGAGGGGAAGGGGGAAGTTGGGACCTAATAGGAGCGCTTTTTCTGTCTATTTTCCCCACTTACATTGTAGCTTGTGAGCACCTTGCTAAGACATTACCATGTTTTATGCACAATAGTTTGATGGCTGCGCCATACTCCATGGGACAGATGTCTTATATAAATTGTTCATGTCATTGCGTATTTAAGTTGAAACAGCCCAGTGACATTTGAGCTACATCATTGTGCATCTGTGACATTTTCTCAGCACTAACACTCAGAAGTGGAGGCGCTGGCTCAGTGGGAAGGGGCGTTTTTAAAGCTCTGCATTTGGAACAAGTTACAAAGGAGAGTGCCATCCCGCGCAAGCCCATTGCCAGGGTCTACGTGCCAGAGAGGGCCAAGGAGTCTAGGCTCAGAAGGTAAAGCCAGTTTTGGTCTGGGGTCTGATGCAGTCCAGTTAGTGACCAAGGTTGGTGTTGGCTGCCTCCAGGAGGCTGGGTGGGAGCCAGAGGCTGGGCAGCCAGTTAGGAGGCACCCGAAGGCACCTGGGCATCACCAAAACGGGTTTGAATGTTCCCAAAACTTAAATTCAGCTTCAGGGCTGGGCGTGGTGGCTCACGCCTGTAACCCCGGCACTTTGGGAGGCCGAGGTCAGGAGTTCGAGACCAGCCTGGCCAACAGGATGAAACCGTGTCTCTACTAAAAATACCAGAAAAATTAGCCAGGCGTGGTGGTGCATGCCTGTAGTCCCAGATACTCGGGAGGCTGAGGCAGGAGGATTTCTTAACCTGGAAAGCGGAGGTTGCACTGAGCTGAGGACACACCACTGCACACCAGCCTGGGCGACAAAGCAAGACTGTCTCCAAAAATAGAAAAAAAAAGTCATCTTCATCAGGTGAAGAGCTGCCTCTGGTGAGGACAGAGAAGTGAGCGAATCCCTGGGGTGCTGCCCAGCACTGCAACCTCTTGGGATATGTGAGCCGGGGGCTTGGCCTGAGTCCAGGCGGGCACAGGGTGAGTCCTGGCTCAGGAGGGTTTTGTGAAGGACACTGAGGGACGCTGCTGCCATCCACCTGGAAACGCTGAGTGCCCCAGAGTGGCAGACACAGCTTCCAGTCCTGGCACTGAAGAGCCTGTCTCCCGTCCGTCCCAGCAGCCGTCTCCCATAGTCTGGCGAGGCCGGGAGGCCCAGGCTGCCACACCGCACGCCCCTTTCCTGTGTCATTCACCTCTCCCCTGAACGGGATGCCCACTCTACGCCCAGCTGACCGGGCACCGGAGACAGTGGTGGGCACACTGGACCGAGCTGGGCGTCCCCTGGGAGGGGCAGATCCTTGTCCCTGGGTTACACAGCTCCGGGGATTGGGTGGGGTTGGGGCGGACGTCCCGTGCAGGGCAGGACAGGCCAGGGCGCACTGGTCGGAGCTGGGGCCTAAGGCTACCGGGCGCTGAGGACGGGCGGCAGGTGTCCGCGCACACACCGGGCGCAGCCCTGTCCCCGCTGCCAAACCCTCCGCAGCGGCCGCGCATACTCCTCAGCCAAGCCTGCTCTGCAGAGGGGGAAACGGAGGCTCCGGCCAGCGGGGCCCCAGCTGGTCGGCGCGTCTCAGCCTAGCAGAAGCCTGCGCCCCTGGGCTTCCTTGGTGCCGCTTCCCCGCTGTCCGCGCCTGGCGCCCTGGGAGCGGGGGCCAGAGTCCTAACACGAGGAATCTTGGGGCCGATGAAGCAGGAGGACAGGACCCTCCTGGAGCCGGGGGGCGACGGTGCCCGGTGCCCGGAAGGTCAGGTGGCGCCGGAATCGCGGGGGGGGGTTCCTCCGGCCGCGCCCCTTCCCTTCCGCAGCACATTCTGAAGGTTTTGCCGATGGAGAGAGTGGGGCTGGAGAGCGAGATGCTGGACGGGGCCGAGGGGCAGGGATCTGCTGCTGGGGAGCGGAGGGCTGCGCGGACAACGCACCGGCCCCAATCCCCCAATTGTCCCCACCCCTCCTTGTGGCTGGAAACCCTCGGGTACCCCCACCTGCCCCAGGCACCCGTCTCCAACAAGGGCACTTCTGCTCTGTGGGGCTGCTACCGGGCTCTTGAAGCCGGGAGCTTCGCACCTGTGCGCAGAGAAGCCCCGCCCCTCCCAGCGGCCACGCCCCCAACAACCACGCCCCCACGGGTGGCCCCGCACGGTCCTCGCCTCGGAGGCAGCCCCACCCCTCTCTTCGGTCCTCTCATGACCACGCCCCTTCTCACCCCGCCCCTGGTGACAGGCCCCGCCCCCGCCGCGGCCCCGCCCCACACGACCACACCCACCGCGGCCCCGCCCCTCGCCTGGCCCTGCCTTTCACGCCCCGCCCTTGGCCGCGGCCGGGGTCGTTCTCCGTGGGCGCCGGGGCTGCTGCTTTCCTTGGCGCAGCGAGCGAGCGGTGGACTTGCCGGCTGGGTGCAGGCAGGGCGGGCGCGGAGCGGGGCTCATCTAGGGCGGCCGGGCCCCACCTGCAGCCGAGCGACGGACGGCAGGCCCTGTCCTCCCACAGGGACACCTGTCCTTTCCCTTCGCAGGCGTTCTTTTTCTTCAGCTGTTTCCCGCTTCCTGAGATCTGGAGGCCTTCTTTTTGCACAAATATGCTGTTTTGAAACACTGGGCATTGTTCTGAGACTTCAGTCGCGGCCTGCAGCCAAACGCAACACGCATTTCAACCGAGTGCTGCGGCACTCTGGGGAATTAGGGGAGCGGATGAGAGATTTAAAAATCCACGGTCACTGTGCAGAGATAAGGAAATGTGATTCGTGTGTGGCTCTGAAACATGACTTTTCACTGAACGTCACGCCCTGGGCATGTTCCCAGGCGATCCTTCACGTTCCTAAAGGCCTGGTAACGCACCCATACCTGGAACCCCGGGCTGCCCTCCAGAGTGACCTCATCCTCAGCACTGCCTCAGACTCAGACACCCGAAGCTGCAGAGGTAGGACCCCGCATCACAAGCGGGAAGGTGAGGCCTGCCTGGGGTGCGGACTCCCAGCTGCTGGAGGAACATTGTCCTTTGGCTCAGAAGAGAAAGCCAGTTTCTCTTCCAGCCTTTCCAGTTCCAGAGGAGCCCCCAGGGTGTCCCTGGTTTGGGGACAGTTCCCACTCACAAGCTGAAGGAGAATCCTACTCACCATTGGACAGAGGAGAAACAGGCCCAGCGAGGGGAGTGCTTGCCTGTACAGAGTGAGTTGGTAGGGAGGTAGATGAAAGTCTGGGGGTGGGAGAGACCCCCAGGGGTCCAGACTGAGTCCACACCAGGATGATCGGAGGACCCAGCTCCACCTCTGCCCCAGGAGCTCACCTGACAACCCAGGGGGCGGTGAGACCTCCTTGTTGGGGGGATCCTCCTTGATGATGCAAAGCTGCCAGAGCATCCCAGGGACACTCCCAGGGGCTCTGACACCTGCTGTCAGAGTCACTTTCCACAAAAGGACCTTTTCCTGTAGCCCCCAATGTTGTCCTCAGCTCCCCCACTTGATCCACCAGGCTTCATGGCCAAGACGGGTGGGCCCACTGCGTGACTGGGGGTCTCCTGGGGGAGAGTCAGCAGTCTACCCCACCTCTCTTTGAGGGCCCATGGAACCTGGGGATTCCCTTCTGGAACCCACTCCCAGGGAGAGAGCAAAGTACTTGACCGGGAAGGTGAAGCCCAAAGACAGCCCAAGCCGCTCACCGCCCCCGCCCGGTGTTCTCCGTGAGGGAGCCCCCTGGAAGAGGGTGCTTCTCTGACCCTCCCAAAGTGGGAAGAGCACACTGGGTGGCACAGAGGCCTCCAGCCTAGGCCCAGAGCAGGGGTGGCTGGCAGAATTCTATTCCCAGCACCCAGGTCACAGCATCACTGCTGCCACTCAAACACCACAGGACAGACTGGACAGGTGGGGAGAGACAACAGCTTTGCCTCCCCTCCTCCTCTGGGCCCCTGGGACCCCAAGGGAGAATCTGAACTCTAGCAGACAAGCGTCTGTCTTTGGCCTAATCATCTACCCACCTGGGAGACCCTTGCCCTCACACAGCATGGCCTCGCAAGGAGAGAGGTGTGGGCCACATCCCAGCCTTCTTGTTAAGTGTGAAGTCCAGGTCCTCCTCCCCCAGCACCTTTCTTTCCCACTCAGCACATTCAGAGCCTGGCTACGGCCACTTCCCTTCTGTTCCAGGTAAGGGGGACATCACACGGCCTCTAGGAACGTGAAGAAACACCTGGGAACACATCCAGGGCATGACGTTCGGCGAAAACTCACATCTCAGAGCCGCACATGAATTTTGTACAAATGTGAATTCTCTCAAAACCATAGATTTTTAAATCTCTCATCCACTCTCCTAATTTCTCAGAGTGCTTGAGCGCTCAGTTGAAATGCATGTTACGTTTGGCTGTGGGCCGTGACTGACGTCTCAGAACAATGCCCAGTCTCTGCCCCTCTCCCCCTGCCCCTCCCTTGAAGTGGCCTCTGCCCTGTGTGGTGACCCCCAACCTCAGCTTCTGGATGGGCCTCTGGCTAAGTTGGAAGTGGCTGCCACCCCCATACCTCGGAGTGTTTCTGACAACACTGAAATTGCATCTTCCTTTACGCTGAACCTTGCAGCCTAAATCAGCAGCCCCTTTCTGACTCCTTTAAATTTGGTGGAAAGATTTTCACTCCCCATGGGACATCTTTTCTGCCTCTGGCTTGGCCACTCCTCCCTCCAGGAGGCTCACCTGGGCCCTCCTGGCTTTCACCTCTCTCCTTGTCAGCCCAGTGTCTGCGCATCTGCTTTGCTTTTCCTTTGCCTCTGGGCCTGACGTGTGTGTTTCTGGCGTGTTCCTTCAGTGAGTCTCATATCACATCACTGATTCTGCATCTGCCAACAGCTTCCATCACTCAAGCATACCTACCTCCCTACTCCCCAGGCAGTTGATCCCCATCCTTCCAGGGGTGTCCCCCATCAGATCCACAGGCAGAACTCCCCGTTAGGGACACAGATGTAATTGCAGTGAATTCATATAATTTTATGTTGCCCCAGCTTTCAATTTTAAATACTTTTATTTTACCTTTTTTTTTTTTTTTTTTGGAGACGGAGTCTTACTCTGTCACCCAGGCTGGAGTGCGTGGTGCCATCTTGGCTTACTGCAACCTCCACCTCCCAGGTTCAAGCAATTCTCCTGCCGCAGCCTCCCAAGTAGCTGAGACTACAGGCGTGCACCACCATGCCCAGCTAATTTTTGTATGTTTAGTAGAAACGGGGTTTCACCCTGTTGACCAGGCTGGTCTTGAACTCCTGACCTCAGGTGATCCACCTGCCTCGGCCTCCCAAAGTGATGGGATTACAAGCGTGAGCTACCGTGCCTGGCCTATTTTACTTTATTTTTTAATTGATACAATAATCGTATATATTTATGGGGTACATAATGATGTTTCCATACATATATAGTGATTAGATCAGGGTAATTAGCTTATCATCTCAAACATTTATCATTTTTTCATGTTGGAAACATTCAGTATTCTCCTTCTGGTTATTTGAAACTATAGGAGATATTATTGTTAACTATAAAGCATCCATTTTGAATACAGATGCTCCTGGACTTATGATGAAGCTGCACCCCAATAAACACATCATAAGTTGAAAATATCGCAAGTCAAAAATGCATCGAATACACATAACCTACCAAACATCATAGCTTAGCCTGGCTTTCCATAAACGTGCTCAGAACACTAACATCAGCCTGCAGCTGGGCAAACTCACCTGGGGACACAGTGGCCTGCAGAGTGAGTCGCTTACCCTCCTCCTGGTGCGGCTGACCCGGAGCTTCGGCTCCCTGCCGTGGGTATGGTAGGACGTATGGCTAGCCCAGGGAAAGATCAAAATTCAAAGTACGGTTTCTACTGAATGCATATTGCTTTAGCATCATTGTAAAGCTAAAAATTCCTAAATTGAACCATCATAAGTCGGATACTCTTGGCATGAGTTCAACTTTCTCGTATCTGAAGCAGGACAGGCCCCGACAGTTCATGGAACTTGGCCGCTCGCTTTAACCTTTTTCCATTTTAGAAAAAAAAAAATTCAGCTCCCTGCCAGTGCTCATTTAATTTTACATAAACATACTCTTTGAGGCTGAAGCAAATCTGACTAATTTTTAATGTGAAAATAAAATATAAATCTATTCTTGGAGGCCAGGAGTGGTGGTGCACACCTGTGGTCCCAGCTACTCAAGGGGCTGAGGTGGGAGGATCGCTTGAGCCTGGGGGTCAAGGGGGCAGTGAGCCGTGTTCGTGCCACCCCACTCCAGCCTAGGTGACAAAGCGAGACACTGCCTCAAAAAAAAGAAAAGAAAAAACTGTTCTTGGAGTTATTTCTAAACAGAACTAACGTCAAAATCATCTGAATCATTAGAATAATCCATTTGGGGCTGGGTGTGGTGGCTCACGTCTGTAATCCCAGCACTTTGGGAGGCCGAGATGGGCAGATCACTTGAGGTCAAGAGTTAAAGACCAGCGTGGCCAACATTGTAAAACCCCGTCTCTACTAAAAATACAAAAATTGGCCAGGTGTGGTGGTGCATGCCTTTAGTCCCAGCTACTTGGGAGGCTGAGGCAGGAGAACTGCTTGAACCTGGCAGGCAGAGGTTGTAGTGAGCCGAGCTGGTGCCACTGCACCACAGCCTGGGTGACAGAGTGAGACTCCATCTCAAAAAAACAAAAAAAAGTAATCTATTTGTGAAAAATTTATCAAATGAATCTTCAGCCAACAACTGTTTGAGAACAATATTAACATCACGTGTAGGAATGCTGTGTTTTCTAGGACTTGTCGTTTTCAGCCATAGAGAATGACTATATTTTGTGAATGGAAACACCGCTATTAAAACCAGAATGCTATGAATAGTGACGTCTTTTGTTTCCGAAGTCAATATATCAGAGTGATGTGAAAATAATGAAAGTGAGATATTGTGTGGCAAAGTTATCCCTGGGTAAATGCTGCAGTTGCAAGCACCGTTGGTGACTATTTTTGGGGCAAATGGGAAAAGGGTTAAACCTGCTAGTTGGAGCTCCCCGAGGGGAGCCTGCCTGGGTAGGACCCTGGGGCCCAGGAAAGGGCTCAGCCACAGCCCCTCCTGCGCTGTCCGGCTCCCACCTGCTGGCTGACGTGTGTCCCAGAAGGCTTCCTCCTTCCCACTGGCCCTGCGGGGTTTGCTGCCCTCTTTCCTCTGGGATCTGAGTCACGAAACTGCTTCTGTAGCTTCATGTGTTAGGGGGGCTGGCTCCTCTGTGTCTCATCTGACTGACACACCTGAACCTAATTTCTTTCCCAGTTAGGGCTCTCCTAGAGAGTGGATCACTTGGCGGAATAAACCCAACACAGGTCAGACCAGAGCCACAAGGGCACCTGCTGGTGTAAACAAGCCCCTGGTCACAGGTCAGGCCCCTAGGCATTAAGCCATCTGCCAGGATAAAGAAGTGTCCCTGAAAGCTCACTGTGCCCACCCACCACCACCAGCTCCCCCGGAGCTAGATTTTATATCCACTCTCCAGAGAGAGCAACCCTAGACCAAACTAGAGTAAAACACAACGAGAGTAGAAAAATGTAGTAAAATAATTATGAAGTGGTGAGTTTCCAGTATTTATTATCCATGTTTGTATTTGCTTGTGTGTGTGTTTGAGACAGCGTCTCAGCTGACTCAGCTAGACTCCCAGGCTAGAATGCAGCAGACTGCTCACTGCAGTCTCCAACTCCTGGGCTCAAGTGATCCTCCCACCTCAGCCTCCTGAGTAGCTGGGACTACAGGCGTGAACTGCTATGCTCTGATAATTTATTTTTTAAGAGATGGGGTTTTACTATGTTGTCCAGGCTGGTCTCAAACTCTTGGGTTCAAGTGATCCACTCACCTTGACCTCCCAAGGTGCCGGGATTACAGGTATAAGTCACTGCACCCACCTCTTATTATCTGTGTTTTTAAAATATAACTCATTTGGTTATAAGTGTTTATAATTAATTTTTAATAATGGCTGTGTTTTAACGACCAGCCATTATTCCTGTAAATTCCTGTAAATTTAAGGCTGGGCTCCCGAGGCCCCCGGGAATTGGCTCCAGCACATCTCGAGGCCCAGCCCCAGGCCCTGCAGCTCCTACAGTGTTTCTTGGGTTCCCTTGCAGTCCGAATCCTACGACCTTAGCATGCAGACAACAGCAGCCTCCACACCTCCAAAACTGTCACCCCAAACTCTCAACCCCTGGGAATGTTTTCCAGTGCCTTTTTCAGTGCCTGCCTGATCTACGTGTGGCCACACTTTCTCTGGAATTGTCCAAGGTTGGGGGACCCAGTTGCTGTCATAGGCCCTCTGTGAATATCTCAGCAAGTGCCCCCCAGTAGTCTCTGGGCGTCTGTCCTGGAGTGAGGTGAGACTGCCTGTAAGCCACCCTGGGCCTCCCAGTGCCTGGGCTAATGGTGATTCTCCAAGCCAGTTACCCAGGCACAGGCCTCAGATTTGGTGTCAGTCTCCCAGCTGTGGCCACTTCCGCAGAGGAAGAGAGGGGCCCAGAAGTGCTTCTGGTTCCATCCTGAGGTCAGTGACCCTCCCTGGGTGAAGCATGGTCAGGACGCTGCCATTTAAAGCCAGTCCAGGCTGATGGGCTTGACCGACCCGAGGTGGCCTGAGCGTACTCTCTGGAGGGGGAGGGGTCGACTCAGGAAGCAGCGGGGCAGGGCGAATTTCACAGCAGTACAAGGTGAGTGGGAAGCAGCCCCGGCCCGCACCAGCCCACCTGCATCTGGTCCCAGCATCCCTGGGGTCTCAGTCTGCGCACTGAGAGACGCCCACTCAGAACCTCTGGGGCTGCACCCGTTGGCTCCTGCCACCTTTCCCGGGGCCCTGCCCCTCATTCTACCTGCAGACCCCACCAGGGAGTGTCCACCTGGTCCCTTCTGGCCCTGTCCAGGGAGCAAGTCCTACCGCTGAGCTCACCAAGACTGAAGCAATTTCAACTCCAGTTCCTGCTGGGCTCTGACTTAATACCTTCATTCATTGCTTGGCTTTTCAGCCTCATCTCTGCAGTGGGGCTTGGACCCCGTCCTCCTGTGAGGCATTGGTCCCCACCGGCCGAGGCTGGACGCCAGGCCACTGTCGCCTGCTGCCAGACGCAGAGCACGGCAATCCCAGCCCACTGCTTTGAGTTCCTCATCCGTTTCTATACCAGAGTCCAGCCATGTCTTCTTTCTAGTTTATCCCTCATTGATGTAGTTGGAGCTAGAAGAATGCCCTGTGAATTCACAGTCATTTGGGGCTGAGATTAAAGAATAGAAGTTGACATTGGGTGGGCCGGGGCTCTTGGCCAGGTGCTGGGGAGGGATTCCCATTATCTGCCCTGTTGCTGCTGGCACCTGGATCCAAAGGTGGCACATTCTAAATGAGGTCAAAATGGCTAAAATGCCATATGGTATGATGCAGAAAAGGAATGCAAAGACTGAGAGAGACAAGCATATTATAGCAGATAACACTGCACCCTACTCTACCTAGGCCCCCAGAGGGACCCAAAGACCCTCCCTTCCCAAGGGGCTTAGAAATACTCTGGGGGGGGCCGGGCGCGGTGGCTCATGCCACCCAGCACTTTGGGAGGCCGAGGCGGGCAGATCACGAGGTCAGGAGATCGAGACCATCCTGGCTAATACGGTGAAACCCCGTCTCTACTGAAAATACAAAATATTAGCCGGGCGTGGTGGTGGGTGCCTGTAATCCCAGCTACTTGGCAGGCTGAGGCAGGAGAATCGCTTGAACCCAGGAGGCAGAGCTTGCAGTGAGCTGAGACCACGCCACTGCACTCCAGCCTGGGCAACAGCGCAAGACTCCATCTCAAAAAAAAAAAAAAAGAAATAAAAAAGACATACTCTGGTGGGGGGACGCCACCCTGGGCCAGCTCTTGAGGACAGAAGGTGCACAGGGGGACCCTGCCGCTGGCATGGATGCCTTGATGAAGCGGGTGGAGTGAGTAGCCACTCCCTGACTGGCAGCAAGAGGGAGAGGTGGCAGGGGCTGGGGCGGGGCCTGCAGAGATCCCTGGTGCCTTCCGGTGGTTGTGGGATCCGCTGGACCACACAAAGGGCAGCCACTAAGGTAACAATTGGTGAGGGCAGTGGGCTGAGGAAACCCAGGTCTGGAGCAACCCTGGGGAAGTCCTCGCCCTCATCCAGCTTCCAGGCCTGAGTCATTCTGTGATCTGAGGCCCTGTGCTAAGGAGGAGAGTGGGTGACCTGGAGGAAAAGCATGGCAGTAGTCCCAGAAGTGAGACCCCCAGGCCTGCCCCCAGACCTCAGGGTGGCCTTCCTTGTGTCGTGGGGGAGTGATCTGTCCTTCCTGTGATGGGGTCTGCACCCCTGGCTGCAGCACCTCTCAGCCATGGCCTCCTGGGACCCCTCAAGGGACAGTGAGTGAAGGGGCTGGGGAGCTGGTGGTGGCCTTCCAGAAGCAGCTGCTGAGCGGACAGACCAGCAGGACCCATTGGAGGCTCCGTCACGGGGCCCTGGCTGGAGTCACACCTGGAGGTCTGCAAAAGGGCAAGGTCCTCATCCGTGAGGGCTACAGCCAAATGTGCAGCCCAGGGCAGGGACAGAGCTGCTGCCACCCAGCAGCCGTTCCCCTCTGACTTGGGGGTTTGTACTGGAGGGGCGGCTTGTCCAGTCGTGGCACTCTGGTGGGACTGAGGCTGAGCTTGCTTTGGCATGGTGGGTCAGCCGACTCTGGGCCCTCAGCTCCCCCGGCGGCGAGGCAGCCCTGCTTGTTGTCTCCACATCTCCTCTTCCCTCCGTTTCCGCGGCCTCTGGTTGGAGGGTGGTGCTCACGCATCCTGGGGGCTTTGCCCTCCTCCAGCCCCTCCCCAAGGCCAAGCTGCAGCTTCTGCAGGAGATGGGGCTGGGGGCCTGGTGGGGTGTCCTTAGACACCCTGGGGCATGGGACTTTCCAGGAAGATGTGCCACCATCATACCACTGTACCCCAACTTGAGGGAGTGTACAGTCTGATAAAGACCACCTGGGCTTGTGGGAGAGGAGGTGGGGTCCCCACAGAAGCCAAGAAGCCTACGAGCCTTGCCACCTACTGCCAAGCCCAGGAGAAGGGTGTTGAGGAACAGGGAGGTGGCACAGGGTCCAAAGTCCAGTTTGTGGCCACCACAGACTGGAGGCTCGATATCCTCCGCAGCTCGGTTGCAGGGGCAAAAAGAGACTTAAGAGACAAGGAAGCAGGTGTGGAGGGATAGACCTTACTGGGATGGAAGTGTGAACAAACGGTATGCAGTTGCTCTCGGGAAATCATATGTACAGACAGAAAATCTGGACACTGACTCCATATGGGATGACATTTAGGAATTATTAATTTAAAAGCTTTTATTTAAAAATTAACATACAGGGCCAGGCATGGTGGCTCACACCTGTAATCCCAGCATTTTGGAAGGCTGAGGAGGGCGGATAATTTGAGGTCAGGAGTTTGAGATCAGCCTGGCCAACATGGTGAGACCCCATCTCTACTAAAAATATAAAAATTAGCAAGTATGATGGTGCATGCCTGTAATCCCAGCTACTCGGGAGGCTGAGGCAGAACTGCTTGAACCTGGGAGACGGAGGCTGCAGTGAGCCAAGAGCACGCCACTGTGCTCCATCCTGGGCTTCAGAGTGAGACTCCGTCTCAAAAATAAATAAAATAAAACAAAATTAACATACAGCAGAACTGACTTTTTTAGTGTGGAGTTCTAGCAATGTTCTTGCCTGTATGGGTTTGTGCGACGCTCCCCTCTGCACACACCATCCACACGCAGCGTGGTCCCATCACCCCAGAAAGCCCCTCATGGCACTCCTCTGCAGGACCAGGCTTCCCCACCCCTGGAAGCCGCCGGTTACTTCTCCATGGCTTGTGTCCTTTTGACAACATTGGACAAATGAAATCATAGCCAGATGTGGTGGCTAGAACCTGTAATCCCAGCCACTCTGGAGGCTGTGGCAGGAGGATCACTCCAGTCCAGGAGTTGGAGACCAGCCTGGGCAACACAGTGAGACCCTGTCTCAAAAAACTAATCATACATAATAATTAATAAACGGAATCCTACAGTATGTAATGTTTGAGGCTGGCTTCTTTCTCTCCAAAGTGCCGCCAAGGCTCACCCTTTCCACTCGGGAGCGTGATCTGCTGCATGCGTGCCCTGCAGGCTGGCCGCTGCTCACTCGATCAGATCTGGAAGGACGTCTGTGTCATTTCCAGGTTTTGGCTGCCACAAGCAGGCATGCTCTAGACATTTATGTGCGGGTTTTCGTGTGAGGACAGGTTTCCATTTCTCCAGGATAAACACCTGGGCGTGAGAATGCTCAACGTTCAGTTTGTAGGTAACTGCCTGGCTGTTGTCCAGAGGCCACACTGTCTCGCATGGCCACCGTCCCAACGTGTGAGCTCCAGATGCTGCCCGTGCTCACCCAGAGTGACCAATCACTGCACTTTGTCTGGGTCTGAGGAGTTTCCTGGGATTTGAGACTTTCCATGCAAAAATCAGGAAACTCCTGGACAAACTAGGACATGGGTCGCCTTTATCTTTGATGGTTAATTTTATGTCAACTCGAATGGGCTGAGGGATGCCCGGATGCTAGGGAAACACTGTTTCTGAGGGTGTCTGTGAAGGGATTTCTGGAGGAGACGAGCATTTGAGCCTCCTACTGAGTAAAGTGGATCTGCCCTCACCATGCAGGCAGCCAGCATCCAATCCACTCAGGGCTTGGGTAGAACAAAAAGGCAAGGGAGGGTGAATTTTCTCTCCGAGCTGGGACTTCCATCTTCTCCTGCCCGCAGCATCAGCCTACCAGTTCCTGGGCCTTTGGACCTGGACTGGGTCAGACTGCTGGCTTTCCTGGTGCTCCAGCTTGCAGACAACACTGTGGGACTTCTCAGCCTCCATTTGGATGAGTCAATTCCTATAATAAATCTCTCTCTCTCTCTCTCTTTCCACCCCATGTAGATACAGATACAGAGAGATAGATACATAGATAGATACAGATATATCTCCTGTTGGTCAGTTTCTATGGAGAATCCTGACTTATATACTTGTCAACACTTGCTATTATCAGTGGCTTGTTAAATTTTAGCCATTCTAATTGTTGTGTAGTTGGGATCTCACCATGGTTTTAGTTTGCATTTCCCTGGTGGCTAATGATGTTGAGCAGCTGTTTATGTGCCTCTTGGCCACTTGTAGGCCTCCTTTGATGAAATGTCTATTCCAGTCTCTTCTCAATTTTTTCTTATTGGGTTGTTGGTTTTGTTTTTTGTTTTTTTCTTTGAGACAGAGTCTCGTCTCTGTCACCCAGTCTGGAGTGCAATGGCTCAATCTCAGCTCACTGCAACCTCTGCCTCCTGGGTTCAAGCAATTCTCCTGTCTCAGCCTCCTGAGTAGCTGGGATTACAGGCATGTGCCACCACACCTGGCTAATTTTTGTATTTTTAGTAGAGACAGGGTTTCACCATGTTGGCCAGGCTGGTCTTGAACTCCTGACCTCAGGTGATCCACCTGCCTCGGCCTCCCAAAGTGCTGGGATTACAGGCGTGAGCCATCATGCCTGGCGTTGATTTTCTTACTGTTGAGTTTTGGGAGTTCTTTATACATTTTTGAGACATATCCTTTGATGGATATGTGACGTGTCATTTTTTTTCTCCCAGTCTTTAGTTAATTTTATTTTTTTTGAGACAGAGTCTCACTCTGTCACCCAGGCTGGAGTGCAGTGGCACAATCTCAGCTCACTGCAACCTCTGCCTCCCGGGTTCAAGTGATTCTCCTGCCTCCGCCTCCCAAGTAGCTGAGACTACAGGTGCACACCACCAAGCCTAGCTAATTTTTGTTTTTTTAGTAGAGATGGAGTTTTATCATGTTGGCCAGGCTGGTCTTGAACTCCTGACCTCAAGTGATCCACCTGCCTCAGCCTCCCAAAGTACTAGGGTTACAGGCGTGAGCCACTGCACCTGGACTAGTTTGTCTTTTGTCTTAACAGTGTCTTTCTCAAAACAAAACTTAAAAATGTTCATAAAGTCCAATTTATCACTACTTTTTTATGGTAAAATATACATAATGTAAAATGTACCATGTTAACCATTGTTTTTGAGACGGAGTCTTGCTCTGTTGCCCAGGCTGGATTGCAGTGGTGTGATCTCTGCTCACCCGTGTGCCATCACACCCGGTTAATTTTTGTGTTTTTAGTAGAAATGGGGTTTCGCCTTGTTGGCCAGGCTGGTCTCGAACTCCTGATCTCATGATCCGCCTGCCTCAGCCTCCCAAAGTGCTGGGATTACAGGTGTAATTACAGTTTGCAGTGGTGCGATCTCCACTCACCCGCGTGCCACCCCAACCTACGTTAACCATTTTTAAGTGTACAGTGGCGTTAAGTAAATTTGCAATGTTGTGTGACTATCACCACTATCTAGTTCCCGAACTTTTTCATCGCCCCAAACAGAAGCTCTGTACTCATTAAGCAACATCTGCTGGTCCCCTCCCCAAGTAACTTTGATTCTACTTTCTGTTGCTATGAACTTGCCTATTCCTGATGCTAGTATAAGTGGAATCACACAATGTTTGGCCTTTTGTGTTTGGCTTATTTCACTCAGCATAATGTTTCCAAGGTTCATCCATACTGTAGCATGCATCTGAGCATCATTAATTATATTATATTATATTATATTGTAAGTATGTATTTATTTATTTTGAGATGGAGTCTCGCTTTATCACCCAGGCTGGAGTGGAGTGGCGCCATCTCAGCTCAATGCAACCTCCGCCTCCCGGGTTTGAGCGATTTCACCTGCCTCAGGCTTGCAAGTAGCTGGGACCACAGGCGTGTGCCACCATGCCTGGCTTTTTGTTTATTTGTTTTTTGAGACAGTGTCTCATTCTGTTGCCCAGACTGGAGTGCAGTGGCTTGACCTCAGCTCACCACAACCTCCACCTCTCAGGCTCCAGAGATTCTCCTGCCTCAGCCTCCCTAGTAGCTAGGATTACAGGCATGTGCCACCACATCCAGCTAATTTTTGTGTTTTTAGTAGAGACGGGGTTTCACCATGTTGGCCAGGCTGGTCTTGAACTCCTGACCTCAAGTGATCTGCCCACCTTTGCCTCCCAAAGTGCTGGGATTACAGGTGTGAGCCACCCGGCCCAGCCTATTATATTTAACTGTGGTAAAGTACACATAACATAAATGTTACCATCTTAACCATTTTTGTACAGTTCAATGGTGTTATGTTTACACTGTTGTGCAACCAATCTCCAGAAGTCTTTTGATCTTTCAGAACTGAAACCCTTTATCCATTAAACAACAGCTTCCCAGCCCCCTCCCAGCCCCTGGCAACCACCTTTCTGCTTTTTGTTTCTATGAATTTGACTAGATTTCCTCATATGAAAGGAATCATGCAGCATTTGTCCCTTTGTGACTGGCTTATTTCACTGAGCATAGAGTCCTTTCGGTTTATCCATGTTGTGGTCAGGAGTTCCATCCTTTTAAGGCTGATAATATTCCAGTGCATGGATAGGCCACATTTTATATATCCATTCATTTGTTGATGGACTTCGGGTTTTTCCCCACCTCTTGGCTATTGTGCATAATACTGCTATGAACATGGCATACAAATATCTCTTTAAAGGGGCCAGGTGCAGTGTCTCATGCCTGTAATCCCAGCACTTTGGGAGGCCAAGGCAGGAGTATTGCTTGAGTCCAGGAGTTTGAGACCAGCCTGAGCAACATAGTGAGACCTTATCTCTAATTTAAAAAATAAGAGGCTGGGCCTGTAATCCCAGCACTTTGGGAGGCCGAGGTGGGTGGATCACCTGAGGTCAGGAGGTCGAGACCAGCCTGACCAACATGGAGAAACCCTGTCTCTACTAAAAATTCAAAATTAGCCCGGTGTGGTAGCGCATGCCTGTAATCCCAGCTACTCGGGAGGCTGAGGCAGGAGAATCACTTTTACCTGGGAGGTGGAGGTTTTAGTGAGCTGAGATGGCGCCATTGCACTCCAGCCTGGGCAATAAGAGTGAAACTCCCTCTTAAAAAAAAAAAGAAAGAAAGAAAAGAAGGCCCAGCACGGTGGCTCACGCCTATAATCCCATCACTTTGGGAGGCTGAGGCAGGTGGATCACAAGGTCTAGGAGTTTGAGACCAGCCTGGTCAATATGTTGACACCCTGTCTCTACTAAAAATACAAAAATTATCTGGGCGTGGTGGCTCGTGCCTGTAGTCCCAGCTACTCAGGAGGCTGTGGCAGAAGAATCGCTTGAACCCAGGAGGCGGACGTTGCAGTGAGCCGAGATGGTGCCACTGCACTCCAGCTGAGGTGGGTGGATCACGAGGTCAGGAGATCAAGACCATCCTGGCCAATATGGTGAAACCTTGTCTCTACTAAAAATACAAAAATTAGCTGGGCGTGGTGGCATGCACCTGTAGTCCAAGCTATTCAGGAGGCTGAGGCAGGACAACTGCTTGAACCCAGGAGGCACAGGCTGCAGTGAGCAGAGATCGCGCCACTGCACTCCAGCCTGGGCGACAGAGCAAGACTCTGTCTCAAAAAAAAAAAAAAAAGAAAAGAAAAGAAAAATATCTCTTTAAGCTCCTGTCCTTAATTTGTGGGGAGTATATGCCCAGAAGTGGGATTCCTGGATCATACAGTGCTATGGTTTGAATGTGTGCAACAAAGTTCATGTGTTGAAAACTTAATCCTCAATGCAACGGTGTCGGGAGGTGGGGCCTAGTAAGAGCCATTTAGGGCATGAGGGCTCTGCCACCATGAATGGTTTCATGCTGTTATCGCGTGAGTGCGTCAGTTAGCTCACAGGTGGCTTTGTTATAAGTGAATGTGGCCCCTCTTGCTCTCGTGCCCTCTTGCTGTCTCTCTCTCTTACCCTTCCACCTTCCACTACAGATGAAGGCCCTCACCAGATGCTGGCGCCCTCCCCTTGGACCTCTCAGCCTCCAGAACCATGAGTCAAATAAACGTCTATTGCTTATCAATTACCCAGTTATCAGGGGAACCCGCTCCCAATATTTCAACGTAGGTTCTATTTTCCCTAAGTGTCGGCTGGTCTGAGAAATAAAGAGAAAGAGTACAAAGAGAGGAATTTTACAGCTGGGCTGCCGGGGGTGACATCACATATCAGTAGGACCGTGATGCCCACCTGAGCCACAAAACCAGAGAGTTTTTATTAAGGATTTCAAAAGGCGAGGGGGTGTATGAACAGGGAGTAGGAACAAAGATCACATGCTTCAAAGGGCAAAAAGGAAAACAAAGATCACATGCTTCTGAGGAAACAGGACAAGGCAAAACAGAACTATTGATAAGGGTCCATGTTCAGCAGTGCATGTATTGTCTTGATAAACATCTTAAACAACAGAAAACAGGGTTTGAGAGCAGAGAACCGGTCTGACCTCAAATTTACCAGGGCGGAGTTTTTCCCTACCCTAGTAAGCCTGAGGGTACTGCAGGAGACCAGGGCATATCTCAGTCCTTATCTCCACCGCATAGGACAGACATTCCCAGAGCGGCTGTTTATAGATCTCCCCCCAGGAATGCAATTCTTTTCCCAGAGTATGAATATCAATATTCCTTGCTAGGAAAAGAATTTAGCGATATCTTCCCTACTTGCACGTCCGTTTATAGGCTGTCTGCAAGAAGAAAAATATGGCTCTTTTTGCCCGACCCCGCAGGCAGTCAGACCTTATGGTTGTCTTCCCTTGTTCCCTAAAATCGCTGTTATTCTGTTTTTTCAAAGTGCACTGATTTCATATTGTTCAAACACACATTTTACAATCAATTTGTACAGTTAACACAATTATCACAGGGTCCTGAGATGATGTACATTCCCAGCTTATGAAGATAACAGGATTAAGAGATTAAAGTAAGACAGGCGTAAGAAATTATGAGAGTATTATTTGGGAAGTGATAAATGTCCATGAAATATTCACAATTTATGTTCCTCTGTTGCAGCTCCAGCCAGTCCCTCTGTTCGGGGTCCCTGAATTCCCGCAACACCCAGTCTCAGATATTCTGCTATAGCCACACACAATGAGCTATGACATATGGGAATTCTGTTTTTAGCTTTTGGAGGAACCACCATTCTGTTTTCCACAGCAGCTATACCATTTTACAATCCCACCAACAGTGCACAGGTTCCAATTTTCCCACAGCTGAGCCAACACTGGTTATTTTATGTTTCTTTGATAGTAGCCATCCTGATGGGTGTAAAGTGGTATCTCAGTGGGATTTTGATCTGTTTCCCTAATGATTAGTGATGGTGGGCATCTTTTTTTGTGCTTCTTGGCCATTTGTATGTTTTCTTTGGGAAAATGTCTATTAAAGTTGTCTATTCTTCGATTGAGTTGTTTGATGTTGCTGAGTTGTAGGAGTTCCTTATATATTCTGAATATTAAACTCTTATCAGATATATAATTTGCAAGCATTTTCTTCCATGGATTCTCTTTTCACTCTCTTGAGAGTGTCCTTTGATGTACATAAGTTTTAATTTGATGCAGTTTAATTTAATTTTTCTTTTGTTGCTTGTGCTTTTGGCGTCACATTTCAGAAGCCATCACCAAATCCAAGATCACAAAGATTTTTTCTGATGTTTTCTTCTGGGAGTTTTATAGCTTTAGCATGGTTTTGGTTCTATGGATTGTGCTTTGGTATTATATCTAAGAATTCTTTTCCCAGGTCACAAGGATTTTAGATATTTTCACCTAAAAATTTTATAGTGTTATATTTTTTACATTTAGATCTATGACCTATTTATATCAATTTTTGTATAAAGCATGTGGTTTAAGTTGAGATTACCTCTTTTTTTGGTATATGAATGTCCAATTGTTCCAGTGCCCTTCGTTGAAAAGACTATTCTTCTCTCTGTTGACTTGCTTTTGCACCTTGTCAGAAATCAGTTAGCCGTATGCGTGTGGCCTACTGCTGGATCCTATTGTTCAAATGACCTGTGTGTATATCCCTTTACCCAAACTACACTGCTTATAGGAAGGCTTAAAAGTGGGGAGTATGATTTAACTTTATTTTTCTGTTTGAAAATTGTTTAGAGTATTATAGTGTCTTTGCTTTTCCATATACATTTTAGAATCAGCTTGTCTATGTCTTGTTATAGCTTGTCCAGACTGAGAGACATCTGGGGCCAACCAATGGGTAACTCACAGCCATTCAGTGGTACTTTGAATTCTGGTTCTATTAGTCCATTTTCACACTGCTGATAAAGACATATCTGAGACTGGGTAATTTATAAAGAAAAAGAGGTTTAATGGGCTCACAGTTCCACATGGCTGGGGAGGCCTCACAATCATGGCAGGAGGCAAAGACGTGTCTCACATGGTGACAGGCAAGAGAGAAAATGAGAACCAAGCAAAAGTGGTTTCCCCCTTTTATAAAACCGTTAGATCTCGTGAGACTTATTCATCGCCATGAGAACAGTATGGGAGGAACCGCCCCCGTGATTCAATTATCTCCCACCAGGTCCCTCCCACAACACGTGGGAATTATGGGAGCTACAATTCAAGATGAGATTTGGGTGGGGACACAGCCAAACCATATCACTGGTCCTTCCTGATCCACCTGCTGCTATTTCCTGCTCAGAAACCTCAAGTATCTGCTCCATTAGTTGCGTCCAGATTTTATAGCTGCATTCCACAGGAGAGACAGGTGGAACTTGCTTACCCCATCTTGCCTGGAATCGAAACCCTCTTGTTAATTTTTAATAGTGTGATAATAGCATTGTAGTTATATTTTTAAAGCCCTTATCTTTTATTTATTTATTTATTTATTTTTTGAGTCGGAGTCTTGCTCTGTCTCCCAGGCTACAGTGCAGTGGCGCGATCTCGACTCACTGCAAACTCCGCCTCCCGGGTTCATGCCATTCTCCTGCCTCAGCCTCCCGAGTAGCTGGGACTACAGGCACCCACCACCACACCCAGCTAATTTTTTTGTATTTTTAGTAGAGACGGGGTTTCACTGTGTTAGCCAGGATGGTCTCGATCTCCTGACCTTGTGATCCGCCTGCCTCGGCTTCCCAAAGTGCTGGGATTACAGGCGTGAGCCACCGTGCCCGGTCTTAAAGCCCTTATCTTTTAGAGATGCAAACAGAAATATATATGGATTAAATAATTATTTAATTATTTATTTATTTTTATTTTTTGGGGATGGAGTCTCGCCCTGTTGCCCAGGCAGGAGTGCAGTAGCCTGATCGGCTCATTGCAACCTCCACCTCCAGGCAAAAGCGATTCTCCTGCCTCAGCCTCCCAAGTAGCTGGGATTACAGGCATGTGCCACCACGCCCTGCTAATTTTCATATTATTAGTAGAGATGGGGTTTCACTGTGCTGGGCAGGCTGGTCTTGAACTCCTGACCTCTAGCAATCCGCCTGCTTCGGCCTCCCAAAGTACTGGGATTATAGGCATGAGCCACCACGCCTGGCCTGGATTAAATGATTTTTTTAAGCCACAATGAGAACTATTTTTTAAAAATATGTCCGATTAGCAAGGATAAAAAAGTTTGTTAATGGAAAGGCAGCAGGAAGCGGCCGTGTGGACACTGTGGCCAGGCTTCCTGGGTTCCAACCCCAGCCCCTCACCTTCAAAAACGTGGCCTTGAGCTGCTGCTAGCCTCCCTCAGCTGTAATGGGGACAATCATAAACCCTTCTCCCAGGGTGTGGGGTGGACAAAATGAGTTGAAAGGCGGAATCACTTACAACCTGCGAGTGAATCTGAGCTGTTTGTTACTTACCCCAGGGGTGGGGAGAAGTGTCAGAAGGGTGGAGCCCCATGGAGGGCAGTCTCCTGTGTCAGCATTTTCAACACTTGTACCTGTAGACTCAGCAACTCTCCTTCTAGGAATCGTACCTGTATGCTCTCATAGGGGAGGCCACTTCAGGGTTCACGGTAACAGCAAAGGTCAGGAGACCCCTAAATATTCATCCACAGGGACACGTTCCATTATGGCTCGGTGCTAATTTGTTTAGAATAGAATCCTATAGATGTCTATTGTTCTGTTGTGGGAAGTTAGGTCTATGTTGTGGTGCAGAGGGAAGGGCACAGCCGGCTACCATTTGTGTAAAAATAGAAGAATACAAACGTAGGTGTGCCTGCTTCTCCACGCACAGACGCACAGACGCTCCACAAAGGCCCCGAGGGCCCAGCAGTGGTGCCCCTCAGAGAGGAGAGCTGCAGACAGGTAGTGTGCGAGGGCAACTCAGTTTTCACCGAGTATCTTCTCTTACTTTTTTTTTTTGAGACAGAGTCTCGCTCTGTCTCCCAGAGCTGGAGTGCAGTGGCGCGATCTCGGCTCACTGCAAGCTCTGCCTTCTGGGTTCACGCCATTCTCCTGCCTCAGCCTCCCGAGTAGCTGGGACTACAGGCACCCGCCACCACGCCTGGCTAATTTTTTGTATTTTTAGAAGAGACGGGGTTTCACCGTGTTAACCAGGATGGTCTCGATCTCCTGACCTCGTGGTCCACTTGCCTCGGCCTCCCAAAATGCTGGGATTACAGAAGTGAGCCACTGCACCCGGCCTTTCTCTTACTTTTTAACTATTATAACATCTACATATATTATCTTCTCAAAAGAAGTTGAAAATAATACTAAAAAGGAAATAATTCATACTACTCAAATTGATCTACAGATTCCATGCAATTCCTCTCAAAATTCCAATGACATTCTTCAATGAAATAGAAAAAAAAAAATCCTAAAATTTGTTTGGAATCACAGAGGAGGCTAGGCCTGGTGGCTCATGCCTGTAATCTCAGCACTTTCCCGATTAACTGGGAAAGGTTTCCGGAGAAAACAAGAGTTGAGTGGGCTTTCTCACCTCCATGCCTTTCCTTCAGTCACAGTTCAGGACCGATGGGAGGAATGGGGGGCTGAGGTGGGAGGATCCGCAACATAGGGAGACCCCCATCCCTACAAAAAATGTAAAAATTAGTGGGGTGTGGGTGGCACCGTGGTCCCAGCTGCTCAGGAGGCTGAGATGGGAGGATTGCTTGAGCCTTGGAGGTTGCAGCTGCAGTGAGCTTGGATTGTGCCACTGTACTTCAGCCTGAGCCACAGAGCAAGACCCTGTTTTAAACAAGCCAACCAATCAAAAAATGTGATACACACACACACGAATATTATTCAGTCTTCAAAAAGAAGGAAATGATCCTGTCATTTGTGACAACATGGATGAACCTGGAGGACACTGTGCCCAGTGAAACAAGCCAGGCATCAACAGGCAAATACTGCATTATTTCACTTATTACGGAAAGCAAAAAAGGTGAACTCATAGCAACAAGGAACAGAGGGGTAGTTACCAGGCCCTGGGAGGTAGGATGAATAGGGAAATGTTGGTAGAAGGGTACAAACTGTCAGCTATAAGATGAATACAGCATACAGCTGACTATAGTTAATAATCACGTCTCGTACACTTGATATTGGCTAAGAGAGTAGATCTTGTATCCTAACCACGCACACACACACACACACACACACACACACAAACGTAACTATGTGAGGTGATGAACATGTTAGCTCAATTGTGGTAATCATTTTAAAGTATGTATGTACATCAAATCATCATGTTGCATGCCCTAAGTATATACAGTTTTAAATTTTGAATTGTACCTGAATAAAGCTAGAAAAAAATAAAAATTAACTGGGAAAGTTTTCTGGAGGAAACAAGAGTTGAGTGGGCTTTCTCACCTCAGAGCCTTGCCCTCAGTCACAGTTCAGGACTGTGGGAGGAAGTGGGGTGAGGCCCCTCCCTTCTTTTAACTTTTTTTTTTGAGACAGGGTCTTTCTCCATCATCCAGGCGGGAGTGCAGTGGCACAATCACAGCTCACTGCAGCCTCGACCTCCTGGGTTCAAGTGATCCCCCCACCTCAGTCTTATAAGTAAATGGGACCACAGGCAGCTGCCACCATGCCCAGTTAATTTGTAAATTTTGTGTAAAGGCAGGGTCTCCTTATGTTGCCCAGGTTGGTCTCAAACTCCTGGGCTCAAACAGTCCTCTTACCGTGGCCTCCCCAAGTGCTGGATCATAGGCATGAGCCACCATACCCGGTCTTTTTATTTTATTTTATTTTGTGGGCTCAAGCAATCCTCCCACCTCAGCCGCCTAAGAAGCTGGGACTACAGGCATACCCCATGCCTGGCTAATTTTTAAAATTTTTTGTAGAGACTGGGTCTTGCTGTGTTGCCCAGGGCTGGTCTTTAACCCCTGGCCTCAAGCAGTCCTCCTACGTCAGCCTCCTGACTAGCCAGGATTACAGGTGTGAGCCACCATGCCCGGCAGGGGCCTTCTTCAGCAAGTTTTCTTCATCTTTTCATTGAATTATTACCCCCATATACTCCAAATAAACAGCCTCCACAAGCGTTTATCACTCCTATTTAGAAATAAAGAAATTTTAATTCAGAAGGGTTAAGTAACTTGCCCAAGGCCACACAGGGACGTGTGCCTGATGCTACCACACACAGGCGTCTTCCTGGGGAGAAGTGAGTATGTGGGAATAGGAGGCAGCAGTGTGGGGACTTGGATTTTAGCTCTACTCTACTAGGGAACCTGGAGCAACCAACCTCCGTGAGTTAAACTCAGAGTCCAGGCAGCTGTGGCTGAAGCCTCCCTTCTGCCTGAGGCCAGGAGGGGCTGCTGGAGGCTCAGATGTGTTGCTTTTCCCAAGGGAGGGTTTATGTCCTGAGTAAGTGCAGCTACCTGCAGTTTTTCACTCACTCCATGTGAACACATCCTAGACTGTCCCACGGCTCAATGGCACTCTTTGTTTATAGAAATTCTTCTTTCTGCCGGGCGCAGTGGCTCACGCCTGTAATCCCAACACTTTGGGAGGCTGAGGTGGGCGGATCACGAGATCAGGAGTTCGAGACCAGCCTGACCAACACGGTGAAACCCCATCTCTATTAAAAATACAAAAATTAGCCAGGCATGGTGGCACACGCCTGTAATTCTAGCTACTCAGGAGGCTGAGGCAAGAGACTTGCTTGAACCTGAGAGGCGGAGGTTGCAGTGTGCTGAGATCGTGCCATTGCACTCCAGACTGGGTGACAGAGCGAAACTCTGTCTCAAAAGATAAAAATAAAAAAGTAATTCCTCTTTCTGTTTCATTTTGCATATTTCTATCACTATGTTTTCGAATTATCTAAACTTTTAAACAAAATTTTTATTGAGATGGGGTCTCATTATGTTGCCCAGGTTGGTCTCAAACTCCTGGCCTTCCAGAGTGCTGGGGTTACAGGCAAGAGCCACACTCACTAGGCTCTTCCTCTGCAGTGTCTCGTCTGCTGTGAATCCTGTCCTGTGTATCTTTCATATCACACATCGTAGTTTCAACTCTATAAAATTACTTTCGGGCGTTTTTATCAGGTCCATGTTTCTACTTAACTTTTCTGATATGTAAAATACAGTTATAATAACTTTTAATATACTTGTTAATTCTAACATTCGTGTTAACTACGAGTTGTTTTTGATTGGTTGATTTTCCTCCTCAAGGCTAATATATATATATATTTTGAGATAGGAGTCTCGCTCTGTTGCCAGGATGGAGTGCAGTGCTGCGAACTCGGCTCACTGCAACCTCCGCCTACTGGGTTCAAGAGATTCTCCTGCCTCAGCCCTCTGAATAGCTGGGACTACAGGCGCGTGCCACCACGCCCAGCTAATTTTTGTATTTTTAGTAGAGACGAGGTTTCACCATGTTGGCCAGGATGGTCTCGATCTCTTACCTCATGATCCGCCTGCCTTGGCCTCCCAAAGTGCTGGGATTACAGGCGTGAGCTACTGCGCCCAACCAAGGCTAACATTTTCCTGCTGTTTGCATGCCTGGTAACTTTCCATGAGATTATTATTGTTATGTAATTTACTTGGTTGGGTGCTGCATATTTTTGTATTCCTATAAATATTCCTGAGCTTTGTTCTTTGATGCAATTAAATTACTTGGAAATGGTTGAATCTTTTCAGGTCTTGGTCTAAGATTTGTTATGCAGGAACAGAGTAGTTTTCAGTTGATGGGTAATTGTTCCTTTAGG
This sequence comes from Pongo pygmaeus, assembly GCF_028885625.2. Taxonomy (NCBI): domain Eukaryota; kingdom Metazoa; phylum Chordata; class Mammalia; order Primates; family Hominidae; genus Pongo; species Pongo pygmaeus. The sequence continues at coordinate 142,222,692 of NC_072384.2, read as the reverse complement.
GTGCTAGGTAAAATACAGAACACACAGTGGAATTTTAATTTCAGATAAACAACAATGTTTTAATATAAATATTAATATATCCCCTGCCTTTTTTTTTTTTTTTTTTTGAGACAGGGTCTTGCTCTACTCCCCTCACTGGAGTAGAGCAAGCTCACAGCTCACTGCTGCCTCTACCTTCCAAGCTCAAGTGATCCTCTCACCTCAGCCTCCTGAGTAACTGGGACCACAGGCATGTACAACCATGCCTGGCTAATTTTCTTAATTATTTGTAGAGATGAGATCTTGCTCTGTTGCCCAGGCTGGTCTCACACTTCCGGGCTCAAGCTATCCTCCCACCTCAGCTTCCCAAAGTGCTGGGGTTAGAGGTGTGAGCCACCATGCCTGGCCCTGCCCATTTTTAAATTGGATTATTTATATTTTTATTATGGCATTGTAAGAACTTTTTAAAACATATGTCTTGGATACAAGTCCCTTATCAGACAGATGATTTGCAGATACTTTCTCCCATTTGGTAGGCTGCCTTTTCACTTTCTTGATGGTGTCCTTGGAAGCATACAAGTTTTCAATTTGGTGAATTCGAATTAATCTATTTTTAAATTTTGTCTCTTGTGCATTTGGTGTCATATCTAATAAGCTATTTTATAGTTTTAGCTCTTACATTCAAATTCATGATCCATTTTTAGTTGATTGGGTCTGACTTCATTCTTTTGCATGTGGATATCCAGTTGTGTGTGTGTGTGTGTGTTGGATGTGTGTGTTGGGGTTTGTGTGTTGGGCTGGGTGTATGTGTATGTGTTGTGTATGTTTGTGTGTTGGTGTGGGGTGTTGTATTAGTGTGTGTTGGGTATGTGTGTGTTGTGTGTGTGTTGAGGTGTCTACGTGTTGTGTGTTGGGTATGTGTGTTGTGTGTGTGTTGAGGTGTCTACATGTGTGTTGGTGTGTGTGGGTATGTGTGTGTTTTGTGTGTGTATTGGGTGTGTGTGTTGTATGTTTTGGGGTGTGTGTTGAGTGTTGGGTATGTACATTTTGTATGTGTTGGGATGTGTGTTGGGTATATGTGTGTGTTGGGCATGTGTGTGTGTTGGGTGTGAGTGTATTGGGGCTGTGTATGTGTGTGTTGGGCGTGTGTTGTGTGTATTGGGGTGTATATGTGTGTTGTGTATATTTGTGTGTGGGGTGTGTGTATATGTTGTGTGTGTGTTGGGTATATGTGTGTGTTGGTGTGTGTTGTGTGTGTTGGGTTTGTGTGTATGTTGTGATGTGTGTTGGGTATGTGTGTGTTGGGTGTTGTGTGTATTGGGTGTGTGTTGGGTGTGTTGAGTGTGTATTGGGGTGTGTGTGTGTGTTGCATGTTGGGTATGTGTATGTGTGTGTTGGATGTGTGTGTTGGGTATGTGTTGTGTGTGTTGGGTGTGTGTGTGTTCAGTGTGTATGTTGGGTATGTGTGCATGTTTTGAGTGTGTGTTAGGGGTGTCTGTGTGTTGGGTGTGTGTGTGTTGGGTGTGTATGTGTGTGTTCAGTGTGTGTTGGGTGTGTGTGTTGGGTATGTGTGTGTTGTGGGTGTGTGTGTTGGGTGTGTGCGTGTGTTGGGTGTGTGTGTGTGTGTGCTGGGTGTGTTTGTGTGTGTTGTGGGGGTGTGGGCACAGAGCTTATCTGCCCTCCCTGGGCATGCTGCCCTCCAGGAGCTTGCACATGTTCGGGTATCTGCAAGATCCCAGCACCATTTGTTGAAAAAATTACTCTTCCCCTTTGTTCACTGGCTGGAACAGAGCTAAAACAAAACAATTAAAATAAAATAAAATAATTATTTCCCAACTGAATTGTCTTGGCATACTTTTAAAAAATCAATTGATCATAAGTCCATTTCTGGTAATGAATTAGACTTTATTAACCTACGTATCTGTCTTTTTTTGTTTGTTAAGATGGAGTCTCACTCTGTTGCCCAGGCTGGAGTGCAGTGGCAAAATCTCAGCTCACTGCAACCTCCACCTTCCAGGTTCAAAAGATTCTCCTGCTTCAGCTTCCGGAGTAGCTGGGACTACAGGCACCCGCCACCAGGCCCAGCTATTTTTTTTTTTTTCCGAGACATAGTCTCACTCTGTCACCCAGTCTGGAGTGCAATGACACAATCTCGGCTCACTGCAACCTCTGCCTCCTGGGTTCAAGCAATTCTCCTGTCTCAGCCTCCGGAGTAGCTGGAACTACAGGCACACGCCACCATGCCCAGCTAATTTTTTATTTTTAGTAGAGATGGGGTTTCACCATATTGGTCAGGCTGGTCTCGAACTCCTGACCTCAGGTGATCTGACCACCTCGGCTTCCCAAAGTGCTGGGATTACAGGCGTGAGCCACCGTGCCTGGCTGTTTTGTAGTTTTCATTTTACAAGTTTCACACGTCTTTTTTTTTTTTTTGTGAGAGGGAGTCTCACTCTGTCGCCCAGGCTGGAGTGCAGTGGCACGATCTCAGCTCACTGCAAGCTCCGCCTCCTGGGTTCACGCCATTCTCGCCATTCTCCCACCTCAGTCTCTCTAGTAGCTGGGACTACAGGCGCCCGCCACCACACCCGGCTGATTTTTTGTATTTTCAGTAGAGACGGGGTTTCACCGTGTTAGCCAGGATGGTCGTGATCTCCTGACCTTGTGATCCGCCCGCCTCGGCCTCCCAAAGTGCTGGGATTACAGGCGTGAGCCACCATGCCAGGCTCACAAGTCTTTGTTAAATGTATCCCTAAGAAGCATTTTATTCTTTTTGGTGCTATTGTAAATGGACTTTGCTTCTTTTTCTCTTTTTTTGAGACAGGACCTCACTCTGTTGCCCAGGCTGGAGTGCAGTGGCACAATCTCCGCTCACTGCAGCCTTTTGACCTCCCAGGCTCAGATGATTCTCCCTCCTCAGCCTCCCAGGTAGCTGGGACTATAGGCATATGCACCACCATGCCTGGCTAATTTTTGTATTTTTTGTAGAGATGGGGTTTTGCCATGCTGCCCAGGCTGATCTCAAACTCTTGAGCTCAAGGCATCTGCCCAGATATTACTGCACCATTTTCTTGCTCCTATAGTTCCTGATGAAATGTCTGCCGTCAGTTTGATTACTGTTCTTTCATAGATAGTCTGTTTTCCTCCCTGGTTAAATAATATTCTCTTTAGCCTTGATATTGTACAGTGACACTATGTTGCGTTTGGATGTGGATTTGTTTTTATTTATGCTACTGGTACATGGATAGCACTGTCAATGTGAGGCTCTGTGTCTTTCTTCATTTCTGGAAAGTCTCGGTACATACTCAAATACAATGAAATATCACAAAACATGGCTGGTGCAGAAGGAAGTAATGGTTTACAAGTCATACTCACTTTTTTTTTTTTTTTTTTTGAGACAGAGTCTTGCTCTTTCACCCGGGCTGGAGTGCAGTGGCACAATCTTGGCTCACTGCAACCTCCGCCTCCCAAGTTCAATTGATTCTTGTGCCTCAGCCTCCTGAGTAGCTCACATTACAGACGTGTGCCACCATACCCAGCTAATTTTTTGTATTTTTAGTAGAGATGGGGTTTCACTATGTTGGTCAGGCTGGTTTCAAACTCCTGACCTCAAATGATCCGCCCGCCTCGGCCTCCCAGTGTTGGAATTACATGCATGAGCCACCTTGCCCTGCTGTACTCACTCTTAATTATTATATGGTACATATGTAAACGTACCATAGACTTGGAGTTTTAAAACATTCTTTACCCACTGAAGTGTCCTATGCTCTCCTCTCTCACATCATAAAAACCTTAGCTTTTGTGACCAGGCAACAGTTCATATTGTTGTCTTTGCACTCAGAGGCTTAAAACTAAAAGTGATTCTGACATTTTCTGAACTAAGACTTAAGTGCAGCTTCCCTTTCTCTTCTCCTACTTCTAGATGCCATTTCTCTATGTTCTTCCTTACTTCTACATGGTGAAAGTGGAAAATCTTCACATTCTATACACAATAATTATAAACGTTAAAAATCAACATATGGGAATTACACTATTAAGACATTACTGCTGAGCCTGTGACAGCTATAATCCCCTCATCTTCGTCTTTTCCAAAGATGGCCTCATCATTACCTCCCTCCTCTGTTCGTCTCACAGTGTGAGTTAAGACGCTTTCCCCCCTTAAATCTGTGCGGCTATGACGACGGTAGAAGTGGTTCTAACCAACTGCCAGGTCATTACGAAGCCATGCACTGTCACCTTTTCCTTCCAGAATGCTAGCCTTTGGAATCTCCTGCTAGACTCTTTTGTGTCTCTTCTACTCCAAAGTTCAAATGCTGAAGCCCTAACCTTCAATGTATTTGGAGATAAAGCTTACAAGGAGTTAATGCAAGTTAAATGAGTTCATAAGGGTGGATCCCTGACCCAACAGGATCGGCGCCCTCATGAAAAGAGACACCAGAGAGCTGTCTGCCATGTGAGGACACAGTAAGAAGGCAGCATTTGCAAGCCAGGAAGAGGGCCTCTCCAGGAACTGAATCAGCCAGCATCTTCATCTCAGACTTCCTAGCCTCCAAAACTGTCAGAAATAATCGTCTATTGTCAAAGTCATAGGCTGGTATTTTGTTACAGCTGCCTGAGCAGACTACTGCAACCTCCTCATCCCCTCTCCTACCTACCATGCTGTGAGAAAGCTCAAGAAGCCAGTGAGAAGAATGGAGGCCCCTGGCTCACAGCCCTGGATGAGCTCCAGCCTTCAACCAGTACAGACCGAGTGGCCACATAAGCAAGTTTTCTTCAACTTGGATCCTCCAGCCCCAGTCAGGCTGCCCCAGCTAGCACCATGTGAAGCAGAAAAGAGGTGCCCCATCAAGACCTGTCCAAATTGCAGATTCTTGAGCAAAACAAAGTATTGTTTTTAGCTGCTGAGTTTTGGAGCTGTCATGCAGCAACAGACACCTGATACATTTGCTTGTAAACTTTTTGCTTTCCCAAGTAGTGCAAATCTGAAAATGTCTTTATTACATTCTTATACTTGACAACCATTTCTGTGCTGACGTCGGCTTCACCTCTAAATTCTGAATGTATTTCTCCACTAGCTTCTAGCATCCCGTGTTGCTGATGAGAAGTGATGCCCTCTGAGTCTTCATCCCTTGAAGGAATTCTTCTTTTTTTTTTTTTGAGGCGGAGTCTCACTTTGTTGCCAGGCTGGAGTGCAGTGGCTCCATCTCGGCTCACTGCAAGCTCCGCCTCCCGGGTTCACACCATTCTCCTGCCTCAGCCTCCCGAGTAGCTGGGACTACAGGTGCCCGCCCCCACGTCCAGCTAATTTTTTTTTGTATTTTTAGTAGAGATGGGGTTTCACTGTGTTAGCCAGGATGGTCTTGATCTCCTGACCTCACGATCCGTCCGCCTCGGCCTCCCAAAGTGCTGGGATTACAGGCATGAGCCACCGCGCCCAGCCCATCCCTTGAAGGAATTCTATATTTTCCTCTTGGAAACTTTTAGGGTCTTCTGCTGATCCTTGCTCTCTTGGTTTTTCACACCAATGTGTCTTGGTTTGGTCCTCTGCTATTCACCCTGGAGGGAGCTCAGTGCCTCCTTTTACTCAGAGATCAAAATCCTTGAACTCTGGGAAATGAAAGATTTCTTGTCTGGGCACCGTGGCTCACGCCTGTAATCCCAGAACTTCGGGAGGACGAGGCCCGTGGATCAAGAGATCAAGACCATCCTGGCCAACATGGTGAAACCCTGTCTCTACTAAAAATACAAAAATTAGCTGAGTGTGGGGTGGCACATGCCTGTAGTCCCAGCTACTCGGGAGGCTGAGGCAGGAGAATTGCTTGAACCTGGGAGACAGTCGTCGCAGTGAGTTGAGATCATGCCACTGCACTCCAGCCTGGTGACAGAGCAAGACTCTGTCTCAAAAAAAAAAAAAAAAAAAAAGAATTTTTGGCACTTTCTTCCTCTCTGGAATTCCCATTAATTTGGTACTGGACTTGAACTTCTAAGCTTATCTTATTTCCTGGGTTCCTTAAATTTATCTTCCAAAAGTAAAGAAAACTTTACTTTTCTTTTCTCTTTTTGGAGACAGGGTCTCACTCTGTTGCCCAGACTGGAGTGTACTGGTATGATCGCAGCTCACTGTAGCCTCCACTTCCCTGAGTTCAAGCAATCCTCCCCCCTCAGCCTCCCAACTAGCCGGGACCATAGGTGCTCACTACCACATCCAGCTAATTTTTTGTATTTTTTGTATACATAGTGCTTTGCCATGTTGCCCAGGCTGGTCTCAAACTGCTGGACTCACGTGATTCTCCCAGCTTCACCTCCCAACATGCTGAGATTATAAATTTTCTTTTTCTTTTTTTGAGACAAAGTCCTGCTCTGTCACCCAAGCTGGAGTGCAATGGCACGATCTCAGCTCACTGCAACTTCCACCTCCCAGGTTCAAGCAATTCTCCTGTCTCAGCCTCCCAAGTAGCTAGGACTATAGGCGTGTGCCACCATGCCCAGCTAATTTTTGTATTTTTAGTAGAGACGGGATTTCACCATGTTGGCCAGGCTGGTCTCAAACTCCTGACCTCAAGTGATCCACCAGCCTGAGCCTCCCAAAGTGCTGGGATTACAGGCGTGAGCCACCGCACCCAGCCTAAACTTTACTTTTCTTAAAACATGTTATCAATGTCTTTGGTTCTGTGGGTTCACTGAGCCCAGCTGAGTGGCTCCTCATAGAGTTGTGGTGAGAGAACCTAGGGGTGGTGCTGTCTGAAGGCTCACCTAGGCTGGAATTCCATTTCCATTCATGTGTCTGACATTGGGGTGGCCACACAGCTCAGGGCTGGCTGTGCATCTACCTTTGTGTGTCTTTTCCACATGAGTTTCTGGGTAGATTTCTTAGGCTGACTTCTCCAAAAGTAAGAATCCAAGAGCCTGCGGTAATTTTAATCTATTGTAATTTTATCTCCTGATAGCCTTTTCTTGGGCTGTTTCTTGAAGCATTCTGTGTTTGTTCTAGGAATGTTCTAACGAGGTTCCAGAATGCTCTTCATTTCTCTGTGTTTCTACTTCTTCTCAGGTCATCTTTCTAATTTACGTTGGTCTCTATTATTCATGTTGAAAGTCTTCCTAAATACCCAATATCCTTAGCAGTCTTAAGGAGACTAAGACTGAGGTGTTAGGAAGCTCACAAGGAGTTTGCATTCAAAAGCAGGACTTGTCAAGTGCTGGGCTTTGCTGTGGAAAGACTGGGTAGGAAGCCCATTGTCAGGCCAGCCTAAATCCCACCTTACAGGGGTGTCTTTTTCCGGAATATTTCTGGAATACCCCCACATTATTTATGCTAGGAAACCCTGCTGCTGTATGATTTGTGTGTGTGAGGAGATGGAGGGATGAGGAGCGGGAAGCTGTTGACTCATGCACATACCGGTCTCCATGGTGTCTCTGCTGTCGTCCTCCTCTCCCCCAGCTCCAGCCCCTCACTTTTCCAGGGCTCTGTATCCAATGGAAGGGGCTCAAGTAAAGGCTTCTTTCCCGTTTCACTGTCACCAAGCTTTACCTCTGGACATCTGTGACATTCACCTGCTGGGAGCCCACTCCTTTCTCTGAACAGTTTCAGGGTTTAGCCTCCCTTCCTGAGCCCCTTTTGACAAGTTATCAGGGCCCTGGTAGGGAAAGAAGAACAAGCTCAAGCACCCAATCTCTTATCTTAATCAGAAGGGGAACCCAGTTCTAATCCAGATGCTGCTATGCTGTCCCCTTTCTGGGTTTCATTTCCTTGTGTGTCAGACCAGAGGGTGGCTTGGCCAACTCACACCTGACCCAGGTTGACACAAAGTCCAACTCCAGCTTCTCTCCACTCCTACCTGAAACCCCAGCAGCATACAAACAGGACTCAGGAGAGCTGGGTTCAATCCTGTCTTTGCCATATTCTGGTTGTGGCCTTGAGCACATCCCTTTACCTCTTAGTTACCCCTTGCCTGCCTTGGAGGGCTGTTGCAGTCACCAAGTGACTGGACCTGAGGGTAAGATGCCCAGGGGGCTCAATTGTGAGTGTTCCCTCCTCCCACCCAAGGTCAGCCTTGTCAATAAATAAACACAGTGACTCTCTGAGCACCTGCCAAGGGCCAGGCCCGCCACATATGGTGTCATTCTCACAATCCACAAGAAAATTACTATTAGCTCCATATTCTCAAGGAAGAAAGTGAGTGCCCAGAGAAAAAACTAAAATTTCTTGGAGGTGAAAAATAGAGACCAGGCTCAGTGGCTCACACCTATACTTTGAAAGCACTTTGGAAGGCTGAGGTGGAAGGATCACTTGAGCTCAGGAGTTTGAGAACAGCTTGGACAGCATGGGGAGACCCCGTCTCTGCAAAAATTAGCTAGGTGTGGTGACATGTGCCTGTGGACCCAGCTACATGGGGAGCTGAGGTGGGAGGACTGCTTGAGCCTGGGAGGCTGCAGTAAGCCAAAATTGCCCCACTGCACTCCAGCCTGGGTGGCAGAGTAAGACTTTATCTGGGAAAAAAAAAAAAAAAAGAAAGAATCACTGAAAAGAAAATTTTTATATGAAAGGTGAAAGGTAAAACCGAAGAATAAGGCTGAGCGCGGTGGCTCATGCCTGTAATCCCAGCACTTTGGGAGGCGGAGGTGGGCGGATCACGAGGAAAGGAGTTTGAGACTAGCCTGACCAACATGACCAACATGGTGAAACCCCGTCTCTACTAAAAATACAAAAATTAGCCGGGCATGGTGGCACACGCCTATAATCCCAGATACTCAGGAGGCTGAGGCAGGAGAATCGCTTGAACCTGGGAGGCGGAGGTTACAGTGAGCCAAGATCACACCACTGCACTCCAGCCTGGGTGACAGAGTGAGACTCCGTCTCAAAACAAACACACAAACAAACAAAAACCCCGAAGAATAATAGAAGTATACAACAACAAAAAAGAAATGGAAAATAAGAGAAACGGGATGAAGGGCCTGGAAGGTCAATGCAGGAAAAGACATGGTGATGATCAAGTCCAGACGGCAGCTTAGCAAGACAGCAGCCAGGAGCAAACTATTAACAATTGGCCACAAACAGACAAAGGCTGAAAAACTCTTCTAGGCACTTTTTCTTTTTTTTTTTTGAGGCGGAGCCTCGCTCGGTCTCCCAGGCTGGAGTGCAGTGGCACGATCTTGGCTCACAGCAACCTCCAACTCCCAGGTTCAAGCAATTCTCCTGCCTCAGCCTCCCTAGTAGCTGGGACTACAGGCACGCACTACCATGCCTGGCTAATTTTTGTATTTTTAGTAGAGATGAAGTTTCACCATGTTGGCTAGCCTGGCCCCGAACTCCTAATCTCAAGTGATATGCCTGCCTCAGCCTCCCAAAGTGCTGGGATTACAGGTGTGAGCCACTGCTCCCAGCCTCTTCTAGGCACTTCGGAAAAGTGCAGCGATTACTGACCACACGAAGGCCAGAGATGCAGCAGGCATCTATTTACGTGCATTAAATACATATATTATCTTCATGCATTTACACATTCATTCAACAAACATTACTGAGCGCCTGCATGGGCTGGCATGGTCCTGGGCACAGCTCTGCTTGCAGGAAGCCCACATTCTTCTGGGGAGTCAAAGCACAAACAAAGCCAAGTCAGTATGTAAAGAAGCAAGGGTCATGAGAGATGGGGACCCAGGAGGGGTTCGTTCAAGGGGCTGTCCCGGATGCATGACAGGGAAGCACAGCTTCTTAAAGGACTCGGCAATGCACCACGAGAAAACATGCACCAGGGAGCAGAGAGAAACGCCAGAACCCTCTTGAAGAAGGAGGAATGTGAGAAGGTGAGGACAGTCACCTGTGCGGAGCTATCATGGAGACCGAGGAACTGTAAGGGTGGACACACAATGGAAGAGGGACAAATCTTCCTCACCGGACAGGTGGGGATCCCTGCGGTGCACTAGGGGAATGCACACAGCGGGCATTATGACCTGGCGGCCCACGGGGCAGGGGGGTGCACCAGGTAGCCTTGGGCTCTGCAAGTCCCTCCCTGACCCTGGGGAATGCCATGACGGCTTCCAGCAGCAGTCACTGTCCTGGGCGCGTCCCGCGCTCTAGCCCAGGTGGGTCCCACAACGGTGTGACCAAGGATGTCCTATGACCACCCCTTTACGGGTAAGGAAACTGAGGCAGGAGAGGCGAAGGAACTCGCCCAAGGAATGGGCTGTGCCGGTAGCTTCTCCAAGGCCTGGTGCGCCCTGGCCTGTGCGCGTGATCCCGGGCGGGGTCTCAGTGCGAACAGGGGCTTCGCGGTGTGGCCAGCGCGGGCTTATCTCCGTGCAGTGAGGACAAGGCTAAAAGCCTGGGCGGCCGCGGTGGATCCTCGTGGCGAGGCGGGGAGGGCGCCGGGCCTCATTGGCCGGCTCGGACCAGGGCTGCGCAGGGCAGAACCCAAGGGAGAGGCCGCGCGGCCGCCGTAACATCGGAGACGACGCCAGGCAAGCGCCAACAAACGCAGAAGGCCCGCGAGGGCGTGGCAGGGAGGGCGCGACGCGACAAGGACCACGTGCCCAGCCCGCCCAGCCGCGCGGCCTGCCGGGAGACGCAGTCCAAACCTTTCGGGAGCCGGACTCCGGGTCCCAGAGAGCCTCGCGGCGCGCATGCGAGCCCCGCCCCCTCTCGCGCGGCCTGCCGGGACTTGTAGTCCAACGCCAGCAGGCTTCCGGGCCCGGAGTGGGCAGTGGGACTCGGGGTCCCAGAGAGCCGTGCGCGGGCCGCGACGCCGAGCACCGCCCTCGCCGTCGCCTGCGGGCTTTCTCCGGTCGCTGCTGCCACCACCGTTGCTTCGCGGGCTGGGAGGCCCGGGGTCCCCGGGCGAACAGAGGCTGCGGGTGGGAGCCTTCGCGGGCGCTGCAGAGCGGGCCGGGGGAGGCCGGGATGGAGCCCCGCGGAGGTGGGCGCGCTGCCGGGAGGGGCGCTTGCGGCGATTGGGGAGGGGGCAGAGGGAGGGGCCCGGGGCGGGGCTCGGTGGCGGGGACACCGGGGCGGGGGCACCGGGAGGAAGCTGCCTCGGAAGAGGTGGGGGTGGGGACGGGAGGGGCGGCGAGCCCCCGGGAGCCTGGGCGTTAGGCCCGGGCGTGGCGGGGCCCCGGCGGCCTGGGGGGTCTCCTGGGCCCCCCCCCTCCATGGAGCCCGCCGCCCCGGAGCTCGGTCTCAGATGACTGAACTGGGCACCGAGCGCTCCTGCTGTCCCTCGCAGTGGACTGACGCCGCAGGGGCGAGCTAGCCGGCTCCGCGCCTCTCCGCGGGATCCAGACGCCTCCTGGGGCTGCCGGCGGAGGGTCTGAGGCGGCGCGGCCATGGCTCACCTCCGGGGATTTGCTAACCAGGTGAGGAGGGTGCAGGTCAAGAAGACTAGCGGTCTCTCACCGAGGGGCTCCAGAGTCTCCTGGGGGTTCAGAGGGGAGCGCCACGGCGGAGCGGGCAGTGGGGTGAGGGAAGGAGCGCGCGTCGTGCGACCAGCGGAGCCGTCCTGAGGTGGGCGCAGGGCGGCCCCGGGGCTCTGCCGTGTGCCTGTGGCGTTTTGCGTGGCAGAAGCTCGCAGGCCTCTAGAAACCGAGCCCCTGGTGGCTCCGCCTGTGCGAGGGCGGTGGAGGTGCGTGAAGAGACACCAGCCCAGGGACAGGGCGCTGCCCCCAGCGCGGGGCGGGAACCTCATGTCAGCATCTGAAGGCAGTGGAAGGTCAGGGGCCGCACTGCGGCCTCAGCCTGGGCCACGGGTCATTCTGGCCGTGCTGGGCTGGGCAGGGGCTCTAGGGGAGACCCTGACGGGCGCTGAGGGGCTGAGATTGTGGAGAAGCAGATCTGAGTGGCCGGTGTGCAGGGAAAGTAGAGAACACGTGTGTGCTTTGGCCCAGGGGAGGGTGAAAAGGCTGCTCTGTGCAGAACCGTTTAACCCCTGCTACGGGTGGTTGCCCGAACATGAGACTCATCTTTCTTCTTTAAAGAAGTTGTTTCCACTATGGAGCCACCTTTAAGCGTCTGGTGGGACAGCCTCGGAGGGAACCACTACGGCGAGCCCTTAGCCTGGAATGAGGACCAGCTGCTGGTGCCAAAGGGCGTGCCGGGGAAGGAGGGTGGGGACAGCCAACCTGGGGCCTGGGGACTTGCATTCTCTACCCCTCCCCACTTTTTTGACTCCGGCCGCTGGGTTTTCGTACATCTTAGCTGTTCGGTTTTGCTCTCCTTGATGCCTTGGCTCTGCCTTAGGTGTTGGAATCGCCCCTAAAATGTGTGGCCCTCCTTGTTCACTCCTATGTGCTGAATCCTTGAGAGTTGGGCGTGCAGTGGAACAGGAAGGGCGTCTGTTCGCAGAGGGGCAGGAACTGGAGTCAGGGCTGCTTTGGAGGAAACCGGCCCAGCCTAGAAACCTGGAACACCATGTGCAGCTGTTGGGCCAGGCAACCTGGACCTGCGTGGTCACAGATGGGACTGGGGCTTGCTGACTGATGCTGAATTAAGCTAACAGATTTTTGGTTTGCTTTTGGCATTCTGTATTTGGTAACTTACATGACTAAGGTGCTGGGAGAAAAATCTGCCACCAGTTTATTTTATTTTTATTTTTTTGAGATGGAGTTTCGCTTTTGTTGCCCAGGCTGGAGTGCAATGGTGCAATCTCGGCTCACTGCACCCTCTGCCTCCCAAGTACAAGCGATTCTCCTGTCTTGGCCTCCCAAGTAGCTTGGATCACAGGCATGCGCTACCATGCCCACCTAATTTTGTATTTTTAGTAGAGACGGAGTTTTACCATGTTGGTCAGGCTGGTCTCAAACTCCTGACCTCAGGTGATCTGCTTGCCCTGGCCTCCCAAAGTGCTGGGGATTACAGGCATGAGCCACCGCGCTCGGCCACCAGTTTATTTTTAAGAACTGCAGAAATAACTCCTTTGGGTCACGGGATGAAAAATTGGAGCTCTGAGGTGCCCCATAACTGTGTGCTGTTGGTTCTTGGTGCGATCAGACCCAGGGAAGGGAGTGCGGGCACACTGGAGAAGGGATTCCAAAGGTAGGAAGCTCCTTTTGTTCTTTTAGGGATCCCTTTGTCCCAGCCTGGATGATGAGAGACTTAATTTCATATAGTGGCAGAAAACCTGAGGGGCTGTGGTTTTCTCCTGAGATGGTTGCCATGGTGTCCTGTGGACCTGTGGGGCAGCCCCTCTGTGGGAGAGTGGGGCGCATTCCCCCCATAGCCTGTGCTCCTGCCTTAGGCTTCTCCCCTCTACTTGGCCAGTTCCTGCCTGGCCCTGGAGGGCCCGAATGGCTGTGGGGTGCCAGAGCACTGTATCACCACTCAGCTGCTGCCTGTCAGGTGGCAGCTGGGGACGTCTCAGCTATGTGTGCTGGGTCATTCCCCTTGTTTTGTGGGGCAACACTGACAGCAGACACATTGGCAAGTGGAGGCCCCAGACCTGGCAGCCCCAGGGCTAATGTGGAGAACAGGTGTCCACCACCAGAGTCAGCTGAGTGGCCTGAGTGATCATCCAGGCCACAGCTGCTGCTAATCCAAAAGAGGATTCGCAGCCTGCAGGCCAGGGGCCCACTTACCCTTTCTTCTCCAGGTGGGGGTGGGGATGGCTTGCCTTGGCTTGGCCTGCGACGTCATTGTAGGGCCAGGATCACAGCCAAGAGGGTTCCTGTCACACAGTTTCTGCTTGGGCTGATGAGCCCTGGCTCTGGCTTAGGGGTCCTCTGTGCTCCCCTGCTCTGAAGCAGTAGAGGTCTGAGTACCCACCCAGGGGTTTCCCTTCTGGGGCTGCTGTGATGGAGCAGATTCAGCTCCAGGCCCTGTGTGGAGAGCAGCATGGCCTCAGCAGGGAGCAGGGAGTAGAGCAGAGCAGGAGAACGCGTCATCCATAGAGGCCTGAAGAGTGGGAAAAGGATCTCTGGGAGTCAGTCGGAGGGCTGGTGGTGCTGGTAATGCTGCCAGGCCACGGCCCTGCTTTCTCCAGGCCCTCTCTTAGGCCACCTTAGACAGGAGTAGATGGGAGGACACAAGCTCAGGGCACCAACCAGACCTCCTGGAATCCCCAGGAGGACTCCCTTGGGGTCTTTCCTGGTGCTTGGGCAGGGTTGGGTTGAGGCTGAGGCCAGGCCTACAGGCTAATGGCTCGGTGGAGCAGCGTCCCAGGGCCCTGAGTAAGGGTTGATGGGCTGAGCAAACAGGGAGGATTTGACAAGGTGGCGTTGGACCTGCTGGAAGAGGAGCAGGCAGAAAAGGGGCTGCTTCTGCGGATCACCTGAGGTCAGGAGTTCGAGACTAGCCTGGCGAACATGGTGAAACCCTGTCTCTACAAAAATACAAAAAAAAAAAAAAAAAAATTAACGGGGCATGATGGCGGGTGCCTGTAAGCCCAGCTACTCGGGAGGCAGAGGTGGAGGAATCCCTTGAACCTGGGAGGCGGAGGTTGCAGTGAGACGAGATCACGCCACTGCACTCCAGCCTGGGCAACAGAGCGAGACTCTATCTCAAAAAAAAAAAGAAGAGGGGCTGCTTCTTAACCTTGTCCTGCACCTGGCATCCAGGACTGGGCTAGGAACGGGTGGTTCTCCACCAGAAATGGAGCAAACAGGGAGGAGGAAATGGAGATGATGCTCTCTGTGGCAGGAGCATGATATTTTAACACTGACTGCTTACCTGTGACAGCCAGTGGGCTGATGAGCTTATGCTTTGACATGCACCTATGGTCCCAGCTACTCAAGAGGCTGAGGAGACTAGCCTGGGCACACAGCGAGACCCCCCATCTCAAAAAAAGATTGCGTGTTCTGGGTTGACTTTCCTTTCAGATAGGGGCTGGTTCTGACCTCATCTGTGCCACCCACCCCCAACCTGGAGACAGCTGAGCACCTGTGACTTGTCAGCTTTGAATTTTTCCTGGCTTCTCTTTAGAACACATGGTCAGCAGCAGTGGTGGGGCTGGGGCAGACACAGCTCACCTTGGCCAGCATAACCGGAGTGACCCCAGGCAGTACTCAGCTCTCTATCCTGCCGAGTTTCTTGACCTTGGCTTTGGGGACTCTTGGTAGCAGGTGGGCTCAAGGCACCCCCTGCTATTTCCTCCATGGGTACTGGCTTTAGGACTGGGCTGCTGTACTGATGAGAGATTGAGAAAGGTCACTTTTGACTCAACCAACTGTCTCAACTGGCCAGATCTTTGGGCTAAGCAAAGGTCTGTGTGTACCCTGCAGCTGGCCTGCTCTAGCTGCTGCATGGAGGCCACCCGCACACCCCCAGGCCTTGACAAGCCAGCCTTGCAGGGAAAGGTTAGGTGGCCTCTGGCCCTCCCCTAACTGCCTTTTTCCTTCCCCAGAGTTCCTGTCACCTTGGGGTCTGGCGCTCAAAAAGGGATGTGCAGCAGCATGTTTCAAGGTGGGGGCCTGTGTGCCGCCCCTTCCACCCTCCTGATTAGAAACCCTGGGAGGTCAGCTAATTGGCAGTTTCACACGGAAATGTCGCCTCAGGCTGGTGCAATGTCCAGCTGGCTTCAGCCAGCTCCTCTGCTGGGCTTAGGCCTGGGGTGGACCCAGCACACAGGTGTCCAGGGGGTAAGCGTGAGGGCTGTGTGTGGTATACCCCATCCTTCTTGGAGGGCACGGTCTCTCCAGGCCCAGGAACATGGAGGGCACCCCCACTCAAGGACCCGTCCTGTCTTCAGTGTTTTTGTGGCATAATTAGTCGTTTTGCCTTTTTTTTTTTTTTTTTGAGACGGAGTCTTGCTCTGTCGCCCAGGCTGGAGTGCAGTGGCACGATCTCCGCCTCCTGGGTTCACGCCATTCTCCTGCCTCAGCCTCCCAAGTAGCTGGGACTACAGGCGCCCACCACCACACCCGGCTAATTTTTTGTATTTTTTAGTAGAGATGGGGTTTCACCGTGTTAGCCAGGGTGGTCTCGATCTCCTGACCTCGTGATCTGCCCGCCTCGGCCTCCCAAAGTGTTGGGATTACAGGCGTGAGCCACCGCACCCAGCCTGTTTTGCCTTTTTATGCTCTGCCACACTAAATTGGCATCAAAACCCTTGATGTTGTTAGGAGAGGGGCCGTGCATGGTGGCTTACGCCTGTAATCCCAGCACTTTGGGAGGCTGAGGTGGGCAGATCACCTGAAGTCAGGAGTTCAAGACCAGCCTGGCCAACATGGTGAAACCTTATCTCTACTAAAAATACAAAAAATTAACTGGGGGGGTTGGTGCATGCCTGTAATTCCAGCTACTCGGGAGGCTGAGGCAGAAGAATCGCTTGAACTCAGGAGGCAGAGGTTGCAGTGAGCCAAGATTGCGCCACTACACTCCAGCCTGGGTGACAGAGCGAGAAGCCATCTCAAAAAAATTTAAAAAAGGATCGAGGCTTGAGGACACACCTCTGCTGGCTTCTCCTGGACTCTGGGCCTGGGCCACAGACCAGGCATCTTCCACACCAGCGGCTCAGGAACTTTCAGGCATTGCTTCTTTAAATCTGAGGACTGCGTGAGGCAGCTTTCTGCATCAAGAAAGCATCAGTTTCTAACTCCGCGCTGGTGTAGCTGTCAGGAGGACTTATGTAGTGGTGAGGGAAGCCCTTTCTAAATACGTGACTTTCAGGAGTGAAGGAGAACTTGGTTAACACATACTGAGGTTTTTTGTTTTTGATGAGTTGTTTTTTTTTTTTTTTTAATTTTTAAATTTTTTTGAGACATAGTTTCGCTCTTGTTGCCCAGGCTGGAGTGCGATGGTGCGATCTTGGCTCACCGCAACCTCCGCTTCCCTGATTCAAGTGATTCTTCTGTCTTGGACTCTCAAGTAGCTCGGATCACAGGCATGCGCAACCACGCCCGGCTAATTTTTTTTGTATTTAGTAGAGATGGGGTTGTACCATGTTAGTCAGGCTGGTTGTGAACTCCTGACTTCAGGTGATCCACCCGCCTTGGCCTCCCAGAGTGCTGGGATTTCAGGTGTGCACCACCAAGCCTGGCCTGATGAGTTTATTTTTTAGTAATTTCAGATTTATAGCAAATTAAGTAAGAGCTCCCAAATCCCGCCTCACCCCCAGGGGCCATTAACCTATTAACATCTCTCATGGGGCTGGCATTTTGTTAGGGTTAGATGAGGCAACCTTCATGCCGTGTCATCACCTAAGGCTGCTGTTTCCAGCAGGGTTCACTGAGTTGGCCTGGCCTCTTCATACTTTCTGGGGACTTTTTCCCTTGCATGGAAAGTTCAGTTTAGGTTTTTTGTTGTTGTTTTTTTTTTTGTTTTTTTAATGGAGTTTGATTCTTGTTGCCCAGGTTGGAGTGCAATGGTGCGGTCTTGGCTCACTGCAACCTCCGCCTCCCGGGTTCAAGCAATTCTCCTGCCTCAGCCTCCCGAGTAGCTGGGATTACAGGCATGTGCCACCACGCCTAGCTAATATTTTTGTATTAGAGATGGGGTTTCACCATGCTGGGCAGGCTGGTCTCGAACTCCTGACCTCAAGTGATCCACCTGCCTCGGCATCCCAAAGTGTTGGATTTACAGGCGTGAGCCACCACGCCTGGCCAAGTTTAGTTTTTGAACAAAAAGGGATAAAGGAAGAAACCAGAGAAGAATTGAGGTGCGCTCCCTCGGACTCCCCCTTCCCTACAGGTCCCTTCCTCCCCAGCAGGGCAGCCTCTGCCTTTCCCCCGCCTCTCGTGAACGGCACTGTCTGCCTTCTGTCTCCCCCGGCCCCACAGCACTCTCGAGTGGACCCTGAAGAGCTCTTCACCAAGCTTGACCGCATTGGCAAGGGCTCCTTTGGGGAAGTCTACAAGGGCATTGATAACCACACGAAGGAGGTGGTGGCCATCAAGATCATCGACCTGGAGGAGGCCGAGGATGAGATCGAGGACATCCAGCAGGAGATCACCGTCCTCAGCCAGTGCGACAGCCCCTACATCACCCGCTACTTTGGCTCCTACCTAAAGGTGCCTGTTGGGGGGAGGCGGGGACCCTCCTGGTGCTGTGCCTGGCCCTCTTCCATGTCAGAGGGACTGAATGACATGCCAGAGGGTGCAAGGCGGCCTTGACAGTTCAGTGCCTGCCCTCCAGGAAATTGCCCTGGGCAGGCAGGGTGTGAGTAGGGTCCACGAGGGTCAGTTGGCTCTAAATGTCCATTGGGACCCACTTGCCTGCCTGTGGTAATGAAGTGAGGGCGCTGCTAGGAGCACTCTGGGGGGCCCCTGCTGGCAGTGGTGAGTGGGCCTGTGAGGAGCAGGTGGCTGGTGGTGCCAGTGTCTGGGATGTAGGGAACGCTGTGGCCGTCCTGCCCAGGAGGGTGATGGGTGTGTTGGGTCACGTGCTTGCCCGCCATGCCCTCTTCCCAGCCCTGTAGGACTGGATCACCAGCCTGGTTTTTGATGGGGTCTTGGTGAAGTGGACTCAGCCACTGCTCTGTGTACTCAGTCCATCCTCTGAGCATCTGTAGCAGTAGTGTGGCAGGAGGGGAGATGGGCAAGGCCGAGAGAGCCCTTTCCTGTTCAGGGTTCTTGGCAGGGATGGGACCGGTGGGGCCTGTGCCTCCCGCCCTGGAGCACGCCCTTCCTCTTGCTGCCGAATGCTGATGGGTTTGTCTCCGGTCCCAGAGCACCAAGCTGTGGATCATCATGGAGTACCTGGGTGGCGGCTCAGCACTGGACTTGGTGAGGCCATGGCAGTGGGGGGTCATGCAGTGTCCGAGTCCCCTGCCCCTCAGACTCATGGGCTCCAGGGGCCACCTCTTGTTTGGTGTCATGGCATGTTAGGTGTTAATTAGGAATTGTCTAAAGCAAAAATGAACTGCCATCTGCACGTCTGCCCAGTTGGTGCTGAAAGGGGTCCTGGCCTGTGGGAGTGGGCGGGGGCAGGCCTGCTGGGAGATGGCTGGGAGCCTATTTTTCTGTTACATGACAGTAAGGTGAGGCTGGTTTATATGCTTTAGAAAGAGCCTCCACCACCCCACTCCCATCTGAAACTTAGTTCTGTTTGAGAAGTAAAGGAACATGAAGCCCCCAGCTATCTGCAGGGACAGCCCTCCCCTGTCAGAGAGGCAGAGAACTCAGGCATTGGGCCTGGGACAGGAGCTGATGCCCTGCTGTCCCACCTTCCTCTCCAGCTTAAACCAGGTCCCCTGGAGGAGACGTACATTGCCACGATCCTGCGGGAGATTCTGAAGGGCCTGGATTATCTGCACTCCGAGCGCAAGATCCACCGAGACATCAAAGGTCCTGCTGGGGGTGGATGTGGCTCTTGTAATGTCCTGAGCCCCACTGACCTTAGAGAGGCCGGGGCCTGTGAGGGGCAAGTGGCTAGTGGTGCCCAGGGTCTGGAGTATAGAGAACCCTGTGGCCACCCTGAAACTGAGCAGTCCTGTCTCGCTCCATTTCCAGAAGATACTGCTTGTAACGGTTTCCTTGTACGCTGAGGAAACCAGCTGTGGACTGAGTGTGGGAAGGGCCATACTTAGCCGGAGTTGTTGGTTCCCTGTGGCGCACAGCACAACAGCAGGTGTAGAATTGAGTAGCCCCAGCGTGTGGTCTGGCCCTGCTGAGAGCAGACAGGAGGCTGGGCCAGCCCATGGGGAGTTACTTGCCACTGGCACCGGGCCACCTCTGTCATGTAGGGGACGATTCTGGTGGAGCAGGGGCTTCCTGGCAGGCCCGTGTTGGCCACACCCTTGGTCAGGGTCACCTCTGCGGTAGCCCCCCGTGGGTGAAGTCGCTTGTCGTTGGGATTTGTTGTAAAAGCCAAATGCAGGAAGAGCCCTGGAGCTCAGAGTGGAGCCCTTGGACTCCTGCTGGCAGTGCCCCTGTGGCCCTAGGTGGCCCTGGGTTTGAGAGTGGCAAGGAGGGCTGAAGTCCTGAGGACAGCTCTGCTGTGCCCTAGGAGGCCAGGTGGATGGTACCCTGGCCCTTCTCAGGGGGCCCTGGGTGGAGCCACGTGGAACCTGGGATGACGCCTGCCTGTCCTGTGTCAAGCAGCTGCCAACGTGCTACTCTCGGAGCAGGGGGACGTGAAGCTGGCGGACTTTGGGGTAGCAGGGCAGCTCACAGACACGCAGATTAAGAGGAACACGTTCGTGGGCACCCCCTTCTGGATGGCGCCTGAGGTCATCAAGCAGTCGGCCTACGACTTCAAGGTGGGTGCAGCGGGCGGGCGGGTGCGGGCACCACGCCTGGCTCGGGTGCTCAGGGCAGCGACAGTCCTTGTGTTCTGTCCAGGCTGACATCTGGTCCCTGGGGATCACGGCCATCGAGCTGGCCAAGGGGGAGCCTCCAAACTCTGACCTCCACCCCATGCGCGTCCTGTTCCTGATTCCCAAGAACAGCCCACCCACACTGGAGGGCCAGCACAGCAAGCCCTTCAAGGAGTTCGTAGAGGCCTGCCTCAACAAAGACCCCCGATTCGTAAGGCCCGCCTCTGGCCCGGCCCCTTCTAGATGGGATATGGAGGGAGGGCATTCACTTGGGGTGGGCAGTACAGCCCGGAGGCCTGGGCCCACCAGCCTTGTAGCTGTGAGGACCTGCCCCGGTCCAGGCTGCCTCACGTTTGCTTCCCTTAGGCAGAGCTTGGCTGGGCCCAGTGACTAGTGTTCCCCTGACCCCCTGCAGCGGCCCACGGCCAAGGAGCTCCTGAAGCACAAGTTCATCACACGCTACACCAAGAAGACCTCCTTCCTCACGGAGCTCATCGACCGCTATAAGCGCTGGAAGTCAGAGGGGCATGGCGAGGAGTCCAGCTCTGAGGACTCTGACATGTAGGGACCTGGTTTATCCTCATGGTGACCCTAGGTGCTGTGACGTGGGTGGTCCCCACTCCAGAAGCAGGGGCGTGGGCCCTGGGGGTGAGGGTGACCAGATATAGTGTTGGGCAGGGACCCCCTCAAGGCTGCAGGACAGGGCCTGCTGAGGCATCAACTGAACCCCGTGGCCTGGCAGAGCCCCGTCCGGTACCTTGGGTTTCCCTTGGCCGTGAGGTGTGCCCTGAGGCCCTCATGCCTCCTGGCCCTCTCCCCACTGGCCCTGGCAACTCCTCATCCTCTTCAGTGACGGTGAGGCGGAGGACGGGGAGCAGGGCCCCATCTGGACGTTCCCCCCTACCATCCGGCCGAGTCCACACAGCAAGCTTCACAAGGGGACGGCCCTGCACGGCTCACAGAAGGTCTGTTCCTGGCCTGGCCTTTGCCCTCTGTGCACCCCTGGGGCCATGGGGTGGGCTGGGTGCGGGACCCAGCTTTGTCCACCCAGTGTCTGGAGCTTGGACAAGGAGCTTGGGAAAGGCAGGGGTGGTCTGAAGCCCACTGTGGCACTGGGCCTGGTGTGGAGACCCTGAGCCCCAGCATGTGCTGGGAAGATGAGGACCTGTTCAGAGCCAAATCTGTGAGGAGAGGGTGGGAGTCGCCCTCAGAGTCAGGCCGTCTGGGTGGCTTGATGGTTTTGGGGCTGGCCCTGGACGTGTGCCCCGACAGGCTGCTCCCAGCCTCTGTCTCTTCAAGGCTAGAGCCTGGGCAGGGATGGGAGTGCCCTGCCTGTCGCCTGCACTGCCCTGCTCACCCTGGGCCTCCACTTCCTTTGCAGCCTGCGGAGCCCGTTAAGAGGCAGCCGAGGTCCCAGTGCCTGTCCACGCTGGTCCGGCCCGTCTTCGGAGAGGTGAGGATGGGGCTGGGGCTGGGCCTGGAGTCCCGCAAGGGACAAGGCTGTCACGCTGTTCTACGGAGATGTCTCCCTCACAGCACCGTGGGGCGGTTTCAGCTTCTAGCTTTCCTGCAGCTGATTATGGCTGGGTTTTCTGAGTGGAAGGAGCAGAATCTGCTACAGTGACTCCTTTTGTACTCCCAGACCTGCCAAGGTTCTCTGGGTTCCTAGGGTGACTTTTTTTTCTTCAGGTGCAAACACAGATGACCCTTCTATAGAGAAAGCAGAGAAGGTTTAGTCGGGGTCCATCCCAGGGCAGCTGCCGCCCCGGTTAGTCACCTGACCCTGCATCAACGTCACCTGCTGATGGGCAGTCAGCACCATCCTCAGAAATGCGATGCAGCCAGGATCTCTGTGCCCAGGGCATGGCCAGTGGGCTTGGGCCCAGGTGTGCCCTCCAGGAGCCCCACCTGGAGCCTGGGGAGGGAGGATGGAGGATGTGGGTGAGAGGTGGTGACAGCAGAGCCTGTCTGAGGACGGCAAAGGGTGGAGCACAGTCGAGGGACATTGGCCCCAGCCCATGTGGAGGCCCCAGCAGGAAGCAGCCACTCAGGCCCAGGTCCTGGGCAGCCTGCTGATCTAGCCACAGCCCCCTGAGGGTGGGTGACAGCCGGTGACAGGAGGCTCACATCTGGGCCTGGTTGTGCAGTGTGCTTTGGGAGTTTCTCGGCTTCGTGTTTTTGGGTCTGATTAGACCCATTCAGTGGCTTTCATGACCCCCAGCTGGGAGGAAGCCATCTGGTCCCCTCCTGAGAACCGAGGTCCGAGATTCCCTGGAGTGTAGGGGGAGGGTAGGGGCTGTGGAGAAGGACCATTAGGGTCCCCATTGGCAGGGCAGGGGCAGAGGCTTCCTTGGGCCACCTCACTTCCCGGCTTGCTGAAGGGCTCCCAGGTGTGGGTCCTAGGCAAAGGCCCTGAAGGCCTCCAGCATGACTCTGGCCGAGCAAAGGAGCGGGCTCCCTGAAGGCCTGTCCTGGGGTCCAGGGTCAGGCGTGGTGGTCTTTTCACAGCTCAAAGAGAAGCACAAGCAGAGCGGTGGGAGCGTGGGTGCGCTGGAGGAGCTGGAGAACGCCTTCAGCCTGGCCGAGGAGTCCTGCCCCGGCATCTCAGACAAGCTGATGGTGCACCTGGTGGAGCGAGTGCAGAGGTGAGGGCGGCTGTGCCATAGGGTCGGGGAGAGCACCCCCACCAAGAAGCTGGGCGTGGGGTGAGGTCCAGTGCTCACGCGTGGGTGTGGCTGCATTTGGCACTACATGGGCTCGCTTCACTCTGGGAAGGGGCAGCGTGGCATCCTCTTCCTTGTTTGGACCCAGCTCACAGGGCCATGCAGACTTTGGGGCTGGAGAGAGTGGGCAGGGCCTTTCCAGTCTAAGTGTCTGAGGCAGTGTCTCAGGGTCCCGGCCTCAGTGGCCACATGGCTGTCCTCTCAGCTGGCCTCTGCCCTCCACCTGGTGGCTCCTGGGAGCTGCTCTGACATGCTGGTGGCAAAACGTCAGAGCTGCCCCTGTGCTGACTCGAGTCCTTAGCAAAGAGACAGGGCAGGACAGATGCTGGGTCCTCCACCGCCCAATGGACTTAGGGTCCAACCGCCACGCTGCCGGCAGATGCGCCAAGTCCTGGTCCACACACAGGGACCCCTTCCTGGCACCTCTGGGCAGCAGCTCTGGGGGTGGGGTCTGGGCCAGTCAGTGCTGCTCCTGAGACCCTGTGCGTTGGGGACACCTTCAGACCCACGTGGTACGGTGGCTTGTCAGGGCTGCCACCGCAGACTGCACACCCAAGAGGCCGTCAGAAGCCTGGGCACAGAGGTGCACGCACACAGCAGTGGGCTCTTCTCTCTGCAGGTTTTCACACAACAGAAACCACCTGACATCCACCCGCTGAAGCGCGCTGCTGTTCAGATAGGGGAC
Source organism: Pongo pygmaeus (assembly GCF_028885625.2). Taxonomy (NCBI): domain Eukaryota; kingdom Metazoa; phylum Chordata; class Mammalia; order Primates; family Hominidae; genus Pongo; species Pongo pygmaeus. Next base: position 142,199,134 of record NC_072384.2, on the reverse strand, counting down.
AGAAGGTCGTTTGTTTTTGTCTTGAGCTCCATAAGAACTGTGCTGACTTGGAAGGTGCCCTGTGCTGTGTCGTGCCTGCAGGGACACATCAGATCCTGTGGGCCTCACATGCCAGGTCACCAGGTCACCGTCTCCTTCCACCCCTGCAGTGTGCTGTTCTGCACGTCAGGGATGCCGTTCCATATGCCCGCTGCCCTCCCTCTCCTGGCCCAGCAGTATTGCTCACGGGGGCTCCAGCAGCCAGCGTGGCCCTCATGAGCTATGCCTGGGTCTTCTGCAGACTCACGCAGCCCTATGGCCGCTCAGACCAAGGCGCAGAGCAACTATCAGGGCAGCTCTGCCTCCTCCCGTGAGGTGGGGAGAGGCAACAGGGCAGCCCCCAGAGGAGTGTCCTGGCCGCTGTCCTCCTGGGGCCCATGATGGCCATAGATTTGCCTTGTGGTGTTGGATCAGGTACTGTGTCTGCTCATAAGTACTTGTGTCATCCAGAATGTTTTGTTTTCTAAGAAAATTGAATTTACTCGTTTCCTGAAATATTCTGAGATTAATATGTTAGTTTTCATAGAACATTGAGAGGCCCCTGCCACTTTCAATAAAGACCTGACTTGGAGACATGCAGGTGTGTGTGGTGGGGCCCGGGCCATGCGGGGCTGCAGCGTCCCTGGTCCTGAGTCCTCATCACAGCATGCAGAGACTGCAGCCCAGCCCCCCTTCGAAACTTCCCTGTGACTGATTCCTGGGCTCTGCTTGGCCCACCGGAAGGAGAACGGAGCAGGCAGAGGAAAATGCAGGTGGGGAGATGCTGTTTATTTTTAATCAAATGTGTGTGAACAAAGCAGTCGCCCGTCTACTTCCCGTTGGAAGGCATGCTGGGCACCAATAAATTAGAGGACCCCACCCTCCCAGGGCACAGGGGGACTTTGGTTTCTGCTTCTCCAGAGGTACATGGGGAACAAGCGTGGCTTCTGCCAGACTTGTTTAGCTGTGACCTGCAGGGCAGGCCCCTGGGGCTGCCACTTGGTTCACCAGATGGAAGGGCAGCATGCTGACTGAGAGGTCACGCTTATCTGAGAGGGTCCTGGCAGTGGGGTATGCAGGGTGTATGGCAGGGCTTCTTTTCCAGTGCTTGCTCTAGGCCAGTCCTCAGCAGGGACCCTGCTCTGGGGAGAGAGGCAGGGTGTGCCCAGGCTTTGGTCCGACGCCAAGAGCACTGCTCAGGCCTTGTCTGTGTCTTTGAGCCAGGGGCCAGGGGCTGGGGGCTGTGGCTTGAGCGGCTCTGTGCTCAAGACCCGCACATTTTTCCCAGGGCCCCAGATAGCTGCCGGCATGCACTAGGTCCTGGGTGGGGGGATGAAGCCCCTCCCAGGTGTTACATGAGGCCCATCCACACTGTTGGTGCCAGTGGGGATCTATTGAGACCACAGCCACTTCCCATCTGTTGAGAAGCCTCAGGACAGAGACCACCTCTGTGTCCTGCTGTTCTTTGTAGTTGTGTCCAAACCTGGGCAGGTTGAGCGTCATTCCTCCTTCCCCCTGACCATGTCCTCCAGCCCTGAGGAGGGTTGGGGGCCATCCTGCACGATGCTTGGGGCCCTCCCGGCTGAGCTGCTGGCCCCCTGGATCACCTCCATCCACCTGGAGGAGAAGGCGGCCGTCAGACCAGTGAGCCAGCTTGTGCTCAGACACTGTTCCAAGAACAACCCAGGATATGGGACAAGCAGGACAAAAGAAGGGTTAAAAACCTGGGGCCGGGTGCGGTGGCTCATGCCTGTAATCCCAGCACTTTGGGAGGCTGAGGCAGATGGATCACTTGAGGTCAGGAGTTCGAGACCAGCCTGGCCAACATGGTGAAACCCTGTCTGTCTCTACTAAAAATATAAAAATTAGCCAGGCAGCGTGGCGCACATGCCTGTAATCTCAGTTACTCAGGAGGCTGAGGCAGAAGAATCGCTTGAACCCTGGAGATGCAGGTTATAGTGAGCCAAGATTGTATCACTGCACTCCAGCCTGAGTGACAGAGGGAGACTCCATCTCAAAAAAAAAAAAAAAAAAGCATTGCTGTTTTTTGGACATGCTGGAAGCATTGCTCAGCCCTTCCTTTCCAGGGCCCAGAAAACTTGCCTCCACCACCATGAGTAGAAGCAGGAGCTGAGGAGACATCGATGTTCCTTGGGGCCCCAGTCAGGCCTTGGCAGCTGACCAGGGCTGCCTCCTGCAAAATTACCTTTCAAATGTGTACTTGCTCTCAGCCCGGAAGAAGTAGACGTGGGATTTGAACTGGAGCTTGAAAACATAGTCTTTGTGTATGCCATCGGCCTCCCTGGGGATGCTCACGCTGTAGCCCAGCAGTGGGAGGCTGGCCAGTGGGTAGTCATCCTGGAAGACAGCATAAGGACACGGGTTCCAGGGGCTGGGTTGCTGCAGGGAGTGCCCATTCCTCTGCTGCCTGCACAACAGTGGCACGTACAAATGCCCACAGGCCAAGGGAGCCAGTTTCCCTGTTCACACAGCACAGGGTGTGTGAGCAAAGCATGGGAGGGCAGAACCAACATACAAAAGGGACACAGGTGAGCAGGGTGAGTGTCTGCCAGCATCACCTGCGTTGGGCTCCAGTGAAACTCCAGTACCTGATGAGTTTTGTAGAAGAACAAACAGAAGTTGGTAAAGACGACCCACAGCTTCTGCCAGCCATGACTGTTTTTGAACTTTCTTAGCAGATATCCTGAAAGCTGGTTCTGTCAATAAAGGAAAAGTGCAGGTGCATTCACCAGCACCCAGGACCCCCCGCCCCATCTCCCTGGGGCCTTGTGGGAGTGGGTTTGCTCCCCAAGACTAACCATCTGCATGCTTTCTCCAGCTGAGGCCTTGATTTTACCTCTGGACTGCTATGAACAGCAGCTTTATCAGTACTTAAGTCCAACAGAAGCATGTTAAAAACCTAGAGTGACATTCCAGGCAGCAAGTAAAGTGAGTTGCCTTTCCCTGTGCATAATAAAGTCAGTGTTCAGTAACCAACCATCCACAAACCCATCCAACAGCCAGAAGAGAGAAGATACCTTGAGAGAGAGACAGTACATTGAGCCAAGTCTGGAAGGTTCTTTAAAATGATGGGTGGGGGAGAGGCAAGTAAAGGCACACACAAGATGCCCCACTGCAGCCCCATCCCTAAGCACGTGGCATCTGTTCTACCAGGATTAGGCATGGCTTTGGCGCTGGAGTGGCTGGGCTCACATGAGCCTCCCGCCTTCAGGGTGGTGTTCAGGGGTTGCACTCTGTCTAAGATGGGGGAGCGGGCCTGGCTAGGACCCTGCTCAGATCGCAGGTGTCCTGGGCTGGCCATAAGCTGGTGGGCCCAGGTCAGGGACCTGCCCCCTGACCTACCCAGGGTCATCAGGGGAGAAGCTCGGGCTCGGCCCCCTCACTGGGGTGCTAGGGTAGCTCCTGAGCCTCTGCCCAGCAGATTGTGGCTGGGGTGAATTATAGGGAGACAGCACAAGAAGGACAGGAACTCTGGGTGGAGTAAGACAGCAAGCTTAGGGAAGGGTGTGGGGGCACCAGGCTGAGGAACCTGGTGACCCACAATGTCAGACCTGGCCCATTGCAGTGAGATAGATAGGGCTGACAACCTTCTATGGCAGGGTGCCTGGGCAGAGCCTTGAGCTCCAAGCCCGAGGTGAAGGGTTTTGGAGGCGCTGGGATGGGGGGCTGCAGGGGATGTGTCTGAGAGGGCTTTTCTCAGCTCCACTACACACTAGCTCCAGGCCCTGAGGACACGCCCCCGCCTGCTGGACTTCATCAGACACCAGACCTGAAACACCCTTTTCAACGAGGGTTTGACTGGATGAGGGGCACTTTCCATACCAACTTCTACCAAGGGGAGAGTAAGAGGCAGTCCTCTGGGGCCAAGCCTGCCTGCTGGTACCCTCCTGAGGTCCCCTTCTCAGCAGCCAAGTGCAGAGACAGCTGGGAACATTCCAGATGCACTGAGGCGGTGCTCACGCGGTCATACCTCGACAGCTGCACTGTGGTCTGCCCTGGACACGCTGGTGTTCCGGTACCAGCACACGTGCACTGTGGTGTTGGCCCGGTGCTGGCCATGCCCCTCCAGGGAGCTGCGGGCACCCCGAGCGTCATCTTCTGACTCCTGCTCCAGAGATACCTCGTTGGGGGATCCTGGGGAGAAGTTAGCAGCATCTCAGGGGGAACCCCCTGCGGCCTCTGCTTGCCAGATACTTCCACCCCTTGGGTTCCTCTCGGGTGGCCCTGGGGGAATGGGGAGTCCTTGGTGCTAGGCCAGCTGCTGGCTGAGATCAAAAACCACAGGTGCTTCTGCCAGAGCAGCCCGATTGACACCTCTTCCTGCCCAGGCATAAGACATAGCCTAGAACATTCCTTGTGGAAGGGGATTGTGTGAGAGCTTAGCGGGCCAATGGGGACCAAGGAAAACAATTTCCAGAAAAAGCCTCCTTAGGTGGAGTGGAGGTCTCCTGTGGGGTCGTGGCCAGCACTCACTGGGGGGACGAGTGCACACAGTGCTGCCTGGCAGTGCAGGGGCCGTGTCACCGCCACTCTTGGCTGCTTGGATCGCGGAGTTCAGGTCGAGCATCCACTTCTCTTTCTCCAGCCGAGTGCTGCGGGGAGAAGGGCAAGGCTCAGTGGCTCTGCTCTCCCTTGTGTAGGGCCCCAGCCCTCAGGGGACGGCGAGCCGTCAGGGCACCTGTTCTCTCACATTCTGCTTTGTCCTACCTGGTGAGAGGACTGGGAAACGTGTCCCCTCCAGCAAGAACAGCAGGGAGGAGAGCTGGGAGGGACCTGCATCAGCCTGACCCCCAGGGTGCTGTGACAGGGTTGGGGGGGGCCAGGGCAGGGCCCCAGTCCTAGAACAGGGGGTCTGCAGGGGTATTTGTTCCTGAAATGATGTTCTCTACATCTCTGATGCTGAAATGCAAGATTGGCCCTGGTTCATGATTAAGTGAACATTTCCTGGTGGGAAGTGAGTGCCCTGTGCTCTGATGCTGGCCAGGGCACTGCAGAGTCGGAGCTGAGACTCCTCACAGAGCACAGTGTGGTGCTGGTGACCATGCAGGGGCCCCTGCATCTCGGCCACCAAATGAGCTCAGTGTCATCCTTCTGTTGATCTTATTTGGGGAGGAGGGAGCTGTTTCCACTTGCTTCTGTGCCATAGCCTGGTCTGCCTCATGCGAGTCTATACCACACGGGGACTGGGAGGCAGTGTTTGGCTGGGCTGGGTGTAAGCTGCCCTGGGTGTAAGCTGCCCTGTTGGGGCTTTGACCACTAGCTGCTGGCACTTCTTGACGTGAGGGTTGGGGAAGCACCTGTGGCCTGGGAGACCACAGGAGCCTGCCCACTCACCCACCGCGTCTTTGGAGGCACTGTGAACCGGAGGGCAGAGGGAGCAGCTCCACAGCACTGGGGCCTGCCACTTGTGGGGTGTTGTCAGGTTGGCAAGCAGCCCTGCCCCTGACAAGGGCGAGGCTGCTCCTTTGGTTGCGTAACTTGGAAGCAGAGCTCAGAGTCAAAGGGGGCACAATCCCATGAGGCTACATGGCCCCTCACAGCTCAGAGGACTCAGAGGCTCATGGCGAGGAAGTCCCCACCCCTCCATCCAGGGCTGCTCAGGATGGAGACATGGAAGACCCTTACCTGGCTGCCACCACGATTGTTTTCTGAGCCGCGTAGATGGTGAAACAGTGTGGAACAGACCACTCGTTATCACTTTCTTCCACCTGTGGGTGGGAGAAACGGTCCAAGTCTTGTGGCCAAGAAGGAACTGACAGCCTAAGCCTGAGCAGGACACAAGGTGACTGCTGGCAATGCTAGGTGGGGCTTGGAAGCCCAGTGCTGTCCAAGTGCACACAGACTCTACAAGAGGCCAAGGAGGACACTGGTATCTCTGCGCCATGGCAGCTGCACCCCAGGGGGTGAGCCATGGGCCAGAGGGCACCCAAATACTCACCGGGGGGTCCAGCACTATTAGCTGAAAATCAAGCAAAGGAAAAAATGTTGAGCATTTTCATTATCCAAAAGGGAGTCGGACAATTCATTTATGAACCAAAGACCAAAACCTAACAGAGCTAGATTCAAAGAAAACCCACTGCGGATTAATTTTAATTATAAGTGGTTAGATGAAATAATTCCAAAATAAAATATTACCAAATCTAATCTAAAAGCACATACAAGGAATTGTCCCATGATCAAGTAAGGTTGTTTTGGGAATGCAAGGATCGTTCGGCATTAGAAAGCTGATTGATAACATTCATCCTATCAGAAGTCAAAGAGAAAAAGGGAAATCAATGCTCTACATGCTGAAAATGGCTTTGCCAAAATCCAAGGTGTTATTTCTGATAATACCTCTTAGAAACAGAAGGAAACTGTGTTAACATGATAAAGATGATCTTTTCAAGCCAAGAGCCATCATCCTTCCCTTAACACAGGAACGAGGGCCAGTTCTCTGTCCCCAGGACCAGCCAGTTACCAGCAACTCCATAGAATGGACAGCTTCCCTGTGCAGAGCCTGATACACCAACCAAGCCTCTCACTGGACATCAAAAATCTGAATCAACATAAGCAAGGGCAGGCAAAACATTGTCCAGATGTTAGTCTTCCCGTAAGTTAACACAAAAATTTAATGCAATTTCAACTGAAATCTCCATGGTGTTTTTGGAAGGAATTTGTCCAATGACTTAGAAGATTACTTGGAAGAATTAAATGCTTGAGAATAGCAAAGAACATTTTTTAAAAGGAGGCAGAATAAGGGATGGAATGTGTTCACCAAACAGTGACTATCTCATATGACACCACTAACGAGAGAGAGTGGACTGATGCTGGGCAGACAGGAATGGAGCAGAATGCCCAGAAAGAACTCGAGTGCAAAGACAAAGGCTTCCATTTGATAAAGAGTCTGAGATCAGTGAGAAAATGAAGGATTCAACAAATAATGGGGAGAAATGTTACATCTCAATCTAATATCTATCAAAACAAATTCTAGGCCAGGCACGGTAGCTCGCACCTGTAATCCCAGCACTTTGGGAGGCCAAGGAGGGCGGATCACAAGGTCAGGAGATCGAGACCATCCTGGCTAACACGGTGAAACCCCGTCTCTACTAAAAATACAAAAAATTAGCCACCTGTAGTCCCAGCTATTTGGGAGCCTGAGGCAGGAGAATGGTGTGAACCCGGGAGGCGGAGTTTGCAGTGAGCCGAGATCGTGCCTGGGCACTCCAACCTGGGTGACAGAGCAAGACTCCATCTCAAAAAAAAAACAAAAAAAAAACAAAAAACCAAAAAAGCAAAAAACAAATTCTAGGGAGATTAATTAAATGAGAAAAATGAAACCATTAAAAGGTGCCAATATAATACTGGCATGGGGAAGAACTTCCTGAGCCCATACAAAGGATAGAAACCCTCAAGGAAAAGACAGCCAGAGCTGACCCTGATAGGCCCTGATTTTTCAACTTTATGATGGTGTGAAAGTGATAAGCATTCAGTAGAAACTGAACTTCAAGTGCCCATACAACCATTCTGTTTTTCACTTCCAGTTTGGTATTCAATAAATTATGTGAGATATTCAACACTTTGTTATAAAATAGGCTTCATGTTAGATGATTTTGCCCAACTGTAAACTAATGTATGTTCTGAGCACATTTAGAGTAGGCTAGGCTGGCTCACACCTGTAATCCCAGCACTTTGGGAGGCCGAGGCGGGCGGATCACGAGGTCAGGAGATCGAGACCATCCTGCCTAACACGGTGAAACCCCATCTCTACTAAAAAATACAAAAAATTAGCCAGGCGTGGTGGCAGGCGCCTGTAGTCCCAGCTACTCAGGAGGCTGAGGTAGGAGAATGGTGTGAACCCAGGAGGTGGAGCTTGCAGTGAGCCAAGATGGCACCACTGCACTCCAGCCTGGGTGACAGAGCAAGACTCCATCTCAAAAAAAAAAGAGTAGGCTAGGCTAAGCTGTGACATCAGAGAGATTAAGTGTATTAAATGCATTTTCTTTTCTTTTCTTTTTTTTTTTTTGAGACAGAGTCTTGCTCTGTCACCCAGTCTGGAGTGCAGTGGCGTGATCTCGGCTCACTGCAACCTCCACCTCCCAGGTTCAAGTGATTCTTGTGCTTAGCCTCCCGAGTAGTTGGGACAACAGGTGCCCACCATCACGCCTGGCTAATTTTTGTATTTTTAGTAGAGACGGGGTTTCGTCCTGTTGGCCAGGCTGATCTCAAACTCCTGACCTTAGATGATTCACCCACCTCAGCCTCCCAAAGTGCTGGGATTACAGACGTGAGCCACCGTGCCCTGTTAAATGCATTTTTGACTATGATATTTTCTTCTTACAATGGGTTTATCAGGACATAGCCCCATCGTAAGTTGAGGAGTGTCTGTTTCAATTCACACCTTCAACAAGCATTTGCTGGGTTCCCTATATGTGCCAGATGCCATTCTAGAGTAAGAGAAATACAACCATCAAGATGGAGTTTAAATTCTACAAGGTAAAACTAAATTGCAGGCAAAGTAAAAAGCAGTTACTGAGAAAATAATTTGTGACTTAATAGTGTTGGTGAGCATTTTTATCATATAAACATTTCACTAATGTGTACAAAAAACTCACAGACCAATGGAGACCAGAGTGACCAGCACACTGAGTGATTCCCGAGAGGAAAAGCACAGAATGCCAGGACACAGGGACCAGGCTGGCCTCACCGACAGTCCACAGGGATGCAAAGTGAAACGATGGGGCTGCTCGATGGGGCTGCTTACCTTACCCACTTGGGAAGAGTAAGAGAGACAGGTGCCTAGCACTTTTCATGGTGGAGGGAAAGATGCATGTTTAGACCTAGCTCCTGCAGGTGGGAAGGTCAGCTGGCGCAGGTGCTCCAACAGCAATTTAGCAGGAGTGCCCAAGGCCATAAACACCTTTGCTCAGACAAATCTACATTTTGGAATTGATCTGAAGGACATAATTAAGGATGTGCAGAAAGACAGAGACCCAACAATGTTACAGTCCTCAACAACTAGCCACAGCCAAGCGTCCAGTGGCAGGTGACTAGTTAAGTGAACTGGGGCTGCCGTGAAAGGAAAGGAAAACCAGTGCCCTGACAAAACAGCCGGTGGGTGATGGCAACTGTGCAGCAGATGCCTGCAGCCATCACTGCTGAGTGGGTACAATGATGAGAGAGTTCTTTTTCTTTTTCTTTTTTCTGTGGGTTTTTTTTTTTTTTTTTTTTTTGAGACGAGGTCTCACTCTGTCACTGGGGCTGGAGTGCAGTGGTACAATCACGGCTCACTACAGCCTTGACCTCCTGGGCTTAAGTGATTCTCCCACTTCAGCCTCCCAAGTAGCTGGGACTACAGGCACACACCACTTTTGCCCGGCTAATTAAAAAAAAAAAAAAAGATTTTTGGAGATTTGGCTTCGCCATGTTCCCCAGGCAGGTCTCAAACTCTCAGCTTCAAGCGATCCTACCATCTTGACCTCCTAAAGTGCTGGCATTACAGGCGTGAGCCACAGTGCCTGGCCAGTGATGAGTGATTTCTATCTTATACTTTCAATTATTTTTTTCTATAATAAAGGTGTAATTTTTAAAAGTATACTTTAAAACAAATGGGGTCTGCTTCCAGTGGTGGCAGATGAGCTAATTCAAACTGACCTCTTCTTGCTGAGGGCCTGAAAAGTGGAATTAAATTTTACAAACACCTGCCTGAGGGTTTTGGTGCTCATTGTCAGGAGGAGGCAGTGCAGAGGGATAAGACCCTTGAAGAAAGAACAGGCAAAGAGGACCTCAGGGAGGGAGGACCCCACTGGGGGAGGAAGGACTCCAGGGAGGGAGGACCCCAGGGAGAGAGTATCTCAGGGAAGGAGGACCCTACTGGGGGAGGGCCCTGGGGGAGGAAGACCATGGGGAGGGAAAATCCCAGGGAGGGAGGACCACAGGGAGCAAGGGAGGACCCCAGGAAGGGAAGATCCCAGGGAAGGAGGACCCCAGGGAGGGAGGGAAGATACCAGAGAGGGAAGACCACAGGGAGTGAGGAAGGACCTCGGGGAGGGAGGGAGGACCCCAGGGAGGGAAGATTACAAGAAGGGAGGATCTCAAGGAGAGAAGATCACTGAGAGGGAGGATCACAAGGAGGGAGGGAGGACTACTGTAGCACTGTAGTCAAGGCAAAATAAGCCAAGAGGGATAGGGCAGAGCTGGGGATTAGAGCCCCTGTCCATGGCGCCCTGGTCAGGAGGCCTGGCAGGGCCATGGGGAGAGACAGTCACTGTGATGAGGTGTCCTGGACGAATGGCACATCCTTATGGCAAGTCCTGGACTTGGCTACCTGTCTGTACTGTTCCAGGCCTAGTGCAGGGACACGCTCAGGGCAAGTGGACATACCCTCTAGAGCTGCATGAAAGTCTCCCCGTGACCTGAGAACAGTATTTCTACTGAACACAAAAAGCACTAACCACAAAGGACAAAGGTGATGAACTGGATCATGCTAAAATGAGGAATTTCTGTTCCCATCTTAGGCATGTGCCTACATGGGACAGAGGGCTGGTTTGGATGTCACACAGGTGGCACAGCCTGAGGAAGATGCCGCTGCAGAGGCTGACTCTAAGCTTGCAGGGAGCAGGCCTTGTCCTGCCAGGTGCTGACAGAGACCACAGGCTGAGTCCAGGTTTCCCTAGAAGGGAACCATGGACTAGAGACAGGGCAGTTTGAGCATCAATAAGAACAATGACCATGAGGGTCAGAAACAACCAACAAGAAATGCCCAGCAGGTGCTGCTCCCAGTGTGGCCAGATAGCAGGTGCTGCTCTCAGTGTTGCTGGGTTAGGATTCGCCTCTGCAGGAGAGAGGTAGGTGGGGCCCAACCCAGCACCACGTGGAAATAAATCCCACGCAGGGTGCAAGACCACTCACCAGCATGCCTCGGAGGGGAAGGAGGCCCCGGATCCGGAAGTGGCTGGTCCCTGCAACTCCTTTGCTTGTGTACAGCAACATATCTGAGAACTGAGAAGCAGCAAGCTTTACATCCATGAACTTCACAAACAAGTGTCTTAGTCAGACCAACTTAGACTCTGGCTGCTCATCATGTGGACATCAGATCTATTCAGCTTGCTGGAGATTTTTGGCAGAAAGGGGACTTTTATTCATTCATTTGGTCGTTTTTGACCAGAGGCAGGAAAGGGCCACAGGAACCAGTGCATCTGCTGGGTCAGCTCCCAGCTAGCTTGGCTGAGAAGCTGGAAGCAGTAAGGAATTCTGGCTGGCGCTGACTCAGTTACCTCCTCATCCACATGTTTCAGGCTGGAACCCACTAACTGGTAGGAACAAGGACATGCTGGGAGGGGCTTCTGAGGCAACAGTGAGACTGTTCTGACTGGCCATTGGGCCGTCAGTAGCACCTTCTTGCAGCCACATGTATGTGGACTTTACGATCTTTTGGCTTCTGTTTGTCCCATAGTCAGGTGCTCAGAACCCGGAATGAAGAAGGAGGCTGGCCCTGGGGTGGGTGGGGAAGCTGTTTTCTGCTTCTTCCCACTCTATGACCCTCCCCTGGCCCCGTCTGACTCCAACGCTACCCACCTGGACCAAAGCCTCCAAGTGCTAAACTACCCAGAGGCCAATGGGCTGCCGCTGCACACGGTGTCCCTAACAGAACTGCTGCCCATCCCCCTCGGGGAGAAGCACAGCTTGAGTGGGGAGAGAACCTACCAGAAAGAACATCCTCTGCTGCAGGCCCTTCTTGGTGAGCTTGTGAAGGCAGCCCTCACGGATGAACTCCTGAAAGACAGAGACAGAGTCCCCTTTCAGCTGGCTGAGGGCAGCTGGCGGATGCGCACTAGCCGGGCTGAGGGTCAGGAATAGCCTTGTGGCCGCTTGTGCTCCTCTGGCTCCTCCCAATGAGGGTCCTCTAGTGGGGCCTCCCAATGGGGCTCCTCTACCCTCAGCAGTGCCCTTGGTCACCAGGTCCTGTCCTGGTGCCAACAAATTCAGTCCTCAAACCATCTACTGAGCACCTGCCCTGGGCTAGGAGCCCTGGAGCCCTGACACAACCAAGAGGTAGAGCCCGGAGTATTGTTCTTGCTGAGGAGAAGCTTCTGGAAGGTTCAGCCACAAAGATGTCATCCGAGATCAGCTTTGAAAAAACTGTACAGGAGCAGGTTCGAGAATGGGAGGAGGAAAGGAGGGTTCTCCTAGGTATTCAAATTAGCACCCCCCCACCACCCCACCACAGGTCATTAGATAAGAAAAAAGAATCCTGCCAGTATCAGACACCTGCGCAGATAGGGTAAGCGAGAGTCCTGGGAGCCCCTTGAATTCCTAACCTGGACTGCTCTGGAGCCCTTCCACCATCTGTTCCTTTCAGACAAACAAGAGGAGCAGCAGGTGTCCGGAGAATGTGCCAGGGGCCTGCTAGTGTGAGCAGTCCCAACATACTGCGTGAAGGCAGAAGGAGGAGCACACTACACAGATAATCCTCACAGAAACGCAGGATGAAAAACCAGCCCAAACAGAAACGTCCACCCCACACAATGAAGAAGGTGGTCATATGGATGCATTTATGTTAACTGGATGGGGCCGGTAACTAAGCTTGTGGCTCTCACTCCAAATCTGACTCCTAGCCCTACTCTGAGAGGCCACAGGGGCATGACAGGGAGCCCTGGAGACCGCACGCTGAGGTCCCTGTGAGCTGCTGGCAATTGCTTGGCCCTGGGAGTGGCAGTTCCTTCCAGCCATAGGCAGCAGCATCACCCTCAGAGACCCCAGCACTGGCTAAGCAGCAGCCCCCTCTCCAGAGCTCCCTCACAGGATGTGCGTCCCAGACCCACAGGGCGCCTTCTCCACCATGCACTGGCCCCGCTGCCAGCTGTGAGGCTCAGCACCATGGGCCTTTGACCAAGTTGTCGAATTTGTTCCCCAGCCCTAGGGTAGTACCTGTGGCTCACAGTTCTGCCACCTCCCTGACACTTCACAGTTCTTTTTACCCTTTGGCACCTCATCAACTTTATACCTGGTTAACGATCCTTGCTATTACATCCTCTGCTCAAATAACTGGCATGGTTTCTGTCTCTTGACTGACACACATATTTAACTCAGGAAGACAAGAAATTCTGGGCTATACAGACATGACTTTAGAGATTTTGACTAATAATAACAAATTATTATTTGAATTTGCACAGCATCTACTTCATGCAAGGCCCAGGGCTGAGCAGCTGACATAGATTCCTTGTTCATCCTCTAGACCTCCTGCCTCAGAGAGGGGGCGCAGCCTGCCCAGGCCACATGGGAAGTGTGGAGAGCCTGAGTCTGATGCATGGCTCAAGAGCCTACACCTTTGCCTATGTAGCTACTCTCAATTGTCTTTTCAGTGACAGTTCCCTGGGCCACCATCTATAAGACCCTGCACAGAGGTTACTAGGAGAAATAACAGTATGCAACATGAGCCCTACTTCCAGGAGTTCCCAGCCAGCAGCAACAGCTCAAAGCTATGCAGCCAAGGAGAGAAATGAAAGAGTGGTGGTCCTAGCACCCGATCAAAGCCCAGACTCCCAAAGTGGGGAAGGTTTCCTGTATATTACAGGCTAATTAATTTCTCCAAGCTTGCAGTTCCACATTTTCAATACCTTTTTCTAACAAAGCGAACACAGAACATGATTCATACACATGCTTCAATGAACATGTGTGCGGAGACAGGAAACATCTCCATGTAATTTTTAAAAGAATTTTTTATGTTGACAGTATTGAGTTCAAAGCAAAAAGCACTAGTGACAGAAAGTAACTGGCTCAATAGACATATAGACCATGGGATAGAATCAGGAGTCCAGAAACAAATCCATATGTTTACAGTCCATTTTTTTTTTTGTTTTTGTTTTTGAGACAGGTTCTCACTCTGTTGCCTAGGCTGGAGTGCAGTGGTACGATCACGGCTCACTCTAGCCTTGACCTCCTGGGCTCAAGTGATCCACCTGCCTCAGCCTCCTGGGTAGCTGGGACCACAGGTGTGTGCCACCATGCCAGGAAATTTTTTTTTTTTTTTTTTTTTGGTAGAGACAAGGTATCAGTATGTTGCCCAGGCTAGTCTCAGTCTCCTGGCCTCAAGTGATCCTTCTGCTGTGGCCTCCCAAAGTGCTGGGACTACAGGCTTGAGTCACTATGCCCAGCCCCCATTGAACTTCTACAAGGGTTACATGACAGACAATTCAATAAATGGTGCTGGGAAAACTGGACATCCATGTGCAAAAGAATGAAGTTGGACTCCTACCTTCCACTATACACAAAAACTAACTCAAAATGGATCAAAGATCTAAATGGAAGAGGTAAAATATAAAACTATTAGAAGAAAAGAAACAGCAGGGTAAATCTTCATACCCTGGGTTAGGCTTTCTTTCTTTCTTCCTTTCTTTTTTTCATAAATACACAATTTTGTTTGCTATTTTCAGGGGAAACTTAGGCATTAAACTATAAGCTGATAAAATACCATACCTAAAAAAGTATGAAAGTATAAATATCTCCTTAGAATAAATTTTAGTGAATTAAGTCTTAATATCTTTAAATTAAAAAAAAAAAACAACACAAGCCTATCTATTATATCAGGTCAAAAACCAAACAATGCTAAGGGGCCAGCAGCTCCCCAGAGAGTACACCCTGAGGGCCCACAGTGGCTGCCTTCCTCCTGAGCTCTGCTGGGGAGGACAGGGTCATCCCATGGCTAAGTCTGCCCTCTAGAAAGGCTTTTATAAATTGTCTAAGCCAAACATTTAACAGCATACAAGAGACCTTACAAAGAGGAGGTGGTAAGTCCTAATGCTGGAGAACTTGGTTAATCAGGTTATTGGCAAAGAAGATGATGAGGCCTGGGCAAGAAGTCTCCAGAAGCACTGGAAACCAGACAGTGTCAGAGCCTCTGAACTGCACATGGGCAGCTGGTGGTCAGTCTGCACAGTGCCCCTTGGGAAGCTGGAGTTCCGGAAACAAAGAGCTTGGAGCATGCCCTGCACCCCAGGTCCCCAGACTCTGACAGGTCCCCACAACCAGCTGAGAAAGGTCTGTTTTCAAAGCATGTGGGCAGTGGTTTCTAAAAGAATCCCATCAGCTCCCATGTCATGTTGGGTGGAGCCCATGAAGGTCGACTGAAGTCCCAAACATCCCAGAAAGGCTGCACAGTTATAAAAAGAAAATGAGACAGTGGTGAGAGAGAGGCATTTGTGATGCTCCATAAACATCTTGAATTTTCACTGTGACCCAGACCTTCAGCTCCAGAAGCCAGCAGACAGGCTTCCAGCCCAACCTCTATGCCAGGTGTGACATGGCACTGACAGGCACCAGCTCCCCCATGAGCCCGCAGAGTGGGGGACAAGGCAACACTGCTACCTCACGCTAACGGGTTGAACAGATCAGTCTCAATGCAGCAATCCTTGTGGGCACTTCCAGAGTATAAACACTGGGGAGTCTATCCACACTGAAAAGGGGTACAAAGTTCTCTCGCCTGGAAAATACAAATTGAAAAGCCTTGACTGTCCCAGGCTGAGTCAGGCAGGATTATAGCCTGTGTCGGAAAGAGGCCTGGCCTCGAAACGGCGCTGGGAAGTAGTGATGATGCAGAAGCTGCCTTTGTCAGGAGCTCTGTGAGGTTGAGAGCAACCAGCAATCTCACCTGGGAGGCAGAGCAGACTCCTGACTGAGACTAAGGCCTGGCAGCCAGACCAGAGGCCATGACGTGCTGGACACCGATGAGGCCATGGCCGCTTCCTGCCAGTGAAGCCCAGGCTGCTTTTACAGACTATGTGTAGTACCAAGAACTCTGTCCTTTACGTGATCTTCGGGGATTGAGTGGGCTGACTGGGAGCATCTGCCTCAGTCTCTGGCCCCCCTCAAGAGATAGTACCCACCTGGCCACCATGCTCCTCCCCTTGGGGACACCTGGTCTTGGACAGCTGAAACCTGTCTCTCACCACCCACCTCAGAAGCAAAAAAGGATTCACACCCAGATCTCTAGAAAAATGATCAAAAGCAGGTTCCTTCTCGCAGCCAAGCTTCCTGGACATAGTAGTTCATTGCATCTTGGGAAAGAGTAAATCATTTTTTCAGCTGTCAATACTGTGTGCCTCACATCCTTGAACCTTGTTCTTACAAAATCTTGGCCTTCTTGCTGGGTTCACTGGCCGTACTGTACAGGGTGTTGTGAAGTTCCTTGGACACCACATAGAGGAACCTGGCCTGATCTTCATTCCCATAGTTGTAAGAGGAGCCATTGCTGACCAGTTGTTCAAACTTCCAGCTGTCGGACATGGTGGACACCACCTGTGTGAGTTTCTCCTCCTGACACTGAAGCACACGGTACACATGCTTCATGGGCACCTGTGATGTTTTGCTCTCTTGTTCTCTAATTTTGTCCTTTACAAGTTTTATTAATGAAGTGATACTGTAAAATTCTGCTTTTTCCAACACTCCTTCCTCCACAAGGTCTTTGTTAATCACCAGCTTGCCATGTCTCAGGTAGTTCAGCACAGGCCCAAAATAGGTGGGGTCTCTGTCCATTAAATAGGCAACAGTTTCATCCTTGTTGGGATTAGCATGATACAAGCAGTACAGGAAGTATTTCAGGTCCTGGCACAGCATCTGCTGGGTGGTGAGAAAGTAGATGCCACCAATGTTGAACCAGAGCCATTTGGACAAGCTGCTGGGTGCTGGGCCACAGCGCTCTGAGTCTTGTACTGCAGCAGCACAGGTCGCCCCCGCCAGCCCTGCCCCAAGGCTGCCCCAGGCAGGTGGCAGTGCTCGCATTAATTTCTTTTTTTCTGAGACAGGGTCTCGCTCTGTTGTCCAGGCTGAAGTGCAGTGGTGGGATCATAGCTCACTGCAACCTTGAACTCCTGGGCTCAAGCAATGCTCCTACCTTAGCCTCCCGAGTAGCTAGGACTACAGGTGTGCACCGCTACACTTGGCTGACAATGATTTCTTAGATATAACATCTAAGACACAAGCAACCAAAGAAAAAAAATAGATAAATTAAAACCTTTCATGTTGTAAATGAAGGCCACAACAAGACAGTGAAAAGACAACCCACACAATGGGAGAAAATGTTTGCAAATCATAGTCTGATAAAGGTCTAGCATTCAGAATATATAAAGAACTCTTAAAACTCAACAGGTTGTCTTTTTACTATTGGGTTTTAAGAGTTCTTTACAATTTCTGAATAAAATAAAAGGTGGGCAAAGGATTTGAATAGACATTTCTCCAAAAAAGGCCTACAAATGGCCAATAAGCACATGAAAAGATGCTCAATATCATTAGCTATCAGGGAAATACAAATTGTAACCACACAAGACAGCATTACACACTCACTAAAATGGCTAGAACCAAAAAGTGACACATGATGTGAGAAACTGGAAGTCTCATATGAGTTGGTGGGAATGAAAAATGGTTCAGTCACTTTGGAAAACAGTTTGGTAGTTCCTCAAAATGTTAAACATGGAATTACCATATGACCCTGTATATGGTATATACTCAAAACTGAAAACATAAGTCCACACAAAACTTGTACATGAATGTCCACAGCAGCACTATTCGTAACAGCCAAGAAGTGGAAATAACCCAGTGTCCATCAGATGAGTGGAGAGACATGTGATACATGCATGATGGAATATGATTCAGCCACAAAAAGGAACATGAGGCCAGGCACGGTGGCTCATGCCTGTAATCCCAGCACTTTGGGAGCCCAAGGCGGGTGGATCACAAGGTCAAGAGCTTGAGACCATCCTGGCCAACATGGTGAAACCCTGTCTCTGCTAAAAATACAAAAATTAGCTAGGCATAGTGGTATGTGCCTGTAGTCCCAGCTACTTGGGAGGCTGAGGCAGGAGAATCACTTGAACCTGGGAGGCAGAGGTTGCAGTGAGCCAAGATTGCGTCACTGCACCTCAACCTGGTGACAGAGCAAGACTCTGTCTCAAATTAAAAAAAAAAAAAAAAAAAAAAAAAAAAAAGGAACATGAATGAACCTTGAAAAGATTATTCTGAGTGAAAGAAGAGTCACAAGAGGCCACATTAATGTATGTTCTGGGCATTTCTATGAAATGCCCAGACAGGTAACTCCTTAGAGACAGAAAGCAGATCAGTGGTTGCCAGGGGTTAGGGAGCAGAACGAGGTCCCCACAGAACAGCATCCCCACCCAGAACAGGGTTACCTCAGAACACAGTCCCCTGAGAACAGGGTTCCCTTCAAAATAGTGATGGGAAGTGACTGTTAATTGGTGTGGGGGTTTCACTTTGGGGTGATGAAAATGTTCTGAATTCGATATTGATGGCTACATAACCTTGTGAAGTTACTAAAACCCAATCAATTATATATTTTTTGTATGTATGTATGTGTGTATGTATGTATATATGTATTTTATTTTATTTATTTTATTTTGAGATGGAGTTTCGCTCGTGTTACCCAGGCTAGAGTGCAAATGGCGTGATCTTGGTTCACTGCAACCTCCGCCTCCCGGGTTCAAGCGATTCTCCTACCTCAGCCTCCTGAGTAGCTGGGATTACAGGTGTGTGCCACTATGCCCTGCTAATTTTTTGTATTTTTAGTAGAGACAGGGTTTCTTCACGTTGGTCAGGCTGGTCTCGAACTCCCGACCTCAGGTGATCCATCTGCCTTGGCCTCCCAAAGTGCTGGGATTACAGGCGTGAGCCACTGCGTCTGGCCGTATTTACTTATTTTTAACAGAGACAGGGTCTCGCTCTGTTGTCAGGCTGAAGTGCAGTGCTGTGACCAGGGCTTACTCCAGCCTCAACCTCCTTGGCTCAAGCGATCCTCCCATCTCAGTCTCCTGAGTAGCTGGGACCACAGGTGTGCGCCACCACACCCGGCAATTCTTTTTTTTTTTTTTTTTTTAATTCATAGAAACGGGGTTTCCCTGTGTTGCTCAGTCTGGTTTTGAACTCCTGGGCTCAAGCAATCCTCCCACCTCAGCCTCCCAAAGTATTCAGATTACAGGCATGAGCCATTGTGCCTGGCCAAAATTATACATTTTAAAATGGTGACTTTTGTGGTATGTAAATTATATCTCAATTAAAAAAACAAAGTAGTTCAAAAAACATTCCCAGAGCAAGGTCACTCACCCTGCCAGGAGCAATGAGGTTCTCTACGCCCACCAGGTCCCGCTGCAGCTCCGTTAGCTTCTGCAAGTTCTCCAGCCGGATGAGAATGTGCTGTAGTGTGGTGGTCACCTCTGTGATGGCTTTCAGGGCGTCTGTGTGGAGAGACCCCTCAGTACAGTTGTACAGGCAGTGGTGTGCACAGCACCCTCCACCCACCACCTTGTGACAGGAACTAGCATTCTAAAAGGCAGTTCTAATTAGAGGTACATCCTACTCGACTCCTTATAGCAGTGGTCCCCCAACCTTTTTGGTACCAGCGATGGGTTTCATGGAAGACAGTTTTTCCACAGACCAGAGGTGGTGGGAATGGTTTGGGGATGAAACTGTTCCACCTCAGATCATCAGGCATTTGTTAGATTCTCACAAGGAGCACACAAACTAGATCCCCCACATGCGCAGTTCACAATAGGGTTTGTGCTCCCATGAGAATCTAATGTTGCTGCTGATCTGACAGGAGGAGGAGCTCAGGTGGTAATGCAAGCAATGGGGAGTGGCTGTAAATACAGAGAAGCTTCACTTGCTCGCCACTCACCTCCTGCTGTGTGGCCTGGTTCCTAACAGGCTATGGACTGGACTGGTACTAGTCCATGGCCGTGGGCACTGGGGACCCCTGCCTTATAGGACTTATAGGACTGCTGCCTACTATGTGCAGCCGCCAGGCACCTGCTCCTGCAGATACTCCTGAGGCCTTCAGGTTGTTCAACCCAAACTGTTGGCTAGCCCATATTCTGGTTTGGCAAAGAGAATAGGCTTTGTAAATAACCATTTAATGTTATGTGTAAGGCAGTATTTGCTCTTAAAGGAAAATGATTTATTGTAATTTAAAGGCTAAATGATTTACACCTTCAAAGCAATTGTAACTTTCTCTTTTAACCAGGAACAGATGCTAATCTTATAGCTCAAGCAAAGATAAGAGAAAGTTTATAATCTGGACAGGAAACTTAAAACACAAAGTTATACTAAGAGTGGTCTGCCCAGCTCTGAGGCCATGCTGAGAGTGGTGGCATAGTGTAGCTGAGCCTGCTCCCACCTCTGATGATGCCTGGAGCACAGGGTCTGCATCCTCCTTGCTGGAATCACTCATGGGGACCACTTTCCCCCTTCTTTCTTTTTATTATTATTATGATTATTATTATTATTATTATTATTAGAGACAGGGTCTCACTCTGTCTCCCAGGCTGGAGTGCAGTGGCACAATCTTGGCTCACTGAAACCTCCGCCTCTCAAGTTCAAGCAATTCTTGTGCCTCAGCCTCCCGAGTAGCTGGGACTACAGATACCCGCCACAACGCCTGGCTAATTTTTTGTATTTTTAGTAGAGACAGGGTTTCACCATGTTGGCCAGGCTGGTCTCCCACTCCTGACGTCAGATGATCTACTCACCTTGGCCTCCCAAAGTGCTGGGATTATAAGCATGACCCACCATGCCCGGCCACCTTCTCCCTTGTTTCCATCACGACTCCCTCTTATTTCCTGGCCACAAAGCTTCTCCATGACAAGGTCCACACCCCTCACCCAGCACTGCCCCGTGCTCAGCTCTAGCCCTGGGCAGATTTATTAGTATGAAGTCACCTGACTATTCCAGCTCTATCCCTCTTTTTTTTTTTTTTTTGAGACGGAATCTCGCTCTGTCCCCCAGGCTGGAGTGCAGTGGCACGATCTCGGCTCACTGCAAGCTCCGCCTCCCGGGTTCATGCCATTCTCCTGCCTCAGCCTCCCGAGTAGGGAGCTGAGCCAGGATGGTCTCGATCTCCTGACCTCGTGATCTGCCGGCCTCGGCCTCCCAAAGTGCTGGGATTACAGGCGTGAGCCACCGCGCCCGGCCTGCAGCTCTATCCTTTCCAGTGGGGGTGACAACAGCCCCTTACAGCTTTCAGAGGATAAAGTCAGAAAAGAATGAAGTATGTGAAGAGATCATCATCGACAAAGAAAATTGACTGACAAAATTCACTTTCTGTCAATGACACCTGCATGACACTGAAAATGAGGAAGAACTTCAGTGAAGCCAGCGGTAGGTCTTGTCAGCTACTAACCCTATTGCTCTGTGCAGATTTCTAAGCTCCTGCCCCCATCCCCTGGCTCTCCCAGGCTGGCTATCCCTCAAGCACTTGGGTCTGAGGCCCTCCTTCCAGACATCATGTCAGGCAGAGACTCATCACGCCATGCCCATTTGCTGCATGGCTGCTTGAGTCCACTCAAACAGCACCAGTGCCACCCTGCCCTCAAATGCTGAGTCCACAGAGTGCAGGGCTGGGAGCCTGACTGCCACATGGACACTGTGCTGCACCTCGGTAGGGAATGGCAGCTGCTGGAAGCTCAGGACACATTTTGGACCTAATGGCACGATAATGATCCTATACATCACCTGACCTGCCTTGACATTCCCCACAGAACCCACAGAACAGGGTCTCCACAGAGCAGTGCCCCCTGCAGAACAAGGTCCCTCAGAAAAAGGTCACCCTCAGAACACGGACCCCACAGAATAGCATCTGCCACAGAACAGGGTCCTCTTGGAACATGGTCCCCTCAGAAGAGGGTACCTTCAGAACAGCATCTCACTCAGAAAAGGGTCCCCTCAGAACAGGGTCCCTATAGAGCAGGGTCACCACAGAACAGGGTCCCCTTAGAAAAGGATCCTCACAGAACAGAATCCACACAGAACAGGATGCCCACAGAACAGAGTCCCCCACAGAACAGGGTCCCCTCAGAAAAAGGGTCCTCATAGAACAGGATCCCCACAGAACAGCATCCACCTCAGAACAGGGTCCCCAGAGAATATAATGCCCTCACAACAGGGTCTCCTCAGAACTGCATCACCCTCGGAACAGAGGCCACAAAGAGCAGCATCCCCCTCAGAACAGCGTCCCCACAGAAAAGGATCCCTTCAGAACAGGGTCCTCTCAGAATAGCATCCCCCTCAGAATAGGGTCCCCTCAGAACAGCATCCCCCTCAAAAGAGGGTCCCCTCAGAACAGGATCCCTCTCAGAACAGGGTCCCCGCAGAACAGCATCACATTCAGAATAGCGTCCCCATAGAAAAAGTTCCCCACAGAACAGAATCTTCCTCAGAACAGGGTCCTGATAGAACAGGATACCCCACAGAACAGGGTCCCCTTCGAACAGAATCCCCCTTCGAACAGGGTCCCCACAGAACAGAATCTCCCTCAGAACATGTTCCCCTCAGAACAGCATCCTCCTCAGAACAGGGTCCACTCAGAACCGTGTCCCCCTCAAAACAGGATCCGTCAGACCAGGGTCTCCCTCAGAACAGAATCCCCACAGAACGGAGTCCCCATAAACAGAATCTCTACAGAAAAGAATCCCCACAGAAAAGGATGCTCCACAGAACAGGGTCTCTTCAGAACAGTATCCCCCACAGAAAAATATCCCTCCTGAACAGAATCCACACAAAACATGGTCCTCTCAGAACATGGTCCCCTCGGAACAGCATCCCCCTCAGAACAGGGTCCTCTCGGAACAGGGTCCCCATAGAATAGGGTCCCCTCAGAAGAGCATCTCCCTCAGAACAGGGTCTTCTCAGAACAGGGTCCTTTGAGAACAGCATCCCCCACAGAACAGGGTGCCCTCAGAACAGGATCCCTTCAGAAGAGAATCCCCACAGAACAGGGTCCCCTGAGAACAGCATCTCCCTCAGACCCGGGTCCCTTCAGAACAGCATCTCCCACATAAAAGGGTCCCCTCGGAACAGAATCCACACAGAATAGGGTCTCCTCAGAGCAGCATCCTCCTCAAAACAGGTTCCCCTCAGAACAGAGTCCCCTCAAAACAGCATCCCCCTCAGAACAGGGTCTCTACAGAACAGAATCCCCACAGAACAGGTTCGCCTCAGAACAGGATCCCTTTAGAATAGGGTCCCCTCAGAATAGGATCCCCACAGAACAGGGTCCCCTAAGAACGGCATCCCCCTCAGAACAGAGCCCCCTCAAAACAGCATCACCCTCAGATCAGGGTCTCCTCAGAACAGGGTCTACACAGAACAAAACCCCACAGAACACAGTCTCTTCAGAATAGCATTCCCTTCACAAAAGGGTCCCCTCAGAACAGAATCCCCATAGAACAGGGTCCTCGCAGAACGAGATGCCCCACAGAACAGGGTCCCTTCAGAACAGAATCCCCACAGAATGAGATGCCCCATAGAACAGGGTCCCTTCAAAACAGAATCCCCACAGAACAGGGTCCCCACAGAAGAGAATCTCCCTCAGAACAGGGTCCTCAAAGAATCGGATCCCCCACAGAACAGGGTCCCCTCAGAATAGCATCCCCCTCAGAATAGTGTCCCTCACAACAGGATTTCCCTCAGAACAGGTTCCCCACAGAAAAGGGTCCCCTCAGAACAGGATTCCCACAGAATAGAGTCCTCTCAGAACAGCATCCCCCTCAGAATAGGGTCCCCTCAGAACAGAGTCCCCTCAAAACAGCATCACCCTCAGAACAGCGTCTACACAGAACAAAATCCCTACAGAACACGGTCTCCTCAGAATAGCATTCCCTTCAGAACAGGGTCCTCTCAGAATGGGTTCCCCACAGAACAGGGTCCCTTCAGATCAGAATCCCCACAGAACACCATAAAACAGGGTCCCCTCAGAACAGGGTCCCCACAGAAAAGAATCTCCCTCAGAACAGGGTCCCCTCAAAACAGCATCCCCATCAGAACAGGATCCCCCCAGAACGGCATCCCCCACACAACAGAATCCCCACAGAACAGGGTCCCCTGAGAACAGCATCTCAAGGAATCCAAGCAGGATTCCTTCCGAACAGGGTCCCCACAGAACAGAATCCCCTCAGAACATGGTCCCCTCACAACAGGTTTCCCATGGAACAGGATCCCCCTAAGAACAGGTCCCCTCAGAACAGGGTCCCCTCAAAACAGCACTACCCTCAGAATAGGATCTCGACAGAACAGAATCCCCCCAGAACAGGATCCCCTCAAAATGGCATCTCCCTCCAAACAGGGGTCTTCTCAGAACAGTGTTCCCAGAAAACAGGTTCCCCACATAACAGGTTCCCCTCAAAACAGCCTCCTGCTCACAACAGGATCCCTTCAGAACAGGATCACCACAGAACATAATCCCCTCAGAACAGGGTCCCCACAGAAGAGGTTCCCCACAGAACACAGTCCCCTCAGAACAGGGTCCCCACAAAACAGCATCCCTCTCAGAACAGGATCCCCTTAAGAACAAGGTCCCCTCAGAAAACAGTCCCTCAAAACAGCACTACCCTCAGAATAGGGCCTCCACAGAGCAGAATCCCCACAGAACAGGGGCACCTCAGAACAGGATCCCTTCAGAACAGGGTTCCCTCAGAACAGAGTCCTCACAGAACATGGCCCTCTCAGAACAGGATCCTGACAGAACGGGTTCCCTTCAGAACAGCGTTCTCACAAGAACAAGATGCCCCACAAAATAGGGTCCCCGTAGAACAGCAACCCCGGCCGGGCGCGGTGGCTCATGCCTGTAATCCCAGAACTTTGGGAGGCCGAGCCGGGCGGATCACGAGGTCAGGAGATCAAGACCATTCTGGCTAACACGGTAAAACCCCGTCTCTATTAAAAATACAAAAAAAATTAGCCGGGCGTGGTCACGGGAGCCTGTAGTCCCAGCTACTCAGGAGGCTGAGGCAGGAGAATGGCGTGAACCCGGGAGGCGGAGCTTGCAGCGAGCCGAGATGGCGCCAACGCACTCCAGCCCGGGTGACAGAGCGAGACTCCGTCTCAAAAAAAAAAAAAAAAAAAAAAAAAAAAAGAACAGCAACCCCCTCAGAACAGGGTCTCCACAGATTACGGTCCTCACAGAATCAAATCCCCCACAGAACAGGGTCCCCTTAGAACAGCATCCCCCTCAGAACAGGGTTTCCACAGAACAGGATCCCCACAAAACAGGGTCCCCTCAGATCAGCATCCCCTCAGAATAGTGTCCCTTCACAACAGCATCCCCCCCTCAGAACAGTATTCCCTGCAGAACAGGGTCCCCTCAGAAGAACATCCCCCTCAGAACAGGACCCCCATCAGAACAGAGACCCCTCAGAACAGAATCCTCCTCAGAACAGGGTCCTTCTCAGAGCAGAATCCCCCACAGAACAGGGTCCCCTTCAGAACAGCATCCTCCTCAGAACGTGTTCCCCCATGACACTATTCCCCACTTAGAACGAGATCCCCTCAGGGTAGCGTTCCCCCCAGAGTAACATTCGCCTCACATAAGAGTCCCCTCAGGGTAGTGAGCACCCAGAACAGGGTTCCCCTATGAATAGGGTCTCCTCAAAACAAGGTCCTCTCAGAGCATCCCCCTGCGAACAGCATCTCTTCAGAACAGGGTCCCCTGAGAGCAGCATCCACCTGAGAGCAGAGTCCCCACAGCACAGTATTCTCCTAAGAACAGGGTCCCCACAGAATAGAGTCTCCTCAGAGTATGGACCCCTCAGAGCAGGGTCCTCCTCAGTCCAAGATCCCCTCAGAGCGCATCCCCATCAGAACAGGACCCCGAGAGCAGTTTCTCCTTCATAACTGAGTCCCCTCAGAAAAGGGTCCCCCTCAGAACAGTGTCCCTCTCAGAAAAGGGTCCCCCTCAGAAGAAGGTTCTCTTAGAGTAGTGTTTCCCTCAAAACAGAGTCCCCCCTCAGAACACTGTCCCCTTCAGAACAGAGTCCTCCTCCAACCATGGTCCCCTTAGAATATAATCTCCTCAGAGCAGTGTTCTTAGAACAGGGTCCCCTCAGAATTGGGTCCCCCTCAGTCCAAGATCCCTTCAGAGCACATCCCCATCAGAACAGGACCCCCTGAGAGCTACGTCCCCTCGTAACTGAGTCCCCTCAGAACAGGTTCCCCCACAGCAGTAGGCAGAGCAGGTGCATGATAGAATAGATCAACAACATACACTTAACATCCAGCACCCTTGGAAACTCTTACCAAAATGAAGGATAAATAAAATTGCAAGGCTGGCTTCTGCCAGCCCCAACAAATGTACTCCCTTTTGTCCAAGAGAATTCTATTCAAGTTCTCAGGAAGACCAAGAGGCTGGTAACATTTGCACACCAAAGGCCATTTTCCAAGAAGGCCCTTCTTGACAAGCATTCCTGTGTCCCACATTTGGAGAGTGGGGTCATGGAGGGAAAGGAGCCTGCCATAGTGTCAGCTGAGAATGTTTCATCAACTGGGCTCTCACTGCGCTTCAGAGATGGCTGAGGTCTGAAGCAAACCTAGGGAGGCTGATGGTTATCAATGTTCTGTTGAGTTGACAACTTCAAAGCACTTTCACAAACAGCTTCACAGAGGTTTTGCACCAGTCTATACATTTTACTGATGAGAAACCTGTCATGTTGGGAGGTACAGGAATCCCTCCAAAGTCCTGTTTACCTCAAGCACATGGTAGATGTGACCAGAACCTGGGCCCGTCTTCTCCATGGCATGGCTTCCCTGGTTGCCTGGGCCCAGGCCACCCTCTGCTCCAGCACTCTGCCTACCTAACTACTGTGGTATAATGACTGACAATGAGAAACATTTTAAACATGGTGTGGTTATGTCATGTTCTCCTTAAAATGTTTGAAAATGTTTTCTATAATTTTGTCCTTCTCCTTTTTAACAAACATGAAACCTTTTCTTTTAGAATGAAAAGAAAGAATCGTCAACATTGTATGATCCATCCTATTTCTTGCTAATCAGAAAGCATCCTTATTGATATTTATTCATGGCTATGGGAGACCAGCTAGAGGAAATGCTAAGTATTTTTTCATCTATTTTTAATGACAATGATAAAATTTACTTGTAAAAACCTCCTCATGCGGTGGCTCACACCTGTAATCCCAGCACTTTGGGAGGTCGAGGCAGGCGGATCATGAGGTCAGGAGTTCGAGACCAGCCTGGCCAACATGGTGAAACCCCACCTCTACTAAAAATACAAAAATTAGCTGGGTGTGGTGGCAGGCGCCTGTAATCCCAGCTACTAGGGAGGGTGAGACAGGAGAATCGCTTGAACCCGGGAAGCGGAGATTGCAGTAAGCCAAGATCACAACATTGAACTCCAGCCTGGGCGACAAGAATGAAACTCCATCTCAAAAAAAAAAAAAACCATAAACATAAACAAAAACAAAAACAAAAAACCTCCTGATAAGCATAAAGTTCCCATCAGAACACATCCCCATCAGAATAGGTCCCCATTAGCGCAGTGTTCCCCTCATGACTGAGTCATCTCAGAAAAGGGGACTAAATTTACAACAAAATTAGAAATCCTATTTTTAGGTTAAAAAGGTCAGAGTTTACTCTTTTATCCCTTTAATAAACATCAAAAATTACAAAGGCTGTCTATGTTAAAAACTTCTAACAGGTCACCTTGGCCCAATCTTTTGTATGTTTTAGAGCCAAGGCCTCCAGGACAGAAACATCCATAGGCAGCAGGTTGCTCTGGGGGTTGCACCCCATTGCCCAGTGCACTTGTGGGGGCTGTGGGGTCCCCAGCAGGAGCATGCCCTGTGACCCCTGCAGGGCAATCAGAGTCATCCCCTACACTGCTCAGACGTGGAGATGGGCAGGGCCTTGCCTGAGGGTGGAGGAGCAGAATAGACGAGACCTGGTGTAGCCTGGGACCTGCCCTTTGCCAGCAGCAGAGGACACGGGAAGAAAGGCCAGGGCCGATGCTGACCACTGTGGTCCAGGCCCTAATGCGGTGGACTCCTGTGCTTCCCAGTGAAGGAAGTCTTTAGGTCTAGCAAAGCCGCCCCTGCCTCCCAGCCACGCACGCTGATCCTCGAGATGCAGGGCCGCACCCACACTCACCATGGCAGTCAGCGTAGTCATGGTGCCCGGGGGTGTAATGTCCACACAGGCGGCGCAGCAGCAGGCGGTAGTGCAGCAGCCGCTGGATGGGCTTCAGCAGGAACGTGTTGAGAGGCAAGTAGCAGACCTTCTGCAGCTCGAACTCCTTGTACACTGCCTCCAACTTCTTACAGTGTTTGGTAGCCTTTTCCAGTTCTGTTAGGACCTCGTCATGTCTTTGGAAGTAGCTGGTAAACTCCTGTGGAGGCGCAAGAGTGGGGCCTTTAGGTGAGGAGATGTAGGGGTCCAGGGGGAGACTGGCCTGTTTTCCTTGATGGCAGGTGCCGGCTGGAAATCCCCACAGGGCAAATGGACCAGTGGCCCAGCGTGCGCCAGCGGGGGCTTTCTAGCCTCCACGGAATGCATCTCAACCCGTCTCAGATGCCATGTGATCTGCACCTTATTGCACCAATTCACTGCTACGTGCACCACTAACCGGCCCCATATCATATGCACTGAGTGGACCAGGGCCATCTCCCCACTGGACAGATGAAGAATTGAGGATGGGAAGGCTGCAGTTGGCTGCGTGGGACACAGTGAGGGAGTGCAGGGCAGGGGTTAAACAAAGCCCACTCGAGTCCTGCCCAGTCTTAGGGCTCGCTCCAGAAACTTCTCTCAAGAGTGGAACTAAGCGGTTGTGCTGACACAGTTACTGGACAGAGGGAATAACCACACCTGACTTTTTTTTTTTTTTGAGACTGGATCTAGCTCTGTCGCCCAGGCTGGCGTACAGTGGCGGGATCTTAGCTCACTGCAACCTCTGCCTCCCGGGTTCAAGTGATCCTCCCACCTTAGCCCCCTACAAGAACAGGCATGTGCCACCACGCCCAGCTCATTTTTTAAATATTTTTTGTAGAGATGGGGGTCTCACCATGTTGCCCAGGCTGGTCTCGAACTCCTGAGCTTAAGCAATCCACCCATCTCAGCCTCCCAAAGTGCTGGGATTACAGGTTTGAACCACTATGCCCGGCCCATATCTGATGATTTTACAACACATGTATACACGTATGTGGATTCTGAGTATTACACAGACATATTCAACTAAACTATTCTCTAACTTAAAGATTTTTTGTTTGTTTGTTTGGATACAAGTTCTCACTCTGTCACCTAGGCTGGAGTGCAGTGGTGCGATCATAGCTCACTGCAGCCTCAACCTCCCTGGTCTCAGGTGATTCTCCTGCTTCAGCCTCCTGAGTTCCTGGGATCACAGGTGCACACCACCACACCCAGCTAATTTTTGTATTTTTTGTAGAGATGGGGTTTTGCTATGTTGACCAGGCTGGTTTCAAACTCCTGGGCTCAAGCGATCCACCTGCCTCAGCCTCCCAAAGTGCTGGGATTACAGGCATGAGCCACTGCGCTCAGCTAAAGGGTTACATTATTTTTTATTTTTATTTTTTTAACAAAACACTTTTATTTGGTCCACTGGAGCCTGAGTCAGAAACCACTGTGGAGAACTCTATCATAAAGGAATGGGGACTGACAGTTGATAAAATAATCTTTGTGTCACAAGAGCTGGCCATATTTACATATTTAGGGGTTAAAAATATTCACAGTTCAGGGTACAGGGAGGCCAAAGGGGAGTGGGGGAGTGGGGAATGTTTCTCCAGGTGTAAAAGCTCTGGAAGCCCCTGGGAGGGTACGGGGTGGGGGGGTGGGGGTGGGGTGGGAGGGGAGTGAAGGTGGGGCTGGCCCACTGCCTGGGGGCGAGGGGCTGTGAGCGCCAGGTGGGGACGCAGGAAGCTGGGCTCAGATGTCTATGCATCCACACTCGCTAGGCTTCTAGCGGGAGGTGGAAGTGGCCAAGCCCTGCCAATGCCCATGATGGGCTGGGGCCCCTCTCTATGGCAGGGCCGGGCCAAGGGACAGGGTTGGCTGAGGAGTCTGCTGGTCCCCGGCCTGCCTGGCAGTGGTGAGTGGTGCTGAGGACCGGTGTCCACCCACAGTGGGCCTGGCACCCACCTGCACCTGATCATGGCTTCAATCCTGGCAGGCGCTCCAGGAGTTGTATAGTGTCGCTGTGGGGTGGCTGGCCAAGGGCCCTTCTTTCCAAGACAAGCACCACTCTGGGACTCACCACTCCACGCCAGGGCTTCTGGGACCACACTTGCACTGTGGGGGGACAGGGGCCTGGGCTCTGGGGGAAAACTGACCTTATGCCCCGTGAGGGGGTGGTCCCTGATCCCACCCTGGGGTCTTGGCCTCTGACATCCAGATTTGGTTTTGTGGACAGAGCTCTTGGCTGCCTCCCCAGAGCTAAAGGGTTTTAATATCAAATCATTTTGTTTTAATGAACATTAAAGATGACTACAGTATGATAATCTGGATCAAACAGATTTGTGCATATTTCAATTTAAATTAGTGCAACTGCCTTTGGGATAAGTAGAACTTTCTCATTAACAACCTGACTCAGCTTCCATCTAGGCAGGAAAAGGGCACCTAGGCTGAATGCAGTTCTTCAAGTGGGGCTATCTGAACACAGAACAGCAAAACCTATGGTCCCTTGGGAACTCTGGGTGTGAGAAGTGGCCAGAGTCTCGCAGGATTGGGTAGAAGGTGGGACAGGCTAGAGATGGAGGAGGGGGAGCTTGAGTCGTCGTCGTCACTGTGGCTCAGCTTCATGGTATTATGCAGAGCTCCACACCTTGGGCAGTCACGTGGTGAACTCATGAGCAGCCTGAGAGGGAGGGAGAACTGTTCCAGGCACGTTAAGCAAGAGTGAGACCCCTGAACAGTCAATGCACGACCTGCACTGTTGTCCACACGTGAACACCTGTACCGTTGCTCCTATTGAAGAGAAATCTCACTTCCCCCAGTGCTGCCCCCGCCTATCCAAAAGTCTACTCCATTTTTGCGACCCCTGCTACATGCCCTTCGTGGAGCTGGAACACCTGAAAGAAAAACCTGAACTATAAGCCTAGCAGCCAAGGTGGAAACAAGTCCCAGAGCCCTGCCCTCCCCACAGCAGCTATGGGGACTCTGCCCTGAGCAGGCCCTGTCCTGGGGAAGGGGGACTCTGTCCTGAGAATGATGTTCTGAGGAAGACTCTGTTCTGTGGGGAACCCTGATCTGAGGGAGGCCCTGTTCTGAAGAGGATGCTGTTCTTGGGGGACCCATTCTGAGGAGGACAATGTTCTGGGGGAGAATCCTGCTCTGAGGTGATCGTTGCTCTGGGGGAGTCCTGTCCTGATGGAAATGGGGACACTGTCCTCAAGGGAATGCTAATCAGTGGAGAAAAAGGTTCTGAATAGAACAATGTTCTGAGGCTGGTAAGGGCCCTGATCTAAGGCAAACAATGTTTTAAGGTGGAGTCTGTTCTGGGGGTAGTTCTGATTGGAGGGAGATCATGTTCTGGGGGACCCTGTTGTGAAGGGTATGCTGTTTTCAGGGGCATCCTATTCTTGGAGAGCCCTTATTGAGGGATGCGGTGAGGAGGGAACTTGTTCTGAGGGAAACAGTGTCCTGATGGGGCCCTGGACATTGCCCTGAGCCAGACTCTTTTCTGAGGGAAACAAGATTCTGAGGGAGACCCTATCCAGAGTAGGACCCTGCCCTGAGTAGGTTCTTGTTCTGAGGAAGATAGAGTTCTGAGGAGACCCTGTTCTGAGGGTGATGCTGTTCTGGGGGAACCTTGTTCTAATGGGAATGACGCTCAAAGGGAGACCCTGTTCTGAGGGGGCTGCTGCTCTGAGAAGGACTCTGTTTTGAGGGAACTTTACTTTATTCTGAGGGAACCCTATTCTGAGAGCCTGAGGGGGATGCTATTCTGAGAGGACCCTGTTTTGGGTGGACCCTGCTCTGGAGGGACCCTGCTTTAGGGGGGACTCTGCTCTGGGGAAACCCTGCTCCGGAGGCACCCTGCTTTGAGTAGGATCCTGTTCTGAGATGGACCCTGTTCTGAGAAGATCCTTTTCTGAGGGGGCCCCTGTTTTTTGAGGGGTCCCCTGCTCTGAGGGGATGCTGTTCTGAGGGTACCCTGCCCTGAGGGGACCCTGCTCTGAGGGGGTCCCTGTTCTGAGGAGACCCCACTCTTAGGGGACCCTGCTCTGGGGGGACCCAGCTCTGAGGGGACCCTGTTTTGAGGAGACCCCACTCTGAGGGGGACCCTGTTCTCAGGAAACCTTGTTTTGAGGAGACCCTGCTCTGAGGGGGACCCTGGTCTGGGGGGATCCTATTCTGAGGGGACCCTGCTCTGAGGAGACTGTTCTGAGGGGGTGCTGGTCTGGGGGGACCCTGCTCTGAGGGGACCTTTCTCTGAGGGGACCCTGTTCTGAGGAGACCCTACTCTGAGGGGGATCCTGTTCTAAGGGGACCCTTTTCTGAGGGGACGCTGTTCTGACGGGTCTCAGCTTCGGGAAGATGGTTTTGCTCCCATTAACAGCATTCATGTAGGCAGTAGTCACCATGCAGCCTACCTTTAACTGGCACATGTTCCTGAGCAGGATGTCCCCGATTCGCTGATGACCACCTTTTGTGTGGGCTTTGGAGGGCCCTTCCCTGAGTGAAAAGCAACAAAGTCGTTCTAAACATGGTGAAAGCTTGCAGAAGGCACTGTAATCTGACGCAGGGTGACAGCTGCCCTGGTTCCAGCTGGAGGAAGGTGGTGAAGCTGAGGTGGAAGAGGCCGCAGGTCAGGGCCTGCCCTGGATGGAAGCTGCTATTATGTGTCTGGCCATTCTCTAAAACAGACAGTAACCACGCAAAAAGGGATCTTCCATTTTTAACTTGCTCCTTGCACTCTCTTTTCTGGAAGAGGGTGAATAAAGGGTATTATTACATCTGTACCTCTCCCCACAGGCTCCTAAAAATATGCTCCAGTGAAAAAAATGGCTCTTCTGAATTAGTTTCTGAAGCTGGGAAGTTCCTAAGAGCAGTGATGATGAGTTGGTGTGGGAGTCTCCCATGTGGGGGTCCAAGACCTGGGGGCTGAAGGGGTGTTACCAGAGTGCCAGCCTCTGCTCCACCTCGCGCAGGAAGCCTCTGTGGAACTCATAGATGGGATCGATGTTGGAGAAGAGCAGTGTCATCAGAGTCGCAGGCATGGCGTCCTCCTTCACCACTGCGCTGCGGAACCACTGTGGGAAGAGTGTAGTGTGATGAGAGGTGTGGCTCTTGTTGGAGACTGAGAAACTGTGCCCCTGAGGGCCCGTAGCCATAGGTCACCCAGTGATGACCCTCCAGTCACTGCCTACAAAGAGGGTTCAAATCAACACTACAGCCATCCTCTTTGTTGACCATCCAGTTTTCAAATATAATGAAACTATCCTACATCAAAAGTTTCAAATGGACACTTTGCAGCTTTATAGCTTCACAAAAACTTGGACCCAATGTTCTGACCTGACTTAGAATAATTTTAAAGCAGATATATTTAACAAAATATATACATGCAAGTCTCATGATTATCAAGAGATATTTCTTGGCTGGGCGCAGTGGCTCATACCTGTAATCCCAGCACTTTGGGAGGCTGACCAAGGTGGGCAGGTCACTTGAGGTCAGGAGTTTGGGACCAGCCTGGCCAACATGGTGAAACCCCACCTCTACTAAAAATACAAAAATTAGCTGGGTGTGGTGGTGGGCGCCTGTAATCCTAGCTACTAGGGAGGCTGAGGCAGAAGAATCACTTGAACCCAGGAGGCGGAGGTTGCAGTGAGCTGAGATCATGCCACTGCACTCCAGCCTGGGTTACAGAGTGAGGCTCCATCTCAAAAAAAAAAAAAAAAAAAAAGAGATATTTCTCTGTGTTCAGATGAGAGATTTATTTACAAAAAAAATCAAAGTAATCAACGACTTTCGTACCACGGTAATAACTTCTAAATCCTTCAGGTATGTTCGTTCTGTAGCGAGAATCTCTTTGACTATGAAGTAGGCCTCATCTGCAGGCATGCGCTGAAAGAAGCACAGAGCTGTAAGTGTGCGTCCATGGGACATGGCACCCTCCCACGTTCAGGGAGCCTGAAGTTTGTAATGTTTGCTTTCTTCTGCTCAAGGTAACATCGTCAGGGGGTTTTCATCTTCAACTTCTGAAGAGATTTATCCCTGAGTAAAAACATAATCCTGTTATTCTTCTGGAGAAAAGAACTGCTGTTCAAATATCACCATATGTAAACAGGGCTGAAGTTTATTATTGGTTTTGTGATAAAATCATTTTTTATATATCACTGCCAGTGGCATAGCTGGTTAGCAGACACAGGTCCATGAGTGTGTGTGTGTGCTTATAAATTATTAAACCTAACCCATACAAAAGTCATTAAAATGAGCAAACAGTGCGCATTCTAAGTGTGCCTGCATCAGAGCGCCAGACTTGCTAGTGCGCTTCCTGATGCAGATGTGGACCATACCCCGGGCCCAGTTTTCTGTGCCCTGCTAGAGACAGCCCAGCCCTGAGCGCTCCTATAGCTGGCAGGGCTATCTCTGCCCAAGGTGCTGGTGCCAAGCAGGCAAGCTGGCCGTGGGGGACCCTCTACACCTCACCCAACACAGTGTTCCTGGCAAAGCACATGCCTCATGACAGCCTTGGCAGGCACTGGGTCCTGTCCCTGGAGCGCCTCTCCCCACCCTGAACCCTCCAAGAGCCACCCTCTGTTGAGGTGCAACTTAACAGCCTCTTCTCCATCCTCTCCCTGCCCAGAAACCACGATCCTGCTCTGTCCTGGCAGCTCGCCTGCCCCACCTCCAGACTGTGGCCAGCTTCAGGGCAGGTGGGCCGTGCAAATATCCATGGAGCAGGTGTCAGCTCCAAATAGGTGCCTGGACACTGCCCCCTGTCCCTGTGAGGGTGTCCTACTAGGAGAAGACAGGCAAGAAACACAGAGGGCTGTACAAGGCACAACGCAGAGCAGAGGAGGGGCTGGAGGCTGGGGGACAAAGCAGGCCGCAGCCTCACTCAGAGCGGACAGGGTGGCCTGTGGGACAGGTCAGAGGTCAAGGGGCTGGAGAAATGTGGGGAGGTCAGAGGGAACAGACAGGCTACTGGTGGGGAAGACAGGCCACATGGGCATTCTGGACCCTTTGGCGTCTACCTGAATGTGCTGTGACACACTTGGGCCCCAGGATGAGAGCAGACCAGGAGGGCAGAGAGGCTCCCTGTGGACCTCAGCACCACCCGGTGAGACAGCACTGGCTGGGGGGCGCGGAGGGGTGAGGGGTGAGATCCTGGACACATTCTGAAGGTCCAGTGTGGAGGTAAGGTGTGAGGGTTGGAGGCAGCAGGGGTGACTGTCGCAGTTTTTGGCCTAAGCCAAGGGAAAGACCAGCTGCCATGAGTGGAGGTTTGGGAGGAGTATCAGGAGCTGGGTTTGCAAGTGAGCAAGCAGCTGAGGTGGCATGTGGGGCCATGTCTTCTTCCTTGTACTGCTGTGAAGTTTAGCAGAGCCTGCGGGGTTGTCCACCCCTCGTGGATGAGAGGACAACAGAGGCACATTTATCCTGTGAGTACTGAGCCCATGGATATAGCCAGCTGTGAAGGGACAGCACCCTACAGTCCACTGAGATGCTGCTGCTGCCTAGAGCCCTCCAGTGCCCAGGTGCTGTGCCTCCCCCGCCAGAGTCCTGCACACATCCACTGCTGTTCTCTCAGCTCTTCCCCACGGCTGGTAGCCTGCCTGGCTCCAACAGCCCTGCCACCATGTGGCTCTGCCACCAGCTCAGCCCCCACCTCTTGGTGCACTGGCCTCCTCCCCACAGAGAAGCTGAACCACCTTTCCAGCCTTTAGGCTTTTTCTATTTTTTCTTTTTGAGCTTCATGATATTAAAAATGACTTTTATATCTTTCAAATGAAAGGTTGAGCCCATCTTTCAAATCCAAATTCAGTAAAATCTCTTTACAAAGTCTTTTCTTGGCTGGGTGTGGTGGCTCATGACTCTAATTCCAGCACTTTGGGAGGCTGATATGGGAGGATCACTTAAGGCCAGGAGTTTGAGACCAGCCTGGGCAACATAGTGAGACCCTGTCTCTCAAAAAAAAAAAAAAAAAAAAAAAAAAGAAAGTTAGCCAAGCATGTGGTCACACCTGTAATCCCAGCTACTGGGAGCCTGAGTTGGGAGGATCACTTAGGCACAGAAGTACAAGGCTGCAGTGAGCTGTGGCTGCACCACTGCACTCCAGCCTGGGCAACAGAGACGGACCCTGTCTCTAAAAAAAGAAGTCCTTTCTCCACCTGAGCTTGATATGCCCAGTGAATTCTCCGGGGGCAGAGCTGGTCCCGTCCCCAGAGGCCCACGTTTACGGTCTGGGAGGCCCCAGCCTTCCCCGCACAGCTGAGGGACAGGGATGTTACATGTTAATGCCCCACAAACTGTTGGCCTTGGGCCCTGGGGGAGAGTCTGGTAGAGGGGGGACAACTTCCTAGCCACAGTCACCGTGGCATGGAGTCCAAAGGCAATGTCCTAACTCTGAATGTTGTTCTACAGAATGCTCGAGTCCTGGAGCAGCTTCACTCCTCCAGAGGCGAGGCACACAGAGACACATACGCCATCAGAGAGCCACAGTAGTTGCTGATGAGACTTCTCATCACAGGTGCCACCAGTGGGTCACAGCGGAGTCAGGGGAGCAAAGCGGCCGAGAGAAGCGCCTTCCGTCCCGCCCCTGCCCCCGCCCCGCCCCGCCCAATCAGCCCAAGGAATACTGTGAAGAGACTCTCAGGGACAGAAAATACAGCAGCTGCCACTCTGCCCCCGCCTCTAGGTCAATGTCAAACCTGACCCCCAGCAAGCTGGGCTGCAGGCCAGGGATGAGACGGCAGCCAGGGATAGCCCCAGAGGAGCGTGCCATTCCTGTGAGCTTCGCCACCTGTCCCTACATGAAGGGTCTATGTGCCCATGCAGAGCGTGGAAGAGGCTTCTGCCACCTTTGGCTTTCCTACCTTTCGACTACTGCCGATCCTCACAAATCTCTATTAAAAAGGGGACAAACAGTGCATCAAGTGGGAGACACTGGGGAGGAGGGCACAAGCTGGCGAGGGTGGGCTGGAGGGTGGGCAGCTCTTCACCCCTCCCCGCACAGCCCAGCAACTGGGTGCAAGTGCAAAAGCTTGACGGGTGGCCTCAATGGCAGCACGTGCTTCTCAGACCCCTGTCACCTTGGCTCCCCAGGACAGTGGTCTGCCAGGCCTTGCCAGCAGAGCGGTCAGTGAATCTGGGGCCGGGGTCTCCCCAGAACCTGTGGCAGCCTAGCTGGGCACACCGGTTCATGAGGTCAGCATAGAGGGGTACTCTGGTGGGAACCTACCTCCGGGT
This sequence comes from Pongo pygmaeus, assembly GCF_028885625.2. Lineage (NCBI taxonomy): Eukaryota > Metazoa > Chordata > Mammalia > Primates > Hominidae > Pongo > Pongo pygmaeus. The sequence continues at coordinate 142,161,913 of NC_072384.2, read as the reverse complement.
CAAACCAGCAGCCCCTGCATGGTGACGAAGGGGCCATCCTTGCCATCTTGGAGCCCACCTGTGCTGGGCACCAGCCTCACTATGTCAACTCACACACACAGAACTGAAGCAGAGCCCAGAGCCCTCCCTCCAGAGCCCAGGTGTTGAGGAGAGGCAACAGGAGACACCACGTCAGGGCTGAGGGTGCCCACACGCAGGGGCTGGGCCCAAGGGCTGCTGAATCTTTCTCTGCAGTGACCCAGCCACCAACTCCTCAAGGGCATGGCTCTGGGAGGACCCTGAGGTGCCCCCATCCCAGAGGGCCTTGCCATGCTGCTGGCCCCATGCCACGTCATGACTAACAGGCTTCTCCCAGGGCCACTTGCCACCAGCCCAATTATCCTCAGATGTGACAAGCTGTCACCCTATAGAAAACCATCTAAAGAATCAACTGATTTTTGTAATATAAAAAGTTACAAATTAAAATTTAGTCTTAATAACAGACTGCTTGATAGCCATTTTTTGTTTTTGTACCAAAGAAACAGTGAACTAAAGAGACTGTCATTAGGTTTCCAAAATAAAATAAAAAGACATCTTTTTTGGAAACAGTCTTGCTGCCAGGGCCCAGAACCAGCCCTCACCTGCAGGCCTCATGCAGCAGTACGTTTAATATCCTTTGCTGCCTCCAGACCAGGGGGCTCTTTCCACTCCAGTGGGATCCAGGGGGACCCTCAGGGCACCAGGAAGGAGGAGCCTGCCCTGCCTGTGCCATCCTACCTGCTGAGAGTCCCAGCATCCCACGGGTAGCCCTGGCATCTGGAAGGCAGGCCTTGGACAGAATATCCTCTGGCCAATTCAGGCCAAAGCAGGAGTGTTGAGGTGTCACAATGACATACCTCCCCCTGTACCAGCACTGACTCCCTCCCTCCTAGAGGCCCCATGGCCTCTTCCCGTCCAGCTGCCACTCAGGGACCCCGTGTCTCCCTTCTCTGTGGACTCCAGGCCCAATATAGTCTGCAAACTCCCCGGACCCTGAGTCTTTTCTTTTAGGGTCCATCTACAAAACCGTAGCTGTAGGCAGACTCCACTGGGCTAGGAGAGTGGAGGCCACCCTGAGGCCACAGCGTCCCTGCCCCTGGTTGCCCTGTGCCTGCCAGCAGTGAGCTTCTCTGCTCGGTCACTTTCTCCCTGCAGACTCTCAGTTTGTGCCCTTATTCCTATCATCTTTGATAAAAAGAGACCCACAGGGGACAGTGCCTCAACTTTGTCATAAACCCTCAACCCTGTCTGTGGCCCATGTACCCCTCCCCTTGCCACAACAGCAGAGGACCGTCCCCTCCCCACAGGTGGCTCCTCCACTGTCTCCAACATCTGGCCCAGGGCACCCACTTGTACATTGGGTCTCCCACCCAAGAGCCTCTCCGGAACCCAAAGGGGTCCCTAGTGGACCCTCCCTTAGCACCCAGATCTTTCCTCCCAGTTACTCAATTGTTAAAGTAGAAGCTTGACCAAGCAAGGAGAGAAGAAAGGAGCAAAGGAGGGAGGAAGTGAGGGAGAAATGAGGAAGGTGGGAAGGAAGGAAGGAAGGAAGGAAGGAAGAGTGGGGGAGGCTGGAAGATCCAGCTTGACACAAGGAGCCTGTGGGTTCCAGGGACCGTTTGCTAAATGAATAAGGAAACTTGTTTTTGTACAAAGGAACCTGGAGTCCCAGAGATAAGAGGAAAGTCTCAGGAAGGTTTTGCTAGGGAAGGCGGCCCAGTACCTCCTCTCTGCTCAGGAGGCTGGTAGGGCTGTGAGTGCAGAGCCCTTCCCTGCCCCGCCCCAGGGTCCCCACCAGCACCACCCTAAGGAACAGTGAGCACAGGCCCACCCTGCAACCCCTCTGCTAGCTTCTCAGCCTTGAGGGGCCCACCTTGTGTCTCGGCTCCTCGTAGTCCATCCCGGCTCCGCCAGCATCACTGAGGACAGGGCTCAGGAGTGGGGATGAGCCCTGTTCAGCTGGGCCCAAAGGCACCTGAAATGCAGGGCTCAGACTCAGAGGGCTCTTCTGGCTGGAGGGAGAAGGCTGAGGACTCTTCGTGGAAAGGCCTGGAAATGAACGGAGTGGGGGATGGAGCGAGAAATGAGAAAGGGCTGTGAGTCTGGCTTAGAGCCACTACTATAGTCCTGACCATTCAACCGCCAGCCTCACACAGTGCCAGGCGCTTCCTGTAAAATGTGTATGTACAGCCTCTATCACACACAATTCTAAACATGACATAAAATGAAAATGAGGGTTGATGGTTCATCTACCCAATTTCAGAGAGCAATCCACAGACGGTGTGGATCCTCCCCAGGACTCTAGGGGGGCCTGGATACCATCCTTGTGTTTCTAGGGGCTTCTTTTGGCTCTGCAGAATATGTAACTATGATAAAATTAAGCACCACAAAGTGTGTAAAGCAAAAGGCACAAAGTGTGTAAAGCAAAAGGCACAAAGTGTGTAAAGCAAAAGGACGGGGGAACACTTTCTATGTGCATTGCTAGAGGCTAGAGACTTAAGATGTCAAACCAGGGCTAACATCTGAAAAGATAATGTCTATTTTAAGGCCAAACTTATTATTCATTAAAAAATGGATTATATAAAACTGCTCAATTCATGATACTGTTTTCCAGTTCCTTGAGTTTTTCATTAATGGGGTTTTTATTTTGGTTTTCTAAAACACAGTAATAATTTTCTCCTTCTTAAAACCATGTTTGTTTTCGAATAAATAGGTGCCAAACTTGCAGCCCAATTTTAAAGATGAAGTATATTTCATTGTGTATTTTATAATAAAAAAATCCTTTTCTATTTAAAAAAAATTCTCAAAGGTTAATTTCTAATGTTTTTCTATGGGAAACCAGTAACTACTAAGTGCCAAATTTTAAAAATAACTACCTGGCTAACACGGTGAAACCCCATCTCTACTAAGAATACAAAAAATTAGCTGGGTGTGGTGGCAGGCGCTTGTAGTCCCAGCTACTCGGGAGGCTGAGGCAGGAGAATGGCATGAACCCAGGAGGCAGAGCTTGCAGTGAGCCGAGATCGTGCCACTGCACCCCAGCCTGGAAGACAGAGCAAGACTCCGTCTCAAAAAACAAAAAAAAGAAAACTTTAGAGTTTTAGAGAAGGAATTTAACTGCTGTTTAAAAACCACCAAAGGCCAGGCATGGTGGCTCATACCTGTAATCCCAGCACTTTGGGAGGCCGAGGCGGGTGGACCACCTGATGTCAGGAGTTAGAGACCAGCCTGGCCAACATGGTGAAACTCCATCTCTACTAAAAATACAAAAAATTAGCCGGGCATGGTGGTGGGTGCCTGTAATCTCAGACACTTGGGAGGCTGAGGCAGGAGAATCGCTTGAACCTGGGAGGCAGAGGTTGCAGTGAGCTCAGGTCATACCATTGCCCTCCAGCCTGGGCAACAAGAGCGAGACTCCGTTTCAAAACAAACAAAACTATCAAAGATGGAAATTTATGTTTCCAAGTGTACAGTGTTTGAACACTGAAACTATCATGATTTCTAACAATGATTACTGAATCAGCTTACCATATGTTGCAACAGAGGTAACTCAACTTGAACCCCTGGTCGCATAAATGCCACACCATGGTGCCTCCTTACTCCACCCACAACTGGTTTCACAGCAAGATTCTCTTACACTATTGTTGGCACCTTCAGATGCAGCTGCTTATAGTGACCAGTTTATAAAACCCAAACTTGGTTCACTTAACCTAAAACATGTAAGTGTATAGGCAGATTAGTATAGAGCAGCTTCTTGAGAGCAGCTGGCATCATGATTCCCTGTTTGCTGGGTTGGCATAAGCAACTCAACAGGTTAATCCTCCAGTGGGACATGGGAGATGGAGGGGAGGAAGTCCTTATTTTCACATTGACAAATCAGGAGCCCTGGAAAGATCTTGCCTGCTGCTAGGAATTCTAGTTATTAGGATTCTTAAGATGAAATATCAGTGCTCATGATAGCAGAGCTTTCCTCTGGAATTTTTCACAAGATACATTGAAAACACAAGGAAACATTCATTGCTATAGAAAACCTAGGTAACATCACTATAGGAAGTTATTAACAACAAATTTATTAGAATTTGCTTTTATTACACGTTCAGTTGCAGTACACTAAGCAACCTTAAAACAGCATGAAATTCCTACTTCGCCTTGCCTCACATACTGGGCCACATTTGGTCTTTGTCACTTCTGAAGGGCTCAAAGTGGAACTGTGGCTCTGTGCTAGCCCCTGAAGCGTGGATTACTTCTTTTGTTGAAAACAGGCATGTTTCCGAAGATGCGCTGTTTGGGGTTTGTGTTGCAGAATCTTCTTTGTCCTCAATAAGCCAGAATTTCACAAGGAGATATTTTATGTAATGAAAATTCAGAAAAAGTCTAGAAGCTACTAGTATCTATTTATTCTTCATAACTGTGTTGTTCAGGGTGTAGCAGGAAGATGTTTTCCACTCATTGCTTCTGGAAGTTAAAGTCGGCCTTCACCATTCTGCCCTTGTGTCCTTCCAGGGGTCCTCACAGCACCTCACTCAGAGAAGTACAGTCCAACAGCAAGTTACTAGTTGACAGTTTACCAAAAAGTTGCTGCAAAATCTGCTTTTAAGTTGCAGGAGGTAAAACTTGAGGAAATGGCATAATCACGAGACCCATCATAATGTGTGCTGCTATGACGCTGCTGGGGTTGCAAACAGGCCATGGCCAGGGTGGGGTAACAGGGCTGTAAATTAGAAAGGGCCACTCCTGGCTGGGTGCAGTGGCTCACGGCTGTAATCCCAGCACTTTGGGAGGCCGAGGCGGGTGGATCACGAGGTCAGGAGTTCGAGACCAGCTTGGCCAAGATGGTGAAACCCTGTCTCTACTAAAAATACAAAAATTAGCCACGTGTGGTGGCATGTGCCTGTAATACCAGCTACTCAGGAGGCTGAGGCAGGAGAATCGCTTGAACCTGGGAGATGGAGGTTGCAGTGAGCCAAGATTGTGCCACTGCACTCCAGCCTGGGCAACAGAGGAAGGCTCTGTCTCAAAAAAAAAAAAAAAAGAATAAGTGCCACTCCCAGTAAACAACCCCTCATAAAGGAAGGACACTCCCCTTTAGGATAGACTGCTCATTTGGAATAAACATTTTTGGTTCTATGGAGGTTAAAAGTCATCATTTGATAACATTATAAATATATATATATATTTTTTGAGACGGAGTCTCGCTCTTTCACCCAGGCTGGAGTGCAGTGGCGCGATCTTGGCTCACTGCAAGCTCCGCCTCCCAGGTTCACGCCATTCTCCTGCCTCAGCCTCCTCAGTAGCTGGGACTACAGGCATCCACCACCACGCCCAGCTAATTTTTTGTATTTTTAGTAGAGATGGGGTTTCACCATGTTAGCCAGGATGGTCTCAATCTCCTGACCTCGTGATCTGCCTGCCTTGGCCTCCCCAAGTGCTGGGATTATAGGCGTGAGCCACTGCGCCCAGCCATAAATACATTTTTTTGAGACAAAGTCTCTGTCACCCAGGTTGGAGTGCAGTAGCATGATCTCGGCTCACTGCAACCTCTGCTTCCTGGGTTCATGCCATTCTTGTGCCTCAGCCTCTTGGGTAGCTGGGACTACAGATGCACGCCACCATGCCTGGTTAATTTTTGTATTTTTAGTAGAGACAGGGTTTCGCCATGTTGGCCAGGTTGGTCTCGAACTCCTGACCTCAAGTGATCCGCCTGCCTTGGCCTCCCAGAGTGCTAGAATTACAGGTGTGAGCCACCACTCCCGCCCTATTATAAATACTTTCTATTTAACAAAAAATGGTCAACTCACAATTTAGTGGATATATTAAAAAGTACCACAAATTACCGTTAAACATTTTTCTTTTTCTTTTTTCTTTTGAGACCGAGTCTCTCACTCTGTCGCCCAGGCTGGAGTGCAGTGGCATGATCTCGGCTCACCGCAAGCTCTGCCTCCTGGATTCAAGGGATTCTCATGCCTCAGCCTCCCAAGTAGCTGGGACTACAGGCGCCCGCCACCATGCCCAGCTAATTTTTGTATTTTTAGTAGAGATGTGGTTTCACCATGTTGGCCAGGCTGGTCTCGAACTCATGACTTCAGGTGATCCACTTGCCTTGGCCTCCCAAAGTGCTAGGATTACAGATGTGAGCCACTGTGCCCGGACTCTTTTTCTTTTTCTTTCTTCTTCTTTTTTTTTTAATGGATGGGATCTTATGAAGTCCAATCTGAACTTGAACTCCTGGCCTCAAACAGTCCTCTTGCCTTAGCCTTCTGTGTAGCTAGGACTACAGGCATGCACCACTGTGCCTAATTTAAACATTTCTTTAAATGTTAGCTATAGCAAACCTTATAGATCAAGCCTACTTCAAATTACACAAACACAGATCCTACATGAAAGTCAATAAATCTGTGGGGAGCCTTTTTTTTTTTTTTTTTTTTTTTAAACAAGCAACTGGTGATAAATGTGTGTAACTTTATTTATACAGGAAGTTGTTGGACTGTGTCCTCATGCCTGATTTTGTACGGGCAGTTGCATTTATCCCTGGGGAACAGGTTTAGCTGAAGTCACCAACACAGATGTACTCCACAGTGAGAAAACAAGTGTGGGACCATGGCTCTGAAGAGTGCTTTCCACAGTGACATATGACAGGATAAAGTTAGTGCCTTTTAGGCTCTGCAATTTTTAATTCTGTGGATATCATAAAAGGACACTTGGCCGTAGTGCTCCTCTGTCTTAGAAAATCTTTTTGACACTGATAATGCATATCAGAATGCATGGTTAAAAGCAGATGTTGGCCGGGCTTACGCCTGTAATCCCAGCACTTTGGGAAGCTGAAGCAGGTGAATCACGTGAGGTCAGGAGTTTGAAAGAAGCCTGGCCAGCATGGTGAAACCCCATCTCTACTAAAAATACAAAAATTTGCTGGGTGTGGTGGTGCATGCCTGTAATTCTAGCTACTCGGGAGGCTGAGGTGGGAGAACCGCTTGAACCCGGGAGGTGGAGGGTGCAGTGAGCCAAGATTGTACCACTGCACTCCAGCCTGGGGAACAGAGTGAGACTGTGTCTCAAAAAAAGAAAAAAAAGGCAGAGAAGTTTTAAAATGCTAAATATCAAGTTTTAGGTGCCACAGAATATGTTTAGCTTTACTTGACATGGTAAATAATTAACCTTAGGTATCTGTAAAAAATAAACTCTAAATCCGAGGTCGTCTACTGAAAAACAGCCAGTAAGAATCAGTCTTGCTCTGAGTTTCGAGAGTCCCTTTTATAAAATTCATATCATACACAACTCATAGGAGGACACACCGACCACACACAAAGATGAGGCCCAGCTATCTCACTATATCCTCAAGGACTGATTTCTTTACCAATAGACTTCAATTGCCAACATTAAAAGACTTGAAATTGAGAGATACAAACAGTAGTTATGTTTTACTGAGCTCTGCACTTTTGCTGGGATGGATCACAAACTGTCCACTGGCTGTTCACAGATGGGCTTCATTGCATAGACTGCACTTTGGGAAAAGAATAACATCTGAAATACTCTCAAAGCGGCAAATTGGCCAGGCGCGGTGGCTCATGCCTGTAATCTCAGCACTTTGGAAGGTCGAAGTGGGTGGATTACTAGAGCCCAGGAGTTTGAGACCAGCTTTGGCAACATAGTGAAACCCTGTCTCTACAAAAACAAAAAAATTAATAAAATTATCAAAAATTTAGCCAGGTGTGGTGGTGTGCATGCCTGTAGTCCTAGCTACTCAGGAGGTGGAGGTGGAAGAAATGCCTGAGCCTGGGAATTCAAGGCTGCAGTAAGCCGTGATCAGGCCACCACACTCCAAGAAATAACAAGATTTGATCATCTTCAAAATATATATATTTATTTATTTTTCTTTAGACAGTCTTGCTCTGTTGCCCAGGTTGGAGTGCAGTGGTGCAATCTTGGCTCACTACAACCTCCACTTCCTGGATTCAAACGATTCTCAGGCCTTAGCCTCCCAAGTAGCGGGGATTACAGGCATGTGCCACTGTGCCTGGCTAATTGTTTTGCATTTTTAGTAGAGACAGTTTTTGCCATGTTGGTCTCAAACTCCTGGCCTCAAGTGACTGGCCCACCTCAGCCTCCCAAAGTGCTGGGATTACAGGTGTGAGCCACCGTGCATGCCCAGCTTTTTTTTTTTTTGAGACTGAGTCTCGCTCTGTCTCCCAGGCTGAAGCCACTGAGATTACAGTGGCTCAATCTCAGCTCACTGCAGCCTCTACCTCCTGGGTTCAAGCAATTCTCCTGCCTCAGCCTCCTGAGTAGCTGGGATTACAGGCACACACCACCATACCCAGCTAATTTTTGTATTTTTAACAGAGACGGGGTTTTACCATGTTGGCCAGGCTGGTCTTGAACTCCTGACCTAGTGATCCGCCCACCTCAGCCTCCCAAAGTGCTGGGACTACAGGCGTGAGCCACTGCGCCTGGCCTTTTTTGTTTTGTTTTGTTTTTTTGTTTGAGACAGGGTCTTGCACTGTTGCCCAGGCTGGAGTGGAGTGGCACAATCATGGCTCACTGCAGCTTTGCCTTGACCTCCAGGGCTCGATTCTCCCACCTCAGCCTTCTGAGTAGCTGGAATCACAGGCATACGTCACTGTGCCCAGCTATGTTTTAGTTTTTTGTAGAGATGGGGTCTTGCTATGTTGCTCAGGCTGGTCTTGAACTCCTGACCCCCTCCCTGGGCTAAAATGATCCTCCCACCTTGGCTTCCCAAAGTGCTCTGATTCCAAGAGACATAAAATTTAAAACTGTTATTTCAGACTGTCAGCAGTGAGCATCTCTGGCAGATGATTTTCTTTTTTCTTTTTGAGATGGAGTCTTGCATTGTCACCCAGGCTGGAGTGCAATGGAGCGATCTCAGCTCACTCCAACCTCTGCCTCCCGGGTTCAAGTGATTCTCCTGCCTCAGCCTCCTGAATAGCTGGGATTACAGGCACCTGCCACCATGCCTAGCTAATTTTTCTGTGTGTGTGTATTTTTAGTAGAGACGGGGTTTCACTGTGTTGGCCAGGCTAGTCTCGAACTCCTGACCTTGTGATCCACCCTCCTTCGCCTCCCAAAGTGCTGGGATTACAGGCAGGAGCCACTGCTCCCGGTCTGGCAGGTGATTTTCTTTGTGGCAGTCTCTTTACTTCCAGAATTTTCTCAATATTCATCATATGATTTCTGAAACGTCATTTAAAAATCACAATGTTAAACTTTTGTGCTTACCTTCACTTTTTCCTTTAAGACACTGTTTTTATTCATCTAACTAGATGATGAAAGAGAAATATCACATTTAGAGAAAAAGGTAAAGTTATTTTTATTTCATACTTTTAAATTCTCCTCTTTAAAACTCTAACAAATGATTCTTGAAAATATTTGCCTATTAGTGGAGGACGAATCAGCTCCTGCTTGGCAAAAGTCAAGGTCAAGTTGAAGGTTAACTTCAGAAGCGGTACAGGAAACTGAGGCTCGATGAATGAATTGTTAACGCTTATTTTTTTGTCTTTTTTTTTTTTTCTTTTCCTTTTTCTGGAGAACGGGGTCACGCTATATTGCCCAGGCAGGTCTCAAACTCCTGGGCTCAAGCTATCCTCCCGCCTCTTTCCTCCCTGAGAGCTGGGATCACAGGCGTGAGCCACCGCGCCTGGCCAAATGAATTGTTAATTCCAGAAGAAAAGGAAAATGTGGAACTGTCCAAGGGATCCAAGTAAATTTGAACCTGATGAGTTAGCCGAAAATTATTTCTGGCTACTCTACTGGAAGAGGATGTCATGAGTGGCTTTTACACAAAATCTGGCTCAAAGAATACAAGTGGGAGATAGAAAAATGGTTAATGGCAAGGGGTCCAAGTATTGGTTCATCTCTTACTGTGCATTTAGTTCACCTCCCTACCCGGCATCACTGCCTACAGGACAGGATGTGAAGATGTGATGCGTGGCACAGCTTTCCAAAGGGCCATTTGGGGTTTTAATGAGCTGACACACAAAGCCTTGGGCCACGGCTTGGTAGGCAGCACGCAGTGGAGCCACCGCTGCTGCTCTCACATGGTTCAGAGAACTGTATCAACATACGAAGTGCTCCCAATAATCTTTGTTTCTTTCCTGTTTTGCTCTAAATAAACGAGACCTTTTCCGTCCTAAGAAAAACAGGTGTTCTAATCTATAACAGCAAGTTGTGCTTTGGGCCATTTGTCCACATCTGCTATCTGCCAGGTATACGGTCTCCTCTTGAATATGTGAAGGTGCTCCACAGCCTCTATGTTTTTGTTCTAATACATTGTGTCCAAAACTTTGAGAAGCATGCTCTGACTTATGAATCTTTCTATTGGAACAATGGAGGCAAGGTCCCGAAAACAAACTATTAAAGTAAACTAAATAAAGGGTGGTAGTTATTAGGATTAGGAAAGAAATATAATCTGAATTGACATATTTGAAGAACATAAGCGCCATATGGTTTTTACCATCTAAATCAGTCAACTTATAGACCTAATACAGAAATGTTTTTGAGCAGTTTCTTGAAATCAGGATTTATGCACCCAGGTGCCTCCCACTTCATCCTTAGGCAGTGGATGCTGGGCAGGGGTGGCCCCAGGACCAGGAAGGTGATGGTCAGGGAGCAGGGCTGGCATGATGTAGGGGGGGGTAAGTGAGGCCCCTGGGACTCATTCCCCTCTCCTCTAAGTGGGAAGTAACTACCCATCCGTGGGCTCTGAGGAGACCCATGAGTTTGTTCTGACAAGTGCCTTTCTAGAACATGCTGCTGCCACAGCCCCTCTGCTCTGGTGTGGCAGGTACAATTGCTGAGCTCCAGGAAGGGCTTACTGCCAGGTGCCTCCCACCCTGGCCTCAGGTGCTCACTGACTACCCTGCCCACTGGGCAGCAGGTGGCTTAGAGCCCCGGGGAGGCACCACCACCTTCCCAGAGGCGCCTGACATCAGTGGCTGCAGCTCTGTGCTGCTCCAAGGTCCCAAAAGGGTAAGGTGAGGAGCCTATCCTCAAAGGGCTCAAAAGCAGGAGGCAGTGTCCAAAGCCCCCGCCCCCACCCCCTCAGGCATGTGTGGGGCTAGAGAGGCATGGACACTCCACGGAGGCAGCAGAAACTCGTGTTGGCCAAATGGGAAACTCAAGCTCAGAGTGGAATAAAGCCTTGCCCAGAACCTGCAGAGCTGCCGCACTCTGGGGCAGGGGTCTCTTGTTCACATCCTCCCCTGTAATTTACAGGGTGGTTTTGGCTGACTGTGGAAAAAACAGGCAATAATAACCTCATTTTCAGAATTAAGCCAACAGTATCTGTTCTGTGCACAGTAAAAGCGCAAGGACACAAGGCCTGCCCCGTGGGGTGTGGTGAGGGTCTGCACGGCACGTCCTCCCCCACACCCAGCTCTGCTGCGCAGGCCACGCAGGCCCCACCAGGCGAGAGCAGGAAGCACTGACAGAGCTAAGACCGAGAAGAAGCAAGGCACCTTTCCCCGCTGGCCTTCCACAGACACCATCATCCATATTAAAACAAGACAATCTGCACAAGAGTCATGGTGCCTGTTCCCTGTTGGTTGCTCAGAAGCCTATGAAGATGTCAGTGACACTGTTATAAAAAATATGCAGCTGCTTCAGGGATTAATATGCAAAATAATCTTTAACTTATATAAATCAAAACTAAAAGTAGAGGGAAAGAAAGCTAAAAAGCCCATTTAAAAATTCACAGTAAATATTTCCTTATTTTATTGAACAATTAAAAAATTCTAAATTAGTACATATCTGCAAATTTATAAATGGCAATTTCAATGGAAAACAAATTTTATAAGTACCACAAAGCAGACAATAAAAATGTCTCTTTAAAAACTGAAGAAATTCAAATGTATAAGGAAATTTCAGCTCATTTTTTCTTCATTTCCTAGGGGAACGCAATTGTTTTCATGCAAAAGATGGCGCTTCCTTGAACTAGGGGACACGTCAGGCACGGACCACCAAGTGGAGAGGGAGGCTAATAGCATCTGCCCACATCCCAGCTGCCTGTGACAGAATCTTCCATACACATGGCTCCCAGATGAGCACCAAAGGGAGACCACAGCAGATATGACTCTGTGGACTTGAGAACCAAATCTATACAAATATTTTAAACTCTAAGTCCCCAAGAGAACATTAACATTTTTGTCTATGAAATAATTTTTCCAGCAATGAATTTTTTTGATATTCCACGAGCTGGGAGGGAACAAGCATACCTTGAAGACATATGTATTGGCATCAAATGTCACATAAACACACAACAGCTGGGAACACACATGCTACGTATGTCACCATGTGATCACAACCACAGCACATGTGAAGTGCTACAATTACTCCTCAGAGCGGTGGAATGGCAGAGGAGCTTGCATGAAAAATCAGAACATACCCGTACACCAAAGCAATTCAAAAGGACCAAGTCACCCTCAGCAAAATGACAATAATGGGAATGACTTAACCGACAGGTTTAAGTTTTTCATACGAAACTCTGTTTTTTGGTGTGCTATTGTCCGTCCCTCAATCATCAGTACTAATTTAAAAATGTGTGTTAACTGGAGCAGAGAATCCTAATCTAATTCCATATTTAGAGAATCTCTTGGTAATATAAAAAAGGTACATACCAATACCTAGTGATTTGAAAAATTACATAGCATACGCTATCACGTATTTTTCGTGTAGTCAGTTGTATTAACATATAACTGTGCTACTGTTAGACTTGAAATATTTATACATTGGCCTACATAAAGTACCTGGACTTTTGGAAACTTAAATACAAAAACAGTTTGACAGCTAATAAAAATATTCTACCTAAAGCAGAGTATATAATTAATTAGTGGTGGACTTCATGGGTCCAACAGGCACTGTCTGCTGGTGGCCTCTCATTGACGGGGACTGCTGAAGGATTGTGTCCCCTCTGAGTAGACACACCTGGCTATGACGGTGACCCACGGGTAAGTCCTCCTGGGAGCTACCAGTGCAGCCCCTGATGCGCCCTGCCTGAGACTGCAGGAGGAGGATGACAACTGTGCGGCTTTAAGGTTCTGGATGTAACTGAGGAGATCAACAGATTGAGAGAGAACTGTCAACATTCTGCAGGCACTTGCACCTCCACACTCTCAGTGAGCTGTATCCAGACACTGCCAGGAGTGCTGGGTCAAATCTGCATACTTCTTTCAATTTCAGGGTTTATCAGGCCACACCTCTCAGGCTGTGCACTACCCAACACAGGCTTGAGGAAGAGCCACACAGCACAAAGCAGAAACAAAAGCAGGGCCCAATGCTGCCGCAGGGCACTATGGCCTCAGGCTGAACTGCTCTGGGAGTTTTGCTATTTAACCACTGTAAACTGTCTTGTTGAGGTGGAAAAGAGCAATGTCAGTGCCTCACTAACTGTTACAAGTGGAAAGACAGAATCTGTAGTGGGAAATGCCTTCCTTATGGTTCTAAAGCCATGGTGCCTACATGCTTGCCTTCCCTTCCGTTTCTAAATCCCCTCTGGGTGGACATTACAACCCACTCAAAAGAGAAAGGGGTAAGAGCGCTGTAAGCAGTAACTCGGAAGAAAGCCTGGATTGATTTTTTTTTTTGAGACAGGGCCTCGCTCTAGCACCCAGGCTCATGCCTGCAATTCCAGCACTTCGGGAGGCTGAGACAGGAGGACTGCTTGAGCCCAGGAGTTCAAGACCATCCTGGGCAACATGAAGAGAACCTGTCTCCACAAAAATTTTTTAAAAATAGCTGGGCGCAGTGGTGTGTGCATGTAGTCTCAGCTACTCAGGAGGCTGGGGCCCAGGAGGTTGAGGCTGCAGTGAGATGCAACTGCGCCACCATACTCCAGCCTGGGTGACAGGAGTGAGACCCTGTCTCTAAAACAGTAATAATAAAATACTTTAGCAACAAAATACCCAAGGAAAGAAAAAAGGCACAGCTGGGGCAAGCATGGTCAAGTTTGGGTAACACTGAATTTGAGGTGATGTGGGTTCCTTATATTCCTGCTTTGTATATTTTGAAAACTTCCTAAATAAAAAACTAAAGAATTATCTCTAGAAAGTGAGGTTCCATTAACACAAACCAAAAACAGCAAGATCTATTTTATAGGAGGCCTAGTAGAAGATGCCTGAGAACAAAATTTATTCAGAATCTCGCACATGAGCGAGTGATGAGATACCTCTGCCGGAGGGGGTGGGGTGGAGTGGGGTCATGATCCCACTCCTTAGGAAGGAACATTCCAGCTTCCACAGCATTAGCTTCACCAGAGAGCGGCCACCCCTGACCCACAGCAGTGCTAGCTCAAAACCACCCAAACCTAACCTGCTGTCCAGATGCCAGTGTGGGTTCCCTTAAAAACAAAAAGACAACTTTGTTAGTTCACAGCATCAGCAAGGACTGTCGTCAGGCAACACTAATGAAGGGGAGAGGAACCATCAGCTACCCTATGAATACTAAGGTTTAGGAAAACATTTTAAATGTAATCTATGCTCATTTCTCCCCACCACACATATCCAAGGTTTATTTTTGGAGTGACAGTAAGAAAAGAAGAGCCTCCCAAACAGTCCTGTCCTGACCTCAGGTTCACTGCTGCACTTCTGTCTGTTACAACATTTTCACAGGTATTTGTTAGCCAATGTAGAAAGCTGTGCCCAATGGCCCCTAAAGCATTAAGAAGGCAGGTCTAAATTACCAGGGACAGAATGAATAACAACTATACAGACTGAAAGTTCTAGCTGCATAAGCAAAATGATGAGACTGCGGTTTAGGTATAACAAAGCTACAAAAATGGGAAACTGCCTGATGTGGTTAGCCACAAAACCCCTGCTGGCATCCAGCCAACACTGATGAGAAAAGGAAAACCAGCCCTTGCAAGATGCCCTCAATGGCTCAGACACCTGAGCCACATGGTCCCTGTGCAATCACAGTAAATCCATCCAGGCAAAACATCAGAGATCTTACAATGTGAACAGGAATGAAATGTAAAGTTTCCACAAGACATTCTGGGAAGAGAATTAAACTTTAAATGTGGTATTGCACTACTAGGTAAGATCAGAAAAGAAAAACAACAAAAACCCCAACCCTATCTGTGGACTTGACAAATTCAACAGTGTCATCTAGGGCTGGCCTGAGACCGGCACTTGTAGGTGCTGAGCTGCATGGCAGTGGTTTCCCCATGACGTCCCTGGATGGACCTACCCACTCTGTGCCACAAACATCAGCCTTGACTTTCATGGTGGTTTAGACAAAGAAGCTCTCCATGTGGTACCCAGCAGGGCCCATGGCACCTTGGCACACCTGCCCTTGGGACCCTTCCCACTGTCCTGGGACAGAATGGTGCCCATGGTGTGTCTGGTTCTGCTTTTTTTGCAACCACATATCTTCTAATTCCCAATTAAGCTAAAGAGAAGAAAACAGCTCAAACTTACGTAAGTGCATTTTAAACCAATGCCTCTCCAAGACCACTATCTACACACAGCACTATTTCTGGGTCTCAAGTCAATAATAAGGCAGTGGCCCTCTGACACCTTTAAAAAAAATTAAAAAAAAAAATGACATGGTGCCTTTGGCACTGGGACAGTTCTAGGCACCCCCTCACCCCCAACCCCAGTGCAATGGATGACTGTGCCCCCAGAGTCCCAGTGGGACTCTTTTTCTCCACTTGTCTGTGCAAAAGGGTTGCTGAAGAAAAGGCTAATGTCTACGGGGGCCTTTACGGTCTCAGAGTCCCACGAATTTGACCACAGCACACAGGAGGCCATGGCCTATGGCCATCTTTCCCAGGGTTAGGGCTGTAGAGGCATACTCAAGGTTTTGTGTAGCGCAGTGGCTGGACAAGTGAGACAAAACCTGTGTCCTAGTTAATTATAGGCAACAGGGCTCATCTTGAAAAGCAGCATCAATAGTGTAATACACATATTCTATTGAAGATCAACATGAACAGAATTGTGTAACATTCAGAATGTACAGCACCAGTTCTTACTTGAATCAAAGCATATGCCAAAAAACATAAACTACAAAGACCAATTTATCGGTCCTCTAGGAGGACTGGCTGGAGTACTCAGATCTAAGACTGGAGGCATAGCTTTAACGTCATTCCAAGTGAAAGGTCAAATTTTTTGACATTCAAAAAAGTATAATAAATCAGGAAATTAAAAAAAAATTGAATATCTATCCATGAAATGAAAGTCACTTTCTATGTTTAAACCAAACAATTCTGAGCTCTAAACTACACAGCGTGGGTGAGTGGGTTGCCTTGTAAAGGAACCCAGAGTGGTCAAGATGGGTTTTTATCTATTTGCTCTCCTGGAGTCAAATTCTTTAAATTGTTCTGTAAATCAAAAGGGACTCTTTCTCCACTTGTCTGTGCAAAAGGGTTGCTGAAGAAAAGGCTTATGTCTAGGGGGGCCTCGGTTTCAGAGTCCCATGAGTCTGACTCTGTGCTGCTGGAGTCCTCGGCCGTCGTGGGTGGGTAGCTGAGCTGCTCTAACTGGTCGATGATGTCAGAGAACTGGAAGGCCGAGCTGGACTCAGAGCGGACTGAGTAGGCTGGGAAGTTGACCATGGAGCTGGCCTCAGATTGATTGGCTGAGCTGCATGTGTGCACAGACAGCCCACCACGTAGCGGCATGTTATTGAGGGAGCTGTTTTCAGACTGGCTGTTCCTCAGTGAGCTGGTCTCAGAAGGACCCAGCAGGCGCTGCATCCGGCTGGCCTGCGCCTTCACCTCAAATAGCTCCGAGGTGTCTGAGGGGTGTGCGTTCCCATTGAAGTCACTTTCCTCCTCAAATGCAAAATCGTCTTCTGTGTTCATATCTACTGCCTCAGTGGAGTACCTGTCTGGGCTGGACTGAGCAGACCCTGGAAGCTCACACAAAGGAGAGGCCACCAGAGGCTGGGCAGAGGCCTGAGATTCCTGTGGGACTACAGAGCCATAAGGAAAAGAAAATGCCTCAGAGCCTCCAGCAAAGAAGGAGATGTCTGCTGGGTCATCGTCTATGAACTCCTCAGATACCTGCAGCTGGGCATTTGTCAATGTGAAAGCAGGGGCCCCCCCACGACACTGCCGGTCACACTGGTGCTCTCCACTGGAAGGAAATGAGCCTGTGGTAAAGTCATCCCCACCATTGTCATTTTTACAAGCAGCTCTGAGCTCCCTCCCGGCCCTCCCTGTGTCTAGGTCTAAGGCACTGAAACTCTGCCCCCCAGCACAGACAGAACCACAGCTGCTCACAACATGACAAAACCCGACACCTGGACCAGGCTGGAGTGCGGGGGGCCCGAGGGGCTGGGCCGATGGTGTGTCAGGGCCTCCAGCCACTGCTCCACTGCTCCTCTCTGCAGCTGAACTCTTGATGTAGGAAACCTGGGGATCTGTGAGGGAGCTGCTGCTGTCCTTAAACTCTGGCAGGCCAGGGGGGACCAGAGTGGAGGGAGAGAGTGAGTAAAAGGCATTCGCTGAAGATGGGGAGGCAGGAGTCCTCAATCCCTCGGGGAATGAGATGCTCTGGGAATCAAAGTTAAGAAAAGAAAAAAAGGATGTAAAATTACAAATTACCACTAGAAGTTGCAAAGCCACCTGGCCTAACTTAGGGCATCCACACATTTCTATCACAGCTTTCATGAAAATGGGCAATTCACTAGACTTTCCCCTGTAGAACTGAAGATTTGTAAAAGCAGCACTGCAAATCAACCCAGGATCGTCTGTTTATGAACCCTTACAATTCCATTTTTTTCTCTTATGACATGAAATATCCACAATAAAGAAAAGTTTTTAAAATTAAATTACAGTTTAAAATTTTTTTAGAGACAGGGTCTTGCTCTGTTGCCCAGTTGAGTACAGTGGTGCCATCATAGCTCAAACTCCTGGCCTCAAGTGATCCATCCATCTTGGCCTTCCAACATGCTGGGATTACAGGTACATGCCACCATGCCTGGCCAAGAAAACCTCCATCTTGCAGAACCTAATGACACGTGGTCCACATCTTCCTGGAATCCCATTACCAGAAGATTCCTAGTTTTGTTGAGGGGTAAAATACAGCTGGAGAGGGAGTGAACCATTCCACTCAGCCAATAGAACCCTAAACCACAGTACTGACAGGTGAGTAACAAGTCCAAGTTCCACAGTAATGCGCACTCATCTGTCAGAGATGTATCGTCACGAGGGAGTTAGGACACACACCAATCCACTCATACAGGTAAGGCAAGGTTGAAGGTCACTGCCTAGGATGCCCTTTGCCAATGGGAGCGGCACAAGAGCCTTGAGGCCTTCCAAAAGCACAGGAGTGGCCACAAGCCTGAGGGAGAAGCGGCTCCCAAGCAGGATGAGGAAATACTGAGGGGCCAGGACCAGATGTCCAGTGGCTATGCTGCATCACTCGCTACTCCATAGGTGCCCTAACACATCCTCCCCTCATGGTTCCACACACAAGGACACGGCTGAGCCCCCTCTACTCGCTAAGTGTCACTCCTCGTGTGCTATCACGGGATGCAGTCATGCTTTGAGGACATCCCTTACTATACATACACACGCCACATCGTTAAAAGTGTGGTCAGACCAAAATATAACCAAACACAACTGAATAACTTTTTGTGCAATATGTACACAGGCAATATACACATACATGTGTTACCATATGTAAAAGGTACAAATGTAACCGCACAAGGCTTAGTTACCAGGCTTTCAGAAACAAAATAGTAGGCCACAGTCCATAAGATTAACCTATTTTCAAATGCTGATCTTATCTTGTCTCAATTATTCAACCATATTCAATATTCTCATGTGGCTTTTAAAATGGAATGGAAGAAAACTGAAAGCGTAAAGGTTTTATTTATTTATTTATGTATTTATTTATTTATTTTTGAGATGAAGTTTCACTCTTGTCACTCAGGCTGGAGTGCAATGTGCCATCTCGGCTCACTGCAACCTCCACCTCCCAGGTTCAAGCAATTCTCCTGCCTCAGCCTCCCCAATAGCTGGGATTATAGGCGCCTACCACCATGCCTCACTAATTTTTATATTTTATTAAACCTGGGGTTTCACCATGTTGGCCAAGCTGGTCTCGAACTCTTGACCTCAGGAGATCTGCCCGCCTTGACCTCCCAAAGTGCTGGTATTACAGCTGTTGAGTCACTGCGCCCGTCCTTAAAGGTAACTTTTAGATGATTCTTATTTTGACATTAAATTCTTTTGAAGGCCGGGCGCAGTGGCTCACGCCTGTAATCCCAGCACTTTGGGAGGCCTAGTCGGAAGGATCATGAATTCAGGAGATCAAGACCGTCCTGGCTAACACGGTGAAACCCTGTCTCTCCAAAAAATACAAAAAAATCAGCCAGGTGTTGTGGCATGCATCTGTAGTCCCAGCCACTCGGGAGGCTGAGGCAGGAGAATCACTTGAACCCAGGAGGCGGAGGTTGCAATGAACCAAGATTGCACCACTGCGCTCCAGCGTGGACGACAGAGCGAGACTCTGTCTCAAAAAAAAAGGAAAAAAAATTCTAACTTTGCGGTTGGGTGCGGCGGCTCATGCTGTAATCCCAACACTTTGGGAGGCTGAGGCAGAAGGATCACTTGAGCCCAGGAGTTTGAGAGCAGCCTGGGCAACATGGTGAGACTCTGTCTCTACAAAAAAAATACAAAATTAGCTAGGTGTGGTGGCATGCGCCTGTAGTCTCAGCTACTTGGGAGGCTGAGGTGGAAGGAGCACCGGAGCCTGGGAGGTTGAGGCTGCAACGAGCTGTGATCACGCAGCCGACATGATGGAGTGAGACCCTGTCTCCAAAAAAAAAAGAAAAAAAAATCAAACTGTGTAAAGGAACAATTAAAAATACATTTCCTTTTAATTTCAATTGAATTAACAAGAAATTTCTAAAGAGGAAACATATCTAAAAGAGTTGGCCGGGCGTGGTGGCTCACGCCTGTAATCCCAGCATCTTGGGAGGCTGAGGTGGGTGGATCACAAGGTCAGGAGATCAAGACCATCCTGGCTAACACGGTAAAACCCCATCTCCACTAAAAAATACAAAAAAAATTAGCCAGGCGTGGTGGCGGGCACCTGTAGTCCCAGCTACTTGGGAGGCTGAGGCAGGAGAATGGCGTGAACCCAGGAGGCGGAGCTTGCAATGAGCCAAGATCGCGCCACTGCACTCCAGCCTGGGCAACAGAGCAAGACTCTGTCTCAAAAAAAAAAAAAAAAAAAAGAGTTTAAGAATGTTTTCATGTACTCATGAAAAAAACTGGGATACCATGAGCTTTTTTTTTTGAGACATTCTTACCCTGTTGTCTAGTCTGGGGTACAGTGGTACAATTGTGGCTCATTGCAGCCTTGAACTCCTGGGTTCAAGTGATCCTCATACCTCAGCCTCCCAAGTAGCTGGGACTATAGTTCAGTGCCACCACACTTGGCTAATTTAAAAAAAATCTTCAGATAGATGGGTCTCACTATGTTGTCCAGGCTGGTCTCAAACTCCTGGCTTCAAGCAATCCTCCAGCCTCAGCCTCTTGAGTAGTTGGGATTAAGGGTGTGACCCACTGTGCCCAGTTCACATGACCTTTAATGTAATGAGGTGTAAGTGTAGCTTCTGAAGTGCTATGACAGTATAAATGACAAACCATTAAAAAAATTGACATTGTACAGAGATAAAAGTCATCAATATGAAACTGTAGCACCATGAAGAAGAAGTTATGATATGTTATATAAAAATAGCAAGATTCTGACTAGGCACGGTGGCTCACGTCTATAATCCAAGCACTCTGGGAGGCCAAGGCAGGCATATCACTTGAGGCCAGGAGTTCGAGACCAGCCTGGCCAACATGGTGAAACCATGTCTCTACTAAAAAACACAAAAATCAGCCAGGTGGCTGGGCGTGGTGGCTCATGCCAGTATTCCCAGCACTTTGGGAGGCCGAGGCGGGCAGATCATGAGGTCAGGAGATCAAGACCATCCTGGCTAACACAGTGAAACCCCATCTCTACTAAAAATACAAAAAAATTAGCTGGGCGTGGTGGCGGACGCCTGTAGTCCCAGCTATTTGGGAGGCTGAGGTAGGTGAATGGTGTGAACACGGGAGGTGGAGCTTGCAGTGAGCCAAGATCGCGCCACTATACTCCAGCCTGGGCAACAGAGCAAGGCTCCGTCTCAAAAAAAAAAAAAAATATATATATATATGTGTGTGTGTGTGTATATATATATGTGTGTGTGTGTGTGTGTGTATATATGTATATATGTGTGTATATATATACGTGTGTATATATATATACGTATATATGTGTGTATATACACGTATATGTGTGTATATATATACGTGTATATGTGTGTATATATATACGTGTGTGTATATATATATGTATATATATATGTGTGTGTATATATATATCAGCCAGGCATGGTGGTGTGTGCCTGTAATCCCAGCTACTTGGGAGGCTGAGGAATGAGAATCACTTGAACACAGGAAGCAGAGGCTGCAGTGAGCCTAGATCATGCCACTGCACTCCAGCCTGGGCAAGAGAATAAGACTCTGTCTGGGAAAACAAAACAAAACATGCAAGATTCAATGTAAAAATATGCTTGCATGTGGAAGTCAACATGCCAACATAAAAATGGGAAGGGACTGTAGTGAAGTAGACCTGAAACATGAGAAGGTCGCTGATGTCCCATCACAGTGGCACAGAACAGCTGTTGTCACATTCTGGGACATTCTTGTCAAATGTTTTTGTATGAAGTGTCTGTGTGAGTTGGTGTATCTTTGTTTCGATATAGTTGCAATCATGCCAAAGACATAGAGATATAAATTTGTTTCCTGATTTTCATTTGTAACATAACAGCAAGAATTTCCCCATGTTACCACATGCTCTTTTTAAGCCATGCTTTTAGTAGTTAACAAAAAATCCTACTAAGTGAATACAGCTAAAAACGTAGTTAGTAAGTCATCTGGCACAGATGAGAGCTGTCAGGATTTTGTGGTGTATTACACACAACACTATGATGCACATCTCAACATACAGGCTTTCTCTCTCTTTTTTGTGAGACGGGATCTTGCTCTGTCATCCAGGCTGGAGTGCAGTGGCACTATCTTGGCTCACTGCAGCCCCGACTTCCTGGGCTCAAGACATTCTTCCACCTCAGCTCCCTGAGTAGCTGAGACTACCCATGCGCCGCCATCATGCTTGGCTAATTTTTGTATTTTTTGTAGAGACAAGATTTCGCCATGTTGCCCAGGCTGGTCTCGAATTCCTGGACTTAAGCAATCCTCCTGCCTTGGCCTCCCAAGGGGCTGGGATTACAGGCATGAGCCACTGCCCTGCTAGTTTTCTATTTAGGACTCCTTTCTGAAAACAGAGTCCCAGAATTAGAATTGCTGCATTAAATAATATGATTAATTTTAAGACTCTTGTTACAATACTGACAGACTATTTTCCAAAAGAGTACAGGTAACTACTACTGCCTACATTTTTAACCAGAAAAGACTAACCTGTTTTGGTAGGTCTGCAGTCAGAGCACGAATGGACATGTGAGTCTTGCTGTGCCTTCTGCAAAACAGAGAACAAGCTGTGAGAAACCAAACCCTCCCCTTCTCAGCACCTGTTTTTAAAGCAGCAAGCATGTACTGTATCCATGAAGAAAACCTCACCTGAAAATGTAGCTAAGAGGTATCTAACTTGAAAGGGGCAGGATAATGGAAAATAAGAATTCAAATAAAACACAGAGGTCCCAAGAGAGGTAAGATTACACACCCACACTAAAGGAAAAAATTCCACATGCGGAGAAACAACAAGAATTTTCAGATTAAATGTTTACTATAGGCCGGGCACGGTGGCTCACACCTGTAATCCCAGCACTTTGGGAGGCCGAGGCGGGTGGATCACGTGGTCAGGAGATCAAGACCATCCTGGCTAACACTATGAAACCTCGTCTCTATTAAAAATACAAAAAATTGGCTGTGTGTGGTGGTGGACGCCTGTAGTCCCAGCTACTCGGGAGGCTGAGGCAGGAGAATGGCGTGAACCCGGGAGGCGGAGCTTGCAGTGAGCCGAGATTACACCACTACACTCCAGCCTGGGTGACAGAGCAAGACTCCATCTCAGGAGGTGGAGCTTGCAGTGAGCCAGGATCACACCATTGCACTCCAGCCTGGGTGACACAGCAAGACTCCGTCTCAAAAAAAAAAATACATTTACTATACTATGTAAAAATATATATAAGCTAAGCTATACAGAAGAGAAACTAAAAATATCTCTATGTGTATACAATGTCTATATAAAAATATTACACGCTGGGCGCAGTGGCTCATGCCTGTAATCCCGGCACTTTGGGAGGCCAAGGCGGGTGGATCACCTGAGATCAGGAGTTCGAGATTAGCCTGATCAACATAGAGAAACCCCGTCTCTACTAAAAATACAAAATTAGCCGGGTGTGGTGGTGCATGCCTGTGATCCCAGCTACTCAGGAGGCTGAGACAGGAGAATTGCTTGAACCCGGGAGGCAGAGGTTGCGGTGAGCCGAGATCACGCCATTGCACTCCAGCCTGGGCAACAGAGCCAGACTTCGTCTCAAAAAAAAAAAAAAGTTTACTATAGGCCGGGAGCAGTGGCTCACGCCTGTAATCCCAGCACTTTGGGAGTCTGAGGCAGGTAGATCACGAGGTCAGATCAAGACCATCCTGGCTAACACTATCAAACCCCGTCTCTATTAAAAATACAAAAAATTAGCCAGGTGTGGTGGTAGGCACCTGTAGTCCCAGCTACTTGGGAGGCTGAGGCAAGAGAATGGCGTAAACCCAGGAGGCGGAGCTTGCAGTGAGCCGAGATCACACCACTGCACTCTAGCCTGGACGGCAGAGCAAGACTCCATCTCAAAAAAAAAAAAAAATTTACTATACTATGTAAAAAAATATATAAGCTAAGCTATACAGAAGAGAAACTAAAAATATCTCTATGTGTATACAATGTCTATATAAAAATATTACAGGCCGGGTGTGGTGGCTCACGCCTGTAATCCCAGCACTTTGGGAGGCCGAGGTGGGCAGATCATGAGGTCAGCAGATCGAGACCACCCTGGCTAACACAGTGAAACCCCATCTCTACTAAAAATACAAAAAATTAGCCTGGTGTGGTAGTGGGTGCCTGCAGTCCCAGCTACTCGGGAGGCTGAGGCAGAAGAATGGTGTGAACCCAGGAGGCAGAGCTTGCAGTGAGCTGAGATCGCGCCACTGCACTCCAGCCTGGGCGACAGAGCGAGACTTCATCTCAAAAAAAAAAAAAAAAAAAAATTACAAATCCACTTTCTTTAAAACATTGAAACTGAACTCCTGTAAAAATACACATTCATGTATTTGAAGTGACTTTTAGTCAAGTAAAGATTAATATTTAAAATAGGCTGGGCATGGTGGCTCACATCTATAATCCCAGCACTTTGGGAGGCTGAGGTTGGACAATTACTTGAGCCCACATGTTTGAGACCAGCCTGGACAACATAGCAAGATCCTGTCTCTACAGAAAAACAAAAACAAAAACAAAAAAAAAACAAAACTAGCCAGGGGATAGTGGTGTGCACCTATATTCCCAGCTACTTGGGGGGCTGAGGTGGGAGGATTGCTTGATCCCAGGAGTCTGAAGCTGCAGTGAGCCGTGATCATGCCACTGTACTCCAGCTTAGGTGACAGAGCAAGACTCAGTCGCTCTTCTCGGTCTCTCTCCATATATATATTTAAATATTAATTTTAAAAGCACACACTTTACATCATAAAGGTCAGAGCTTACCTTTCATATGGAATTCTCTTCATTCCACTGTCTTTGAAATAATCTACTAGTTGTTTCTGAGTTCTTCCACTGTGAATAAAGATTCAGATTTTTAATAAAGAACAGTAAGTCAGCATTAATTTTTCAGAGTAAAAGACAAAAGAAAAGATTTACCCAACCTCTCTCATAAATATACACACATATATTTGATTTTTTGAGACTGAGTCTCGCTCTGTTGCCCAGGGTGGAGTGCAGTGGCACGATCTCTGCCTCGTGGGTTTAAACGTTTCTCATGCCTCAGCCTCCCGAGTAGCTGGGATTACAGGTGCCTGCTAACACACCCAGCTAATTTTTGTATTTTTAGTAGAGATGGGGTTTCACCATGTTGGCCAGGCTGATATTGAATTCCTGACCTCAAATGATCCAGCCGCCTTGGCCTTCCAAAGTGCTGGGATTACAGGTGTGAGCCACCGGGCTTGGCCCACATACATATTTTAGTTATTCTTTGTAGTAAACGTAACTGAATTTGTAAGCAAAGTTTTTATTAAGCCTATTTTTTTCCATTATTTTATTTTGTATGCTTCCTCTAGTTATTGTTTGACAATACCTCTACTTTGTGTGTAATTCTCTGAAATATTTTATAACACTTCTTTCTTGACTAGGAATTACCTATTTTCTCAGCTTTACAAACCAGTGAGGGGCCCACGCAAGCCGTGGCATGGCCCCTACCTGTATCTGAAGGAGGAGCCCCGGCTGAAGAAGACGGCTTTTGCTTTTGGCTTAGGTTGGTCCAAAAGTCTAAAAAAGGTGTGATACTCCACACAAATCTTCCAGAAGTTCTTACATTCATCTCTACTACCCAACAAAAATTCTAATGTGTCCTGGTAAGGTCCCTAGAAACAAAACACAAAGGTTAATTAATTCAAGAATGAAGTATTGGACAAGAGAAAGTACATTTAGGAAGCAGATCACACGATAGGCAATTCCAGAATTAAAAATTAGTAAGAATTTTTTTTGAGACAGGATCTTGCTCTGTGCTCAGCTGGAGTGCAATGGCGTGATCTTGGCTCACGGCAACTTCAACCTCCCAGGCTCAAACAATCCTCCCACCTCAGCCGCTCCCCTCCTACTGCTCAGTAGGGACTACAGGCTCACAACACCAAGCCCAGCTGATTTTTATATTTTTTGTAGAAAAAGAGTTTTGCCATGTTGGCCAGGCCGGTCTTGAACTCCTGAGCCCAGGTGATCTGCCCACCTCAGCCTCCCAAAGTACTGGGATTACAGGTATCCACCACTGCACCCAGCCCAGGAAGGATTTTTCTAAAAATTGTATACAAAGTCTTCTGGTTCCATCTGCTTAATTAAGATAAACAGTATATATATTCATAGTAGAAATAGCAGAAAAATGAAGTCACCCACAATCACACAACTATCAACATTCTGAATTCTATCTTTGTAAACACTTTTTCCACCTAGCCTTGGCATTTTTCATGCCAGCTGACATATTTACATGTTATTACTGAATTGTTTCTACATGGTATATATTTTTAAAATCTAGGATATTTTAGATGTCCAGGACATGCAGTTTTCAGGCCTACAAATATCGCCCTGAAGAAATTGCATTAACTCTCAGTTATTCCTTAGGATAAATTCCTAGAAATGGAAATCTGAGCTCAAAGACTGCACATTTTTGAACCTGCTGATGTATGTTACCCAATTACCTTCCACAAAGACTGTAATACTTTGAATCTAACATTTAGTCTTTAAAAAGTGCTTAGGTAAGTAAAATGTAACTTTGCTAAGTGCAGATGCAAACAGTTCTGGGCTTTGACTTATCGCCCTATTCAAGTTAATAGCTGCTTTGGTGAACTTTCCCTATCATCTCGAATAACTGCAGGAAACATTTTTTTTTTTTACTTACAGAGTAAAACAGCTTTTACTTGTGTTTTGTATGTGTGTTTGGCATTCCTTCTACTTCCCTTTCATCCACAGAAGAGATATTTGTACAACAATTAAAGCCACTTTCAAGCCTTCTACCAAAAGCAAACACACTTACACATAGCACGTGAACCCAGTGTGTACCAAAAGCCCTACTACTCAAGTTCCTTTTAAAGGTGTAGGCAAAGCTTTTCTTCTGACTGGCCTAAGGGCTCTAAATCTCCCATAACCCAAAATGTGTCTGGGCTGACACAGGCATGGCCATCTCTTAAGCTTCAAACCCCATGGTAGCTTGGCAAATCTACTTTTTATTTTCTAACTCCTTTTGTACAATGGAAATGCAGCAATTGGAATATCTTGGAATAACTGGAAGTACTGGATTTTACCAAATACACTGCACAGGCATTTATTTTTTCCATTTTTACTCATTTCAGTAAATTCATATGTAATTATTACTTTATTAATGAGCAGTCAGTAAAGAAAGGAATATTTACTTCCTGATAATCAAGGCTTCTTCAGTTAGAGCTATTCAAAGATCAATTTCTGAATGAAGGACACAAGAGAACACTGAGGACACTCCTCAGTTCATTCTGAAGCTCTCAACTGCTGTAGGGCTTCAGATCATTTTGAATACTTTGTTCTTCAGCTTCCTTACCTAGAGAACAAAGAGGCTGCAATAACCATGGTTCTCAGCAGCCCCTAGGAGCTTGTCAGATTTGCACCTTCTGGGGTTCATCCCAGACCCACTGAATCTAAACCCTGGGGTTTTGAGTCAGCAACACGTGAGTGACATAGTTCCTGGGGGAGGTAAGTGTGAGACCAGCTAGGCAGACTGCCCTCAGCCCCTCCAGATCTACGTCCCGAATCCTGTCCTTGAGTTCTTGTGTGCATCATGCTGAAATGATTTACAAAGTAGTTATGTTTTAGCAGAATAAATTATGAGTTAAAAAATGGTCAAAATAGGCTGGGCGTGGTGGCTCACGCCTGTAATCCCAGCACTTTGGGAGGCCAAGGTGGGTGGATCACCTGAGGTCAGGAGTTTGAGACCAGCCTGATCAACATGGAGAAACCCTGTCTCTACAAAAATACAAAATTAGCCAGGTGTGGTGGCACATGCCTGTAATCCCAGCTACTTGGGAGGCTGAGGCAGAAGAATCGCTTGAACCCAGGAGGCGGAAGGTTGCAGTGAGCCGAGATCATGCCATTGCACTCCAGCCTGGGCAACAAGAGCGAAACTCCGTCTCAAAAAAAAAAAAGCAAAAAAAAAGCTAAAAATAATACTTACATGAACCTCTGGATGAAGTTTGATAAGAAATCTTTTCCTCTTGAAGCTTAGTTTACGGACCTTGGACCAGTTGAAAGTGTTGATTTTGGTGGTGCCCTGAAATTCAAGAGACAGACAGATTACATTTGTATCTAACACATAACCCCTTTCTCATGAAATAGGGAATGCTTAAATTACATCCTTGCCAACACAGCAATCTACCTGGCATTTTACCAATTTATTTATCTGAAATAGCTGACTTAAAATGTCAACAACTAAACATATTAATCTATCTGTTCTAGAAAGATAATTCAATTTTTTTTTTTGAGATGGAGTCTTGCTCTGTTGTCCAGGCTAGAGTGCAGTGGTACAATCTCTGCTCACTGCAGCCTCAAACTCCTGGGCTCAAGCAATCATCCTGCCTCAGCCTCTGGAGCAGCTGGGACTACAGACACCAGACACCAATCTTGCCTAATTTTCTATTTTTAATTTTTGTTTGTAGAGATGAGGTCTTGCTATGTTGCCCAGGCTGGTCTCAAACTCAAGACACATCTGGAACACAAGGACACTTAAAGGTTCAGAGATGGAAAAAGATGTACTTAACAACTGACCAAAAGAAAGCTGGTGGAGCAATATTATCATCAGATACAATGCATGAGAAAGAGGCCTTACATCATTTAAAAGCAATTCACCAGGAAGATACACTTGGACTTGTATCTCTCCCCATATTGTTTCAAATATTTATAGGAAATAGACAATTAGAAGAAGAAATGGAAAGATTTGCACTTTTTTTTTTTTTTTTGAGACAGAGTCTCACTCTATCACCCAGGCTGGAGTGCAGTGGTACGATCTCCATTCACTGTAACCTCTGCCTCCTGGGTTCAAGCAATTCTCCTGCCTCAGCCTCCTGAGTAGCTGGGACTACAGGTGTGTGCCACCACACCTGGCTAATTTTTGTATTTTTAGTAAAGATGGGGTTTCAACATGTTGGCCAGGCTGGTCTTGAACTCCTGACCTCAGGTGATTAGTCCACCCTGCCTCCCAAAGTGCTGGGATTACAGGCATGACCCACTGTGCCTGGCTAATTTTAATTTCTTTGATAAGGTTTTATTGCAAAATTTTAAAATCAATGTTAATATACATTTTTTGAAGTTCACTCCTGCAAGGAGGGTGGTCTGGAAGGGGCAGTGATAGTGGCCAGACAGGGCGGGGAGTAGAGTCAGGTTTCTCACTGAAGCTAGAACACAGTGCTAGAGTGTAACAGGAGCGAATGATGAGAATTCCTGGTCTCAGCAGATACAGACACAGATATAGAGGTAAATATAGACATGTGAGGTGAGTGGGTATATGTACACGTGTGTAGCATTGTCTGTTGAGAGGGCCAGGAGCGGTGACACCCCACAAAGCAATGGGCACACTGAGTGCATGGATCTTGGTCTCTAAATACCAGTTTTCACTAAAATGGCTGGGCTCTGTGGGGAAATAGCTGACTCCACAGTGAAGCAGGCAAAGTACAAAACAAGCCTGGCATGTCTTATTCTGTAAGAAAGCAAAGAAGTGCTCATAAAATGAAAGGACATGTGAGAAGGACACAAGAGGCAGCTTGAAGAGCCTCCCTTGGGCCAAATGTGGGAAAGTTAAAGATAAAAATAAATAATGAAACCAACAGATTATCAAGTATCAGATTTGAATCTATGAATCCACAGTGACATAAATTAAATAAATGGAGAGAAAACTCTTCCTTCTAGTAGTAGGAAGAATGGGATTTAAAGAGTCATCATTGGGCAACCATCATAGTGATCTAAGTAGAAGATGAGTGTGATGAGGTACAAGATATTTACTTAGTCTCAAAGTATCTTTCCATTAAATACTTAGTAACAAAGGACAAAAAGTAACTTTTCTTTCCTTAAGAGATAAGGAGTCTCAAACTCCTGGGCTCAAGCAATCATCCTGTCTCAGCCTCTGGAGCAGCTGGGAATACAGGCACCTGATACCAATCCTGGCTAATTTTCTATTTTTAATTTTTTCTTGTTTAACTAGTTAAAGGCAGATGGGCATCTCAGGTAAAGGCCAGCAGGACCTTCTGTAGAGACGGGGTCTTGCTATGTTGCCCAGGCTGGTCTCAAACACCTGGCCTCAAGTGATCCTCCTGCTTCAGCCTCCGTTGGGACTATAGGCATGAGCCACTACCTAGTCAAAAATAACTTTGTAGACAGAAAAGCTGGCAAACAACATCTTGACCAAGTGATCAATGTTACCACCACCACCAATGGGACAGATGGACCCTATGTGCTACATGAATCAGGACACATCATCACTCTGGGAGTTTCTCGCCTAGGCAGTGAGCCCAGGGTCTGACCCTGGGGAAGCACTGCACAATCCCATATCATAAACATTCTACAAAATGACTGCCCTGTAATCTTCCAAAATGTCAAGGTCACGAAAACCAAGGAAAGAAGGAAGAATGTTCCAGATTGCAGAGACCAGAGAGACATAATGCGTGGGTACAGCATTTGATCCTAGATTGGACCTTCCGTAGTAAACAACACTGGGACAACCAGTAAAAGGCAGATGGGCATCTAAGGTAAAGGCCAGCAGGACCTTTCTGTGCTGTTTGTGTAGCTTTTCTATAAGCTTGAAATGGTTTCAAAATAAAATTTAAAAAACGTCTGAGACATTGCTTGGGCATTTAAGCGACTATACGTTTGATGTTACCAACATTTACTCTTACCTGCAAACTCAATGTAAGAGGCAGCAAAGTGAGGGACACAGTCCCCTGAGAGACAGCTCCAAAGGAAAAAACAAACCCCTTTAGCCATAAGGAGTAAAACACTGATACATGCTACCACATGAGTGAACTTGGAAACAAGGAAACACTACACACAACAGAGCACATGTTTATAGGATCCCACTTATATGAAATATCTAAAATAGGTAAATCCATAGAGAGGGAATATCCTGATGGGTGCCTGTTCTGGATATCAGTGGTTGCTGGGGGCTGGCGGAGTAACTGCTAAAGAGTATGAGGGTCTCTTTTTGGGATGATGAAAATGTTCTGAAATTAGATAGTAGTGATGGTCATACAACTGTGTAAGTATCCTAGAACAACTGAATTGTATACTTCAACATGGTGAATTTTATGCCATATACATTTTATCTCAATTAAAAAAAAAAATCCTGAGTTAGATGTTCTCAAAGCCAAGATACAAACATTAGGGTCTAAATGACGACTTAAGCTTCCTAGTTCCCAAAATATTGCCCAAACACGAAGTCACTCTAATTTCTACTGAAAGTAAAATATTGAAGGCCAGGTGTGGTGGCTCACGCCTGTGATCCCAGCACTTTGGGAGGCTGAGGTGAGCAGATCACCAGAGGACAGGAATTAAAAAAAAAAAAAATTAGCTGGACATGGTGGCCAGTGCCTGTAATCCTAGCTACTTGGGAGGCTGAGGCAGGAAAATCGTTTGAACCCAGGAGGCGGAGGTTGCAGTGAGCAGAGACTGTGCCACTGTACTCCAGCCTGGGTGACAAAGGGAGACTCCGTCTCAAAAAAAAAAAAGTAAAATATTGGAGGATTTTCAACTACATTCTCAAAGTTTCTGTCCTAAATTGTATTCTCAAAAACAAAGCAAAACAAAACATCAACAAAAGGAAACAAAATCCCCACAGCCCCAGCTCTAGATATTATTTATATATCCAGGACAGAGTCTTAAAAAACCGAGGGCCTAGGCTGGGCATGGTGGCTCATGCCTGTAATCCCAGCACTTTGAGAGGCCAAGGCGGGCGGATCACAAGGTCAGGAGATCGAGACCATCTTGGCTAACACAGTGAAACCCCACCTCTACTAAAAATACAAAAAATTAGCCAGACGTGGTGGCGAGCGCCTGTAAGTCCCAGCTACTCAGGAGGCTGAGGCAGGAGAATCGCTTGAAGCCAGGAGGCGGAGGTTGCAGTGAGCTGAGATCACACCACTGCACTCCCACCTGGGCGACAGAGTGAGACTCCATCTCAAAAACAAAACAAAAAACCGAGGGCCTGCCATGGAGGTAAGAGATGAACCCCTCCCAAGAAGAGGGCCAACAATAGCTCAGAGGCCCCCACATAACTGCTCCAGCTGCTTGTTCAATCCCTTCTGGTCAAAATAAGAAATTTCTACAGCTGTCTCTTGGTATCTGTAGGGGATTGGTTCCAGGAGCCTCTACCCCAGTACCCAAATCTATAAATCTTAAGGCTCTGATAGAAAATGGTGTAGTACTTGCATATAACCTACATACACCCTCTTGCGTACTTTAATTTTTGTAGAGATGAGGTCTTGCTTTGTTGCTAAGGCTGGTCTCCTGAGCTCTGGTGATTCTCTTGCCTTGACCTTCCAAAGTGCTGGGATTACAGGCTTGAGCTACCATGCTGGGCTTCCTGTATACTTTAATAAAATCATTTCTAGATTACTTATGTACCTAATACAATGTAAACGTCACATAAATAGTTTTACTGTACTGTGTTAAACTTGTGTTTTTTAAAAAATTACACACACACACATATGTGTGTGTGTGTGTGTTTTGAGACAGAGTTTTGCTCTTGTTGCCCAGGCTGGAGTGCAATGGTGCGATCTTGGCTCACTGTAACCTCAGCCTCCTGGATTCAAGCGAGCATCCTGCCTCAGCCTCCTGAGTAGCTGGCATTACAGGCACCTGCCACCACACCTGGCTAATTTTTGTATTTTTAGTAGAGATGGGGTTTCACCATGTTGGCCAGGCTGGTCTCGAACTCCTGACCTCAGATGATAAACCAGCCCTGGCTTCCCAAAGTTCTGGGATTACAGGTGTGAGCCACCGCGTCCGGCCCGTATTGTTTCTATTGTTTATTTTCCTGTGGATATGGAGGGCCAGCTGTATACCCCAGGGTCCTGACCACCGTCATAAAAGGAGAAATAAATAGAAAATCCAAGGACAATCACAGCTTTCATCCACTGCACCCTGACTTGACAGACTTTAAGACAACACTTTTAAACCTGCACAGTTAGCTGTGGAATGCTAAAATCTACTGCTTTCATTTTCATATTCATCCAGTAATCCAGGGCATATCTAAAAATGCCAAATAGACTACACGACTGGAAACAAACTGCCAGCTCAGGGTCACCCACTCCACATCAAGTTCTCTTCCTCAGACAGAACCAGCTTCACCTCTCTTGGCTGCCTTTCTGGGATTTACTCTCATGCACCCATTCATTCACCCGTATTTCTGAAAAGCACATTTATGACAGCTAGCACATTTTCCACTCTGAAATCTTGCCTCCTCAACTTCTGTCACCACCAATACCTCACACCTACCCCTCCCCACACTCTCCTAATTGTTGGTAAATTTTAAATTCAGTATTTATATTAATGGTCATGTAAGCATTGCTCACACGCTGAGCTATGGTGAATTTAACTACTTTTTTTATATTATAAAGTAAAGCTTCCTTCTTCAAAATTTCCTTGAGAATCCTAATTGCCTCTTTTCATTTGCTTCATTGGCATGTACCTATCCCTAGTTAACACTCTTCCACACGGTCCAGCACAAGAAATGAGTCCCTGGTCTATCCTCTGCTCTGGTGTTGGTGGATGCTCTCTTGGCAGGCAGAGCCCGTGTCTTCCTTTGCCTGTCTCAGATGTGGAGCACCCTATTTCCTTCTTTCTCACTTTTAGTTCAGTTTCTCCTCTAGTTTTTCCTTACAAAGGGTGAGTAGCAGTTAAATTTTTTAAAAATCTACATGTCTGAAAAAAGTCTTTCTCTGTACAGAAGTCATGTGGGACAGAGCACAGAATTCTAGTCTGGAGCCCCCCACACACCAAATTGTTCTTAAAAAAAAATCGCCAAATGCTCGGGGAAACTGACTTGAGTAATAATAAAACTGCAGTCTCAAAAAAAAATAATTAGTTTGGAAATAATTTCCTTTTAATTTTTGAGCTGCTGCCATTGCAGTGCCATTGCACTCCAGCCTGGGCAACAAGAATGAAACTCCGTCTCAAAAAGAAAAAAAGAGAGAGAGAAATTGTACCAGCTCTTCTTTGTACCTCTGGTTGAATTCAGCTGTGAATCCATCTGGTCCTGGGCTACTTTTTTTTTTTTTTTTTTTCTTGGTAGACTATTATTGCCTCAATTTCACAACACATTTCTGGTCTATTCAGGGATTCAATTTCTTCCTGGCTTCCAGTATTGCTACTGAATAGTTCGAGGCCTTTTTAAATCACCCTTCTTTCTCTCTCCTTCCTGGGAGTTCTTGGGTCTTCTCCACTATTATCCTTTGTTGGATGGATAGACTGCAAAATTTTTCTCCCATTCTGTAGGATTGTCTGTTCACTCTGATGATAGTTTCTTTTGCTGTGCATAAGCTTTTCAGTTTAATTAAATCTCATTTATCAATTTTTGCTTTCGTTGCAATTGCTTTTGGCATTTTCATCATGAAATCCTTCCTGTGCCTATGTCCTGAATGGTATTGCCTAGATTTTCTTCCAGGGTTTTTTTTGTTTTTGTTTTTGAGACAGGGTTTCACTTCATCGCCCAGACTGGAGTATAGTGGCTTGATATTGGCTCACTGCAAGCTCCGCCTCCCAGGCTCAAGCGGTTCTCCTGCCTCAGTCTCTCGAGTAGCTGGGGTTATAGGCACCCACTATCATGCCTGGCTAATTATTATATTAGTAGAGACGGGGTTTCACCATGTTGGCTCCAGGCTGGTCTGGAACTGCTGACATCAAGTGATCTGCCCCCGTCGGCCTCCCAAAGTGCTGGGATTCAGATGTGAGCCACTGTGCCCAGCCCTCATCTAGGGTTTTTATAAGTTTCTTTCTGGTTCAGTCTTGGGAGGGTGTATATGTCCAGGAATTTATCAATTTCTTTTAGATTTTCCAGTTTATGTGCATAGAGGTGTTTATAGCATTCTCTGATGATCGTTTATATTTCTGTGGGGTCAGTGGTGATATTCCCCTAACATTTCAGATTGTTCATTTGATTATTATTTTCTTTACTAGTCTAGCTAGCAGTCTATTTTACTAACTTTTTCAAAAAATCAGCTCCTGGATTTGATTTTTTGAAGGGTTTTTTTGTGTCTCTATCTCTTCAGTTCAGCTCTGATCTTGGCTATTTCTTGTCTTCTGCTAGCTTTGAGGTTTGTTTGCTCTTGATTTTTTAGTTCTTTTAGTTGAGATGTTAGGTTGTTAACCTGAGATCTTTCTAGCTTTTTGATGTGGGCATTTAGTGCTACAAATTTCCCTCTTAACACTGCTTTAGCTGCATCCCAGATTCTGATATGTTATCTCTTTGTTCTCATTAGTTTCAAATAACTTCTTGATTTCTACCTTAATTTCATTATTTACCCAAGAGTCATTCAGGAGCAGGTTGTTAAATTTCCATATAGTTGTGTGGTTTTCAGTGAATGTTTAAATCTTGAGTTCTAATTTGATTGTGCTGTGGTATAAGAGACTGTTATGATTTCAGTTCTTTTGCATTTGCTGAGGAGTGTTTTGCTTCCGATTATGTGATCAGTTTTAGAGAAAGTGCCATGTGGTGATGAGAAGAATGTATATTCTGTTGTTTTTGGGGGGACAGTTCTGTAGCTATCTATAAGGTCACTTTATCCAGGTCTATAAGGTCACTTTATCCAGGGCTGAGTTCAGGTCCTGAATATTTTTGTTAATTTTCTGTCTTGATGATCTGTCTAATATTGTCAGTGGGGTGTTAAAGTCTCCTATTATTATTGTGTGGGAGTCTAAGTCTCTTTGTAGATCTTTAAGAACTTGCTTTATGAATCTGGGGGCTCCTGTATTGGGTGCATATATATTTAGGATAATTAGCTCTTCTTGTTGAACCCTTTACCATTATATAATGCCCTTGTCTTTTAAAATCTTTGTTGCTTTAAAGTCTGTTTTGTCAGAAACTAGGATTGCAAGCCTTGTTTTTTTCTGTTTTCCATTTGCTTGGTAAATTTTATTCCATCCCTTTATTTTGAGCCTATGTGTGTCTTTGCACGTGAGACAGGTCTCTTGAAGACAGCATACCCACAGGTCTTGGCTCTTTATCCAGCTTGCCATTCTGTGTCTTTTAACTGGGGCATTTAGCCCATTTACACTTAAGGTTAATATTGTTATGTGTGAATTTCATCCTGTCATCATGGTGCTAGCTGGTTATTTTGCAGACTTGTTTTTGTGGTTGCTTTATAGTGTCACTGGTCTATGTATTTCAGTGTGTTTTTGCAGTGGCTGGTAAGTTTTTCCTTTCTGTATTTAGTGCTTCCTTCAGGAGCTCTTGCAAAGCAGGCCTGGTGGTGATGAATTCCCTAAGCACTTGCTTGTCTGAAAAGAATCTCATTTCTGTTTTGCTTATGAAGTTTAGTTTGGCCAGATATGAAATTCTGGGTTGGAAATTTTTTCCTAAGAATGTTGAATATTGGCCCCCAATCTCTTCTGGCTTGTAAGGTTTCTGCTGAGAGGTCCCCTGTTAGTCTGAAGGGATTCCCTTTGTAGATGACCTGGCCCTTCTCTCTGGCTGCCTTTAACATTTTTTCTTTTATTTCAACCTTGGAGAGTCTGATGATTATATGTCTTGGGGTAGATCTTCTTGTGGAGTATCTTACTGGGGTTCTCTGCATTTCCTGAATTTGAATATTAGCCTGTCTTGTTAGGTTGGGGAAATTCTCCTGGATGATATCCCGAAGTATGTTTTCCAGCTTGGTTTCATTCTCCCTGTCTCTTTCGGGTAACCCAATCAGTTGTAGGTTTGGTCTCTTCACATAATCCCATATTTCTTGGAGGTTTTGTCATTCCTTTTCATTCTTTTCTCTCTATTCTTGTCTGCCTATTTCAGAAAGATAGTCTTCAACGCTCTGAGATTCTTTCCTCTACTTGGCCTAATTCTGCTATTGATACTTGTGATTGCAATGTGAGGTTCTCATGTTGTGTTTTTCAGCTACATCAGGTTGGTTATGTTTCTCTCAAAACTGGCTATAAGCTCCTGTGTTGTTTTATCATGGTCCTTAGCTTCTTTGCATTGGGTTACAACATGCTCCTTTAGCTCAGCAAAGTTCATTATTACCCACCTTCCAAAGCCTGCTTCTGTCAATAACACTATCTCAGCCTCAGCCCATTTCTATGCCCTTGCTGGAGAGGTGTTGTGGTCATTTGGAGGAGAAGAGGCACTCTGACTTTTTGAGTGTTCAGCATTTTTGTGTTGATTTTCTCATCTCTGTGGGTTTATCAAACTTTGATCTTTGAGGTTGCTGACCTTTGAATGGGGTTTTTATGGTCTTTTTGGTTCATGTTGTTGTTGTTTTCTGTTTTTTTTTTTTTGATATAGGGTCTCACTTTGTCACCCAGGGTGGAGTGCCGTGGCACAATCTTGGCTCACTGCAACCTCTGCCTCACGGATTCAAGCAGTTCTCCCTCCTCAGCCTGCCACTGTGCCTGGCTCATTTTTTTTTTTTTTTTTTTTGTATTTTTAGTAGAGATGGGGTTTCACCACATTGGCCAGGCTGGTCTTGAACTTCTGACCTCAGGTGATCTGCTTGTTTCAGCCTCCCACAGTGCTGGCATTACAGGTGTTTGTTTTTTGAGATAGTCTTGCTCTGTTGCCCAGGGTGGAGTGCAGTGGTGTGATCTCAGCTCACTGCAACCTCTGCCTCCCCGTGTTCAAGTGATTCTCCTGTCTCAGCCTCCTAAATAGCTGGGACTACAGGTGCCCACCACTACACCCAGCTAATTTTCGTATTTTTAGTAGAGATGTGGTTTCACCATGTTGTCCAGGCTGGTCTTGAACTCCTGACCTCAAGTGATCCGCCCACCTCAGCCTCCCAAAGTGCTGGGATTACAGGTGTGAGCCTGGCCTGTTGTTTTTAGGGCTGCTGCAGTTTGCTGGGAGTCACTCCAGACCCTAGTTGCCTCGGTTTTTCCTGTACCTGGAGGTATCACCAGCAAAGCCTGTGAAACAGGAAAGATAGCAGCCAGCTTCCTCCTCTAAAAGCTTTGTCCCAGGAGGGTACTGACTTGTTGCTGGCCCAAATGCACCTGTAGGGGGTGGCTCACCCAGTCAGGAGGAACAGGGTCAGGGACCCACTTAAAGAAGCAGCCTGGCTGCTTTTTGCAGAGTAGGTATGCTCCATGTGGGGGAACTATTCCTTATCCAGGCTGTTTATATTCTCCAAAGTCAGCAGGCTAAAATAGCTGAGTCAACCAAACTAGAGATGGTGGCCACCCCACCCCTGCAGGAACTTGGATCCATCTCAGGCAGATTTCCAGCCTGCTGCTGTTGGCTGGCTAGAATTCCAAGCCAGTGGGTCTTAACCTGTGAGGTGCTGTGGAAGTGGGTCTCACAGAATGACACTGCTTGGTTCCCTGGATTCAGCCTCCTTCCTAGGGATTTGTACAACAGATTTCCCGCCTTGCTGGGGGTCCTGAGGCTGAAGTATGTGAAACTCCTAGGTCTCTGTGTGTGCCTCAGCGGCTGCTCTGCTGAGACTGAACACAACTCTGTGTATTGGACCCAAGGTCCTAGTGGCATGGGCTCACGAGGGGATCTCCTGATCCGTGGGTTGCAAACATCTGTGGGAGAGGTGTGGTTTCCTGGGTGAGGTTGCACAGTCACTCACCATTTCCCTTGGCTGGGGATGCGGGTTCCTTTGGCTCCATGCTGCTCTTGGGTGGGCCATCAACCCCCACCCTCGCTTTTCTTCATCCTCTGTGGGTTGAGTTGTTTGCCTAGTTAGTTCCAGTGCAAGAACCTGAATATTTCAGTTGAAGGTGAATTCACTCATCCCTTTTCTTTCCTCTTCGTGAGTGGCGTGGACCTCAGTTGCTTCTAATCAGCCATCTTGGATCCTCCTATATTATAATTTTAAATATCTGTGCTTAGAACTGAGGCTGCTATACCTCTGTGGATGATGGAGATGAAATTGTGGAGCCCAAGGTCTGCTGGGGTTGGGTTCCTATTGTTGCATGTGGGGCCAGGCCGTAAACCTGCTAAAAAGTAGCAGAGCATCTGCCAGCACAACTCTGCAGGACAAAGAGGCTGATGACCCCTGCCTGGCATGCAGACCAGGTAGGCAACACTGGGTGGGGATGGACTGGGGCAGCCTATATTTTGATTTGCAAATGTTTTTATGTTCTCCATTTGTTTCTATCATGGTATCCTGCTCGTTTCAGAGATGCAGTGTTTCATTCCTGTGAAGGTTTTGTGAAAATGTAATACAGTGATACATTCACAAGGCTCAAATTCTGAAGGTTCAAAAATGAGTCCACAGTGCAAGTCTCCCTCTCAGCACTGTTCCAAAGCCTGCCAGCTTGGCCACCCTTCCCTGGGGCCATTAACGGCACCAGTTCATTTTATAGTGTGGAATATACTGCACATGTAATTTTCTCTCTTTTCCCCATAAGCAGTAGCTACTATACAGAGTTTTCAATCTTTTCTCCATGTAATGATGCATCTTGAAGGATGTCTCATTATTGGGACATAAAGAGCTGCTTTCTTGTTTGTACAGTTGCCCAATATTCTGTTCACATGGATGTACCACCATTTATTTAGCTGGCTTTTATTTATGTACTTATTGAGAGACAGGGTCTCACTCCAGGTGCCTAGGCTGGAGTGCAGTGGCATGATCTCGGCTCACTGTAGCCTCGATCTCCTGGGCTCAGGTGATTCTCCCACCTCAGCCTCCTGAGTAGCTGGGACTACAGGTACATGCCACTACACCCAATGAACTTTTGGTATTTTTAGTAGAGATGAGGTTTCTCCATGTTGCTCCAGCTGGTCTCAAACTCCTGGACTCAAGCAATCTGCCCACCTTAGCCTCCCAAAGTGCTGAGATTACAGGTGTGAACCACTGTGCCAGGCTATTTAACTGGCTTTCTAATGGTTAATTCCCAGAATTTTACTATCACAAACAAGGCTGATAAAAATAAAAAAATTACAAGATAAAATTTTACATTTCTGATAAAGAAGCATTCCTATTTCTCATGAGCATGAACTGTGAGCCCTTTCTGGGGCTCCTGGGAACACGTTGGCTTGTACTGTGACTTTGCCGCTGCAAGCTGTGAGATTTCAGCCTTCCCTACTCTGCAAAGTCAGGTCCCACTCACTGTTTCATTTCCCAGCTTCCAAACATTGCTGCTATCCCTCATCTTTTGTGGGCTGTTTTCCCATTCTTTGTTCTTATGGATTTAAATGTTTAAAAAATTCCTTCACTGTCATTGTGTTCAGGGTTTTGAGGAAATAAAAATAAATACATATATTCAGTCTGCTATCTTCAATCTGAAGTTTCTAATCCCTTGCTTTTACAACTTCTTTAGGTTGTATTATTTGTTTTTTTCTGGAAATGTGGCAATGGCTCAGTTTGGATATGAGGTTTTCATCTCTGTGCAATGGGGGAACACTCATCAGCAGATGTAGACAGGGGATGCTCAGACCCTCCACCTGAAGGCATGGATTGCTAAGGTTGGTCTCTATCATGGATTTTTATTGTTCTCTAATCACATTTAATACGAAATGTAACACAATATTCTAAATTCAAAATTAATTTTTTTTCTGACAAGAAATTGAAACTTGATGGCTAGGTTAAGAAAAATAAGGAAAAGAAAACAATAATAAACATGGCTTGATGAGGGAGGCCTGAATCAGACCAAGCTCTTTTTGATAGTCACAGGTTAAAAGAAGCCCACAAAGAAACAGCAGGTCACGCAGGCAACAGGCTCCCAGACTGCAATAGTGACAATTCCCACAATATTCAGCATCGAGGAGACCTTTTCAGGATTACCATAGTCTATCAGAGGTGCAAAATTTTACAAGGGCCAGTGACTAGAGTGCTCCCAAAAGGAGGGGCCCAGACAAGTTGGACATATTTAGCCTGGGTGCAAGGGGACTTGGGGAGCCCCAGCAAGAGCTTTCAGATATGCGAAGGGCCTGAATAAGGAGAAAAGCTCCTTCTAGTCGGCACTAGCAGTCACACTTAAGCTTCTTGGACATCACAAACCCCAGCACACACACACATAACCACAAATGGAAGTGAGCAGGCCATGCCCACCATTTATGTAATTATTTACCTATGCATCACAACTAATACAAATACCTCAGAAGACAACACTGACTCTTATCACAAGCAATCCCTCTGATATTTTCTATTCTATTCTAGTTTGTTTACTTAAATGATTACTGTGACCCACTCTAAAGCGCTCACAGTCCAGCCCAGATCACACCCACAGCACACAGACCGCTCCACTGGAAAAAAAACAGGTTGTGGTTTAGGATCCTAAGGGGGTAGGCCAAATCCCAGGAGGGAATGGGAAGTCCCAGAGGCAGTGGGCAGCCCTGGTGGGGCAGGAGGCAGTGGGGAATCCAGGGAGGTGGGAGGCAGTCCCAGGAAGCAGTGGGCTCCATGACATGGAGGATAGTCACACCTGTGTCAGAGAAGGACAAAAGAATAATTTCCCCACTGAGTAAGAGGTTGGATTGGATGATATGCAAAGCCCCTCTTCCAAATCGAGGCCCTTACTCATCAGGACAAATATTTACCAACATCCATAAGAACAAACCCCACCAGGTTGCAGAATACCTCCCCTGCCCTGTTCTCACCCCTCCCTTCCCCACTGGCCTACCTGGAACACGAGTACACCCATGTGGGAAACCGCCAGTTGAATCTTGGTTCCTTCCCTGTCAGAAGCCATGTGAAATCTGATGCCGTACATTTCCAACTTTCGAGCAATTTCGAGTACCTGGAAATCCGACTCAGCAGGTGTCTGGCCCCTGTAATAAAACATGGTAGAATCATACACTACAAACACTTGATTTCTGAAAGAGCCAAAATGCATTATAGAAGTGATCAGGAAAACCAACAATGAAGGCTTTGTGTGTTTAGAGGGCAGATCGTTCACTGTCTGTATGTTTACCCACTACAAAAACAGCATACCACACGTGCAGGCCAAAGACATCCTCAGTTTTCTTCTATTCTGTAACTACTTTGTAATGGGTAGAACACTTTCTTTGCATACACTAGCTACTCAGCCTTACATCCGCTCGATAGTGACAAGGTTATACACAAATACTACTGGCAGAGACAAATTTTAAATCAGAAGAAATACCACAGAGGGCCGGGCGCGGTGGCTGACGCCTGTAATCCCAGCACCTTGGGAGACGGAGGCGGGTGGATCACCTGAGGTCAGGAGTTTGAGACCAGCCTGGACAACGTGGCGAAACCCTGTCTCTACTAAAAATACAAAAATTAGCCAGGCATGGTGGCAGAGGTTGCAGTGAGCTGAAATCATGCCACTGCACTTCAGCCCGGGTGACAGAGCGAGACTCCATCTCTAACAACAATAATACTAATAATAAAATGAAATGAAAAAGAAAGAAAATGAGTGTGATGAGACAGTAGTGTTATCTATGGTATTTCTTTTCTTTTCTTTCTTTCTTTTTTTTTTTTTTTTGATGGAGTCTCGCTCTGCTGCTCAGACTGGAGTGAAATGGTGCAATCTCGGCTCACTGCAACCTCTGCCTCCCAGGTTCAAGTGGATTCTCCTGCCTCAGCCTCCTGAGTAGCTGGGACGACAGGTGCGCGCCACCACGTCCAGCTTTTTGTATTTTTAGTAGAGAAGGGGTTTGCCATGTTGGCCGGGCTGGTCTCAAACTCCTGACCTCAGGTGATCCGCCCACCTTGGCTTCCCAAAGTGCTGGG
The DNA here is from genome assembly GCF_028885625.2 of Pongo pygmaeus. Taxonomy (NCBI): domain Eukaryota; kingdom Metazoa; phylum Chordata; class Mammalia; order Primates; family Hominidae; genus Pongo; species Pongo pygmaeus. The sequence continues at coordinate 142,119,270 of NC_072384.2, read as the reverse complement.
ATTACAGGTGGGAGCCACTGCGCCCGGCCAACTCCTTTTCATCTTAAAAAATATTTTTTACTATCTGAAACACTTGTGTCTTATAAACCCGTTTTCTCACTCACTCACTCACTCACTCGCTCATTCGTTTAGAGACAGGGTCTCGCTCTGTCGCCCAGGCTGGAGTGTAGTGGCATATTCTTGGCTCACTGCAAGCTCTGCCTCCCAGGCTCAAGCGATCCTTTCGCCTCAGTCTCCTGAGTAGCTGAGACCACAGGCATGCACCACCACACTTGGCTAATTTTTTGCAGAGACAGGGTTTTGTCATGTTGCCCAGGGTGTCTTGAACTCCTGGACTCAAACTTGTCGGCCTCTCAAAGTGTTGGGATTACAGGCATGAGCCACTGTGCCTGTCTTTTTTCTGCAGTTTCAAAGATCCAAAAGCAATGTGATAAAGTCAAGAAAAGCACTTCTTTAATATCCTATTCAGTGATTATAAAGGTGTTTTCAGTGGATCATTGAAGAACCATTAGAATCATAAGACAATGTAAGAAATGAATAATAATTAAAATAAAGGTACAATATTGTCTTTAAAAAAAACCTGAAGAATTATCAAAAGAAATAAGATGTGCAATGAAGCTGTGGTGACTGTGATAGACACAGTCTCAAATTAACACAGCGAAGGCCTACAACGTAGAGCAGAGCTTTCTGCTTCCTGGCTTATTCAGGAAGAGTTCAACTGTATTCCCGTATGAAGCAGACCACATGACTCACCCTTCTCTTACTGGCTTTCTAGGGTTTTTAGCAGATACATGTGCACATGTAAGCACACATGCATGCAGAGACACACAGGCACAAGAACATGTGCAAGTACACATAACCACAGTATACAATGTACACAGGAACACACATCAACACACATGAACATATGAGCCACACACAGAAACACATACAATGCATGCATAGGAACACATATAACATACATGCACATACGACCACACAGCCACACATGTATACACAGAACACACCCAGACACACACATACACACAGAACTACCCTGAGGGTCCAGTTCTTTGTTCTTCCACAGGCAGGCTTCTTGACATGAGTGCCCAAAGATGTTGTCACTGTCTCCTCACTGCACTTTCAGTGTACTTGAATCTAGAATTCACCCTCACCACTCACTGAAGCTGCTGAAGGCGATGCATTGCCACACTGCCAAGCTCAGAAACCTGCTCCTGTGCCTACCTCCCCAGGCCTGTAGTCTCCACACAAGAGGCTGTGGCCACTACCCTAAAACATGCTCTCTTGGCACCAGTACCCTTCCGTGCTTCTGGCTGCTAAAAGCTCTTGTGGGTGCCTCCTCCTGCACTCAGCCTCTCAAATGTCAGTTCTTCAGGGGTTCATCCTGGGCTCTTCTCCCTTCCTGACCTGTATCTGCCCTCTGCCTAGCTGATCTCACCCACCGCACAGGTTAGCCCGGCCTACGTGCTGACAACACTCTCCCCAGCATCCCAAACCCACCCATCCACTAGGGACTGTCCCTCAGGTTGGACAGTTTGCAGCACAATGCCCAATTCTCCCTTCCTCATGTCCAGCCCCTGCTGTGTGTCTCAGCAGGGAGAGACTGTCCCCAACCCTAGGAACGCAGACTGAACCAGTGACCGTTTCCTGCTGGGATGGCACATAACACTAGCAGAGGGCCCTTGGCTCCATGGGTCAAGGTCTGGATGTGACACTCAGAACAGCTGTACCTTCCTCATTACCAGCCAGAATAATGGCAACACTTGAAAGAGGCAAAGCCAAGGGTACCCAGGAGAATAGAGCAGGAGCTCTACCCGTACTGCCCCACATGGAGGCCTCCTTAAGGTCAGTTCAGGCAAATGGATAAGAAGCACCGACTTACACACACAAGATGCCCCACACCATCATGTCTGAGATGGAGCTCTGCACGCACGGTCTCACTGTATGTACAATGGGGTAAAACAGTGCAATGCCATGATGTGGGTTTGAGGATTACACACAAATGCTCGTAAGAGCTGTCCGTAATTGCCACTACGGCCTCTCCAGTATCAGTTGGCACTTCTACCTCCAGCCCTTGAACCCAAACTGCCCATGCCACGCTGGAACCTCCCTCTCCTCTCTGCTTCCTTCTCCCTCCCTTCCCAGGCTGGTGCTTTGCCTGGAATGCTTCCTCCCTGGCTTTGTCCGCCTAGGTCCTCCCGCGAGCCTCCTTGAGCCTGCCCTCGGCCTTCTTTCAGCTCACAGCGCGTGAGCTATGCTCCTGCTGCACTGCACACATTCTCATCTGTAGAAACGCATCTGTATATCTCATGACTGCCATGCTGTCGGGCACACAAAAGGCACTCCCCTGCAAACACAAGAGATCCCCCACACTGGGAGTGGTGAGGTGCACGAAATACACAGTCTTACAGGGTAAGGTAAGATCTGTATGGGTAGGTATCTCAGTCTGTGCCATTCAAACCAACTCCCCAGTGCTGACAGCAGTGGTGGATGCATAGTTGGCACTCATACTTTGAAGGTGTGAAAGGGCAGCTGCCAGCAGGTCCCAGTAGAGCCTTAATGACACACATGAACATACATGATCTGACAAACCTGCATCTCAACAGGATGTGTCACAAAGGCAAGGCTAAGTCCTCCTGACTCACGTTCACCAGCTGAGTGCTCCCCTTTGGTGACTAAAGCTCCCAGCCACCGGGGCCAGAGCCCACAGCTGTTTCCCATACCGTTCTTCAGTCCTTTTCCCCTTAGCTAGCACTCTTTCTCTAGGTCTCTATCACTTCCATCCAGAAAAACCCACCAGTGTCAAGTCTTAGAGAAATCAAAACAAGATGAGACGAAGGACATGGGTGCCAGGTGATTCCCAATGCCCTGATACAGGTAGACACTGTTAGCCTCACACAGTCCCCTCCTCCTCCACCACAGCACAGTGTCTTCCCTGTAGAGGACTCTTTCTGCCACATTGCAGAGACACTGCAGCAGCTGACACCCCCACAATAGCCACCCCATCCTGCTCAGCAGCATCCTCCTCCCCCAGACCCTGATGTCTTTTCCAGAACCTTTTTTTTTTTTTGAGATGGAGTCTCACTCTGGTGCCAGGCTGGAGTGCAGTGGCGTGATCTTGTCTCAGTGCAACCTCCACCTCCTGGGTTCAAGTGATTCTCCTCCCTCAGCCTCCCGAGTAGCTGGGACTACGGGCACCTGCCATTAGACCAGCTAATTTTTTGTATTTTTAGTAGAGACGGGGTTTCACTATGTTGGCCAGTCTGGTCTCAAACTCCTGACCTCAGGCAATCCACCTGCCTCAGCCTCCCAAGGTGCTGGGATAACAGGCGTGAGCCACCGTGCTTGGCTTCTTCCAGCACCTTCAAAAGCAGCACATCGTGCAGGTGTGAAGGTGCTTCAGGCCAGAGCTGCAGCTTGTGTGTGTCTGCCAAGCTGCCTCCAGCAGCAGCTGCACATCCTGAGGCCGGGAGCAATAGTCCTTACGTTAGAATCTTGCAGAAGTCCCAATAACAGTCCTTTCTCGTTACACACTCTTTAGTCATTACTTTAGTCATTACTGTGTCGACAGACAATTGTGATGACTTACACGTGCTTCTGATGGAATTCTAGTATCTTCTCAAGGCAGTGCTGCTGGCCAGGCAAATACTCGTTCGCTTTGAGGTGCTCTCGGTCCAGCGCTTCATCGTAATCTCCTATTTCCGCTGAGATAGGTTAAAAGTAAGTAATTCTAATTTTTAAATAAACTACAAGCATTTGTACGTGTCACTGCATACATTAAAAGTAAAAAAAAAAATTATCCCAAATTTGTAGCAAAATAATATATCCCTAAAAAAGCAAGATTTTGTATTTAATTTTTCCAAATATTTTATGCTGTTAAAAGGCAAATATAATGGGAAGTGAAGAGGATTTCTTGAAGAACAAAGGCCTGATTAGTAACTCCAGGGAGGCAAACATTGATGAGTTTAATGTGTGTATTATTATTTTGACACAAGGTCTCTCGCTCTGTTGACCAGGCTGGAGTGCAATGGTGCGATCACCACTCACTGCAGCCTCAACCTTCCGGGCTCGAGCAATCTGCCCACCTCAGCCTCCTAAGTAGCTGGGACTACAGGTAAGCACCATCATGCCCAGGTAATTTTTGTATTTTTTGTAGAGATAAGGTTTTGCCACATCGCCCAGGCTGGTCTCAAACTCCTGGACTTAAGCAATCCTCCTGCCTTGGCCTCCCAAATGTGCTGGGAATACAGGCCTGAGCTACTGCACCTGGACTACTATTATTTTTAAACTACACCTTAAACCTAAATTGTCTCAAGATTATCATGATCAGGCTGAAGTATTTTATTTATTTTAGGATAATGTATTTTAAATGATTTTTTTCCTTCAGACCTTCTCAAATTTCTTGATGAATAATGTCTCTTTCTAATTTCATGTATTTTAAGGCCACAATGTCTTAATAACATAAAGTCCAATAATTTAAAGCAATATGCTTTTATTTTTAGACAATCTCATATTCACAGAGAAGTTACAAGCACAGTACAAGAGTTTTTCCTCCTTTGAGCCATTTGAGAGTGAGTTGCTAACATGTTACTTGCCATACATCAGTATGGACTTTCTATAAACTAGGACATTTGATACGGTTTGGCTGTGTTCCCACTCAAATCTCATCTTGAATTATAACTCCCACAAGTCCCACATATTGTGGGAGGGACCCAGTGGGAGGTAACTGACTCACGGGGGCGGATCTTTTCCATGCTGTTCTCGTAATAGTGAGACTTTCATGAGATCTGATGATTTTATAAGGAGCAGTTTCCCTGTACAAGCTCTCACTTGCTGCCGCCACATCTCTATCAGCAGTGTGAAAATGGACTAATACAACATTCTTACCCGCAGCCTTGTAAAACTACCCAGATCAGGAACAGGGCCATGATCTGAGGCTCCATCCCGGATGTGGACCCTAGTCATATTTTACCAACTGCTCAATTATGTTTTTTATAGCAAAAAGATCTGGTTCAGTCGTACGTTGCATTCATTGCCATGTGTCTACCTGAGAAGTCTTTCAGCCAAATGAGTAAGAACCAAAGTCACTTTGAAAACTTTTATTAATCAACATGTCCCCTGGTGGAAGATAGCAAACCCATAATAAAATTTATTATTTGAAGAAGGTATGTCTGGGGAAGGACCAAGGAAGCTGCAAATAACCTATATACTTATTAATTCCCAAAATTTTGGACACTTTCTATGTCATATTTCCTGGATTCAAATTTCAGAAACATTAGTTCTGTGCTAGGAAGCTGTGGTCCCACCTCTAGTCCAGGAGCAATGTGGGTATTTCTGTTTCTCTATTCCCATTGCTGGGGGCTCGGCAAGGCCCCAGCACCTCCTCTTACACTTCTCATGGTTTGTTTTTGAAGTAACTCTAATTCTTCACACAGCTCTGAACCATCTCTTGATCTGTGTGAGATACTGAAGCAATGTCTTCTTTTTCCTTCATGGCTAGTGCTTAACTAATCTGAGAGGACTGTGACTTTTATCCCAGTGACGCCCTTTCAGGGTTTGCTGAGAGTTTGGTTTATATTCTGACTCTTAGACTGAATATGCATTGCTGGTAAAATGCACAAAGGCATAAATGAGAGACAACCCAAAAGAAGGAACGTGGCTACAGATTTTGGCCTTGGCCTGTGTTTGCTATGTGGAAACTATTTGCCTCAAGGAGTTCCACTTTACAGAAGTTAATCTTTAGCTTATAAAAAATATTGAAATTGAAACACCTCATTCTATGGTCAGGCTCATTAACTAGGTACATACATCAGCAACTAATTGTAGTTCTGAGCACGGGTACATCTGTGCCATGGTCAGTGCATGCTCCCTGCTAGCGGGGAGATACTCACACTGCAGGAGATGGGACGTGAGAAGGGCCGCTGTGGTGTCAGCACAGGTCAAACGCTCTTCCAGCAGGTCTCTCTTAAGTTGCAAAGCAAACAAGTATCTAGAGGAGAGTTCAAAATAAGACAGAGATCAGCTTCAAATGTTCTCTGAATGTAACATAGACATGTCTCCACAGCAAGACAGCAAATGAGCCCTGGGAAGTGGCAGTGACCCAACAGTGAGCAAAATGCAAGGCGGTCACGGAACAGCAAAGTCACAAAAGGCCTTTCATGAAACAAACAGTCACCAAGTGAAGGTCAGATGACAAACCAACTCAGCAGACTGAGTCACACACGAGAGAGCGCACAGAAAGTGCTGAACCCACTGAGGCACTCTGATGCGAACAATAAAAAAAAGAAATTGGCCGGGGGCAGTGGCTCACGCCTGTAATCCCAGCACTTTGGGAGGCTGGGGCGGGTGGATCAGGAGTTCGAGACCAGCCTGACCAACATTGTGAAACCCTGTCTCTAATAAAAGTGCAAAAACCAGCCGCATGGTGTGCACACCTGTAATCCCAGCTACTTGGGAGGCTGAGGCAGGAGAATCGCCTGAACCCGGAGGCAGAGGTTGCAGTGAGCTGAGATCATGCCACTGCACTCCACATTAGGCAACAAGAGCGAAACTCTGTCTCGAAAAAAAAAAAAAGAAAGAAATTAGCCTTTTCAGGCATACCATCTACCCATATAATTACACGTTTGCAGCCATACCTTCAAGGAGGAAGGTCACAAATTCACATTACTTCTGTTAGTCACATAAAACTGCACTCACAATTTTGGATGAAATAGGAGAAAATGAAAACACAGCTTAAAGCATGGCTGTGAAATTTCTTAACAGATTGATAATCTCTGGTCTTGGCTAGGATCTGAGAAACAGGCACTTTGGAATACCATTAGTGAGAATGTAATGAGAGAAGGCAATTGAAAATATTTGTATGTTCATTTATTCCATCAGCAAATAATTACTGGCGTGAATTATGTTCTAGGTACTGTTCTGGGAGCTCAAAATGCAAAGGTAAGCAAGACCAACCCCCTGCCTCCAGTGGAATTCATGCCCCAGTGCACAATATTAAAATTTATCACATTCTCTTAAAATTCAGGATGTATATACCCTTTAACACAGCAATTCCATTTCTACAAACTTTCCTAGACTAATATTCCCATAGTTCACAAAGGTTTGTGAACAATGTTTCTCTGCAGCATTATAACAGAGAAAAATTGGAAATATGGATGAATATGAGAATGATGAAATTACGTTACAGCCTCATTTAGTATATTTTTATATACAATATGGAAAAATGTCCACAGCATGCTTAATAAGTGGGGGAAAAAAATCAACCTACAGTTCAATATGTATCATTTGATACTGTTTTATAACATTTGTAATTTCTTTAAAGTTCTTATAACTATGTGTTTATTGCACATCTATGCTTTCATCTGAAAGATATGTACTTATGCGGAGAATACGGTGCTGGGTAAATGGAGAACTTTTACTTTTTACTTATCTTTGTTTACTTATTGTTTTTGAGACAGGCTCTCACTCTATTGCCCAAGCTGGAGTGCAGTGGCGCTACCACAGCTCACCGCAGCCTCGACCTCCTGGGCTCAAGTCATACTCCTGCCTCAGCCTCCAGAGTAGCTGGACTACAGGTGCATGCCACCACGCCTGGCTAATTTTTTGATATTTTGTAGAGATGAGGTCTCCCCATGTTGCCTAGGCTGGTCTTGAACTCCTGAGCTCAATCGATCCTCCTACTTTGGCCTCCTGAAGTGCTGGAATTACAGGTGTGAGCCATTGCACCTGGCCCTTAGCTTTATTTGGAAAAAAAATTTTTACCACAAACATGTACATTTTTATAAACAGAAAAAAGAATCCTCCACATAAATATGGGGGAGAAGGGAGTAACTATAACACTGAGTTACCAGCATGAGTCCTAGAACTTGAGACCCAGGATCCTGAATGAGGGGACACTTTGTTATCCATCATTTTCAGATATCTATCTAATCTATCTATCTATCTATCTATCTAATCTATCTATCTATCTAATCTATCTATCTATATCTATCTATCTATCTATATCTATCTATCTACCTATCTTATCTATCTATCTATCTATCTATCTCTATTTAAAAGTGATTCCCTCAAAAGAGACTTTTTTTGGGTAAATGTCAGGCATTTAATACACTACTAAGATCTATGGTCACTCATAAAAATACTTTTTGCCATCTTTGGAGTTTCCTAAACCTTTAAAAATAAGAGGGTGAACTAATGTGGTCTCTCCATTTCCTTGCAGCTGACATTCTATGATTTTGTGTTGTTAAAATGATATGCAGAAATCTTTAAAAGAGAGTTCACAAGACATCTGATTCATTTATGAGTACACTTTTAGCCAGAAGGCAAAAAAGTTATTGATACCACTACAACATCATAGTTCTCTTTCATATCTAATTTTGGGTTTTCAGTTGCTTTTTAGGTTATTCCTCTATTCTTCATAATATAATTGATACACGAACAAATACAAAAAATACAAAGAAAAACCTTCCATAACCTTACTGTCCAGATGAAACAATTGTTACTATTTTCTCTTTTTTTTGAGACAGAGTTTCGCTCTTGTTGCCCAGGATGGAGTGCAATGCCAATCTCAGCTCACTGCAACCTCTGCCTCCTGGATTCAACAGATTCGCCTGCCTCAGCCTCCTAGTTAGCTGGGATTAAAGGCGCCTGCCACCACGCCTGGATAATTTTCTTTTCTTTCTTTTTTTTTTTTTTTTGAGACGGAGTCTCGCTCTGTCGCCCAGGCTAGAGAGCAGTGGTGTGATCTTGACTCACTGCAAACTCTGCCTCTCGGGTTCACGCCATTCTCCTGCCTCAGCCTCCTGAGTAGCTGGGACTACAGGTGCCCGCCACCATGCCCGGCTTATTTTTTGTATTTTTAGTGGAGATGGGGTTTCACAACTGTGTTAGCCAGGATGGTCTCGATCTCCTGACCTCGTGATCCGCCTGCCTTGGCCTCCCAAAGCGCTGGGATTACAGGCGTGAGCCACCGCGCCCGGCCAATTTTCTTTGTATTTTTAGTAGAGACGGGATTTCGCCATGTTGGCCAGGCTGGTATTGAACTCCTGACCTCAGGTGATCTGCCCGCCCTTGCCTCCCAAAGTGCTGGGATTACAGGTGTGAGCCATCGCACCCTGCCGTCTTTAGATCATTCCTATAAAGAATTGATCTTTAATTCAAAATAGTAGCACAAAAGAAGTGACCCAAAATATTTCTGCTCCATAAATTCATAAGTACTAACACACTGGGTACTTCTACCAGTTAAGTATATTTTATTGATAAATAAGTATACAGGAGCAAAATCCCTGAGAACCTTATGAATATGCATAAATCTATGTTCATTTGGAAAATGTAAGTTCAATATGACCCTAACATCCCATTCCATTTTCAAATTTGTACTGTAAACCTTACATTGAAGTCTTATTCACATGTGTCTGTGCAAGGGTCAACTGCCAACATGCTTCTTTTAACCACTCTACATTGACGGTTGCTTTTCTGTGTACATCAGGCTTATTCATTCTTTCAATGAGCCAGGTGCTGTGGGAGCTAACAGGTGAATACAAGATTCCTGCTGATAACAGCTTCAGCTCTGTGAGCTCTTTACCTTGTATATTCTTCTTGTAGCTGACCAGGATCAGGTGGAAAAAATTTTACAGCTAGGCGAAGCACCACATTCTTTGGCCCTATAACAAAAAAATTTAAACTTCACAAATAAGGCCGATCTTTGCATTTATTCTCTTTTCATATATTACTGTATAACTGAGGTCATGCTTCCAAGTGGACTGTTACAGCAAATCTTTTCAAATAATATGATATTAAGAAATTTCTGCCCAGGTGTGGTGGTGTGTGCCTGGAATCCCACCCCTTTGGGAGGCTGAGGTGAAAGGATGGCTTGAGGCCAGCAGTCTGAGGCTGCAGTGTGCTACAACTGCATCACTGCACTCCAGCCTGGGCAGCAGGGTGAGACCCTGTCTCTGAACAAAAGAAAAAACAAAGAAGCATTTCCTGTATATGAATTTATGAGTCCCAAGTACCAGTCACATACATATAGAATTTTAAAATTTTTTGCATTAAGCAGGGATTACTCAAGGAAGCCTTAAAAACAAGTAGGGCCGGGTGCGGTGGCTCATGCCTGTAATCCCAGCACTTTGGGAGGCCAAGGCGGGTGGATCACGAGGTCAGGAGATCGAGACCATCCTGGCTAACACAGTGAAACTCCGTCTCTACTAAAAATACAAAAAAATTAGCCGGGCGTGGTGGCGGGCGACTGTAGTCCCAGCTACTCCGGAGGCTGAGGCAGGAGAATGGCGTGAACCCGGGAGGCGGAGCTTGCAGTGAGCCGAGATGGCGCCACTGCACTCCAGCCTGGGCGACAGAGCGAGACTCTGTCTCAAAAATAAATAAATAAATAAATAAAAACAAGTAGGAAATTGCACATTAAAAAATTTAAATAGGCTGGGTGCAGTGGCTCACATCTGTAATCCCAGCACTTTGGGAGGCTGAGGCTGGTGGATCACTTGAGCCCAGGAGTTTCAGACCAGCCTGGGCAACATGGTGAAATCTCATCTCTACCCGCCCCTCTCCCCCCAAAAAAACCCCCAAATTAGCCAGATATGGTGGTGCATGCCTGAAGTTCCAGCTACTTGGGAGGCCAAGGTGGGAGGACTGGTGGAGCCCAGGAGGCAGAGGCTGCAGTGAGCTGAGATCACACCACTGCACTCCAGGCTGGGTGACAGAACGAGACTGCCCACCCCTCCACACACACAAACATGTGCACGCTCTCTCTCTCTCTATATATATATATACACACACACATATATATACATACACATACATATATATATTTATATATATATATATATAGAGAGAGAGAGAGAGATACATTTTTTCCCCAGTTTATGGTTTTGTTTTTTTGTTTTTTTTTTGAGACAGAGTCTCTCTGTCGCCCAGGCTGGAGTGCAGTGACGTGATCTTGGCTCACTGCAAGCTCCGCCTCCCAGGTTCATGACATTCTCCTGCCTCAGCCTCCTGAGTAGCTGGGACTACAGGCGCCCCCCACCATGCCCCTACGCCCGGCTAATTTATATTTTTAGTAGAGGCGGAGTTTCACCATGTTAGCCAAGATGGTCTCGATCTCCTGACCTCGTGATCTGCCCACCTCGGCCTCCCAAAGTGCTGGGATTACAGGCATGAGCCACTGCGCCCAGCCCCCAGTTTATGTTTCAGGGAAAAAAATGATAAATGAAAAAGTTTTTTAAAAAAAGTTAATGTGTTTACATCTACTTTTTTTTTTTTTTTTTCAGATGCAGTCTCACTCTGTTGCCCAGGCTGGAGTGCAGTGGTGTGATCTCGGCTCACTGCAATCGCCGCCTTCCAGGCTCAAGTGATTCTCCTGCCTCAGCCTCCTGAGTAGCTGAGATTATAGGCATGCACCGTCATGTCTAGCTAATTTTTGTATTTTTAGTAGAGACAGGGTTTCGCCATGTTGGCGAGGCTGGTCTCGAACCCCTGACCTCAGGTGATCCGCCCGCTTGGGCCTCCCAAATTGCTAAGATTACAGGCATGAGCCCCCGCACCAGGCCAGTATTATTAGTAGTAATAAAAACACATTATTTTTGAAATCTGATTACTGTAAAGGTACATTATCTTAGTTCATTGGTATAAAACAGTTATTTTTTTTCTTTCCTTAGAGTTCCTTGTTCTGATATAACAAAGTTATTTCTACACGTTTTTCTTTAATTTATAATAGTAATACAAAAAATTATGGGTGACTCAGACAACTATAGACTTCATCTGACACAATTATAGAAGAACTGAGAAGTGCTACTATATGCCTTAGTTTAAAAAAATTTAATAAGTAGATGAACGAAAATAATTATCTTGAGACTGAGGTGGGAAGATAGCTTGAACCCAGGAGGTTGAGGCTGCAGAGAACTGTGTTCGCACCACTACACTCCAGCCTGGGCAACAAATAGCCAGACCCTGTCTCAAAAACAATAATATAATTCTTATTATTATATTCACAATTACAATTACGTTTATAACTGTAAAACAGTATCAACTATTTTATTAAAAGCTATTTAAAAGAAGAATCTCAATGTCTTTTCATAATCAAGGGAGAAACTGCAGTTATTTTTGCATATTGGCCAAAAATTAAGACGTTATCAAACAGCATATGCTCTTATTTCCAAATGTGAAGCAAGTCACCTAGAATCTTCTGAGTTAAATTTACTAAAACTAAACAGCAAAATGACTTCCAAGTTTATCTGCTGTTGGTGATTACTTCCTGCTAACCATACACGGTGGTGATAATGAACATCTGAACATGCCTTTTAAACATTCCAGGACAACGCATCTTAAACAAACAGATTTTAAAGAGTTAAACCAAGGACTTACTTCGTATTTGCCTAATGATGGGTTTCATAGGTTCAAGCCAAATCTAAAGAAGAGTTAACAGAAGAAATCCAATCTATTAAATAATGTCTCTATTTAACAAGTATGCTCTAAAAACAAAAATGGTTATAATTAGATAAATTTTTATGTCAGGAAAATTTTGACTCTACCCCCCTCTTAAAAGTTGAATCCTGATACAACAAACTGTACAAGAAAGACAGCAATGCCTGCTTTGGGAAGCCTGGGAAGACATTAAAATTGCTGTATTATACTGGATACCTCCATTCAGTTGCTGCTATGCACAGAATGGGTCCCAATAATTATTTGTGGGAATTTGTTGACACCAAACAAATATTTGGTACTACTGCATTTGTGAACAAACTGATGAGAGGGCTTCTGCAAAAAAGAGGTAAGTCATGTCACCAGAACAGGAGACTTGGATAAATCCGGTCGCACTGCCAAGGGTATCTGAAAGGTTGGACAGAACTTAATAACGCTGACATGCTTTTTGAACTAAAGGGTTGATGTATGGTTCTTTAAAACAGTTCTATCTATAAATATTAAAACTCCACGCTTTTTAAGGTTGCATCTATTAAGTAAAATGAGGCATAACTGGTTAAGTTTGCTAAAAATTCACTTTCGAAATGATTTTCATACAGGATGTATTAGAGGTTGCTTTTACAACTTTTAAGAGAGTTTCCACAGCACATGTGCTAACGAACAGAACAAATTTAGGGAGAGTGTGAATTCAGGCTTGGATTAAAGGCAAACATATTATCTACAGCTAACAATAATATACTTTAATAGCAAAAATATTTGATACTGATGATGTGAGAATTATAAAAGATCTTGCGGCTATCATCACAGCAGGCCCAAAGGCTCCACGCCTGGGCACATCATAAGCATCCTACTACATGCTTAGGGCCTGTTTCCCTAACAAATCAAAGCACTTACCCAATAGGACTGAGTATTTTGAAACTCCAACCCGAAGTAGTCACATTCTACCAGGTTTAAACGCTTCCACACTTGTGTCAGTAATACCTGGCCATCGCATTTAGGCTGTGCAGAGAGAGGTGGGAAAAATAACAAGGATTGAATGACTAAACAGCAAGGGTTTATGAAAACTGTGCATAAAACTACTTTCCCACACATAAAACTTTATTTGTTGCTTCACTTTGTCTTCCAGTGTATAACTAAGATTTATAAACTACATATAAAAAAAAAAAGTCTGAACCATTTGTGCTCAGAAACTGGCAACAAAATAAATAAAGCTAAAAAATTCCTTCCATTTACATTTAGTGTGTTTCACTAAATGTAAAAATTCCTTCCATTTTACATTTAGTGTGTTTTCAGTCCTATTTCTTTGTAACTTTAGGCTATAGAAACCATTTCTAGTTTTGGTAAATATTTCATCAAATAATTTTGATATTTACGCCAGGTGCGGTGGCTCACGCCTACAATACCAGCAATTGGAGGCTGAGGTGGGTGGATTGCTTGAGCCCAGCAGTTTGAGACCAACCTAGGCAATACAGTGACACCTCGCCTCTACCCAAATTAAAAAATTAGCTGAGCACAGCGGTGCCCACCTGTATTCCAGCTACTCAGGTGGCTGAGGTGTGAGTACTGCTTGAACTTGGGAGAAGGAGGCTGCAGTGAGCCATGATCGTGCCACTGCACTCCAGCCTGGGTGACAGAGTGAGACCTTGTCTCAAAAAAATGTAATTTTAATATTTACTAAAAAGCTAAAGTCTTAGAGTCTTTGTTTATATTATTTGGCCAATCGGAAATTACAAGGAGTAAAAAAAAAATATTATTTGGTAGCATTTCACATCAATGAGAAGAACTGTTCATAAAGGAGGTGGGGCAACGGACTCTCCCATTAAGGAAAAGAATGGGCTGAGCATGGTGGCTCACGCCTGTAATCCCAGCACTTTGCGGGGCTGAGGCAGGAGAATTTCTTGAGTACAGGAGTTCAGGATAAGCCTGGGCAACATGGCAAAACACTGTCTCTACAAAAAAAAAAAAAAAAAAATATATATATATATATATATATTAGCTGGGTGTAGTGGTGTGCACCTGTAGTCCCAGCTACTCAGGAGGCTGAGGTGGGAGGATCACCTGAGCCCAGGAAGCAGAGGTTGCAGTGAGTTGAGACTGTGCCACTGCATTCCAGCTTGGGTGACAGAGTAAGACCCTGTTTCAAAAAACAGAAGAAGAAAAATGGAAATAGAGTTTTATTGTACATTACTCACAAAAATAAATTCCAGTGGACCTAAAGACCAGAATCAAACACAGAAGAATCTCTATAATCTTGGGAAAGGTAAAGTCTTCCTAAGCATAGCAAAAAGGAAAGATGGACAGACTTGACTTAAATAAAAGTGAAAAACATCTGAATAGAAACACATTTAACAAAGTTATCTAGAATCACACTGAGAAAAGTTACAATGTTTTATTTTGCTCTTATTAGATGAAGATGTACAAATGGCTACTATGCATTTAAAAAGATATTAAATTTCTTTAATAATAAAACAGTAAGATATTTTTCACCCATCAAAGAGGGTTAGAATGATGATGCCAATATTGGTGTGTCTGTGAGAAACAGCCACTTTCACAGGGTGCTGGGAAGAATGTAAGTCCATATGACCTGTGGGGGGATAATTTGAAAACACCTTTCAAAATTTAAAGTGTGCATTTGCCTTTGCCCCAGCAATTCTACTTCTAGAACTTTTTCCTATAGATATTTTCATACAACTGTACAGACCTAAACATGTTAAGGACAAATTCAGTAAAGAATTGGTAAAATAGGAAGGGCGCGGTGGTTCATGCCTGTAATCCCAGCACTTTGGGAGGCTGAGGTGGGTGGATCACCTGAGGTCAGGAGTTTGAGACCAGCCTAGCCAACATGGCAAAACCTTGTCTCTACTAAAAATACAAAAATTAGCCGGGTGTGGTGGTACACGCCTGTAATCCCAGATACTCAGGAGGCTGAGGCAGGAGAATAGCTTGAACCCGGGAGGCGGAGGTTGCAGTGAGCCATGAGCCAAGATTGAGCCATTGCACTCCAGCCTGGGCAACAAGAGCGAAACTCCATCTCAAAAAAAAAAAAAAAAAAAAAAAAAAGAATTGGTAAAATAAATAATGACATATCCATAATGGACAACTATGCAACCCTTAAAAAGAACACAGAACTCTCTATTGTGTTATCATTGAAAAAAAATCTACAATACATAGTTTAATTAAGAAAAAAATAAAAGGGACTGGGCATGGTGGCTCACGCCTGCGAACTCAGCAACCTGAGGGAGGATGATTGCTTGAGGCCTGGAGTTCAAGATCAGACAGCACAACAAAGAGAGACCCTGTCTCTACAAAAGATAAAAATTAAAAGGAAAAAGAAAAAAGGCCTCCATTTCTATACAATGTATATAATGATTCCATTTTATTAAAAATACACATGTCCCGTCGATACATTTATATGTAATAAAAATAAGTTTGGAAGGCTGTTCACTAAATCTTTAAAAGTAACCATCATTAAAGAACTGAGCAGAGGTGGAGGTGGGGGCAAGGGCATTCTTACTTCTTCACTTCTATAACATCTCAATTTTTAACCAATAGGCATATATCATCTTCGCAATTAACAAACAATATGTGCACATTGGGGGAGGCAAATCTCATTGTTCCAAAGGACATTATGGCCCTTGAGGTTTAGTCACCAGATTCTCACTGTGTAAGAAATAAAACCTTGCAAATCCATTGTAACAAGGCAGCATGCAGAATAAAAGTACAAGGAACGCCTCTTTAAAATGGAAAGGTGAGCTACAAAGTGACCTGACATCGTACATACAATTTCTAAAGAACAAAAGGGCAAATCTGTGTTGAACTTGCTCTGACATAATCTCTTAGGGCCTTCTCCAGTAAGAACTTACTCTGATGCCTGTGGGCATCTAGGAGGTGGCATGCCAGTGCTCCACATGTGGTCCATCAAGATGGGGAGAATGCAGCCAGACCAGGGTTTCTGAGACTGTTAACTAGTCAGAAATTAGGAACCATGGAGTATGCTGCACTAACTCACTGTGGGCCCAAACAACCCTATGAAGTTCTCTCAAAGCCATACTGTCTGTCCACACCTCCATCCAGGATCACCAGGGCAGTCCTCCTCATGACTTCCCCTGAGTCAGGAATTGGGGTGGGGAGGCTACATACAACCCAAGTCCCTCACCCTGATACAGCCTCACACTACCTGGCTTCACCTGAGTGCAGGGATAATGACATGCCCAGGCTATTCCCTTAGAGAGAAGAATTCCCTCTCACTTCCCTTCTATCAGTCTCCAGTGAATGCTTTGAGAATCTGATAAAAAGTCAGCTCATTTGTGGTCTCTCTTAATTCAGTCAATTCTACCTAATTACCACACCAGTTGGTACTCAACTCTAGAACTGCCCTTTGGCATTGTTGCTGACTGTGACCTGTTTATTTGTTTGGGTGTGTTCCTCCTACCAGATGGCAAGTTTAAAGGGCAGGGACTGCACCTTCTCCATCCTAGTAGCTCCAGCTCTGGCTCACAGGAGAGGCACCACACATGGCCAGATTCCCGGACTGTCCACCACTGCTCCTGATTCTGATGGCTGTTGTGGGAGGTTGAGTGTGCATTTCAGGTGGCACAGAGAATATGAAATTCTCTTAGCTCTCCCCTCTTTTTCAACTACCTGACTGCCCCTGTGAGTCAATGGGGAGGTCAGGGTTCACTGTCCTACCTGAGCCCCTCCACTTCCTAGGGTAGTGCAGCCAGGGTCTGCTCCAGGAGCCCTGCCCGACTACACTAATGAAGGCAATAGACACTAACCATGCAGGTGCAAGCACATTCACAAGGCACCTGTTAACCAGCAATGTCCAACACCCAGGACAGGGTTTGTAAATACAGGCACAAAAATTCACAGTTACATGGGTATTTGTATATATACACACAAGCATATGTACATGTGTTTAACCTGCAGTGCAGGGAGGATGATCTTTTCATGAATGGTGCCAGGGAAACTGCATATCCATACAGGTGAAAATAAGCACTGACTCCAACCTCACACCATGCACAAAATTAATTCAATATGAATCACGGAAAGGCACAACAATAAAGCTTGGGGTAGGCAAATAAACAAGACACAAAAAACACTAGCTCCCTCACCCCCAAAAGACTGGTATCGACTACCTGAATATTACAACCTTCTGTATATCAAAAGACACTGTTAAGATAGGAAAAAGGCAAGCCACAAAATAGAAGATAGTTGCAATACAAAAACCCAACAAAGAGGCTGGGTGTGGTGGCTCATGTCTGTAATCCCAGCACTTTGGGAGGCTGAGGCAGATGGATCATGTGAGGTCAGGAATTTGAGACCAGCCTGACTAAAAATACAAAACTTTCACTACTCTCTACTAAAAATACAAAAATTAGCTGGTGTGGCGGCGTGTGCCTGTAGTTCCAGCTACTTGGGAGGCTGAGACAGGAGAACTGCTTGAACCTGGGAGTGGAGGTTGCAGTAAGCTGGGATCGTGCCACTGCACTCCAGCCTGTGCGAGAGAGCTAGACTCCGTCTCAAAAACAAACAAACAAACCCAACAAAGGTCTTGTAGCCAACATATATAAAGATCTACAAATCATAAGGAAAAACCAGACAACCCAATTAATGACAAACGGGCTGAAAGACTTAAATAGGCACTTCACAAAAGAGGATATTCAAATGTCCAATAAACAACGAGAAAAGTTGGACAATATTACATCAAGGAAATGCACACTAAAACCACAATAAGATACCATTAGACCCTCACTAGAATAGCTGAGAATATAAAAATGGATAATCCTAATGTTGGCAAGAAAAGTGGAACATCTGGAGTCTCAAACACAGTAAATTTGTATTATCTCTTTGGAAAACTGACAGTATCTACTACAAGTATACAGAAATATACCCTATAACCTAGCAATTCCAGTCCGGGGTATAAACCCAACAGAAATATCTGTTTATAGAGACCTAAAGACAAATTCAAGAATGTCTAGCTGGGTGTGGTGGCTCACGCCTGTAATCCTAGCACTTTGGGAAGCCGAGGCGGGCAGATCACCTGACGTCAGGAGTTCAAGACCAGCCTGATCAACATGGTGAAACCCCATCTCTATTAAAAATACAAAAATTAGCCGGGCGTGGTGGCACACGCCTGTAATCCCAGCTACTTGGGAGGCTGAGGCAGGAGAATTGCCTGAACCTGGGAGGCGGAGGTTGCAGTGAGCCAAGATTGCGCCACTGCACTCCAGCCTGGGAGACAAAGCAAGACTCTGTCTCAAAAAGAAGAAAGAAAAAAAAAAAAAAAAGAATGTTCACAGAAGCTTTATTCATAGGAGCTCAAAACTGGAAACTACCAAATGTCAATTAAACAGCAGAATGGATAAACAGTGATTTGTTTTTACAATGGAATACTACCCAGCAACGAACAAACAAGCAAACCACAGCTATACCAACAACACTGATAATTTTCACATAGTACATATTCTATTCATGTACATGATAAATATATACATACTTACATGAAACTGAAGATCTGGCAAAACTAATTTATAATGCTTAAGATCGAAACAGTGGCTACTTTTGGGGGTCATAACTGAGACAGGCACAGGGAGCCTGTTCTACTCCATTCTCTGGGTGGGGATACGTAAGTGTATACATATGAAAAATTATCAAGCTGCACACATAAGACACATGCACTTTCTTATGTAAGTTATATTTCAATAAGAATGTAATTAAAAGGAAAAAGGGGCCAGGCACGGTGGCTCACGCCTGTAATCCCAGCACTCTGGGAGGCCGAGGTGGGCGGATCACGAGGTCAGGAGATCAAGACCATCCTGGCTAACATTGTGAAACCTCATCTCTACTAAAAATGCAAAAAAAATTAGCCGGGCCTGGTGGCGGGCGCCTGTAGTCCCAGCTACTTGGGAGGCTGAGGTAGGAGAATGGTGTGAACCTGGGAGGTGGAGCTTGCAGTGAGCCGAGATCACACCACTGCACTCCAGCCTGGGCAACAGAGTGAGACTCTGTCTCAAAAAAAAAAAAAAAAAAAAAGTAATTAAAAGGAAAAAAAGGTTTAAAACCTTTGGAGTTCATGAAAATTGATCTTTCACATTTTATAATAATCCTCTCTACAAAAGTCTCTGAGCTGTGAACTTTGCCTCTGCTTGATATACCAAGAACATACAACTCAACGAAGCAGCTGATTCTACCCCTGGACAGTTCTGCTTGAAAATAATTCCTAGCCTTTCGTCTAAATGTCTCTCCAACCTCTACCTCCCTAAATCCTCACCTGATCAATCTCTTCTGGACACAGTTCAGCTTACCAAGGTCCCTTCTAAAATGGTCACCCAGAACAGAATAAATGTCACAGAAATTACCCAAAAAAAGACAAGTTTGGTACAGTGCCTATACTATGAAGTTTGATCACTTAACATAGATCACTGTATGCAAATTAAGTTATTCAGAGAACAAAACTTTATACTTCATGAGAACAAATCTTCTGGGGGACTACACCAAAACACACATCAATCTAGTTTAATTTTTTAATATATCATTTTTAAAGTACTAAACATAAAAAGATAATTTGTAGGCCATATGTTTCAGGAGGGCAGAAACCATATTATGAACTGTGATCAATAATTAGATCACCACACTCTTGGAGACTTTCAACAGAAAGAATTATCCCTGAGGACAGAATCCCAGGTAGTTCCCGATACTTCAACTCAAATTATTGGTAAACAAACAAACAAACAACAACAAAAAAACAACTGTCAGGAGAGCCCTTTTTCCCCCCACATAGTAGGCACTCAGATGTCTATTAATGAAAAAACAAATCACTTCATAACTGGAAGAAACATTTCTGTTATGACCATAAATACTGAAGTCCAACCTGACATAAGTTATTAAAAGGTGGGCAATTCAACATGACCAGAAGTAGCAGGCAGTGTGTGAGGTGCAATGCAGGCCACAAAGAAAGGCTCTGCAAACCAGCCAGGTGACCATAGGGTTCTGGGCCATTCTTGAGCTGCTCTGCAATGGCGTAAATGCATGGTTTCCAAGGATGTCAAGAAATCTGGGAAGAGGTTGACCTGTTATTTTTCAAACCTAAAGAAGACCACAATAGAAGAAACAGGTTTAATTTGAACAGTTTAGACTTTATAGCTAAACGTAAGGAAGAATTGATGGTCAAAATGATAAATATAAAATAAGGTATAGAGATATATTTTTAGCTCTTTGAACTTTTTGGTATATTGTATAATCATCTCTAAAACAGTACCAACAGCCATTGAGCCAAGGGTCAGGCATCCTCTGCTCTAAGTAGAAGACGAGCAGGTATTCTCCAGGCCCTTTGTGGTTCCTGAGTTGATCACAAGGAACGGGTTTCCTCACACTGTCCTAAGGGCAGAGGCTTTGGAGTAGGAATCCTGGTTTCCACTTGGTGGGTGTGCTTAGCCTTGGCTTCCTCAATTGAAGAACAACACAACTCTTACCCTGAATGGGTTTTATGGGAGTGTAACAAGGTAGCACAGGAAAGCTGCTGAGCACCATGCCTGGCACACGGCGTCTCCAAGTCCAATACTGCTGCTTGCTGTCTGCCCACACAGAACAGCGTGAGCATCACCAGAAAACATCACACACAGCGAGGGCTCATGCCCCTCCTGAGTAGGGAGTAGGGTTCATTCGGGACAGGTCCTCAACTGTGCAAAACAACTTCTTAATAAGGTCTACAAAAAGTAAGACCACAGATGAGAGGGAGAGCCCTTTGAAGAGTAAGACCACAGATGAGAGGAAGAGTCCTTTGATTCCATGATGGGTGCATGTTACTCAACACAGCATCCAATAATTTATTTTTCCTGCCAACATGTAAAACGTATTTTAAAAATCAAACCCCTCCCCCTCCCCCTCCCCCTCTCCCTCGGTCTCCCTCTCCCTCTTCTTCGGTCTCCCTCTCCTTCTTTTTTCGGTCTCCCTCTGTTGCCAAAGCTGGACTGTACTGCCGTGATCTCGGCTCGCTGCAACCTCCCTGCCTCAGGCTCCTGTGATTCTCCTGCCTCGGCCTGCCGAGTGCCTGGGATTGCAGGCGCGCGCAGCCACACCTGACTGGTCTTTGTATTTTTGGTGGAGACGGGGTTTCGCCGTGTTGACCAGGCTGGTATCCAGCTCCTGGCCTTGAGTGATCTGCCTGCCTCGGCCTCCCGAGGTGCTGGGATTGCAGATGGAGTCTCGCTCACTCAATGCTCAATGTTGCTCAGGCTGGAGTGCAGTGGCATTATCTCGGCTCGCTACAACCTCCACCTACCAGCCTCCTGCCTTGGCCTCTTAAAGTGCTAAGATTACAGCCTCTGCCCCGCCGCCCATTGTCTGGGAAGTGAGGAGCGCCTCTGTCCGGTCGCCCCGTCTGGGAGGTGAGGAGCACCTCTGCCCGGCCGCCCCGTCTGGGAGGTGAGGAGCGCCTCTGCCCGGCCGCCACCCCGTCTGGGAGGAAGTGAGGAGCGCCTCTACCAGGCCGCCCCTTCTGGAAAGTGAGGTGCGCCTCTGCCCGGCCGCCCCGTCTGGGAAGTGAGGAGCGCCTCTGCCCGGCCGCCCCGTCTGGGAGGTGAGGAGTGCCTCTGCCCGGCCGCCTCCCCGTCTGGGAGGAAGTGAGGAGCACCTCTGCCCGGGCCGCCCCGTCTAGGAGATGAGGAGCACATCTGCCCGGCCGCCCTGTCTGGGAAGTGAGGAGCACCTCTGCCCGGCCGCCCCGTGTGGGAAGTGAGGAGCGCCTCTGCCCGGCCACCACCCCGTCTGGGAGGAAGTGAGGAGCACCTCTGCCCAGCTGCCCCATCTGGGAGGTGAGGAGCGTCTCTGCCCGGCCACCCCGTCTGGGAAGTGAGGAGCGCCTCTGCCCGGCCGCCCCATTTGGGAGGTGAGGAGAGTCTCTGCCCGGCTGCCCCATCTGGGAAGTGAGGAGCGCCTCTGCCCGGCCGCCCCGTCTGGGAAGTGAGGAGCGCCTCTGCCCGGCCGCCCCGTCTGGGAAGTGAGGAGCGCCTCTGCCCGGCCGCCCCGTCTGGGAAGTGTGGAGCGCCTCTGCCCGGCCGCCACCCCGTCTGGGAGGAAGTGAGGAGCGCCTCTACCAGGCCGCCCCTTCTGGAAAGTGAGGTGCGCCTCTGCCCGGCCGCCCCGTCTGGGAAGTGAGGAGCGCCTCTGCCCGGCCGCCCCGTCTGGGAGGTGAGGAGTGCCTCTGCCCGGCCGCCTCCCCGTCTGGGAGGAAGTGAGGAGCACCTCTGCCCGGGCCGCCCCGTCTAGGAGATGAGGAGCACATCTGCCCGGCCGCCCTGTCTGGGAAGTGAGGAGCACCTCTGCCCGGCCGCCCCGTGTGGGAAGTGAGGAGCGCCTCTGCCCGGCCACCACCCCGTCTGGGAGGAAGTGAGGAGCACCTCTGCCCAGCTGCCCCATCTGGGAGGTGAGGAGCGTCTCTGCCCGGCCACCCCGTCTGGGAAGTGAGGAGCGCCTCTGCCCGGCCGCCCCATTTGGGAGGTGAGGAGAGTCTCTGCCCGGCTGCCCCATCTGGGAAGTGAGGAGCGCCTCTGCCCGGCCGCCCCGTCTGGGAAGTGAGGAGCGCCTCTGCCCGGCCGCCCCGTCTGGGAAGTGAGGAGCGCCTCTGCCCGGCCGCCCCGTCTGGGAAGTGTGGAGCGCCTCTGCCCGGCCGCCACCCCGTCTGGGAGGAAGTGAGGAGCGCCTCTACCAGGCCGCCCCTTCTGGAAAGTGAGGTGCGCCTCTGCCCGGCCGCCCCGTCTGGGAAGTGAGGAGCGCCTCTGCCCGGCCGCCCCGTCTGGGAGGTGAGGAGTGCCTCTGCCCGGCCGCCTCCCCGTCTGGGAGGAAGTGAGGAGCACCTCTGCCCGGGCCGCCCCGTCTAGGAGATGAGGAGCACATCTGCCCGGCCGCCCTGTCTGGGAAGTGAGGAGCACCTCTGCCCGGCCGCCCCGTGTGGGAAGTGAGGAGCGCCTCTGCCCGGCCACCACCCCGTCTGGGAGGAAGTGAGGAGCACCTCTGCCCAGCTGCCCCATCTGGGAGGTGAGGAGCGTCTC
Source organism: Pongo pygmaeus (assembly GCF_028885625.2). Lineage (NCBI taxonomy): Eukaryota > Metazoa > Chordata > Mammalia > Primates > Hominidae > Pongo > Pongo pygmaeus. Next base: position 142,095,787 of record NC_072384.2, on the reverse strand, counting down.
TGCCCGGCCACCCCGTCTGGGAAGTGAGGAGCGCCTCTGCCCGGCCGCCCCATTTGGGAGGTGAGGAGAGTCTCTGCCCGGCTGCCCCATCTGGGAAGTGAGGAGCGCCTCTGCCCGGCCGCCCCGTCTGGGAAGTGAGGAGCGCCTCTGCCCGGCCGCCCCGTCTGGGAAGTGAGGAGCGCCTCTGCCCGGCCGCCCCGTCTGGGAAGTGTGGAGCGCCTCTGCCCGGCCGCCACCCCGTCTGGGAGGAAGTGAGGAGCGCCTCTACCAGGCCGCCCCTTCTGGAAAGTGAGGTGCGCCTCTGCCCGGCCGCCCCGTCTGGGAAGTGAGGAGCGCCTCTGCCCGGCCGCCCCGTCTGGGAGGTGAGGAGTGCCTCTGCCCGGCCGCCTCCCCGTCTGGGAGGAAGTGAGGAGCACCTCTGCCCGGGCCGCCCCGTCTAGGAGATGAGGAGCACATCTGCCCGGCCGCCCTGTCTGGGAAGTGAGGAGCACCTCTGCCCGGCCGCCCCGTGTGGGAAGTGAGGAGCGCCTCTGCCCGGCCACCACCCCGTCTGGGAGGAAGTGAGGAGCACCTCTGCCCAGCTGCCCCATCTGGGAGGTGAGGAGCGTCTCTGCCCGGCCACCCCGTCTGGGAAGTGAGGAGCGCCTCTGCCCGGCCGCCCCATTTGGGAGGTGAGGAGAGTCTCTGCCCGGCCGCCCCATCTGGGAAGTGAGGAGCGCCTCTGCCCGGCCGCCCCGTCTGGGAAGTGAGGAGCGCCTCTGCCCGGCCGCCCCGTCTGGGAAGTGAGGAGCGCCTCTGCCCGGCCGCCCCGTCTGGGAAGTGTGGAGCGCCTCTGCCCAGCCGCCCCGTCTGGGAAGTGTGGAGTGCCTCTGCCCGGCCGCCCCGTCTGGGAGGTGAGGAGCGCCTCTGCCTGGCTGCCACCCCATCTGGGAGGAAGTGAGGAGCGCCTCTGCCCGGCCGCCCTGTCTGGGAGGTGAGGAGCGCCTCTGCCCAGCCGCCCCGTCTGGGAAGTGAGGAGCGCCTCTGCCCGGCCGCCCCATCTGTGAGGTGAGGAGCGCCTCTACCCAGCCGCCCATCCTCTGGGATGTAAGGAGCGCCTCTGCCCGGCCGCCCCATCTGGGATGTGAGGAGCGCCTCTACCCGGCCGCCCCGTCTGGGAAGTGAGGAGCGCCTCTGCCTGGCCGCCCCGTCTGGGAAGTGAGGAGCACCTCTGCCCGGCTGCCCTGTCTGGGAGGTGAGGAGCGCCTCTGCCCGGCCGCCCCGTCTGGGAGGTGTACCCAACAGCTCCGAAGAGACAGCGACCATCGGGAGCGGGCCATGAGAACGATGGCGGTTTTGTTGAAAAGAAGGGGGGGAAGTGTGGGGAAAGGAAGGAGAGATCAGATTGTTGCTGTGTCTGTGTAGAAAGAGGTGGGCATAGGAGACTCCATTTTGTTCTGACTAGGAGAAGTTCTTCTACCTTGGGATGCTGTTGATCTATGGCCTTTCCCCCAACCCCGTGCTCTCTGAAACATGTGCTGTGTCAACTCAGGGTTAAATGGATTAAGGGCGGTGCAAGATGTGCTTTGTTAAACAGATGCTTGAAGGCAGCATGCTCTTTAAGAGTCATCACCACTCCCTAATCTCAAGTACCCAGGGATACAAACACTGCGGAAGGCCGCAGGGTCCTCTGCCTAGGAAAACCAGAGACCTTTGTTCATGTGTTTATCTCCTCACCTTCTCTCCACTATTATCCTATGACCCTGCCATATCCCCCTCTCCCAGAAACACCCAAGAATGATCAATAAATACTTCATAAAAAAAAATCAAAATATTTTCCATAATGTACTTTAAATAAACCAAACTTTTTTCAAGAATTCTTGCCAAAGTAATTTTTCACAGGTTCACTCTCCATAATTTGTATAGATGCCTTACGACCTGGACAGTAGCTCATAAAGTGTCATAATCAGTTCTATTTTCAGTGTCACTTGTATCAGTCACATGTCCTTTTTTTTTTTTTTTTTTTTTTGAGACGGAGTCTCGCACTGTCACCCAGGCTGGAGTGCAGTGGCGCGATCTCGGCTCACTGCAAGCTCTGCCTCCTGGGTTCACGCCATTCTCCTGCCTCAGCCTCCCGAGTAGCTGGGACTACAGATGCTCGCCACCACGCCCAGCTATTTTTTTGTACTTTTAGTAGAGATGGGGTTTCACCGTGTTATCCAGGATGGTCTCAATCTCCTGACCTCATGATCAGCCCGCCTCGGCCTCCCAAAGTGCTGGGATTACAGGCGTGAGCCAAAGCACCTGGCCCACATGTCCACTTTTATCCTTTCAAATCTTCTCGACTTAAAACATACCTTCTGGTCCTAAAAATACAGAAATTCACTATCAGGTGGACTACAATAATCACCGCATGTTCCCAAAATACCAAATGATCAGATGAAACAAGATTCTCCCTGCACTAGGTTGGAAGGGCCTCACAGCCACTTAGAGCACTGGCATCATCCAGATGCTCAGAATGGAAGAAAACCCCGCCATCACACTGTGCTTCCTGCTGAACTCAACAGCCACTCAAATCAGAACTGTTTCAATACTAGGCTGGAGGAGAAACAGTATTAAGAACATAGTATAAAAAAATACAAGTTAAAAAGCAAAACTTTTTGTTCAGTGTTTCCAGTTTTCTAGTTGCTCATGGTGTTAAAGTCCTTTTCCAGGCTTAGGTATAAAGAATATTGTTAAAAATTTACATTTACAAAACTATTAAAGATTTTGTCTACATGAAAATGGGCGACAAAGGCCTGGCTAACAAAGTACTTCTTTATTCTTTGTCTTAAGCTCTGTGGGAAAATTCTTCTTGAAACAGCTTGATTTTGTCCTTTAACTTGTTTCATGTGCTCATTTACAGTTCACTTGCCAAATTATAACTCCTCTATCTATCTAGATGGCCACTCCTATTATATAATTCGTATCTGTACTGGAAGTTTCATTACTTAAGATTTTTATTGTCTAATAATTAGATCAATCCCAAATTTCCTTTTATAATATTATACTGTACAATGAAAATAATCTTGAGAACTCAAAAGGAAACTGTAGCTACATTCTTTGAAAGGTCACCAACATTTTTGATAGGCATTTCACTCTCATTTTGGCACATTTTCAAATCTGGGGTTCTCACATATTCCTAAAATACTGTACACCAAACTTCTACTCCAAATTGCACTAAGAACCATAAGGAGGCTGGGTGCGGTGGCTCACGTCTTTCATCCCAGCACTTTGGGAGACCGAGGCGGGTGGATCACCTGAGCTCAGGAGTTTGAGACCAGCCTTACTAACAAGGTGAAACCCTGTCTCTACTAAAAATACAAAAATTAGCCAGGTGTGGTGGCAGGTGCCTGTAGTCCCAGCTACTGAGAAGGCTGAGACAGGAGAATTGCTTGAACCCAGGAGGCAGAAGTTGCAGTGAGCCGAGATGCCACCACTGCACTCCAGCCTGGGCAATGGAGTGAGACTCCATCTCAAAAAAGAGAGGAAAAAAAAAGAATCATCAGGAGTAGTGTTAAATCTCAGCATAAAGATGTTAACTGCTACTTCTTTTTTTTTCTTTTTTGAGATGGAGTCTCGCTCTATTGCCCAGGCTGGAGTGTAGTGGTGCCATCTTGGCTCACTGCAACCTCTGCCTCCTGGGTTCAAGTGATTCTCCTGCCTTAGCCTCCTGAGTAGTTGGGATTACAGGTGTACACCACCACACCTAGATAACAGGTTTTGGATTTTTAGCAGAGATAGGGCTTCACTATGTTGGCTGGGCTGGCCTCAAACTCCTAACCTCAGGTAATCCATCCGCCTCAGCCTCCCAAAGTGCTGCGATTAGAAGTATGAGCCACCACATCCAGACTGCTACTTCTGCTTCTAAGGGAAGGGTTCTGTATCATAGAGGGACAAATGAATCCCCAGGCACTTCATCTTTCTAGACTAAACAGACCAACTGGCAGATAAATCATCTCTACCATAAGATGTGGGCAAAAAATGAGCTTATGTATCAATGGATTCATTCATACCCTAGCTCTTCTACAATTGTTTTTCTTAAACTACTCAAGGAAACAGTACAACATGAAATCCCCCAATCTGAACCTGTTAATACTGGTGACTCAATTACTTATTTATTGCCTTTCCATTCCAAACCCACCCTTCTTTACCCTGCTTTGTGACACTGGAGTAGGACCCTGTAGACATTGCTTTTACACCAGCTGGCTTTGCCAGTAGAGGGCTCTGGGGAGATACGACAAGAAGAAGGGCCTTCTCTCCCCATTTCCGGGCTTTTGGCTTTCTTGCTAGCTGTGTGCAGGAGAGCCAGTGGCTCACACCATCCTATGAGTTTCAATGGCACTCCAGTCCCACTGGTGGGCAGTTTCCTCCCTGCCAGCCGATTCCTATGACACCTTAGTGAACTTCACCATCCAATGGGTCTGCACTTCAGTCTTGCCAGAGAAGGCCTCTTTCAAATTTGCTGCTTCTTTGGATATTCCTTCCCTCAGCCCTGGGGTGGCGCTGCTCACCACATCTCCTGGTCCTATATTATTTAGCATCTCCCTCCCATCTTAGTAGTTAATCCTCTGTTGCTGGTTAATCATTATTTCTATTAAATTTCCCTGTTCAAATTACTGGTACAGTTTCTGTCTCCTGACTGGCCCTTGAACGATTCAATGGTATTCTCTGGAAAACGATTACACAGCTTTAACATCTTGAGCTTGGGAAAAAGGGTTCTTCCCCAAGAGTGGAGAAAAAAAGCCAAATCCACAGTGGTCCTCCTAACTACTGCAATGTAGTGGTAGCAGAAGCTCTGCATGACCAGATGAGGTTGAAAACTGGAAGAACAGTCATTAAATGGAGGTTCACTTGGCATCTATTCTGCTAGCTGCCTACTTGAATTCCCAAATTCATCAGGAGAAGAAAATTGTGCCTTCTAGTGCTCTCAGAAGTGGGGGAAGGTGGGCCCGAGAATACAGAACCTGCAATGAGCTTCCTCACAGAGACACCAGTGGAAGTGTGGAGGGGATTGCCATCTGAGCACAAAAGCAGGTGATGTAGAACACTCGCCAATTAGTGTTTTATGTCTATTAAAGTCTCCCACCTGGGCAAGGGCACATCAAGAAGGACACACCCCAAGATGAAGGAGGCCCCGTTTCACTACACAACCCCATTTTCCCAACACATTTGCAGACAGTGTATGCCAAACACCAGCAGCCAAAGAAGCAGCCTGCTACTTACTGGCTTGTTTTAGGAGTTGGGCACACAACATATAATTATTTTCTTCTTTATTGTCTTTCACTTAGCATCTGGGAAAAAGCAAAACAGAAGAGTAGCTTAGTTCAGCAGTAAGATCTCTCAAAGCAAGCTCTTAAGCAATTCCTTTCTTCTTCATTAACCAAAAGAGTTCCAGTAGCTTGCCTGTCCTTACTTGTGCGTACTTGTGAGAACTCACAAAAAGGAAACGTGTCTGTCAGCGTCCCCACCCACTCACTATGGTCAGGACGCAGCTCACTCCCACGGCCCTGTGGCCAGGCAGCTGCCATTTTCAGAAAGGAAGCCTGCCTGGGAAATCAAATAGCGGCCTTTAAAAAAGGCCAATAAGACCATTATTGATCAACCTGAACCTCATTTGCAAAAATACACAGACACTAAGAATGGTTAGACATTTAAACCAAACTCTTGAACTACAGAGACCTACCTGAAAAGCAGAGAAATTAGCCACCAAAGAATGAGTAAACATGGTATACCAAAGAAAACATGATCTAAAAAAATAAGATCCTATGTACAACTACTGCCTTTGTATAAAAATTAATAAAAAATGAGAAAAAATTAAAATTAAAGAAAAGATAAGATCCTCAAAAAGGTCAGTGTTAGAGGTAAAGGTATTCATAAAATGAGAGGAGACTGGAAAAAGAATCCAACTAAATAATGAAAAGGGGATTTATAAAGATGACTCCAGAAACCAAACCTCAACAGGAGGCCAAAACAACAGATGGACAAGACTTGAATTGGAATCAGTAGTGTGGAAAAATAAACAGATGCATTCTTCTAGAGATAAAAATGATGAAAGAAAATCCAAATTTAGGAATCACAAATGTGTCTACAAGGAACCTAGGAGAGGCGGCTGTAGCAGATACTGCGGTGTGATAATCCAGAAGATGCCTGGTGACTCCTGTCCTGAAGACGGCAGTGTCAGCTGTCATCTCCTTAGTCATTTGCTGGACTCGTTCAAAATCAAAAAGGTAAATAAGAAACTCTATTTTCAGCAAAACTAGGAACTCTCAAATCCTGCATCACAAAACTGTGGGGAGAAGCACCACTAGCAATAGGGACAGAGCAAGGGGTTGGGCATCTGTAGTGGGGGCACAAGCACTATGCCACAGGGCCAACTTCAGCAGAAGCCCTAAGAACACTTATCAAAGGTGAAGGGCACACTGAGGTGCAAAACTTCAGTCCCTTGCTTGTAAGAGCAAGGATGGGAAGAGACTTGGGTAGCAGGGTCCAACTGTGGGCCCAGTTTGGCTTGGAAGAGCAGAGGTGATAGACTAAAGAAGAAATCTCAAGCAAGTCACATCCAAACCCACATACCAAGCTCGAGTCATGGCATGAACTTTACATTTCAATGAGTCTATGACCAGCCAATCCCCAAGAGAACCTCCTTAAAATAGCCAACCTGTGAATAACTTATCTGCTTCAAAGATGGGTGATCAAAATAGAATAAGCGTTGCAAATATTAAAAGGTATTCAAGATAAAAGAGAAAAGAAATAGATATTAAAAACTACTTAATAAAGCAACTGCCTCTATAATACAAGAGCACAAAACTACAGTATCAGAGCTCTAGAAAGAGAAGGAAAGACAACAGTTATTCAAATAAAGTGGATCACCTGGGTGAGAATTCTTGAGGTCCTGCATAACCCTGAGTAAGATTTTAAATTGGGTTGTTTTACAGAATTGTAAGATGTCTCAGTTGGTTCAGGCTGCTATAATAAATACACCATAGACTGGGCAGTTTCAACAACAAACATTTATTTCTCACAGTTCTGGAGGCTGGAAGTCTGCGGTCAAGCTGGCAGTAGATAAAGTTTCTGGTGATGTATAAGGCTTGGTTAACAGATGGCTATTTTCTTGTATTCACAAGTGGAGTAGCACAGAGAGAGACGAAGAAAATTCCCTTCTGTCTCTTCTTCTTTTTTTCTTTTTAAGTCCAGAGTTTTTGTTTGATTGTTTTTTTGAGACGAAGTCTTGCTCTGTCATCCAGGCTGGAGTGCAGTGGCACATTTGGCTCACTGCAGTCTCTGCCTCCTGGGTTCAAGCAATTCTCCTGCCTCAGCCTCCCAAGTAGCTGGAATTATAGGCACCCACCACAATGCCCAGCTGATTTTTGTATTTTTAGTAGAGATGAGGCTTTACCATGTCGGCCAGGCTGGTTTCTAACTCTTGACCTCAAGTGATCCGCCCACCTTGGCCTCCCAAAGTGCTGGGATTACACGCATGAGCCACCTCACCCTGCCTCATGTCTATTCTTATAAGGGCGCTAATCCACACTCGTGAGGGCTCCACCCTCCTGGCCTAATCACCCCAAAGGTCCTATCTCCAAATACCACCATATTGGTGGTAAGGCTTCAATACAAAACTTTTGGGAGAACACAAACACCTAGTCCATAGCATTAGAGACATTTTTTTGGGACAGGATCTCACTGTTACCCAAGCTGGAGTGCAGTGGCATGATCACGGCTCACTGCAGCCTTGATCTCCTGGGCTCAAGCAATCCTCTCACCTCAGCCTCCCAAATAACTAGGACTCTAGGCATGTGACACCACACCCGGCTAATTTTTTTTTTGTAGTGATGGGATCTTGCTATGTTGCCCAGGCTATAAGAGTTATTTTAAAAAATATATTCTAGATGTAAGTTCCTTATCAGATATATCTTTTGCAAATATTTTCTCTCATTATTTTTACTTCCTTGATAGCATCTTTATTTGTTCTTTTATCACTTTGGAATTTGGTGTCACATCTACTCCTAGGTTTTCTTCTATGAGTTTTATAGTCTCAACTCTGACATTTACATTAATGATCCATTTTAAATTAGTTTTTGAGTATGATGTGAAGTAGGGGTCCAAATTCATTCTTTGCATGTGGATATCCACTTGTCTAGGCACCATCTGTTGAAGACTATTAGTTCTCTCATTGATTATCTTGACATTCTTTTTGAAAATATCAATTAACCATAAATGTAAGGGCTTATTTGTGGATTCTCAAGTCTATTTCATTGATCTATAAGTCTATCCTTATGCCATACCACATTGCCTTGATTACTGCAGCTTTCCAGTAAGTTTTGCTACGGAAAAGTGTGAGTCCTCCAACTTTCTTCTTTTGTGAGATTGTTTTTGGCTATTTTAGGTTTTTGGCTATCCCTTGCATTTCTATATACATTGTAAGATCTGCTGTCAATTTCTACTAAAAAGCTAGCTGAGATTTTGACGGAAATCACATTGAATCTGTAGAGCAGTTTGAGAGTATTGCCATCTTAACAATATTAAGTATTCTGATCATGAACATTGTCTTTCAACTTATTTAGATGATCTTTGATTTTTTCAATACTTTTATGATTTTCCGTGTACAAGTTTTAAGGTTCTTTTGTTAAATTGAATCCAAAGTATTTTATTATTTTTAATGCTACTGTAAATAAAACAATTTTCTTTTCTTTTTTTTTTTTCGAGATGGAGTCTCGCACTGTCACCCAGGCTGGAGTGCAGTGGTGCAATCTCAGCTCACTGCAAGCTCCACCACCCGGGTTCTCGCCATTCTCCTGCCTCAGCCTCCCAAGTAGCTGGGACTACAGGCACCCGCCACCATGCCCGGCTAATTTTTTGTATTTTTAGTAGAGATGGGGTTTCACCGTGTTAGCCAGGATGGTCTCGATCTCCTGACCTCATTATCGGCCCACCTCAGCCTCCCAAAGTGCTGGGATTACAGGCGTGAGCCACTGTGCCTGGCCAATAAAACAATTTTCTTAATTTTATTTTGGAATTGTTCATTGCTAGTGCATAGAAATACAATTGATCTTTGTATATTAATCTTGTATCCTGCAACCTTCCTGAAATTGTTTATTAGTTCTAATAGCTTTTTTTAAAAAAGAGACAGGTATCTTAAAATTTTCTATATACAAGGTAATGTCATCTGTAAATAGTTTTTACTTCCTTTCCAATGTGGATGTCCTCCCTCTCTTCCTTTCTTTTCTCCTCCCTCCCTTTCTTTTTTCCTAATTGCTCTGGCTGGAACCTCTAGTACCCGGTTAAGTTTTTCAAAAAAACCTCTGTACCTCTGTTTTCCCAAGTATAAAAGAGAATAACAGTGCTAATAGAGAGGACTGAATAAAATAATGCATACAAGGTGTTTTAGAAGAGCAACTAGAATGTGGCGAACACTCAATATTAGCCATTAGGTTGTATATAAGAAACACATTTAAAACAAATGATTCAGAAAGGCTGAAAATAAAAGAATGACATGGGTATCCCAAGTATATTCCAAACAAACAAACAAACAAACAAACAAACAAAAAAGCAAGGGGACCTTGGTTACGTGGTTGAATACAAGGTTGAATTTAGGCCAAAAAGGCACAAGTGGGACAATAAAAGGACACTTATTAGAGGAAAAGTGTTATTGACACCATGTCCCAAACAGTTAAAGAAACCAGTGACTAACAGAAAAGCTTGAACTTACAGGACGGCAGATAAGAAAAACAGCAGCTTGCTGAAACTCCCTCTGCTTGTAAGGTAACAAATCCGGCTGAAATTGGTGGGAACCAAGGTGGCCAGCTGGAGCCTGCACAGAAGGAGCTTGGTAACATCACAGCTGGAACTTCTACCACGTTTCATACTCCCCCTGAATCTGCACACGCAACGCATGAAGACGCGTGAAGAGATAGCTGCACATGCCCAGGGGACTTTCCAAACCTCCCCTTTCCCTTTGGCAATCACTAACCAATCTTTAAACGCTTCCCCCAAAATCTCTCCCTTAAATATACTGCCTTAAGGACAGAATGGGGAGACAGATCTGAGCCGGCCTCCTGTCTGCTTGTTGGTTGACTGGCAATAAAGCTTTTCTTTTCTCAAAACCCAGTGCTGAGCAGGGAGCAATGACTCACGCCTGTAATCCCAGCTACTCAAGAGAATCAGGCCAGAGGATCACTTGGGGCCAGGTTCACTTGAGCTCAGGCTCAAGCCAGCCTGAGCAACAACAGTGGGACCCCATTTCTAAAATTAAAAAAATATATTTTTTAATTGGCTGGGTGTGGTGGGGTGCATCTGTAGTCCCAACTACTTGGAAGGCTGAGATGGGCGGATCACTTGAGCCTTGGAGTTCAAGGATGCAGTGAGCTATGATCATGCTACTACACTCAAGCCTGGGTTACAGAGCAAGACCCCGTCTCTAAAAAAATCAAATCAAAACAAGCTGGTGCCATATGCGTGTCAGGCAGCCATAACCTTGTGTCCATTAAGATCTAACAGTTACATATATCTTTGGACAAATAACCATAGTGTTGACATTCATAAAATAAAAATTGCAGGAGGTAAAGAGAGAAATATATATAAGCACATTCACAATGGGAAGCTAATTCTTCTCAGTACTTAAGTAATCAAAAGGACAGAAGTAGTGATATAGATGGGGTATGTGTATATAAAAGTGCATAAACAAGTGCAAAAAATGTCTAGAAGAGTTAAATGGATGATATGACGTAAATGTTGAAGACGTTAATTCTGGGTGTGGGCAAATAGGTAATTAAAAATTTTTTTTTCTCTTTTTTTGAGACAAGGTCTGGCTCTGTCACCCAGGCTGGAGTGCAGCGGTGCAATCACGGTTCACTGCAACCTCCACCTCCAGGGCTCAGGTGATCCTCCCACCTTAGCCTCCTGAGTAGCTGGGACTACAGGCGTGAGCCACCATGCCTGGCTAATTTTTGTATTTTTAGTAGAGACAGGTTCACTATGTTGCCCAGAATTGTCTCGAGCTCCTGAGCTCAAATGATCCACTTGCCTTGGCCTCCAAAAGTGCCGGGATTACAGGTGTGAGCCACTGTGCCCATCCTACTCATTTATATTGACTGAATTTTTTGTTGGATGTATAAATTTTATAATTTAAGAAATATATTTAAAAATTTTCTAAGGTAGAAAATTATTAGATTTATTTCAGAGAAATATATTTTAGATTGATCCATGAACTTATCAGTTGCATCTCCAGGATGCAACTGATTCTCATCACTAGCTTTTCAGAAGTTTATTAGTTCCAGGCAAGTGTTTAAGATTGTGGGTCAAGGAGGAAAGAATATCTTTCTGACTTTCCTAGAAACCAGAAAAAGCCTTTAAGTAGGACTGGGATCCCCTCTGCCACTGTGGCAAAAAGAAGCTGCTATATAAAGTGCAAAACTGTACATGTAAAGGATCACTCATGTGCATAGAACATTCCAGAGCATTCCAATAACAACGGTTGGAAGCGCCAACAGATACTTTTCATGTTTCTCTTTAATGACCAATCTAAATTTCTCTAAGAATAAAAGTTCAGAAGTTGAAGACTGATGACAGTTTAGAAAAGCTGTCTTTGGGTGACTGCAATGTCACCCAAAGGCTTCCACTAGGTCATGGTGAATGCCAAGTGTCAAAGATATTCTGAGACACTTGGGTATTTGTCAGAGATATTCTGACACTTGGGTATTTGTCAGAGATATTCTGACACTTGGCATTCACCATGACCTAGCGGGATAACAGCGGTGGCTTCACAGAATGGCAATGTTAGCACCTTCTGGAAGGTCACGGCAATGGCCCCCTTGCATCTGGTGCACTGAAAAGAGCTCACATTCCTTCAGGACATAGCAACAACGCTTCTTCTCACCAAGCCCAGTGCCTGAGAACCCTCTACTCAGATGCCCAATGAGCCTCTTAAACTCCACATGGCCCCAAACCAACAACATGGGAGCTCTTCCCATGGGCTCCCCAGTGCAGGACATGGGAGCTCAGGCCCAGTCCTTGCACCATGTTGGCTCCTGGGTTTCTGATCCTCCACATCAGCACCAGCAAATTCTGCAGGCTCCACCTTCAAAATCTCTCCAGGATGCAACTGGTTCTCACTATTTCCCTTGCTCCCTTCTACCCAAGACATGCCCTGGGTCACCACAAATGTCACCCAAAGGCTCCCCTCTTGCCCTGGCCTGGTTCCGGACCAAGTCATCACGTCCTGGGTGGAGTTCCATTTCCCTCCATGTGAGCAGAAGCCCTCCTAGATGACTCTCTGCTCCACTCCCACCACATGGTCTCTTGCTAATCCCCAAACATGCCAGATGGGGGTCACCTAATGGCACCTGCATGTGCTGTTCCATCCACCTGAACACTGTTCTCAAGAACAGAGATCTGTGCCGGCCCCTCCCACCACAGGAACAGGGGTGTAGGGGTGTGGTAGTGTGGGATGTGGATCTCCATCTGAGCGCAGCTCCATGTCTCCTGCTCCCTCCGTGCTTTATTTCTCTCCTGGGCACTAAGCACTTCACAGTGTACCTTGTCTACCGTTGAGCTCCCCACTGCCGAAGAAGTGCAAGGAGGCAGGGTTCCTGTCTGCTATGTTCACTTTGGCACTCCCAGCTCCGACGGCAGAGGGTGGTGCACACCGAGGCTCAGCAAATACCTGCTGAACATGTGCTGGCCTAAGGCTGTTGGGGTGAGCACAGCCCAAACCCACATCCCATCTGTGTGGCTTTCCGTAATTTTTCTATCCTTTCCTTCACCGTAAGTAGTCACTTTCTGTGAAGTCTCCAGCACTCCTTGATTCTTATTTCCTTTTTTATTTTACTTCCAACACAATGTATTCAATATCTTCCCAACTCTTAAGTTATTTTTAAACTTCAAATATGATGTAGACCAAAAACACCAAAAACTACACAAAACAAAAAATAAAACAGACAAGTCTGATGAAAATGTAAATAAAAATCCTAACTTTTGCCTATTAAACAGGAGATGTTACTAAAAATTATAATATGAAATGTCCATAAAGGTGAGAGAAATGAACACCTGCATATACCACTGGTAGGGGCATGAGGTGCTTCTGCTGTTTCTGGAATACAATTTCACAACATGTATCAAAGACCTCAAAACTGTACATACACTTTGATGAAGAACCTCCATTTCTATACGTTTACCCCAAGGAGATAATCAAAAATGTGTATAAAGATTTTGTATAGACTGGGTGTGGTGGCTCACACCTGTAATCCTAGCACTTTGGGAGGCTGAGGCTGATAGATGGCTTGAGCCCAGGAGTTCAAGACCAGCCAGGGCAACATGGGGAAACCCCATCTCTCCAAAAAATGCAAAATTAGCCGGGCATGGTGGCACACATCTGTAGTCCCAGCTACTTGGGAGGCTGAGGTGTGAGGATCACTTGAGCCCAGGAGGCGGAGGTTGGATTGCGCCACCGCACTCCAGCCTGGGCAACAGGATGAGACCCTGCCTCAAAAAAAAAAAAAAAAAAAAAAAAAAAAATTTTGTACAGAGAAACTGAAAATAGAACACTATAGCCATTAAAAACTTTTAAAAGACCATATAAAAAAAGTTCGGAACATAATGTTTAATTTTTGAAAAGACTACAAAAACGCACATAGTTTAGTCCCAATTTTGTTCAATATAGGTGAATATATAAAAGGCCAGAAGGGTATTCAGAAAAATGTGAATGGTTGTTCTCTCTGGGTAGTTATCCTTGGCTGTGGGCCACTGTGAGTTCCTGTTTTTCCGCAGCGAACAAGTATTAACGGTATAATGAAAACTGAATTACATTCCCTCTAAAAAAAGAAGCATGAGGAACCTTGAGAGATGGTGTTGATTGGTCTTCTAGCTGCAGCATGTAACCCCATGAGCCTTTGCTCGACATACAGGAAAGGACTTGGGGGGCTTCACCAGGGGCAGCTTCATCCCCAGAAAGCTGAGGTGCTGCAGTGCAAGTGTTAAACCACTGTGAACACATAATTTGTGAAATAATCATGTAACTTGAAAAATATACATGTAACACTCTGTAAGGTAAAAAAGCAGAATGCACTCTCTCAACAGAGATCACTGTAATTCTACCATCAGCTCTCTGGAGATTCATGATTATTTTCTATACCTAAAAATGAACAATAATGTAAAATTAGCTTCCTTACGTGAGGCTGATATGACTGAAAAATGCCCCTAGAAGTGAAGCGCCAGCAGAACCTTGAAAAGCACTGCACCTTCCAGCTGTGGAGAAGAGGGCTCTGAGGTCTGTTGCGTTCAAGGACGAACAGAGGGGGAGAAATGAGTGTGAGAAAGAAATGGCATCAGCAAAAGGTGCCTGATGGATGGGGCAGGCTGATGGGAGCTCAGGTGGGAAGTCCACGCTCCAGAGCCTGTGAACTCTTCTCAAAGTCAGCAGTCCTCAATCCTGCCTAGAGCGCCTTGAGGAATTTCTCAACAATACAACAACCAGCAGCAGGTCGGGGTACAGCTGAGTCTAAAAGGTTTTGGGCACTAGAGGGGAGTGGCACCCCAGGACAAAGTGGCTGGCGGTGGCAATCAGAACAGGCCAGGAGCGGCACTACTTATAGTCCACAACAGGCCAGGTACAGGGCCCACAGCAGAGTGGGGTTTCCAGAGTAGGGAAAAGGACACAGAGAACAAAGAGACTGGCAGAACACCAGGGGCATGAGGCAATCCCCTAGGATGGGCCTGTGTTGGGAAAGGGAATGTAATCTCCAGCCCTGGAAAAGACTCATGTTCACACTCCATCAGGGGGGTAAGGGCTGAGATTTAAAACCTGGTCCTAACCTGCCCCAGGTGGAAGCCAGCTACAGAGTGGGGATGGGCACACTGGTCATGGAGGCCCAGAAGAGCCTGCTCAGTGGAGGCGGGGCATGTTCAACATGCACTACCCACCCTCTCCTCCTCCTGGTTCTGACCTCTTTGCAGGGAGTTGGGTCAAGAATGTAGGCATTTGAAGTTTCAGGGGAGGGATGAGAAGAACTGAAGGGTAGTGGCAATACAGAGGCAGTCAAGTAAAATATAGTATGGGTTGAGCATCCCATATAATATAATATAATCCCATATAATATAATATAATATATTATTATAATAATCTGAAATCTGAAATGCTCCAAAATTCAAAAAATTTTAGTGCTAACATGATGTTCAAAGGAAATGCTCATGGAACAATTCAGGTTTTGGATTTTCAGATTCGGGATGCTTGACTAATAAGCATAATGCAAATATTCCAAAATCTGAAAAAAATCCGAAAATCTTCTGATCCTAACTATGTTAGATAAGGGATACTCAACCTGTACAAGCTTAGCTTTTCTAGCCTCCCAAAAATCAAATAACAACAGAATAAAATTCTCTCCTGATCAAAAATGGGGGAGTTACATGGGTACGAGTAGATCAAGGGGTTTCTGAGTTGGGGCTCACAGCTCACATGGGTCAGCCACTGCCTGTGTCACCTGATATGTGATCAACCACATCGGGTGCTAGGACTCTCAGGTGCTCAACAAATGGTGTGCGAGTCCAGGTGACCCAGTCAGCAAGTTTCATTCCCACAACCCTCTGCTGAGATCCTGAAATAACTTGATTATTCTCTGCTATACAACCACTGTCATGGCGTCTTCACTGGTACAGGGATCAACAGGATGACATTTCCCTATTCTTTTCCATTTGCTGGCCTAACTTCTTCATCAGTTGCCCTTGCTGTGTAATCTAACACAGACAGTGACTTACCAACCTTGCTTGTGTATGTGTGTTAGGGCTTGGTGGGGGAGCTGGCTCTGGGAGTGCCAACATCACCACTGGAAAACTAAGAATAAAAATGTCCACATTTCTGCCATGCACCACCCTACCACATTCTTGAGCATCAGGGTCAAAGGAATAGATCAACTTTCCAAGACAAAATAACAGGTTTTAAAAGCTAGGGCAGAGTCACATAATAGCTTGGTATCCCAGAAACACATAAGAGCTTTTGTATAAAACCTCTATTATCCCCAAATTTCAGAAGCTGAGTTACTTTTTCTTCTGAGGTCAGACCAAAATAAGTTCTAAGGCAGTTTATTTGCTATATTTAGGATGTTCGTGTGGGAGCAATGACAAACATCTGGCTACAATACTTTCTGGAATTTTGACTATTTCTTCCTGCCAGAATGAAAACATTAAGTTTTTACTGGAATAGCAAGTTAAAGTCTTCTAGCACAGAACTTCGTGACTGAGAATTTGTCTTCCTACTTGTCACATATTTAACCTAAAGCCTCTGCAATTCTAAAGAAAAAAAGAAAGAAAAGAAAGTCCACCCTAACAACTGTGAGTATGTTAAAGAAAAGGGGAACATGAGAAAGTAGATGAACAATAATAAAGAAAACCCTCATGCTCATTAGATGCAATCCCCACTTGTCAGCAAAGGCAAAGGACATTCGCTGCCAGGGGCGAGGCCTCACACCCTTAAACTGCATCCCAGGTTGATCTTTTAATCATTACATATCTCTTCTCCATAATACTAACTTTCAGATAATAGAAAACCTTTAAATCGCATTAACTCCTAAATCTAAGAGTTAATTATGAATTAATGAGAGTATAATTGTTCTAGACATCTTACCCTCTAAAGAGCCAGGGAAGACTTTCTAGAATGGGGTCTCAATTATGCACCTCAACTCTCCTTCCACTGCATCCAGCAATGGAGTTAGACACTTTTCACACCTGGCATGGTTTGGAGCTGAAAGTATTTCTACCCCATGACTCAGCACACAAGACAAGGCAAGCTGACACACAACTTTCAGATGGTTTTAAAACAATTATGGCGCAAAAGCAAGATTCTTTAGAGCTGAGGCCAGATTTCTATGTTCAAAACCACAGAATTTGTTTAATCAATTAAAAACAAATCAAGACTTTACTAGATAAAAAAACTAGTCACTGACCTTTGATTAGCTAAATATCCCATTAATAAATGCCAAAAGTGGCTTAAAATAAAATATAATTGAAGTCAATATCCACAAATAGGCCTCCACCCTAAATACATCATACAGATTTCTCTCCTGATCAAAAATCAGTTTACAAGTTGGCTTCTGGCTAGGTGTGGTAGCTCACACCTATAATCCCAGCACTTTGGGAGGCTGAGGCAGGAGGATTGCTAGAGACCAAGAGTTTGAGACAAACGGGTAATGTGGGGAGACCCCATCTCTACAAAAATTTAACAAATTAGCCAGCATGGTGGTGCCCGCCAGTAGTCCCAGCTACTCGGGAGGCTGAGGCAGAAGGATCACCTGAGCCCGGGGAGGTCAAGGCTGCAGTGAGTTTTGACTATGCCACTGCACTCCAGTCTGGGTGACAGAGCAAGATCCTCACTCAAAAAAAAAAAAAAAAAAAAAAAAAAATAGGCCGGGCATGGTGGCTGGCACCTGTAATCCCAACACTTTGGGAGGCCGAGGGGGGTGGATCACTTATGGTCAGGAGTTCAAAACCAGCCTGGCCAACATGATGAAACCCCGTCTCTACTAAAAATACAAAAAAAAAATTAGCCGGGCATGGTGGTGGGCGCCTGTAATCCCAACTACTCAGGAGGCTGAGGCAGGAGAATTGCTTGAGCCCGGGAGGCAGAGGTTGCAGTGAGCTGAAATCATGCCATTGCGCTCCAGCCTGAGAGACAGAGTGAAATTCTGCCTCAAAAAAATAAAATAAAATAAAAATAAAAATAAAAATATCATCTCAAACCACAATGAGATACTACTACATACCTACTAGGATGGCTAGAATAAAAAAGTCAGAAAATAATAAGTGTTGGCAAATATGTGGAGAAATTGGAACACATAACATTGCTGGCAGGAATGCAAAATGGCACAGCTACTTTGGAAAACAGTCTGGCAGTTCCTTTAATGATTAGACCTAGATTTCCCATGTGACCCAGCAATTCTACTCCTAGGTATTCTGTCAGTACTCTGTATCCACAGGTTCAGCATCCACAGATTTGATTAACCACCTGATGATCAAAAATGCTAAAAACAACCCCACCAAAATGATAAAAAGTAATAGTACAATGAGAGATAATAGAAAAAAAAAGTCAATACAGTATAACAAGTATTCACATAGTGTTTCCATTGTATGAGGTATTATAAGTAATCTAGAGACGAGTTAAAGTACACCAGATGGCCGGGTGCAGTGGCTCACACCTGTAATCCCTGCACTATGGGAGGCCAAGGCAGGTGGATCACCTGAGGTCAGGAGTTTGAGACCAGCCTGGCCAACATGGTGAAACCCTGTCTCTACTAAAAATACAAAAAATTAGCTGGGTGTGGTGGCAGACACCTGTAATCCCAGCTACTCGGGAGGCTGAGGCAGGAGAATTGTTTGAACCCAGGAGGCAGAGGCTGCAGTGAGCTGAAATCACGTCACTGCACTCCAGCCTGGGCGACAGAGTAAGACTCTGTCTCAAAATAAATAAATAAATAAAATAAGATAAACAAAGTACACCAGAGGATGTGTATATGCAAATACTATACCATTTTTTATATAAAGGATTTGAACATCTATGGATATTGGTATCCTCAAGGGTCCTAGACCCACTCCTGCTAAGACACCAAGAGATGACTTTATCCTCTCAAAAATGAAAACATACATCCACACAAAAACTTGTACATGAATGTTTACAGCAGCATTATTCATAATAGCCAAAAGATGGAAACAATCCAAATGTCCATCAACTGAGGAACAGATAAAATGTGGTATATCCATACAATGAAATATTATTCAGCCATGGAAAAGAATGAAGTACTGCTACATGTTACAACATGGATGAACCTTCAAAACATATACTAAGTGAAAAAAGCCAGTCATACAAGACTACATAGTGTATGATCCTATTCATATGAAATGTTCAGAACAAGGTAATCGACAGGGATAGAAAGTAGGTTACTGTTTGCTTAGAGCTGAGGGGAAGGGAGATGGGAGGTTGAGGAGGTGACAGCTAAAACATGTGGGGTGATTAAAATGCTCTAAAATTGACTGTGGTGATAGTTGTACATTTCTGTGAATATTAAATACCAATGAATTTTACGCTTTAAATGGGTAAATTGTATGGTATGTGAATTACATCTCTATAGAGCTGTTAAAACATTTCAGCTCCATTTTATCCACCAACACTATTACATACTGAACAGCTTCTAGCTTCAAATCATCTTGACTCATCGGTAGCAACAATAAACAAGCATGCATTTCTAGATCTAGAGAGAAAGTATTGCCAGAATAAATACACATGTATTTGTAGATCTAGAAAGAAAGAGCTGCAACAATAAACAAGCATGTGTTTCTAGATCTAGAGAAAAAGTGCTGCAAGAATAAACACGTATGCATTTCTAGATCTAGAAGGAAAGAACGGGAACAAAATACAACCCTGTGCTCAATCACCTCCACTAGCTTCTCTGTCAGCAGTTTTTGCTCTAGAATCATTTGCCATTCTTGTGGCAATCTGCCTTGATAGAAAACAGATTTTCATTTGTACACTCTGGGAGATGGGAGATATAAATAAAACTGGAGACTTAGAGAGCTCAACTTTCTGAAGAAAATATAAGGAAGAGAGCCAGGGCTTACTTGTTGCAGACATACATAAAACCACTCACCACAGATTCTACATGGACGTCTGTCCATGAGCACCAACACTGAGGTCTTCAGGCCAAGTTGGTCTATGTTTTCACCAAAGCAAAAAATAAACATTTTAAAAACAACGAAATGTCAAAATTTCCCCTATGTTAAAAAGGTTCCTGAAATGTAAACTTCAATATCAACTTGGGGAATTTGCACAGCACCACGCGATGTTAGTGTTTTCTGGCCATGAGAATACAGAAGAAGCTAGTGCTTTTCAAGTTTAATATCAGCACATCTCCCTGGAAGAACACTACTGCTTAAGACTTAAGTGAAAAGATAATCTAGTAAACAAAAAAATAAGATAGGTGCATATGGCCAGAAAACCCCAAAACAAAACAAAATTGAATCCCTGAGGTTAGAAAACACTGCTATCGAGGGAAAAATTCAAAACATTCTTAAAGTCTGTTAATCAAATCTAACTTTCGATTTCATTCATTTAACACGTTTACTCAGCAACGCCCTGTTCCAAACACCAGAGGTGCAGAAGTAGATACAATACAGCCTTTCCTTCCCAGAACTTGCATTTCAGGAGCAGGGAGACAGCAAGCAGGCACCAGGATGTGGTGTCTTCACCAAGACAGACCTGCCCAGCCAGGGGTCTCACTGCTCAGTGCACCCGACACCCTGTAGCCGAATGTCTGCCTCAGCCTACAGGTCCAACAGCAAAAACCACCTGACCACAGTCTGTCTCTTGGTTCCAATGTAAAGTCAAGAGGCAGAGACACAGAATACGAATAAGACAAGTGGACAAATGACAGCCAAGACAGTGATGGTGGGCTTGGGTCAGGCAACCAGCCTTGATCCAAAGACAACAAGGGAGAGGGGACGGGACAAGCCTGCCTCTGTGGGGCTATGCAGGGGGCACTTCCCCAGGAGGGGACTCTGCCCACTCAGGGCAGGCCCTACACACCAGCCCACTGACACCAAACCTTAGAGTGGCACAGACAATTGCACTTCCAGAGGCTGTATCCGGGTACACTGGCAATATCTGTCAGGGTAGATTACAAAAAATGCTCACCAATTCCTGGCTGCTGTCCCATCAAGGAGCCTCTACTTCTCCACCTCTCGAATCAGAGCTAGCCTGGTAGCTTTGATTAATGAAATGTGGCAGAAGGCACAATGGACAAACTCCAAGCCAAGAGCCCAAGGGACACTGCAGTGCCCACTTCTGGACTGAGAATGTTTCTGTGACCACAAAAATGAGGCCTAGTGGGCTGGAGGGAGAATGAGATTCTGCACATGAGGTTCCAACCAGGGTGCCAAATGTGTGTGTAAGGCAATCCCAGATTGCCCAACCCTCCAAGTCAGCCTGGTAGAGCCTCCAAACCAACACATAGACCTGTGATTTAAGCTCCACGTCACGGATGGTTTGTTACTTAACAAAGCTAACTGATGCAGTTGTGGAGGACAGGGTACTTGGAAGCAGAATATGACCAACTTATAATATATTGAATTTTAGCTCTCCCTAAAGATGTGTATCAGCAGGCAACACAATGTAAAAAATACCCCAAGCTGGCACAGTGGCTCACACCTGTAGTCCTAGCTACTTGGGAGGCTGAGGCAGGAGGATCACTTGAGTCCAAGAGTTAGAGGCTGGCCTGGGGAACACAGCATGATCCTGTCTCTTAAAAAAAAAAAGTACCCCATCCAACCCAGGATATTCAGAATACGCAAGACCATTTTCTTCTGCTTCAAATAAAAGTTCTTTAATTTCTGGTAACTCTGCCAGATATATCAAATACCAAACATGACAGTTATATTTAACTGAAACCATAATCTCAATTTATTAAAACTGACAAGCTCTAAATATTGCAAAACCTTCACAAAATGGCATCTCTTATTTCCTTAGGTATAAAATGACTCATACTCAGTAAAGGTGAATTTCTTAGAGAAGAATTTACATTTCATTTATGACTCAACAACAAATGTGTGCTTTTTTCTTCTGGGTCTTAGTTTTAGTTGATAAAGTCCAGTAGGCAGAACAAAAAAAAAAGACACTCTAAAAGTAAACCTATTAGTACAATTATTTTTCTTTTACTTTTTTTCTCTTAAATTTTGCACCTGTTACAAGCCTAGACTACGGTAAATGTGTTTATTGAAGGATGGCTACATGGTGAAAATTCCTCCAAACACTTGACTGAAAAAGATTTGGGGCTGGGCGCGGTGGCTCACACCTGTAATCCCAGCACTTTGGGAGGCCGAGGCGGGCAGATCACAAGGTCAGGAGATCGAGATCATACTGGCTAACACAGTGAAACTCCGTCTCTACCAAAAATATAAAAAAAGAAACAAGCCGGGAATGGTGGCGGGCACCTGTAGTCCCAGCTATTCGGGAAGCTGAGGCAGGAGAATGGCGTGAACCCGGGAGGCAGAGCTTGCAGTGAGCCGAGATCGTGCCATGGCACTCCAGCCTGGGTGACAGGGCAAGACTCCACCTCAAAAAAAAAAAAGAAAAAGATTTGGGAGCCTAATTAAGTTTCCAGAATTTAACCTATTTCCTACAGGAAAGTCACCCAAGAGCTGGTGAAAGGGCAGCCGACTGCTACTCTTCAGGGTTCAAAGGTTGCCCAGCTTCAGACCTCCTTCCCTGCAACAGAAGTGATGTGGGAAGTTGGACAGACAGGTCCTACCAGTTTCAGTTACCATGGCCCTGATGAAATTATCTTTCACTTCCTCCTCAGATAAGCGCTTCAGAAAAGTATCCAGGTCCCCTGGGTTCTTACATCCTCCATACTTGCCTTCAAACAACACTCAAAGCCACAGAGAGACCACCTTGCTCAGAGCTTCACTGCCCCACCCACCAAGCTCCCCTCCTCTGTGTTCCCTCTTCCCTCCTTCCCACCCCATGCAATGCATTCCGCAATAAGGTCCACAGCTCAATAATAGTTTTGTTTTCTGTGTGGCATCTTGACTCCTCAAAAGAAATTCCCAAGTGTAAATAAACCTCCTGCTAGTTTAAATTCATTCTCTTGTCCTTACTTTTGTGCCATTAAGAGCAAGAAAAGCTTCTAAAGATGTTACTTGAGAGCCAGAAAAAATTAGAAAAAAGAGAATGTATTTGTGTATTACATATGAAAATAAATAATTTTAAAAAGAACTTTTGGCCGGGCACGGTGGCTTACACCTATAATCCTAGCACTTGGGAGGCTGAGGCGGGAGGATCCCTTGAGCCCAGGAGTTTGAGGCCAGCCTGGGCAACATGGCAAAACCCCGTTTCTACTAAAAATACAAAAATTAGCCAGGTGTGGTGGTGCATGCTTGTAATCCCAGCTACTCCTGGGGTTGAGGAGGGCGGATCACTTGAGCCCATGAGGTCCAGGCTGCAGTGAACCATGATTGCACCACTGCACTCCAGCCTGGGTTGACAGAACAAGACCCTTTCTCAAAAAAAAAAAAAAAAAAAGTAAAAGATGAATAAATAAAAAGAACTTTCATGTTAATAACATGTAGAAAAACAAAAAATGTTTTCTAATACATCACATGGATCTAAAAAATAGTGTTATTTAAATATTGATATACGCATATATTTTTAGTATATTTAATTGTTCTTGCTAATATTACCAGTGCAATCTTCTATCAGGGAATTTTCAGAATAAAAACTGTATTATCATTGACCTAGAAAATTAAGTTGTATGTTAACACCACACAACACCTCCTGCATGACAGGCTCTGTGTGTCTGCTCAATCCTCACACCAGCAGCTCTGAGAAAGAGGGATTATAATTGTCCCTCTGTTTCAGAAAAGGAAGCTGACACACATGGAGGCTAAGTGGCATCCCCTCATCCAGGTGGCCCGGGCCTCGCTGAGACCAGATGGCTTAAGCTGGGAAGGTCTGGGTGTACCATCTGGCTCCAGTCTGCACCTTCCAGCAGTCTCTTAGCCAGCCTCTCAAGAAAGAAGATGAGTAGAAAGACCAAATTACACTACAATTTTAAACAAAAGATACAATATCACTTTCCAAATAAAAGGAGAAATTCAGATTTACTGTTTCTAAGGATTTTCTCTGTTACCAAAGCCACTCTTGATCAACTTAATATGCAAAGTCTAACCAGCAAAATGGAATTTGGTACATAATTTGACCGTTAGAAGACTAAGGAAATATGCCTCCAAAAATCATCCTTCTTACCTCAATGTCAAATATTTCCAAGGTGTGGTCCAGCAGCTTTACTCTGAGGTGCAGGTGCTTCTCTTGCATTCTGGGCAAGAGAGCCTGCCCAGGCTCAAGGGTGCTAACTCCCACAGGGGTCTGGGCACCCAAGCGCGTCCCTGCAGTCTGCAGGACTCTGTATGTTCCTTCTATCTCCCCCATTCTTCACCATGAGTGAAGAAAACACTAAAATGAAAAAAAAAAAAAACACACATGAAGGAATTATCACATTATTTAGGTATCAAAACAAGGTAAAAAAAGAATTATTGGAGACACGGGAATCCTCTGTACTATTACTGCAACTTCTGTGAGTCTTAATCACTTCAAAAGAAAGTGTTACAAAAGATTATTTGCTACTCAGGCACTCATAGGTGGAGCATAAAATAACAAGCACCACCCTCAATAACAATATTTCCAGATGCTCTATGAGCCAGGCATACCCATTAACTCATTTAACCTGTTAGACCTCACAAACGAGTGACATCACCACCACCCACCCACCTAGCAGAGGCAAGAGAGCTCAGGGCTGCCACACCAACCCTAGACTGTCCACTCCCTGGCACACCTCTCTCCACCAGCCCAAACAGTTATTGTGGTGATGATCCTTTTTAAGGACTAGATGGTGCCATTTCTACCAAACGTAAACAGGCTCCACAAAGCATAGCATCAACGCGTGTCAGGCAGTGCACAGCAAGAGCTGAGGCATTCGTGCAACTGTTCTTCCCCTCTGCTGACTTTATGTGGAGTAAAGGGCTACTCCAGCTGAGGAAAAATGCCATTAAAGGAGATGAAAACAGCCAGGTTTGTCTTTGCCAGCTTTGTACCCCTCGATTTTTCTAACGAGTCTCGCCAGGGTGCAGCCGGTGCCACTGGTAGTCTGGGACGTAATTTCACACATGGAACTGAATGACAGCCTGGATAAGGGTAACAAGGACCACGTGCCTGGTAGCAGGAGGCACCTGCCCCTGGTCAGGCCCTTCCCAGCTCCTGCCCATTCTCACAATAACCCCCATCTTCACAATAACCCCCTCATCACTATCCACAGCCCACTTAACAGATGACAATGAGGGCCCAAGAAGGTCAAACACCTGGCCTAGGGAGGAGCTCAGGTCCTTTTCAACTCTCTTTTTGTGCCAAGGGAAAGGTCTCTGCTTGCAAGCTATTAAGTCTAACAGGGCTATTCTTGTCATTATTTATTTAATGCACTGTAGATTTTATTTTTCCATTCAAATTGGGTATATATTTTTTAAAACAGATTTTATTGTGTATATTTGAAGTCTGCAACATGATGGCATGGGACACACAAAGATAGTAAAATGTGTCTTCATTGTTTTTAACGAACATCAGGCTAGTATTAGGTACTAAATATTTAGTATTAAGTATCAGCTAGAATTAATAATACTAGCTTGTTTTTAATATTTATTAATTATCTATTATTTATGGCAACTTCCCTTGTGAAATGTCTTATGTTTAAAAATCAATTTTTAAATATTTAATACAATAAAACATAGTATGGCAAAAAATATGGCAAAACTGGTGGAGGTGAGATACAAATGCTGGGTGTTTAATCAACAAAGCATGCAGCACTGCACGCATTATTTTATCTCACCCAATCACTCTCAGAGTCTTCCACTAATCTGTAACCTTTTAAAGAGTTAATCTCACTCAATTTCTAGCCCAATCCCCTTGCGTGACAACTTAATTGCTCCGAGTCTCCTGGCCCTTTCCTCTTTTTCATGCTTATTTTGTCATCAAGACAAGCAAATCAAGAACCCCCCCTTTTTTTGGAGACAGAGTCTTGGCTCTGTTGCCCAGGCTAAAGTGCATTGGCCCCATCTTGGTTCACTGCAACCTCCACCTCCCGGGCTCAAGCAATTCTCCCACCTCAGCCTCTGGAGTAGCTGGGACCACAGGAGCGCGCCATCACACCCAGCTAATTTTTTGTATTTTTAGTAGAGATGGGGTTTCACCATGTTGGCCAGGCTGGTTTTCAACTCCTGGCCTCAAGTGATCCTCCCACCTCGGCCTCCCAAAGTGCTGGGATTATAGGATTATAGGCGAGCCACCACACCTAGAAAAGAACCTTTTTAATCTCTTAATTTCAAATAGGCTCTCAGTGACTTACTGCCAAGCATTTCCTACTGTACACTTAAACCTTACCCACAAAGACAACCTTTTGAACTTCTGCACACGTCCAATTTATCAGACAAGAAAGCAAAAAATGAAGAGCTAAATCCTCCGGGACAAGCAAAATGTGAGCACTATGAACAAAACGACAAGGCAGTGCAAGGTCCCATCCTAATTCCTAAACAAAGCCACTGACTGACACATTTATTACCTGAGCTGCACGTTTGGCACAGGTTGGCAGTTACCTATCATCTTCAGCTGTCTTTCTCCATGCTGGATGCTGCTTGAGGGCAGGAACTAAATTCTTACTGTAAACATTTGCTAAGTATTTACTTAATGTCAGTGGCACCAAAAAACATGCACTGGTACATCATGCAATGTACTGTAAAGATGATAACAGCAAAAGACAAAAGACTACAACCACAAACAGAACAACACTTAAACAAAATTAATGTTTTTGCAACACTAATATTAAACATGAGATATATGAAGTTCTGAGAATCATAAATGAGCCTTTTCATTTCAATTCCACAAACTTAATTTTTATGAGTGCATAATTGTACATGTTTATGGGGTATGTGATTTTTTTTCTTATTTTTTAATTGACAAAAATTGTATATACTTATCATGTACAACATGATGCCCTGAAATATGTCTACACTACGGGATGGCCAAATTGAGGCAATTAACATATGCATGACCTCACAAACTTCACATTTTTTGTGGTGAGAACACTTAAAATCCACAAAAATTACTAATTTTCAGAAATACAATATGTATCTTAGCAATTTTCAGAAATATAATATGTTGTTACTAACTAGAGTCACCATGCTATATAATAGATCTTCTAAACTGCTGTCTAACTCAAGTTTTGTATCCTTATACAAGCAAACAATGTGTAATGGTCAAATTAGGGTATTTGGGATATCCTCCACCTCAAACATTTACAAATTCTTTCTGTTGGGAACATTCCAAATCCACTCCTCCAGTTATTTTGAAATATACAATAAGGTATTAACTACAGTTGCCCTATTGTGCTATCAAACAATAAATCTTATTTCTTCTTACTGCATTTTTGTACCCATTAATTAATCCTTCTTAATTTCCCACCCCCTACTACCCTTCCCAATCTCTGGTAACCATCACTTTTTTTCAGTTCCCACATATGAGTGAGAATATATGATATTTGTCTTTTTCACAAACTTTTATTTATTGAGTAGTTAATGCAAAAGTAAGAGAATGCAAATGAAGAAGACTTCCACTTTGAAGGTACGTCCAACATGAAAACATGAAAATAAAAATAAATGATCCATATGTTCTTGGTCAGCTCACAACATTTATCAAATATAGAACCACCAACAGTGGGTTCTTCTGAAACAAGGGATAGGATGTTTTACTTTGGTCACCAAAGGCATTCTTTCCCTTAAGTAATGCTACAAATCTGTAAACATTTATACAACTGAAATACATTTTTAGAAGTCATTTCTCTTATTTATTCTACTGTATAATTCTCATTTATGTTTTCTTAAGTATAGCTTTAAAAATTTCTTCAGGTTCTTTCTCTTCTACTCATTATAAGAAAGTCATGTCTAAACATCTACTGCTAAAAAAAAAAAAAATAGACAAGACTAACGTGTAATCCCTAGAGGTGCACATTCCACTGATAAAACCATAAAAAGAAAACACAAGGAAGTTATTACTAGAAAAGTGGTCCCTTCTTGATGGGAGAGAGGGACTGTCACTGGGATGGAACACAGGGAAAGAGTTCTTAGGTTGGCAGGGCACAGTTTTATTTCTTGACCTGGACAGTGTTCATTTTATAATTCATTAAGCCATACATCTGATTCATGTTTTTATATGTGTTTATTTTATAACAAAAATGTTTAAAACAACAAGCTTTTTAACATTGCTTCCTCTTTCACGAGAACATGACACACTAGACAAATAAAAAACACTTTTCTTAGCTCAAGGAATATCAAAATCTCTTCTCAAATACGTGGCTCACAGAGGAAATCTTTACACGTTTGCACACTTTCCAAGCAGCGACTTACATCCTAATTAGCCCAGACAGACATCAACATGGCTGCAGCTGAGATGCAAGGCCACAACAAGATACCCTTGTTCATGAGACTGATCTTAAGAAGACAGATTCACTTGAGAGAAGATGACCCTGTGGTACTCTGTTGCTGATACCCCAAAGAAAAATCTGTTTGTTGTCACATAATAGTAACGTGGCATAAACTATCCATTTAATAATTACTCAGCTTTAAGATTAAGACTAAGACTTATATTTAAGACTTTAACACTAAATTTAAGACTAAGATTTAAGTTTAAGACTTTAAGTTTATTACTAAGCTTACGAAAGCTTAAAAAGACCTTAATAAAGCCAGGAATAGTGGCGCACATCTATAATCCCAGCTACTCAGGAGACTGAGGTGGGAGGATCACTTGAGGCTAGCAGTTTGAAACCAGCCTGGGCAACATAGTGAGACTCTATCTCTAAAGAAATATAAAAAAACACATTAATAGAAAACCGGCAGGTAACCCCATTGTTGTGACTGTCGGTTAACCTCGGTGTCAAAGCCCGTCAATCCCAGCTACTCGGCAGGCTGAGGCTGTTTTACATAAATTTTGACTAACGAAAATTACCTCTGTTTTGCTTTGTGTGCTTATAAACAAGTATTAAACAGGCAAGAACACACAGGCTAGACTAGAAACATGGCAAGGCCATTAACAGTCCTTGGCGCACCATGTTCTGTGGTCCTAGGAATCTGGTGTCAACCTCTGCCCATCCCTGCTCCTGCCAGCGAAACTTCCCAGATACCCAGAGGAAAGTGGCAATGTAAACAACCAAGAATCTGTGGGGGACTGTTTATTGTGCCATCTTCTTTCAATGTGAATGAAATGCTTTGCAGTCTTCAGTCCTAAAAACATTTGTGGTGGCCGATACAATTTGCACTACTGACATTCGGTCCTGCCTACTACAAACTCAGCTCTTGTGGGTATAGTCTCATTTAATAATAACAGAAAACCCTGTGACATGTCATTTCTATTTTAAAGTTGGAAAATTCAGCTCAAAAGTCTGCCAAAGGTTTGGGTGATAATGATGTACTGAGTAGGTTTGTAACAAATGGACCACTCTAGTGACAAATGTTGACAGTAGGGGATGCTGTGTGTATGTGGGGGTGGAGGGTATATGGAAAATCTCTTTACCTCCTGCTTAATTTTGCTATTAACCTAAAACTGCTCTAAAAATAAAATCTATTAAAAAAAAAAAAAAGGCCTGCCAAGGAACAAATAACTCAGAAATGACAGAGCTAGGACTTGGGCCCAGACTTGGCTACCAAAACTCTTCCCCTTCTGCTGGAAAATCAGCACATGGCTTTTTAGACAAAAGCATGTCCACCATCCACAGTAACGGGTAGGGGCTAACATTTCTATTTTGCAATTTAAAAAAATCACCTTTCCTAAAATATTTTTCACTGTCTGCTTTGGGAAAATAAAAAACTAAACTCCTTTACGACCAACCCAAGAAAGCAGAATATGAACTTAATATTTCACTATACTCGTCTAATATGAAAGTCCACTGCAGCATTGGGAACAAACTTCACTGCTGATGATGTTCAAATGGAATTCTTCCTCAATCCCTGGACCCTGGGGTGCATTACCTCTTTACTGCAGCACAGCAAGAGATGGATCCTTCTTTATTCTCTTTCTAAGCATTACTAACTTTTAGAATAAGGAACTAAATAGTCAATGTGAGGAAGCAGAGAAAAATGTCAAGACCTGTACTGTAAAGTAAGGCCTTCAAACTGCTAATGAGAAATGGCTGGCTGGGCAGGTGGGTGGGCCAGCAGGGCTTGCACACCCTCCCCAGAACACTGCTGCATAAAAACACACCAACACTGCTACAGTGTTGTCTGAAGGCAGTGTGGCCCGAGCATCACAGAAACTACGCTTGGCCCCAGAAGCTTGGGGAGAAGGGTGCTGCAGAACTCACCTGCACACACTTCTCCAGCAGGCGCTTCAGGATGGCTGTGTCACTTGCACAGAGCTGACCACTGAGGAGGATCCATATGTGGGCAACCCTGTCCCTTAAACACCAGGAAGGGCAGTCAACAACTCAAGAACTCTGCTGATGGAAGAGCGCTTACTGACACAGAAAGGTATCTACCAAGCTGTGATTTAAAAAAGACCAAATAAAAACGCAGGCGCTAATGGGGAACAAGGAAGGAGGCAGCAGCAGCTGGGGATGGTGGAAATTCAGGGCCAGCACGCTTAAATTTCAATTTCAACTCTGCCATTAACAAACTCAGTCACGGCACCACTTCCAGTCTCAGCTTTTTCAACTGGAAAATAACAAAGGAAGGGAAGGGTTAATCAGATATTTTTCAGGTCTAAGAATCCATGATTCTGTGATAAGGCAGCTCAATGTGAGAACAAATGAAATGTGTTCTTGATTTCTACTAATTTATAGTGTTTGGTAGCCAAAAATTAAATATACCCCATAAAATCATGTTATCACAATCTTCCTACCTTAGCATAATGCAACAGTGGCTAAATGTGTGCAAGAAAAGGAAGATCACTTTCAGACAAATTCAACAACATAGTATACACACAGACTAATTGTTCCAAAGAGATTTCTTTGTACATAACCAATATTTGAAAATCTTACTTTTACTCCCCAGGCTATTTTTTTTTAATTGCCTGAACACTAAACAGATGTATTATTTCCTTTAGAGTGTATTTTAGATCCTCTACAACCTGGTATCCTGATTTCATGTTAAACAAAATTCTACAAACTGAAAAACAGAAGTTTTAGGAGCTGAAGTGAATCTGGATAACTGATTCTCAATACTTCTGTGGGGGATGGTATGAAGCCATCCAATTTAACATCAAAATCTTTACAGAAAAAAGCAAGATCTGTATATGCTGCTTTGGTGTGAAAGTGAATAAAAGGTGCAAAACCAGGTGCATGGCATGCTAACCTCTGTTAAAAGAGGAAGAAAATATATATATGTGTGTACATATATATACGCGTATATATATATATATATATATATATATATATTTTTTTTTTTTTAGTAGTGATGAGGTCTCACTAGGTTGCCCAGGCTGGTCTCGAACTCTCAGGCTCAAGTGATTCCACTGCTTTAACCTCCCAAAGTGGTATGTATTTGTTTATATTAAAAAAAAAAAAAAGAGCATAAACCAAAAACTAATGAAAATGGTTACCTATGAGGGAGGAAGTGAAAGGGGTAAACAATGTTGGAAACTGTACACGGTGTTTAGTAGTTTTGATATGGCAACCTCATAAATGGTTTCACATAATTAGAAAGCAAAATTAAATCAATATTTCAGAAAAGCAAGTCCTAAAAACCCAAACGAAATGAAACAAATGGTCTTAACTGTAAATCAAGACATCAGCTAAACTAAAGAAAATTACTTCAAGTGACTTCAAAGCCCAGTAACTTCATTCTACATCACCAGGAAAATATATCCTAAGGAATAAAAGAATCACAAAGAAATCCGACAGGATAAATGACCTTGTCTCTTTGGTAAATGGCAACAAAAAAAGGAAACGGTGTGTGTATGTGTGTAACTACAAACTGCTAAGACATGTTATCTATAAGGTATGATGTTATCAAATGCTATATATAGGACCTTATTTGAATACTGAATCAAACATTTAGAGATCAGAGAAATGCAAATGCTAACTAAGCATCAGATGATATTAAGAGGTTAATATTATTTTCTAGTGTTTTAGTGGTATTGTGGGTACATGAAGGGGAAAAAAGTCCTTCTCTCTTAGAGATGGATACTAAAGTATTTATGGATAAAATGAAATAATATCTAGCATTTACTTTAAAATAATCCAACGAGTTGGGGATCAGTGGAGGTGGGTATAGGAAAAAAAGACTGTCCATGTGTTGATTATTGATGCTGTATACATTGGCTTTGATTTATTATTTTCTCTACTTTTGTGAATGTTTGGAATTTTCCACAAGTCAAAACAAAAAACAAATCTAGCAATAATTTTTGATGTACATAAGGATTCAAGTAACCCATGCAAGAGTTCAAGCTGAGAGAGAGGGAGAGAGAAGCTCCTACTTTATGAAATCCTGGCCCAGTCTCTACTTTCCATAAGAAACTATAGCTTTGAAAACAAAGCTGCTTGCTCAAGGCCACAGACCTGATTTGTGCAGGGGTGAGACTAATATCCGGCACTGCTCCCAGTCCAATAGACTACAGTGCAAATTCTTCAGGACTAAAAAACATAAGACTATATTTACAGGGATCATTTCCAAAGTTCATTACTAGAG
Source organism: Pongo pygmaeus (assembly GCF_028885625.2). Classification (NCBI taxonomy): domain Eukaryota; kingdom Metazoa; phylum Chordata; class Mammalia; order Primates; family Hominidae; genus Pongo; species Pongo pygmaeus. The sequence goes on along the minus strand of NC_072384.2, from coordinate 142,063,519 downwards.
AAGTTTCTCTCAGGATGTAGAGCAGAAAAGATATATTAAAAATGACTGTGAAGGAACAGTTGTCAAGAAAAAATGAAAAGTATTAAAAAGATTAAAAACAAACAAAAAACTGATTTAAAGAACTGTAAATCCATGCATTATGAATTCACTCTTTCCTCCATTTTATTTCAGTTGCTGTATTTTTCACTAAAATTCCCACTTCTGTATATCTTCTATTTTCTTGCCAAGACTTTCTATATTTCCATCTGTTTCAAGAGCAGCTTTACTTCTTGGACTATTTTAATAATAGGGGCTTTATAAAGTTTTTTTTTTTTTTTTTTTAAACTGTAGCCTTAACAAATTTCCACAAACTTAGCAGCTTAAAATAACAGCCTTTTATTATCTCACAGTGTCTACGGGTTAGAAGTTTGAGTGTAATGTAACTCACCAGAGTTCTCTCCTTAGGGTCTCAAAAGGTGTAAGTCAAGGTGTCAGCTGACCTAGGGTCTTATGTGGATTTTCTTGGGGGAGAATACACTTACAGGCTCATTCAAGTCTGTGTGGGTATAAGACTGAGGTCCTTAGTTCTTGCTAGCTGTCAGCTGTCTGTCATTCTCATTCCTTGACTCATGGCCCCTTCCACCTTCCATGCCACAAATGTTATGCTGAAAACTTCGTATACTTCCAGTCTCTCTGCCTTCTCCATCTGCTACCAGCTGGAGGAAGATCCCGGCTTTTAAAGGCTCATATAATTACCTAAGGCCCACCTGGATAATCTAGACAACGAATCCAGGCTAGCTGATTCGTACCCTTCATTACATCTGCAACGTGCTTTTGCCAAGTCAGTCACATATTCCCAGGATAAACACTAGGAGGTCAAGCTCATGGAGGTCACAGATCTGCAGACCACAGTCAATCAGTTAATTCCAACACAGGCACCACCTCAGCTTTAGCCTGTGTCTTTTTTCACGAGTTATTTTCCTGGTTCTTCACATGCTGAGTAAATTTTGCATTGTATCCCGGACATTTTTAACATTACGCTCTTAGAGACTCTTGATCTTGTTTAAATCCTATGGGGAATGATGGTATTTTGTTGAGCAGGCATTGGCCTGGCTGGATTCAGTCCCCAAGTCCTGACCAGCCTTCTGTAGAACATGGTATCAGTGTCACTTTCACTTTCAAAGCCTTTGCAGTGTTCCTCAGCAATGTCCTGCAGTCCCTACTTGCTTGTGGCCAGCCTGCCTTCCAGGAGATGGTCTATCCCACAGCTGAGTTCTCTCTTTGGCAACCTGTTCTGGGTCACATAACGCATGCAAAGCTCAGTATTGAGCCTCTAAGTTAACTAACAACTTCATGGGGTCACTTTCCTGAGCAATTCCCTCTCTGGAATCTCCCTAGTATCCCTTCCAGTGACCTGGGCTCCCCTTTTCAGACTCCAACCAGAAACCTATGGCTTTAATTACTCCGTTTAGCCATGCTCTTCTTGTGTCTGCATCTTGCCTGGGACTGAGCTGCAGGAGGGAAGAGAATAAAAAGGCAACTGGGGGTTTTCCCCATTCCCTAAGAGTTTTAGGTGTTCACACACTCCCGCCACTGCAGGGCTGACCGGAGGAGAGGAAGCAAGAGGGAAAAAAATGACAGCTTTCTCCCACTTTCTGTCTTGGGGCCCAACTACAAAACTACTCTGTAGCTCTCCGTGTTGACACTGGGTACCTGCCTCCAGGTTTTGGACAGCCAGAGTCCAGGGCAGGGGATGCTGAAGGGAAGACAGGAAACTCACTACTGGTGCAAAGTGGTGCTTCAAAGTCTGGCCTTCTCCCCCATCCGCCTGTTATCGTTTACTTGTCGGAGTCCTCAACAGCTGCCCCATGAACATGTCCAGGTCTTACAGCCACAGACAGTGGGAGAGGCAGGATGGAATATGCTCCCTCCACCTCCCAGAACCACAGCTCCACATCCATGCATTTTAAAATATATTTATGGTGGTTATCATTGGGAGGGGTAAGAGGATTGATTTTTATTTTCTTCTTCTGAATTTTCTGTATTTGTCAAATCGCCTACAGTGATGAGTATACATTATCTTTGAAGTCAGATGGTTTCTCTGCAGAATGCTGCAGAAGTACTAATAGCTTTAAAAGTCTTAACTGATAGGGGCTACCTACAGTATGCCATTACTTACCTTCCAAGAGAAAGCTGGAATAACTGTCTTTCCCCTTAGAGATGTATTTGCTCTTCTTTCAAAAATAGTTCAATTAAAAATTAATATATATATATTTTTGAGATGGAGTCTTGCTCTGTCGCCCAGGCTGGCGTGCAGTGGCCCAATCTCGGCTCACTGCAAGCTCCGCCTCCCGGGTTCACGCCATTCTCCTGCCTCAGCCTCCCGAGTAGTTGGGACTACAAGCGCCCGCCACCATGCCCGGCTAATTTTTTGTATTTTTAGTGAGACGGGGTTTCACCGTGTTCTCCAGGATGGTCTTGATCTCCTGACCTCATGATCCGCCCACCTCAGCCTCCCAAAGTGCTGGGATAACAGGCGTGAGTCACCGCGCCCGGCCAATTTTAATATTTTTAAACACTCTCTGGGTTCCATTTCTTGTTCAGATACTGATACCTGTTTTCCAACATTCATCTTATTAACTACTATACTAACAAAGCAACTGAGATTTTAATCATAAAGGAGGACCAGGCGTGATGGCTCACTCCTGTAATCCCAGCACTTTGGGAGGTGGAGGTGGGTGGTTTACTTGAGGTCAGGAGTTCGAGACCAGCCTGGCCAACATGGCGAAACCCTGTCTCTACTAAAAATACAAAAAAATTGGCCAGGCGTGGTGGCGTGTGCCTGTAATCCCAGCTACTTGGGAGGCTGAGGCAGGAGAATCGCTTGAATGTGGGAGGCGGAGGTTGCAGTGAGCCAAGAGTGCACCACTGCACTCCAGCCTGGGTGACAGAGTGAAACTCTGTCTCAAAAAAAAAAAAATAATAATAATAATAATAAAGGGGACAAGAGATTTATAAAAGCCCAGTAATTTAAACAATTTCTAAAAGTAGTTCCTCCTTCCCAAACACATTCCCACTAGCTCCTGGAAGATTCACTTAGCACCTTCACCTCACATTCCCCTACTGGGTTATCTGGCATCAAGCCAGGGACCAGGAAACTACCCCCACTAAAGCAGTTTGACTATAGAGCTAGTCTGGCTCAGGTTTCTGCGCCCTCACTTGCACCAACTCCTTCCAAGGTCCTGAGAAAGGCCCTAAGCAGAGTGTCCCTATGGTCATACACTTTTGTAAAATTTACCCCCAAAATATTCTAATTGCAATAAATTAAGACTACTGCCTTTTCCCACTGTAACTCTGCCTCCGTTCCTCTTCCCCTTCATGTCAGGTAGCTTGGGAGGGGCTGCTGGCATTTTTGAGATCCACCTAAGGGTACATTAAGTTGGAGAAAGACACTGAGTTTGGGTTTAACAGGCCACATTTATGCTGTTTACAGTTACTTCTACTATGCAAACTTAGATGATTACCAGCAATCTCAATGCAGGTATTCCTTCTAGAAATACTGCTATCACCCACTGTGCTGGTTCACCAGGGCTTTTATGAAATAAAGGTGAAGGGCCAGGGATCCTGTGGCAATGTGAATAGGTCCAATGGGGTCTGACTCAGGGAAGTGTGTGGGCAGTGGAAAGGAAACATGGTTTGAAATGGAGGGAGCCAGATGCTCGTTTGTGGGGAATTTACCATCAGACGTGCTAAAATATAAGTGAATAGATCAGTTACCAGAAAAATAATCAATATAGCAGTACAATTCTGTGTGCCTTAGATGTGTTTTTTTTTTCTTTTTTGAATGGAATTGTGCAAAACAGGATTTACCTGAACATCTGTTTTTCTGGGACACCAACCTGTAGCAGTACTAGAAACAGCAAATACGTCTATATGTGAAACCATAAGTTTTATGTACCCTATCAACAATAAAAATTTATCAACTGTGCTAGAGGAATCACTGAGTTCTTTCTATATCCTGTCATACGAAAATGTGATTAAAAAGTACACAGCCAAAGGAAAAATATTATACAGGTGTGTTAGATAATTAACAAACGTTATTTTTCTCAATTTAGCCATTTGCATTATTGATCAGCTTTTTCAAATTTGTTACATTCTCATTCTAAATATTCACTTTTTTTTTTTTTTTGAGACAGAGTCTCGCTCTGTCACCCAGGCTGGAGTGCAGTGGCGTGATCTCGGCTCACTGCAACCTCCGCCTCTCGGGTTCAAGTGATTCTCCTGCCTCAGCCTCCTGAGTAGCTGGGACTACAGGCACATGCCACCATACTTGGCTAATTTTTTGTATTTTTAGTAGAGACAGAGTTTCACTGTGTTAGCCAGGATGGTCTTGATCTCTTGACCTTGTGATCCACCTGCCTCTCCATCTCTTGACCTCATGATCCACCCGCCTTGGCCTCCCAAAGTGCTATGATTACAGGCGTGAGCCACTGCTCCCAGCCTCACTTTCTAAATTAGTTTTTATTTGTAACTTTGTATTCTTTCTCTTAAAGAGTTCTCCCCTTCCCCCAAATTGTATACCTTCAAGCTCCATAAAACCTGACATCTACCTCTGCCTCAGAAGAAATCTGATTAATTCATTCAAATATTTATTGAGTTCTATTCTGTTTCAGGCAAGTCTAAATGCTTAGGGATACAGGAGTTCCTAAGAGAGAAAAATCCGTCCCTACATAGTGGACAAATACAAAGAAGAGAGTACCTAACATATATTAAATGGTGATTAAGTGCCTTGGAGTGAGTAAAGTAAGGATGGTAGAGAGGAAGTTGGCAGCTGGAGGGAGACAGGGAGGAGGCTTCATCAAGAGGACAAAGTCCAAGACGAGGCCTCAAAAACGCACTGGTACACATTACAACAGCTACCGCGTCCTGTATGACCACTACTGCAAGGAGATGCATGTCAAGCCCTTCGCTTATGTCATCTCATTTAATCCTCAAAATAACCATGTGCAGCTGGCATCAAGGAACTCAGGCTCAGAAAGGTTAGTGATTTGTTAGCAGTCACTCAGCTCCACAAGAGGCCTCAACCCCATCGTGATTGCACGGTGTGCACAGAGCACACAAAGATACAGAAGTTTAATTCAGAAAGGGAGACAACTGAGAAAGTAACCAGTACTACCTACCCACTGCAGTCACAGAGAGAGCAGAAAGTAAGAGGCAGCACCGCTGGCTAGCCTGACCCGGAGCAGCTTCCCTCACAGGGGAACAGGAGACCCGGTGGACAAAGGGCATAGTGTGTGCACAGGCAGAGGACTACATAGAAACTGCAGGAGCAGCTGGGAAAGGATGAGTATAGTTGGGCTGAGACACCCGAGGGGAGGTGGGGAGGTGGCCTGGGGTTGTGCTGTGCGAGCTCCAGTGAGCCAACTGGATGGAACCCCATACCTAAGTAGGTTTTGCAGCTGGGATAGGACATGACCACATTTTCGTTTTGGGAAGCAATCAGGAGGATGGGCTGGGAAGGGGAAAGATGGGATGAAGCAAGATTCATCACTGCATCCTACAACATTATAGGGCCTTTTTGTTTTTGAATTTTAAAATGGCAATAAACTAAAACACCAGTTTAGGGGAAAACAATTCATGACTCTTAAAATAAAACCACTTACATCACTCTAACTACCCTCCTGTCCTCATGTATTTTTACACTATAATTGCTGTGTACACACCATTTCAACTTTTCAGTTAAGTCACATTTTAAAGCATATTTCCATGGATCAAAATTTTCCTTGGATGGGAGGATGGGATTCAGCTTGCTGAAGCATGTTTACTTGCTATGGAGTACTCTACCATACTGACACAACAAAGTTTATCAGATTGTTTTGAAAAGTGTGATTCCAAAATCAAAATCTTTGCCACATACTGCTACTTTCCAAAAAGATTAGACCAATTTGTAGAATCACTGTCAACTAAACGCTCCCCAGAAAATCACCAAAGACTGGGCTTTATCATATTGCTTTGTAGGATCCTCAACTTTTCAACTCCCTGTGGCATTGACAAATACGCTATGGTCAAAGGACTCTATATTCTGATCTCAGAGAACATGACTGGAATCACCTCAGCTCAGCATCCAACGCTACAATGGGGTTTTGCCTGTATATCTAGCACTATGCTGTGTTTATGAAGCTCATGATGTACTGAGTAAAGGGGAAACTGGCAAGCTGATATGAAAGTGGGTGAAGGAAAAATAAGAACAAAACTGAAAGGGTAAGCAGCAGTAAGAAAAATCTGTTACTGTCTGAATATAGAAGAGGTATTGATGTGACTAGAAGCAGGGGTGTTTGGAAAGGAAGGAAGCAACTGAATTCTTTGGGCCAAATGGATTTAAATGAGCTCACATGGAATTGCCCATGCATTGATCTTTGCTTTGGCAATCCAGTTCATATCATTCCCTCCAAACAGGATAAGTTTGCTTAATTATTGCCTAATTTTTTCTCAACTGTTTTTTGTAAATATCCAGGGTTAGCTTGTTCTACTTTCTACTCGGATTATTTGTCCACCTGATAATAATAATGGCTAACATTTATTAAGCACTTACCTTGTGCCAGGCATCTTGTTAACACAGCTTTTTTTATTTTTTTTTTGAGACAGCGTCTCGCTCTGTCGCCCAGGATGAAGTGCAGTGGCACAATCTTGGCTCAATGCAACCTCCACCTCCTGGGTTCAAGTGATTGTCGTGCCTCAGCCTCTCAAGTAGCTATGATTACAGGCGTGCACCACCAGCCCAGCTAATTTTTGTATTTTTAGTAGAGATGGGGTTTCACCCTGTTGACCAGGCTGGTCTGGAACCCCTGAGCTCATGCAATCTGCCTGCCTCGGCCTCCCAAAGTGCTGGGATTACAGCCACTGTGCCTGGCCAAGGCAAGTAAATTTTAAACTCATTTTTTGAATAAGGAACCTGAGGCAGAGAGAAATGAATACACCTTATATCAACTTCCTCTTTGGGAAAGGAATTAGTATAGAAGGAACCTGGAAATCTACTAACGACTGATAGTCCTATAGGTAAATAAGCCAGCAAACTTCTGCAGTCCAGGAAACTGCATCACCAGCATTTAGTTTGTTAATAGTGAACCATCTAATGAGAATCTGCAACAAGGATAGGGCACATGAGAAGTACAGATGGTATTTGCAAGTACCCTAGGTGTGACCCTAAACTGGTCATTCCACCTCTCTCAACCTCCCTTTCCTCTACTTTAAAACGGGGCTGTGCAACTTGGTCATGTCTCTGAAGAGTTTTGGAAAACTATGTAAATAACGAGCATGAAGTGCTTCCTAAACCTTTAAGGACCTCAAAAAAACAAAACAAAACAAAACTTTCAACAAGCAGATGTAGAAAATTTAAATTATATTTGGCCTACAAGTAAAGGTTACTCCATGCTTCCCTACCTCAAATGTCCTCTCCCATCTCTCTGGTACTGAGAAAATCTGTGTCGCCTGTTATAAGGCAGTCTACACAAGACCAACACGCTAACCCACTGCCACCTCAGGGTTATCAAACATTTACAAAGTGGCCCAGACAAAAATACCCCTACAGAAACAAAACAAAAACAAACAAACAAAAACAAACCCAGAAAGAAAAACCACCCTTTAAAGATTTGGCCTTGGGTTTTAAATCTGCCCATCCTTTTTTAACACTATGTATTGACAATCTTTCCTTCAATGATGCCTTGTTCTAATTTCTGTTTTTCAAATCCATTAGTGGCACATGATAGGCCAGGGGTTGCTGCCATAGCGTAAATGGAAAAGGTGCCTGTAATCTGGGTGTGTAATGTACTGGGCCATATTCTGGTCCCCAGTTTTCATGGGTTTCCCATGGTAGGGTACCCACTGGCCTAGGAGTATTTCTAGCCCTTAGTGGAGTAAAAATATTAACACCTAACACTTGATTCCCACCTTTAAGATACAATTTAAAGAAATGCTAAAAAGGCAAACGGCACAAATTGCCTCCACCAGGCACCTCCAGGCCCATACCGTGCGGGTCCCTATGGCCCACTCTGGGGTGTCCTTCCGGGGTGGGACACTCCCCGGCCCACGGCCCTGCCGGCCTCCACGGGGCACCGCTCAACCCGCGAGTCCACGCGGGACACTCCCCGGTCTACAGCCCCACCGGCCTCCTCCACGCGGCACCCCTTAACACGGGAGTCCACGCGGGCCACTCCCCGGCCCACCGCCCCGCCTGCCCCCAGGGAGCAGGCTCTCTACAGACGGACGCTCCTCTAACCCGGACCCGCCTAGGAGCTCCAGCCGCCTCACGAAAGGCCTTCAGAGGCCGGGCGGGACCATCTCTGGTGGACCGCGGCCTCAGCGCCCGCCCCGCCTGGGCCTCTCGCCTCGGGCCTCGGGCTTCGCCGCCCACCCGGAGAGACCCACCCCGGCCCCACGCGCCCAGGCCGCTCCACCTCCTCACCCTCGGCCTCTCGCTCGCCCGCCGCGTCCTCACCGGCCTCGCCCGGCCGCCGAAGTCGCGAGCAGCAGCCTCCAGACTCGCGTCGGCTTTGCCTGCTCCCGACTGCCCGCCGGCCGCCCCCGCGCCGCGCGCCCCGCCCTGACCCCGCCCCCGCGCCGCGGACGCGCAGTCGATTGGCCTGCGGGGCGCCAGGGCGGAGCCTCCCCATCCCGCGCCCTGAAAGCGCAAGACCGAGTTCTGATTGGTGAACGGACGGAGAAGGGGCGGGACCAGGCAGGCAGCGACGTAGGATATAAATCTGTGCAGCGCTCGGCTCGTTGGGCGGGGCGTCGGCTTGCTGAGCGAGGCAATGTTCTAGGCGAAGCCTGGGCTCGCTGGGCGGGATTAGATCTTGGGCGGGGAGTCGGTTCGTTGGGCGCGGCTAGGTCCTAGGTGGGGAGTCGGCTCGCTGGGCGGGGCTAGGTCCTGGGCGGGGAGTCGGCTCGCTGGGCGGGGCTAGGTCCTGGGCGGGGAGTCGGCTCGCTGGGCGGGGCTAGGTCCTAGGTGGGGAGTCGGCTCGCTGGGCGGGGCTAGGTCCTGGGCGAGGTCTAGGCTCGCTGGGCGGGGATAGGTGCTGGGCGAGGCCTAGGCTCGCTGGGCGGGGATAGGTCTTGGCCTGGGCCTTGACGGCTCTCCTTGCACCCTTTGGCTCAGTACCTGGCTGCCAGCCTCCTCCTTACTCCTACGCATTGCATCCCTCGTGGGACTACAGGGACCGAAGGGGATCATCGAAGGATCGCGCGAGGGTGTGCTAAGGCTGAGACAGGCTGCTCCGTGGTGGCGGCCAGGACGGCCTTCCTCTGGCCTAGGGACCCCTACCCGAGAATGGAAGCCTGACTTGCTGTAGCATACTTCCCTTCTCTTGAGAGGTTCATTGAACTCCTATGTGTTCTTCAAGACCCTACCCATCGTGCTCTCCTAGCCCGGCCCTGTCACCCACTGTCACCATGTGGCTGTTGAGGGAATAATTAACTTCAGGAAACACCCGGGCACTTAAGAGACTCCTCCTATGGTGCTATGGATTCCAGAGTGAAATCTGACCCTTCGTTTCCCAGAAGCCCAGACAGGGGAACCTCGTTTCTCCTGAGACAACTATGGGGTCTGAGACTCAGGCATACCAAGACTGGGCTCAGCTGTGGGGGATGCTCCCCTCATGTGCCACCCACCTCTGGGGCTTTTCCTCTAACCAACCCCAATGACACCACCAGGCCCAGAGTGGTGCACACATCCCAGAACAGAGGATCCCTGCCTGCAGACGGGCAGGGCCGGGTGGGGATAGTGCAGGTGAGAGCCTGGCCAGAGGGTGGTACTGACCCCTGGTAGGCTACAGGGTGTGTGCTGGAGACCCGAGGCTGGCAGTCTGGAGGGAAGGCAGCAGGTGTGGCAGCTGTCTGTCAGCTGAGGAACTAGAGAGAGCAAGAGTTTCAGTACCCAGGGGTCTGTCTATAAGGAAGAAGCTCAGAAAACACTGATAGCAAGGTAAAAGGGGCCCAGGTGGTCTTGGGATGGTCAGTCCAGTGGGCAGCAAGAAGGCTAGAGGCCTTGCAGTGTAGGCATCCAGCCACCCAGATAGTTCAGGTTTCCAGTTTCCTTTACTCAAGTGGCAGAGCCGCCTTAGCCTATTCTTGAAAATTTATAGGTTAGAAATTTCTTCCTAGATATATTTCAATCATTCACTTACATTTCCAGTAATTTAGTAGTTGCTATTATCAATGCGATCTTTCTTTTCTCACTACATTTTCTAATTAGTAAATAGATATCACTGACCTCTTAGTGTTAATTTTCACCAGATGTCTTGTACTTTCTAAGTACATGATCTGATCACCTGTAAATAATTCCTTTCCAATCTTCTGTGCTTTCTTTTGGGCTGGATCTCCAATACATACAAAGTTGTCCAGTACTGATGCTATTGATGCAAGTAATTTTTCTTTATTTTATACACAGATGTTGTCAAGACTTTGAATTTTCCCAGAAAACCTCACAACTTTCCCTTGCAAATAACCAAGAGAAATACTCATTTAATATCTAAACAATAGTGCTTTATTGATAAAAGGTTAGTTTAAATGGATACAAAATTGCTGTGTAAAATAAGTGTTTTCAAAATACATTTCTATAGGTAGAGACTATCTCTTAGTAAAAGAGCAGTTATCTATTATCAAAAGTATGTATTTAGATTTGGGTAGTAAAACCAAAGGGGATCAGAGGTGTAGCAGTGTGGGTCCTCCCTCCCTGCACAGCTGTTACCAGGAGGCAGCGTGCCTGAAGTACTTTCACTCACATATGCGGGGCTTAGTCACCAGCAAACTTGTTTTTCTTTTTTTACAGATTTTCCAGCAAAGTTATTAAATGTCAAACTCAAATAATGGACTCTGCATGGATGCACTCTGAAGTCATGGAACACTTCTTCTTAGTTACCTTCACACAATAAGCCATAACATATAGCTTTTGGCTATTCACAATTAAGCAACAGTGAAGGGCAAAGTTAGCAAGAACACCAGATTATTTTCTGTAGCATACCTTCATAACTATTATTATTAAACTGCCTCATTTTATGTTTTTTCTAGCCCCCACAAAAACCAAAAAACCCTGTCTCATCCTCAGATTAAGCATTTTCTCCATCTCCCTACACAACCATTGTCTCCTTTCATTTGTCACTTTCTGGGGTTGAATTTCCCAACTTCAGTAGAAATGATAAAAAAGGTAACCGCTGGAGTGTACCATAGGGAGACACAAGAGGAAAAGTGACACTAAGGCTACAGTGCACAGAAAACAGAGCAGGTGTGGCTTCGACTGTGTGGACCTGCCCACTAGCCTATGCTACAGATTTGAAATGCCTTTCACTTTGACATGACACACAGTTTATATCACACAAAATGAATGAAACGACAATGGCTAAAAATAAACGAGACAGCCTGCACACAAAAAAATGATTACTGCTACTTTCCTCCCATCAGAAAATTACTTAAAAAGGGAGTATTTAAAGGAAACACAAATCAGGCGAACCCGGTAGGCATCAGAGGTTCAGGGCACCAAGGCCTTAGGGTGGGAACACTTTTCAATGCAAGCCGGGCTTCAGGGGCACGCCCACCAACAGACCCCAATTTCCACAGGGGAGGCAGATCTTCTATACCTACAGTTACAGAAAATACACTAAAGTGCAGTATAAAATATAAAAAGGTTGGATTCTGAATAGACCAACTGCTAATTTTCCTTAAAAAAATTTTTAATTTGGTTGAGTAAAAATATTTACTGAATCTCATTTTGTAGGTAAGAGTCTTATTTGCAATACGAAAACTGGAGCTCATGACTGCTTTGATTTTCTCTGTAGCACAGGATAACCAGTATTAGTGGAGAACACTACAAAAAGTGGCTTGCGGTGAGTTCTTTGCATAGTGGTTTTAAAAACAACCTAGCATCAGAATTAAGAGACTTCTTTAAAACTCACCTCTAAAAAAGCTGTTTAAGTATAAAGATATATCTCATTAGGAAATTCTATTATGTTTTATTTGGTTAACAGATAAAATCGCAGACGAATCAACAGTATAGAATTATAGCAGCAAAACTGGTTTTAGGTGTTGTGTACAAACATAAAAGCAAGGAAGCAAAGAGTCTCTAAGTGGTGTGATGTGGTAAGCAGATGGCCTTGCACCAAGTCAGTGTCTCTTTCTACATCACTAGGCACACGCCTCTACCACTAAGGAACATTATGGCTAAATCTGAATGTTCTAGATATAAATCAGGAGTTCTCATCAATGGCTAGTCAGTTGTTAAGTCAGTTAAATCAAAGAAATTCAGTATTAAGTATACATGCTGATTCTTGGAAATCAATTCTAACATTAGTGGTTAGGGAGAAAGAAAAGGAAAACATTCACCTCACAAAATACAGAGTATAACACAGCAATGAAATACATATGTTAAAAGTACTTCATACAAAAAACACATCAAAAGTCTTTTAAAAATTAAATTCTCAGGCACAGGTACTGTTAAAATGTGGATGGCACTCTCTCAAGGATTGAAAACACACAGCTGGATCATGCATCTGGAATGTTTTCTTTTTTATCCAGGAAAGTGTTTTCTAGAAAAAAGAAAACAAAACACACTTAAGTGGGAGTGAGGCAATGTCTGCTGTGTTAATCATTAACAGTTCTACTTTTCTCCTTAACAAAGGTCATAAACTGAGCAAAAGGCAGGGCTTACATGACCACAAAGATAACTAAATCAAAACGCCATTCATGAGGCTCTTGGAAACTGGAAATGCTGCAAAACTAAAAAGTATACAGAAATAAAATTTTATCTATCTAAAAGTAAAATTTTCATTCCATAAAGGTTGAAAACCAGAAGCTCAGAGAAAATAAGGAAACACCTGTCACTGCTTCCTGCTTCAAATGAGCTGCATCGCTGAGGCATCCTTGTCTGTTTCCACTGTACCCTCACTTCCCCAGTCACATGCCATTAACTGGTTATGCAGGACCAGCCTCTAGAGTCAGCAGGCCATCGTTTAAAAGTCATGGCACCATCAGCAAATACTTTTAAACTCTCGGAGCAGCAACAATTTCCTCATCAGTAAAGTGTGAACTGAGCACATACCCTCAGGACTATTCTAAGGTGTCACTGTGATGATGAAACTAAAGCAACCAACTTGGACTCAGTTGGGGGTGACATGGATGTTTTCTTTACAGTAACTTATTAAACTGTACATACATATTTTTGTGCATTTTGTGTAAATACTGTATTTTACAATGAACACCTTTCCCAGTAAGCTGCAAGAGGGTGTGGTGACTAAGGCTCCAGCTAGTCACTCTGGGTCCTTCCTCAGCCACCTGTCCACATGCTGTGGAGGCCTCAAGACTCCCTGCCTTCTGCCTAACCCACCCTGCCATATGTCAGTGAAGGCTCAAGTCCCCTCCCTGTTTTCATGAGCACACTCATGCTTCCAGAATGAGGTCCCTGAATTGTAGTAGAGACCTTCTACCAAATTCCCAGCGTTTCATCCTCAGATCTCGGCCAACTCAAACTCTCTTTCAAGCTCTAATCAGATCTCTTGTATGAGGTTTGTTTGCCTTTACCCCAGCTCCATGTGACCTACCCTCTTCTTTGGACTCCTAGGTCATTACCTAACTTTACCTTTCATGCTTTTCCTCTGGCAAGTGATGGGAGTGGCCACCTGGACAGTTCGGAGAGACTGCCTGTCCATAAGATACATAAGATACAGGGGAGTGGGCATGTGCCTTTTCCTGGTCCTGAGTCTCTGGAGTCTGCAGATTCTTTTCAAGCAGGCAGACCAGCATACACCATGCCAGACAGATATCTATTCACTAATGACCATCAGTCGGGACAAAGCTATCTGAGGAACAAGAGGTCAGCAGTCACCATCCAGAGAACCCTTATTTACCTCGCGTAATTCTTCCTCCTTGTGCCATCTTTACTTTTAATCTGTACAAGCTGTTTTAATAACATATTTTTATTCCCTTTAAAGAGATGTTTTAACAATTAACAAATTTCCAATAATACAACTAATAAAGGTGCTTTAATACATAATTTCCTTCTAACGTTGGTATTTGCAAGCTTAGAAAACAACCTGCAAATGTACCCCAATAAAATAAAAGTTGAAATTATTTAAAAAAAAAAAAGAAGAGACAAAAATATGAAAAATCTTTACTAGAAAGTAGGTGGCAAAATAGTGGCTTCTGTTTTTCAGGAGCAATCTCTTCTCGTTTAAGATTAGTGATGGAGTTACTTTAAAATGCAAAATACTAATGAGGCTTGAGGAACCTGTCATATTTAAGCTGACACAATAATGTTAGTAACAACTGCCTGTCTTCCAGGCTAAGGGACAATAGGGCCTACCTCTGACTTCTTGATATGCGCACATCACCTTACACGTGGTGCCCGAGAGCCCCGCCATCGCCATCCCCGCCCTGCATCTGCATCTGCATCTGCGCCTGCATCCTCGCAATCATCTCCTGCATGCGGCGGAGCTGTGAACACACACACGATAGGTTGTCAAGGTTTGCTGTCTTTGAACATTATTTCTGGGTGTTCTGTGATTCCTAAAATTTCAACTTCTACACTTTCCCAAAACATGACAGAGTTATTATATAAAGACTTTTTACCAATCAATAAAAAAACCAATGGCTAAAGAGAAAACCAAGTAAATGATACAAATACGCAAGCCAAATAGAAACAATAACCAAAGAAAGATAAGATAATATGATAAATTTTCTTAAGACGGAGTCTCTGTCTGTCTCCTAGGCTGGAGTGCAGTGGCGCAATCTCGGCTCACTGCTACCTCCGCCTCCCGGGTTCAAGTGATTCTCCTGCCTCAGCCTCCTGAGTAGCTGGGATTACAGGCATACACCACCACGCCCGGCTAATTTTTGTATTTTCAGTAGAGACGGGGTTTCACCATGTTGGTCAGGCTGGTCTCAAACTCCTGACCTCGTGATCCGCCCACCTCCGCCTCCCAAAGTGCTGGGATTATAAGCGTGAGCCACCGCGCCCGGCCAATATGAGAAGTTTTCTAACCTAAAAGGAGGGAAAGTGACTGATGACAGTGGGAACTGCAAAGTAAAGGGGAATGGGAATGAGTTAGCTTTTCTGGAGGGCAATGAAGGCCTCACAGTAAAAATAATATATATACATACATATACATATACATATACATATATTTTAAAGGGATGAGATCTTGCTCTTTCACCTAGGCTAGACTGCAGTGGCACACTCATAGCTCACTGCATCCTTGAACTCCTGGGCTTAGGGGATCCTTCTGCCTCAGCTTCCCGAGTAGCTGGGACTACAGGTGCACGCCGACATGCATGGCTAATTATTTTTTAATTCTTTTGTAGAGACGGGGGGGTCTCACTCTGTTGCCCTAGCTGGTCTTAAAACTCCTGGCATGAAGTGATTCTCCCACCTTGGCCTCCTAAAGTACTGGGACTGTAAGTGTAACCCACAGTGCCTGGCCAAAAATAGTAAATGTTAATTCATCTTTATCCTTATCATTATGATTTGTATGTGTTCAGAAATGCCTCCAGGAAAGTATTATAAAACATTTAACTAAATTTTCTTCAGGTGATTTTGTGGTTATTTTTAACATTTAAGTATTTGATCAATATTGAATTAATTTGACCAAAGAAGTATTTTCTTTTTGTTTCCAAAAGCTAGCCCATTATGATCCTATTGTTTACTGAATAATGTGTTTACCTTCCAAAACTCCAGCAGATCTGAATGCCACCTTTACAAAAGAGCATCTTTCCATATTTATGATCTACTTACAAAAATCAGTGACATTACTAAATTGTCTCCAAAGTCTTTCAGCTAAATATATGAAGCATTATGTATGCTATGTAAATATCCATGTTTATTATTATATATAGATGTGTGTTATATGCATCCTTAACAAATTAAAAAAGAAAAACTATAAACTTTAAGTTAATTACCAATGATATCTATGGATGTAAACAAAACAGCTTTAGTCACAAGAACAGTACTTTTTGGCTGGGCGCGGTGGCTCATATCTGTAATCCCAGCACTTTGGGAGGCCAAGGTGGGCAGATCACCTGAGGTCAGGAGTTTGAGACCAGCCTGGCCAACATGATGAAACCCCGTCTCTACTAAAAATACAAAAACAACTAGCCAGGCATGGTGGCGGGCACCTGTAGTCCCAGCTACTTGGGAAGCTGAGGCAGGAGAATCACTTGAACCCGGGAGGCAGAGGTTGCAGTGAGCCGAGATCACGCCACTGCATTCCAGCCTGGGCAACGGTGCAAAACTCTGTCTCAAAACAAACAAAATAACCAACCAACCAACCAACCAACCAATAGTACTTTGTAGTACTATTGAGGTAAGTAGAAAAGTACTTACCTCAGCTTCTTTTTCCAGCAAGATCTGGTCTTTATTCATGTCCTCATTCTCCACTTTCCTAAGAATCGAAAGAAATCAGAATCATAACACTGCAACAAATAGTTATTTGATACCTCCCAAAAATTCTACTTTAAAATTTAAAATGACATGTATTTATCATTTTTCTTTTTATATTGAGATGGTGTCTCGCTCTGTCGCACGGGCTGGAGTGTAGTGGCATGATCTTGGCTCATTGCAACCTCCACCTCCTAGGTTCAAGCAATTCTCCCACCTTAGCCTCCTGGGTAACTGGGATTACAGGCAAGTGCTACCACGCCCGGCTAATTTTTTTTGTGTTTAGCAGAGATGGGGTTTTGCCATGTTGGCCAGGCTGGTCTTGAACCTCAAGTGATCCACCCACCTTGGCCTCCCAAAGTGCTGGGAATACAGGCGTGAGCCACCACGCCCGGCCTATCATTTTTCTAATTAAAGATATAATGAATAAAAAGGGAACAACAGAATGATTTTAAAAAAAAGTTCAAACAACATGAAATGGAACATTCAAGAGACTTTTCTTACTCTAAGCTTGAGCGACAACACTTGCTGTTACCCACTCAAAAATAGGTATTATCTGAAGAATTTGCTTTGAGATAAGTTATTCTTTATTAATACGAATGTAGTCACCACATTTAAGGAGCAGGATCTGTGTGAGTGAACGAGGGGCAAAGGGTAAGCTCCCCAAGTACACCTGAGTACTGTGCTCTGCAAAGCACACTAATCCCCATCTCAGGGCCAGCGCCTGCTCAGCTTCCAGAGGGTGGAATTTTCTTGCTGCCTCTAAAATCTTTCTTAATGTCTCGTTTCCAAACTCATAATTAGACTTCAATGTGTACAACATATGTATCTAGAAATCCAT
Organism: Pongo pygmaeus; assembly: GCF_028885625.2. Classification (NCBI taxonomy): domain Eukaryota; kingdom Metazoa; phylum Chordata; class Mammalia; order Primates; family Hominidae; genus Pongo; species Pongo pygmaeus. The sequence goes on along the minus strand of NC_072384.2, from coordinate 142,046,282 downwards.
CAAATTATTAGAATGTGAGAATTTTAATGAATTACAACACAGGAAACTTTTGTTGTTGAGACAGGGTCTCACTCTGTTGCCCAGACTGGAGCGCGGTGGTGCAACCATAGATCACTGCAGCCTGGATCTACTGGGCTCAAGCAATCCTCCCCCTAGTAGCTGGGACCACAGGCATGCACCACCACATCTGGCTAATTTAAAAAAAAATTTTATAGAGGCAAGGTCTCCCTATGTTGCCAGGGCCGGTCTCAAACTCCTGGGATCAAGTGATCCACTTGCCTTGGCCTCCCAGGAAACTTATATAAAAACATATTAGAATGGTTAAAAAGAAAAGGTGAGTGAGGGTGGCTGCAGGACTTTGCAAGGATCGAAGCTACTGCTTCAACAGCCACTGGCTGCTTGGAAGCCACTCATCCTGGCCTCACCCTTAACTCAGGCGCTGCAGTTTCCTAATGGCAACAAGTTTGTCCTCATGTACAGAGTGATGCTTTTGAAGGAGGACTCGACACAAGCCTCTGGCCTTTCCATCTAAAGTTTTTGTTTGTTTTTTGAGACAGGGTCTTGTTTTATTGCCCAGGATAAAGTGCAGCGGTGCAATTATGGCTCACTGCACCTCCCAGGCTCAATTGCTTCTCCCAACTCAGCCTCCCGAGTAGCTGGGATCATAGGTGTGTGCCACCACGCCCGGCTAAATTCATTTTTTTTTTTTTTTAATTTTTGTAGAGATGGGACTTCACCATGTAATCCCATGGTCTCAAAACTCCTGAGCTCAAGCAATCTACCTCGCCTTGGTCTCCCAAGGTGCTGGGATTACAGGCATGAGCCACCATGCCTGGCCTAAAGGTTTTATGTGCATATCATTAAATGTACTTTCTCTTTAAAAGGCTAAAAGAGCATAATTTGATTAAATTAACAACTCTTTTGTAATATCTTCTGAGTAGGAAAGCAAACCATGCTGCTTAATGGTCAAGAAGGCTGAGCTGAACACATAGAAGAGGAGGAACAGTGGCTCAGGGTGACACGATACAGAGAAAGGGGCACAGTGTGATGACCTGCCGCCTCTCTTGAGTCTCTCAGAACGGAAGTTTTCATAATGAAGGTCCTGGGTCACCTCCTGGAGATCCTGCATGTGGGTGCTGAAAGAGAAGAGGATGCACCAAGCTGGCATCATGGACATGGCATTCTCGTGAGAAGAAAACCACCCATCAAGTACATAGAAGAAATAGCAGTAATTAAAATTACTTGGTAAATTGTACATACAGCCGCTGGGATGTCAGGATAATGAGTAAGGCCGTGGAAATGTCTAGTGAGGTGTAGCTCTCCCTTTCTTCCCCAATAAATGACATACAAACATAGGTCTCGACTGAGTCTCTCAGGGGGTCTCTGCTAGAGGCACTGTGGAGGCTATCACTATCACAGGATGGCAGACAGATTTTAAGACATTTTCAGGTCAACAATGTCTGAAATAGAAGACACTCTTCTAAGAGGACTTACGGAAAGTGTAATGAAAACATTCATGCCTCCTATAACTCAAAATTTATATATTACTCTCATATGGGAAAAAAAGAGTTGGTTAGCTTAAGCTACGTAGAAGACCATAAAGTGAAGGACTAATATTCTGGATCCAAGAATATTAGTCAGCAACTTAACCTGCCATTCATCTTATGAAACACTCTTAAAAAAAATTTTTTTTAATTGCCTAGCTTATTCAAAATACTTAAAAGCAGGCAAGAATGAGCAAACATTGTAACACAGTCCTATTGATTCAGGATCCAGGGAAATGGATTGAGATAGCCAAGGAGTGGCTCACTCTACCTCATTGTGAGAAACACACAACTGACACTGAAGTCCCCAAACTGTCTTCAGCCTCTACACCCCCCTCAATAATGGGGATCGGGATAGCCACAAGGATGCAGCCCCGGAGGGGCTGAGTGCGCTTAACTTCTTACACAACCATTAAATTGTGTTTGACACAGCTTGGATGGTAACATGCTTACTGATTTTAACTCACTACAAATTGCTAAACTAAGTGAGACACGCGGCAAATATGTAGCAACTTTTAGCTAATCAAAACACTGATTTATCCACATCAGTCATTCTTTGAAGTCCTCTGATTAAAGAGGTATAGTTTAAGCAATACTCTCAGCTTGTTTTTTTTTTTTTTTTGAGATGAAGTCTCGCTCTTGTTGCCCAGGCTGGAGTGCAGTGGCGCAATCCCGGCTCACTGCAACCTCCGCCTCCAGGTTCAGGCAATTCTCCTGCCTCAGCCTCCCAAGTAGCTGGGACTACCGGCACCCACCACCATGCCCAGCTAATTTTTTTGTATTTTTAGTAGAGACAGGGTTTCACCATGTTGGCCAAGCTGGTTTCACCATGTTGGCCAGGCTGGTTTCAAACTCCTGACCTCAAGTGATCCGCCCACCTGGGCCTCCCAAAGTGCCAGGAATAGAGGCATGAGCCACCGCACCCGGCCTCGGCCTCTTTTTTCAAGAGTAAAAGCAATGTATGCATGTTACAATATGTGAAACTTATTTATTTATTTATTTATTTATTATTATTTTGAGACAGAGTCTCGCTCCATCGCCCAGGCTGGAGTGCAGTGGTGCAATCTCAGCTCACTGCAACCTCTGCCTCTCGGTTCAACAGTGATTCTCCTGCCTCAGCCTCCTGAGTAGCTGGGATTACAGGTGCGTGCCACCACGCTCGGCTGATTTTTTTTTTGTACTTTAAGTAGAGATGGGGTTTCACCATGTTGGTCAGGCTGGTCTTGAACTCCTGACCTCGTGATCCACCCGCCTCAGCCTCCCAAAATGCTGGGATTACAGGCGTGAGCCACCACGCCCAACCATGAAATTTATTTTTAAAGGAAAAGAAGACTATTTTTGTAGTCAGGTCTGTAATTGTTATTAATAACAAATGGAAGACACAAAAAGCTAACCAGGGCCATACAATGAGTCTCGGACTGGTGAGCAGGGCACCAGGTGTGGCTCAGCCTGGAGCAGTGGACCAGGGGCCTATACAGCCTCACCGTTTCCTTACCAGCACTGGGGACCTCTCACCCCAGTTTAGGTTCTAGTCTCCTTTTAACATCAAAGATGTAAGATCTTAGCAAAAAGGAAAGGTACTACAGGTTACAGGCCACAGGCAGAAGAGCTAGTTTAGTAGTGCCACAGGGGGCCCCTGGGTGAGGGTTCTCAGCACCAAGCTGCAACAGCCCCACACCACTTCTGCAATGTGAAAAACACTGAGGGCAGCAATGAAGCTGCAACTATCCTGGGGGCCAAGTGTACACCCCGTTTGAAATCCATATTCTTCATGCCAAGTTCTGCCAGAAGGAACACACCAAATGTCTTACATGAGCATGGTTCTCAGCTTCAGAAAGTCATTGTGCTCTGGGTTCTCCACCTCCACAACACCCCAGGGGTAGAGGCGGCCTCTGACCTTCTTTCCTTTGGCTTCAATCAACTGATTGGATCCAACCACAGAGAACGGGATGCTAGCCTAGAAAAAGACACACAGAGTAGACAGGCTCCAGACAGGGAACCCCACAGTTCACTGGGAACACGAGAACATCAGCACAGACTTAACACATTGCTATTGACTACAAAATTTAATTGGAAAGCTGGGGGTATGCAACATTTTCTTGAGAAGTGTCAGATACTTTCTACATGGGACAAATTGTATGAAAACAAATTAAACCTACAATAAAATTTCTAAGCTTTAGGTGATAGCTGTATCAATTTTTTTTGTTTGTTTTTTGAGACAGAGTCTTGCTCTGTTGCCAGGCTGGAGTGCAGAGGCACGATCTCGGCTCACTGCAACCTCTGCCTCCTGGGTTCAAGTGATTCTCCTGCCTTAGCCTCCCAAGTGGCTGGGACTACAGGTATGCACCACCACATCCACCTAATTTTTGTATTTTTGATGGAGATGAGATTTCACCATGTTGGCCAGGATGGTCTGGAACTCCTGGCCTCAACTGATCCATCTGCCTTGGCCTCTCAAAGTGCTGGGATTATAGGCATGAGCCACTGCATGAGGCCTTAAAATATATTTAAAGCAAAAATATTATCCTAACTGAACATACCCAGGCAATCTCTCTCACCTTAACATGGACAACAGTAAACAGGAGTTATTTATGTTGTGGATTTGAAGCCAGTTCTTACCTTGAGAAGTCTAGTCTGCTCTTTAAAATCTTCATCTTCATCTGATTCTGCATCAGGTAAGTGATAGATTTTGATGTTATGTTCTTCAATTTCATCCAGAATCTGAAAGAATGACAAAACCAGGATCAATTTTAGCAAACTGCGCATGTTACTGTAGCCAATTCTAACTCATCTTGTAAGAAATATATCAGAATCATCCAAACGTCAATAATCAAACTGATTACGAAAGTTACTGTCAAATAAATTTATAAAACTGCGGCCGGGCGCGGTGGCTCACACCTGTAATCCCAGCACTTTGGGAGGCCAAGGCAGGCGGATCACAAGGTCAGGAGATGGAGACCATCCTAGCTAACATGGTGAAACCCCGTCTCTACTAAAAATACAAAAAAATTAGCTGAGCGTGGCAGCGGGCGCCTGTAGTCCCAGCTGCTGGGGAGGCTGAGGCAGGAGAATGGCGTGAACCCGGGAGGAGGAGCTTGCGGTGTGCTGAGATCGCACCACTGCACTCCAGCCTGGGTGACGGAGCAAGACTCCGTCTCAAAAAAAAAAAAAGATTTATAAAACTGCTAGAAAGGTATTTATACTTGAATTTTGAGGATCCTCTGTACAGAATAAAAATAACATTAGCAATAATGCACCACTACCCTCAATAGTGCACCACTTCCTGTTAGCAGCAGGAAGACTAACGATAGCCCCAGTACAACAGCTAAAATGGAAATCATATCACAATCAGCCTCAAGAAGGGCAACTGCCACAGAGAAGCTACAGGCATGAGAAGACCCTGGAGAACATGCAGGAGTCTTAAAAGCAGAGAGAAGGGAGAGGTACCCCAGATGGAAAAAAAGAAAGAAAGAAAAAAAAAAAAACCTCGTCAAAGGCACAGAGAGGACACACGGTGTGGATTTTGAGAACAACAAGAAATTCAAAAGGCTGGAATCTAAGACATCCAGTTGGATAAGGGAACAAAAATTGGAGTTACAAAGTGGAGAGTTCCATGAACAGCAGGCTAGCGACCTGGGGATCTGTATTTCACTCAACAGGCAGCCAGCAGTCAGCAGCGAAATCCCACAATCGGACCTATCAAGCAGGCAGTACTGTGGGGGATGGTGCTTGAGGGGAGAAAGAACTGGGCTGAGGTTGAAATACGAATGCATTCATCAGTCAATCAATTAAAAGCCTAGCACTCAAATGCCCACTATATGGTGGGCATTCTAACAGGCACCAGGCAGGCCACAGTTTTGTTTGGTCTCACCCCAGTACCTGAGCCATTCAGGGAAGAGGGAAAAAAAGCAACGTGAGCAGAAAATATCCCGACCTCCAACTGTGCATTGGATTTGCTTTCTGGTAAGAATGGAAAGCCTTAATGTGACCTGAAAAGGGCCTTGAATGGTCAGAGATTCGGTCTTAGCACAATGTCTGCACTACTTCAGAACTCCAGAAAAGGCCCTCCTCTCTACATCCTTTACTCTGTAACTCGACCTTCAGTCTTTTCATAAATCCTTATTCCTGAGTGGGAGGAACCATCTTATCTCTGGAAGAAACTGAGCAATAAGAAGCATGAACTTGCTCACCTGTCCTCATCTCACGGCCCCTTTCCTGGTCTATTATCCATCCATGCTAAGCTCATCTTTTGTCCTATGCTGGCCTCATAAAGATGGAGCTTACACTTTGGAGGAGAGAAGAGTTCGGAAACATTTAGTAAGCTATTTAAAAGTGAGCAGAGGAGTCAGAAGTGATGAGTAAAAAATAATTTACACATTTCTCAGTCTGGATGATTTCAAGAATTGTGGCACCATTTAAAGACACAGGGAAGTTGGAAGGACAGGAGTCCATCAGTGGTCAAGAGGACTCCTGTGGGCAAATGTGGTTCACAAGAAATAAGATACTTGGAAGGGCGAATCAGAAGCCACAGAAATAATGTGATCAAAATAATATTAAGGAATACTGATCTTCAGGGATCAGGAAGGAAGGTGGTAAAATCAGCAGACAGAAAAGCAAACACAGTGGTTCAGGAGCCAAGGAAGGGAAGTTTCAGGAGTAGAAAAATCACACAAAGCTCACAGGTGCGGCCCACTTCCAAGAACTGAACTGTTGGCCAAGCCCACGAGAGAGCAATTGCAGGTGGATGACAGGAAGCCTGAGTGAGCAGGATCATGGGGAGGGCAGATAACAGCTACCAGTAAGTGTCTGACTAGAAGAAAGGCTGGTGAAGGCAAGAGGCTAGTAGAGGCTGGCAGGAGGCAAGAGGTTCTTTTAGATAGGGCAGAATGAACAAACTGGTAGACATCAAGGAGAAACTGGAGGAAGAGATAAAAGCTCTAAGTATTTCGATTCATCTCAGACGTTGTAATCCAGCACTAAATGTTTTGCATACAGGATTAGAGATTAGAATTAGAGCATTCTAACCCTGACACCACCCCCATTTCTACCTCAAAGAAATTTAATGTAGCAGAGTACAAAAGGTAAAGTTCCCTTAAGTGGGAATTGCTAAAGTATTTATTAGCATAAAAACGTCTACGCTTCCAGGGGTTCTTCAAAGGTTCAAATACTTCCTAAAAAACTGGCAGGCACTTGAGACAATTTAGGAAAAGGCTGCCAAACATGACTACATGCTGCTTAAAAACTGCTTTGGAAAAAAGCACCAAGAAAAATGTGAAAAAATGAAAGTCAAACCAGGTGAAATCATCTGCAACATGATAGTCAACATCTAAAAATAAGAAGTATATCTGTTAAGTCAATAAAAAAGCAAGAGCCAAGCCCCTGCAACCTGAGAGAATACACCAACCGGCATCAACACCAGGACAGACACTCACATTGGCAATCAAGGAAAGGCAAATTCAAATGAGATAACAATTTCTCAGACGGGAAACACATTACAAAAACTGGCAACAAAACCAGGACAGTTTTAGGGGGTGGAGAGAAGAGTACACTTTGGAAATGTAAATTGTTACAAACTTACTTTAGAGCAAATTTAGTCATCCTTCAAAAATTTAAATGTATACTTATTTCCTAAGAATTCCTTTGGCTCACATAATTGTGAAAAGAAAGATGTGCACCAGTGTTCATTACAACAATTATGCAACAAATCTATTATGTGCCAGACATTATTCGCAACTCTGGGAATACATAAGTGAACAAAGCAGATTCCTGATCTCAGGACCTGGGGTCAGGGGTCAGGAGAAGCCAAAAACTACGCTAGAGAAATACTTTATGCAGTGTGGGGGGAGTGCTACCAGCAGAGCAGGGGATGGAGATGTGAAATCTTGTGTGCAGTGTTGGGCTCAGTGAGGGAGTTGCCCACACAGATATCTGAGGGAAGACTGTTCCAGGCAGAGGGTATCACTAGCAAAAGCAGCGAGCAAGGGGCAAAGCAGCAGTAAATTTGGTCAAAGAAGAAAAGGGGCCAGATCAAAACTAAAAGTAAGCCAAATATTCATCCGCAGGAAACTGGACAAGTTAGAGTATATTCAAATGGTGGAATGCTGTGCATCCAGTAAGAATTAGGATACAGTATATATATGAGGATGCTTCCAAATATTTTTAAATAGAAAAATCAAATGGCAGAATAGTATTACTATGTGATTTCATTCTGCAAAACCAAAAACATAAGCTATGTTCTAGAAGGATATATACTTAACAGTTGTTCTTTCTGTGGGTAATTACAGAAATTCTTTTTTTTTTTTTTTCTTGAGACGGAGTCTTGCTCTGTCACCCAGGCTGACCTCCACCTCCTGGGTTGAAGCGATTCTTTTGCTTCAGCCTCCTGAGTAGCTGGGACTACAGGTGCCTGCCACCATGCCCAGCTAATTTTTGTAATTTTTTAACGATGGAGTTTTGCCATGTTGGCCAGGCTGGTCTCGACCTCCTGACCTCTGGTGATCTGCCTGCCTCAGCTTTCCAAAGTGCTGGGATTACAGGCGTGAGCCACCACACCTGGCCTAGAAATTCTTTTATTAAAAAACTTTTTTTTTTTTTTTTGTTTTTTTTTTTTTAGAGACACGGTATTGCTGTGTTGCTGAAGTTGGCCTCTAACTTCAGGGCTCAAGTGATCCTCCTGCCTCAACCCCCTGCTGTATCCCCCTACCCTGCCACAGCAACTGGGATTACATGCACATATTGGTATGTTCAGTTAGGGATTTGTATTTTTATGCACGTACCGGTATGTTCATTTAGGGATGTGTATTTTTATGCACGTACCGGTATGTTCAGTTAGGGATTTGTATTTTTATGCACGTACCGGTATGTTCAGTTAGGGATGTGTATTTTTATGCACGTACCGGTATGTTCAGTTAGGGATTTGTATTTTTATGCACGTACCGGTATGTTCAGTTAGGGATGTGTATTTTTATGCACGTACCGGTATGTTCAGTTAGGGATTTGTATTTTTATGCACGTACCGGTATGTTCAGTTAGGGATTTGTATTTTTATGCACGTACCGGTATGTTCAGTTAGGGATGTGTATTTTTATGCACGTACCGGTATGTTCAGTTAGGGATTTGTATTTTTATGCACGTACCGGTATGTTCAGTTAGGGATGTGTATTTTTATGCACGTACCGGTATGTTCAGTTAGGGATTTGTATTTTTATGCACGTACCGGTATGTTCAGTTAGGGATTTGTATTTTTATGCACGTACCGGTATGTTCAGTTAGGGATTTGTATTTTTATGCACGTACCGGTATGTTCAGTTAGGGATTTGTATTTTTATGCACGTACCGGTATGTTCAGTTAGGGATTTGTATTTTTATGCACACACCAGTATGTTCAGTTAGCGATTTGGATTTTTATGCACATACTGGTATGTTCAGTGAGGGATTTGTATTTTTAGAGTTTAGCATATATCAACTATTTGGACTTTCTTAAGGAGCATATAATCAGAACAAAGTAAGCAATTTAAAAATATGTAGCAGAGAATCAATAAAGAGGCTTTACAGACATACACGGAAGAGGGCACTAAAACTGGGACACCACAGGAGATGCTGGGGGGTGAGAGACGCTTCGCTGGCTGACAACTGCCATGTTTCCAAACAGAACAGAGAACCAGTCTACTTAGATACATCCTTGTATGGGTCATTTGCAGTAAAGAATTTAGGTAAAATAACAAACTTCATGGGGAGATCACATTTCTATATCTGAGTCATTTAACTCCCATGGAATGTACTTGTGTGTAACCAACTGCTACTCATTGAGGGCATTTTAAATATAAGGAGAATTTAAAGAATAGAAATTTGATACCTTCATGAAGGCAAAAATTAAAATTTGTGACTATTAGGTTCTCCTTGAAAACCACCACTAAAATTCAGGAAAAAGTCTCCCGCCCTGCCTCCCGACACCTGAGAGGAATGAGCGTACGAACACACTCCTTTCTTCATCCCCATGCCCCCGAGTCGCACCCAGAGGGAGAGCAGGAGGCCAGCCTCACTCACCCTTTTCTTCAGCCGCTCCCGTTCCTTCAGAGTGAGAGTGTCAGCTTTTGCAATGACAGGCACAATATTCACCTTGTTGTGTATTGCCTTCATAAACGCCACATCTAAGGGCTTAAGTCTAAAATTAATTTTAGAAGTGTCACTTATTTAAAAAAAATACATACAAAACTCTTCTCTCTCAAATTATCTTAATTCTTATATTAAAATACACAGTTTGGGTAAAACTTACAAACCCATGTAGTAAAGCATTTCTCCACGGTAAACAATTACTTACCCATGTCCAAAAGGTGAAATAAAGTAAAAGCAACAATGCACCCTATTATCAATGATGTGCCTCCTGTTCAAGCCGCTCTCGTCATGCAGGTACCTCTCAAATTGCTCATCAATATAGGAGATAATTGTCTTAAAACTGAGAGAAACAGAAACATTAACAATAATCATAGGGTATAAAACAGGGGATCCCTGACTTCAAAGGGAAAACAAGTGCCTCTGCCCAAATATATATAATTTAATAATTCATTTTCAAGATGAGAACAGAAGACTGACTCCCAGATTTGGCAAATGGAAGTTTTTGGAAACTATGCCAAGCATAACTGCCCCTAAGTGCTGAGAGTCAAAAGCCTGAATGGAATAGGTTATGATGCACCTGAGAGAGGGCCAGTGTAGACAGGGCTGCCAATTCTTTCTTTTTTTTGAGACTGAGTCTCACTCTGTTGCCCAGGCTGGAGTGCAGTGGCACAATCTCAGCTCACTGCAACCTCCGCCTCCCGGGTTCAAGCGATTCTCCTGCCTCAACCTCCCGAGTAGCTGGGATTATAGGCACACGCCACCACGCCCGGCTAATTTTTGTATTTTTAGTAGTGACAGGGTTTCACCATGTTGGCCAGGCTGGTCTCGAACTCCTGACCTTGTGATCAGCCCACCTCAGCCTCCCAAAGTGCTGGGATTACAGGCGTGAGCCACCGCACCTGGCCAGGGCTGCCAATTCTTTTCAGGAACGTGACTGTGAAGAGGGGCAGAGGAACAGGGTGGTAGAGAACACGGGTCAAGAACAGGTTCATCTGAGCTGGGAAACAGCATTTATCTGAGCTGGGAAACAGTACAGCACTTTCACATGTAAGAAGGGAGAAATTCCTAAATGTAGGAGAAAGACAACAGAACCTTCCCCTTTTCATCTAGTGGTGGAAAGCTGATGCTTTATGTTGACAGGATTAGAACCAGGAGGGAGTCTGTACAACGAAAGTGGCATTCTTTGCACAGTACAGGTGAGACTGCTCTATCTTCTACTTCTTCATTTCCTTATTTGTGAAAATGATGCCAATGAGCAGTCATTTACAGACACTGTGACTCAACCCACTCTCTTAACAGGTTTCACTTCCTTCCACATAGAAAGGATGTACTACAGTATCTTGTTCACCAGCCACGGCTCAAATCCAGGTGTTTCATTTATACTAGCAGTCTATGGATGACTGGCTTTGCGATCTCAAATCGCAGTAGAGTACCAGAAAAAAATTACTCTCTATAAAATTCCTTATTTAAAAAGTCAACATTTAACGTGCTTTAAATTGTCTAGCTGTTTTATTATATACAGCAATCCCAAACTTAATAATCACTCATTAACAATATCTATAAATTTAAGTACATTAAGTAAACAAATGTAGATCCCTGGGCACGGGGGTGCATACCAATCTCTGCAGTTGATAGCGTCACCATAGCCAGGGGTATCTACCACTGTCAGGCGTAGCTTGACCCCTCGCTCTTCAATTTCAACAGTTGAAGCCTCAATCTGGACAGTTCTTTCAATTTTTTCTAGAAAAGAAACAAACTTAATAGGGAATATAAGCAGCATGCGAAGAGGAAAGCTCACATTCTTATGACAAGTGACTTCAGAGTCTACTACCTCTCTACAGAGGTAGGTTCTCCAAAGATACCATGGGGATTATGCAAAAATGATCCCAGAGAAGTCAGAAAGGGGAAGGTTAAAGCTAAGATTATTGTGCTACTGGGGAAGGTTAAAAACACAAATATTAAAAATTATAATTTCTGTTCCTGGGAAAAAGAAAGCAATTTACAAATTCATTTAAAAACTGAATTCAAAAATATTCTGAAAGGGCTACATATTCTTGTAGCAGCCCAAGTCCTAGGCTCTCACTATGTGTGCCTAATTCATTCAACAGTCATTTGTGGATGCTGGTGTTCTGTGCTGGAACTTTCTGACAGTAGATGAATTAGAACATCTATCCTAGTAATCTTCTAGTTACACAGCACTTTTGATGTAAAACATTCTCACTTAATCCTTCCATCAAATATTTAATATAGGCAGAAACTACGTATTACATTTTACAGACAAAATAAACTCAGAGAGGATGGATCCATGGATACGTGTCAAAGAAGTCTACTACCCAAATCCAAGGACCTCGGTGCAGCACACCTACCCCACAAAAGTGTTTTCTTTGTGTTCAAAGCTGAACAAGAACAAACAAAACACAGAGCTAAGACATAAAATATTAATTAGGCAGTCTTCAGCATCTTTCATGTAGAATTACACTTACAGTAACATAGGAATGTTTTTACCTGCTGCTCCAGGTATGACTCTTTCTGGGTAGAGATCAGTTAGGAATAGGCTGTTTATGAGAGTCGATTTTCCTAGACCTGATTCACCTTTAAATAAAAAGAAAAACCTTGTCATGACCTTATCCATATGACACCATTCAATCGGTTAAGTGTTTACACAAGGCCTGGTACTGGGCTAAGCACCTCGCAAACATCACTGTGTTTAGTACCTACAGTACTACTATGTTTGCAGTATGATCTTTGAGGGTACTCAAAGAAACTCTAATTTGCCCAAGGTCAGAGTACTATCCAGAGCAGGGCCAAGATTTGAATCCAGCTCTATGAGACTACACAACTTGAACATCAGGTTAGCAACACAACTGTTCACAAATGTGAGGAACGTACTTTAGAGGTTGGTTTTTATTTTTGACAAATAGAATGCAAAGCAGGTTTTCAATTATCAGTTCTGCTAGTCACTAAACTCACCACATTTTCAGAAAACTGAACATATCTATCCCATAGTGTCAACAACACTTGTGCTTCCTGAGCTGCAGAAATGGGTGAGCAGGACAGGGCCTGTGGTCTGGTGGGCTCACTTGCACACTCTCCCTCTGCAACCTCCCCCTTCTGCCACCTTGTCTTCTTCCTGCTTTAAACCCATCCCTGTTTCCAAGCACTGGCAACTGCCATATGTCAGGCAACTTTCCCACTCACTTTGTAGAGTTCACACAACTAATTCAGGTGACACATAATCCACGTAAGCTTTCAATGAGGTGAGAATCTCTCTTCAACTACTGTGACTACATATTCTGAATATTTGAAATTTAACTTCAAAAAAGATGCAAAATACCAAAAATTAAATTTTACATTTGAAGGAAGCACAAATTCCACTGCTTCACTGTAGGTTATCATCTAAGTCTTAATTTTGCATGGAGAAGTGCTTCTGATCTTGGTACTACTGGTGCCGGACTGTCCCCTGGGTACCCTAAACCACCCTCTGTTAAGTTCTGCAAAGCATGAGGAAGGAGTACACATCTCTTTTGAAAAATTATTATTGCTGGCTGGGCACAGTGGCTCACACCTATAATCCCAGCACTTTAGGAGACGAAGGCTGGAGGATCACTTGAGGCTAAGAATTCAAGACCCCGCCTGGGCAAAATAGTGAGACCCCCATCTCCCAAAAAACCAAAACAAAGTTAAAAAACCCTAAAACCTTAGCCAGGTGTTGTGGCATGTACCTAGAGTCCCAGCTACTTGGGAGGCTAGGGCAGAAGGATTGCTTGAGCCCAGGAGTTAGAGGTTACAGCAGGCTATGATCATGCCACTGCACTTCAGCCTGGGTGAGAGTGAGACCCTGTCCCTTATAGAATAAAACAATTCTGGGAAAATCAAGAACAAATAAGTGAATTTGAAATGTGCAGACGCATGGCAGGGCGCCGTGGCCCATGCCTGTAATCCCAGCACTTTGGGAGGCTGAGGCGGGCGGATCACAAGGTCAGGAGATCGAGACCATCCTGGCTAACATGGTGAAACCCCGTCTCTACTAAAAATACAAAAAATTAGCCGGGCGTGGTGGTGGGCACCTGTAGTCCCAGCTACTCGGGAGGCTGAGGCAGGAGAATGGCGTGAGGCCGGGAGGCGGAGCTTGCAGTGAGCCGAGATCGCACCACTGCACTCCAGCCTGGGCGACACAGCAAGACTCCATCTCAAAAAACAAAACAAAACTAAACTAAACTAAAAGAAATGTGCAGACATACAAAATTAGGACTGCATTTTAGGTGAACCATAATTTTCACACATGAAAAGAACAACGTGTTGAACATGCCTAAATATGAGTGTAAAAATTTGACTAAATGCCTATTATCCCATTAAGTCATCCTTTTAATAAACTGTGGTGCAATGCTCCTTTACATTTTTGCTCCTTTACGTATGTCTTTAAAAGTCTGAAACAATTTTAAAAACTATGCCTTTCCTCTTCAATAGTCTCTCATTTACTAATTAGGTGTGTTAGGGTTTTCCTGATACACCCATTTTTCTTGAGCTATTAATACTACAATTTAAAAGTTAAGGATTCTTATGGCTTTCTAGTTCTACTTTTCACTACTCACCCTCAACCCCCTATCTGTTTTCTTTTAAATCCACTTTATTGAGGCACGATTTACAAATACTAAAATATACCCATTTAAACTGTACAGTTTTGACAAAAGTAGATACTCAGATAACCAAACTCCACTCAAGATAAAGATTATTTTCATAACCCTAGAGTTGCTTTGTGTAACTGTGAAGTCTACCCTCTCCAGTCCCCACTGCAGGCAAACACCAATCTACTTTGTCACTATGTATCAGCTTTGCTTATTCTAAAACTTTTAAATGGCATCATACAACATGGCCTGTTTTGTGTCTGGCTGCTTTTGCTCAACAAAGCTCTGAGACTGATGCATGTTGTTGCATCTATGAGTAGTTCATTTCTTTGTAGTGCTTGGCAATATTCCATTGTATGGCTACACCACAATTTGTTAACCCACTCTCTAGATACCTCTGCTGTCCCCAGTTTGGGGATATATTGAGAAAAGTAGCTATGAATATTCATATACAAATCTTTACAGACATGTTTTCATTTCTTGTGGGTAAACACATATAAGCGGTATTGCTGGGTCTTAACTGTTAAGGAAGTACCAAACTGGCTTCCATACTGGTTGTGGCGTTTTTACATGCTCACTAATAAGAGTTCCAGTTGTTTCACATCCTTGCTGACACCTGGAGTGCCTGCCTCTTAGTGGCTGGGTAGTGGCATCTCGTGGTTTCAATGTGTATTCCCGACCATCAAAGATGTAGACATCTTTATGTGGGTTTACTGGCTGTTTATCTTCCTTAGTGAAATGTCTATTCAAATCTTTTGCCCCCTCTTTGTAAGTGGGTCATTTGTCTTACTGATCAGTACAATATTTTTATATATTCTGGACACATATCCTTTGTCAGATATGGTACTATGAATACTTTCTGAGTTCCTCACATTTTATTTTCCTATTAACGTCTTTTCAAGGCGAACTTTTAATAATGCACAATTGTTTTTATAATTTCTATTCTTCATGTCCTAAGAAATCTGCTTACTACAAAGTCATAAAATTTTTTTTGCCCATTTTCTTGTAGAATTTTTATAGCTTTACATTTAAATCTACTATAATTTCAGGTTAATTGTGATATACGGTGTGAAGCAGGAGTTGAAGTTCATTTTTTCACACATAATCATCTAGTTGTTACAGACTATAAAAAGACTAACCTTGCCCCCATTGAATCAACTTGGCTTTTTTCTCAAAAAAAAAAACAACAAAAAAATTGAACTTATTATATTGATGGTTCTACTTCTTGGCTGTTGCTCTGTTCAGTAGATCTGTGTATCTACCCTTACCACACTGTCTTGATTACTGCTGTTAAGTCTTGAAATCAGAGACTGTAATCCTCCAACTCTGCTCTTTTTCTAAACTGTTTTAGTCTGTTCTAGGCCCTCTACATTTACATTTAAACTTCAGAATCAGCTTGTTAATTTTCATTTCTGAAAGTTGGGGCTGGACGCTGTGGCTCATGCCAGTAGCACTCCTTGTACTTTGGGAGGCTGAGAAGAGTGGATCACTTCAGGCTAGGAGTTTAAGACCAGCCTGGCCAACATGACAAAATGCCATTTCTACTAAAAATACAAAAATTAGATGGGCGTGGTGGCACATGCCTGTAGTCCCAGCTACTTGGGGAGGCTGAGAAACGAGAATCACTTAAACCTGGGAGGTGGAGGTTGCCAAAATCATACCATTGCACTCTAGCCTGGATGACAGAGCAAGACTGTCTCAGAAAAAATATGGGACGATTTGGGGGAGAAAGGGCATAGTTCCAATCCACAAATGGGGCAGATCTTACAACTTTAGATTTTAATTTCTCTCAGCACTGTTTTGTAGTTTTCAGTGTATAGGTCTTGCACATTTTTTAAAATTTATCTCTAAACAATATTTTTTGTGACTGTTAAGTGGTACTGTCTTAAAATTATTAATACTCTCGTTTGTGGTTTTTTTTTTTTTTTTTTTTGAGACTGAGTCTCGCTCTGTCATGCAGGCTGGAGTGCGGTGGCATGACCTCGGCTCACTGAAACCCCTGCTCCCGGATTCAAGCGATTCTCCCGCCTCAGCCTCCAGCATAGCTGAAATTACAGGCACCCACCATCATGGCCGGCTAATTTCAGTACTTTACAAAAGTACTAAAGAGATGAAGTTTTACCATGTTGAGGGGGCTGGTCTTAAAACTCCTGACCTCAGGTGATCTGCCAGCCTCCGACTCCCAAAGTGCTGGGATTACAGATGTGAGCCACTGCACTCAGCCTAATTTCTTATCTTTAGTGGGTCCTGGATTTTTACAAATTCGTTTTTTAGCTAACATCATCTTCCTCCTTGATAACTACACTGAATGACAATGACTTTGAATGTTGCATCATGTATTTCTGAGATAAACTCCATTTGTTTAGTCGGTCCTAATTTGAAAATGAGAATTTGTCCCAATGGGATTGATACATTACAGAATAGCAGCGTAATACGAATTTCATATTTGCCTATTATATATGATCTCATTGGTGAGAAACTAGGTGAATACAGAAGACTGTGTTTAATTCTGCATCCAACGAATCAAACCACTTGGGGATATTCCCAACACACACCCCTAAATATCTATCAGCTATCTTTCTTCACTGCCTGTTATAAGCCACACCCATGTGCACCTAGTGTTACGACTTTCCAACTTCAGAAAATCCTCCTTCCACAGCTACACAAAAGCGCACAAGTTGCAACCCTCCTGATGTCCACTTGCCCAAACAAACCTCAGGGCTTCTATGGTGCAGTAATTATTTTTTAACCATTTACATGTGGCCCGGTATAATTGCTATGTTCCTATCTTTTTTCCCACCGTGTCACTGATGAAGGTTCTTAGTATTGTGTCCCTATTTTCTCCGTAAGCCCTGTGGTGTTTATTCATCATGCTGTATGGCATGGTGATTTTTTTTTAGAAACACACGGGTTGCATCATAGCAGAACTCAGTGCATTGTCTTTTTATTTAGATATACTGCTGGACTTGGTAAGATTTAATTAAGATGTCCACGTCTAGCTTGTGTATATGTAAAAAGTAAAGTAGAGGCTCCTCTTTAAAGACTTTCCTCCCCGTCTAATTAGGAATAAATACTAACTTCTCTTAGAAGCAAAATTTATTCAAAGACCTGTACTAACATTCTTAAATATCTGCTAGCTGTAATGAGGAAATCAATGTACTTTATGTTCTTAGCTCCCACAATTCAGCCTAAATATTTGCCCTGGCATGCTTATGCTGGTCCAAGCAAGCATTAGGTCATAGCCTGTTGCTCTTCCTTATTCGAAGGTGATTTTACCTTTCTCAACATTCCTCCTTCCTTTGTTCTCCTCTGCCTTTGCCTCTTTTAAGAAGTTCTAAGTTGCTAGCCAATCAGGACAAATACAGAATGTGAGGTCCCGTTCCAGCCAATGGAAACCAGACACAGCAGTAAGGTAGACGCATCAGGTTATAAATGACTCAGGTTATAAATGATCCTCTTTGTTTGGTGTACTCTCTTGACAAAACTGCTGGCGAGTGTACCCTTTCTGTAGAAAGTAAAAATGGCCATGCTGAGGAAACTGAATTTATGTTCAAGTGCTATTTCTTTACAGCACCGAGGAACAAGCATTTCTAACATATACTAGTCTGTAGTTTTCTTGTCATTTGTAATAGGATAATGCTGGCTTAATAAAATAGGCTGGTAGGTGTTTCCTACTCATCTATTTCGTGAAGAAGTCTGTGTAAGATTTATATTAATCCCAGCACTTAGAGAGGCCGAGGCAGGCGGATCACGAAGTCAGGAAATCAAGACCACCATGGCTAACACGGTGAAACCCCGTCTCTATTAAAAATACAAAAACAAAATTAGCCGGGTGTGGTGGTGGGCGCCTGTAATCTTAGCTACTCGGGAGGCTGAGGCGGGAGAATGGCGGGAACCTGGGAGGTGGAGCTTGCAGTGAGCTGAGATCGCGCCACTGCACTCCAGCCTGGGCGACAGAGTGAGGCTCCATCTCAAAAAAAAAAAAAAAAAAAAAAGATTTACATTACTTCTACTCCCCGCCACATACACCTTTTCTCATTTTTAAATCTCTACCTTTTTTTTTTTTTTTTTTTGTGAGACAGAAAAAAACAAGAGCCTGGGCTCTTATTGCCCAGGCTGGAGTGCAATGGCGCGATCTCGGCTCACCGCAACCTCCACCTCCCAGGTTCAAGTGATTCTCCTGCCTCAGCCTTCCAAGTAGCTAGGATTACAGGCCTGCGCCACCACACCCAGCTAATTTTGTATTTTTACTAGAGATGAGGTTTCTCCACGTTGGTCAGGCTGGTCTCAAACTTCCCACCTCAGGTGACCCACCCACCTAGCCTCCTAACATGCTGGGATTACAGGCGTGAACCACCATGTTTTGAGATGGAGTTTCTCTCGTTTCCCTGGCTGGAGTGCAATGATGGGATCTCGGTTCACTGCAACCTCCACCTCCTAGGTTCAAGCGATTCTCCGGCCTCAGCCTCCCGAGTAGCTGGGATTACAGGCATGTGCTAACATGCCCAACTAATTTAGTATTTTTTTTTTTTAGTAAAGGCGGGATTTCTCCATGTTGGTCAGGCTGGTCTTGAACTCCCAACCTCAGGTGATCTGCCTACCTCAGCCTCCCAAGATGCTGTGATTACAGGCAGAAGCCACCGCGCCCAGCCAATTTCTACTTAATTTTATTTTTTGAGACGGAGTCTTGCTCTGTCGCCAGACTAAAGTGCTGCGGTGCAATCTCGGCTCAGTGCAACCTCTGCCTCCCTGGTTCAAGTGATACTCCTGACCTCAGCCTCCCAAGTAGCTGGGTGGTCACAGGCATGCACCACCACACCCAGATTTTTGTATTTTTAGTAGAGATGGGGTTTTGCCATGTTGGCCAGGCTGGTCTCAAACTCCTGACCTCAAGTAATCCGCCCGTTTTGGCCTCCCAGAGTGCTGGGATTACAGGCATGAGCCATCACACCCGACCAGTTACATTATTCCTAATGACAATTCAGTGGTCACTCCTCTTATCTTCAATCCCCTGTATGTAATAAATTTCTTTGTTCTGGCTACTTTTTTCTTTTCTTGAGACAGGGTCTCACTCTGTCACCCAGGCTGGAGTGCAGTGGCATGATCACAGCTCACCACAGGCTTGATGTCTCAGGCTGAGGTGATCCTCCCTGCCTCAGCCTCTCAAGTAGCTGTGACTACAGGCATCCCCCACCAAGGCTGGCTAATTTTTTAATCTTTTGTACAGACAGTGTTTCACCATGTTGCTCTTGAACTGGTCTTGAACTCCTGGGCTGAAGTGATCCACCCATCTTGGCCTCCCAAAGTGCTAGGATTACAGGCATGAGCCACCACACCAGGCCTGTTCTGGCTACTTTTAAAGACCTTTCTGTTTATCTATGGTCTATTTGCTTATTACATGCTCTTCTCTATTATTTCTTCCGCTTGTTGTTTCATCAGTAGTTTCTGGAAGCGTGTTATGATGCATCCTGGTGTAGTTTTCTTTATATTTATTTTGCCTGGTATTTGTCGAGCTTCTTGGATTTGTGCATTTATAACTTTGCTGAAAATTGGACAATTCCCAGGCATTTTTTCATGATTTTTTTTTGCTTTCCTGTCTTCTCTGTGAATATAATCCATATATTAGACTGTTTACAGTGTACCAAAGGACACTGAGGGCACATTCAATTTCTTTTTTTTTTCCAGCTTTTCCCTTACTGTGCTTCTACTGTCCTGTTTCTCCTGTAGTGTATAATGTGCTGTCAGGCTTATCGTGAAAATTTATTTCGGTTGTATTTTAATCTTTAGAAGTTCCACTTGGTTCTCTGTTGTATCTTTCCTTTATCTTATTATATTCATGCTTTCCTTTAAGTAACAGAGTTCTTCTTTGCCACTGAGATCCATTTCTATCATTTCTGGATCTGTTTCTATTGCCTTTTTCTCCTGATTATGTACAGTTTTTGTTTCTTTGATGCCACACAATTTTCTATTAGACATTAGATATTGTGAATGTTACACTGTAAATGCCTGGTTTTTTTTTTTTTTTTTTTGAGACAAGGTTTCATTCTGTCACCCAGGCTTGAAGCTTGAGTGCAGTGGCATGATCTCAGCTTACTGCAGCCTCAACCTCCTGGGCTCGGGTGAGAGGAACTACAGGTACATGCCACCATGCCTGGCTGGTTTTCATATTTTCTGTAGAGACAGGGTTTCACCATGTTGCCCAGCCTGATCTTCAACTCCTGCCTGCCTCGGCCTCCCAAAGCGCTAAGATTACAGGTGTGAGCCACCATGCCTGGCCTGGAGGATATTTCTGAAATGGGTCACTTACACAGCCATTGGCAGGCCTTGGTTCCTTACTTGGTGGGCTTCCCTGTAAGGCTGCTTGAGTGTTCTCTTGACATGACAGCTGGCTTCCTCCAGAGTGAGTAATTTGAGAAGAGGCAAGGTAGGGGGCCACAATGCCTTTTATGACCTAGTCTTAGAAAATGACACACTTTCATCTCCACAATGTCCTACTGGCTATACAAGTAAAACCCTACTCAATGCAGGAAGGGACCAGAAAGTTGTGAACACCAGGAGATAAGAATCACTGGGGGCCATCTGGAGCCTAGCTGACACAATGAGTAAACTTTCACTCCATATAAATAAGCAAGTGACAGAAAAATAATTTTGCTTCTGAGAAAAATTTTCTAATGAATATACATATATTTGTTCAAATTCTCAAGTTATTTGACTCTGCCAAATTTTCCTCTTACTTTATAGGTCACGTTATCATACTCCAGAGATTGGAAAGGGGAGATTTTTTTTAGTAAGTTGGAGACTATAGATTAATTTCTTACCGACCACCATCAGTGTGAACTCAAAACCTTTTTTCACTGATTTTCGGTGAACTTGATTGGGGAGATTTGCAAATCCAACATAGCCAGGTGTTTCTGGATTTATAAACTGAGTTGGCTGTTGCTAAATAAGATTAAAAAACAAACAAACTAATAAACACCTTAGTAGTTGCTTTTAAAATATAATCAGTTAGATATGAAACAAACATAGGTTATCAGTTTTCACAAATTTTTAAAAAAGTATAGATAAACACGTCCAGAAAGTCATACTTCTATCAGAAAACCAGTAGTATTCAACTAGGAGCATTAAAAAAAAAAATTATCTACTATAACTCCTTAGTTATATGCTGACTGAAAATTAACATTTTGTTAATCAGTATTCTGTTTAGGAATTTAACAATACATAGAAGATACATGCTTAATACATCTTCATGCAATTTCAAATTTCGACTTGAGAGACTATGGAGTTCCAGGAAAATCAGTCAAGCTTACAAAGTACTGCTACAGCTGACAGTACTTTGAATGAATGGTTTCATTCAACAATCTTGGCTAAAGAATAGCTTCCCCCAGGTATTAGGTGCAATGCATTTCTGAAAAGTATCCAGGAAAAAAGCATCTCTCTTGCTGTGCTTCTAGCTGTATAGAACAGAGTTTCACCGAGGCTGAGGCAGGCAAATTAGGGGTGGGACGTTGAGTATCTAGTGTCAAAGACAAGAAAGAAAAGACAGAATGAGAAGATCATAGCTGACTACACTGAAGCATCAATATTCCTTGATAGAAGGGTATCTGATGAGAGAGAGGACAGAGATATGAGAAGGCAAGAATAGGAGAAGTAACCAGAATCTAGACAGTGGTATACTGAAAATGAGAAGAAATTTAAAAAATCAATTTATTAATTGAAAAAGGCAAGATATAAAATAGTATTTCCTTTAGGATTACATTTTGTAAATGTATAGTCAAATGTACACACAGGTGAAAAAGAATATATGTAACATATTAACAACAGTGGTTATTTCTGAGTGGTGAAATAATTTCTTTTTTTTTTTTTTGCTTATCTGTGTTCCACGCTAACACTGGTATAAAATGCAAAAACTGGCATGATGATTTTGCATTGGATAGTAATGAACACCCATAGGATTCAAAGATTTAAAAAACCAGAGAAATAATAATCTTGCAATGTTAACCACAAGTTCTGCTTTTCTCAGCATATGTTCTTTAGAACTAATTTATCTCTGAACTAACTTGCAAGGGCTGATTTAAACCAATTTATCAAGTCTAAGAGCGCCATCAATTTCATAATAATAAATTATCAGAATTCTAAATTATCTGGTCTGCTGGGAATGAACTAAGGGGGCTAAAAGGACTGTTACTGATGTGTGTAGAGAAAAGAAAGTAGAAGCCTGAAAAAAGAGAAAGCTCCAAGCTTTTAAGATGACAATTAGGCCAGGCACGGTGGCTCACGCCTGTAATCCCAACACTTCGGGAGGCCAAAGCGGGCGGATCACGAGGTCAACAGATCAAGACCATCCTGGCCAACATGGTGAAACCCCGAATTTACTAAAATACAAAAAATTAGCCAGCATGGTGGCACACATCTGCAGTCCCAGCTACTCCGGAGGCTGAGCCAGGGGAATCGCTTGAACGTGGGAGGCAGAAGTTGCAGTGAGCTGAAATCATGCCACTGCACTCCAGCCTGGTGACAGAGCAAGACTCCCGTCTCAAAAAAAAAAAAAAAAAAAAAGACAACTAAATTAGAACTCTTTGTCTTAATGAATCAAATACATCAGTTGTATTAAAAATAATGAATCGTATAAATCCCGACTGTCAACAGTCTGAAAACATAAAGCAATTTCTCCTTATGCTGTAGATACATGAAGTATGATCTTACCTTAGACATCTTTTGTGAAGCTTCGTCTGTTAAAAAAAAAAAAACACACAGACACACATAAACGCACATACATAGTATGTATGTATACGCACGTATATTTAACAGCGTGAACTGACCTGAAAAAGACTTACACATACATAGGCAATGTAAAAAGAAAACACAATTTCAGGACCTTCCAAATTTATTAGGCCAAAGGGAAAAGTTAAGCACTGACAGCTGGCTCATGTAATATCACTACTTTTATTCTTTCTGACTTCTGTGTTTAGATGTATACATTAACCAGACTCCCTACTCTTTATTCAAAACTAGACTCAATGACTGGGAGATGAGAGATCCTTATGACTGTTACTTCTTTACGAAAGGAAGTTAAATAGATCCCTTGAAGTGTAATCAATAGTAGCCAATCAAATTTGTATCTTTAAATGAGCCTTAGTTCAGAAAATGTTGTAATTCTGTTTGGCACCTCCATTTTGCCTATATAAACAATCCTCATTTTTCCCCACCCTGGGAGCACTAATCACCATTCTTTGGTGTAGCTCAGCTTACACTCTGTACTTAAATGAATTATTTTAACTGAATCAGGAGCCTTTTGATTATTTTAGGTGACAGCACCTCAATTACTTCAAATACTTCCCTAGGAATAAGACAAGCATCTATCATTACAAAGGTAAATTCGATTAAAAAAATTAGGCCAGGCGTGATGCTCATGCCTGTAATTCCAGCACTTTGGGAGGCCGAGGTAGGCGGACCACTTGAGGTCAGGAGTTCAAGACCAGCCTGGCCAACATGGTGAAACCCCATCTCTACTAAAAATACTGATTCAGCCAGGCGTGGCGGCACGTGCCTGTGATCCCAGCTACTCAGAAGGCTGAGACAGGAGAATCGCTTGAACCTGGGAGGCGGAGGTTGCAGTGAGCCGAGATCATGCCACTGCACTCCAACCTGGGCGACAGAGTGAGACTCCATTAAAGAAAAAAAAAAAAAATTAGATAGTGGCTGGGTGCAGTGGCTCATGCCTGTAATCCCAGCAGTTTGGGAAGCAGAGGCAGGACTGCTGGAAGCCAAAAATTCAACACCAGTCTGGGCAACATAGCAAAACCCTATCTCTACAAAAAATTAAAAAATTTAAAAAATTTTTAAGTTGATAAAAGCAACTGCATATGTGTATACGTACGCACATATTCCATATTTTCAATAATATTCAAATTTTTCTTCAGTACTGATTGTATGTTAGACACTAGGGACACAAACGGGATACACACGGATACATACTTCCCTGACCTCTGGAATTACGTCATTTCCCCTCTCTCTTTGAAACCTTTCAAGGAATAAGGGACGTCATTACATAGAGCACTGTAACCTGAACATGTCTGCCACCCACTGGAGTTTCCTAGAGCTACCTGAGAACTAGATTTTGACACTGGGGTACAGGGAGCAATGTGAACTACATTTATGAGGAAAAGAAATAGCACTGAAGGCATCTGAGCGTTTGAAAAATATGACAATAGTTTTACAGATATGTGGAATTTTTTTCTTTTTTTTTTTTTTTGAGATGGAGTCTCGCATTGTCTCCCAGGCTGGAGTACAGTGGGTGATCTCAGCTCACTGCAACCTCCGCCTCCTGGGTTCACGTCCTTCTCCTGCCTCAGCCTCCCGAGTAGCTGGGACTACAGGCGCCCGCCACCATGCCCGGCTAATTTTTTTTTTTTAATTTTTAGTGGAGATGGGGTTTTACCACGTTACCCAGGATGGTCTCGATCTCCTGACCTCGTGATCTGCCCGCCTCAGCCTCCCAAAGTGCTGGGATTACAGGCGTGAGCCACTGCGCCCAGCCAGAGATATGTGGAATTTTTATACAAATTTTAGAAACCCTGAAGCTTTGGAAAGCATGGAGTCTGTTGGCTAATCTTCAGTAACAACTCCAAGAAAGATGACTGCTGTCAAATTTTGTTCCCTCTGGAGCTTAGAAACTTATTAAAAAGCTTCTCTCACTTTGCCTCTCGATTCCCCTCCCCTAAATCTTAACTTCCTGAATACCGTGTCCTGTGTTTCTCCCTTTTGACTGGAGATGTTCCCAGCTACCTTGGAAGAAATGACATCCCTGCATCCCCAATGTTATTTGGCTTGGTTAACCAAGGGCAGTAAGGTTCAAGAGCCTTTAACTTCAGCAAAACCTAAGAATTGAGAGCAAGTGTGAGTGTGGAGGAGCAGAACTTCCTAAAGGGAAAGAGAAGGGTCAGATGTAATACAGACAGTTTTGGCAGAAGGAGTGGGCATCTTGCTTTCAAATATATAGAGGTAACTATCTGATTATGAAAGTAAAAAAAAATGGTAATCATTAAAGAAAACAACGAGAACTTCCAAATTAAGAGAAAAATATGGAGGAAACAGCAACTTCATCAAACCAGCAAAAATATGGAAAAGGAACAAGAAGAAACAAAATCAGAAGTAATCCTAAATCAAGACAACGGGGACAAAATTCAAGAATATCAGTCATCAGTATAAATGTGAAATAACCAAATTCTCTGCTTAAAGGAGAAGACAGATTGGCCTGAAAAAACAAAAAACAAAACAAAACAAAACAAAAACCGTCCAGCTATAAGGTGTATGTTTAAAGCAAAAGGAACAAAGAGAGGCTGAAAATAAAGGGACAAGGTAAAAAATAGCAGGCTAGTGCAAACACGGAGGAGAGACAACACTACTATCAGCCAAGGTGGGAATTAAAGTAAAAATAAGCAGAGTAACAGGGATAACAAGTTATAATGATAAAAGAAACAATTTATAGGGAAGACATAATATTCGTAAGCCTGTATATTCAAATAATCACTGTAGATAAACACATAAAGCAAGGACTAGGAAAAATACAAAGTTAACTTAAAAAAAAAAAAATTCAAGTGAGAAAATTTAATAGAGTTCTCTGAGAACCGGACAGATTCAGTAAACACAGTATGTGCAAGGACAGAGAAGAATTGAGTAATACAACAAATAAATCTGATTTAGCAGACATACAGAAAATTGAATCAATACCTTAAAAAATGTTTGAAGTCATGTAACTACCATTAAAAAAAGCCTAAGCAAAATTTGAAAAACATTTTTACAGTCAATGTTCTCAAATAATGATCTGCTTAAATTGGGTGGAAAAAGATGAAAAGTAACTCCCAGTAATTTGTTACATTACTGGATATCCCCAGGATCAAGGAGGGTAACAAAAGCAAAGCCACAAGCAATCTCTAGAAAGCAATGGAAGGAAGATAAAAGCAAAACTTACGAGATAAAACAGGAAATCAATAAAGAGAAAAAATGAATTATGAAGGGGGAAAAAGAAGGGTAAACAAATCCAAAAGCTGGTTTTCTTTTTATTTTTTGAGACGGAGTTTTGCTCTTGTTGCCCAGGCTGGAGTGCACTGGCGCGATCTCAGCTCACTACAACCTCTGCCTCCCGGATTCATGAAATTCTCCTGCCTCAGCCTCCGGAATAGCTGAGATTATAGGTGCCCGCCATCATGCCCAGCTAATTTTAGTATTTTTAGTAGAGATGGGGTCTCATCATGTCGGCCAGGTGAAACTTCCTGACCTCAGGTGATCTACCCACCCTGGTTTCCCAAAGTGCTGGGATTACAGGCGTGAGCCACTGTGCCCGGCCGCAAAAGCTGGTTTTCTAAAACAAATTCCTCACAAGCCCAATTCAGGAAAAAATAGCAAATATAGAAAAGTAGCTAAAATAATGACAGAGGAGACTACATGTAGCAAAATGGCCCCAAATCTGAAAATGTAGAAAAAATGGGCACTGTAAATTACCAATACAGAACCAAAAACTGGAAAATCTGACTAAAACAAGTATCACTAAGCAGCTGATTAAAGACATACCAATGAAAAGGACCAAGACTTGACGTTAGAGTTGAACTCCATTTAACCTTGGACAAGACCAAAGTCATTTAACTATTCGAAGCCTCTACAGAGGAAAGGGAAAACAATTTGTTTTATGAAGACACCACAGTTTTAATAACAAACCCAGATGGAGACATAAGAAAGGAACAAAGGAATGAATGAACACCGTAGGTCAATCTCACTCACAAATATAAATGCAAAAATCCTGTATAAAATATTTGCTAGCAATTAGATTCCAGTAATGTATCAAAAGCATCTACCAATATTAATCCAACAACACAATATAGGGGAAAAAAAAATCATGCATTAATAGATGCTGATGAGGCATATAAAATTCAGCAACCAATCATAATGAAAACACTAAGTAAGAAAACTGCTGGCGGAGTGTGGTGGCTCATGCCTGTAATACCAGCACTTTGGGAAGCTGAGGCAGGAGGAGCGCTTGAGCTCAGGAGTTTAAGACCAGTCTGGACAACATGGTGAAACACTTTCTCTACAAAAAATACAAAAACATTAGCTGGGTGTGGTGGCGGGCACCTGTAGTCCCAGCTAAGTGGGAGACTGAGGTGGGAGGATCCCTTGAGCCCAGGAAGTGAAGGTTGTAGTGAGCCGAGATGGTGCTGCTGCACTCCAGCCTGGGTGACAGAATGAGACTGTCTCAAAGAAAGAAAAAAAGGAAAACTGCTTAAATCTAATTGAGGATATTTCTGAAAACCAAAGGCAAATGCTATTCTCTAAACAACAGTAAATTAAATCTATTTAAATTACAACCAATAATTAGGCAGGAATGTCCTTCCATAATTATTTTTAAGCACTTACATGGAAACTTTTACGTGAAGACCTATACAAAAAGCCAACAAAATTACCCACTTCAACAATCAGCAACTCAAGGTCAATAATGTTTCATCTATTTCCACAATCATCAATGCCACTGCCTGGATGATTATGAAGCAAATACGACATATAACATTTCATTTATATTCCACGGTACATATCTAAAAATAAGGGCTTCTAAAAATGACAAACCATTACCCATAGCTAGTTCTTTAATGCAATCAAATATCCAATCAGTATTTTCTCCATTCTCTCATTTTTTTCATGTGAATCAAGATCCAAGTAAGATCTAGATATTGCAATTTCACCATGACTATTTAATACTACCTCGGTGAGTTTACTGAATATAATGAAACAAGAAAATCAAAACAAAACACTTTTTTGCTGATTGGACTGAATACACAGAAAATACAAATACTCGGCTGGGTGCGGTAGCTCATGCCTGTAATCCCAGCACTTTAGGAGGCCAAGGTGGGCAGATCATGAGGTCAAGAGATCGAGACCATCCTGGCCAACATGGTGAAACCCTGTCTCTACCAAAAATACAAAAATTAGCCAGGTGGGGTGGCGCGTGCCTGTAGTCCCAGCTACCCGGGAGGCTGAGGCAGAATCGCTTGAACCCGGGAGGCGGAGGTTGCAGTGAGCTGAGATCGCACCACTGCACTCCAGCCTGGCAACAGAGCAAGACTTTGTCTCAAAAAAAAAAAAAGAAAGAAAATACAAATACTCTGGTTAAAAAAATTCTAGAATAAGATAATTTAGTAAGGTAGCTGAATATAAAATCTCAAGTAAGTCAAGTACCAGCAATGAATATTAAAGAATAGAAATGGGGGCACATCATTTACAATAGAATTTTTTAAAATCCAAACAAGTAGGGACCAAACTAGAAAACAGGTCCTACATAAATCAAATCATTTTTATTTTCCCCAAATTACTATATTATTTAGTCCATTTCTAACTGGAATCCCTAATGGTGTGGCTTTTTTCTTAAAGGATTGTATAAAATGAGCTTCAAGTTCACATGGAAAGATTAAATGCCAATGCTGAGGATAGAAAAGAGCAGGCACTTACCTTATCACCTATTACATGTATCTGATTTCAAACCCACACAGTGCAACATAGAAATACCATAGAGCACCTCTCCCGCACCTCCACAGAACCCCTCAGCCTCACTGAACCCTGTGCACACATATGGGAGAATGGAGAAACTATTTGTCTTAAAACTGACATTTCAACTTTGCTTTGACTTTACCAAGTTTCTCCTGCCATCTTTTTTTTTCCCTGTTGTTTTTTTTTTCTGAAACATAACTTGGATCCACAATGTTTTCTCTCATAATTTATTAACTAATGTGAAATGGAAGGTGAAAGAGAATAATGAACCTTTGAAGCACATGGTTTTCAGTGAGAAAGCCTTGATCCAGCAACACAAACTGCCAAGCACTGTGATTAACTTAAACACTGGGTGCAAATTGGATCAAAAATGTAGTCAAATGAAAATTCTATTTCTTCAGATCGTGTTTATTCCACATGCCAGAAGTTGTTTAAAGTTCTTCAATCTTGACCCACAGCTTATTTATTCCACAGAATACTCCCAATACATATAAAAAACCAATTTTCCCAAAACAAAAGATACAAGATGAACAACATCCTGCGATGTAGAACCCGGAAGGTCCATGATCTTATTCAAAGCATCTGGATTCTTTGGATTTGGGGAAGGTCCACGTTCAGTATAACCACATAACACTCCTAACAGGGACTGGGGCAGGGATAAGTGGCATATATGACCACTAACGGAACAGACTATACAAATGGCCTTACCTCACCTCTGCTGCCAAATGAGTTTTGGTGTCCCCTTTCCTCCAGACCAAAAAAAAAAAAAATACCCACAACTTCTTCTTTCACAGCAGTTTCTGTATGCTGGTATTGGGGATAAAAAGGGGCCCTGAATTACATTTATGAATGATAGAGGGAAACCCTGGCCCCTTTCCCTAGGTCACCTTGCTAGTTTAAGAGCCAGTCAGAATGTAAATCTGACCTAATTAAAACGCTCTTGTTCTTTATTCCGGGATGTGGCACTGGTGCGAGAGATCAAGGTGGAAGTTGGGGAAGAAAAATCAGGACAACCTTTATAGCTAATGAGATCAATGCCAAGATTAGACATAACAGTACACATCATGAGTTAGGATGCTGGGTGGTGCAAAGAATCCATTAATGGGAGCTATGAAAAATCACTGATAACAATGAAGCTCAAACCAGAAGTATCAAGAACCAGCTTTCATGACCCCTAACGCAAAACGATTTTGAAACATTCAATATATCGGCAGGCACTGTGATTTAAGTCATTCAAAAAGTATTTGAGAACCTACTAGGTGCTAGACAACAACCGAGGCAATGGGTATGGGTGACAAGATGTGCCCTGCCACTCACAGTACCAATAGTCCAGTGGACAAATACCACCTGAACATCAGGCAAACACCTAAGCCTGTCTGGAGGAAATCTAATTTGGGCGGAATCCCACAAGCAGGGACTAGGTAAGGAGAAGGCAGTTAAGGTGGGAGGTAACCAGATTTAAGAGTTTGGGCAATGGCCAAAGGTGCAGAAGTTTGAACTACAAGAAGTTCAGTGTAGTTGGTTCATGTGTTTGCGTGGAGAGAGGACAAGGTCTGGTGGCACTGACAAGAATTAGACCGAAAAGGTAAAAAAAAAAAAAGCAAGCCAGGTCTTGTCTGGGCCAGTAGGCCAGGTCACAGCTGGGACTCCACTGAGACCACGGAAGCCACAGGTCCGCTTCTCATCCTCGGGCCAACTCGGCGGCCTCCAACCCTATACCCTACCCCCTGCTGCCTGTCCGTGCCTCGCTGGTGCAGACCTTCGTCGCCTCTCCTCGCCGAAGGTACCCGCAGACAGGGCCTAGTCGCTCCCCACCTGGCTTATCCGCCGCATCAAGCCGATGGGCTTGGAGGTTTGGGGGCTGGCCAGTCCTCCACGCCTCCGGGAGGAAATGGCACCGTTAGAAAGACAAGATGGCCACACAAGCTCTAAGTGTTTTTCGGGCCTAAACCTGTATCCTCCCTTCAAGCACCAAACCTCCCGACCTCGACGGCACTCGACGCCCCGAGGCCCAGCATCGACAACCGTGCAGAGGAATTCCCGCAGGGTCAACAAGGGGTCACCGGAATCCCCACTCCCGCGCCCGGCCCTGCCCGTGTCGGAGCCACTGTCGCCGGCACTAGGACCGCCCGGGACGGCGGAGCCCACGATAAGGGCCGAAGAGCCTGGGCTCGGCCGCCCCTCCCCCACACCGCCCCGCCGGCACCCCAGAGCCAGCCGACCACCGCCCGAGGTTATGGGACGGGCGGGGCATCGCCCGCAGCTCCTCGGGAGGGCCGGCCTACAACTTGTGACCCCCGCCGCGGCGGGGTACACTGGCGAGACACTCACCCGCCAAAGAGCCCGAGAATAGGCGCCGACCGACCGCGCCGCGGACCCGCCCAGCGCCCGCGGTCCGCTCACACTACACCCCGCCCCGCCCCGCCCCTCCCCGCCCAGCGCGCAGGCGGATTGCGTCACCGCGTCACCCCGCCCCTTTGCCAACTCCTTCCTGGCTCAGTGCG
Source organism: Pongo pygmaeus (assembly GCF_028885625.2). Lineage (NCBI taxonomy): Eukaryota > Metazoa > Chordata > Mammalia > Primates > Hominidae > Pongo > Pongo pygmaeus. The sequence goes on along the minus strand of NC_072384.2, from coordinate 142,014,959 downwards.
GCCTGGCCTTCCTCCCCTCCCCCTTGCGGCCGGCTCCCGAGTGCGCAAGCCCAGACTCGTCCGCGTTGTCCGCCTCTGCGCAAGCGCCGTGCTCCTCCCACGGCAGTTGGCCATATAGAGGCTGGGGGTGGGGGGGGAGGTCAAGCGTAGCCTCTTCTCCTTTACCAAGATGGCGGTTTGTCCCTGTTTCGCCACAGTTCCTACCTTATGAGCTCGGTTTTCTTATGCTTATAAGAGTGGAACAGGTAATGAGAATCTTCGCCTTGCGGTGGGTAACTGGAGTGGGGGGAAGGCCGTTTGTTAGAAGGAGATAGGTGCCCACTGAGGAGGAGAGAGGCGGTCGCGGGAGGGCAGGTGGTGGCGGGAGTGCGGAGCGATCACGGGGAGGGGGAGCCTTCGCCTCTGCTCCTGTCCTCCAAGAAGATGGCGGCAGCACCGAGCTGGGGCGCCGAGTATGACTGGGCGGGGGACGGCGAACGGCCGCGCGAAACTGGTCTAGCACACCACCTCCGCCGTCTCAATGATCAGGGGGCCTCTCGGATTGGCTGGGCGCACGTCACGTGGGGCCGACGGGCCCTGCGCAGACCATCGAGTCGGGCGTCCCTCCCCGGGGACGTGGCCTTCCTGTGCCCGGGCTGGGGCCCGCCGCCCCGCGGGGGAGGGCGGAGCTGGCGCGGCCCCTAGCTTTCTCCTTCTGGTGTGGGGCCCGAGGTGAGACCTGGGGAGTGCTCCGCGAGCCCACGAGCAGCGACGTGGCTCGGGGACGGGAGGGTGCCGTGCCTGGCTGCGGCCTGAGCGGGATGGGTGCGGGCGGCTCCGGCCCGCGGGTTGTGCCCCGGCCCGGGGTGTCCTTTCTTCCCTCCCGCGTGGCCTGGAGGCACTGCAACTGTCCGAGACTCACGTCAAGGCTCGGCGCAAATACCCCTCGTTCAGGAAGCCTTCCTAGGTTTCCCCCGCTTAGAGGAAACACTTCCTGAGGTCCTAATGGCTGACCCGCATGGTGTTGGGAACCTGAGCGTTTCTGACACCGTGGCATGTTGCTAGGGTATTTTTGTGCGTAGCTCCTTTGAAAAGTGGTTAGGTGCTCAAGGCTAGCTGCTACATATCCTCTCCATTCGACTTAGAAAATGAGAGGGTCAGACTTGACATGGTGTTTGGACGCCATGTAAAATCGAAGGAAGTCGAGTTGGGCTTTGCTTATTAAACAGTGCCTATTATGGTGAAATTAAACGTCTGAAGGAATGTGGATGAGTCATAATCTTAGGGAACATGACGATTTGCCCCTCAGTTTTGCGTTTTATGTCCTCAGATTCGTAGCTACCTATACCCTAAGCCCTCAATCAATGACTTCACATTTATTTGGTGTCTGCTTAAGGATAATCAGTCACTTTCTTAGCAGCTAACTTCCTTAAAACCCTATTAAGATAGGTTAAGTCACAATTAGGATTTTGTCTAAGGCTCCTGGTAGCAGCACATGCATAATAAGCTTAATGTTCATTTAGGGAAGCAAATCTGGGATGCTGAAACACTGGATGAAACGTAGTGCTTAGGTTTATATTTTGATTTTTTGACATCTGAAAGTATCCCTAGGCTAAATTCATTAAGTACACGTGATATTAGGATACTTGGCAACAGTATTTAAAAACAGTTGAAAAGGTGTTTGGGTAAGAATTATTTCCATCATTTGAATTACCGAATCTCTGGGTCTGAAACATCAGCCTATCAAGAGTTTTAGACTTGGGGAAAATGGAGCTGGAGCCAACTGCCTCAAGTCTCAGGGACAGCGTTTGAAACCCCATTAAATAATTCATCATGAGGATTAAACTTTCCTGTTACTGCTATTAGTTTTGCTTGGTGCCAAGCACTGTTAAAGGGACTTAGCTCATCTTATCAGGAGTCAAATTAACGTCATTCGGGTAAAAGTACATTGAGTGTAAGGAGAGCACCTCTAAGATGTGGTTGACCTATGTCCTGTCCCTCAGCGCCACTAGGCTTACTTGAATCCCTGTTAACAGTGTCTTCTCCATTGGGCAAAGCTAACTTCTCAGTGGCCTGGTGGGAGAATTTCTTCTTGAGTAAATAAGTATTTTTCCAGGTTTTGTTGTTTTGGCCTTCCAGTTGTCTGACTTCAGCCTCATGGCCTCACTTCTTCATTTCAATTCAAAAAAATATTTGCTGGAAATTGCTGTGTAGGGTTAAGGGTTCTGCAGATAGAAAGGTTGAGAGGATATAGTCTTTTCGGCCGGGTGCAGTGGCTCAGGCTTGTAATCCCAGCACTTTGGGAGGTCGAGGCGGGTGGACACTTGAGGTCAGGAGTTCGAGACCAGCCTGACCAACATGGTGAAACCCCGTCTTTACTAAAAATACAAAAATTAACCTGGCAAGGTGGCGCGCGCCTGTAATCCCAGCTACTCAAGAGGCTGAGGCACGAGAGTCGCTTGAACCCAGGAGGTGGAGGTTGCAGTGAGCCGAGATTGTACCACTGCACTCCAGCCTGGGCGACAGAGTGAGACTGTGTCTCAAAAAACCAACAACAAAAAAGAGGATATAGACTTTTCTTTTCCTCAAGCATCTTGTGGTCTAGTGTGAGAGACTCATTTGTAGAAGAGTAATTACATTATGGTGTGATAAGTGTAATGATAAAAATACATATAAGGTGTGGACATAGGAAATAGGCTGTGATTACTTGTTGGAAAGTCTTCCTACAGAATGTGGTCCTTGAACTGGGGTTTGAAAGATGAGTAAGAGTTTTTCCAGGTGGTGCTGAGTGGACAGGAAGACTAGGAAAGAGGAGGCTGACATTTATAGTTGGTGGCATACATGAGCAACAGGTTGAGAATTTGGTATACTCTTGCCATGGCAAATGGTAGAGGGCTTGGCTCAGACTGTGTACTGAAGGACTTGATGCCCTTCAGTGAGTTTTATCTAAGATACTCCGACCTGAACAGAATTTGAGATGATTGTGCCGGGTCCACTGGGATATCTTACGATCCTTCGTGGGTCATATGGATTCTCCATTAGGGCGTCCCAACTGAAACTTACAGAAAGGGCTTAAGCAGGGGACATGCTTTTTGGAATACAAAGTGGTATTTTTATTTGGTATGGCCCGTTCATTGTGCATCCATCCCATAGGCAAATGGTGATACAAAAGCTTTTCCCTCTTCTTGTAAGCAGTAACCAAGTTCTGGAAGAAGCATACCATGCAGGTTTCCCAGTTGCCAAGTTATGATGACACAAAGTCCAAAATGCATGTAAAGGTTTTTGACCAAGTAGAAAAGCAGAGAACCCCAACCAGTATAATGTGTCAGAATGCTTTTTCCCTTCAATTGTGAAAGCACCACAACATTCAACATCTGGAAACCAAGAAAATAATGAAAAGAACCTTTTTTCATGTGTATAATATTTTAAAATTGGTTACATGTTATTTTTTGGTATTTCTAAAGTCAGAGACATTTTAGAAGTGAAATCCCTAGTAGGCTATTGTTTTACCAAGCACACTGAAGTTCCTCGAATACCGTTGAAGATGAGCCAGACACTTGTTCTGAGACGTGTCTGGACATCATGTGGTTGTGTTAGTCATCTTGTTGATACTTGTTGTTAATTTGGTAACAATACATTGACTACATACTCTCCCTTACTACTTTTTATTAGCATTCATATTAATCTTATTTCAAATCAAGGTTACATCTTCATGTAATTTATAGAGACAGATAATCCTAGAAAGGCTTGTAAGAAAGAAGTGCCAACCTCCTTCCCCTAATCATGTTTCCTCCCCTGCAGAGTATCTACTTCAGCCTTAGTAGATTTCCTTGATCTTTGCCTTCAACTCTAAAGAGCATATTTGCTTGACATCTGTATTTGTGTCCCCTACCCCTGTTTCATGTGATGTCTCTTCGCTTGCCACTGAGACTAGGTAGGAAGTTCCTAGCTTTCTTTCACCCTCTGCCTTCTCAGTGCAAACGGATCCATGGCTGCCCAAAGTGATGTATCTTTAATTTGGTTAGTTCAATATTGATTGTTTATATTATGACTACATACTGCCATTTACAGCTGGACGAAGTGGTATAATAGGATTGTTTTCCCTTTTCTGGATAACTTTTTGTTTTCCTGGGTTATTACAAGTCTTATTTGTTTTTGTTTGCTTGCTGCTTGCTCAGTTTTCTATATTTTATCACTACAATTCAACCCCAAATTCTGAAGCAATTGTCTAAATCTTTCAAGAAATTGTCCGTTTTCTTTTGAAGAAAATTAGTATTCCTATCATTTTATCTTTAAATCTCTTCCAGCATCTCCAATCTGCTGCAGGCTTGTCTGTGCCTGAAATCTTCCTGTAAATCTCATCACTCCCTCTTGTGTTGGAGCCTCACTTTTCTGGAACCTATGTCATTCTCTTGATTTTACTCTCTCACTTTGATGGAGCACATCCTTCACTAGTTGCCTGAGAAGTGCATGGCAGATGAAGTTTTGAGAATTTGTATGTACAAAAGTGCTTCATTCTGCTCTTATCCTGAGTAGGAGTTTGGACATCATTTTCCTCCGCTGTCTTTAAGTTTCCAGTGTTGTTGAAGTCTTAAGCCATTCTGATTCTCTTTTATTGATATGTAACATTTTTAGAGCCTCTGTGTGTGACTATGTTTTCCGCCATGAAACCTGAAGGTTTTTGTTTCTTTTTTCTTCTTCTTCTTTCTTTCTGTTTCTTTTCTTTTGTTTTTTTTGAGACACAGCGTCTTGCTCTGTTGCTCAGGCTGTAGTGCAGTGGTGCTGTCATAGCTCACTGCGGCTGCGATCTCCTGGGCTCAAGTGATGCTCCTGCCTCAGCCTCCCAAGTACCTGGGACTACAGGCATGCACCGCCACACCTGGATAATTTTAAAAACTTTTTGTAGACATGAGCTCGCTATGTTGCCCAGGCTGATCTTGAACTCCTGGCCTCAAGTGGTTCTCCTGCCTTAGACTCCCAAAGTGCTGGGAGTGAAGGCTTTGCATCTGGCCTCAGAGGCTTTTCTTTCTGTGAAATTCAGGACTCCCAGAACAATGATATCCCTTGGAGACTGTTTTCATCCATCTTCTTGCCTACTCTTTGGTTCTGTTTATTTGCAACTCATGTTCTTCAATGCTGGGCATTTTTGTTGATTTATTGCCTTGATTTCTTTCTATTTGCTTTCTCTCTAGAATTCTACTCTTCGACCTTCTGGATTGGCACTCACAATTTTCTGAAGTTTTTTTTACCCCCCTAAGATTTTTGTTTTTGTTTTTATCTTTTAAACTGTAAATTGACAAATTATACTTGTACATATTTAGGGGGTACAAAGTGATATTATGACTTATGAATACAATAAATAATAAAATCAAGTTAACATAATTCACTTGAAATACTTTAAGTTTTTTGTGGTGAAAGCATATGAAATTTACTCTCAGCACTTTTGAAATCGACATTATTATTTACTATATTCACCGTGCTATACAATATATCTCAAGAAAACCACATTCCTCCTGTCTAACTGATGTTTTGTACCCTTTGGTTTTTCATTTTCTTTCTGGAAGTTATTCTCAAGTTTATCTTCCAGCCCTTCTACCGAGGTTTTTCTCATTTCTAAGAGCTTTTTCTTGTTCCCTCTATTCCTATTTGATAACCTATTTTTTGTTTCATGAATGTGGTATCTCCTGTTAACTGTTTGAAGATATTAATGAGGTTTTATTTTTCCCTGTTTTCTTTTTCCTTAAGTCACTATTGAGGCTGCTCTGGTTTGTTTTGGGGTTTTTGGCTTTTGTCAGCCTTTTCTGGGCTATGCAGTGATGTTCTTGTGCCTGCTTGTGAGTCAGAGGGCCTCTGAGCCTGTGTCTGTGGCTTGCTGACTGTGGCTTTCACTGCAGAGACACCTGGCTGGGCCATTTCCTTACAGCACCCCTGTCAGCTTCTTTGGGTTTCTTCAGATTCCCCAGAGAAATATCTTGTAGCCCTTTGCCTGGCTAAGTGGCCAAGTGAGGAGAGAGGCCTGGGAGCGCAGCAGTAACCATAAAAGAGCTTACTTCCCTCTTTTCAGTATTGTTTCCCTCCTCTGTAACTGGTGTCCCCAGTCCGAAGATTGTACTTCCCTTTGCAGACAGAAAAGCGATACCATTTTGCCAGGATAGGAGAGGGGCTGTGCAGGTCGGCTCTGTGTGGCTGTGCAGAGTTGTGGGGTGCATCTTAGGGATCTTCCAGCCTTTTAACCCTATCCGCCAACTCTGTTTTTAATTCAGGGCTCCTGGCTTCCAGTCATATTGCTAGTTGGCCTTCCCCATTGCCGATATAGGATTCAGCCCTTTTAGGTCTGTTTCCAGTTTCTAGCCTCCAGTATTTTAATGTTTTTATCTCTATTCTTATTCCTTGCTTTTGTGATTTGTATCTTAAAAAAAGAAAAAATCGTTTACTATCACTTTAGTGGTGCTTTGGGAAGTAGTGTAAATATATTGATCTGACAACTGCCCATACTAGAGACACTGTTCCAGGAAGTGGGATACAGTAAGGAAAATGCGAGTGTGCTCTTCTGCGCTTTTATGGAGGTCACATTTTGGTAAGGGGTGTCAGGCAGTCAGCAGACCAGCAGATATGCAGTATGTCCAGTGTGGACAAGAAGGAAGGAGGAAAGTAAAGTATCGAGGGGAGTGGAGTGGGGGACACAGTGGCAGTTTGGCATAGTGGGGAGGCCTTGCTGATTGAGCGACAGTTGATTCAAACTTGAGATGAGCAAACAAGCCGTGGGCAGCGATCTGGGGAAGAGCGTTCTAAGAGGAATGGACAGGAGGTGAAAAGCACGGGGGTGGGACTGTGTTGTGCACGTTAGAGGAATGTGAACGCCAGTTATTAGACCAATGTGGAGCAGGGCCAGAGGTTGTAGGAGACGGGCAGGTCAGGGGAGAAGCCAGGGCTCCTAGCAGTCAGATCTTGATGCCTTTGGAGAGCTGGAGCAGAGTGACCCAGTACTGGTGGTGGATCATGGTGAAGTGACCATGGGCCACACCATTCACGACATTTCTTACTTTTCCTGTCACCTGTAGGAGGCAAGTATTGTTGTCATCACAGGTCGAGGTAGACCCTGAGGCAAAGACTAGAGTTAGTGGTTTGGCTTGAGTTTGTGACTTCAACGCTTCCCTAACCTGGCCTTGTCAGTCAGCCTCAGTCTACCATCTACCCAGGTCTGCATACCCCCAAAACAGTATACACTTTGATGCTTTTCTGCAAGCATAATTACCTTTTTGGGGAGCCCTTCTCTTAAAGCAGAGTAGGTTAATGTTTGTGAATGAAACGGAACTTTGGCAGGCTGAGGTGTCTCAGGTCATCAGCTTATGTTGTCTACTGTGTGACTAATTGAGGCAAAAGATGTCCTTTTTAATAGTATTTTCTCATCACTTTTGCCTGGGTGCCCTTTAGGAATGTTATTTTTGGCATACAACTTGAGTTTCACTTAAATTTATAATTCTTTCTGTTCATTCCTACTGCTCGGTTGCCCAGATGTGGATTTTGCTTTGTCTCACAAGCGTTACTGAAACACTGCTAGAAAGGTGGACGACAGATTGGTTGTGATTAGTTTGATCTTCACAGTAGAGAAATTCAAATGGTCAATAAGCTCAACAAGATGGCTGTCTTACTGATGATCAGAGTTGCCATTAAAATCGAATTTCCCCCACATCAGGCTGGAAAAAAAAAAAACATGATCATTTTAGTTGTCCTCAAAGGAGAAGAGGACAGGTATTATGTTATCAGGTGTTATGAGTGTAACTAGTTAAACTCTTTGGGAGATGGGCAGTTTTACCTTGGCGATATCTATCAATGCATTGCCTGTAATCACATAATTCCATTTCCAATTCAATTTATCCTATGGGGGTAGAGGCCCAAGTGAGCAGAGGATGTTTTTTTCAGCATTATTTATAATCGCAAAAAAAAAAAAAAAATTAGTTCAAGGGTCTTATCAGTAGGGGATTTATTAAGGTATGTTTACTCCACTCAACATGTAGTTGTTAACAAATGAGGTAAATTTGTATTTGATACACGGAAAGATGGCCATGATGTCTTTTCAAATGAAAATAAGTGTAGCAGATGGTGAAAGAATGCATGTAAGATCCTATTTTTATTTAAATCATGTATTAAAATTATAATTAAAGTATAATTAAAATTACAGTTTTGAGGATACACTTTAGAATATATTTCCTGGGAAAGCCTCATTGGGGGGGTTGCCAGTTTTTACATTGTTTTGTTGAGTTATATTTTAGAATATTTTTAAAGCTAAAAAATCAAATTCCTTGGTAGACCATCACTACAGCAAGCCCACTGCAGTATTAATCTATTAATACTGCCAATGTTAATTAAACAATTATTCATGTAGCCCCTACCCATCCCATTCCAGTCTCTCAGGAGGCTTAGCTATGTCCCAGAGACCCCAGTGCTATGGCCACAGGTCTCTCCTGGGGCAAGAAGAGGTAAGAAGCGGCTGATGCCAAAGTCAACAGTCAGCAAGTGGCATGAGCAGTCTTGATGAATTCTTTCAAATAAGCGTTTTTCACATCTACTCTAGGGCTTGCCTTTTCCCTCTGTTGTAGTCTCAGAAGTTCTTGAGGTAGACCCTGTGAGATCTGCAGCAGTACTTGCTGTCTTAGGTACAGAAGGCAAGATATTATTTCTCCCTGACTCAACAAAGAGTTGAGATGTTTATCCAGGTTAGGATGACACTGCCCCCCTGTCCACCCCCGCAAAAAAAAAAAAAAAAAAAAAAAATGAAAGGATGGTGTCTTTGACTGGACTGGGAGTCAGGAGACCTCACTTCAATTTTGGTTTGGGCTTTTCTTTTTTTGAATAGGTTCAGAGCTACTCCCTGGACCTGTTCTTAACAGTCTTATGACTTGGGGACTTGGGATACTTTTTTTTTTTTTTTTTAATTTATTGAGACGAAGTCTCTCCCTGTCACCCAGGCTGGAGTACGACACAGCATGATCTCAGCTCACTGCAACTTCCGCCTCCCGGGTTCAAGCAATTCTCCTGCCTCAGTCTCCTGAGTATCTGGGACTACAGGCATGCACCATCATGCCCAGCTAATTTTTGTATTTTTAGTAGAGATGGGATTTTGCCGTGTTGGCCAGGCTGGTCTCGAATTCCTGACCTCAAATGATCTGCCAGCCTCGGCCTCCCAATCAAGTGCTGTGATTATAGGCATGAGCCACTGCTCCCAGCCTGACTTGGGGTACTTTTTGACCTGTAGGACTTCAGCTCCTTCCTTTTAAAAATAAGAAAGCTGCGGCCAGGCGCAGTGGCTCATGCCTGTAATCCCAGCACTTTGGGAGGCCGAGGCGGGCAGATCACCTGAGGTCAGGAGTGCAAGACCGGCCTGACCAACATGGATAAACCCCGTCTCTACTAAAAATACAAAATTAGCCGGGCGTGGTGGCTCATGCCTGTAATCCTAGCTGTGGGAGGCTGAGGCAGGAGAATTGCTTGAACCTGGGAGGCAGAGGTTGCAGTGAGCCAAGATCACGCCATTGCACTCCAGCCAGGGCAACAAGAAAAAGACTCCATCTCAAAAAAAAAAAAGCTGAATCTCTGAGTGGGTTTTTCATTTTTCATTTTGTTTTTTTAAAACAGATCTCTCAGAACCTGGGTAACTCATTTTATCAGAAATTCAGTTTTCAAGTTTGGAAGGATAACACTTGGAGCTGATAGTCACTCATAAAACATCTGATTTTGTGATCATGTTTAAGAATCCATGAATGATATAAAAATCCTCACCTATTAAAACTTTTTGGCGGGGCGCGGTGGCTCACGCCTGTAATCCCAGCACTTTGGGAGGCCGAGGTGGGTGGATCACGAGGTCAGGAGATCGAGACCATCCTGGCTAACACGGTGAGACCCCCGTCTCTACTAAAAATACAAAAAATGAGCCAGGCATGGTGGCGGGCGCCTGTAGTCCCAACTACTCGGGAAGCTGAGGCAGGAGAATGGCATGAACCCGGGAGGCGGAACTTTGCAGTGAGCCGAGATCACGCCGCTACACTCCAGCCTGGGCGATAGAGCGAGACTCCATCTCAAAAAAAAAAAAACAAGTTTTTATTCATTGCTTCCTATGTACCAGTCATCACGCTATTTATTTCTAGCAGTGGTTATCACCAGGGTGATTTTTGTTACGCAGGGCACATCTGGCAGTGTCCAGAGACCTTTGTGGTTGTCGTGAGCTACAATCATCTAGTGGTTGTGGCCAGAGATGCTTACATCCTGTGGTACACAGGGCAGCCCCCGCAACAGAAGTATTTGACTCAAAATGTCAGCAGCGCTGAGGTTGAGGAGCCCTGCTGTAAAGGGTCAGTCCTTGAAAGGGCTCTAGGGTATAGCCATCACAGGCCCCGTTTTTTTGGTTGGAAAGAGTAGAGCCTGGCCAGGTCCAGTGGTTTACTACGCCTGTAATCCCAGCACTTTGGGAGGCCAAGGCGGGTGGATCACCTGAGGTCAGGAGTTCGAGACCAGCCTGGCCAACATGGTGGAAACCCCATCTCTACTAAAAATACAGAATTAGCCGGGTGTAGTGGCACATGCCTATAGTCGCAGCTACTCGGCAGGCTGAGACAGGAAGATAACCTTAATCCAGGAGTTGGAGGCTGCAGTGAGCCAAGATCGCGCCACTGCACTCCAGCCTGGGAGAGACAGAGCGAGACTCCGTCTCAAAAATTAACAAGTAGAGCCTGGTAGAGTGAAGCCACTTGCAGGAGTTGTTTAGTTAGGGCTGTGTTGCCTTACAGTGCTGGTGTCCTCACAGATGATAATAGGAATAAAAAACTCCACACCGGTTTACTGTGTGCCAGCTCGGGTTAAGTGCTCTCTATGTATAAGTTCATGGTAACACAAAAGGCATTAATATCAATTCCTTTTTACAGGAGAGGAGACAGGCCCAGAGAAATCAAGATCTGTAATTATTTCTTCTTTTTGTTATCTTGGCCCTTAACTTTTAGAAGTTCACACATTTAAACATTCCATCTTGACAGATTTACCCAGCGTTTGAGTGTCTGTGGGGCTTCTCTAAAGCACAGGGTCAAAGGGGATATTCTGCCCACACAGCACTTTCTAGTTCAGGAGTGGGACCAACCAGGCCTTTGCAGCAAGATAGGTATTCGGTGCTGAAATACACGCTGTAAAGTTGTCCTGTGTTTCTTGGAATTTTGAATATCTTTCATTGATTCAATCAGCATTTATTTTTCACCAAGTACATATTCAGTAAATACGTTTTGGAAAAACCGAACAAATCAAAGTCCCAGCCCTAAAGCCATTTATGCACTCACGGCCTATCTCTGCAGTAACCTGCTGCTTGTTAGCACTGGGACCAAGTCCATCTGTGGCTGCCTTCGGGGGATTGGCTTCTAGTCTAGACTCTTGCTGAGTTAGTGTTTCCATCATTCTGTCAAGGATCCAGCTCTAAGGCTGATAGCCACTTCCCTGAATTCATGTGTTGGATGCACAAGCCTCTTGGACTAACTCCCCTCTTCATTTTACTGCTTCCACCCCAAGCCTGGGTTACGCGTGAAGCCATTGATGTGCTATTATTGTATTGGTGATGCTTTTACTTGGTTTGGATCCCTATGGCTTAGCAGAGTAACTTGATCATGGCAGGTGCCGTATACATATTTTGAGGGACGAACAGATAGGATAGTGTTGATTGCTAAAAAGGTAGTGATCTGGCCAGGCATGGTGGCTTATGCCTGTAATACATACACATGCACTTTGTAATCCCAGCATTCTGGGAAGCTGAGGCAGGAGGATCACTGGAGCCTAGGAGTTTGAGACCAGTCTGGGCAACAAAGTGAGACCCCCATCTCTACAAAATATAGAAAGAAATTAGCTGGACCTGGTGGTGTGCCTTTGTGGTCCCAGCTACTCAGGAGGCTGAGGTGGGAGGCACGTTTGAGCCCAGGAGATCGAGGCTGCAGTGAGCTGTAGTCACACCACTGCACTCCATTTTGGGTGACAGAGTGAGACTGTCTCCAAAAAAAGAAGTAATATTCTGAACTTGTCCTTTCTTGACTTTTTGGTGAATTATAATGGGCTGCCAGAATCTAGATCAGCTTTTTAGGCTCTGAGGGATATGCTTCATGTAGAAATAATCCAGTCTGAAGGCCAGGTCTCAAGGTGTTACTTTTGTATTCTTGGATGACTGTGGAATGTGTGGTCTCGACGAATGGCTTTGTGGAGCAGCTTTCTCCAGTGACTTGCATGTGCTTGGATTAACAAACTTGCGATCCAGGTATGCTAAGCAGGTGCCTTCTGTGACCAAGCTCAGTATTGAGGGCCCTGCTGTCCTTGAGGCAGCCACGTGTTCTTGTATACAGCTGTCTTGTGTAGCAGGTTAAGTGCTGCCTCTCTCCTGTTGCTTGTTTTCTGTAATGTGTCACCTTTCTTGGCATGATTCCTTTGTCCAGTCTTCCAGTGTCCTGTTGTATGGTGTGGGTGGGCTGGGGATTGCATAAATGAGTTGGGGCAGTGACGTTCTTGGCCTTGCTCTGTCCTGTGAGAGAGGACCCTGCACCATCTGGGGCTCCTGGAGTGGCACCCTGCACCAGCAGGACGCAGCTCTTCCTGGCCCTGCTGTCGGCCTCTAAACACAGTGCAGGCTGACTTTCTTATCACAGCTGGTTTGGCTGGCTGGACCAAATGCTACTTGTTTCTTTCTGGAGTGGGGAAATAACTTCAACCAGGTGCAGTCAGTGTGTATTATTATCTCAGCTGCAGAAGCTGTTCTAAATGCCCTTCTAGGGAACTTTTGCGGTGTGAATTTAGTAGTTGTGCTGTGTGTTAGTCCTGCCCAACACTAGGCCCAGGCAGCTAGAGTTAAGTCGTTGGGCATTGGTAGGGCACTGTGAGCAAAGACTCTCTTACCTCGGGCCAGGCAGAGAAGGACACAGTGGCTGAGCTCACCTGGTCCTTGGTCATCCTTCAAACCTCTGAGTGTGTGTGGTTCCTCGGGGAGAGAAAGCAATTTTCTCGTGGGTGCGAAGACAGCAGCTACCTGCATAGCAACCGCTCCTGGCCTATTAGGAGCTTTACATGTGGAGACTCTGGAGAGAGCTGCACTTCTAAAGGGGTTGCCACAACAGACAGCCTTAGGGGAAATGGGGAAACTGGAGAAAAGGGCTCTTATCCCAAAAGGACCAGATCCATTGGAACAGATAGAGGTAAGGAGGCAAAGAGAAAGCAACAGTACAAGTGTAAAATTGGGAGAAATCGTTTTTGAAAGGGGGTCATTTATTTGACACTTTTACCAATTTGTTTTGAAACAGTCTCAGTCTGTCGCCCAGGCTGGAGTGCAGTGCTGTGATCACAACTCATTGCAGCTTCTAACTCCTGAGCTCAAGTAATCCTCCTGCTTCTGCCGAGTAGCTAGGACTATAGGGTGCCTGGCTAATTTTTTTTATTTTTATTTTTTGTCAAAATGGAGTTTTGCTATGTTGCCCAGGCTGGTCTTGTACTCCTGGACTCAAGTCCTGCTTCAGCCTCCCAAAGTACAAAGTGCTGGGATTACAGGTGTGAACCACCTCACCTGGCCTCTAGTTTGTTTGTTTGACACAGGGTCTTGCTCAGTCACTCTAGCTGGAGTACAGTGACACTATCATAGCTCACTGCAGTCTCGAACTCCTGGGCTCAAATGATCCTTTTGCCTCCGCCTCCTGAGTAGCTGGGAAGCATACTGCAGGCACTGTACCTGGCTAATTAAATTTATTTATTTATTTATTTATTTTTGTAGAGATGGGAGTTGGGGGGGGGTCTCAATCTGTTTTGCTATATTGCCAAGCTGATCTTGAACTTCCGACCTCAAGCAGTCCTCCCACCTCGGCCTCCCGAAGTGTTGGGATTACAGGTGTGAGCCACTGTGCCTGGCTCTCGGCCTCTTTTACCATTTTTGAAGTTGAGGTTTTGAAGCAAGTGACTTGCTCAGAAACAATTCTACCCCTAGGGCTTCCTTTTCAATATTATAAGATGTGTGGTTTCTGATTTATTTATTAGAATAGGAAACTTTTTGCCTTGTTTAACTCTTTTTCTTTAAAAATTAAAAAAAACAAAACAAAAGGAAAGGATGGCCCTTTGGGATCTTTTCTGCCTGTCTGCTGTAACCATTCGACAGTTGAGAACCGCGTTACTTGGTGTTTTGTAGCTTGTAAATAGAAGACTGAAGTGTGTGTGAGTAGAACCTTAAAATTCACTTTTCCTTTGCTTTGTCTTCTTTATGTTGGAGGTTGCTGACTCCTGAGTGTATATTATTAGATGATTACAAGTGTGTACTATTCACCCCAGTGTTTGCTGGCTAGTGTGAACAAAATGAAATACACTGCATCATCCGAATGTGTTTTATTTTGTAGCAATGTGTATATTACTCTTAATTTTCACTCTTCTTATGTGATATGCTTTCTAATGTTATTAATACCTAGCTCATTTGACTGTTTCAAATGATATTACTGATGTAATTATATTTACTTTTTAAACATTTGCTGATAAGTAGAAGATTAGGTGGTCTTGTAGCATTGGTTTAAATCAGTATGTGTGCGGCTGGGCGCAGTGGCTCACGCCTGTAATCCCAGCACTTTGGGAGGCCTAGGCAGGTGGATCACAAGGTCAGGAGATCGAGACCATCCTGGCTAACACGATGAAACCCCGTCTCTACTAAAAATACCAAAAAAAAAAAAAATTAGCCGGGCCTGGTGGCAGGCGCCTGTAGTCCCAGCTGCTGGGGAGGCTGAGGCAGGAGAATGGCATGAACCCAGGAGGTGGAGCTTGCAGTGAGCAGAGATGGCACCACTGCACTCCAGCCTGGGCGATAAAGTGAGACTCGTCTCAAAAAAAATAATAATAATAATAATAATAATCAGTATGTGTACATGAAATCAATTCACTTTGAAGAATACAATTTTTTTCTTTTGAAACAAGGCTTCTATTTTGATCTAATTGCTCATGCTTGGAGCTGCCTGGCCAGCCCCTGAGACCCAAGTTCTGTGTTCCCTTTGTCGTCTGCACAATGAGCTCAGCAGATTGCTGGCTGCCTGTGTACAGGGCTCCGGGGTGTCCCCAGGTTCAGCCCTGCTGTCTCAGAGAGGAGGACCTGGCCTGTGAAGGACTGAGGTGGTGATGTGAAGGTCTTTTGTTCATCAAGTCTTGCCCCAGTTACCTTGTATAGTATTTAGATTGTTGTTATCAGTTGGTCGTGTGGCTTTATTGAAGGCTGGTTTAGCATATTTAGAACTTATTTGGCATGCATTAGGATTCTTCTTCTTAGAGTATTTTAATTCCAGTATGTACTTATGCTTGTCTTCTCTACCTGCCCCCAGTCTTGAAGTGGTGAGAATGTGTGTGTGTGCATGTGTGTGTATTTTCCTTAAGCCCTTGCTGATTGATGCAGTCACTTGCTTTCACCCTGCTTAAATATTCCTAACTCTCGCTGGGCAGTGTTACTGTTACATGTCGTGGGTTACTCTTATTTGCCTAGTGTCTGAGTTTTGCCTCTTGTTCGTCTTTTAGAGCGGTGTGTGATTGGGGCTCAGCAGTGCTAGTGGCTGGCCCAGATGGAGCACCGGGGGGCGCCAGCCTTCTACTATGAAGAACTGGGCGGGGTGGGGGGAGTTCCCCATGGGGACCTCGAAGTTGTTTGGGATGTGCTGCTGTGCATATCTAGGTCGTGCTGTGGCTTTCTTGAACTTTCCGGTGGTTTAAAAATCTACTTTCTCATGAAAGAACATGAACCAGAACAAAAAAATCTTTTATGAAGTTTGGGAAAATGATTGGGTGGCAGACTTTAGTATCATGACAATATCTTCATGCTTTGCTATATAAAGTTTGGGTGCAATGTGCATTCATTTTGTAGTTGAACTCGTGATTAAACAGATATAGTCAAAATTTGTTTTTTGTTTGTTTGTTTGAGACGGAGTCTCGCTCTGTCCCCCAGGCTGGAGTGCAGTGGCGGGATCTCGGCTCACTGCAAGCTCTGCCTCCTGGGTTCACGCCGTTCTCCTGCCTCAGCCTCCCCAGTACCTGGGACTACAGGTGCCCACCATCATGTGCGGCTAATTTTTTGTGTTTTTAGTAGAGATAGGGTTTCACTGTGTTAGCCAGGATGGTCTCGATCTCCTGACCTCGTGATCCACCCGCCTAGGCCTCCCAGAGTGCTGGGATTACAGGTGTGAGCCACCGCGCCTGGCCCAAAATTTGGGTTTTGACTTTGAACTGGAATGGTCAGTGTTATCTGCCATCCCTCTCCTATGTTGATGTTTATTTCCAAATTAGGGTGTTTAGTTTTTCTTTCTTTCTTTTTTTTTTTTTTTGAGACAGAGCCAGGCTGGAGTTCAGTGGCGCCATCTTGGCTCACTGCAACCTCCGCCTCCTGGGTTCAAGCAGTGATTCTCCTGCCTCAGCCTCCTGAGTGGCTGGTACTACAGATGCACACCACCATGCCTGGCTGATTTTTGTATTTTTAGTAGAGACGGTTTCACCATATTAGTCAGGCTGGTCTTGAACTCCTGACCTTGTGATCCACCTGCCTCGGCCTCCCAAAGTGCTGGGATTACAGGCGTGAGCCACTGCGCCCGGCCTTAGGGTGTTTAGTTTTTCTAATCACAGTAGTAGTACATATCCTCCATTAATTTTTTTAAAAAACGATCTTGAATTTACAGAGGAGGTACAGGTACCATACAGCTCTTTATCCGAACCACCTGAGAGTAAGTTGGGACGACGAGACCTCACCCTGGGATATTTTGGTATGTTTACTTATAGACAAGACACCTTCCTCCTTAACCGCAATACAGCCATCAGAGTCAGGAAATCAACATGAATGCGTTGCCGCCTTCTGATCAGGCAGCGCATTCGCATTCCACTGAAAGGATCTCGTTCAGAACCACAGTTCATGTCAGATCTCTTTAGTCTCTTTCAAACTGTAATGGTTCCTCTGTCTGAGCTTGACACTTTTAATGATTACCAGCAGTTATTTTGTGGGGTCCTTTATTGTGGGTTTGTTTGGTGTTTCCTTTTGATTAGATCTAGGTTTTGCGCCTCTGGCTGGAACAGTACAAGGAGGAGGCTGGATTCTTCTCTGCATCCTATCAGGTGGTGCAGAATTCAGTTAGTCCCCTTAGTGGTGATGTGCACTTTACTTGCTTGATTCAGGTGCTGCCTTCCAGCTTCTCCACTGTGAAATCTTTGTAATTGTTAGATATATAGTAGGGAGATACTTTTGAAATAAAATCAAACTTTCACTTATCTCAACTATGTTAACTTTAATCAGAGTTCAATTTGCTTATTTATATCAATATTGGCTCATGGTTTCCCTAGTTAATTTGGTTGATTATTATCCTTCTACTATGATTTTATTTGATATTCATCATCTCAGGTTTGACCCATGAGAGCCCCTCAAGCTCCCGTGTCCTTTATTTATTTATTTATTTATTTATTTTTATTATTTTTTTATTTTTTTGAGTCTCACTCTGTCGCCCAGGCAGGAGTGCAGTGGTGCCATCTCGGCTGACTGCAAACTCCACCTCCTGGGTTCAAGCAATTCTCGTGCCTCAGCCTCCTGAGTAGCTGAGATTACAGGTGCGCACCACCACGCCCAGCTAATTTTCTGTATTTTTAGTAGAGACAGGGTTTCACCACGTGGCCCAGGCTGGTTTCAAACTCCTGAGCTCAGGCAACCTCCTGCTTCTGCCTCCCAAAGTGCTAGGATCACAGGCATGAGCCACCATGCCTGGCCTTTTTTTTTTTTTTTTTTTTTTTTTTTTGAGACAGGGTCTCACTCTGTCCAGGCTGGAGTGCAGTAGCGAGCTCTCGGCTCACTGCAACCTCTGCCTCCTGGGTTCAAGTGATTCTCCCACCTCAGCCTCCCCGGTAGCTGGGACTACAGATGTGTGCCACCATGTCTGGCTAATTTTTGTGTTTTTAGTAGAGATAAGGTTTCACCATGTTGGCTGGTCTTGAACTCCTGACCTCAGGTGATCCACCTGCCTTGGCCTCCCAAAGTGCTGGGATTACTGTCTGTGTCCTTCTGATATGTCCTCATTATTCTCTTTCTCTTCTCTTTTCTTTCTTTCTTGTACCACAGGATATTCTGGGCTCTTCATGTACCTTCCCTGCTCCAGACCTGGATTCTGCCTTTTCTTCAAGAAGGCCTGCTTCCCTTTTATGGCAGTTGGTCCTCAGAGAAACAGGGTCTAGGCACCAGCTAGGTTGTTGGAGTGTTACTATACCCAGGCCCTCTCAGTCGACAGAGTATGTGTATACATACATATACAGAACATATATATAGATACATGCGTGTGTATTTTTAACACGCTGTCTCATTTTTAAATATCTCCATGTATTGAAAAGCATGAGTTTATTCCAGTACCCCCATTTCCAATGTAATACCACAGGGTTTATTCTAGTTTCTTGCTTTCCAAGCGGATAACTCTGTTTCTCAACAGTGACAATCTTAGATCCCAGTGTCTCTAATATGTTTACTTCCTTGATTATTCACCCTATATGGAACAAGGCTCCTCTTGTTGACCTTCCTGCTCGAATGCCCGCTGCCATCTCACTCAGCTGCTGTCATCCTGCACCTCCACCCACCATGAACATCTTCCTCACTCCACTTGGGCTCTGATACCCTAGCTATGTAGATATTCTCTTACGTGGAAGCCCATATCCCCAGTTTAAAAACAAAACAAAAAAAAAGTCCAAGTTCTATACGCTCTCTTTTTGCAGCTTGATCATTTTCATTTAACGTACAGTAGTCTGTGCTTTTTCCAGACTGATACGTGAGCTGTTGGATTATTGTTGGTGACAGCGCCTTACTGTGTGGTGTCCACGTCCCACTTAGTATTACTGCCTTCTTGCTGATGCACACTCGTGTTCTTCCCAGTTCTTTGCCTGTAGCGTGCTGTTGTGAGCCTCGCCTGTCACACCTATGTTTCTGTATTCTTTTGCAGGCACTTCTGGAGAGTAGCATTTTTGAAGTGTGATTGCTGAATTAGATTGTATGTTTCTATTTTTCGTTATGTGTTTCTAAATTGCCTTCTAATTTTATACTTCCTCAATAGTTGAGTCGTCTTTTTTCCCCCTTACCATGATAAACACTGAATGATCACTTTTGTTCATCTTTGCTGATCTCATAAAGGCTGCATGAAGATGAACATCTGTTCGTGTGTTTGTGGGCAATTTTATATTAATTTTCTATGATTTGTGTGTTCATATGTCCTAACCTATTCAGATGTTTTCCAGACACTGAAAAACTCCATTTGTATCTTGACTTCTACGTTAGTGTTCTATAAAATTCTTATGCTCTAATAGGGTTAAATAAATCAATATCTTCCTCAGTGGTTTTTACAGTATATGTTGTTGGAGGCTTTTTGCACCCCCAAATCACAGGTTTTCCTCCTTAATCTTCAGCTCTTCAAGGTTTGATTGTTTACATCCAGATCTCCAATCCAGCTGAAATTTATTTTAGAGTATGTTGTGAGGTAGGGATCAAACTTTATATGTTTTCAAAATGGATAACAAATTGGCTCAATTCCTTGCTGATTTGAAATGGCACTTGTATCAAATAATAAATTCACAGGTACACGTGAGTCTGTTTCATGCAGCAAGTGCCTCTTTCTTAGCCAGTAACACCAAGTGCTAATTACCATTGCTTTGTAGTATGCTTTGCTAATTTTAGTTGAATCCCACCTTTTTTTTTTTTTTTTTTTTTTGCAAAATATCCTAGCCTGGTTTTATTTTTAGGTGAATTTTTAGGAGAATCCTTGTTAGAGTTAAAAAAAAAAATCCTACTGGGATGTTGTGTTACTTTCCCAGGGCTGCCGTAACAAATTACCACACATTTGGTGGCTTACAACCGGAATATATTCTCTCACAGTTTTGGAGACTGGAAATCTGAAATCTGGCAGGGCCACACTCCCCCTGGGGGATAGGAGAGAGATCGTTCTTTGCTTCTTCTGTCTTCCAGCTCCTGCCCCACAGTCCTGGGCTTGCAGCTGCATGGTTCCCACCCCTGCCTCCCTCTTCACGTGGCTTTCTCATCTGTCATGGGTGGCATTTAGAACCCACCCAGATAATCCAGGATCATCTCCTCATCTTGGTATCTTTCCCTTAATCTCATCTGAAAAGACCCCTTTTCCAAGTAAAGTAAAACAAATTTCAGGGATCGGGACTCCCTATCTTTGGGTGGCCATTTTTCAGCCTATCACAGATGTTATTTGGAGTTTGATTGGGGTGTAGATGAACTTGGAATAGAACAGACATCTTTTGTGATGGATCTCCTGGCTAAGTCTTGGCATCATCTCCATGATTCAGGCTTCTCGTGTATATGTGTGCGTGTACAATTTTTGTTTTGCCAACTTGCCAAGCTTGCCTTCACTATTACTAGAGCTTCGTTATAACAGAGAGATTTTCTAAACAGGTCATCTGCAGACAGTGGTATTTGTCTCCTTGCTTAATTCTGTCTCTTTAGATGGCCTGTTGGACAGTCTTTGACAATAGTAACATCTTGGCCATTCTGTTACTTATTTTAATACTATAATATTAGCTTTTTAGTAAATATGTGTTACTTTGGGAAAATATTGTTCATATAGCCATTTGTTGATGTTAAACTCCATAGAAAATAAATAATACATGCTGAATTTCATCAGTTTTTTGGGCATTTTTGAAATGGTCGTCGGTCAGCCACGTATATGTTTATTTGTCCTTTTTTTCTTTGAGACAGAGTTTCGCTCTGTCACCCAGGCTGGAGTGCAGTGGTGCAATCTTGGCTCACTGCAGCCTCTGCCTCCCGGGTTCAAGCGATTCTCCTGCCTCAGCCTCCCAAGTAGCTGGGATCACAGGCAGCCACCACCATGCCTGGCTAATTTTTAGTGTTTTTAGTAGAGATGGGGTTTCACCATGTTGGCCAGGCTGGTCTTGAACTCCTGACCTCAGGTGATCCACCTGTCTCGGCCTCCCAAAGTGCTGGGATTACAGGTGTGAGCCACTGTGTCTGGCCTATTTGTCCTCCTTTTAGCTATAAGTATATATTTTCTAATTTTAAAACTGTATCCCTAGAACAGACCATTCTTAGTCATGATGTCTTGTTCTCTAAATTTAGTGATCAATTCATTAGGCTGGTGTTTTGTTTAAAATTTTACATGTTTTCTAGCTTGGGCAATATAGCAGGACCTGTCTCTTGGAGAAAAAATTAGCTGGGCATGGTGGTACGCACCTGTAGTAGCAGCGCCTTAGGAGTCTGAGGTGGAAAGGATCGCTTGAGCCCAGGAGTTCAAGGCTACAGTGAGCTATCTTGCACCACTGTACTGCAGCCTGGGCAGCAGAGCGAGACTCTGTCTCAAATAAATAAATAATAAAATAATATAGAAATTTACATGTTTGTAAAATAGTCTATAACGACGACTTCTACTCATTGTTTTGGGAAGACAAAACAATGCTGGTTTTCCTTTGGGGAACAACTCTTTCTACCACGTATAAGCATGTGTTTTAGATAGAATGGCTCAGCTGCATGGGTGGACCTGGTTGGCTATGGCTACTAGACATAACATGTGCCCTTGGCCCCCTGATTATAGTTATTGGTCCCTAATGAGATCAGAACCCAATTAATGCCAATGAGATACAAAAATAATTCGTGGCACCGGTGAGACAAAGAAGCTCTTATTTCCTTGGGAGTTACCAGAAGATACAATTACTGCCATTTATAACACTTCTTATTTCAAAACCAGGCAAATATAATATTGTATCATTGTAATCTCGGGTGTGTGTTCTTTTCTTTTGTTAGACTAGAGAGGGTTAATTGCTCTTCAGTTGCTTTTTTCAAAGAAACTGATTTTGGTTTTGATTGACCAAATAGCTGTGTTTCTGTTTTTGTTTTTTTTGAGGCAGGGTCTCACACTGTCACTGAGGCTGGATTGCAGTGGTGCAATCACGGCTCACTGCAGGCTCAACCTCCTGGGCTCAGGCGATCTTCCTGCCGCAGCCTCCCAAGTAGCTGGGGACTACAGGCACGTGCCACCATGCCAGGCTAATTTTCTGTATTTTTGGTAGAGATGAGGTTTTGCTATGCTGCCCAGGCTGGTCTTAAACTCCTGGACTCAAGCGATCTGCCTGCCTCAGCCTCCCAAAGTGCTGGGATTACAGGTGTGAGTCACTGCACTTGGCCTGTTTTGTTTTAATTTTTTTTGAGGCAGAGTCTCGCTCTGTCACCCAGGCTGGAGTTCAGTGGTGCAATCACGGCTCACTGCAGGCTCAACCTCCTGGGCTCAGGTGATCTTCCTGCCCCAGCCTTCCAAGTAGCTGGGACTACAGGCACGTGCCACCCAGGCTGGGAGTACAGTAGCGTGATTATAACTCACTCACTGTAACCTTAAACTCCTGGGCTCAAGGGGTCCTCCTGCCTCAGCCTCTCAGTAGCTGGGACTACAGGTGTGTGCCATCATGCATGGCTTTTCTTATTTTATTTTATTTTTTATTTTTTTGTGGAGATGGGGTCTTGCTTTGTTGTCCAAACTGGTCTCAAACTCCTGGGCTTAAGTGATCCCAAAGTGCTGAGATTACAGGTTTGAGACATTGCACCTGGTCTTACATTTCATCAATTCTTTTATTCCTTCTACTTTGGTTTTCACTTTACATCTTGACTTGAATGCTTAGTTCGTTCATCTTCATTAATAAAGTTTACAAGTTTGGTTCACCCTCTGAGTGTAGCTTTAGCAGTGCTCTGTGGACGTTGATAAGTGGTACTCCTTGCTCTTTTTCTTTTCTTTTCTTTTCTTTTCTGAAACAGGGTCTCGCTTTGTTGCCCAGGCCGAGTGCAGTGGCACAGCTCACTGCAGCCCCAACCTCCCCGCACTCAAGTGATCTTCCTGCCTCAGCCTCCCTAATAGCTGGAGCCACAGGTGTACACCACCACACCTGGCTAATTTTTTGTTTTCTACTTTTATTTTTGTACAGGCAGTCTCACTATATTGCCCAGGTTTCTTTTCCTTTTTTAAACCTTGTTGGGAAAACTTAGAAATATACCACAAAATAAAAAATAATAGAAGAGAATCATATGCCTGTTACCCAGCTTTCACAGTTGTCAGTATTTTACTATAGTCCTTCCCACTCCCAATATTTTGTATTTTTCATTTGAGTATTTTAAAGCAAATCTCGGACTTTTAGTCACCTCTAAATACTTTAGCATGTATTTTTTAGGAAATGTGGGCTTTAAAAAACATAACCACAATACCTTTATCATAGCTAACCAACCATGCTCCATTAATATTACCTAATATTTATTCTGTGTTTGGTTTTCTCCAAATGTCATAAAAAGCCCTTTTACACTTTGTTTTCTTGAATTGAAATCCAAAGAAAGTCTCCACATTGCATTTGGTTTAAGCATCTTAGCTCTTTGAAAATCTATAACTTGCAGCTTCTTTTCCCTTTTTTAGTTTTTGTTTTTAATGCCATTTATTTATGAAGGCAATAGGGTTGTTCGTGCTGTGGAATGTCCCAGGTTTGGGATTTGGTTGACTGTGTTGTGGCACTATCTAATGTGTTTTTCTAATCCTCATGCTTCCTGTAGCTAGGTCAGGATGCTTAATTGGTTTCAGGCTGTTTGTTGTTTCGGGGGGTGGTTTCAAGGATATTCCACAGACTGTGCTCTGTGTTGCACATTGAGCAGCCAGGTTACATGATGTCGGGTGCAGTGTCAGTAGGTTGAATTACAGAGTTCTTTATCAACCAGTTCTCTACTGGGCTTAACGGCCATTTGCTTTTTGCTTGTACCTGTTATTTAGTTGGTGTATTAGTTTCCTGTTGCTGCTGTACCAAATTACAACACTGTGGCTGAAATCAGTCTCACTGGTCTAGAGTCTTGAGTATCTGGGTGCCATCAGGCAGCTCTGGAGAGTATCTGCTTCCTGGCCTTTTCCAGCTCGTGGCAGCCATTTTTTGGCTATGGCCCCTTCCTCCATCATTAGAGCACATGATCTAAAGGACACTTGTGATTGTGGTTAGGTCCCACCCATATAATCCAAAATGATCTCCCGTCTCAAGATTCTTAATTCATCTGTAACATATCCAAATCCAGAAATTAGTACTTGAATATCTTTGGAGGCCATTGTTCAGCCTACAGCTGACAATTACAAAGTGAAGATTTTTCTAATTCTATTCTTATTTAAAGAAGATTTCCTGTATCAGTTTTGGAGGTTCTGAAATGTGGTTCCTGCTGGGGAGAAAGAATAAATGAATGATTTCTTTCCTTTATCAGTGTTTAGGATGCAATGGAACTAACAGCTTCCAAAGTTGAAGTTCATTTTTGTAGCGTTTCCCCCTAGTATTATAAACCTGTGGATGTGATTGTGCTTCAACCCGTGGAAGCCATATTTTGGTGCTTCTGTTGTTCTACCCAAGTTGGCTTGTGTCATCTTTGGGTGACC
This sequence comes from Pongo pygmaeus, assembly GCF_028885625.2. Taxonomy (NCBI): domain Eukaryota; kingdom Metazoa; phylum Chordata; class Mammalia; order Primates; family Hominidae; genus Pongo; species Pongo pygmaeus. The sequence continues at coordinate 141,990,534 of NC_072384.2, read as the reverse complement.
CCTTGGTTTGTGACTGCTCCCTGCCTGCCTGTCGCAGGAGGGTGTTGTACCTCGTCCGTGTCTGCTTAGACCTAGAGTCAGTCATGTTTCTAAGGAACCCCAGTCTCTTGCCATGAGATGGTGTTTAGACATCAGTCAGTTCAATGTGTATCATTTTCTTATGCTAAAATCTTGGTTCTTAATGATATTAACTTGCTTACCTATTCTAAATTTTGTGACTCTGCTTTTCACTGATCTGTAGTAGCTGATGATGCTTAAGCATCTTTTATTCCCTTTCTAGATGGAGGTATCTTTGAAAAGTAAAGAGCCTCATATAAAACAGAGCTTCCCCCTCCTGCAGATAACTCTCAGAAACATTTAGCATGTGTCTGTCCAGAGTTTCCTGTTAAAACACACTTTTGGAGGTATGTAGTGTATGAATAAGTGCCATTTTCATGGCACATATTTTTCATACAATATATTCTTACAGTAACGATACTAACATTATTAGGATATATCCCATTTGGAATATATTGTCAAATTATTGTGTTTTAAAGTTAAATAATTCTCTGATGCTTAGGCCGCCGATATGACATTGTTAGATACATTTGGGGTGGGGGCCTGAAGTGGGCTCCAAGCCCTGGTGAGGAGTATGTGTGTGCAGGAGCTGCCATGAAACACCTTTCAGCGGCTCAGGGTGGCAGACTAGTGTTACCATGGCAGTTATAGACATCAGTAAACCCATGGGTCATACGGATGCGTTTCCACCTAGAAGCAGTGGTTTGTTTCTTTAGTGAGTCAAAGAAACTTAAGATGGAGGAGACCCTAAGGAGTCATGTAAGTTAAATGATCACCCAGTGGAGAGTACACTTCACAGTGGGAATAAGCTCTGCCCATTTTTTTTCCTAGGTGCTAATTCAGGAAAGCATGCTCACTCTTAGTGATCCTTTTCTTCATGTTGAGATGAAATGTGTCTTCAGAATTGTTCTTAGTTGTTCTTGGTTGTGCAGGCAACTGGACAGAATCAGTCCCCCTTTAAATGCTCTCCACATGGTAAAGACAGCTCTTATGTATTTTTTTCTCAGTTTCCAAGGGCTTGAATTGGTTCATGTAAAGTCATCACCACTTCCTCAAAAGGAAATTAACAAAAAAATTTTAATTCAGACTTCTTGCAGATAACGTGGCAATTGTAATGAGAATAACACAGCAGAGAAAATAAATTTTGTGACTGTTTTTCACTGATTTGTAGTACCTGGTGATACTTAAGTGTCCTTTTTTCCCTCTCCAGGTGGAGGTATTTTTGTTGAAAAGTAAAGAGCCTCATATAATACAGAGCTTTCCCCTTTTGCTGATAACTCTGACAAACACTTAGCATATGTCCATCCGTGGTTTCCTATTAAAACACACTTTGTGGGTATGTGGTGTATGAATATGTGCCATTTTTCGTGTTCTTCCCTCCCGTCTTCACATTCTACAACTTCACAGCAGAATTGTCTTTTCAGGTCCATCTTTTACCCAGCTGTTCATGTTGATGCTTGTTGAGGACTGGGCTCTGGACTTCCTGTCCTTTTGCTATTCTTAGTGACTTGAGTTTCCTTCTAGAGAGGTCTTATGCACGTACAAACATGTATATCTCTTTAACACGACTGGTTACATATCAATGTAGCTGCAGGCCAGGCGCAGTGGCTCACATCTGTAATCCCAGCACTTTGGGAGGCCAAGGCAGGCAGATCACTGAGGCCAGGAGTTCAACACCAACCTGGCCAATGTAAAATCCTGTCTCTACAAAAAAAAAAAATACAAAATTAGCCAGGCATAGTGGCGCACACCTGTAGCCCAGCTACTTGGGAGGCTGAGGTGGGAGAATCACTTGAACCTGGGAGGCAGAGGTTGCAGTGAGCCGAGATTGTGCCGCTGCACTCCAGCGTGGGCAACAGAGTAAGACCCTGTCTCAGAAAAAAAAAAAAAAAGAAAGAAAGAAAGAAATAGGCCGGGTGCGGTGGCTTATGCCTGTAATTCCAGCACTTTGGGAGACAGGCAGGCGGATCACGGTGTCAGGAGTTTGAGACCAGCCTGGCCAACAATGTGAAACCCTGTCTCTACTAAAAATACAAAAATTAGCCGGGTGTGGTGGTGCACGCCTGTAGTCCCAGCTACTCGGGAGGCTGAGGCAAGAGAATCGCTTGAACCTAGGAGGCAGAGGTTTCAGTGAGCCGAGATCATGCCACTGCACTCCAGCCTGGGCAATAGAGTGAGACTCTGTCTCAAAACAACTACAGCAACAACAAAAAACTGCCTCTTCTTGTTCACTGACACTGGGTGTATGGTTAAAGCCCTCTTAACTGACCTGTTTTGAGGCACAGAGGTTTATTTAATCACCAGTCATTTGATACAGGGTGAAGACCTCCTATTTGAAATGGGACTGGTTGGATTCATATATTTTTTTTTTTTTGGAAACAGGGTCTTGCTGTGTTGTCCAGGCTGGAGTGCAGTGGTGCCATCATGGCTCACTGCAACCTCAACCTCTGGGGCTCAGGTGATCCTCCCACCTCAGCTTCCACACTGAGTAACTGGCACTACAGGTGCATACTACCATGCCTGGCTAATTTTTATTTTTATTTTCATTTTTTATTTTTTGGTAGAGACAGGGTTTCGCCATTGTGAACCCAGGAAATCTGACAAGTCTCAGTTAATTTAGAAAGCTTACTTTGCCAAGGTTGAGGATGCGCACCCGTGACCCAGCCTCAGGAGGTCTTGACCACATGTGCCCAAGGAAGTCAGAGCACAGTTTGGCTTTATACATTGTAGGGAGACGCGAGACATCAGTTGGCATATGCAGCATGATCATTGGTTCAGTCTGGAGAGGCGGGACAACTCCAAGCAAAGGCAGGAAGACTCCAAGTGGGGAGGGGACTTCCAGGTCACAGGCAGGTAAGAGACAAATGGTTGCATTCTTTTGAGTTTCTGATAAGCCTCTCCAAAGGAGGCAGTCAGATACGCATTTATCTCAGTGAGCAGAGGGGAGACTTTGAAGAGAATGGGAGGCACGTTGACCCTAAGCAGTTCCCAGCTAGACTTTCCCTTTTAACTTAGTGATTTGGGGGCCCCAAGATTTATTTTCCTTTCAGACTATGTTGCCTATGTTCGTCTTGAACTCCTGGGCTCAAGCGATCTACCCACCTCAACCTCCCAAAGTGCTGGGATTACAGGCATGAGCCACCATGCCTGGCCACATACTCTCTTCTTATGTAAATGAAATTGATAATACGTCATCTAGGATTTTCAGCATTCATTTCTTTTAAGTGGAACAAAAATTTAAGAAACTCATAATCAGTGTAGATTCTCTGAGATTTTAAAGGTTTTCCCCCAATTGACTTTTTCTTTTAAACAAACAGGTCTTGCTCTTTTTCCCAGGCTGGAGTGCTGTGGCACGATTGTAACTCACTGCAGCTTCAAATTGTGTTCAAATGATCCTTCTGCCTCAGTCTCCTGAGTAACTAGGATTATAGGCACAGGCTAATTGTTTTTATTTTTTATTTTTTAAAAAAATGAGGTCTCACTTTGTTGCCCAGTCTGGTCTCAAACTTTTGGCCTCAAGTGATCCTTCTGCCTTGGCCTCCCAAAATGCTAGGATTATAGGCATGAGTCACCATGTCCAGCCATAATTTTTTTAAGGCAACTTGTTTTTCTTGAAATTCAGTGTGGTAAATTTAATATCCATAGATACATTTCTTTTCACCCTTTTCATTATTTTGAATTATTTCTAAATGTGGTTATATTAACTAGTGAAACTGGCATAAACGGGTTTCAGAGCAAGTGAAACTGAGTCTTACTAAGCACACATCATCACTGGTGGGGATCGGTGTTCAGGGAACACTAGAAGGCACTCTGCTCGTGGCATCAATTAATAGTTTACTGTGGGGGTGGAGACTTGGTCATTCATCAGGTCGTTTATGGAGGTCAGTGATAGTGCTTTGTGTTCTGCCGCCCTTTGTTTACCCAGTGCCGGACTGAACCAATGCAAATGTTTAATCTTCTGACTCTACAAAAATGCTACAGTGCACATCAGGCACACTGCAGAGACACTGCAGGTTTGTGATACCACCACAAGAAAGCCTAACATCCCAATAAAGCAGGTCACATGAGTTTTACATTTCCCAGTGCATATAAAAGCTGTAACATGTTTAGAAAAACAATGTATATACTTTAATTTAAAATAATGGTTAAGGCTGGGCGCAGTGGCTCAGGCCTGTAATCCAGCACGTTGGGAGGCCAAGGTGGGTGGATCACCTGAGGTCAGGAGTTCGAGACCAGCCTGGCCAACATGGTGAAACCCCACCTCTACTAAAAATACAAAAATTAGCTGGGTGTGGTGGAGCACACCTGTAATCCCAGCTACTTGGGAGGCTGAGGTGGGAGAGTCACTTGAATCCGGGAGGCGGAGGTTGCAGTAAGCCAAGATCGAGACTGTGCCACTGCACTCCAGCCTGGGCAACTGAGTGAGACTCCATCTCAAAAAATAATAAAATATTGGTTAAAAAATGCTCATGATCATTGAGCCTTCAGCAAGTCTTAATCTTTTTGCTGCTGGAAGGTCTCGCTTTGATGTTGATGGCTGCTGACTGATCAGAGCGGAGGTTGCTACATGTTGGGGTGACTGGCAATTTTGCAAAATCAGACAACAATGAAGTTTACTGCATTGATTGACTCTTCCACAGAAGATTTCTCTGTAGCACGTGATGTTGTTTGATTGCATTTTCCCACAATAGAACTACTTTCAGAATTGGAATCAATCCTCTCAAACACTGCCATTGCTTTATCAGCTAAGTTTATGTAATATTCTAAATCCTTTGTTGTCATTTCAACAATGTTCACAACATCTTCATTCAGCATCTACTTCCTGAGTAGATTCTATCTTAGGAAACCACTTTCTCTGCTCATCCATAAGAAGCAGCTCCTCATCTGTTCACGTTTTATCATGAGATTGCAGCAATTCAGTCCCATCTTTAGGCTCCACTTCTAATTCTAGTTCTCTCGCTGTTTCTACCACATTTGCAGTTGCTTTCTCCACTGAAGTCTTGAACCCCTCAAAGTCATGGCATCTGGAATGGTGAATCCTTTACAGGAGGTTTTCAATGGACTTTGCCCAAATCCATCAGAGGAATAACTATCTATCGCAGCTATAGCCTTAAAAATAATTTCTTAAATATTATGACTTGAAAGTTGAAATTACTTCTTGATCCATGGGCTGCAGAATGGCTGTTAGCAGGCATGAAAACAACATTCATCTCCTTATACATCTCCATCAGAGCTCTTGGGTGACCAGATGCTTTGCCAATCAGCAGTAATGTTTTGAAAGGAATCTTTTTTTTTTTTTTTTTCTGGACAGTAGATCTTAACGGTGAGCTTAAAATATTCAGTAAATCGTTTTAAACAGATGTGCTGTCATCCAGGCTTTTTTTCATTTGTACAGCACAGGCAGAGTATATTTAGTGTAATTCTTCAGACCCCTAGGATTTTCAGAATGGTAAATGAGCATTGGCGTTAACATAAAGTCACTGGCTGCACTAGCCCCTAATGAGAGTCAGCCGCCTTTTGAAGCTTTGAAGGCTTCTCTTAGAAGCGATCTAGCTATTGGCTGGGCGCAGTAGCTCACGCCTGTAATCCCAGCACTTTGGGAGGCTGAGGTGGGTGGATCACGAGGTCAGGAGATCGAGACCATCCTGGCTAACACTGTGAAACCCCGTCTCTACTAAAAATACAAAAAATTAGCCTGGCGTGGTGGCGGGCACCTGTAGTCCCAGCTACTTGGGAGGCTGAGGCGGGAGAATGGTGTGAACCTGGGAGGCGGAGGTTACAGTGAGCCGAGATCATGCCACTGCACTCTAGCCTGGGCCACAGAGCGAGACTCTGTCTCAAGAAAAAAAAAAAAAAAGCCATCTAGCTATCAAAGTCCTTAGATGGCATCTTCTTGCACTATAAGGCTGTCTCGTTTACACTGAAAATCTGTTTAGTGCAGCTACTTTCATCAGTGACCTTAGCTAAATCTTCATAACTCACTGCAGCTTCTACATCAGCACTTGCTGCTTCACCTTGCACTTTTATGTTAGAGAGGTCTTAAACTTCAAGAACCAACCTCTGCTAGCTTGAGACATTTTTTCCTGCAGCTTCCTCACCTCTCTCAGCCTTCATGGAATTAAAGAGAGTTAGGGCCTTGCTCTAGATTAGGCTTTGGTTTAAGGGAATTTTGAGACTGGTTTAATCTTCTAGCCAGACCACTCAAACTTTCTCCATATCAGCAATAAGGCTGTTTCGCTTTCTTACCATTTGTGTGTTCACTGGAGTGGCACTTTTCCTTCAGCCTTTTTTCTTTGCATCCACAGCTTGGCTATTTGGTGCAAGAGGCCTAGCTTTTGGTGTGTCTCAGCTTTTAACAACTCTTCTTCACATGCCTTCTTAATCATTTCTAGCTTTTGGTTTAATATGAGAGACGTGCAACTCTTCCTTTCACTTGAACACTTAGAAGCAATTGTTGGGTTATTAATTGGTTTCCCTTCAATATTGTGTCTAGGGATCGGGAGGCGTGACGAGAGGAAGAGAGATGGGAGTGGCCAGTTGGAGCAGTCAGAACACATACAACATTGATTGATTAAGTTCTCTGCCTTGTATAAGCGTGGTTCGTGGCACTCCAAAACAATTACAGTAGTAACATCAAGGATTACAGATCACCATAACAGATACAATGACAATGAAAAAGTTTGAAATATTGCTAGAATTACCAAAATGTGCTGTTGGAAAAGAGGCACGGAAAGACCTGCAGAGTTGCCAAAACCTTCAGCCTATAATAAACAGAATGTCTAAAAAACCCAAGTAAGAGAAGCACTGTAAGCTGAAGTGTGCCTCTATCTTTGGGCACATGTGTGAGAAATTCTTAGAAGTAGGAAGTGTTAGATCAAAGAATATTGATGTTTTAAATCTCAGTACATAATCAAATATGTACGCTCTCCAAAGAAATCACACCAATTATTCCTCCAGCCACACCTGTTTTCCCACACTTTTGAGTCTTCAGATTTTATTTTTGCCAAACAGGTGAAATGTAGAATCTTATTCTACTTTTCACTTGCATTTTAAAATACGAATTGAATAAATGTTTCCTGCATTTCCATGAAAGGCCTGCTTGTATCTTTTGCCCATTTTTTAAAAATGGGTTATTAAAGAGTCCTTCAGGAAATATTGTAAACATATAACATGCTCCTCTTTTCCCCAGAAATGTTTGAGCCTGCCATGTGTGCCACGTTTGTGTTTGTGGTAGAGGAGATGCTTTCATGATTGAGAAGACGACGCATTTTGTACTTTTTCCTCTAATGTAAATTTATTCATTAAACACAAAAGATTTGTAATAAAATATTTTTTCCTTAAGATTGTTATATAAAGTTTACTAATGAGAAAAACTCACTTGTCAGTTTATAGTTTAGCTTTGGTTTGAAAATACAGACACTGTAGCACTGCTGTCCAATATGAGCCACATATAATTTAAAATTTTCCAACATCTGCCTTAAAAATATAAAAATAAACAAGTGAAGTTAATTTTAATAATATTGTTTCACCCAATGTAAGATACTATCATTTTACATGTAATCCATCCTAAAACTAATAATATTTTACATTGTATTTTTTGTACTAAATCTTCAAAATCTGATGTATATTTTAGACTTACAGCACATATCATTTTAAACTAGCCATGTATGAAGGCTGTAGTGACATGTGGCCAGTACATGTTGGCCAGCACAGCTCAAAAGAGTAGTCTATTTCTATAAAAATCCATTAATTTATTCTTTTGGACCTAACATTTGTCCTATCCTCTTTTTTATTTTTTTGAGACAGGGTCTCACTTGGTCAACCAGGCTGGAGTGCAGTGTCACGATCTCAACTCATTGCAACCCCCACCTCCCAGGCCCAAGCAATTCTCCCAGCTCAGCCTCCTGAGTAGCTGGGATTACAGGCATGTGCCACCATGCCTGGCTTATTTATTTATTTAGTTAGTTAGTTAGTTTTTTTAAGACGGCGTTTCACTCCTGTTGTACAGGCTGGAGTGCAATGGCGCGATCTCGGCTCACTGCAACCTCTGCCTCCCGGGTTCAAGCGATTCTCCCATCTCAGCCTCCCGAGTAGCTGGGATTACAGGCATGCGCCCCCAAGCCCGAGTAATTTTGTATTTTAGTAGAGGCGGGGTTTCTCCATGTTGGTCAGGCTGATCTCGAACTCTCGACCTCAGGTGATCCGCCCACCTCGGCCTCCCTAAGTGCTGGGATTACAGGCGTGAGCCACCGCGCCTGGCCCCCCATCTTATTAAGAAAATAAATTGTATTTATCTGACACATGTTCTTTAATTAGGCTCTAAGTAAATATTCTTTACTCAGCTGTAGAAATATGTGCTGATTGTTTCTGTATTTGTAAAATTAATGTAGTGGCATACTCCACTAAATGTATTAATTTAGTGGAAAGTAGTGAGTTTAGTGGTTTAGTGGAATTAAATGTTAGCATTCCCAAACAGTGAGATACCTACTAAAGGGCAGGTTCTTTTAGATACCATTTTCCTTGATCTTTTTAACAACTTGCAGAAAAGGCCCCAAAACTTACAAATGTGAATTGTAAAAGTTGAGAGCTTAAACAGCTAGCCAAGGTGACCCAAATTATATCTGAGCAAGATTCTGAAAGCAGGTATCCTGGCAACAAGTTTGGTGTTCTTTATACAATTTGTTCTCATTATAGGTGCCTATAATGACTCGGATAAAACACAAGTTACGTATTTTCACCTTACCTAGAAATACGTGAATCAAAGAAATAAGCCAGAAAACAGTGTCATTGGAGAATATACTAAGTTACCTTTTCTGTTACTTCCTGAAAAGTAGTGAAACTGACAGAATTAGTTAGTGGAGAAAGAACAAGGCAAATTTACAGGAAACCCTGGACTGCAAGGTCTTTGTTTCTGTCTCATCTGAACTTTCGTGAGACTTTATTTTAGGGCTGGGCGTTTAATGTAATAATATATACTGTAATATATCAGTAGTAAATACATGTGAGCCAAAGAAAAGTTGTTCCTTATTAGAATATGCTACAAATAAAATTAAACTGAGTATAAATAAGCTTAATTATAAAACTAGTTTGTGCTAATAAAAATGTAATATGAGCCACATATAATTTTAAATTTTCAGCTATCAAATGGGATGGAAACATTTCTTTGATCTGACTTTGACCGCCACACTCAGTATGGGGGTACAAATTGTGCTAAACTTAGCTCCCATCCCATGGTGCCAATAACTTCCTATGAGACTGCACTGCTGCTGAGCAAGTGGTGGGTGCCTGTCCCCCACATCTCTGCTCCCACAGTCTTGGAGATGACCCCTGGTCCGCTGCTCCTCCTAACCCCTTCAGCATGGCTCCACTGCAGTGGGTTCCTGTCAGGTGATCAGTTAAAGCAAAGAGAGGAGTAGGCTGCATAAATTGTATACCTCTGTTTATCCACGTTATCCATTGACAATTAGGTTCTTAAAAATTTGTTGACTGTTACTAGCAGTGCAGTGAGATGAGCATTCTTGTACGTATTTCCTTTTGCCCAGGTGGGAGAGCTTTTTCCTGAAGTACATCTCTAGAAGTGGGATCATTTGCTCATGGAGTATTTGCATCTTAAGCCTTAATAGGCCTTGCAAATGGTGTCAAATAAGGACCTAGTTTTTCTCTCCTACTGTAGATAACCAGTTTTCCCAGAGCCATTGATTGCATCATCCATCTCCCTGCTGATCCACACAACCACATCTGAGGCAGGCAATGTCAGTGTCTGTGGTGTCCGTGTTGGGCCCTCTCTGCTGCTCCCTTGTTCTCTGTGTCTGTCCCCAGCACTAGCACCACAGTCTGAATTACTGTTGCTGCACAACCTGACACTGGAGAGAGCAAGCCCTCCTCCACGTTGTTTTCTTCAGAGTTATATTGGCTGTTCTTGGTCCTTGATCTTTTGTATAAATTTTGTTGTGTAAATATGATTGTATATGTAAATATTCTAAAAATGGTGTATATAAATAATTTTTACAATTCAGTGTTTGCAATGCAACATTATAAAAATTACATGTAGAAATCTTGTATAAATAAAAATTGTATAAAATCTGATTGTAAAATTCCATACACACACATACCTTTTGGGATTTAAGTTACATTTGCATTGAATTTCTAGTCTAATTAGGGGAGAATTACTATCCATGATTAAGTCTTTCTTTAGATGACCATGGCCTGTCTCCATTTATTAAGGTCATTTCTGTATTTTGACAAAGGTTTTTATACGTTCTATAAATCACATTTTTTTTCTTACTAGATTTTTAAAAATTTTTTAGAGGGGCGGAGAGGGGGCAGAGTCTCACACTGTTGCTCAGGCTGCAGTGCAGTGGCGTGATCTTGGTCCACTGCAGCATCTGCCTCCTGGGTTCAAGCGATTCTCGTGCCTCAGCCCCCCAAGTAGCTGGGACTACAGGCATGCATCACCACACCCGGCTTAGATTTATTTTTAATAGTTTGTTGCTAGTGTTTTGGAAACATAATTGATTGTGTGTATTGGTTTTATTTCCAGAAAACTTACTGAACTTTTTAATTAGTTCTAATAGTGTGTCCATACATTCTCCTGGATTTTCTACCAGCACAGTTATATTGTCTGTGAATACTGGCAGTTTTGGTTCATTTTCAATTCTGGTAACTTTCTTTTTCTTGCCATACTGCCCTGGCTTATATTCCTAGTTGCTATTAGGAATGGGTTAATTAGTTGAGATTCTTCATTTGAATCTTTTTTTGAGATGGAGCCTTGCTCTGTTGCCCAGGCTGGAGTGCAGTGGCACCATCTTGTTTCACTGCAACCTCCACCTCCCGGGTTCAAGCAATCCTCCTGCCTCAGCCTCCCAAGTAGCTGGGAGTACAGGCATGTGCCACCACGCCCGGCTAATGTTTGTTTAGTAGAGACAGAGTTTTGCCATGTTGGCCAGGCTGGTCTCGAACTCTTGACCTCAGGTATCCGCCTGCCTCGGCCTCCCAAAGTGCTGGGATTACAGGCACGAGCCACCGTGCCCAGCCCATTTGAATCTTTTGAAATGATCAAATTATCTCTGCCCCTCATGCTTTTAATGTGGCGAGTAGCTTTAATCTGTTTTTCTAATATTGTACCACCCCACATTACTGGATTAAACTTTATCGTGATAATATTTGTTTTTCTATTTCTGGATCAGTTTGCAAGATTGTTTCAGGCTTTGGCTTTTAAGTACCTAGGTGAGATTCACCTACTCCTTTGTGATGAGTCCAAGCCCCCTAGCTTTGTGTGGGAGATAATCTCTCAAAGCTTCCTTACAAAAGCATTTGGAGGCTCGCCTTTTTGTTGTATTATTTTGTTGTTGTTTTTTGCTTTTTTGAGATGGAGTTTCACTCTTGTTTCCCAGACTGGAGTGCAATGGCGTGGTCTCGGCCCACTGCAACCTCCACCTCCCAGGTGCAAGCGATTCTCCTGCCTCGGCCTCCTGAGTAGCTGGGATTACAGGCATGCCACCACCACACCCAACTAATTTTGCATTTGTAGTAGAGATAGGGTTTCATCATGTTGGTCAGGCTGGTCTCAAACTCCCAACCTCAGGTGATCCGCCCGCCTTGGCCTCCCAAAGTGCTGGGATTACAGGCGTGAGCCACCTCACCCGGCCTTGTTGTCATTTTTATATTTGTTTCTTTGAAGACTGGGGAAGGTTGGTTATTGAAACTATATTTCTAACTCAGTTTGGGTAACATTTTTCTAGAATTTGCCCATTTCATCTGTTTCTGAGTTTTTGACACTACTCTTCTCAATAGAATTCTTACATGATTTTTCAAAGTCTCCATTTTAGCTGTAGTTTTTGACCCCCTTTTAATTCTTAATATTGCCTATTTATACTCTCCTTTTTTCAGGAATCATTTTTGCCAGAGATTGAACTTGTCTTTTAAAAAATTTGGATGTAGGTTTTGTTTATCCTTTGTGGTGTATGTCTTTTAGTTCATTAATTTCCTATCTTTATTTCCTTCTACCTTTCTTTTGTTTATTCTGGTGTTTTTTGTTCTAGTTTCAGTAGTGGATGATTAGCTTATTTTATTTTTTTCCTCTTCACTAATAGGATGGCTTAAAGTTACAAGTCTTTAAGCAACACTCTTGTTTCATTCCACAAGGTGGGATATATAATTGCTTCATGGCTTAGTTTTAAATGTTTTCAGATTTCTTCCTTGTTCCATGAGTTACTTAGAAGCAAGTTTTAAAACTTATATAGTCTTTAAATTTTTAAGTTGAGTTCTAATTGAGTGGTGGTCTGAGAATGTTATTATGATTTAATTCTTTACTATTTGTTTAATTTTTTTTTAGCTCCTGGCCAGGTTTTATGGTTTTTTAAAAAGGTGTCACTTTTAATCATATGTTCAATAAAGTAGATTTATTAATTGTGTTTGCATCCTCTATACATTTTCCAGTCCCATAACCTGTGTTACCAAGAGAGTTGGGTCAGTCTCACCCTTTAACCTTGGATATATCAATTTTTCCTAGTAACCTTCAGTTTTTACTTTATATGTTTTGCAGCTATGTTATTAGATACATGTAATCAGAGTTACTGAATTTTTAAGTTCTTGACCTTCTCTGTTCTTAATAATGACTTTTATCCTAGTCTGTGTTATCTGAAAATAATATAACCAACTTTCATATGGTTAGTATTTGCTCGGAGTACTTCTTCCATCTCTTTATTTCAGCCTATATGTCTGTATGGTTTAGGACCGTTGAATGGCCTGTAGCTGCTGTTAGAGTTGGTCAGTTTAGTCTGTTAACACGTATTTAGATTACTGATGGGTTTGAATTCATTCCTCTCATCAGTTTTGTGTTTTATTTACCTTGCTTTTTCATTGCTTCTTTTACTTTTCTTGCCTCCTATTTTTTCTTGTTTTCTCTCTTTTCTTTAACAATTATTAATACAGTATAATGTAACCAGTAATAATGTACATAGTAATGAATACCGCTGAACCTACCACCTAATCCAAGATCTAAAACATTGCCAATAACTTCCATTTGAATAAGAGTTTAGTTTGAATGTTAAAAACTCTTGTTTTTCCTAGATTGTCTTTAAATTTTTAACATTCATTCTCAACAAGGGCTAAAATTAGTATCTCTAGCCTCTCCCCAAATAATAAGAATCTTGAAACCTTGCAACTTCATATCCCCCTTCCACCTTATATATTATTGCTGCCTAAGCATTTTAATTCTTTTATTTCATTTTGTACTTGCATATTCTGCTTACGTACTTATCTATAATTTAATTCCCTCCAAATTTTATTGTTGATATTAGTATAGGGTCACCACTTGTTTCACTTTATCTAGGTTGCTGGTTTCTCAGTATTCCTTCTGTCTGGTCTCTCTGGCTTGCATTTTCGTGCTGAAATATGTCCTTTAGTAGGTCTGTCAGCAGGGATCTGTTGGTCGTAGTTGCTTTATCTTTGAATATGTCTATTCTCATTCTTAAATGAAAAAGAATTCTTAAATCCAAATTGCCAGTTGTTTCTTTCATCATAATTTATATATAGCCATTATCCTCTGGTATGTATTGTTTTAAGTGGTCTGCCCTTGGTCTCATAGTATTCTTTATGAGTAACCTGTCTTTTCTCTCTAGTTGCTTTTAAGGTCCTGCTCTTGTCTTTGGTGCTCTGAGGTTACTCTGTAGTGTGTTTTGATTTGGATTAGTTTAAATTATCCTGCTAGACACCTTCTCTGTCTTTTTTGGGATGAGGGAAGAATGTTGTATCATTAAATCTTAGAATTTTCTCAGCTATTTAAAAAAATGTTTCTTCTCTGTTCTTTGGATTTTTTCTTTTCTCTTTTTGTTTTGGAACTCCAGTTATAGACATATGTTAGAGTTGCTCATTCCGTGGTTCTTAGCTCTTTCATTTGTTCCATCTCTCGATTTTTTTCTAAAATGTCACCTTTATGTCTCTTATGCTTTTTTACTCTCTCAATTTTAGTTCTGTCTCCCAAAGTTCTTGAGTCTAATCCTACTTCTAATCCATCCTTCCTTCTTTTTGAGCTTTGGGCTTTTAGCCTCTCTACCATTTGTGTTGATCTGTGGGTATCCTTTTTAGCCTGGTATGAGGTTTATTCTTTCCTGGGGGGGGATTCCTTTCTGTTTTGTTAATATCTCAGTTTGGGCTAGGGGTTCCTGGACAAATGGGCTTGGTTGTAGAGTACTAGTCCATTGTCCCTACAGCTCAAGAGATGCTTCTACCTGCCAGCTCAGGATAGTCAGAGAAAGCATCCTGTAGTCCCCTCTACACTAGTGGGCTTTTCTTCTTTTTTTGATCTACCTATCTTCTGTTGAGGTAAGTGTAGCCCTTTTGGGGATCATGACTTTATGGAATAGGAGGGTATTCTCTTCTCACCTCCTACCTTGAGCAGACCCAAACTTCTCCCCTGTCCCTTTGAGGGCTGAAAACTCAAATGTCACAGACAGACGTTCACACTTCATTTGGTCTGAATATTGCTAGCCATGGAATTTCTAAAATTTGCTTCTACGAACTATTTATTAGTTTCAATGTGCTAAGCTTGCTGGGAGGAAATGCTGGTTGTGAGCATCAGCACAGAAGCATTCTGGACGGTTATTAGCACAAAGTTAACATTTGATTTTATAATATCTTCTGCTAACAGTGTTTTTTAAACTAACTCTTTACGGTGTCCTGTGTACTAGGTACTGTGCCTGTGCTGACTTCCTAGCTTTATTGGAAGTTCCTTGACAGTGGACCGAATCCCTACCCCTTACTCTTTCTCCATCTCCCTCTGCAGTGCTGAGCCCTCAAAAACAAAACAGCAACAAAAAAACACACTTGCACTAGTTGCTGATTGGTTAATCCCCACGGAAAGGTTACCAACAAACCACAGCAGTGACACAGAAGGGAATGCCTATTTCCACATCTAGGGAGGCCCACCTGCCCAGTTCCGTGCTGCTGACTTAGAGCATGGCTTTGCTAATGATATCCTTGGCTCCTTCTCTGCCTCGAGCCGCAGATGTTCTCTGCCTTCTGTGACTCTGCTCCCCTCCCTAGGTGGTGTCATGAAGTGCATGGTGTTTCTCCCCTGACCTTCCACATACACTTGCCTGCTCCACATCCCCACCTGCCCAGGCAGGGCATCACACGCCCTTATCCATCCAGTCTTCCTGGAATTTTACCCACCTCAGTGAGGGCAGCTCTTCCCAGTCACTCAGGCCAAGAACCTGTGCCTTTCTTAACTTCTTTCACACCTGTCTTCTGGTTAATAAGGAACTTCTTGGTGCTCCTTTCCGAATATATACCAAATCTGGCCATTTATTTCCTCCATTATGCCCACCATAATGCAAACCATTGTCATCTTTAGACTGAACTAAAGTAGGCCTCCCCTGCCACTCTCCACTTAGTGTCAGTGTTCCACGAAAAAAAAAAAAACCACGTCTGATCCTGCCTTCTGCTGCTTGCAGCCCCCACCCAGCTCCCACCATCCTCAACAGCACCCGTGGCCCGGCTGCAGGCTTTGCGGACCTGACCCCATTCCCTGGGTAAGGCTGGGTGTGCCCCTGCCTCTTGCCCTGTGTGGGACGGTCTTGTCCCCAGATACCTGTAGCTGATCCTGTGTCCTGTGCAGGATTCTGTTCACCTGCAACTTTGCCAGAGGTTCAGACTGACATCTCTACAGATTGTTCGACTCCCTTTATACCCTTAAAAGAAACAGTGGCAGTTATCACTTAGTAAACACGATGGATGCAGAAGTGACAAGTCCTTCCCGGAGGGTGGAGACCCTGAGAGTAGGGATTCCGTTCCGCCCAGTCCTGCGTATCCACCGTGGGCTCAGAGGCCACACACCGGTTCTTTTGCGTGTATGCACCTATGTAGAGATAGAGCCATAAGTAATGCACTCTTTAAAGGAACGGGATTTTATATTTTGGGGGGAGATTAAGTTGATTGCCAAGGAATCGGGTGGGGATAGTTTATAAAAGTGAAGGACATAAGGAACAGACACGCAGGAATGAGGGAACGAAAGCCCCGGAGTCGCCTGGGAGCCTCACTGCGCTGTAGGACCTCGTGCTGGTGGGGCCATCCGTTTACGATGTGGTGGGCATCCTTTGAGATTTTTCTTCTGTGATTTTTGGGGAGGTGGGCGGTACTGGTGACATCTGCTGCTTCCAGAGCAGCCGTCCTTCCTGCTCCCTTTCTGGTCTTCGGTTGTTTCCACTCGGGTTCTTGGGGGGCACGCTCCCTCTGCTTTCTGGAGGTGATTAATTTCCCAACTCCTCGGCACCGCCTTCCCCACCCGAAAAAAGGATGCAGAGCCACGCCTGCAGTTGGGTGGGCCTCCCGGGTGCTGGGCGGCCCGGGGCGGCGGGGACCCCAGCGGCGGGGCGGGCGGGGCGCTGACGTGTCCAGGCGGGATTGGGCCGCCGCCCTATATAGCAGCCGGGGCCCCGGCGCCGCGCCTCGGAGCGTCCCGGCTTCTCCCGCGCGGCGGGCGAGCAAGCGAGCGGCAGGACCAGCGGGCGGGGGCCCACGAGTGAGCGCGCAGCACGGGGCTGGGAGGCCCGGGCGGGCGGGCGGGCGGGGCGGGGCGGGGCGGGCTCGGGGGGCTGCCGACGTGGAGGCCGCGGAGGGGGAGGGGCCCGGGTGCCGCGGGTCCCAGGCTGCGGCCCCCGCCCGCGGGTGTCCTGCTTACCGCGCGTGGCGGTTGTGGGCCGGACCTGGGGCCGGCTCCGAGTCTCTTCTGCGCGTGGCCGTGGCGCGGAGGGGCGCTCACAAACTTTCTCAAGTCCGGTGGCGCCGCTGGGCCGCTCTTGGCCGCAAGCTGGGCTCCCCCGTCTCTTCCCGGGGTTTCGGTGGGGCACCCCCCGGGCCGTGGCCGCACGGCGGGGGAGGGGCGGCCGACCTGAGCCCAGGTCGCTGACGTTGGTGGGGCCGGCCCTCCCCTCCCCCGCTCCCGCGGGGGCGCCCCCTTCCCCTAGCTTGGGCTGCTCTGGCTGGCGGGGGCGCTGTGTGCGGCCAGGGTTGGGGTCCCTGGGAGGCCAGCGGGGTCCTTCCCTCCAGGTGGCGGCGGGGCGGGGGTCTGGGCGCAGGCCGGGCGGTGGGGGCCCCGCAGCACCTCCACCTGCCGCGCGGGGCCCGCGGCCGTCTACGTGTTCGGGGGTGGGGAAAGCCGCTCTTCTTGGGCCTGGAGTGCAACTTGGACGTGCCCCAGGGTCGTGGATGAAAAATACATTACGGAAAAATACCGAATTTGGATGAAAGGCGGGGAGGCCGAGGGGTTGCTGTCCCTTTAAGCCTGTCCCCGCCCGCGGGCCCTCGTGGCCTGTGGGAGGGCCGTGCTGAGGTGGCATCTGCGAAAGTTCCTCCATGCAGGATGGGTGCCGACTTCCAGAACTTAGTGAGAAGTGCGGAGCGGAGCCTGCCTTCTGCTCGCCAGTCGCCTGCGGCCTCTCCTAGATTTCAATCTTGTGATCTTTGAGTGGATCAAGATTTTATTTTCCCATTCTGAACTTTGGTTTGTGGTCTTGAGTAATTTTACTTTTGGAAGAGGAGAAGTCTGGATTTCAGCCGGAGGCTTTTTTGATGCCCTCCATACCCGGTCCTGTCTGGTGCTTTAAAGCACTTGCGGGTCTCATTAACTGAGGCTGAAATGAAATTCTTCCTGGAGTATTACTGATAATTTTCTTGGAAGACTGTTGCCCATTGAATATGTAGTTGGCAAAACTTATCACAAGGGAATCAACTTAATTACTTTCTCGTTTAAAAGCAAAAAAGTAGAACCCCTCATGTGAAGCCTTTTCTGTTGCTGGCAGAAACCTGTTAAACTTGTGCTAAACTTGTAAGCACCAGGTTTCCCACGTAACACACAGCTCTGTCAGGACTCCACGTTTTGCTCTACACGTATTAGGGCGGAAAGGGGTCTTGGTTCCTGCCCTCCTTCCTTTAGTTCTAGTTCTGTTTGCTGAACGTTAAATTCTGAGATGTGACCTTTTTTGCTGTGGACGTTTGCACTCTGGGAAACAAAATTAAAAGTCCACGTTCATTGTAGTTTGAGGTTTACATTAGGTGGACCTGGACACTGATTGATCCGAGCTTCCTATGGGAAAAGTACTTGGGAGAGCCAGAATCACGAAGGGACTGGGGCCATATGGGAGGGACTGAAGGAGACAAGAGATAGGGCTCACCTACCAGAAAGAGCCTTGGAGGAGGGCGGACTTGTTCTCCATGGCCAGAAAGGGGAAAGAAGTTGTAGATTTTGTCATAACTTGAGGTGGAGTGTTTACAGCCATGCAGGGGTGGACCCGGGCCCTGAGAAGGCCACGAATTTCCTGTCCCTGGTGGTATTAAGAAATTGGATTAGAGTAATATCTGAGGTTCCTTTCAATCCTGATTTGGGCAGTACTGTTAGATCCAGTGAGAATCTGAGATACCCGATGTCTAGCCTCTGTTCTTGGGTATCTAGGCCTGCCCAAGGTATCCTGGGAACTTCAGATAGCAAGTGGAGTTGCCTGGCGCTGTCCTGGGGTCGCTGAAAGATCCACATGGAACAGGATTAAACCCTCGTGGGTGTTGTCTGTGAAGGCAGAGCCAGGAGCAGGGCATAGCAGTGTGGGGTGGACATGGAGCTGTAGGGACAGTTTCTTAGGTGCTGCTTTGTTGAACCAGAGGCAGGTGGACCCCTGGGCTGCGCCTCACGGGATTGGGAGCACAGAAGGAGAATGAGACTGACTTTTAAGAAAATCTCACCCAGAATTTCAGGGTCTGCATTTACATGTGGGTCATCAAATGCTTGCTTAAAACGCAGTCTTCGAAAACAGGTTTTGAGTTGTTTAGAAGAAAAACAAAATGTTGTTTGATGATACCAGAACCCTAGATGTTAAATGTGTCTCTAGTTGGGAACCATTCGTTACAAGCTCTGACAAACTGCCACTTGGAATCTGGAGGCTAGGGACTCAGTATAGCCTGTCAAACCAGTCCGGAGTTTTCTGGAGGTCTACCTTCTTCTGCCTTACCTGGCTGCCTGAGGGTCTGTGCACGCCTGAGGAACATGAGGGGCTCTGCTCCAGGGTCTCCCTCAGACACAGGAGTAGGTTCCCTTATGTTGAGAGTCCTTTCAGTATAGGGTCTGGCTGGACTTGGCTTCTGAAGGGTGTGTGAGTGGTCTCAGAAGAGACTGACACTGGGTGCACGGTGGGGATTGGCTCATCACAGCTCTGTGCTGGAGAGTCGGTGCGGGCTGACATGGACAGAACTGCATTTTGCAGACTTCTAGTGTGGCTGTCACTGGGCACTGGAGATTTGCCCAGAACCTGGCTTGATAAGGGGGTGGGTGTCTGGGTTTAAGAAGTGACATTGGAGCCTGGGACAACCTTGAGTGAGAGACCATGCCAGGTGGATAGTCAGCAAGCAAGAGTGGGAGGGCGGAGGGTGGATGCAGGAGACCAGAGGCAAGTGTCATTGGACACCCGTTGGGGTGCCTTAGCCTAGAGTGCCCTGCCCCATTTTGCTCCCAGACTGGACAGACACTTGGAATCTCAAGGAGCTCTTGCCAAGTTGTTAATGTGCTACTGTGACACTTTGGAGAAATTTTTTTACTTTAATCTTTAAAACTTGCAAACTAGAATTTTTGGTGATGCTTTTAAATGGAATACTCTTGATCAGTTTGTCCCACCTTTCCCCTTCGGTCTTGGGGTACATCTGTGTGTCTGGTGCATCTGGGGCCCCATAGTGTCTCTGGTTTGTGGCAGGTTCCCTGTGTGACTCAAGCCCTGTATTTAGAGTTTTAAAAAAACTCATGACCAAGATTAGAATCCGGAAATACCACCAGTCCACATCCTCTGCTGGAAAGGCGAGACCCTTTAATCCAGTCTACTGGATGCACCCCCATTGCCATGAACCGCCTTCTCAGCTCCGGACCCATGTGTCTTAAGGGCAAGATTGTTGTCACGGTATTAATAGTATTCTCCAGTTGAGTGGGGTGTTCCTGTTACTGTCATTGCTTTTCCCATTTTAGACACATGCCTCACTCCTGTCAGCAGTTCCACCTTTTCATGGTTGAGGAGCACATGTGGTCGCCAGCCTCCCATCTCCAGAGTCCCCTGAGGCGAGGTGACTCACCCTCCTACTTCACAGAGTTCTTGGTCCTCCCCAGACAGCCTTTGAAGGTTCCTTTCAATCCTGCGATTTTATGACCTGGTTTCTAAATCCCCAGTGGATTAGAAAGGACTGAAGGACTTTTACAGGCTAACAGCAAGAAGAACAAAGTAACTGCAAAATGTACGGAGAATTCTTGAAGACAGTAGCTCTTGGTCACCATAAGTGTTGCAGAGCCCCCGAGGTCCACATTCTGTTGTAGGTCAGAGCCCAGCACAACAACCCTTCTTCTGGTTCAGCCGCCTAGCGGTTATGTGGGGTACAGGAAAGATGATCCAGCCATGCAAGAGAGCACCAATAGTTTTGTGAGGATTTTACTTCAAAATGGTTAAGTTTAGAAGTTTGGCACTTAAAAGATCACTCCCTCAGGTCCCTGGAATAGTTGTCCTCTGCAAGTTTGAGCTGGTTCACATTTTATTTTGTTTTGTTTCAAGCTAATGGTTTTCTTTTCTTCCAAGAAACTTGCCTGAGTATTGGTGTTAGTAACCAAAGCATAAATAATATCTTGACCTTTTCTGATTTTGAGGTAAAAAGATCTGAGTTGTAAAATGTAGATAAGTAACTTTTCTCTGGTTTCCTCTCTCTCCTCTCCCACTTCCCATCCCATACCAGCAAAAGCTGGCAGGCTGACAGAGGCGGCCTCAGGACGGACCTTCTGGCTACTGACCGTTTTGCTGGTAAGTTTGACCCTGTCTGAAGACTTCCTGTCCCTGGGCTGTGTGTGGACCTGGGAGCACAGGGATGCGTATTTTCTTAGTCCTGTGTGTACCTTCTTTCTTTATATCACACCTTCAAGTTTCTCGTGGTTTGTCAGAGATGTCTCCATAGCTTCACCTCCCAGCAGGAACCATCTATAGACGTGTGCCCCTTAGATGTGTCATCTGGCTTCCATCTGTTTTTAACCTTTTATTTCTTAAATATGAATTATGTTTATTCAGTATTATCTGAATTGGGGTCTTGCTTCTCTTTAGGATTGCAGGCCTTAACTTTTCTTGAACTTGGGGAGAGGTCTTAATTATGTTATAAAAATTATGCAAAATTCACTCCTTATTACTTGGCCTTGTTGTGTGAGTAATTGATGCGTAATTGTGTAAAGAAAATGGGTTCTTCCTCACCGTAGTAGTTTGGAGCTCACCTGGAATTGGGGAGAGGGAAGGAGAGGAAGCTAACATTCCTACCTCAGAATGCTGAATGTACCCCATTTTTCAAATAAGGGAGCTGTGGCTTTCAGAGCCCATATCCTACTGAGCACTGTGGCTGTGCTAATCTGAGAAACTCAGTGCCCTTGGGCCAGGTTTCCCCTGCTGTGCGAGTTCTGTCCCACACCTGGGAAACAGAATGGAGGAGAATAACCAGTCAGTGTGGATCAAGGGCATTTAGCGCAATTTGTGGGTCTGTTACTGTTGCTACAAAGCACTGAGGCTGCTTTTTCCTGTCACGCAGCTACCACTTATAACCACCTGGTTAAGTCGAGATTTGGAGGTGGTTTAGTTTGGGGCCTGGATGCACCTTACAGAGAGAGACTGGCTGGCTTTTTGTAGCAACTGTCATGATGCATTTTGTAAGCATTAAGAGGTGTGTGGTGAGCAAATTGACAGAATAACCAAGGTCACTGTTAGGAGAACGATCCTGGTGTTGATCTGTGCCTGGAGCCTGGGTCAGGCAGGTGGCAGGTTCCATGGTCCCCCGACCCCTGCGGTTAGGGGTGGTGCAGACTGTGTCTCTGTGGCCCCTGGGGTGGACAAATGGATGCAGACTTCCTGGAGTGGAGGATGAGCTCCTCCATTACAGGCACCTTTTGAGGGGACAGTTAACCAGCTGTTCTAGGACAAGCTTGTTCAACCCGAGGCCCAGGACAGCTTGAACATGGCCCAACACAAATGTCTTAAACTTACTTAAAACATGAGTTTTTTTGTTTGTTTTGTTTTGGTTTTGTTTGTTTATTAGCTATCATTAGTTTATTTTATGTGTGTCCCAAGATCATTCTTCTTGCATTGTGGCCCAGGGAAGACAAAAGATTGGCCACCCCTGTTCTAGGACCTCCTTTACTTGCATTTTCCCCCCCTTTTTATCACTTGGTGAGAGTTTGGATATCAGCTTACATCAGAGGTTATGAGGAAAATAAAAAGATATAGTTTGCTGGTAAAAAAGAGAATAAAACTTTTGCTAAAACTCTTAGGTTAACAATCTCATAGATAACTGAGGGTTGTACTTTGACTTCTGATCTATTCTTCTTTGCTTTAGTGGTTTTCCCGGATTGTGTGTAGGTGTGAGATCAACCATGAGTTCCGTTGCAGTTTTGACCCAAGAGAGTTTTGCTGAACACCGAAGTGGGCTGGTTCCGCAACAAATCAAAGGTGACAGCCCTTTTATGTGCTCTTCCTGGTAATGTCTAAGGCATTGCTCCCTCTAAAGCCTTTACCAAATCTTGTGCCCTTTCTAGAAGTACCTTTTGGCCCTGTGATTGTGGGGCAGGGAGGGCCCAACATCTTGTGTACTGTTTTTGCATTGCCGTGTGTGCAGGGGCGACTGGCCAGGCATGAGGAAATGAATCAAATACAGTGAGATTTAGAATGTGGACAGCTTTCTGGAAAGCCAGCGAATTTGACCATTGGTAATTAATGCAGTCCTTTTCAAAACTGCTTTTTCCTAATTGTGGTGAACTAAAATCTGGGCTGTGAAGCATCCCAGAGCATTGCTTAAGCCTGCCTTGAGGATGAACGCTGGACCCTGGCTTCGGAGTGCTCGAACGCCACTGGCTGGGATTAAGAGCAGTGCTGTACAGTAGAATAGACTACAAGCCACGTGTACAATTTTTTGGATTCTCTGGTACTTATTAAAAGGGAACAGGTGAAATTAATTTTGATATTTTACCCCAATATGTCTAATACATTGTCATTTCAACATCTCTAATGTAAAAAAAAAAAAAAAGGGTGGGGGGAGCCATTGATATTTGAGATTATTTCTCTTCAAAGTCTGATGTGTATTTACAACGGCGGGACATTTCCTTCCAATTGAATGCCAGATTTTCATCCAAAATCCTTGGTCTGTGTTTACATGTTATAAAATCTTCATTTGAAAGAGCAGATTGTTGTACTCCAGGTTGTTCCAGACACACTTAAAAGTTTTCCAGTAACTAAATTGAGTATTAGTTCTTAATATTAATTAAAATATAAAATTCACTTTTCCTTAGTCACACTAGCCACATTTCACAAGCTCATTTCTGGTGGCTGCTGTGTCAGGTGTTGGAACCCCAGAAGCTGCTTTGTTCTGGGGGCCTGGGATCCTCCCACCGGAGCCAGCTTCCCTGTGAAGTCTGTGTTTCCCTTTCTAGAGAGGGAAGACAGCATTGAAAGAATGCTCCCACCTGTCATGTCAGCGCTGTCGGGTAGATGGACGTGCAGCTGGGAAGTGATGGGCCTGGACTTGGGCATGAGCCTGTCTGATTCCAGAGGTCATCCCCCTGTTCTCTGTCACATCCATTCATGGTGTTTTTCACTGGGCCTTGCTATTGCCAAGACACCGTGCTCAGTCCTGGGGATTTGGGGTCGTCCAAAACAGTCACACCCTTGATTTCATG
Organism: Pongo pygmaeus; assembly: GCF_028885625.2. Taxonomy (NCBI): domain Eukaryota; kingdom Metazoa; phylum Chordata; class Mammalia; order Primates; family Hominidae; genus Pongo; species Pongo pygmaeus. Next base: position 141,966,755 of record NC_072384.2, on the reverse strand, counting down.
GAGATTGTGGCTAATGGCACAAACACATGAACAAATAGGGCACTATGGAAGATGGAAGTGATAATAATCAGGGAACCTGATTTCCACAAGCCTTGCTGTCCTCTGCCTTGGGCAGGGCAGGGGGAGATCAGTGGTGACAATTCCCACTGCAGTCTTTTTTTTGAGACGGAGTTTTGCTCTTGTTGCCCAGGCTGGAGTGCAATGGCGCAGTCTTGGCTCACTGCAACCTCTGCCTCCCGGGTTCAAGTGATTCTTCTGCCTCAGCCTCCCGAGTAGCTGGGATTACAGGCATGCACCACCCACACCTGGCTAATTTGTAGTATTAGTAGAGACAGGGGTTCTCCATGTTGGTCAGGCTGGTCTCAAACTCCCGACCTCAGGTGATCTGCCCACCTCGGCCTCCCAAAGTGCTGGGATTACAAGTGTGAGCCACCGCGCCCGGCCTCCACGGCAATCATTTTTAACCTTGTATGTTACAGTGGAAAATCAGAGTTTTCTTCAAAGGCAATTCTCACAGGTGGTGCTGGGTAGGACCATTGTTTTACAAATGTAAGGGTCTGTTCTGTGCCTGGCGTTGTCATAGTTGTGATTGTTTTAAGTGTGTTATTTGACTCTAGAGGACTTAAAAATTGATGGAGCAAGGGTTGCTTTCAAGGGGCTCACCCCGTTAGGGGAGTGGGGCTCACAGTGTCTGAGCTGATGTTTACCAGGGAGACCATGTGGATGGGGGTAGGTTCGCTGTCGGAGACTGGGAGTCTCTGGCCTCCTCTAGCTCTCACACTCAGGGTGCTGGGCCTGGTGACCTCCTGGGGCCTTTTCCCATCACTATGAATTAGAAGAGAGGGGTGGGGGGAGTTGTCCCTGGAGCATTTGATGGTTCTTTTTTGTCTTTTTAAGCACTGAAACCCTTAAAAGTGTTTTTCATGTAATGCTAAAAGTAGTGCTTCCTTTTAATCTGTGTTGGCTGGTCCAGTTGCCACTCTAAATTCAGAAGAGGAGAGCGACCCTCCAACCTACAAGGATGCCTTTCCTCCACTTCCTGAGAAAGCTGCTTGCCTGGAAAGTGCCCAGGAACCCGCTGGAGCCTGGGGGAACAAGATCCGGCCCATCAAGGCTTCTGTCATCACTCAGGTAGAAACACCATTGTTTCTTTTAAAAATTTTATCATGTAACATGTCCATGTAAATTTTTAATTTTTTATTTATTTATTTATTTTTGAGACGGAGTCCCGCTCTGTCGCCCAGGCTGGAATGCAGTGGTGCGATCTCAGCTCACTGCACGCCCCGCCTCCTGGGTTTACACCATTCTCCTGCCTCAGCCTTCCGAGTAGCTGGGACTACAGGTGCCCGCCACCATGCCTGGCTAATTTTTGTATTTTTAGTAGAGACGGGGTTGTTGCACCGTGTTAACAAGGATGGTCTCCATCTCCTGACCTCGTGATCCGCCCTCCTCGGCCTCCCAAAGTACTGGGATTATAGGCATGAGCCACCGCGCCTGGCCAGTTTTTTAAATTTTTAAAAATTAATTGCTGTTCTTTCTTAACCTATCCTTCCAAGCGTAGAATCTGATGGAAGAGTTTCTGAACGTGCAAGATTGAGAATGCTTTGAGTAGCTAAAGGGAGAAGGCCTTCAAGTTAAATCATCCCCCACCCCAGAGATGTTTCTGTCGACCACTTCTTTCGTGTCCACCCTGTATGCTAGCCCTCAGCAGGACTGGCACTGGTCGGTTTGCAGGCAGTGTTTGTCAGATGAATGGGTCCTGTTTTCTGTCCTCTATTCATCATCCTACTTTCTTGAAGAGGTTAACCAGTTTCCTGGTTTTCTTTGGCTTCAGTAGCCCTTCTCTCTGCTACCTGAATTTGAGATGTTAGTGAGTTTCAAAACTTTTATATAAACTGATATCATCTGGTCATGGTGGAAAATTACCATCTCTCTGCCAGTGTCTTCCCTGAATTTTAGGCGCATAAACAGTTGCATCCCGATCCTTCCATTTTCACCTGTCTGCTGTCTTGTTAATGGTTTTGTTAAATATACCACTGTCTGCTTGGTGACTGTGGTCTCAAACCAGGGTGGTTGATCCCTCTTGCTTCCACTTTGTCCCTCCTCAGTTCTTCTCCATAAAGCAACGGGAGGGACCCTGCACCATCAAGCAGAATGCCTTCTGCTGAAAACCCTGTGTTGACTTTTACTACAGGGTGGGATGGGTGATCCTCTTCACTGTCCCCCTCTGGTGCGTGCACCAGGCTTCACCCCCATCCACCTCCTCTGCTTTCCTGCCTGTACACCCTTAGTTCCCTCACCTCTTAGCACGGATAGCTGCCTCGTGCTTCAGGAAGGTGTTTCCTGGCCATCCCCAGGGTCCACCTCCCACTTCTCTTAAACTCTCTTCCCCCTGTTGATGTCATCACAGCACTTGCTAGCTGCCTCATTCATTTGTGCAGCTGATGTGGTTCTCTCCTCCTTAGGATGTCAGCTTCTTGACCTTGGCACTTTCTCCTTGTCTTTCAGCTGCTTTATCCCAGGGCTTCGAGCAGTGCCTGTGGGCAGGGTGGGGCTGCTTTGTGAGTGGATGGTGATGAACACATGTTCTTTACTTCCTGTCTGTTGGCCTTCTTTTAATCTCTTAACCGTCCCTTTTTTGATCTTTTTTGAGCAGGTGTTCCATGTACCCCTGGAGGAGAGAAAATATAAGGATATGAACCAATTTGGAGAAGGTGAACAAGCAAAAATCTGCCTTGAGATCATGCAGAGAACCGGTGCTCACTTGGAGCTGTCTTTGGCCAAAGACCAAGGCCTCTCCATCATGGTGTCAGGAAAGCTGGATGCTGTCATGAAAGCTCGGAAGGACATTGTTGCTAGACTGCAGACTCAGGTGGGTAGCCTGAGGCCTACTTCTCCCCAGTGACTGTGTACCCGTTCCATTACCTGGCTCCTGATGCAGGCTAGAACGTCACTGGACCCTTCCTACCAGGGGGACAGTTCAGTCTTTCGGAGGTAGGACAGCAACATTCAGAGTCCCCTGGCATTTTTAGTGGAAAAACTCACTAAACTAATAATAGAACTGGGACACTTAACATTTTTGCTCTGAGTGAATGAACTTGAAAGTAATAATAATTTTTTTTTTTAAGAGATAGAGTCTCACCTTGTTGTCTAGGCTCTTGTGCAGTGGCTATTCACAAGTGTGGTTATAGTACACTGTGGCCTCAAACTCCTGGGCTCAGGCAATCCACCTAGCCTCCCAGTTAGCTGGGATTACAGGCACACCACCACATCTGGCCAAACTGAAAATTAGAAACTTGTCCCAGAGTTTGAGACACTTAAAAGAAACTGGGCTTGCTGAATGGTAAAGACGGGTGGTTCCCATTGCTTTGCTAGTGTGTTCATTAACTACACATTTCCAGGCCCCAAATTGAGGAGATTACAGGTTCAAATTCTGTTTTAAGCCAGTTTCCTAGTCTTTGGCAGTCTGATGCCAGTACTTGGACTTTATTTAAGAACATTTGTAATAAGCAAATCTCTGATGCATTTCTCCCTAAGTGGTAGCACTTAAAGACCAAGAAAAATGTAAAGAATCTTATTAAAGTGTTGCATGACTGCTGTTGTACTAGATAGGCTTATTTAGGAATGGAGGTTCTTCCCATCTGCTACTGAGTCTCCTTGATCTTGTGGGAGCTGGATCTGGAGCACCCTGGAGCACGGTGGTTGGACGATGGGGATCTGATGGGAGAGGGCCTGAGGAGTAGGAGTGCAGGGTGTAGCCAGGAGGTGAGGCAGAGGAGTGCCACCTGATGTAGGTCCAGCTGCGCCACTTAACCACATGGGGGCATTGGGACAGTCCCCAACCCCAGCTGGCTTCATGGAGTTAAACCATTAAGTGTTAGGAAGGTGAAAGTGTTGCTTGTAATTGTCCAGCATTGTGGCCAGTGCATAATAGGCTCTGAAAGTTTTCCGGGTGTCTGCTAGTCAATGGATATTTGAGCCTCTGTTTTGTAATCAACACTGTAGGGGAAAGGGCCACTTCACTGAATATATGGATCAGAATGAAGACATTGTCCCCTGACACTCTCCTGCTCCTCGATTATCTTCAAACAAATCCCAGATACATTATTGTGCCTTAGTTCAGATATTCCCCTGTTTTCATGTATACATATATGTAGTCATTGTGCTCTTAACTCATGTAATCATATTGATAGTGGTTTCTTAATATTATACCTGTTTAACCCAGTCTCTGTTTGGACTTTCCTCATCATCTCCAAGATGTTTCTTCCAGTTGGTCTGTTCAAGTCAGTGTCCAAACAAGGTCCCAATGTTGCATTTGATTATAGAGTCCTGTCTCTCATTCTTTAACAGTGCTTACTCCCTCCTACCCCCCCCCCCTTTTTTTTTTTTTTTTTTTTTTTTTTTTGAGACAGGATCTCACTTTGTTGCCCAGGCTGGAGCGCAGTGGTGCAGACACAGCTCACGGCAGCCTTGACCTCCTGGGCTCAAGTGATCCTCCTGACTCAGCCCTTCGTAGTTGAGATTGCAGGCAGGCACCGTCAGGCTGGCTTTTTTTTTTTTTTTTTTTTTTTTTTTGGCAGATGCGGATTCTCACCATGTTGCCCACGCTGGTCTCAAACCCCTAGGCTCAAATGATCCCCCCACTTCAGCCTACCAAAGTGCTGGAATTACAGGTGTGAGCCACCACGCCCAGCCAATCCTCCCTTTTTTTAATGCCATTGATTACTGGGGACCGTAGGTTTTTGGTTCTGCTATTGACTGATTATTTTTGGTGAACTGTGTTAGATCTCTAGGGGCTTGGTTACTTCCACAGTCAGCTTGTTGGGCAAGAATATCCTGTAGGTGGTGCTGAGTCTGTGCTGTGATAGCTGGTTGTTCTGCTTTGTACTGATTTTGAGATTGATCAGTAGACTCAGGTCTGGGTCTTCCCTTGTAAAGTTCCCTATCAGTGCTTTGTGTAATCATTTTACTATCAATTGGTGATTGCCCAAATTCGTTAAGGGTTGCAAATTATGCTTTTCTAATTCTCTCCCTGCTCATACATTAGTTGATAATTCTTGTAAAGAAGAATTTTTCTTCATCAACAGTTGGGTAGGAAGTACCAGATAAATAATCGATTCTTTGGCGCTCCGGCAACTTCAGTGTTGATCAGTGACTCTTTTTAGTGTCATTATGAACTCAGGCATTGTCCATCATTCTTCATGCTGGAGCTGCTTCATCTTTGGCCAGTGGGTCCCCTCCTTTCAGTTTTGTTCCCTGCAGCTTTCTGTCATGACCTATTAATATCAATACCTTCTGGCCGGGCGCAGTGGCTCACGCCTATAATCCTAGCACTTTGGGAGGCTGAGGCGGGCAGATCACCTCAGGTCAGGAGTTTGAGACCAGCCTGGCCAGTATAGTGAAACCCCATCTCTACTAAAAATACAAAAAAATTAGGCAGGCGTGGCGGTGGGTGCCTGTAATCTCAGCTACTCGGGAGGCTGAGGCAGGAGAATCACTTGAACCCAGGAGGCAGAGGTTGCAGTGAGACGAGATTGTGCCATTGCACTCCAGCCTGTGCAACAGGAGCAAAACTCTGTCTCAAAATAAATAAATAAATAAATAACTTCTTAATTTCTAACACAGAAAGATGCCTCAGGCTAATCTTACGTATTTCCTTCCACAGACCTTGAGTCAGCTATTTCTCTATGAACTCTGAACCTTTTGAGTAGGAAATTGCAGTTGGAGACTCCAGTCTCCATAGGTGCACATCGCAACTAGATTGTCAGAGCTTCTAGGCTTTTTCAGAAGACAGAGCTAGGAAAATTGTACTTTTAAGAAAGGAAAATCAGGCGGTGACTCTCACGCCTGTAATCCTAGCACTTTGGGAGGCCCAGGTGAGCAGATTGCATGAGCACAGGAATTTGAGACCAGCCTGGGCAACATGGTCAGACCCCATCTCTACAAAAAATAGCTGGGCTCACCTGTAATCCCAGCTACTTAGAAGTCTGAGGAGAAAGGATTGTTTGAGTCTGGGAGGTGGAGGCTTCTGTGAGCAGTGTTTGCACCACCGCAACCCAGCCTGGGTGACAGAGTGAGAGCCTGTCTCAGAAAAGGAAAATCATGGGTTCAAAATCACTTGAAGTAATTCTTTTTTTCTGAGTTTTTCTGTCATCTTCATATAGTTAGGTACATTTGTTTCCGTTTACTGTCAATTTTTAAAAAGTATTTCAACATTTACATGCTTGCAAAGTCAACGTTATATAATAAAGTACTTTCAGAGAAATCTCCCCTGCCTGTTACCTTCACCCTGCTCCCTCCCCACCTTTGCTGGCGGCCATTCCTGGTCCTGGTTTATCCTTTGTTGTTTGCTATTTGAGAGCAGAAGCAAAATACAGCTTGCCATACACTGTTCTATGCCTTGCTTTTTTTCTTTTATTATTTTTTGGAGGTGTCTGCATATCAGTAAGTAGTGATTTTTCTCATTTCTTTGTTCAGCAGTGTAATATTCTGTGGGCGTACTGTAATTTACCCAGGCTTTCCTACTGATGGGCATTTGGGTAGTTTCCAGACTTTAGCTGTTACAAATTATGTTACAGTAGCAATCGTGTGCATATGCTATTTCCTATTTACCCAGTGTATCTTGGGATGGATTCCTAGAAGTGAGATGGGCCAGAGGGTGGCTGCATGTGGCATTGGGCCTTCTGATGCTAAATTTCCTTCCTCAGATGCTAAATTTCCTTCCTCAGGAGTTAGTGTTTTGCAGTCTCATCGGCAGTATGCAGGAGCCAGGCTCATCACATTCTTGGGTTTTAGCCAGTGTGAGAGGCAACCAAATATACTTTAAATTTGCATTTTTCTGATGAGCAAGATTGAGCACCTTTTCAATATGTAAGGGCCACTTGCATTTTTTATTGTCTTAAGTCATTGTTAGGAAAGTTTTTTCACTATCAGGTCATAAGAAAGTTTATCTTTTCTGCTCCTGCTTGTAAATGTGTTCTTACATTTCAGTTTCTGATCTATTTGGAATTTATTGCAAATAGGGTTGAGGCACTGATTGAGTTTCACCTTTTTCCATATGGCTTTCGAGTTGTCAGCACTATTTTTTTGTTTGTTTTAACACAGGGTCTCAGCCTGCCACATAAGCTGAAGTGCCATGGCGTGATCATGGCTCACCGGAGCCTCAACCTCCTAGGCTCAGGCAGTCCTCCTGCCTCAGCCACCCCAGTAGCTGGGACCACAGGCACGCGTCACCATGGCCAGCTAATTTTTTTTTTTTTTTTTTTTGAGACAGAGTCTCGCTCTGTCGCCCAGGTCGGAGTGCAGTGGCACGATCTCGGCTCACTGCAAGCTCCGCCTCCTGGGTTCACGCCATTCTCCTGCCTCAGCCTCCCGAGTAGCTGGGATTACAGGCTCCTGCCACCATGCTAATTTGTGTATTTTTGGTGACCTCGTGATCCGCCCTCCTCGGCCTCCCAAAGTGCTGGGCTTATAGGCGTGAGCCACTGCGCCTGGCCTCAGCTAGCTAATTTTTAAAATTTTTGTAGAAGTCAGGTCTCACCGTGTTGCCCAGGCTGATCTTGGGCTCCTGGGCTCAAACAGTCCTCTCATCTCGGCCTCCCGGAGTGCTGGAATTACAGGCGTGCCATCACCATCTTGAGAAGACATTTTGCTCCAGTGGACTTGAGTGGCTGCTTTTATCATGTCCTAGGTGTTTATATTAACTTAGCTCTGTTTCTGGATTTTCAGTTCAGACCAGCAGGTCTGTCTTTCCATATACTGGTATTTCCTATGTTAATGATAATGGTTTCATGTTTAATGTCTAGGACCACTGTTAACACCTCCACCCTGCACTATTCTTTTTCAGGGTTTTCTTGTTTATTTTTGTTTGTTCTGTGTCACAACCTTTATAATCAACTGTTTGAAATTGTATTAATATTTTAAAGTTAATTGGGATAATTGCCATCTACTTAAATCTTCTTTTAGCTATTTTAAGGAGTGTTTTCTAATTTCGAATGCACATACTCCACCTTGTGTTGGGCTTATGTCTTGCTATTTTCTTGTCCTTTTTCTTTTTTCCTTTTTCCTATTAGAAACACATCTTTTGGCCAGGCGCAGTGGCTCACACCTGCAATCCCAGCACTTTGGGAGGCTGAGGTGGGTGGATCACGAGGTCAGGAGTTCGAGACCATCCTGGCCAACATGGTGAAACCCTGCCTCTACTAAAAATATAAAAATTAGCTGGGTGTGGCGGCGCACGCCTGTAGTCCCAGCTGCTCGGGAGGCTGAGACAGGAGAATCCCTTGAACCCAGGAGGCGGAGGTTACAGTGAGCCAAGATCGCACCACTGTACTCCAGCCTGGCGACAGAGCGAGACTCCGTCTCAAAAAAAAGAAACGCATCTCTTTCATTACATCTTCTAAGTAGTTGCTGTTTGTGGAAGTTAATGTTGTTAACTTCTGAATTTCAGTCTTTTCTCCTTGCTATAAATAGAATTTCACCCAGTAGTTTTTTCAGGGTTTCTGGATATGCAGTCATGCTTCTTCCTATCCAGCTTTTGTGGATGTTAACTCTTGTCTCCCTTTGTGGGTGCATATTCCAGTGGATGTTAAGTAGTGGTGCAGATACACTTGAACTTACCCTAGCCTGGGAGTCAGGGCAACCTTCCCCAAGCATGTGATGTTTAAGCTCACGCTGTTCTGATGGATGAGTTGGTGCTGGTGGGCAGGAATAAGCAAAGATGGTGTTTCTGCCAGAATGTCTTGGAAAAATACGCTCCTTCAGAACCTACAAATATTCTTGTTTTCTTTGATTCTCTTCTTGCTATAGGCCTCAGCAACTGTTGCCATTCCCAAAGAACACCATCGCTTTGTTATTGGCAAAAATGGAGAGAAACTGCAAGACTTGGAGCTAAAAACTGCAACCAAAATCCAGATCCCACGCCCAGATGACCCCAGCAATCAGATCAAGATCACTGGCACCAAAGAGGGCATCGAGAAAGCTCGCCATGAAGTCTTACTCATCTCTGCCGAGCAGGTGAGGCCTGTGTGAGTGCCTCATGCCCCTGCCTACCTGCTTGTGCAGACCTTACTCCCTCATGGGGTGCCGTGTCCAGTGTGGACTTAAAGGCATAATGTGGTGGGGGTGGAGGGCTTGACTCCAACTCTAGAAAGCCCTGTCTGTCCCCAGTTTGTTTTCAGAGGCCTGTTCTCATCAGATCATCCCTTCCTTTCCAGGACAAACGTGCTGTGGAGAGGCTAGAAGTAGAAAAGGCGTTCCACCCCTTCATCGCTGGGCCGTATAATAGACTGGTTGGCGAGATCATGCAGGAGACAGGCACGCGCATCAACATCCCCCCACCCAGCGTGAACCGGACAGAGATTGTCTTCACTGGAGAGAAGGAACAACTGGCTCAGGCTGTGGCTCGCATCAAGAAGATTTATGAGGAGAAGGTACACGATTTAGAGGAGGCAAATCCCCATGGGCAGGAATAGAAACTAGGATTTGGGTCTGGAGATTCAGTTAAGGCCTGGTTCTGCCCCTTATCTTTTTGTCCTTGATGAAGATGCTTATTGTCTCTACACTTGGGTGACCCGGGTGAGACCGGTGCCCGCCCCCCCTTGCTGTTGAGCGTCTGCATGGCAGTTGTCCTTGCCATCCCAGGCCTCTGGCTGTGCTGACAGGCTGCCAGCTGGGCTGCCCCAGGTCAGACGCACATCCCAGACTTGTTCATGTCTTAGATTAAGCTGTTAGCTCAGCTTAGTGAACTTTGAGGTCTGAAACGTGTTCCTTAATTGAGGGAAAGGATTGGGTGTTTTGCAGTGTTCAAGGATGAAGTTATCAGCCGGCGGGTGACTAGACTGAGGGGAAAATCCAGTCCTTGAGCAGTGAAGTTTCTGGGGATTGGCTAGTCCTGATCACTTGTTGTTCACGTCTTGGGATTAGCATCTATAGTCTGGGCTGCTTGAGCTTGCTTTCTGCAGCAGTGGCCGTGCCCACCTGCCCGCTTCCCACACCCTTCCCTTCGACTGCCCCTTGTGGTCTCTTATTTAGAAAAAGAAGACTACAACTATCGCAGTGGAAGTGAAGAAATCCCAACACAAGTATGTCATCGGGCCCAAGGGCAATTCATTGCAGGAGATCCTGGAGAGAACTGGAGTTTCCGTTGAGATCCCACCCTCAGACAGCATCTCTGAGACTGTAATACTTCGAGGCGAGCCTGAAAAGTTAGGTCAGGCGTTGACTGAAGTCTATGCCAAGGTAACTGCCTCTGAGCGTGAAGTGTGTCTCCTTTGAGTGGAGTCCGCGGGGCCTTCATGGATGAGCTCTCGATTCATAAATCCTGGGGCCTGGACACAGTGCAGGTGCCCAGGTTTGGGGAGAGCGTGCCTCTGAGCCCCAGGTGAGCAGCCTGGCTTTCACTGTGACATGACCTTGAGCTCTGCAAACCCATGGCTGTTCTCCCGTTTTCTTAGGCCAATAGCTTCACCGTCTCCTCTGTGGCCGCCCCTTCCTGGCTTCACCGTTTCATCATTGGCAAGAAAGGGCAGAACCTGGCCAAAATCACTCAGCAGATGCCAAAGGCAAGGACACGTTTTTCACCTGTTGTGTTGGATTGGTCTTGTTTTCTGTCTTTCTGTTTCTGACATTGCTTTGTTGACCTTTGTACTGTGGGTGCCCTTGAAAACTGGTGTATTTTTCTGAATTAACTGGCCTGTTTGACATGGTCAACTTCCATGTTAGCTAAAGAACAGCAGAATAAATGTCCGTAGATGTCTGTACCATCCTTCTGGCCTTTAACCAGAGAGGATTGTATGTTCTTAGGTTTCATAAGTATCTTAAGAAACATGTCATTTAGTAATTATGGTGAAATAACTTCATAATACTTTGGCGGGCCGGGTGCGGTGGCTCATGAGGTCAGGAGATCGAGACCGTCCTGGCTAACACGGTGAAACCCCGACTCTACTAAAAATACAAAAAATTAGCCGGGCTTGGTGGCGGGCACCTGTGGTCCCAGCTGCTCGGGAGGCTGAGGCAGGAGAATGGCGTAAACCCAGGAGGTGGAGCTTGCAGTGAACTGAGATGGCGCCACTGCATTCCAGCCTTGGCGACAGAGTGAGACTCTGTCTCAAAAAAAAAAAACTTAGAAGAGCAGAACTTGTATACAAATTGTATTAAGTGTGAATTTAAAGCTTTCTCAGTTTACCAAAGGAGATTGTAGCCCCCAGGAAACATGAACAAAAAAGAAACACCAGAGAATCCAACCATCATATTTAATTCCTGTTTTGTTTAAACTTCGTTTCCAATTAATGTTACAGTCCTTTTTAAAAATTAAATTTTTTAAATTTTATTCCTTGTTTTTAGTGACAAAGCCTCACTCGGTCACCCAGGCTGGGGTGCAGTGGCGCAATCATAGCTCACTGCAGCCTTGAACTCATGGGTCAAGTGATCCGCTCGTCTCAGCTTCCCAAGTAGCTGGCACTACAGGCGCCCCAGGCTAGTTTTCGTGGAGGCAGAGTCTTGCTATGTTGCCCAGGCTGATCTCGAACTTGTGGGCTCAAGTAGTCCTCCTGCCTCAGCCTCCCAAAATGTTGAGGTTATGGGTGTGAGTCACTGTGCCCAGCCCCTTTTACTTTTTATAGCTTCATATAAGGACCAGTCTCCCTTCCTTAACTCCTTACCTGGAGGATAATAAACCAGGAACGCCGGCAGCCTTGTCTATGTCAAGCAAGTTACTTTACCACCTTGGTGCAGCTGTACGAGTTTTAAAATCCCATCCGTGCTCTGTCTCATTCTTTATGCAACTAAAGAGAACCAGACCTTGTAAAAGCTCAGATGATGCAGGAGCATATCGCATGCTTTATGTTAGTGGCTTCTGTGGGGCCAACGGTGTCCTCAGTGAGAGGCAAGATTATTGGGCCACAGTATTTAGTTTCCTGACCGTGGCTCCCTAACCCTCCCTTTCAACTTTGCTTGATGCCTGTGGATATGTACTTCCCTCCCTCACATCTGTGTGAAGCAGTTTGGGATCAGAAGCCGCTCCCAAGAGAGCTCCCACAGTTGCACACTGGGAGCTCAGGGGCTGCAGCTGTGCCATTCTGTTTGAGCTATCTCTTTGGTTTTGGTGTGGTAGGTTCACATCGAGTTCACAGAGGGCGAAGACAAGATCACCCTGGAGGGCCCTACAGAGGACGTCAGTGTGGCCCAGGAACACATAGAAGGCATGGTCAAAGATTTGGTAAGGTGCCCCTTGGAATGTTGTGTGTGCTGGTGACAAGGGAGGCTCTGAGTTGGCCATGGGCGGTCATCTCTCGGTGACATCCCACATGGCTGGGCACAGACACCCAGGGCATCCTGGCTGGGTGAGTAATAGGTTCTGAAACAACCAGAAGCTGGCCGAAGTCCTGGAATAATCGTGGGTGGAGGAAACTGCATCTTGAAGAAGGCATCTTTCAGGGGAGATGCGGGGGCAGTCTCCAACAATTCCTGACAGCTGAGTGGTCAGAAAAGGCAACCGTGGAGACTGCTGGGTTTTGGTTCAGCTCGTTGGCCAAGTAACCGGGCGCATCCATGGACCTCTGTGCTCCTCCTGCAGATTAACCGGATGGACTATGTGGAGATCAACATCGACCACAAGTTCCACAGGCACCTCATTGGGAAGAGCGGCGCCAACAGTGAGTGAGGCTGTCTCTTGCGGTGGGGCCAGTGTGCCCTGAGACCCTTGCGGGGGGTGTCAGCCGTGAGAACTGGGACGTCTGTGTAGACAGTCCAGGCCCATTGCTGCCTGTAATGGGAGTTACAGACTTTACATCCTCCTGCCTGCTGGAAGAGGCCACTTTTCCTTTTCCCCTTGGTGCAGTGGTTGGATTAGAGCTATTTGGCCAGTGGGTGAATTGTCACTTGGAAATCCATCTAAGCCCTCCCCAAGTAACCGACAGCGGCCATGTTGAAGGCATGCCCAAGGGCAGCATCCTCTATATTTCTGTCAGACCTGCTAGGTTAGCCCATCAGTGTTTATAGTACTTATGCCTTCTGAACGTGGAAACTGCTGATCTGGAACTCACTGAAGAGTAAAAACATTTTAGATTTGTGCCCAAGTAAAACAACACGGGGAGGGATACTGTTTTGAGACAGGGTCTCGCTCTGTCACCCAGGCTGGAGTGCAGTGGCGCAATCTCAGCTCACTACAACCTCTGCCTACCGGGCTCAAGCAATTCTCCTGCCTCAGCCTCCTGAGTAGCTGGGACTACAGGCGCATGCCACCACACCCAGCTAATTTTTATATTTTTAGAAGAGATGGGGTTTCACCATGTTGGCCAGGCTTGTCTCAAATTCCTGGGCTCAGGTGATCTGCCCACCTCAGCCTCCCAAGGTTCTGGGATTAAAAGTGTGAGCCACCACACCCAGCAGGGGGATTCTGTTGAAGAGGTGGTGATATGTCAGCCAAGGTCGATGTGTGCCTCACCTGTGCCAGGTTGTAGGTGCAGCACAGTTACAGGATGCTGTTGGAAGTATGTCATGTGGGCCAAGGTCGATGTGTGCCTCACCTGTGCCAGGTTGCAGGTGTAGCACAGTTACAGGACGCTGTTAGAAGTGCGTCGTGGGCATTCTGCTGCAGGTCCAAGGATGTTTTGTGGTGTTTGTTTTTTTGGGACGGAGTCTCGCTCTGTCACCAGGCTGGAGTGCTGTGGCATGATCTCAGTTCACAACCTCCACCTCCCAGGTTCAAGCGATTTTCCTGCCTCAGCCTCCCAAGTAGCTGGGATTACAGGCACGTGTCACCACGCGCAGCTGATTTTTTTGTATTTTTAGTAGAGACGGAATTTCACCATGTTGTCTAGGCTGGTCTCAAACTGCTGACCTCAGTTGATCTGCCCACCTCGGCCTCCCAAAGTGCTGGGATTACAGGCATGAGCCACCGTGCCCAACCAAGAATGTTTTTTTACACCTCTTTCTTTAACTGTATGGCTATACGCACACACTCGCGTGTTCTGAAAACAAGTGCACACGTCGCGTGTGTTACCTTCGGGTGGAAGGTGAGAAGGCAAGCACGTCCTCCATTCCTGGATAGTTCAGTGGATGAAGGAGCCTTTCCCAGGTAGTGGGACACCAACCTGCATAACATGACTGATGTCCGTGTATCCGTTTTTGTTATGAGTAAACATAGCCTTGTCAGCTGTGCTGTGGCCTGTGCAATGGTGAGCTCTCTGGTGTCGGTCTTATGTTTTGTGGGTATTTTACGTGACAGTGATGAGAGTCTACAGGCACGAAGTGACCTTTTTGTGCACTACTTGAACCATGCACACACCATAAACTTGCTTTTATGGTTTTGTGTTGGTTTTGGTTAACTGTAGTGTTTATTTAGGCCTGACACAGTGGCTCTTGCCTGTAATCCCAGCATTTTGGGTGACCAAGGCAGGAGGATCACTTGAGCCCGGGAGTTCAAGATGAGCCTGGGCAACATAGTGAGACCCCCATCTCTACAAAAAAGAAAAATTTAGCCAGGCCTGTGGTCCCAGCTACTCAGGAGGCTGAGGCAGGAATATCACTTGAGCCCAGGAAGTCAAGGCTGCAGTGAGCTGTGATCATATCGTGCCACTGCATTTTAGCCTGGGTGACAGAGCAAGACCCTGTCTCAAAACATATATATGGAAGTACAGTAGTGTAATTCTAACATTGCAGAACGTAGCTTAGTCATGTCTGTTCTGTTTTCTTCTCATGCAGTTCCTAACTCTTGTCTTCTTTCGTAATCTAAAAAAAACCTGCTGCCCAGCTCCCATGTCCTCTGCTTCTCTTGTCTTGTGTTGCTCCACCTGGAACAGCTGCACATCCATGTCACCCTCCCTCAGCGCATCGCCTCGTTGTTGCCTCTGCATGTGCATGTGTTTGGGACGGATGCACAAAAAGCCCTCCTGGTGGTCCTTCCAGCAAGCTGGGCTTTCCTTTACTGCACAGTGGGCAAGATTCCTGCCTTGTTTCCTGATGATACAGCTTCTCCAGAGTTTGGGGGGCCTGGAACTCTAACTTGGGGGTACTGGGTTCTATCCAGAGAGGTTGACAGCAGGAGGGTTTGCAACAGCACTTGTCTTGCAGACACAGTGAAGTGCTCAGTGTGAATCTGAGCCAACAGTAGATGGGGGTCTCTGGGCGGCAGCATGGTCCCCACAAGGCTCTTAGGCATCAGTGAGTGCTTTTGTGTGGAGTTAATGTGTGTGATTTTTTTAACTTGAGAATAGTAGTTCCCAAACTTGCTGCACATAAGAAACACCTGGAATCCTTTAAATATTCTGAAGCCCCAGCCAATACCCCAGACGAGCTAAATCCCAGACCGAGTGGCCCCAACCATCAGTTATTTGAAGGTCTCAGGGCATTGCCAGCTTCTGGTCCAGGCTGAGAGCCTGTCCTCCAGAACCCTTGTGATCCAGGTAAAGATCATAACTGGCCCCCATTCTAGACGATGGAGATTTTTGTTTTGGAAACTAAGCATCGTTTTTGGTGATGGGAATCACTGATAAGGTTATTTAGTGCTTTAGCCCTGTCCTGCCCAGTTATTAGTCATTGGCAGAACGTTGTTGGTCTGTGTCCTAAATGTGTTTCCTTTTGTGTTCCTAAGTAAACAGAATCAAAGACCAGTACAAGGTGTCCGTGCGCATCCCTCCTGACAGTGAGAAGAGCAATTTGATCCGCATCGAGGGGGACCCACAGGGCGTGCAGCAGGCCAAGCGAGAGCTGCTGGAGCTTGCATCTCGCATGGTAAGTGCCATGGCCGGGGCCTCTAGGAAGGCACTGGCCTTGCATCTCTTGGCTCCCTCTAAAGAGTAGCGTGTTGTGGTGTGCGGCCTTGGAGAATGGAAGTCACCAAATCCCCCATTGCACTAGAACCGGATTTGACTCCCTGGGGCCACGTTTCCTTTATCCTCCCCAGGTCACCTGCACGTCTTGTTCTCCATGGCTGTGTGCTGTGCTAGAAGGGCACAGAGACTGTGTGGCAGCGTCTTGGCCTTGGCCACACCCTGGGTTCCCAGATGCCTGGGTACCATCTCCAGAGATTGTGACAGACATTTCTGGATTCTCAAAGGCACCCCAGGTGGTTCTCATGTAAGGCCAAACTCTAGGATCACTGCAAACCTGAAGTGGGGGCTGTTGCTCTCTACCACCTGGCAGAACACTGCACTGCTCTGGGCTCCCCGACGTTTCATACATGCTTATGCCAAGCTGTGAGCACCCTTGCTTCTGTGAGTCAGATACCCACACTTGAAAGTCTCTGGGTGTCTTTAAGTATCCAGAGAAGTCAAATACTGCGTGAGTGCCTGCAGCAGCACTTTGGCCTGACTGTGTGAGGAACAGGCCCCAGGGTTCCCTGTCATTCGCTTAGGGGATTTTTTGTTCACCTCACCCCAGTACCCACATGAGGAATCTCAAATTGGCAGACCTCTTTTATAGCCCTGAACTGCATTCCAGGGTGTGATGCAGCCTCCCACTGCTTGTGGCCTTCCCGGAGCTCATTCCCCAGTCTCGTATCCCAGGTTCTCCTCTTAGCCTGGCCTCCAGCCCGGGTCCCTTGTCCTGGCTGCTTTATGCCCTTCCTGATTGCTGAGCCCTTATTTCTCGGTCAGCCAATAGCCGTTTGATCCAGAATCTCTCAGAATTCTTGGAAATGTTTGGTTGGCTGATGGTGTTCTTCCCTGAATTCCAGCTCTGCTTATTCTGTATTTCTTCTGACATTTTAATGGGGCCTGTGGAGGAGTTGAGAGCCATGTGGGTTCAGTGCCCTGTGTTGAACGTTCTTAGCCATGCGGGGAAAGTGGTCTGAGCCACCCTGTTCAGAAGGGATCACTCACTGCTATGCAGAATGCCAGGCCTCCCAGTAGAAGAGCTGGGCCTCCCCTGTAGCACCTGTTAAAACAGAAGTGCTCACTGAATTGCTTTGGTGATTACTGCTATCATGATAGCACTTTTGGTTGAAGGGTCCTACAGTGAGTTCCTTAATGGGACTTTGTTCAGGAAAGTGACGTGCAGCCAATGTTGCAGAGTGTAGTGATGCTTGGCGAGAGCACTCATGCGCTGTGCACACTCTAACAGCTGGTTGCTCCCGGGGTGCTACGAGGTGCCACCTGGAGACCACCTCACCTGCTCCGTGAAGGACTGTGCCCAGGGCTCCCTGGTGTCCCCTTGTGTCAGCGGGGAGTTGCTCGCCGTGCTTGTGATAAATGACATCTACTTTAATTGTATTTTTAGGAAAATGAGCGTACCAAGGATCTAATCATTGAGCAAAGATTTCATCGCACAATCATTGGGCAGAAGGGTGAACGGATCCGTGAAATTCGTGACAAATTCCCAGAGGTAAAGTTTCCCAGAGACATTCTGTAACTCTATAGGAGTGATCCAAGTCACACTTCAGGAATATTTGATATTTGGGATATATGTCCTTCCTCATACTCGAACTTAGTCTCCCCACGATCTGTCCTAGGTCATCATCAACTTTCCCGACCCAGCACAAAAAAGTGACATCGTCCAGCTCAGAGGACCTAAGAATGAGGTGGAAAAATGCACAAAATACATGCAGAAGATGGTGGCAGATCTGGTAGGGGTGTTTTACATCCTTTCTTGTACGACAGCACTTGGGGTGGGTGGGATGTGCGTCCTGTCAGAAATCCTGACCCCCACAGGACCCCTGCTCTGGGGAAAGCACATAGGCCCTGGGCTGGCCTTCCATCTCAGGGACTTGGGACAAAGTGGTGACAGCTTCTCACTTAATACCCGGATGTTTAGATTGGCAGTCATTGTTAAGACTGCAGTGTTTGTGGAATTCAGGTGGGGAGATTTGCCTTTTCTCATGCCCAGTTACCTTGTTTCCATGAGGAGTCTTCAGATACTTAGAGAAATTGTCCCATCCAGTAAGATAAGAGGTATAACAGGTGAAAGGAGGAGTCATATACTGATTTATTATTTTTCACAAAAACCGATGTGGGAACAGGTTTAGAAAGCGTAGCGAGTAGTGGATGAGAAGGCCACAGGTGGCCATGTATTTCCGTGGGCTTCACCTTAGCTGATGGCTGCCCTGGCAGAGGCGATGGTGAAGGACTCCAGCACTGTGAGCTGCTGTCACATCACTGCCGCGAGTGCAGAATTGCCCAGAGCGTAGGGGTCTGTACTGTCTCCATGTGTGTTCTGAGCCCCTTCCTCAGCCAGCTCTGATCCTGGCATGGGACATGAACTCTCTCTTAGCCAAACAGTAGACTTGCATCGATTGACTGTAATTTGCAACGAAAGTTAGTTGTTGGACAAATGATCTCACTTACCCTCATGACAACCCTCTGAAGGTTTGTTTGCAAATCCCAGTGCCCTGTCGCGTTCATGCTGCCCTCGGGGTAGAAGGGATGCTGCATTGCAAATCCCAGTGCCCTGTCGGTTCATGCTGCCCTCGGGGTAGAAGGGATGCTGCATTGCAAATCCCAGTGCCCTGTCGTGTTCATGCTGCCCTTGGGGTAGAAGGGATACTGTATTTTACTCTCTAGCACAGGTGGTGAATCGGGCTGTGTTTTTTGTCTTTAAGGTGGAAAATAGCTATTCAATTTCTGTTCCGATCTTCAAACAGTTTCACAAGAATATCATTGGGAAAGGAGGCGCAAACATTAAAAAGGTGATAGCTTGTCCCCTGCATCTTGCTTTTTCTTGCCTTGTCCTCTGTAGCCCTGCACCATTTTGGTTTTAGACTAGGAGGGACTCTTCCTTACTTCTAGCCCTGTGCTCAACTGTGTCTCAACTCTGGGAGAGCTCTAGTCAGCTTCTCATGGTGATCTCTCTCCCTGTAGATTCGTGAAGAAAGCAACACCAAAATCGACCTTCCGGCAGAGAATAGCAATTCAGAGACCATTATCATCACAGGCAAGCGAGCCAACTGTGAAGCTGCCCGGAGCAGGATTCTGTCTATTCAGAAAGACCTGGTAATGGGAGATGTTTTTTAATGGAGGTCCTCTGGTAAAATCTCTGTCAGCCTCTAAGATTGAGCCTGGGGTTGAGTCACGCGGGGTCATTGGGCCAGTGCAGGCTCAGGTGGCAGATGTGGAAGATTGCAGCTTTCAATCCAGGCTACTGATGAGTTGGTCAGCAGTTTTCGGCCTTTGTCTCTCACGATGCTTACTTACCTGAACCCTGCAGCAGTAACATTTGACGTGGGCACTTGTCTTATTTGACATTTTCTTTTTGTTACCTGAAAATCTTATCCGAAGGTATTTACGGTATTTTCTTTCCTTTAAAAAAAATTGACATGCAGTAAATTGTACATATTTACAGCGTACAATTTAATAGTTTTGACGTGTGTATACATCCATGGAATCATCCCCATCATCACCCCAAAAATGTCCCATGCCATTGTGTATTACAGTCTCCCTCCATCCTCAAAACCACACTCCCCCCACCCCCACCCCCACCTCTCTATCCCCAGGCAACCCCCAATCTGCTTTCAGCCACAGTAGATGCTTTTGGATTGTCTACACTTTTGTGTGAATGGAATCATAACATCTACTCTTTATTGGGCCCATCTGCTTTCACTTTGCAGGATATTTTGACATTTGTGTGTGTTGTCACCTGTATCGTTGCTTTGTTCTTTTTTATTTCAGGATAATATTGCACTGTAGGGATAGATCATCTGTTTCTTAGTGTGTACTTGGTAATTAGTGTCTTTCAAGGGGTTTTCTATTTTCTCCAAGGTGTCAAATTTATTAACATGAAGTTTTTTAGAGTAGTCCTGCGTTATCCTTTTGCTGTCAATACTGATGTCACCTCTCTTTCATAATATATGTAATCTGTGCCATTATAAAATGATGCCTTTTCCCTGGTAGTATGCTTGGCTCCAAAGTCTGTGTTATTTTTTCCCCCCTTATATTTAAAATTTTGTTGGAGATGAGGTCTTGCTGTCGTCCAGGCTGGAGTGCAGTGGCGCAGTCATAGCTCACTACACCCTTGGCTTTCCAGACTCAAGCAGTCCCCCCACCTTAGCCTTCCAAGTAGCTGGGACCACAGGCGCATGCTACCGCACCGTTGTCCAGGCTAGTCTCAAACTCCTCAAGTGATCCTCTTGCCTTGGCCTTCCAAACTGCTGGGATTACAGGTGTGAGCCACTGCGCCCAGCCTACTTTGTATGATACTAAAGTGAGTTTCTTTTTGGCAGCTTGCTTTTTAAATTAAATCTATCTACTAATCCCAGCACTTTGGGAGGCTCAGGTGGGCGGATCACTTGAGCTCACAAGTTCAAGACCAGCCTGGGCAAAACCCCGTCACTACTAAAACTACAAAAAGAATTAGCCAGTAATGGTGCTGCATGCCTGTAGTCTCAGCTACTCAGGAGGTTGAGGGTGAGAGGATGGCTTGAGCCTGGGAGGTGGAGGTTGCAGTGAGCTGAGATTGCGCTGCCACACTCCAGCCTGGGCCATAGAGCCAGACCTTGTCTCAAAAAAAAAAAAAAGAAAAAAGATTATGATGTTTGCATTTAATTACATTTGTGATTATATATATGTTAATATATCACATATTTATATTTATTATATATGTTTAACAAACGCAGTTAAATAACTTACTGTAATTTTTTTCCCTCAATTGTGGTAAAATATATATAGCAGAATTTATCATTTTAATCATTTTTTAATGGTTGATTCAACCGAGTACATTCACAAGGTTGTGCAACCATCACCCTGTCCATTTTCAGAGCATTTTCCATCATCTTAAACAGAAACTACACCCATTAAACAGTAACTACCACCATCCCCACGTGCTCAGTCACCACAACGTCATGATTTTATATGGTTGGCTTTCAGTCTACCATTTACATTATTAACCTTAAAAAAAAAATCCATTATTTTTTAAAGAGATTTAAACAATATGAAAAAATGTATGTATTTATCCACACAGTTGCCATTTCTAGAGCTCTTCATTTCTTGGTGTGATCCTTGTCTTCATTTTCCTTCTGTCTGAAGGATACCACTTAACATCTCTCGTAGTGTGTATCTGGTAATGACTTCTTTCACTTTTTGTATGTCTGAAAGTATTTTTTTCCTTCACTTTCGAAAAACTGTTTCTGCTGCATAAAGGTTTCTAGGTTGGCAGTTTTTTCCTTTCCAGACGTGGCTTCAGTGCCGTCTTCTGTTGTTTCTGATGAGAAAGCTGATGGCGCCCCTGGCTTTGTTCCTCTGTCTATGACAAACCTTCTCCCTCTGGCTGCTGTTAGGATTTTACCACCGTCTCTGAGCAAGTTAGGATGTGTCTCTGTGTAGTTTTCTTCATGTCTCTAAGCTTGGTGTTTATTGAGCTTCTTGAATATGTGTGTTCAGAATTTCATCAAATATGGAAAATTTTTGGACACTCTTGAGTATTTTGTTCTGTTAGCCCCTTGCTGTCTCCCCGTCAGGGACTCTGGTGACCAGGGGATTAGTCGTCTTCTACTTGTGCTCTGTTTATTTGAGTTGGGGGGAGGAGCGGTATTGGTTTTCTCCATGAGTTTCTTTGAATTCATTAATTCTTTGCAGTGTTCTAATCTGCCTAATTTCATCTAATATAATTTTCATTTTAGACGTTGTTTTCTTCTCTAGAAGTTCCGTCTGAATTAGTATCTTCTGTATTTTCAGTTCTTCACATGTTCAGTCTTTCTGCTTTTGGCCATAGACAATACAGTTAAATACCTGTTTTTCTGTCCTTGGCTGGCTGATTCTAACATTGTCATTTCTGGGTGGTTTTCTATTTTCTTTTCCTCGTTATGGGTTTTCCCCCTATTCTTTGCATTTCTGGTGTTTCTTAATGAGGGTGTTTTTGTATTCCTCTGAATATTATTTTGTCTTTGTGAAGTTACTCTGAAAACTTTTGCTCCTTTAAGGACTTGCTTTTAAGGTTTATTAGGGAGGATCAGAGCATATTTAGTTCAGGCCCAAATATTTCCACTGCTGAGATAAGATCCTTCTGAGTACTCCACGTCCCAGAAAGTTGAAACTGCTGAGGATGGTTCTGGACCAAGCTCCAACTGAGCTGCAGACACTCTTTCCTGGTGTCTGAGCTGTAGGTACTATACCAGGCCCCAACTGAGCTGCAGGCACTGTTTCCTGGTGACTGAGCTGCAGGTACTGTACCAGGCTCCAACTGAGCTAAAAGCAATGTACCAGACCCTGACTGAGCTGCAGCACTGTACCAGGCCCTGACTGAGCTAAAAGCACTGTTTCCTGGTGTCTGAGCTGTAGGCCACTATACCCAGCCCTGACTGACCTAAAGGCACTGCACGAGGCCCAGCTGAGCTGCAGGCACTGTTTCCTGTGATCCTTCTGGGGATTCTTTCCCAGGCCCAAGGTGATTTCCTCACACGTATCAATATATGAGTGGCTGGTCTCCGGATCTCAGAGGTTCTCGATGGCAATCTCTTTGGGCTCTGACCTCCGGATGGTTCCGTTTCCTCACCTTCCTGTACTGTGGCAGCAACTTGGGGCAGTTGTAGGGCTCACCTTGTTTCCTGTCTCCAGGGTCTTGAAAGTCACCATTAGGCGGTAAGTTCAGTCCAGTCCCTGGTATTGCATCTTGGCTGAAAGCAGAATCTTTGGTTTTAATAGGAAAAGTTTATGTGTCCATAGGCATATGGAGCCACCCCTGGCAGAGCCGGAGAGTTGACTGAAGAAATAGAGCATTATGTGTGGTCTGAAATTACCACGCTCCCACCTCCCAACCCAGCATACATTCACGAGGACTCTGGGTCCTGTTGAGTTAAACACCTCCCAGTGCGTCTGCTCTGCTGGGCGCGCCCTACTCTCCCCAGGACGGGCACTCTGCCAACACATGATGCAGTGCGTTGCTCCCTCCTCCCCCATGCAGGTCAGAAATAGCTGGAGAAGTTTGGTCCGTGCTTGTAAGTGGCAGCACCAGGGTTCTAGGCCTGCGTGTTCATCACCACCAAAGATGATGATGATAGTTTGTCTTTTCCTTTACCCTTTTTGCCACAAAAATGTGACTTCCTCCTCCTGCCCTGTGTTTGGTTTCAGGCCAACATAGCCGAGGTAGAGGTCTCCATCCCTGCCAAGCTGCACAACTCACTCATTGGCACCAAGGGCCGTCTGATCCGCTCCATCATGGAGGAGTGCGGCGGGGTACACATTCACTTTCCCGTGGAAGGTTCAGGAAGCGACACCGTTGTTATCAGGGGCCCTTCCTCGGATGTGGAGAAGGCCAAGAAGCAGCTCCTGCATCTGGCGGAGGAGAAGGTGAGCATGGGGAGGGAGCGTGACTCTTGGCAGGAAGCCTGGTCCTCAGTACAGTGTTCTCTCTTCTCACTGTGGAAACCCCTGAAGGCCCTTCCTTTGTGGCGGGTCAGAAAACAGCTCTATAGTGTACTTTTTATGCGTCTTTGTTTTTGCTATTACTGGAGGGCCTTTCCAGGTCCAAACGCTCACATATACAATATCTAAAAGTTGGTCTTTGGCTTAATTAGTTTTGGGGTGCTTTTGTCTTTTAAGTATGATTTACAGTAAAATTGACCATTCTTCAGGTATAGTTGAGTTTTAAGTAACATGCAGTCATGTGACCACAATCATCAAAATTCATTTTCCATCATCCCTAAAGATTGCCATGGAATTGCTGTTGTCTTTGGGTCAAAACCCATCTGTGGATGCTTCCGGGCTCTTCTGGTGACACCAGATTTATGGGAAGTCTGGAAATCAGTAGTGTGAGCCCTCTTAACTTTGGCTGTTCTACATCCCTTGCTGATCAGCCTGTCAATTTGTAGGAAAAAAGCATTTTCACGTTTTGATTGCGATTGTGTTAAATCTGAAGATGAGACTGGTGAGGATTGACAGCTCAACAGTTTTGACTCTCTCAGGCATCTCTCCATTGTTTTTAGGTCTGTGATTCTTTATTGGTGTTTTATAATTTTTAGCACATTTTTATGTTCGACTTAACAGATCTAACTACTGTTATTCTTTTAGTGCTGTTGTAAATGGCACTGTTTTTTCCATTTCCAGTTGTTAGCACATGGAAGCACTTGTGATTTTTGTACGTTGACCTTCACGAGACTGCTGAATAAAGCTCGTGTATATCAGTGCCAGTCACTTTCTTGTGGATTTTTTTTTTTTTTTGAGACGGAGTCTCGCTCTTTCGCCCAGGCTGGAGTGCAGTGGCGCAATCTCGGCTCACTACAAGCTCCGCCTCCCGGGTTCACGCCATTCTCCTGCCTCAGCCTCCCGTGTAGCTGGGACTACAGGCGCCTGCCACCACACCTGGCTGATTTTTTGTATTTTTAGTAGAGATGGGGTTTCACCGTGTTAGCCAGGATGGTCTCGATCTCCTGACCTTGTGATCCACCCGCCTCAGCCTCCCAAAGTGCTGGGATTACAGGCGTGAGCCACCACGCCCGGCCCACTGTTTTGTGGATCCTTATTTTATATGTCACAATCACGTGGTCTGTGGATAGTTACGTTTCTCTGTAATCTGGAGCCTTGTATTTCTTGTCTTTTTTGTTGTTGCTGTTATTAGATTGATGTTTTTGTCTTTATGTTTAACCAGCCTTGCATTTCTGGGGTAATCCCTGCTTGGTTTGGTAGGTTGTCTTTGGCCATATTGCTCGATTGGATTTGCCTAATTGATTGCCTGATGTTTGACTAATGCTGCTATTTGTGGATGTCTTTGAAAAGTAGCAGAGTCTCTAGGTGGTATTTGGTGAAACCTGCACTTAAAAGATAGCGAAGTTGTTATTTAATATTTTTGTGCTAGCACATTTTTCTTCGGTATTCTTGCTTGCGGGCCAGGTCTTGGGTCTGGAGAAAGGCAAGAGCTCCCCGTGTGGACCTGAGTCCTGTGGAGCAGTGCCCTTCTCGGGGCCCCTGCATGGGTCTGCCAGAGGCACTGGTGTCCACAAGCACAGTGTCCAGGGCCTTTCCAGGACCCTCTTTTCTTACTGCCACACAAGGGTGTCGTGCTACATGAGGCCTCTGAGGACTTGGTCTCTAACTGTAGCCTTGGTTGGCTTGTGTCCCTCTGAGCTTGAGCTTGGGGAGTGGCTGGTTTTGTGGGGGCTGATCTGCAGCACTTGTGGGAGGAAAGGAGGCCTGGCCCAGATTTGTGTGTGCTTGGTCTGGAAGCAGGTAGAAGAGTGGGAGCGTGGTGCAAACCTCTTAGGCAGCTTGCTTCCTGCTCTGCTGGGCACACCCCACGCTCCCCAGGACGTGTACTCTGCCAACACATTGTCTGGTGTGTTGCCTCCCCCTGTGCAGATCAAAAATGGCTTGGAGAAGTTTGGTCAATGCTTGTAAGTGGCAGGACCAGGGTTCTAAGCCTCTGTGTTCATTACCACCAGCATCTGATTGTTGTGGAAGAGAAGTATGTGTGCAGTCTGTCTGGGTATTCATCTGTTTATTCAGTGAGGTGTGCTAGCCCCATTTTGGGGGTATTGGTGCAACATCAGAACACTGGTGACAATGTAAGGGGAGCCTGAGTTGCTGTCCTACAGGCCCTCTTGTCTTCCTCACTGTGGTCCAGGCATGTGGCGTCAGGCTAACACAGTGGGATTGGTTTCTGCAGCAAACCAAGAGTTTCACTGTTGACATCCGCGCCAAGCCAGAATACCACAAATTCCTCATCGGCAAGGGGGGCGGCAAAATTCGCAAGGTGCGCGACAGCACTGGAGCACGCGTCATCTTCCCTGCGGCTGAGGACAAGGACCAGGACCTAATCACCATCATTGGAAAGGAGGACGCCGTCCGAGAGGCACAGAAGGAGCTGGAGGCCTTGATCCAAAACCTGGTAGGGAGCGGGCCTCGGCGGCTGACTCTGCTGGGGCCGTGATGGGGTGGCTTATCTTCCATCTCTTCTTAACACTGCAGGATAATGTGGTGGAAGACTCCATGCTGGTGGACCCCAAGCACCACCGCCACTTTGTCATCCGAAGAGGCCAGGTCTTGCGGGAGATTGCTGAAGAGTATGGCGGGGTGATGGTCAGCTTCCCACGCTCTGGCACACAGAGCGACAAAGTCACCCTCAAGGGCGCCAAGGACTGTGTGGAGGCAGCCAAGAAACGCATTCAGGAGATCATTGAGGACCTGGTAGGCACTTGGGTGCTCGGGGAGGAGTTCTCACCCCCCAGTGGCCACTCACCGAAGCCGTTTATGAGTGTTTGCTCCACCCTGCAGGGAGGTGACTCCCTCATACAGCCCCAGAAGGCTTCAGAAGGGGCTTTCTGGGGCTCACTCTTCTTTCCTCAGCCTGTCTGGCCTCCTTCCTGATAGTTGGTGAGAATTCTGCCTGTGAGAAGCACTTAAAAAAAAAAAAAAAAAAAAAAAAAAGACGGAGAAGAGGAGAGGGGAGAGAGAGAGAGGAAAGAAAGCAAGAGAAAGAAAGAAAATGCAGTCTGTGTAAGGGGTCAGCTCTCTTCTCCCCTCTGTGAAGGAAAGAAAATCGATTTGAGGGCATCCATGTGAATCCATGGGAAGTCACGAGAAGATGTGGTCTTTTTCTCAAGCAGTCTTTAGAGAGTGTCCCCTCCAGGCCACTCCCCTGCGAGGGCCTTGGGTTCCCTTTCCCTAATAATCAAGTCTGATGCCTCCTCATGGAGTCAGAGGCTACCCCAGGAGGTCCCACTCCCTTGGCTGAATTGGCCACCCTCCAGGGACGGCACCTGGCCTTCTGGGACACATTTCAGAGGAGGCCCACCCCCTTGGACCTGTCATGCTACCTCCCTCCTCCCTGCGCCTGGAGCCCTGGACTCAGGAGAAGGGGAGCATCTGTGCCAAGTGGCTGTAGAGGACAGGGAGGAAGGTGGTATGAAGAGTGCTGTAAAACTTGCCCTAAGGAATTTAATCTTTGCTCTTTTCTTTTTTCTTTGTGTACTTCCCTCCAGGAAGCTCAGGTGACATTAGAATGTGCTATACCCCAGAAATTCCATCGATCTGTCATGGGCCCCAAAGGTTCCAGAATCCAGCAGATTACTCGGGATTTCAGTGTTCAAATTAAATTCCCAGACAGAGAGGAGAACCCAGGTGGGTCCCCCATTAGCCCTGTTCTGCTTGTTCATAGTGGTGCCTCCCATGTGAGAGGCAGAGCTGTCGCACATACTGGTGAGGCTCTTTCCTGTCTGCTGGAAAACCATCTGTGTATTCTGGGGGCTTCCAGAGGTTCAGGGTCACTCCCTGGCCTTTAAAAGATGGACCACGTCAGTTATTGACGGAGTGACCAGGTGACCTTCATATGTCCTAGAGACACACAAGGTAGCCAGTCCCAAGGCGATGAGGAGCGTGCAGCCTCATCCTCGGGTGTCCCGAGTTCAGTCCCAGTGATTCTCATGACATCGTTTGGATCGCATGAGCCCCATCGTAGAGCTTCCTCCTCCACACTTCCTGTCACTGTGGGGTGTCCCCTGTGAGGCAGGCAGCTGCAGCCTCTGGCTGGCCAGAGGGCACCATCCAAGTGGCCGGCAGATCTTCTAGGAGGGCATTCAGCTCCCCGTACCATGCTTGCCCCCAGCTCTGCCCATGCACCTGGTGGTGGGCGGTGACCTGTGGGATGGGTCGGTTGCCTCTCTCTCACTTGCTCTGCATTTGTGAAACAAAAGGTATGCCCTCCACTCTGTGTATCAGTCTTGGTTGAGCTGTTTGGGCGGCAGGTGGCCCTGCAGCCTGCTGAGTTCACATAGTGTCATCTCTCTGGTCATCCAGGAAGCATGTCACACACAGCCATTCAAGCCCCTTTGTTTTCCTGAGAATACAGGCTGTTTTGAGTAGGAAACTAATAAACTCATACTGTACTCCATCTATGTTTTACACTTCAGTGGTTATTTAAAACTTTGATTTTGATAGAATTTCACAGAATAGTATAAAGACACATCCTGTGGCACCAGTTTCTTTTCTCAACTTCTCCCCTTTTAGACACATTTTTTTTTTTTTCTGAATGTAATTTTTAGACATGTCCCTTTATTCATGGTGGGTATTTTCTTAGAACAAGGACATTCTCTTACATAATTCTAGCACATTTATCGGAATCAGATTGAACATTATATAACAGTAGTATCTAATATGTTGTCGGTATTCAAATTTGCCAGTTTTTCTCCTTCAGAAACACCTACTTCCCCACCCTAGGATCACCCTTGATTTTAGGCAGGCATCTGTCTGGTCTCCTGCTCATTTATTTACATCACACACCTCCTGGGTTCTGTCTTAGTGGTAATTATTGTTGTGGTGTCTATTTTGTGATACTTATTGTTGTGGTGTCTATTTTGGTACACATGGTGTCCCAGTGTGGCCTGTAGGAGCCCCTCCAGCTGTCTTCTGTGTCCTGTTCACACGCCCCTCACTCCTGGGGCTCTCGCTTTCTGGCTTAAGGAGCTGGCACAGGTTTACCTTGACCTTGCCCTTTCTGTCTCCCCTAGACCTCTCACCCCCTTCCCACTGCCTCTCCCGGGTGGGGTGCGTGCTAGCCGCCTTCCCTGATGAGCCCTGCCTCACAGTCAAGCCCCACATGTGCAGTGGGCCTGCCCTGTGTTCCTCCCATGAACTAACTCATCTGATCTCACTGAAGCCTCTGCTGTAGTTGCTGTTAGCTTCATTTTCAAGGTGAAGAAGGGAGACACAGAGCTCACGGCCTCCCTGCAAAGCCTTCGGTGCCCACCCCCCCGCAAGGTCTGGGAGCCCTCTTTGAGGCTGCTGTGGGGATATCCTATCTGCTCTCCCTGCCCAGACCAAGACCTCCTGAAGGACAGGAGTGGTTTTCCCTCCCTTTGACCACCCAGCACCTAGCAGGTGCCTCACAGACGTATGCATTCTGAACAAGGTGTGGGGTCTCTTCCAGCAGCTGTCAGCTGTCCCTTTTCCCCTTTCTCTCTAGTTCACAGTACAGAGCCAGTTGTCCAGGAGAATGGGGACGAAGCTGGGGAGGGGAGAGAGGCTAAAGATTCTGACCCTGGCTCTCCAAGGAGGTGTGACATCATCATCATCTCTGGCCGGAAAGAAAAGTGTGAGGCTGCCAAGGAAGCCCTGGAGGTATGTGTCCGTGTGCCCCCCTCCACCCCCCACCAAGGCCCAGTCAGCAGGCACCTGGGGGAGACGCATGGCCTGGATGGGATGGACGGTTGCCCAAGTGGCAGCGGCAGTGGAGCTAGCCCTCTTGCTCCTACCGTGTGCGCACGGGCTGTCTGGCTGTGCTCCTCGGCTGGACACAGAGTTTGGGGAGGCCACTTCCCTTCACCAAGGCTCTGGGTTCTATAGCCCCTTTCTGGGACAGCTGCATGGGATCCGGCCTCTCAGGCCCACGGTGGGTGTAGGGGGCTGTGGAAGGGTCTCAGTTGCAGGGGGTTGAATGTGACCTCCAGTTGCAGTGTCTCCCCCCGCGTGAGTGGGGTCATCAGGCCTAGCTCACCTTGTGTGCAGTCAGTGTTGAGTGCCACGTGCATGTTGGATGCTGCTCTCAGTGCTGCAGTGCCACAGCACACAAAAATAGTTCTCACGTTGCAGTGGAGAGACAAGCAGTCAACGCAGATATATACTGTGGCAAGTGATGGTAAATGCTGTGGCGAGAAAGAGCAGGTTCTGGAGGTGAAGGGCGGTGGGGGAGACAGGGCAGGGAAGGTGAGCAGCGGTCCAAGAGTCCCTTGTGACACCTCGTGGGCATTAACCAAAGCCGTCCTGATCCCAAGGGACAGGGCAGGGAAGGTGAGCAGTGGTCCGAGAGTCCCTTGTGACACCTCATGGGCGTCGGTCAAAGCCGTCACGACCCCAAGGATGTGCCAGGAGTCAGGGCCTCTCCTCCTACGTGGGCCTGAAGGGGCTGCTGTATTTCAGGAGGGTAGGCTTGGGATGAAGGGTCTGAAATTTCTGTCTGCCAGCATTAGCCTAATGCAAATCTTTTCCCATTCTTTTCTATTGAGTTAAAGGTCCTGGTGGCATTGTCAGGTGGGGCACACTGCTGTTGTCATAGGGCTGTTTGCCTTGTGTTTCGTGGAGCCCCATTGCTGAGCTTACAAGGTCACTCTGCTCTCAGCTCCCACGGCCTAACCACGACCATCCTCCCTGCAGGCGTTGGTTCCTGTCACCGTTGAAGTAGAGGTGCCCTTTGACCTTCACCGTTACGTCATTGGGCAGAAAGGAAGTGGGATCCGCAAGATGATGGATGAGTTTGAGGTAGACCCCTTTCCCGGGAGGCCATGTCACAGGAGTGGCCGGTCGCATCCTCTCCTGAGTGCCAGCGTCCTTTCTCAACTTCCTGTTGACTCTGCCTCCTCCTGCTCGGATTGGGCACTGACTTCCCTTCACGGCGGGTGGCCTTCCCTCTCACTTCTTCTGGGTCCCAGGGCCAGTGGACTCTTTCCTGTTCTCTGGGGTCCTGAACATCAAGTCAGCCCCCTCTTCACGTAGGTGAACATACATGTCCCGGCACCTGAGCTGCAGTCTGACATCATCGCCATCACGGGCCTCGCTGCAAATTTGGACCGGGCCAAGGCTGGACTGCTGGAGCGTGTGAAGGAGCTACAGGCCGAGCAGGAGGACCGGGTGAGAAGGAGGTGGCCGGGGCGCTGCCCGGAGCCATGGTGCTAAGCTTTGGGCACATGTCAGAATCTAGGGAAGTTCTTCAAGATCCCAGCATCCCAGTTACATCTGGGTGGCCAGAGGTGAGATGCAGGCAGTGCCAGGATGCAGTCAGCATCCAGAGGTCTTGCTGTGGAACTAGCTAAGAGCATGGCACCTTTCTCTTTTTCATAAAGTGACAAAGTTGGACTTCCGTGTAAATTTGCAGTTTCTCTCAAAACCAAATCAGAGTGGTACGTCAGACCTATAGGAAAGGCCAAGGTTGCGAGAGGCCCCCATGCATGTGCCATGCAGTGAGGACGAGTGTCAGGGAACCGCCACTAACCTAGCACAGGGTGGTCAAAGGGTGAGTGACTTCCTGGTAAGCAGGGATGAAACCCCCCCAACCTCTGGCAAGGCTGACGTTTGAAGGATTGTGTGAGCGGAGCGCTGCAGATGCCCAGCCTCTGGCAGGGCTGACATTTGGAGGATTGTGTGAGCAGAGTGCTGCAGACAGGAGCGGGGGTTCTGGAACTTGGAGCAGACTGTGCTGGGGGGGGTGGTGGTTTGCTGAGGGGGTTGGCTTTCCACTCCTCCCGTGAGCATGTCGAGTCTGGTGAATGGGGTGGAGCTCGTGAACCTCACACAGTCTCAGTGTACCCCTGCATAGACTCTGGGTTGTCTCCTGCAGCCAGGTCATACCTGTAGCCTTTGGCCATGGGTGTTCAGCGGCTGTGGCTGCCCCCTCTTCTTGGTCCGCTGTCCTAAAAAGATCCAGAGCATTTCTGTACATATCCATCAGATCCCTGTTTGACAAATGAGGAGAGCAGGGCCCCAAGCTCGTGACTCACTGCCCAGCTCTGTCAGTTCCTGAGCACGATCCTCGCAAATGGCCCCAAGCCCTCTTTTGAAGGATTTATAGACCGCCTTGTGGAGCAGCCAAGTTCCCTGGTTCTCATTATCAGCAGATAATGGAAGGTGGCAGGGGTTGGGCCAAAGAGATGGCGGACCATTCCGGACCACGGGTTACAGAACACTGCAGCATCTCCAGTGTCCTATGACCAGGGTGGAGGGGGAATGGGGTCACAGGGTGGATCAGCTCAATCTTTGCCTCATTCTTGCTCCTTTCATTTGTAGGCTTTAAGGAGTTTTAAGCTGAGTGTCACTGTAGACCCCAAATACCATCCCAAGATTATTGGGAGAAAGGGGGCAGTAATTACCCAAATCCGGTTGGAGCATGACGTGAACATCCAGTTTCCCGATAAGGACGATGGGAACCAGGTGAGAGCCTCGGTTGGAGCGTGTCGGGGGCAGAGGCGCTTGTTGACCTTTGCCGTGACTTGGGAGCAATAACCAGATGTGCCTAGATGGGGGTTCGAGGGCCAAGTTGAGAGTGGCAAGTCTCTGAGGACCTGATTCTGGCTTGAGGTTTGGGCTGTGTCTCAGCACTTGCCAGATGGGTGAGGTCTCTGGCACTATGTATCATCTGGGGCCTGGGGCATTTTCTCCTGTGTCTCCTTCCGGAAAATGAGCAGGAGCTCCAGCTGGGTCCTTGATCAGTGGCGCCTCCAGGTGTAGCTCATTCACCTGTCACCTGGGCCTCTCGGGGTCAGGTGGACGTTTCTCTGCAGCCCCAGCTGCAAACACCGTTGTGCTTGCCAGATGGTCCTTAGTAAACTCTTGTTGTTACTTCCTCCAAATTGCAGTGCCACCCCCCTGCCACTGGCCCTCATGGCCTCCTGCTTCACTCAGAACAAAATGAAAGGCAGCCCCGTCCCCTCTCTGGGCCCTGCCACCTGGCATGCAGGGCAGCCTCACCCAACACCCCCATGTCTATCTGGCTCCCTCTTGCACACACTTCCCAGGCTTGGTCTTTCCTGGCTCTGGCATCCTGCTGGGGTGTCTGCTTCCTAGGCGTGTCAGTACAGCGTTGCCCACAGTGGGAGACTTGCAAGCCTTGGTGGCCGTGGTTGTGCTGGTTTCCAGAACCCTATGGAAGCAGACCCTCTGGCAGCAGAGCCCCTCCACGCCTCTCGCTCCCACTGCTTCTGGCAGCAGAGCCCCTCCACGCCTCTCGCTCCCACTGCTTCTGGCAGCAGAGCACCTCCATGCCTCTCGCTCCCACTGTGGACGTGCTGCCCAGGGTTTTCCGCTGCTTCCCCTTCCCCTTCTTCCTCCCCAGCTTCTTGTTTCCTTTTGGATCTTTGAGTCACACACACACCAGCCAGGCCAGGAGGGCCCTCCTGCACCCTGCCTGCTCCGGCTCCCACGTCTTCTTCCCTCCCCAAGTACATTTTTTAATTTTTAGTCTTGATCTTGAGAGTTTAGTTCTTTTTTTTGAGAGAGAAAGTCTTGTTCTGTCGCCCCAGCTGGAGTGCAGTGGCGCGATCTCGGCTCACTGTAACCTCTGCCTCTCGGGTTGAAGTGATTCTTGTGCCTCAACCTCCCAAGAAGCTGGGACTACAGCTGTGAGCCACCGCTCCCAGCCCAAGAGTTTAGCTCTTTTAAGCCCCTCACCCTTATTGCCTTTTATTTCCCTCTGCTATTCTATATAATTATCAATCTTAAGAGTCATTATAGGTGAGGCACAGTGGCTCACGCCTGTAATCCCAACACTTTTGGAGGCCAAGGCAGGTGGATCACCTGAGGTCAGGAGTTCAAGGCCAACCTGACCAACATGGCGAAAGCCTGTCTCTACTAAAAATACGAAAATTAGCCAGGCGTGGTCACGTGCACCTGTAATCCCAGCTACTTGGGAGGCTGAGACATGAGAACAGCTTGAACCCAGGAGGCAGAGGTTGCAGTGAGCTGAGATCACGCCATTGCGCTCCAGCCTGGGCAACAGAGCGAGACTCTGTCTTTAGACTATTCCATCTAATACACCATGAGCCAAGTGGGGTGGAGCAGTCATTTCTTCACAGGCAGCTTTTTCCTGTGAGCTGTGCTTCTGATCATGAGGTTCTGTACCTGGAGGCACACGGGTGGTGCCTGAGGCTGTCAGCTCTGCTGGGCCACGGTGGGTGGGGCTGCTGCCTCCCGCTGTGGCATTTTGCTTCAATCTGGACAGAAGCTTCTTGGGCTGCTGCTCTGTTGTCTCTAGGTTAGGTCTTTCTGCTTGTTTCCTTTCCAGGCATTTGTCCCTGTCCTCTAGTCCTGTTGGGTGGTGGTGGTTCCATGTTGTGATTTGTCCCCGTCCTCCAGTCCTGTTGCGTGGTGGTTTTTGTGTTGTGGATGTGTTGTTTTTGCCGATTGTGGGCTACAGGTGTTTTGTTACGTTTCCTTCTCTATGCCCTGAACTGTCCGCTTGGTCTGCTTGTCTGCTATCCCAAGTCTGGTATGGTGTCTCCTGTCCATTTGTGTGGCCCAAGGAAGGCCTGAGCAGGTGGGAGCTCTGAGTGAGAGAGGGACTCGCTGAGGAATGCCAGCCAGCCAGCCTCCAGCACAAAGATGCCTCCAGACTGTGGCCCACGTGGGCAAAGAAGCAGGAAGCTGAGGGGCTTGGGGCTTTGTCTTTGCCCCGCTGTCCTTGAGTCCAGAGTTCCTGCCTATCAGTGTCTCTCCTTTGTCTTTGAGGACAAATGTCCTTTTTCGTTCTGTAATTCACTGTCTTTCGGGTGGAGTTGGGGAAGAGATGGAAGCTGAGTGAACATTGTTTGTTTGTTTTTTTTTTGAGACGGAGTTTCGCTCTTGTTGCCCAGGCTGGAGTGCAGTGGCGTGATCTTGGCTCACAGCAACCTCCGCCTCCCAGGTTCAAGCGATTCTTCTGCCTTAGCCCCTGGAGTAGCTGAGGATTACAGGCATGCACCACCACGCCCGGCTAATATTGTATTTTTAGTAGAGGCAGAGTTTCTCCATGTTGGTCAGGCTGGTCACGAATCCCGGACCTCAGGTGATCCGCTCGCCTCAGCCTCCCAAAGTGCTGGGATTACAGGCGGGAGCCACCATGCCCTGCCCTGAGTGGACATTGTTAACCTCTTGTTTTAAATCAGCCGTTGTTGCTTTCCATCTTCTCTCCCGAGCTGTTTTCCTCAGCAGTGGGGGCCGGCTCTTGCCCCTGCTGGGAATCCCAGTAAGGCATCCCCTTTTCTGACTACATTCTCCTTTTTTAGCCCCAGGACCAAATTACCATCACAGGGTACGAAAAGAACACAGAAGCTGCCAGGGACGCTATATTGAGAATTGTGGGTGAACTTGAGCAGATGGTTTCTGAGGACGTCCCGCTGGACCACCGCGTTCATGCCCGCATCATCGGTGCCCGCGGCAAAGCCATTCGCAAAATCATGGACGAATTCAAGGTGAGCCGGCTGGAAGCACAGTTGGTGAGAATCCTCTCTCACCAGGGGCACCTGGCTGGCCAGAAGAAAGGGGAGGGCATGGCCTTCCCCTCAAGATGATGAGGCCACAACCCCAGGGCTGGCAGTGGAACTGTCCTCATGGACACCACGGGTCAGTGCAGGCGATGGCCTGTGTGAGGCTGCACTGCCACGGTGGCCCATTAGGAGGGCATCTCCTTGAGAGTTGCCTGGCGAGCGCCTCCTCTGTGGGTGGGAATTTCATGCAAGACTACACAGTACGTGCTGCAGCCCTCTGTGTGCTGTGAACAGGGTGCTCCCGAGGTACACCTAACTCGGTGTGGTGATGAGGCTGACTTACTTCAGAACAACTCTGAAACCAGATTTTAAAATGTTTGCTAACTCAGAAAATACTTCACTAGAAATAAACACATAATTTTAATCCTTTTCCTCGCTTGGAGTCCCCTCATCTGACGTTGTACACCCCTTCCAGGTGGACATTCGCTTCCCACAGAGTGGAGCCCCGGACCCCAACTGCGTCACTGTGACGGGGCTCCCAGAGAATGTGGAGGAAGCCATCGACCACATCCTCAACCTGGAGGAGGAATACGTGAGTCTGGGTGGTTCTTGGAGCCCCGTCCTGGCACGTCCACCGGCCTGAGGCCCAGCCAGGAGCTTCAGGGGACAAGGTGGCACTTGTGTTTCCAGAGGCAGGCGAGGTGCAGGGGTGAGCAGGCGGGCGGGATGCTGAGGTGCTGGGCAGACTGACCCTGTCTTCCTGTCCTCTGCCTGCAGCTGGCTGACGTGGTGGACAGTGAGGCGCTGCAGGTATACATGAAACCCCCAGTGCACGAAGAGGCCAAGGCGCCTTCCAGAGGCTTCGTGGTGCGGGACGCACCCTGGGCCGCCAGCAGCAGTGAGAAGGTCAGGTGCGGGCTTCTGCCCTCCTGGGTCCCAGGGAGGGTGGGCGGCCAGGCGGGCTTGGTGTCCCGAGGGTGGCAACTGCGTCAGAAGCTGCTTGCGAGTTGGGGAGCAACCCGTCCTGAAGCCGTGTCGTCTCTCTGCACAGGCTCCTGACATGAGCAGCTCTGAGGAATTTCCCAGCTTTGGGGCTCAGGTGGCTCCCAAGACCCTCCCTTGGGGCCCCAAACGATAATGATCAAAAAGCAGAAACCTCTCCAGCCTGCTGACCCGAACCCAACCACACAATGGTTTGTCTCAATCTGACCCAGCGGCTGGATCCTCCGTAAATTGTTGACGCTCTTCCCCCTTCCCGAGGTCCCACAGGGAGCCTAGCGCCTGGCTCTGTGTGCGGCCGCTCCTCCAGGCCTGGCCGTGCCCGCTCGGGACCTGCTCCACTGTTTAACACTAAACCAAGGTCATGAGCATTCGTGCTAAGATAACAGACTCCAGCTCCTGGTCCACCCGGCATGTCAGTCAGCACTCTGACCTTCATCACGAGAGCTCCGCAGCTGTGGCTAGGATTCGACTTCCTGTGTCATGACCTCAGGAAATAAACGTCCTTGACTTTATAAAAGCCAAACGTTTGCCCTCTTCCTTTCCCACCTCCCTCCTGCCAGTTTCCCGTGGTCCAGACAGTCCTGTTTGTGGAGTGCAGTCAGCCTCCTCCAGCTGCCAAAGCGCCTCAGCACAGGTGTCAGGGTGCAAGGAAGACATGGCTCTGGACAGCAGGAGGCAGGTTCCTGGAGCTGGGGGGTGACCTGAGAGGCAGAGGGTGACGGGTTCTCAGGCAGTCCTGATTTTACCTGCCGTGGGGTCTGAAAGCACCAAGGGTGCCTGCCCTACCTCCACTGCCAGCCCCTCAGCCTGAGGTCTGGTGAGTGGAGCCTGGAGGCAAGGTGGTAGGTACCATCTGGGTCCCCTGTGACCGTCACAGTGTCTGCTGTGATTGAGATGCGCACAGGATGGGGGAGGGCCTTACGCTTGTCCTCAGTGGGGGCAGTTTGCCTTAGATGACAGTTGGGCTCTTCTTCACACCACCTGCAGCCCCTCCTGCCCCTGCCCTAGATGCCGTGTGTTCAGTTGCCTTCTTTCTACCTCAGCCGGCGTGGAGTGGTCTCTGCAGTTACTGCCACCCCACACACTCATCTCTTGATTGAGACGTTTCTGGTGGTTATGGGTTTCCCGTGGAGCTGGGGGTGGGCGCCGTGTACCAAAGCTGGAGGCTGGCGCTCTCCCTCAGCACAGGTGGGTCAGTGGCCAGCAGGCCCATCTGGAGTGGGAGTGGGCACTCCCACCCCGCCCCCAGGCCATCCAGATGTGCAGGCCAGCCCCTAGGAGCAGGTCCTGGGTGATTGACAGTTTTCACGGTCCAGGGCTGAGAGATGATGGCATGGGGCCTACAGCACGAGGTAGAGCAGAACGCAGACCACACCACCGGATGCCGAGAGCCCCTGCTCTCCGAGGGCTGAGGACGGGGCCCTAGGCTCTGGTTCTCTGGTCTTCCCATCCTTATCTCTGTCCCCCACGGAGGTGACTGAGCTGCTAGCGAGTTGTCCTGTCCCAGGTACTTGGGACTTACGGAAAAGCTGACTCACGCCCATCCATCTCACAGCCCTTCCCTGGGGACGGTCGCTTCCGCCTTGACACCTCACTCTTCAGTTGAATAACTCAAGCTTGGTCATCTTCAGACTCTGGAATTCAAGAGTAGAGCCAGAATGGCTTAGCCCAAGTCTAGTTGCAGCTGCCTTGGCAAGTCCCCATTTGCTCAGGCAGCCCTGAATGGGCCTGTTGACAGGAATGGTAAATTGGGATGGGAAGGAATATATCCTCCAGCTTCACAGGCTAGGGTGACCACGGCTTAGGAAACAGGGAAAGAAAGCAAGGCCCTTTTCCTGCCTTTCCCGGGATCTGCCTCCTCCACCTCCACGGGGGAGGCCAGTGGGGAAGGGCTGTTACCTCTTCCCCATCTGCATGAGTTCCGGAACTCTGTCCTGTTGGCTGCTTGCTTCCAGCTCCCCCCAGTCTCCATCCCAGCGGGGTTCCTCCTGTCTTTTGTACAATGTCCTAAAACATCCTGCCCCTACCCTCTCCCAAAAGTAAATTTTAATTCTCACCGAATTTTGCACATCTCTGTATGTCGCCTGATGTCTTAGATGCAAGCCCTTTCCTAAACTGTTTCAGCGCGCGCTCTGTTTTCCTTCGGGTGGTTGTTGTAAGGGTGATGAAATGACTGTCCCCAGGCCTGTCTCCCTGAAGCCTCTGTGCTGTCAGGAGAGCCCTGGGCAGAGATGAGGCAGGGGTGAGGCGTGTGTGTGCTTTTCCTCCTTGTTGGATGTCTTCCATATCATGTTTCCATAGCTACAATCCATCCCTTGGCCTTAACTTTGGAATTTGGAGATTATATGCAAACATGTGTAAAGGCTCATGAATATGGATGACACTGGAATTTTATAAATTCTAAAATAAAACCCGAAACCAGATGTAGCATGCTGGGACTCATTTTGTCACACTGCCGCCTGTGTGTTCTCTTTCTCGTCACCCTGGAGTGGTGACTGGCATCCGTGGGTAGTTCGTCTTTGGTGGGATTTTCTCAGCAGTTCTCGACACTGTTCAACGGCCCCTTGACAGCCACATTGAGGGAGACCCCAGGTGTGGACATGGCAAGAGGGTGGCTGCCTGTCCCTGTCCTCTGGCCGCCAGCCAGTCAGCAGCTGCCCTGCAGCCCTCCTCGTTGAGGGTGGACAACTGTCCTTGTGGAGCAGCACCTGCCACTCCCTTTTAGGACTCACTCCCAGCCTCAGTGGCATTCCTGGCACCCTGGACCCAGCTCGTCAGTTATGACGAACTGAGTTGGGGGGCGGGGGGTGCAGGCGGAGGCCTCGGCTGGAGGAGGAGGAGGGAGGGGACGTTGAGTGGGAGGAGCCACCCCAGTCACCTGAGTGGCAGGAGATACCGGGAAGAGTCAAGAGGGAATTGGTGTCCCTGCTGCTGACTGGGCTGGT
This sequence comes from Pongo pygmaeus, assembly GCF_028885625.2. Classification (NCBI taxonomy): domain Eukaryota; kingdom Metazoa; phylum Chordata; class Mammalia; order Primates; family Hominidae; genus Pongo; species Pongo pygmaeus. The sequence goes on along the minus strand of NC_072384.2, from coordinate 141,928,004 downwards.
TCCCACCTGGGAAGATGGGTGTGACAGTTCCTCTTAAAGCCAAACATGTTGGCCGGGTGCGGTGGCTCACGCCTGTAATCCCAGCACTTTGGGAGGCTGAGGCGGGCGGATCACGAGGTCAGGAGATTGAGACTATCCTGGCTAACACGGTGAAACCCCCGTCTCTACTAAAAATGCAAAAAATTAGCCGGGCGTGGTGGCGGGCGCCTGTAGTCCCAACTACTCGGGAGACTGAAGCAGGAGAATGGCGTGAACCTGGGAGGCGGAGCTTGCAATGAGCTGAGATCGCACCACGGCACTCCAGCCTGGGCGACAGAGTGAGACTCCATCTCAAAAAGAAAAAAGCCGAACATGTTTACCCCGACCCAACAGTTCTGTTGGGCCCTAAATATGCAACCCACAGCAAAGCACACAACTGCAAAATGACCCCAAGCCAAACATGAAGCAGCCCAGCAGCCAGGAGGGGCTGAGATGGATGCTTGGCACAGATGGAGCTCGCGCGGTGTCCCACAGCAGACGCCAAACACAAAGTCCCCAGTTCCATCCCTGCTTGGTGGCCGAGGTGGCGGCTACTCTGGATGGGAGAGGGTCACAGGGTAGGGTGCACGTGGGCATCAGGGAGCTTCCACATCGGGTGATGTGGAACTTGCCTTTTACCCACGTGCTGGTTACAACAGTTTGTTCACCTGGAAGCCTGTATGACCTGAGCATTTTCTTACGTTTCAATAAATTCACCTTAAAACTTTGGAGTTTAAGACAGCAACAATAAAAAGCAACCAGCTGGAAGGAAGTACACGTGGGTTTGTAATAAGCACTGCTGAGCGAAAGCACACGTGGAATGGCTGAGCTCCCCGTCTGTGTAAAGTTTCCAAGGTTCCCGCCCCGGGCTGTGTGTGCCGTCCGCCATGCTCTGGCCGGTAGTGTCCAGCCCCGGGACCCTGTGAGCCCTCGTCCCTGCCGGAAGAGGCCTTCCATGGAGGCAGAGCACAGTGCTCCTAAGAGGCAGGTGAACAAGTGGCAAATCCTAAAGAAATGCTACAAGCAAGCACGCTGCCCTCAGGCCAGGCATCACGGTGGGTTAAATAGAACGCAGGTGAGGATGTTGAGAAAGAGGCCTTTTATGTGGAGTAAGTTTGGCAGTACTCATCAAAGCACATTAAAACCACATATTCTTTTTGTGTGTATGTGTTCCCAAGACGGAGTCTCGCTCTGTTGCCCAGGCTGTAGTGCAGTGGCGTGATCTCAGCTCACTACAACCTCCGCCTCCCGGGTTCAAACGATTCTCTTGCCTCAGCCTCCCAAGTAGCATTGCAGATGCCTGCCACCACACCCAGAATAATTTTTGTATTTTTAGTAAAGATGGGGTTTCACCATGGTGGACAGGGTAGTCCTGAACTCCTGATCTTGTAATCCTCCCGCCTCAGCCTCCAAAGTGCTGGGATTACAGGTGTGAGCCACCACGCTCAGCCAAAAACCACGTATTCTTTTTGACACTCAAGTTCCACTTGTAGAACTCCAAGGAAATCAATACAGATGAGCACAGATCCATTTTTTAGCAAGTGGACGGCTACACTGGGAATGTTGCGGGGTAGCAACAGTTAGCCAGGGGAAGGTTCACGTGGCTCCTCAGCACAGGGCGAAACTGCACGTCACATTATGATCCAGCGTGGAAAACAATTATGTGTAAACACAAACTTCTGGGGGAAGAGCCACCAGATGTTACAGGTATACACGTTTCCTCCTCATCCCAAAATCTCCCCCATTTGGGTGCTTGCTGTGTACTAGGCCCCAAGGAACAGAGGTAAAAACAGCAAGAGGGGCCCTGGGCCAGGGGCCAGGAGCTGGGAGAGGGAGGGAAGTTGAGCAAGGATCAAAAGGACACATGTAATTGCTGCAGAATGCAATTAAAGCGACACTGTCAGAGGCTGCCTGTAGTGGCTAGGGGGAAAGCAGAGCCTGATTCAAGAAACAGAAGAATCCAGAGGACCCAGATAACTGGGAATGGAGGGAGGGGTTGAACAGACTTTTGCTGTGGCCTGGGACACAGAGCTGCAGGGTCCGAGAGCTGGGGCATATGGGTGATGTCCCTGCGCGGACAGGGCAGGAAGAGGCGGGTGGGTCCAGAGGACACGAGGGAGAACAGCCCTGCGCTCTGCAACATTCTAAGGTCACCAGGTATAAGAGGAGAGGGTGATGTGGCCGGGGTGGCAAGGACCACAAAGCCCACCTGTCTGATCAGAACTGTCGCATCCAGGGGCCTGGGGAGGCCACCGAGGGACAGGGTCCCTTGGGTGCAGGGGCCCCTTGGGCTTATGTCTGGGAGCAGGAAACAAAGAGGGCCTTGTGAGCTGACGGTCCCTCCCTGCCGGGGATGGAGTGACAGGCGCTCTGAGGAGAGAAGCCAGCGCTGGAGGGAAGCAGGCAATGTGCCCAGAGATGAGGTACAACAGCAGCCAGCGGTTCACACAGCCACTGCCTGAGGGAAGACGAAAAGGATGCTGCTCGAAGGGCTCAGCAGGGGCCACTCCCCTAAGGACCACCAGATGTCCTTCCAGGCGTCACTGCTGCAGCTGGCTGGCCTTGGGAACCGTGAAGGGTGTCCAGTGGGAGCTGAGCTGGAGAGAGGGTTGGAGGCAGGGACAAGTCAGACTAGGGCCAGGAGCAGGCCATGGCCACGAGGCAGAGTGGGCGGCTGGGCAGGGCCCTGTGACCTCAGGGAGTGCACGGGGCAGGGGCCTGGCTGCTCCCAGACTTGCCTCTGAGCCCTGGGGCTGCTCATCCTTTGCTCCGTTCGTTCCAAAAAGAGCCTGTCCCCAAAAAAGGGCAGCAAGAGGAAGAGGATGTGACTCGGTGTCCGGAGATACAGCAGCCACTGACAAGGATAGGGAGAAGGCTGGGGGGAGGGCCAAGACTGGGCTGTGCAGTTCACCTCATTCTCGGCCAGCGCCTGCTTAGCCAGGTAGTACTCCCGCTTCACTTTGATCTCCACAGACTCTGGGATGTCAGGTACCAGGAGGTCCAGGAGGCGGCCGACGGAGAAAACCACATGCTGGGAGCAGAGGAAGGCACTCACCCCCACCCAAATGCCCAGAGTGGCCTTCACAGGGCCAGGCAGGCCAGGGCTCCGGCACCTGCTCCCAGCTGTGGGTGGAGCCAGAAAGCAGCTGTGCAGGAAAAGGAACCCCAGAAGGGGCAGAGGCCACCCCAGCTTTCGTGGCCCTGGGGCTCCTGTGGAGACACCCACAGTGTCCACACCACAACCCAAGGATGAGGCCAGGGAAAACGCAGGTGCAGAGAAGAGCTCTGATTTGACCAAGATGACACAGCAGGAAGTGACGGCACCAATCCCTCACCACGTGCTCGAATTAGGCAAAGCACAGGGTCGGGGCATCATGCCATGGATGGGAGAAGCAGCAGGTGCCTCAGCTACCTCAAACACAATGACGAAGGCCAGGCGGATGGCAAGAAGATTCCAGTAGGTCTGGGAATAATGTCCATCATCATCCCGGAAAGCCCGATACCTGCGGCAGACACAGGACTCAGAGCGTGGAGCCAGGGCTGAGTGTTGGCTGGGCAGGTGCCTCTGGAATTAGCCTATCTCCCCTTTTTCCACAGTTTCGCTCTCTGATCCCATGTTCCTGGCCTGGCTCTTCATCGAGGGTGCCTGAAATGGGAATTCTTTCCAAACAGGATACTCTGACAATACCTTTAACTGGTGGGTTCCAAAGGTGGATGTGCTGGGTTGTCCCCCATTGGGCTAAACTGGACCCTCCCCACCCCATAGGTGGCAAATGCTTTATTTTCTAGTGGATGTGACAGTCAAGTACGTCTGTGCTTCTACAGATGACATCAGTCTACTTACACGGTGAAAATACGCCGATTGCTGACCTCTGTGAGATCAGCAGTTCACCTGCTCAGAGACTGTCCCTGCCCAGCAGAGCCCCACCCCATCATAAGCTACATTCAGCTTCACTTGCTATTTCAGACTTTGACATCTTCCTGTGTCTCTGTCACGTGGTAAAGATGTGACATTCCATTTTCTAATATAAAGTTACATGTTGCACTCCATGAAAACTATTACCAGGGTCAACTTTGTAGGAAAAGAAAAAAAAAAACAAACCAAATATTGCAAGTTAAAAATATAGCCATTGGAAAAAAAAAATCCCTCAAATGAATGGAATAAACTTTTAAGTGGCCAGACACAGCAGAAGAGAGACTGGGGACTGGGAGACAGTGACGATGAGACCACCCTGCAGGCAACATAGAGAGCACACTTTGGGGGAAGCAGGCCACAGCCCAGTGGGAGTTCCAGACGACAATGGACAAGCAGAGAAGCACTGCTGGAAGGAGTAAGATGGAGACATTTCCAGAACTAAACAAAGACGTAACTCTTTCAGCCGGGCGCGGTGGCTCACGCCTGTAATCCCAGCACTTTATTTATTTATTTATGAGACGGAGTCTCGCTCTGTTGCCCAGGCTGGAGCGCAGTGGCGTGATCTTCGCTCACTGCAACCTCCGCCTCCTGGGTTCAAGCGATTCTCCTGCCTCAGCCTCCTGAGTAGCTGGGACTACAGGCCCGTGCCACAATGCCCAGCTAATTTTTTGTATTTTTAGTCAAGATGGGGTTTCACCGTATTAGCCAGGATGGTCTCAATCTTCTGACTTTGTGATCCACTGGCCTCAGCCTCCCACAGTGCTGGGAATACAGGCATGAGCCCCCGCGCCCGGCCATCCCAGTGCTTTAGAAGGCTGAGGCAGGTGGATCACTTGAGGTCAGGAGTTCGAAACCAGCCTGGCCAACATGGTGAAACCTCTGTCTCTACTAAAAATATAAAAGAGTAGCTGGGCATGGTGGCAGGCACCTGTAATCCCAGCTACTCGAGAGGCTGAGGCAGGAGAATCGCTTGAACCTGGGAGGTGGAGGTTGCAGTGAGCCAAGATCATGCCACCGCACTCCAGCCTGGGCGACAAGAGGAAAACTCCATCTCAAAAGAAAAAAAAGAAATAATCCCGTCCCTAGGCCAAGTGCAGTGGCTCAACACTTTGGGAGGCCGAGGTGGGCAGATCACCTGAGGTTCGGAGTTTGAGACCAGCCTGGCCAACATAGAGAAACCTTTGTCCCTACTAAAAATACAAAAAAAAAAAAAAAAAAAAAAAAAAAAATTATCTGGGTGTGGTAGCGCATGCCTGTAATCCCAGCTACTTGGGAGGCTGATGCACAAGAATCACTTGAACCCAGGAGGCGGAGGTTGCAGTGAGCCCAGATCATGCCACTGTACTCCAGCCTGGGTGACTGAGCAAGACTCCGTCTCAAAGAAAAATGAAAATAGGACAGGCGCAAAAGTTCGCTCAGGCCTGTAATCCCAGCACTTTGGGAGGCCGAGGCAGGCAGATCACCTGAGGTCAGGAGTTCAAGACCAGCTTTGCCCACATGGTGAAACCTCAGCTCTACTAAATATACAAAAATTAGCTGGGCATGGTGGCGGGCGCCTGTAATCCCAGCTACTCGGGAGGTTGAGGCAGGAGAATCGCTTGAACCTAGGAGGCGGAGGTTGCATGCAGTGAGCCAAGATCACGCCACTGCACTCCAGCCTGGGCAACAGAGCAAGACTCCGTCTCAAAAAAATAATAATAAAATAAAATAAATAAATAAAATAAAAATATCGTTTTCTTTGATTTGTTTCACCAGCAGGCATCTGTAAAGGTAGTGCTTTTTTTGCTTTTTTTGCTTTTTTTTTTCCTAAGAGTCTCATTCTGTTGCCCAGGCTGGAGTGCAGTGGCGCCATCTCGGCTCACTGCAACCTCCGCCTCCCGAGTTGAAATGATCCTCCTGCCCCAACCTCCAGAGCAGCTGAGATTATAGGCGTGAACTGCCACACCCAGGTTTTGTTTGTTGTTGTTCTTGTTTTTCTGAGACGGAGTCTTGCTCTGTTGCCCAGGCTTGAGTGCAGTGGCACAATCTCGGCTGACTGAAAGCTCTGCCTCCTGGGTTCACGCCATTCTCCCGCCTCAGCCTCCCGAGTAGCTGGGACTACAGGCGCCCACCACCACGCCCAGCTAATTTTTGTATTTTTAGTAGAGATGGGGTTTCACCGTGTTAACCAGGATGGTCTTGGCCTCCCAAAGTGCTGGGATTATAGGCATGAGCCACCGTGCGCAGCCTTTTTTTGTATTTTTAACAGAGATGGAGTTTCACCATGTTGGTCAGGCTGGTCTTGAACTCCTGACCTCAAATGATCCACCTGCCTCCCAAAGTGTTGGGATTGCAGGCGTGAGCCACTGTGCCAGGTCAAAAAAATGTTTTAAGAGACAGTCTCTGTCTCTGTTACCGAAGCTGGAGTGCACTGGCATGATCACAGCTCACTGCAGCCCTGACCTCCCGGGCTCAAGCGATCCTCCCACCTCAGCCTCCCAAGTAGCTGGGACTATAGGCGCATGCCTCCAGGCCCAGCTAATTTTTTAACCTGAGGTCTCACCATGTTGCTCAGGCTGGTCTCAAACTCCTGAGCTCAAGCAGCCCTCCCAACTCAGCCTCCTAAAATGCTGGGATTACAGAAAACTTTTTTTTTTGAGACAGTCTCACTCTGTTGCCCAGGCTGGAGTGCAGTGACACGATCACAGCTCACTGCAACCTTTGCCTCCCAGGTTCAAGCGATTCTTGTGAGTCAGCCTCCCAAGTAGGTGGGATTACAGGCATGTGCTACCACACCCAGATAATTTGTGTGTGTGTGTGTGTGTGTGTGTATTTTTAGTAGAGACAGGGTTTCACCATATTTGCCAGGCTGATCTCGAACTCCTGGCCTCAAGTGATCCATCTGCTTAGGACTCCCAAAGTGCTGGGATTGTAAGCATGAGGTACCGTGCCCAGCCAGAAAAATTCTTAAATGCTATGAATGCTTCCAATCAGAAAAGCCAAGTCACAAAAGAATAATATTTCCAAAGAACTGAGAGAAAATAACTCAACCTATACTTTTATACCCGCTATTTGAAGGACAAAAATGCATGGAGATATTATCATACATATGCGTGATACATATCTCTATGTATACATATGTGTATGCATTTTTGCATGTGAAGACTCCACTAACCACATGCCTTTACTGAAAGAATTACTAAAGGATATACTTCAGCAAGAAAAAACTCAGAGAAGGCAATACATAAGAAATTACTGTAACCACAGAAGTTAACAAAATACACAAATAAATTTGATGAACAGATGACTGAAAATGTTTTTTCATGTGTGTTTTTAACAGTAAAACTAAAACGCCATGTAACAATAATAAGATGGAGAGATTGGTGCTCACTAGGTGGTAAGGCATGTGAAGATCCTCGTCATACAGAGAGAGAGGAAACAAAACTGAGTTCATTCAGGCTTCGTTAGGATAATATATAGTTAAGAATGTGTGCTAGCCGGGTGTGGTGGCTTGTGCCTATAATCCCAGTGCTTTGGGAGGCCAGGGCATTGCTTGAGGCCAGGAGTTTGAGACTAGCCTGAGTAACATAACATAGCAAGACCCCATCTCTTTAAAGAAAAAAAAAAAAAAGCCAGGCCTGGTGGCACACGCCTGCAGTTCTGGCTTCTCAGGAAGCTGAGGTGGGAGGATTGCTTGAGCCCAGGAATTCTAGGGTGCAGTGAGCCATAATTGTGGCACTGCATTCTAGAATGGGATACAGAGCAAGACCCAGTCTCTAAAAAAAAAGAAAAAAGAAAAGAATGTATGCTAAACATATGAGTAACCCCTAAAACAACAGAAATATATGCCATCGGTTCCACATAAGCAAAATAATAATAATAATAATAATAAAAAAACAGAACACTTTTACCCATCCACCAGAAGTCAGGAGAGAAGGAATAAAAAAGATAAAGAATAAAAGGAAAAGGTAAGTATCCATTATGAAGAGATCACAAGTATGAATTCATACGCAACTAAAAATTCAAAATACATACAGCAGAAGCAAAACCTGAGAGAGACCGACATGAAAAGACTGATAACTCTATGGTTTCGTAATTTTACTGTTGAGATTTGCTCCAAAATTAGGAGACTATGATGTTTTTCAAGTTTATTGAAACACATGCAAAACTTCATTGTAACCAGATCACAAAGGAAGTCTCCACCAATGCGGGTGAAGTACATCCTACCTGCTCTGCGGGTTCTATGACCAACTAGCAATTCACCTAGAATCCACGATTTGCCCTCCAGCCCCGCAAAGCTCCGTCCCTTACCGCGGGGAACCTCCCCCCAGCCCCTGCCCCGGGCGCCCCCAGCTCCCTCCCTCCCCCGGCCTTGCCCTGCGGCGCCCGCCCCTCCTGGCTCCCCACCGCCGCACCCCTACCCGACCCGAGCCCCGCTCCGCCCCGTCCTCGTGCGCCCGCGGCCCCCTCCACCTGGCGCGGGGCTCACCTGCACGTGCGGTTGTGCGCGGCGGCGAAGGAGGGCGGGGCGCGCGCCAGCGTGAAGTTGAGGAAGCCGCGCAGGTCGTGGGCGCGGGTCCACCGGTAGTAGGCGCGCGGCAGGAAGTCGGACGAGAAGGCCAGGAGGAAGGCCTGGGCGCCGGAGGGATCAGCGCGGGGCGGCCCCCGCTCCGCCCCTGCGCACCCCCGCTGCCCCCGCCCCTGCGCGTCCCCGCTGCCCCCGCCCCGCCCCTGCGCACCCCCGCTGCCTCCACCCCTGCGCGCCCCCGCCGCCCCCGCCCCTGCGCGTCCCCGCCGCCCCCGCCCCTGCGCGTCCCCGCTGCCCCCCCTCCCGCCCCTGCGCGCCCCCGCTGCCCCCGCCCCTGCGCGCCCCCGCCGCCCCCGCCCCTGCGCGTCCCCGCTGCCCCCCCTCCCGCCCCTGCGCGCCCCCGCTGCCACCCCGCCCCTGCGCGCCCCCGCCCCTGCGCGTCCCCGCCGCCCCCGCCCCTGCGCGTCCCCGCTGCCCCCCCTCCCGCCCCTGCGCGCCCCCGCTGCCCCCGCCCCGCGCTCCCGCCCGGGCCTCACGTTGCTGATGACCGCCAGGTGCGTGAGGCCCGCCAGGATGTGGAACCAGATGCCGATGTCCTGGGCGCGCTCGGCCACCGGGCGCCGGTACTCGCAGACGAACTTGCGCGCGTCCAAGCGGATCTCCACCCAGTTGTTGAGCAGGGCGAAGAGCGGCGCGAGCGGACAGGCGGCCACGAAGATGGTGACGAAGCCGAACTGCAGCACTGCGGGGCGGGGGTCACGGCCGGGCTCTCAGCCACCGTCCGCCCTCAGCCCTCGGAACGCGCCCCCCGCGGAGGACCGGCCAGTCCACGTGGTGCGGCCACCCCATCGCGGCTCATTCCGCCCCCACCTCGTGGTCTCCCTCGTCCTGGACCGCGCAGCGCCAGGGCCACCTCTCCTGACCTGCCCCAGGCCGGTCCTGCCTGCGCTCCGTGTTTCTGGCTGATCACGGGCCTTCCCCGGCTCGGTGAGCTCAGGAACTAACTCAAGGCAGGCGTGGGGGCAGAAACCTGCTTCTGATTTTACAACCAGCTTCTCCACTCACCCCTCAGGGGAGCTGTTAGGAGATGGCTCTTTGGAAGGGGTTTCTGGGTCTTCGCCAAGAATTACTAGTGAGATCATTGGGGTCCAGGGTTCAGTGGAGGAGGGTCAGGGAGTCTACTCCTCGCCCTGGGAACTGGCCTGCTCCCTTTCCACAGATGCCGCGGCTACGCTGGGGAGCTCCGGGGCCTGCCGGCTCACATGCCCGCTTGCTAGGTTAAGAGCTGCCTGCCGGGCACAGTGTCTCACGCCTGTAATCCCCAACACTTCGGGAGGCTGAGGCAGGTGGATCACCTGAGGTCAGGAGTTCGAGACCAGCCTGGCCAACACGGTGAAACTCCGTCTCTACTAAAAATACAAAATTAGCTGGGTGTAGTGGTGGGCGCCTGTAATCCCAGCTACTCGGGAGGCTGAGGCAGGAGAATTGCTTGAACCTGGGAGGTGGAGGTTGGAGTGAGCCGAGATGGACGCCACTGCACTCCAGCCTGGGTGACAGAGGGAGACTCCGTCTCAAAAAACAAAACAAAAACAAACAAAAAAACTGCCTGATGATTCCTTCTCCCTTTTGTCAGCTCAGTCAGACCCTGCGCTGCAGGGTGCACCCTCCAGAGTGCACCACCCGTGCAGGCAGTGAGCCCCTGGTACTGGCCACCACCTGGTAAGGTGACAGTGGTAGGTCTGCAAATAGCGTGGGCATTGAGATTTCTGGGAACATCGGCTCTCCAGGCCGCTGCCTCCCAGTGTGGCTTCACCCTTGGAGGACTTCTGTCAGCCCCCAGGGCCTGCTCTCCTAATTCTTTCCTTGCTCTGGCCCATGCTTTCTAGGTCCAGGGACCCCAGGGGAGCTCTGCAACGGCCCCGGGGGCCTCCTCCCCGTGCCGGTGCCCCTCTGTCCTCAGCCAACCCTCCTGGGCACTCTCAGGGGAAAAGAATTCCTTTCTGGATTCTCCACAGGCCCGACCCTCTGTCCCCACCCCACCCCCACAGCACATTTCAGAGCAGATGCAGACAGAGGAATGTCAGGCTGGGAGGCCCCTGAGCAGAGTGGCTACCCATCCCTGCCCATGGCGCCAGCCACTGCCGCAGCTGCTAACTGGCTCCTACCCATTTCCAGGTACTCGTCGAACAGACCCTCACAGGGCACAAGCTCATAGTCGGCCTCCCAGGGCCCCTGGCTAGCCCCTGCAGAAGCTCCTGCCTTCCTCTTCTTGGAGTGAAGCCGGAACTTCTGCCACCAGCCCTTTAGCTTCCTGGGGACGGGAATACAGGAAAATGGCCTTTGATCCAACGTGGGTCTCAGTGGCTGCTATAGTCCTGGGGGAGACGTGGCCGGGACAAGCCTGTTGCTTTGCAATTAAAGGGCAGCAGGGAGGGATGGCGTCTGGGGCCGAGGGGTGGACACAGTGAGAGCCAACACCTTTGCAGATCGGACTCAGTGAAAGTGTCTGTGTCTGTTGGTCAGATGTGGGAGGGCAGTCCACCCGCCCAGCCCCCTGCATTGTTCCTTAAGGCTTTAGGGGTAATGGGCTCCTCCCGCAATTGCAAAGCAGTGCCAAGAGCTCTGCCAAGGTTGGGAGGGAGTGGACGAGGACGACTGTGGTGTCCCAGGGAAAGCAGATGTGGAGGCTCATGTGTTGGGTTCGTCCTACACAGGGGCATGTGTGCATGTTGCCTTATCACACTGTCACTCATCCATGCCCTGCTCCTGCCAGGCACGGAGCTCCACCCTGCACCTTATGGTCTTGTGGTTTCACAGCACCAATAGTTCCAAGAGGCAGGGCCATCTCTCGGGATGTGGCATGGCCACCATCTCCCAACTGCTATTTGTGGTGGCCCAGAAAAGTCAGTGCTGATTTGGGAGCTGCCTTCTGGGGGCAGATCAGGTGTTCAGGGGGCGCTGGGAGGGCGCTCAGGTCAGTCTGGCCTTGAGCAGGAGGAGACACCCTGGGCAGTCTCTTTGAAGGACTCTGGCTTGGGAGGGGGACCCAGTTGCCTTGATGGGGGCCACAGTGCCTGCCAGTAGAGGTGGCACTAGGGAGATGGGAGCCTTGTGGTCAGGGCGTCTCTGGCAGGGGCATCTGAGGCAGACATGTGTCTGAGGAACAACCCTGGGGCCTGGGGCCTCCTTTTCCTCCTCCCTCTTGTGCTGCATTGGGGGCTGGGGATGCCAAGGAATACTCTGGCCCAGCCGCAGCATCTCTGAATGGACACAGCCATCACCCCAGCCTTGGGCCCAGGAGCCCAGACCCCCTCCCCAGCCAAAGCTGGTCCCAGGGGTAGCGTCTTCCACAACCTCAACCCAGAAGACCTCAGCCAGCCACAGGGCAGCTGCAGGGCGGGCAGCCCAAAGCCCGGGGCAGACGGCCGGGCACACTCCCCATCCCCCTCCCCAGGCAAGGTGCCTTCCCTTCACCTCTTCTCCCAGCTAGGGCCAGGCTGGAGGCTGCTACTGCCAGGTGCTCTGGGGTCCCTTGGTCCTTGGATGCCACCCAGGGAGGAGTGGGGGACTCACGGGATGAGGACCTCCTGCATGTTGTTGATGACCTGCTTGCCCACCATGATGACCAGGAGCTCCTGTGCCAGCTCGATGAGGCAGCCTCCAGCCGCGCACTATGGCAGCAGGGCTCAGGTTAGCTGGGAGAGGGGAGGACCAGCCACTCGCCCACCCATCTCTTCTTGTCTCAGAGCTGGCCCTCATCCCGGCCTTGGGCACCTCGAGGGTTGCAGAGATGCTCCCACCGTAACACCCCCTCCTGACCTCACAGGAGCCCCCAGGTCCAGCTGGAAGACTACATTGGAACAGCTGCAGGGGGCACTGCTATATGTACCTAATGGCACCCCAGTTTTCTTTCGGAGACCTACAAGGGGTTACATGGGGCTGACTGTAGCCTCTGGCTTCAGGACAGACCCACGAGGCAGGCCCCACCAATCGGTGACCCAGTTCGAGCCAGTGAGAGGTGGAGTTCCTGGGAACACGTGCCTTGCAAGGGGTGCTAAGTCCGAGAGTGTCAGCCGCATTGCAGGGTACCTTCCCTCCAGATGGGGATAATCTTTCTGAGAACACAGGCAATGCTGGGAATAGCAGTACAGCATTTTTAACACCCAGATCATTCATACCTAAGCCCGCGTAGCCCTGAGCATTTTCAACACAGGAGCCAAGAAAACTCCCTGCAACCTCCGCCTCTGCGGGCCTGTGTGCCAGAGGCTCTGTGCTCACCGTAATGGCCCACACTTGTCTCAGGTGTGAATTGGGTTAAAATGGGGAAAGAGTAATACGGGCCAGGACAGCTGGGGTGGGGCAGGGTTTTTGGTTTGCTTGTTTTTTTATTTTTGTGGAGATGAGGACTCACTATGTTGCCCAAGCTGGTCTCGTACTCTTGGGCTCAAGCAATCCTCCTCCCTCAGCCTCCCTAAATGCTGAGATTACAGGTGTGAGCCACTGTGCCTGGCCTGGAGTGTTTTGGGTGTGGCTCTGAATGGGGCATATTGGGGGTCAGAATAAGTGGTGAAGAGAGGCTGGGAGCCCTGAGTGGTCAGCTGCACAGCTGGCCCTGGCTGGGCGATGAAGCAGCCGGTGGCAGGAGGAGTTGCTGCAAATCGAAGCTCAAATGGAAGCAAGAGGAAGCACACAGCTTATCCACCAGCCCCGGGCCTCAGGCACACTTACCTCCTCGTTGCGGACTCCAAACAAGGTGTGGTAGTTGCCTGGGTATCCCACAAACCTAGGAGAAAGTCAAGATCATGAGCCTTGATGGGATCCTTCCTGTCTCCTCCCACTTCCCTGGGCTCTGGAGGCCTCAGCAGAGCTGCTGCACCTGCCCTGGAAGAAGCACGAAGTGTGGCGTAGAGTCCAGGCTGTGAGCTGGGCCTCCTGTGGACCCCCGAGCTGGGTGGGGACCAAGAGGTGGGCAGCCCGTTTGCTCAGAGGTGCCGGGAGGCATGGGCCCCCGTCCCCTGCCTGGGTCTCCTGTTCCGTCCTCCACCCTGCCTGAGCACGGCTGGATGATGCGTGGTACCCAGGCAGTGGGAAACATGAGCAGAACTAAGCTGGGGCGAGCTGTGGCCAGAGGGAGAGGTGCCCACCAACCTGCCCTTGAAGAAGGCAATGTAGATGGGTGAGGAGTAGAAGTTGACGAACTGGAAGATGAACACCTTGAGGGTGAAGGCGTCCTCAAACTTGGTCTGGGTGCGGTGCATTTCTGTGGTATGGAGAGCCTGGGCTCAGTCCCTGGGGGAGTCATCAGCATCCAACTAAGGGCCCCCTCTCCTAGGACCACCTTGCCACACACGGGTGAGGAAAAGGCCATATCATCCAGATATTTAAAAGAAGGAGACAAAGTGAGACATTTCCAAAGTCACCCAAAAACATGTTGATTAAGAGGAGCTGGGAAAATTGATAATACCCTATATCCCAACACTAATAATGAATGTGGTGCGCACAGGTGAGTGGTCGGGGATGGGTCAGAGAAACGGAATAGAGGCTCGTCGCCAAGGCTGTGCAGGGGACTGGGCTCTGGTGCAGGTGCTGGAGGCGGGAGCATAAAAGGCTAAAGGTTACAGGAGGGAAAGAGGGAGGCTCAACACCCCACAGCAACCCCACAGTTGCAGAAACAGCTGGGCGGCTCCCCTCAGGGCCCTACCCTTGGCCGTCCAGCACCAGGAACCTCTCCCTGAGACACCTGCCACCTGCAAAGTTCTTTCCCTGACACCCACCTTCCCCTGGTCACCCGCCAGGAGGTACTTCCTCCTCAGCACTTAAGCCCTCTCCCATTCTCTGTAGCTGTGCAGGCAGCCAGTTCCGTCCCCTCTCCTAGAACCTGGGCTCCAGGGCGGGGCTGCCAGCTTTTGTTCAAGACTATTCACCCCCAGGGCTACAGCGGGGCTGATGAGAGGCAGCAGCTTATGGAATGAATAGGTTGGTCCTAAGTGTTTGTCCTCAGGAAATGAGACAGAGAAAGAGAAGACCGATGGGAGAGGAAGTGGGAGGGAAGAACTGAGAGGCGGCTGCCCAGCCCAGCGGCCGATCCCCCACGCCACCCAACAGAGGCTCAGTGGCCCCATCCTGGAGGGACATCTCCCACCTGGGGACCTCGCAGCCTGGAGGGGGGCCCTGTGGAGGGGCGAGAACTCCTTGGGTGCTCGAGTTGCCCCCAGGGTCCTTTATCTCCAGGAAGGCCCTGCTCACTGCTCTTTTAAGGGGGCCTCTGGGGAGGCTCAGACAACTCCAATCTGTACCACATTTAGAAATGGGGAGCACTGGCTTCCTAGCCCAGGGATTGTTTGTGTCCCACCTGGGGTGCCAAAAACAAAAAATAAGAGAAAGAAAACCAGGTGCTGTGGCCCATGCCTGTAATCCCAGCACTTTGAGAGGCCTAGGCAGGAGGATCCCTTGAGGCCAGGAGCTTGAGACCAGCCTGAGCCACACAATGAGACCCCTGTCTCTATCAAAAAAAAAAAAAAAAAAAAAAAAAATTCAGCTGGGCACAGTGGTCCAGGTACTCAGGAGGCTGAGGCAGGAGGATCCCTTGAGGCCAGGAGCTTGAGACCAGCCTGAGCCACACAATGAGACCCCTGTCTCTATCAAAAAAAGGGCACAGTGGTCCAGGTACTCAGGAGGCTGAGGCAGGAGGATCCCTTGAGCCTGGGATGTCAAGGTACAGTGAGCTACGATCGTGCCAGTGCACTCCAGCGTGGGCAACAGAGTGAGATCCTGTCTCAAAAGAAAAAAGACAGAACTAGAAATGAGGGCTGTGTGCGTCAGTGAGTGAGACAGTCATGTTCTGGCTTGCGGCCGGCAGGGTGGGCCCCTGGTCAGCGCCTGGCCGGCCTCAGCCCACTCACCCCATCGTGTCAGGACGTGGGCCAGGGACACATAGACCTTGGAGAGAATGAGGATGAAGACGAGGTTCACTACAGACCCTGTGAGGCTGGCGATGCGAGAGGCCTGACGGGAGACAGGCAGTCAGAGCTGGATGAGGGGCTGCTCAGGGCCCCCCGAGGCAGGCGGCAGAGGCTCACCCAGGCTGCGAGGAGGGTGTTGCCCGACCTGGACACCACGATGGCCATGATGGCGCGGTACAGGATGATAGACACGAGGCACATGACCACCACGGCCACCTGCAGGGGCAGGAGGCCCGTGAGCCCCTTCACGGTGTCTTGGGCACCCCAGCACCCTCAGGCCATGGCCCCCGACAGCTCTTCTAGTCCGCTGCTGGCCCCAGCACGGCCTCCTCTAGGAAGCCCCCTGCCTCCAGCCCGGGCTGTGCTCCCAGGCTATGTCCTTCCTGATGAGTTGCTCAGGTAGAGGTGGGGTGGGGTTAGAGTTAGAGGCTGGGCCACGTCTGGGTGTCAAGGCAGCCACTGTGAGTGTTAGAGAGCCATCCCATCCCAGGAATTGGGGATTCCTGACATCTTGGCAGGGGTGGGAGGGGTCCTATTAGGAAGCCCCTTTGGCTGGAAGGCAAGACAGGGTGCAGTGAATGGCCCTGCTGGGGTGCCTGCCTCTCTTTTCCTTGAAACCAACCCCCTTGCTTGAAAAATGCCCCATGCCTGCACCCACGGGGAGACCCTCCCAGGCCCTCTGTATGACTCACACCTGCTCTCAGCCAGGACCCCACAGCCGAGCCCAGGCACATGGGGGCCTCTCTGCGGGGAGTGAGGGTCCTGTGCCCAGAGGAGGCATCTGGCCGCGGCACCAAGGTGGGATGGGGGACAAAACCACCCCACATGGTGCAGGAGGATGGAGGCGTGAGTGGAGTGCAGGGGGACCGCATACCATCACCACGATCACCACGGAGCCGGCCAGCATGCGGCGCGCGCGGCTCCTCTCAGGGAAGTAGGGCTCGTCCTCACCCGTGATGGGGTTTGGGGCTGTCATGGGGGCTGAGGCGGCAAACTGGGGCCGAGGCCTCTCCTGGAAGGGAGCCGGTGCTCAGTGGCGGCCCTCGCCGGGTGTGACCATGGTCCAGCGGGGGTGGCTCACCTCGATGTCCTCATAGTCGGAGCAGTCCCAGCGGTAGGCCAGCGTGGCGCTCTTCCGCTTCCAGTACTCCAGGAGCAGCACGGCCCACAGTGCCATGAACAAGCTGAAGAAGACGGTGCCGCCGTGGTCGAACAGCCGGCCGGCCTGTGGCAGGGATGGGGGGCATCCAGACTTGCTTGGGACTGGAGGCCCCTTGTTCCTTCCAGTGTTCCTTCCTCCTGGAATGGGAGTGTGCATCCCACACACATCCCCCCACTGTGTATTTTTTGTTTGTTTTTTGTTTGAGACAGAGTCTCGCTCTGTCGCCCAGGCTGGAGTGCAGTGGCACGATCTCTGCTCACTGCAAGCCCCGCCTCCCGGGTTCACGCCATTCTCCTGCCTCAGCCTCCCAAGTAGCTGGGACTACAGGCGCCTGCCACCACGTCCGGCTAAATTTTTGTATTTTTAGTAGAGACGGGGTTTCACTGTGCTAGCCAGGATGGTCTCAATCTCCTGACCTCGTGATCCGCCCGCCTCGGCCTCCCAAAGTGCTGGGATTACAGGCGTGAGCCACCGCGCCTGGCCCCTTGACTGTGTTTTGGAAGCACAGACCCACAAAGGGAGAGGAATTTTGCCTCAGGACGGCTCACACCCAGGTCTCACCCACACCTGACTTTGAGGATGCGATTTGGGACTTTCTGAGCTGATATTTTCATGAGGTTTTGGACCTAGAGTTAATGCTGTAAGGGGTTGAGACTTCGGAGGATGCTGGGATGAGGCGAGTGTATTTTGCACATGGGATGGACATGAAGTTGTGGGAACCAGAGGATGAACTGTAGTGAGTTGAATTCTGGCCCCCAAAAGATATGTCCGTTGGGAACCTCAGAATGTAATCTTATTTGAATAAGGGCCTTTGTAGATGTAAGGTAAGGATCTCCAGATGAGAGCACTCGGACAAACCCTTACAAGAGGGGAGGAGGAACCAGCACGCAGACACAGAAGGGAAAGCCAGGTGGTGATGGAAGCGGAGATTGGAATGAGGCGGCCACAAGCCAGGGAGGACCAAGGACCGCCAGCAGCACCAGAAACCAGGAGAGAGGCCTGGGGCTGAGTCCCCAGAAGTGGCCAAGCCTGCCAATAGCTTGATTCTGGACTCTGGCCCTGGGTCTGTGAGAATAAGCTTCTGCTGTTTTAAGTCCCCGTTTGTGGTCCTAGGAAACATCCAGGTGGATTCCCAGGAGTGAGGTCAAACGGCGACTGGCCCATCAGTAGTGCCAAGGGCTCTGGGTCCAGTGCATGTGCGGTACAAGCGAGGCCCTGAGGCCCCTGGGAAGGTGGACAGACCCAGGAAGCATGCCAGGCGGGCAGGGGGACAGTGGGGCTCAGAGACTGCAGGAGCCTCCTGCCCAGGTCTTGTAAGCTGGGAATTCTGCTCAGAAGTCCAAACCTTTGGTTCTGCCTGTGCCCTGGGGTCTCCAGGGTTTGTCCGACTTGGAGCTAAGGGCCAGGTGCC
The DNA here is from genome assembly GCF_028885625.2 of Pongo pygmaeus. NCBI lineage: Eukaryota > Metazoa > Chordata > Mammalia > Primates > Hominidae > Pongo > Pongo pygmaeus. The sequence goes on along the minus strand of NC_072384.2, from coordinate 141,910,028 downwards.
CCCAGAGTGCCAGAGCTAGAGTCCTGGCGTGGGGTGTCCTCAAGTGGGAAGCACCTACATGGGCCACTCTGCCAAGTGCTGGGAGGTGTGTGCCGGGTGTAACCCCAGTTCCAGGCGAGAGAACAAAGGTTAAGGAGCTCACGGAGCGTTCTGCCTTTACGTGGTGACAAGCAGGACAGGGGCTGGTGCAGGCAGAGTCAGGACCAGGACAAGGGGAGCTGCCCTCCTCATCCCCGACTCCCAAATCCCTTACCCCACCCACCTCTTTTCATACCTGGGCCAAGGCACAGGCGCTGGAGAGCAGCCAGAAAGGGCAGTTGAGGCAAAGTGGGCACATCTCAAAGCCGTCCTTGCTGCCACACAGTTCCTGCCTGCAAGGCATGGAGCAGAGGGGTGGGAGCTAATGGGGGAGGGGGGCTGCTTGCTCCTCCCAGCCAGGTGCCTCCCTTGTCTTCTCTCTCTCCCCCCACCACTGCCTTTGCCAGGCCCAGCATTTCTTAAAAAAATAGTTGTTTTAAAATATATACCATGACAATGTCTGAGTTAAGTTTCTGAATTTCAGTTCCATGATAAACTAAAACACAAGCCCAGTCATTTATTAATATTATAAGAAATTTTACATTATTATAATAAACAGAGTTAGTGCCAATAAAATTAGCATGGGAGCACACCTGCCCATCTGTCAGCCTTGGAACACTCCTGTCCACCTATATCAGCCTTGGAGCACTCCTGTCCACCTGTGTCAGCTTTGGAGCACTCTTATCCACCTGTGTCAGCCTGAGAGCACTCCTATCTACCTGTTTCAGCCTGAGAGCAGTCCTATCTACCTGTCAGCCCGGGAGCACTACTGTCCACCTGTCAGCCTAGGAGCACTCCTGTCCATCTGTGTCAGCCTGGGAGCACTCCTGTCCACCTGTCAGCCTGGGAGACTCCTGACCACATGTCAGTTTGGGAGCACTCCTGTCCACCTGTCAGCCTGGGACCACTCCTGTCCACCTGTCAGCCTGGGAGACTCCTGACCACATGTCAGTTTGGGAGCACTCCTGTCCACCTGTCAGCCTGGGACCACTCCTGTCCACCTGTCAGCCTGGGAGACTCCTGACCACATGTCAGTTTGGGAGCACTCCTGTCCATCTGTCAGCCCGGGAGCACTCCTGTCCACCTGTCAGCCCGGGAGCACTCCTGTCCACCTGTCAGCCTGGGAGCGCTCCTGACTACCTGTCAGCCTGGGAATGCTCCTGACTACCCGTCAGCCTGGGAGCGCTCCTGACCACCTGTCAGTTTGGGAGCACTGCTGTCCACCTGTCAGCCTGGGAGCACTCCTGTCCATCTGTGTCAGCCTGGGAGCACTCCTGTCCACCTGTCAGCCTGGGAGACTCCTGACCACCTGTCAGTTTGGGAGCACTCCTGTCCACCTGTCAGCCTGGGAGCACTCCTGTCCACCTGTGTCAGCCTGCGAGCACTCTTGTCCACCTGTCAGCCCGGGAGCACTCCTGACCACCTGTCAGCCAGGGAGCACTCCTGTCCACCTGTCAGCCTGGGAGCACTCCTATCCATCTGTGTCAGCCTGGGAGCACTCCTGTCCACCTGTCAGCCCGGGAGCACTCCTATCCATCTGTGTCAGCCTGGGAGCACTCCTGTCCACCTGTCAGTCCGGGAGCACTCCTGTCCACCTGTCAGCCAGGGAGCACTCCTGACCACCTGTCAGCCAGGGAGCACTCCTGTCCACCTGTGTCAGCCTGCGAACACTCTTGTCCACCTGTCAGCCTGGGGAGACTTCTGACCACCTGTCAGCCCGGGGGCACTCCTGTCCACCTGTCAGTCTGAGGGCACTCCTGTCCACCTGTCAGCCCAGGAGCACTCCCGTCCACCTGTCAGCCTGGGAGCACTCCCATCCACCTGTCAGCCTGGGAACTCCTGACCACCTGTCAGTTTGGGAGCACTCCTGTCCACCTGTCAGCCTGTGAGCACTCTTGTCCACCTGTCAGCCCGGGGAGACTTCTGACCACCTGTCAGCCCGGGAGCACTCCTGTCCACCTGTCAGCCCAGGAGCACTCCTGTCCACCTGTCAGCCTGGGAGACTCCTGACCACATGTCAGTTTGGGAGCACTCCTGTCCACCTGTCAGCCTGGGAGCATTCCTGACCACCTGCCAGCCAGGGAGCACTCCTGTCCACCTGTCAGCCTGGGAGCACTCCTGTCCACCTGTCAGCCTGGGAGCACTCCTGTCCACCTGTCAGCCTGGGAGACTCCTGACCACATGTCAGTTTGGGAGCACTCCTGACCACCTGTCAGCCAGGGAGCACTCCTGTCCACCTGTCAGCCTGGGAGCACTCCTATCCATCTGTGTCAGCCTGGGAGCACTCCTGTCCACCTGTCAGTCCAGGAGCACTCCTGTCCACCTGTCAGCCTGGAAGCACTCCTGACCACCTGTCAGCCAGGGAGCACTCCTGTCCACCTGTCAGCCTGGGAGACTCCTGACCACCTGTCAGCCAGGGAGCACTCCTGTCCACCTGTCAGCCTGGGAGCACTCCTGTCCACCTGTGTCAGCCTGCGAGCATTCTTGTCCACCTGTCAGACCGGGGAAACTTCTGACCACCTGTCAGCCCGGGGGCACTCCTGTCCACCTGTCAGCCTGAGGGCACTCTGGTCCACCTGTCAGCCTGGGAGCACTCCCATCCACCTGTCAGCCTGGGAGCACTCCAGCCCACCTGTCAGCCTGGGAGCACTCCTGTGCACCTGTCAGCCTGGGAGCACTCTGGTCCACCTGCCAGCCTTTCAGCCATGTCCACAAGGCCCTCTGTGACACTCCTGAAGACAGGCATGTGCTCACCTCACACCTCAATCACCTCAAGTGCCAGCTGTCTGCACAGGGCCTAGCATCTAGGGGTCCCCCCGCCCCACACCCATCTGGAAGCCCAGCACCAGGCTCCAGAGTTGCAGAGAGGGAACACTCACGTGGGTATGTCTGAGAACACCAGGAAGCAGCCCACCAGGAACACGAGTGTGCCCACCAGCGCTGCTGGCAGGAGCCAGCCTGTGTAAAACCCTGTAGAGAGGATGGCAGGAGTCCACCATCAGGAACCCAGGCTTGGGAGCCCCAGGTGGGGTCTGCACAGCCATACTTGTCCCCTAGGGATCACCCTCAGCTCAGCTTGGGGGCTGGGGCCCTATGTGAGGAGGCCAAGAGGTGCACAGCTCTCCCTGGCAGCTCTGGCGCGGCCCCACCCTCCTGGGCCTCTGCCCTAGACTCTGGACACCCCTACCACATTGACCCCGACACCAGTGCTGCTGGGGCTCCAGCCCACCAGGCTCTCCGCCTCTGGATGCCTTCTCCTCAGCCAGCTCACTCCAACCAACCTGCCCGGGATGGACAGAGAAGTCCTTCTATGTCCTGCTCACCATAGAGGTGTGGGCCCACCCGTGTTCCAGGCCCAGGGAAACCACGAGTCATTCCAGGTGCCTCCCTCCCCACCACCCAACCCCCACCCTGGCCCCTGCCTCATCTGACCACAGCCGCAATCCCTCAGTTACCCCAGGCCCTCAGCATGTACCCCCACTGCCTCCCATAGGGCTAGTCCAGTCCCGGGCCTGGTGTCCTGTCTCCTGCCTGACTCAGTCCGGGCCTGGTGTCTTGTCTCCTGCCTGACTCTCTGCTGGCCAGAGTGACCGCTGTGAAATGCAAGTCTGCCCGGAGCCCAGATGCAGCCCTGGCCCTGCTTGCCCCCAGAGGCCCCCAGCCTGGCCATGCTGTCCCAGGGTTGCTGCTCCAGGCCCTGAGATGGCCGGGTGAGTCCTGGCACACAGGAGCTGTGCCTCTGCCCCAATGCTGTGCTCCGGCTGCCCTTCCATGCCTGCCGGCCCCGCCCACTGCCCTGGCTGGCTCCATTGTCTGGGTCCACTGTGGGGCTGTGTGTGGGGACGAGAAAGGGCTTTGGACGTTCTGGGACACAGAATGAAGGGGTTGGGGCTGACCCAGGATGGGGAAGGGAGGGTGCCAAGAGCTGAGTGAGGTGAGGGCAGCCAGGACCCAGGAGGAACAGCTCTGGGGTTGCCTGGGGCAGATGGGCATCTGGAAAGTGCTGGCCTGCTTGGAGGAGATGAGAGGCTTGGCCTGGACCCAGACAAGGGTGACCTCCCTAGGATGGAAGTTCCTAGGGTGGCCCCAGGGCCTCATGGGCCAGTGACAGTCAGGGAGGGAGTCAAGAGAGACCCCCACCAGCAGAAGGGGCTCTCAGCACTGTTACTGGGGCATTAGGAGGCCAAGGCCCAGCATTATTATGGTGCCCAGTTAGAGTGACTGGGCTTGGGGGGAGCCAGGAGGGCAGCCCGGTCAAGCCAAGAGCTGCGCCCACCGTCCAAGCCCCCATGCATGCTGCCCTCCAGGGGCATGGACTGGCAAATTGTTACAACCTGAGACCAAGCTGGGGGAGCCCAGGTGGTCTGGGGGGCAGCAGGGAAGACTCACCGAGCCAGGCGAAGTAGAAGGCTACCTTCTCCCCGAAGTATCTGCGCACGTGGTCCAGGGGCTGGTACTTGTTCCATTTGCCCCAGCGTGCCCAGTGCTGGAAAAGGACTTGGCGCTGGTTGAGGTGTGGAGCTTGCGGGCCCTCTGGGGGCGTCTTGAAGGGGCCCTGGGGGCGAGCGGCCTGTGGGTGGGAGGCTCCCCCAGCTGACCCCACTGGGCACTGTTGTAGGTGCGGGGGCTTCCGTGTGGGACATGGGCAGACAGGCCTGGGAGTTTGGGATTGCTCCATGAAGAAAAAATATAGTAATGTGGAGGGGTGGGTACGGGGTGGTCCGGGAGGACCTCTCTGAGGAGGGGACATGTGTGGTGAGGCCCCTCTGACTCCTGGGCTGCGAGGGTTCAGGGCGGGGAAGGGCCTGGAGAGGCCACCCTGGGTGGCCGTGGTCCAGGGCCCAGCACCTTCTCTGGGTTGGAGAGTCCCCAGGCTGGTGTCCTGTGCTGTGCGTCCTGGGCCCTGGCTGGTGGGAGGAGCTGCCCCAGCAAGGTGGGACACCTAGCATTTCCACACCCACTTTTTCATTTAACCCTCATGACGGTGTTGGGGCAGGACTGGACCCCTGGCCACGCAGCAGTGGGCTCAGGCCTGACCAGGCCCTGGATGCCCTGGCTGCCTGCAAGGCCCCTCCCCTGCTTGGCCAAGGGGGGAAGGCTTGGGCGGGTGGGGGGATAAATGGCCTCCTGCTCCCCACAGTGGCTGTTTTCTCAGGGATGATGGTAAGGCTGACAGGAACAGGTGTAGCGACAGCTGCCCTGGTCAGTGCCCGCTTTGGCATTGCCTCAGTATACCCAGCTTCTGGAGGGGGATAAGAGACCTCACTGTCTTTCCCAGCAAGAGAAGCTACCCAGAGAGACGGAGCCATAGCATCTAGAGCCCAGGGACCGGCCTGTTCAGTGTTAGGCACCGCAGTGTGGGCTACAGTCCCCACAGAGCCAGACCTGAGGCCCCGGACAGGCCACGGGATGGCCTGGTCACATCGCCGCATGTGTGTGCGTTTAGTGTTCTGACTCCTGGGTGTCCATGCCGGCTGACTATGCCTGCCCCACATCCGCCTCCCTGGGGGCCAACAGGACCCAAGGGGACTCATCCCCCATACCCAGGCTGGAGCCCCCAGCCCCCGAGCTCACGTCGTGCAGGGGGAAGGCGGCACTGAGGGCACCCTCTGCCAGCAGCTGGTGGATCCCAAGCAGGTTTTTCTTCTCGTGGCCGTACGGGGTCTTGGCCAGGATCTCAAACAGCTGCAGGGGATGTGGAGGGTGGCGCAGGTCACTTGCCACGTGATAGCAGAGCAAGGAAGTCCTAGCCAGTCTCCAGGCCAAGGCCACGGACGGCCTCCCTCAGCCTTCTGGTGACAATAGCGATCTGATGGAAAGGCTTGGGACTTTGTGTCACCACCTCACATGCAGGACGCCCCTGCGCCAGGGTAGCGCTCATTCTCTCACTCTGCAGGCTGAGAGTCCTTGACCAGAGCCACACGGCATGTGGGGGTTGAGTCTGCACCTGAAGCTGGGCCCCCGCCTGGCCATGCACAGCCCGCTCTGGACCCGCACCCTGGGTGACAGTGAACACTGCAGCCTGGGAGTCAGCTGTGTCCAGGGTGTGCCCTGCCCCCTACCTGGGCAGCCCACGTGACTGTGTGCCCCGTGGTGGTCAGCAGGGCCCCTCTTGGGTAGGCCTGGCCTGGCCCTTCCCTGCCCGCAGGCCTCAGGAACAGGCCTCCTGCCGAGGTGCCTTGGGCCTGCCCCACCTGGTGCCACCCATCCTCCGACCACGCTGCAGGGCAAGTCTGCTCCCAGCCAGCAGGACCCATCCTGCCTGGGGCTAGTCTCAGCTGTCCCACATGTCCATAAATCCAATATCTATTTTGAGCCCTGGGGTCCCGGAGGGGAACTGGGCCCCTCCCCACCCCTCCCCAATCCCAGGCCGTGGCCTGCCCTGTGTAAAGAGGTGAGGTCAGCCCCTAAAGTTTCCAAAGCCTCCAGGCTCCAGGCCTCGGCCCTCTGATCTCAAGCGGGCCTTTCTGCATCCAAGGAGGCTGGGGGCTGGCAGGATCCTCAGAGCCAGGTCAGGGTTTGGGGCCCGCGGCAGGGAACCCCCACTCACAATTTGGTGCCTCTTGGTGCTTGTGAAGAAGGTGTCCTGGTTGTCACTCCCGAGGAAGCTGTGGGCATGTGAACAGTGCAGAAGGTTTGGAGGAAGCTGTGGGCATGTGAACGGTGCAGAAGGTTTGGGGCCCAGGTGCTGGCGCACACGCAGGAGCACAGGCCTGCGGACACAGCCCTCGCCCCAGGAGAAGCAGCTGGCTCCCCGGCAGGTCAGTGGCTCCCGATTTTGCCTTTTTGCATCCCCAGGAACAGGAGGCCACAGCAGGCCCCCAGATACCCAGAACCCCTCACCACACACAGGGTGGGGGGAAGCAAACTGTGGTTGGGCACAGGGCAGGGCGGTGCAGAGAAGGCCAGGCTGGCCAGGGAGCCCCATCCCGTGTGCTGCCCTGAAGCTCCGGCATGGGGCCAAGGGTGCTTGTGGGCAGTGCAGACAGTGACTGGGTAGGGCCCTCCCTGGGAAACCAGAATCTTGGGAAGCCATGGGTGGGGCAACACGGAGTGAGGTTGAATGTCCCACCAGCCCCAAAAGGAGGCATCCCGTGTGGCAGAAAGGCCGCCTTCAGCACTGGTTCCCCGACAGTGGTCCCTGCCACTTCTGGACTCCCCCAGTCTGTAGGCCTGGTGCCACAGCGCAACTGGCTTTGTCCAGTAGTAATGTGTGTGGACGACACACGTGTCGTTTCCAGGAGGGAGCCAGCATGGGCCAAACATGTCCCTGTATTCTACCTCAACAGTTGGGGACGCTGTGATGAGACAGAGCCTCCATCGCCCGGGCCCTGAGAGACCGTGGTGAGCAGGTGCCGCGCCACCCCACCACACGTGTGCCTGAGCAGGAACTAGACCTTGCGTGTCCAGCCACTGGGCCTTGGGGGGGTATCTGTCCTGCAGCACAACCGCCCTAGCCCGGCTGATGCAGCGGCATTTGGAAATGCAGACACGCGATAAGCGTGCCCACCTGGCCTCAGATTCCCTGCGGAAAACTCCAGGTGGGGAGAGTCCTGGGGAAGCACCAAGTTCCGCTCACTCATTGACCGACTCCCATTCACTCCTGTTCTTTCCTCCGACTGGCAGGGCCCCTGCCTTACCGTGGCAGCTTGTTCACTCTGAACCGGCAGGAGTAGTACTCGGGGGGCACGTCTGGCACAACCTCCAGGAGGACGTTGGGGATGCCCAACCACGCCAGCAGGCCGGCCGACCAGTTGGAGGCCTGGTTGGGTAACTCCTGGAAGGAAACGTCAGTGGCTCCTCCCACTCCCGGGAGGAGGGTAAACACCCCAGGTGGGAGTGGAGGTTGTGCAAGCTTGCAAATTGGGCAATGGGCGAAGGGGCTCCAGCAGAGGGAAGGGGCGTGGTAGACCCTGCGAGGGCCCAGGCGAGCCCCTTCCCCTCTCAGGGCCTCAGGCTCTGAGGCTGCTCAGCTTGTCAATTTGTAGCCCAGAGCCCCTCAAGTGGAAAAGGGGTGGGAACCAGTGAGTAGCATGTCTCTGCCACCCGCATGCAGTGAGGGTCAGGCCAGCCAGTGCGGTGGGTGGCGGACCCACGTCCAGGCCCATCTTCCTGAGGTCACCTGGAGCCAGCCTTCTCCACCCCATGTCCACAGGCAGGGCCCCCAGCAGGTGGCCTGGTGGGGGTCTGGGCCTGGAGGGGTCAGCTCAGCGCACACACACTGTTCACCCGACCCCACCTCCTGGGAGCCCACCGTGGGGGATGCCACCACCTGCCCTGTTTGCCCAATGAGGTTTCTTGGGGCCTGGTGTCGGGGTGGGTAGGAGGAGCCCCTGAGGCCTCCGAGCAGGGAGCCCTCCTGAGGCTGTCGGCATCGGCAGCTGAATGCAGTGTGTGGGGACTGGGACCTCCAGGCCCACCCTGTCCCCATGCCTCCCACGTACCTGTAAGGGCAGCTTCAGGCGCAGGTCTTCGGCGTAGTAGCAGAGCACAGCCCAGGAGGCACTGAGGAGGGCGTAGTGCACTGTGGTGTTCCCGTTCTGGACGTCCTGCTGTAGGCACCCAGGGCTCCGTGAGAGCCTGAGGGTGCATGTGTGGGGACACATGTGCACGTATGCACATGTGTGTGTCCATTCGCACTCTTAGGAAAAGACTGGCATTTCTGTAGCTGTGGTAACAGCTGACTTTGAATCTCCTATTTGATACATGACACCTGCTCCCATGGATACACCTCTGAAAGCCAACCAGGCCTCGACAACCCCGTTTGGGAGTCGGCCCCAGCAACAGATTTGCTGCAGACAGCACGCTGTTGGGGCTGGCATCACCTGCAGCCTCCCCTAAGGCTAGGGAGAGCCTTGCCCTGCTGGCCAGACTATGCTGACACACGCCCGCCTCCCGGCTTGAGGGGCAGTGCCTCCAGCTTTTGGTTTTCAACATCGAACGGTTGCCTCACCTTTGATCAGTCACCAGGTGTACATGCATGTTGTGCACAGACATGTTTCCGTGTGTATGTGTGTGTTCATATAGGTGAGCACTACTATGTTCACATGTGCACATGTGTGCCAACATGTGACGGGCACTCCTGGAGCCCGGGGTGGGTTGAGACAGGGATCTGATTCAGTCCAGTGCACAAATGCCTCCTCTGAGTGTGAAACTGCTTTTCAGCACCACCCCCTTTAGTCCAGCGGCCCTCAGCACTCACAGCCATCTGGGGTTCCCTAAGTGCCAAAGCCCCGGCCCCACCTTGGGTGAAGTGGAACAGAGTCAAGGGCAGACCCTGGCCCCCAGCTGGCTGTGATGTGCGCTGAGAGCTGAGAACTGTCCTGCAGACCGAAGACCAGGCACACTTTGGGCAACGTGCTGGGGCCACCAGCATCCCCTGCAGTAGTCCCCCCTGCCCTCAACTAAAGGGCAAACCTGCTCGAGTCTGGATGATGACCTTGAAAACTCATGGGACCACACCACCCAATCAGCTCTGTCCATAATAAAAGCAGGTGTCTTTCACCTCCACCTCCCAGACACTGAAGCAGATCCAAACTCAGGAGTGGGGGGCTGTTAGCTCTGTGGGCTCCATGTGCCAACACCTGAGAAGGCCTGGAAGGAAGCCAGGGAGAGCGGTGGGGGAGGGGCACCCTGGGGTGGGGTGATGTGGCAAGTAGGGGCTGCTCCCTGTGTGTTCTGGACAAGGAGTAGGCAACGTGGGAATGAGAAGGCGGGTGAGGGAAGAAAGGCACGGAAGGTGGAGGGGAGTCGGACGCAGGACTAACTCAGTCCACAGCAGGTTAAAATCAACCAGGACACCATCATGACCAGGAGAGCCAGCCAGGACTGGGGAAGGATGTCTGTCACACACCACACCAGCAATGGCTAAGTGGCCAGAACAGACAACAAGCTCCTAAGCCTTAATAAGAAAAAGGCAGGTGAGGCCGGGCGTGATCCCAGCACTTTGGGAGGCTGAGACAGGCAGATCCCTTGAGGTCAGGACTTCATGACCAGCCTGGCCAACATAGGGTAACCCCATCTCTACTAAAAATACAAAAATTAGCTGGGTGTGGTGGTACACACCTGTAATCCCAGCTATTCAGGAGACTGAGGCAGAAGAATCACTTGACAGAAGTTGTAGTGAGCCAAGATCGCACCACCACACTCCAGCCTGGGTGACAGAGTCAGACCCTGTCTAAAAAAAAAAAAAAAGGGCAGGTGACTTGGGAGGCTAAGGCAGGCAGATTGCTTGAGCCCAGGAGTTCCAGATCAGCCAGGGCAACAAAGTGAGACCTCATCTCTACAAAAAATTAGCCGGGCATGGTGGTGTGGGCCTGTAGTCCCAGCTACTCAGGAGGCTGAGCTGGGAAGATGGCTTGAGCCTCAGGAGATTGAGGCTGCAGAGAGCCATGACTGCACCACTGCACTCCAGCCAGGGCAACAGAACAAGACCCTGTCTCAGGCCTGGCGCGGTGGCTCACGCCTGTAATCCCAGCACTTTGGGAGGCTGAGGTGGGTGGATCACAAGGTCAGGCGTTCGAGACCAGCCTGGCCAACATGATGAAACTCCATCTCTACTAAAAATACAAAAATTAGCCAGGCATGGTGGCAGATGCCTGGAGTCCCAGGTACTCAGGTGGCTGAGGCAGGAGAATTGCTTGAACCCGGAAGGCAGAGGTTGCAGTGAGCTGAGATCGCGCCACTGCACTCCAGCCTGGGAGACAGAGCAAGGCTCTGTCTCAAAAAAAAAAAGATCCTGTCTCAAGAAAAAAAAAAGAGAAAGGCAAGTGACCCAATAGAAAAAAGGGCAAAAGACACAAAAAGGCAATTCACAGTATTGGAAACATAAATGGACCATAAATGTGAAAATGCTCAACCTGCAGCACTATTCACAATAGCAAAGACATGGAGTCAGCCTCAGTGCCCATCAGTGGTGGACTGGATAAAGAAAATGTGGTACATATGCACCATGGAATATGATGCAGCCATAAAAAAGAACAAGATCATGTCCTTTGCAGGAATGTGGATGGAGCTGGAGGCCATCATCCTTAGCAAACTAACACAGGAACAGAAAACCAAATACTGTATATTCTCACTTATAAGCGGGAGCTAGACAATGAGAAGTCATGGACACAAAGGGAACAACAGACACTGGGGCTTACTTGAGGGAGGAGGGAGAGAAGCAGAAAAAATAACTATTGTGTACTAAGCTTAGTATCTGGGTGACAAAATCATCTGTACAACAAACCCCCGTGACATGAGTTTACCAATATAACAAACCTGCACATGTGCCCCTCAACCTAAAATAAAAGTTAAAAAAAAAATCTCAACTTCTTTAAGAAGCAGGGAAAATGCAAATTAAAACCTGGTTGAGGCCAGGGGCGGTGGCTCATGCCTGTAATCCCAGCACTTTGGGAGGCCGAGGCGGGTGGATCACCTGAGGTCAGGAGTTCGAGACCAGCCTGGGCAATACGGTGAAACCCCGTCTCTACTAAAAATACAAAAATTAGCTGGGCGTGGTGGCGGGTGCCTGTAATCTCAGGTACTTGAGAAGCTGAGGCAAAAGAATCTCTTGAACCTGGGAGGTGGAGGTTGCAGTGAGCCGAGATCTCGCCATTGCACTCCAGCCTGGGCAACACAGCGAGACTCTCTCTCAAAAACAAACAAACAAACAAGCACACAAACCACGGTGCGCCACCACTATATCCCAACTGGTTGGTAAAGCGTTAAAAGTCTGCAGTATCAAGTGTTGAGAAGATACAGAGCAAGGGGCGTCAGGCCACTGCTGATGGTGGAAATGGGGCCACCACATGTGGAGTGGTGTGGCCATATGCACGTGCCTCGGCCCGGCACCCCTACTCCCAGAAGTTCCTGCACACAGGCACAGGGACACACACACACACACACACACACACACACACACGAATTTACAGTAGCTGATTTTCATAATCGTCCCAGACTGGGAACAAGTCAAATGCCCATTCTCACGGCATCCATAAGCAAAGACTGGCATTCACACGAGAGCTGCCTGTGGCAAGGCAAGGGCGGGCCCCAGGGCAGCAGTCACCGGCCACGTGGGCGGGCCTCACCACAGGAATGACCCCGCACGTGATTCAGCTCTGCCAGTCTCAAACAGACAAAGCCAGGCTTTATTGCTTGATGATGTAAAATTGGCGCTAAAATGGTAAAGAAACCCTGAGTGTGATGGACATAAAACTCAGGATCGATTACTCTGTGGAGAGGGAGAGGACAGGTGACAGCACAGCCTGCTCCTGGGGACAGAGGAAGGTGGTCAGAGGAGGGCGGAGAAGGAAGGAGCCGCGTGGACAGACCTGGCAATGAGTGGGGGACACAGCACGGTGAGAGCTGGGCTCTGCACCCCAATCCCCAGCTGCCCCAAGCCCCGCCTGTGCCCGCCTGTGCCCGCACACCCAGCATCCTCACGCCTAGTTCCTGTTTCTCACGCTCCCCGGACCTGTTGCTTAAATGATTCTAAGTGGTACCTACCATTATCACCGAAAGCAAACATGCGAAAGGACTTTTTAAGCTGTTAAGCACACTGAGAGTCATGAACACAAATGACACAAAAGCTTTAATGGTGGAGGTGGGACAGGTGAATGGCAAAGGTAGTGTCAGAGTTTTCAGGTGACCCTGAGGGCTCCGGCTTCCATGAGAGAGCTGAGTATGCCAGGAGGGATCAATGTTTACCCCCGCCTCTGGACAGCAGCTCCCTAGCCACAGGGAGGAGCTCACGGTGGCTGGGGGGTCCAGCAGGACTTTGGGGCCTGATCTGCTCTGGGACTCTGGACCCCGTGCCCTCAGGCCTCATGTGGTGAGGTCATGGGTCACTGAGTGGATGCAGGGCCTAGGGCCCTGCCCATGACTGCCTCCACGTACCTGGTCTACACACAGCCCAGCCGCACGAAGATTATCCAGAAAAGTCTCCCTCCAGGTCCTGTGCGTGTCTGTTCTGTCCCGGGCGGCACTGTCCTGCTGCCGGTCTAGCTTCAGGTCCTCCTCCCAAACGAGGACGAAGTCTGCTGGGAGTCAACAGGGACAGAGGCAGGAGCCTGGCTAAGTGGCAGTGGCCGGCCCAGGGAAGGGATGCCAGCATCCCAGCCGGGACGCAATGGGGAGCCAGGCACTTGGACACTCAGGGCCGGTTCCTTCCCGATCCCCTCTCTGGTCCCAGCCAGGGCTAGGAGGACTCCAAGAGCACTTTCAGGTCCCAGGACAGACCTGCATTGGCCTGGGTGGGGAACGGAGAGGGGCTGGGTATGGCCCTCTGAGATCCCTGCTACAGTGCTCATCCCTGCAGGGTAAGTCCCAAACTCCTAAAGGGGTCTTTAAGGACTTCAGGTGCAAGTCTCTGTCAGACTTCCCTTTCTGCCATAGAGAATCATCAAAGCTGGAGAAAGTTTCAGGTGCAAGTCTCTCTCAGACTTCCCTTTCTGCCATAGAGAATCATCAAAGCTGGAGAAAGTTTCCGAAGCCCCTGATTTTCTGGCATGAGACAGCAATGGATGCTGGGCTCAGGCCCTCCAGAGAAGAGGAGCGTGCGAGTTGAGCCTTCCCTTCACTTCACTCCTTTCTGGGGCATTTCCCAAACCACGGGGAGGGCAATAGAGCCCAAGCAGAGGTGTTGGTGGGTGAAGCGAATGGGTGTCCAAATTAGGGGCTGCTAAGGGGGCTGGAGCTTGGGAAGAAGACGGAGCCACCGGGTCTGTGAGAAAGTCCCCCAGGCCCTTGGAGCACCAAGCTATTCACACACAGAGGCAGCTGCTGGAGGCCAATGGCTGACAAAGATTCCAGAGGATACACAGTGCTGGGGAATCTGAGCTCCAGCTGGAACACCCTGGTCATCCAGCAGAGACTCGCAGGCCACACCCGAGGAGTAAGGACAACGGAGGGCCCTTAACTGCAGGGGACCCCAGTGGATGCCTGAAACTGTGCGGAGTAACAGACCTGTATATACTGTCTTTCCCTATACATACCTATAATATGTACATACCTATGATATACATTCCTATGGTGAAGGTTAATTTATGAATTAGGTAAAGTAAGAGATGAACTATAACTAATAATAAAACAGAATAATTATAACAAAATACTGCAGTAAAAGTTATGTGAATGTGGGCATTCTGTCTCCCTCTTTTAAAATATCTTATTGTGGCTGGGTTTGGTGGCTCACGCCTGTAATCCCAGCAATTTGGGAGGCTGAGACAGGTGGAGCACGAGGTCAGGAGATCGAGACCATCCTGGCTAACACGGTGAAACCCCATATCTACTAAAAATACAGAAACAAAATTAGCTGGGCGTGGTGGCCGGCACCTGTAGTCCCAGCTACTTGGGAGGCTGAGGCAGGAGAATGGCGTGAACCCAGGAGACGGAGCTTGCAGTGAGCTGAGATCACGCCACTGCACTCCAGCCTGGGCAACAGGGCAACAGAGTGAGACTCCATCTCAAAAAAAAAAAAAAAAAAAAAGGAAATAAATAATTTCTATATACCTATGACACATAGGCAGTGAAATTTTCCAAGTAATGCTATTTGGAATACATCTACTAAAAGATTCTCAAGATCTCATGAAAGCAGCAAAAAAAAAAAAAATTAAAGGCCAGGTGCGGTGGCTCACGCCTGTAATCCCAGCACTTTGGGAGGCAGAGGCAGGCAGATCACTTGAAATCAGGAGTTCGAGACCAGCCTGGCCAACATGTTGAAACCCTGTCTCTACTAAAAATACAAAATTAGCCAGGCGTGGTGGCACATGCCTGTAATCCCAGCTACTCGGGAGGCTGAGGCCAGAGATCACTTGAACCTGGGAGGTGGAGGTTGCAGTGAGCCAAGATCGTGCCATTGCATTCCTGCTGTGCAACAAGAGCGAAACTCTGCCTCAAAAAAAAAAAAAAAAAAAGAAAGAAAAAAAGAGAAATTAAAGTAGACCTAAATAAATGGAGAAAATACCATATTCGAGGATTGAAAGACTCACTTTCTAAATATGGGAAATAATACATCAGGCATACATTAATCCCTTTGACACAAAACAGAACACACAAAACTGACAAAACTTTAACAATACCAGGCCAAATGGATTTTATGACACAAAGCATGATTATGGATAGACAATTTTCTAGGCACAATTAATATTGATAAAAGGCATGATTTTCTCAGAGAATAGAATATATTCTACCTTTATATGAAAGTTTAAAACGATTGTATCTCGGGAGGTGCCAGTCTTGGAATGAAGGGTGGGGAGCTTCTGGTAGCAGGAGATGTGGTCTGAGGGCCCGGTGGGGCTGGGAGGGAGGGGTGGGGCTGTGGCTGCGCAGGCAGCTGCGAGGATGCCTTAAGCCTCACACACACAGAGGGGGCGTGTGGAGGATTCTGAGAAAATAAGGGCTGTCTCCGTTTTAAAAAACCATCTTAGGCTGGGCGTGGCGGCTCACACTTATAATCCCAGCACTTTTGGAGGCCGAGGCGGGCGGATCACCTGAGGTCAGGAGTTCAAGACCTGCCTGACCAACATGGCGAAACCCCGTCTCTACTAAAAACACAAAAATTAACCGGGCGTGGTGGTGCGCACCTGTAGTCCCAGCTACTTGGGAGGCTGAGGCAGGAGAATGGCGTGAAGGGAGGCAGAGGTTGCAGTGAGCCGAGATTGTGCCACTGCACTCCAGCCTGGGTGACAGTGAGACTCCATCTCAAAAAAACCACAAAAACCAAAAAACCAACCAAACAAACAAAAAACCATCTTAACCACATTTAAGTGTGCAGGTCATTGGTACTAAGGACACTGACATTCTTGTGCAGCCGTGACCACCATCCATCTCCACTGAATCCCTACGCCCATTAAGCACTAACTCCCCCCACCCCCACAGCCCCTGGCACCCACCAGTCTACCTTCTCTCTCTATGAATTTGACTCCCTGGGGACCTCATATAAGTGGAATCACATTTGTCCTTTTGTGACTGGCTGATTTCACGTAGCATACTGTCCACAAGGCTCATCCCCGTTGCAGCCTGTGTCAGAATTTCCTGCCTTTTTAAGGCTGAATAAATCCATTGGATGTAAATACCGCATTTTGCTTATCTAGTCTTCTGTAGGCGGATACGTGGATGGCTTCCACCTTGATATGGGCTGAACTAAGTTTCTCCAAAATTTGTATATCAAAGCCCCACCCCACAGTCCTCAGAATGAAACTGTATTTGGAGATTAGGTCATTAAAGACATGTGATGGCTATTAGGGTGGGCCCCAATACATGACAACTCGTGTCCTTATAGGAGGACGAGACCCCGGGGGTGTGAGGACACAGGGAGAAGGCGCGTCTGCAAAAGCCAAAAGAGAGGCCTCTAAGCCACCAGCCGTGCCTCACCCTCACCTCGGACTTCAGCCCCAAGACTGTGAGAAAAGAAAGTTCTGCCATCTAAGCCCCGCAGGTCATGGTACTTTTTTTTTTCTTGGAGACAGAGTTTCGCTCTTGTTGCCCAGGCTGGAGTGCAATGGCGTGACCTCGGTTCACCGTGACCTCTGCCTTTTGGGTTCAAGCGATTCTCCTGCCTCAGCCTCCCAAGTAGCTGGGATTACAGGCATGCGCCACCATGCCTGGCTAATTTTGTATTTTTAGTAGAGACAGGGTTTCTCCATGTTGATCAGGCTGGTCTCGAACTCCCGACCTCAGGTGATCCACCTGCCTCAGCCTCCCAAAGTGCTGGGATTACAGGCGTGAGCCACTGTGCCTGGCCCAGGCTGTGGTACTTCTTATGACAGTCCCAGCAGACGAATGCACGCCTTCCAGCTACAGTGAATGACATTGCGGGTGTACAGATATCTCCCCGGGGCCCACATCCCGTGCTCGTGGGCGCTCACCCGGGGAGGACATGCTGGCTCTTATGGGAACTCTGTGCTGAATTCTCTGAGGAACTGCTGTTTTCCTTAGCAGCTGCACCATTTTACACTCCCTCCAGCAACGCACAAGTGAGCCAGTTTCTGCTCATCCTCATCAACATTTGTGATTTTTTTTAAAGTAGTAGCCATCCTAATGGGAGGAGTTTAGGGTCTCTCTGGTGCTGAGGGGACAGCAGTGTGGGCGGGTGGGTGCTGGGAGCCCGGCTGGTGCTGATGCAATCCCCTGGGAGTCGGTGGTAGCTCCGGGCACACAGAGGCAGCAGGTTGGGGGTGGATCAAAGAGATTTTGAAGGTACAAAAGGGGTGGAGTGCAAGAGATAAGAGTCAGAAATGACCTGAGTTGTGGCTGAACAGCTGGAGGATGGTGGAGGGGACTGGAGCAGAAGGGAGGGGGCTGCCCTGTCCGCTCTCCAGAGCCCTCCTGGCCCCACACGCCATCAGTAGGGAGCCCCCTTTCCTGCTATTTTTCCTGCTGTGGTTTGCTCACCCCGAGGCCCTTACCCCAGTGCCCCATCCCCAAGCAACTGGCCCCAGGGTGGCTATTGAGGAGGCCACCCCAGCCTGCTGCCCTTGGGTGCACCCCCGTGGTGTCCCCACCCTCAGGACCAACATGGGCGTGGTACAGATGCTGGGAGGGGCTCACCGATCCGGGGCTTGGCAGGGCTCCCAGCTCTGCAGGCGGCCGCTTGCTGTCCACCTGGCTGGAAGTCACGGAGGACGGAGAAGCATATCAGCATCTGCCCGTGATGACTATACCCACCCCGCCCCACCTGCCGCCGTCCCCGCCTCCAGCCCGTCCCCGCCCTGCCCCAGAACACTCAGGACCACAGAAGAATGTTCCGCGGGTGGAGGTCAGGGCGGGGGAAGCCCCTCTGCTGTGTGTGGGCACAGGATGTGCGGGCTCGGGGAGCGGCAGGCAGGGCCAGAGGGCACCACCAGCCCTGGGCCTCCAGCCGGCTCCCCTCCTCCTTGGGCCAGGCCCATGGCAAGGGTGAGGTTGGCGGGACGCATGGCCAGGACCGGGGTGCCTGCCCTGCTGGCCTCCAGGGGCAGAGGGGAGCCAGACTGCTCCCAAAGTGGCCTTGAGGACAGAGTTGGCCATGGCGACCGAGAGTGTCTGGATGCTCGGGGTGAGAGGCCCTGCGCCCTCCCTGGAGGCTCATCTCGGCTGTGCTTGGGGTGGCAGGAAGGGCCCGTGTCCACCCGCAGGCTCATAGTGCATCCATGGCCTCCTAGTGATAAGGTGGAGCCCTACAGATGGCCCTGGGTGCTGCTGTGGCCCTGCACTGACTGGACTGGCACCACAGGGAGGGCCCCGCCCTGGTCTTGCCTTTGCCTGGCCAGGCCCCCCTTACCCTCCTGGGGCTCCTGTCTGAACATCAGTGGATTCTGCTTGGTTCTCCGCAGCCAGGCCGGGCCAGGCAGGCGGTGGTCTGACTGTGTGTGTTAAGGACGGGGTGGCGAGGGCGGGTGGTGGTCTGACTGTGTGTGTTGAGGACGGGGTGGCGAGGGCTTGGGGGTTGTCAGGGATGCAGGGGAAACACGGTGATGCCCATCCACCCCCAGAGGCTCTGGGCCCAGGGTGGGGGCATAGACCCAGGCAGGGGAGGACCTCTCAAATCGCACCACGGTCTCCTGGGCGCTGTTACCTCCGAGGCGTGGGCTGTGCTCCCGTAAGGGCCCCTCTTCTCTGCCTCAGGGGGGCTCACATCGATCAGGACGGTGCTGTCCTCTTCCTGGGCCCGCCGCCGCAGCATCCTGCTCCTGCACCCACCAAGGCCGGGTGGGGACGGGGGTCAGAGAGGGGACGCATGAGACCCGTTCCTGGAGCCACCACACTGCCTGCAGTGAGCTCCCTTTACAGACTCGACTCGGAGTAGAATGGGGCCGTGCTGGCCCGGCAGACTCTCCTGGCCATGAGCACATGGAGAACCCCCTAGCCAGCCACTAGCTCCAGGAAGAAACCAGTGCCGGGGAGGGAGCGTCTGGCAGGCCTGGCACAGCAGGCGTCTGTCTGTCTGTCCATCCAGTGAGTGCCCGTGTTCCCCAGCCCTGAATGCCATCCACTCTGCCTGGGTACTCAGTGGAGCCTGAGAAGGCCCAGAAAGGTGGGCCTGGAGTACAGACACCTCTCCCTCTCTTATCTGTAGGGCAGAGCCATGTGAGCCAGGGACAGGCAACCCCTCAAGTCGCCTGCCTTCGCTCATGGCCTGAGGACCCAGTGCCAGGACCCATAGGCCCTGAGCTCCCCAGCAAGGCGGGCCTGATGGAGCCCGGCCTCACTACTCTTAGGGGTCCCAGCTTCCTCCTACACGTTTGCCCTGGGGGTCTCTCTCTGTGGAGGACGGGTGCCGTGGCTCCTAGTCTCGGGCTGGCAAAACGGGGCCAAGAGCACGACATCTGTGGCCCTGGAAGAAGGTTCGAGCTGGGGCTGGCATTTGGAGCTGCGATGATGACCGGAGGGTGTCATCACGGAGGCGCCGCAGGAGGTCGGAGGGGCAGCCTTCTAGTTCTACCCTTCGCTTCACATTAGCGGAGGCCCAGAGAGACAGAGACTGAGCCCGGGCTGCCTGCGCCTGCCTAACCCTGAAGCCCGAGCGAGGTTTCAGTGTTAGGACTCTGCCCCGGCCCCAGGCTGGGAGCCTCACTGTGGACTGTGGGGTGTTCCTGGAGGAAAGTCTCTGAGGAGTTTCGGCCACCCAGCAGCCCCTCATGCCCCCATCCTGCTGCGGTGGGCAGGCGGGCCCCTCCTCAGAGCTCTCTGCAGAAAGAATGGGGCATGCCCCCACCCCAGCGAAGGGACCTGCTCCATGGGGGAGTCCCTGGGCAGGCAGGAAGCCAACCCCAGCTGGGTGTGCCCTGTCCAGAGCCGCACTGAGCATGTGTCCCTCCTCGTGCCCCAAGGGGCTTTGGGGACCAGGGCGGGCCCTGGCACTGCCTCCCCACAGGCCAGGGTGTGTGAAAGTCCTGGTGGGCTGAGGTGCCGCCCTGCCTCCCTAGAGTCCAACGCTCCACCTTCTCCCTGTGGCCCACAGGTCTAGGCTGGGTCCCCACCTGGCACAGTGGCTTCCAGAAGAGGTCTCGGAGGTCATGGCCCACCTCTCAGCGTGAGCCTGGTCTCGGCGGTAGAGTCCCGGCCTCACTGCGGGACAGTGGGTGGGGAGGGGTGGCCCTCGGAGCCCCGCCCAGGCAGTGGCAGCCATTCGCATGCCCTCAAGTGGGCCAGGAAGCAGGCAGGGGAGGTGCCCAGCACAGCTGGCCAGGGCAAGGCTTCCCGGCTCCTGGAGCAGGATCTATCTTTGTTTAAATAGGGGGTGTGGGGCTCAGAGCTGCAAACAGAGGCAGCCCACTTGGCTGGGCTTCCACACACCCGCGTGCAAATGCTGCCGTCCTCCTGGGAACCTTATTTGCTTAGAGATTTCAGGGCTGGCATCAGCTGTCATAGCTGCTGCCTTGGAGGGTCTCGAGGAGGTGGGATTCCGCAGGAACAGCCACAGATGCCACCTCTGCTGGAAGCCTTGCCAGGCAGGCCTAGTAAGCTCTGCTTATGTGGGGGGAAACTGGGGCTCCTTGAGGTTACGTAGCATGTGCTGAGTGGTGGGCCAGGGTTTCACCCGGGGGCTGGGGAGATTGGGAGACCCAGGTCACACTGCTGGCTCTGCTAATGCCTGAGGGGTGACCTCAGGCACATCCCATGCTCAGGGCTCCATCTGCAAAAGGACAGGAGGGGTCCTAGCCTTCCTCCCATCCTTTCCGCCCTTCTCCTCCTCATTCTCCTCCTAGCCCTCCTCTTTCTCCTCCTAGCCCTCCTCCCCCTCCTCCTTTCTCCCCCCTCCTCCTTTCTCCCCACCTTCCCCCTCCTCCTTCTCCTATTGTTTCTCCCCCCACTCCTCCCTCTCCTCCTCCTCCTATCCGTTCTCCCCCCTCCCTCTCCTCCTATCATTTCTCCCAACTCCTCCTTCCCCTCCTTTCTCCCCACTCCCCCTCCTCCTATCGTTTCTCCTCCTCCCCCTCACTTCTCCCTCTCCTCCTCCTTCTCCTCCTATCCTTTCTCCCCACTCCCCCTCCTCCTATCGTTTCTCCCCCCAACTCCTCCTCCTTCTCCTATCCTTTCTTCCCCTCCCCCTCCTCCTATCGTTTCTCCCAACTCCTCCTCCTCCTATCCTTTCTTCCCCTCCCCCTCCTCCTATCGTTTCTCCCCCCAACTCCTCCTCCTTCTCCTATCCTTTCTCCCCACTCCCCCTCCTCCTATCGTTTCTCCCCCCAACTCCTCCTCCTCCTCCTATCCTTTCTTCCCCTCCCCCTCCTCCTATCGTTTCTCCCCCCAACTCCTCCTCCTCCTCCTATCCTTTCTCCCCACTCCCCCTCCTCCTATCGTTTCTCCCCCCAACTCCTCCTCCTCCTCCTTTCTCCCCACTCCCCCTCCTCCTATCGTTTCTCCCCCCAACTCCTCCTCCTCCTCCTATCCTTTCTCCCCACTCCCCCTCCTCCTATCGTTTCTCCCCCCAACTCCTCCTCCTCCTCCTATCCTTTCTCCCCACTCCCCCTCCTCCTATCGTTTCTCCCCCCAACTCCTCCTCCTTCTCCTATCCTTTCTCCCCACTCCCCCTCCTCCTGTTTCTCCCCCTCCCCCCAACTTCTCCCTCTCCTCCTCCTTCTCCTCCTATCCTTTCTCCCCGCTCCTCTTCTTCCCCTCTCCCTCCCCCTCCCCCTCTCCTTCTTGGTGCCTGGCAGTGTCTGAGAACCTACCACCCGTGCTCCCCGCCCTCCACGCACAACTCCACTGGGGAGCCCCAAGCTCAGCTTGCTGTTCCAGGTGCCCCCTTCTGCCTGTTGAAATCCCTCCAGGCGGACCCTCATCCTGGCGGCAGCTTTCCCTTATACCTATGCCCTTCTGTGCTTGGCACCTCCTAAGGGGCGCTGTTCTTGGACCTGTGTTGTGCCTCGGAACAGCGGGAAGGCCCTGCAGGCCAGGTTCCCTGTCAGGACCAGCAGAGCCTGGGTGGCAGGACCTTGGGGCCCTGGGCCTCAGGGCATCTGCATGAGAGGTCTCTGCTGTGGCCAAGCTCGGCCTGCAGGTGCCTGAGGTGGATCCCTGGACGAGAGCTGGACTGGGGAAGTGCTCCAGAAACCAGGAAAGGAGTCGGGAGGCAGGAGGGGAGGGAGGATGAGTGGGGTACCATCTCCCCAAGACCTGTGGAGGGTGGCCTCAGCCTGCCATGGGCACTCTGCAGGGGAGGCAAGACTCAGCGTTTCCTCACCTGGATGCAACTGTAGGCTCTTATTCTGCTCAGTCACTGGCGAAGGACCCTCCCAGGAAGACATGCCACCTTCCAGGAAGTCCCGGCTCTCTGCTCTTGGTGACAAAGTGGCTCTGGTGGCCTCAGGGCTGTCTACTCAAGAGCTTCAGGGCTGGCTGCTGGAGGTGACCATACCCCAGTGGGAGCCCTTTGAGCGACAATGCACGCACAACACCTAAAGGGGATTCGGCCCTGAGGAGTGTCTTTCCATTTTTACTTCATACAACTCTGTTTGGGTGGGTGGTTTGTCAAGTTGTGTTACTTTTGAGGGAAAGGAAGGAAGGGAGGGAGGGAGAAAAGCCGCAACAACCAGCACAGGGGGCTCGCCAGGTTCCAGGCCTTGGGAAGAGCCCAGGCCCAGAAGAGCCCAGGCCCAGAATCTGCTGCACCATCTTTCTTTGGCTGTGACATTTTTTTTTTGAGACGGAGTCTCGCTCTGTCGCCCAGGCTGGAGTGCGTTGGCGCCATCTTGGCCCACTGCAAGCTCTGCCTCCCGGGTTCACGCCATTCTCCTGCCTCAGCCTCCGGAGTAGCTGGGACTACAGGCACCCGCCACCACGACCGGCTACTTTTTTGTATTTTTAGTAGAGACGGGGTTTCACTGTGTTAGCCAGGATGGTCTCGATCTCCTGACCTCGTGATCCGCCCGCCTCAGCCTCCCAAAGTGCTGGGATTACAGGTGTGAGCCACCGCGCCTGGCTGGCTGTAACTTTTTATACCAGTTTTTGTAACATGTACAGACATACTTAGGGGTGTAGATAGTGGAGGTGGAAGTGGTGGTGAAGAGCCCACACTGAAGTTCAGCGCTCCTTCTGAGGCTGGAGGCATGTGCAGGGCTCCCTCCATGAGGACCCTGGCACTGCGCCCCAGCCACGTGGGAGCCCTGCTGGAAGGACAGTGGCTGGGTCGCAGGGGACAGACTCTTGGATGCCTGCACTGCCCGCTTTCTAACCTTCCTGTCTGCAGGTGCGGCCAGCACCCCAGCTTCCTGTGAGCCGCAGCTCCACACAGGCCACCGGCCCCTGGTGTCTGAGTTGCCCACTCTGGCCCTTGGCCTGCGTTTCTGTCAGGATTCCTGTCTCCTTTATTTGATGTGTGGGAGTTCTAAATGGTAAGCCTTGCCAATTTTAAGGCTGCAAACACCTTCTCTTAATCTACTGTTGCCATTATTCAGGTATTATTATTAATTATTTTTGTTCTATGTAAAATTTTATGTAAACAAACCCATCAAAATCTTGTCTTACAGTTGTGCTTGTGGAGTTTTTTTTTTGAGATAGAGTCTTGCTCTGTTGGCCAGGCTGGGGTGCAATGGTGCAATCTCGGCTCACTGCAACCTCCACCTCCTGGGTTCAAGCAATTCTCTTGCTTCAGCCTCCTCGAGTAGCTGGGGTTACAGGCGCCTGTCACCATGCCTGGATAATTTTTTGTATTTTTAGTAGAGACGGGGTTTCACCATGTTGGCCAGGCTGGTCTTGAACTCCTGACCTTGTGATCTGCCCACCTCGGCCTCTCAAAGTGCTGGGATTACAGGCGTGAGCCACCGTACCCGGCCTTGGGGAGTTTTCTCTACTGCTAGCTCACACATCCGCCTTCCCACATTCTTTTTTCTTTTTTTGGGGTGTGAGACAGGGTCTCACTCTGTCGCCCAGGCTGGAGTGCTAGTGGCGAGATCTCAGTTCACTGCAACCTCCGCCTCCCGGGTTCAAGCGATTCTGCCACTGTAGCCTCCCGAGTAGATGGGACTACAGGTGGCTGCCACCACGCCCAGCTAAGTTTTGTGTTTTTTTAAAGTAGAGATGGGTTTTCACCGTGTTACCCAGGCTGGTTTTGAACTCCTGAGGTCAAGCAATCCACTCGCCTTGACCTCCAAAAGTGCTACGATTACAGGCATGAGCCACCATGCCCAGCCTCCCACATTATTTTCTACTAATTTCCTATTTCACCACCGCCCATGAATCACCAATTGCTCTGGAGCCCACCCTGTGTGTGATGCCAGGGAGGGGCAGTGTTCATTTTTCCACATAGCACACTCTGCCAACATCATGAGGACACTGTCCACCCCTCCCCGACCCCGGGACACTTTTCCCAGTTCCTGAGTCCCCTGGGTTCCTGCTGAGGTGTCCCTGTCTTGGTGCTGTTAGGTCAGGCCTCCCCCCACACTCTCACTGTGGGTTTGCAGCACTCAGGATCTGGTAGGAAAGCGTCTCTCCCAGCTCTTTCTCAAAATGAATTGAATCACAATGTTGACTTTTTTCTTCCATATACATTTTAGAATTTGTCGGGCATGGTAGCTCATGCCTATAATCCCAGCTTTTAGGAAGGCAGAGGTGGGAGGACAGCTTGAGCCTAGGAGTTTGAGACTTGCCTGGGCAATATAGCAAGACCCTGTTCGCCAAAAATAGAAAAAGAAAAAGCCGGGTGCGGTGGCTCACTCCTGTAATCCCAGCACTTTGGGAGGCAGAGGCAGGTGGATCATGAGGTCAAGAGATCAAGACCATCCTGGCCAACATGGCAAAACCCTGTCTTTACTAAAAACACAAAAATTAGCTGGGCATAGTGGTGCGTGCCTGTAGTCCCAGCTACTCGGGAGGCTGAGGCAGGAGAATCGCTTGAGCTCGGGACGTGGAGTTTGCAGTGAGCACAGATCATGCCACTGCACCCCAGTCTAGCGACAGAGCGAGACTCTGTCTCAGAAAAAAAAGAAAAAAAAATTAAATTTTAGAATTTAATGTGTCTCAAAAAATCAAATGGTGGCTGGGTGCGGTGGCTCACCCCTGTAATTCCAGCATTTTGGGAGGCTGAGGTGGGCGGATCACCTGAGGTCAGGAGTTTGGGACCAACCTGGCAACATGGCAAAACCCCATCTCTACTAAAAATACAAAAATCAGCTGGGTGTGGTGGCGGGTGCCTGTAATCCCAGCTACTAGGGAGGGTGAGACAGGAGAATCGCTTGAACCCGGGAGGTGGTGGCTGCAGTGAGCTGAGATTGCGCCATTGCACTGCAGCCTGGGTGACAGAGACAGACTCCTTAAAAAAAAAAAAAAAAAAAAAATCAAATGGCATTTTGATTAGGATTGTGCTGGATTTAGCATACCTTTCCTCATCACTTCCACATTTTTTGTATGTTTGTAAAAATGTCTGTTAAAGAACAGATGGCTGGGTATTAATTTGGGGCCTTTTAAAATTTTTTATTTGTTTTGAGACAGGGTCTCCCTCTGTCACACAGGCTGGAGTGGGTACAATCATGGCTCACTGCAGCCTTGACCACATTGGACAGTACGGTTCTAGAGTCCTGGTTCCTCAAGTAGACGGTTCTAGAGTCTAGAGTCCTGGAGGCAGAAGGGACCTTGGTGACCACATGATGTGGCTCTCATTCTGCGGGAGGAGAAATCTGAGACCCTGGGAGGTGACGATGCCCTGGTAGCATTAAATCCAGACTTCGGGTGTCTGTCAATGTAAATTTTATATTAAAAAAGCCAAAATAACAATGGGGTGAGAACAGGAGGCTACTATACCAGTGGCCAAGAGTTCAGATCCTTGGAGGCCGTCTTTGGAGAGGCTCAATGGGGCTCGCATTCTGGCAGCAGCACAGCACTGCGTGGGACACGGGACACCCTCCCCACACCTGAGCTTTCACCCACAGGCAAGGGATGTGGCGAGAACTGACAGGCACACGTGAAAGCAGTCAGCCCTGCCCGGCGCTCTTTGAAGGAGAGCTCTAAGGAACACAAGCACACAGGGCTGAGTCAGCTTTTACCCATGTTTTTTTAACTTACCTAATTTTTTAAAAATTGAAAATGGCTGGTTTAAAAGACTAAAAAACCTCAGTCGTTGCAGGTCAGGACTGCCTGAACCCTGCACACCAGGACTAGGGCCAGCTAGGCCAGCTCCCGAATGCCATTCGGACAGCACGTGAATGCCTGTAAAGCACTCCTGGGCCCTGTGTTTCACATGACTTAGGTAGGGACTGTGACTGCCTTCTGAGAGAAGGAAACAGGAATTTCTAGTGAATGAACGCAACATGTCTTATGTTCTCTCTGTGGCTACAATAACTGTCAACAATCACCCAGGAGGACTGTGTGGCAAGATTTAATTGCAATGGCATCTGAAAATGGTGCGTGGCATCGCGCGTGCCAGCTATCATCAGTGCCTTTATTGCCATTGGGTTTGTGACTGTTGATATAGTGACGACCTCAGGAGCAACAGGTGGGTTAAAAAACCGTGGCTGGGCAGTTCTTCCGAGGACAGGGACCATATGAGGAGCAAGGAGGACTCAGAACCTGACGAACGTGGCGTCGATCTGCCGCACGGAGGGGAGGGCGAGCATGACCTTTCGCCGGTACTGGGGGTCCTTCTGCAGGGGGTTCCGCTCCAGGTACACTGTCTCCAGGCTCCTGGCTCCCTTCAGCTCGTCGAGGTCGCTCCAGCTCTCAAGGAGATTGTCGTTCATCTGGGGACACACACAGGAGAAAAGACTTTAGAACCAAACAGCCCAGCCCTCGACTCTGGTGGGGTCCACTAGCCACCCTCCTCCTTCCCACTCAGAAGATGGCGAGCAGGTGTGGGTCTTCCTTGGCACCTCATGGGACCTTCCATGGCCTCTTGGTGCATCCTGGCCACCTTCAGCTGCATCCCAAGTACAAGTTACCTGTCCATAGCCAACCCTGGGCCAGTCACTATGACGGGGCCAAGTCCACATTCAGGTCAGCAGAGGAAAGACAAAGCAGTCCTGGCCACCTGCCTGCCACACTCGTCCATAGGCAAGTGTCAAAGCAGGGTGGGCTGCACTTTCTACAAACCAATTCTCAGCCATCATTCCCAAGGCTGCACTCTGCGCCGTCACTGTGACACAGCAGACAGAGGCCGCTCTACTTAAAACTCTCAACTCTTCTGTAAATTACCTCTATGGCTCTCTCCACAAGGAAGTCCCAGTTGCTGCTTTCACCCAATACCATGTGCAGGGACACAAATTGTGAGCAGGTGGGATTCAGAGGTCTGAGTTGCAGGCTCAGAGCAGGCTACATTTTACCATCTTGGCCCTGCCATGCCCAGTTGGAGGGACCTGCCTTTGGCAGGAAGAGTTCTCTTGCATTTTTTTTTTTTTTTTTGAGACAGAGTCTCGCTCTGTTGCCCAGGCTGGAGCGCAGTGGTGCCATCTCCAGAACAAGGGGAGCCAGTCCAGCTTGAAACCCTGTTGGTCTGACCATCCCTGTCAAACACCCGGTGTGTAGAAATCACATGTTCAGAGCTGCTCGGCCTCAGGGCCTGCCAGGCAAACTGCGGTGGCAAGAGCACGGGCACTGCTCCTGAAGAGGCAGCTGGACTTGACTATGAACCTACAATGGGCAGAGCCAGGGGCACTCGTTATAGGGTGACAGACTTTGACTCCTTTTACAGAGAAGTTAGGACGGGAACTGTCCATGTGGAACGGAATGCAAGCAGGGGCGTTCTACTCTGGGGCCCACACTGCCCTGCCCACAGCTGTGGTCCGACTGGGGGGTCCCTGCGTGGACTTCTGGACCCCTGCTCTGCACAGCTCCCCTTCTCTCCAGGGCCCTGTCTTGCACACTCTAGCTGCCAGAGATGTTGATCTCTGCCCCTTCCACTCAGAAGTACTGTGTTCTGCTTGGGAAACATCCCAGGTAAGGAGTGGGGTGATCATGGGGCTCACGCTGGAACTCCCTCCTCAGAGCCTGCAGGTGCGTGCTGCCTGCTGTCCACTGCCTGAATAGAGTTGTTTCATATTTTTCTGTCTGTGGCAGGAGGGCTAGTTTGGCACCAGGTCCACTGTCATAGCCAGGCTGTCTTTAGTAACTTACTGTGTGTCAGGGGCCTCCCAGAGAGGAATATAACGTGCATCTCACAGGTTTGCCTGTTTGAGGAACCCTATTTTCTTTTTTTCTGAGATGGAGTCTCGCTCTGTCATCCAGGCTGGAGTGCAATGGGGCAATCTCTGCTCACTGCAACTTCCGCCTCCCGGGTTCAAGCGATTCTCCCACCTCAGCCTCCCAAGTAGCTGGGATTACAGGCACTCGCCATCATGCTCGGCTAATTTTTGTATTTTTGTAGAGACGGGGTTTCACCATGTTGGCCAGCCTGGTCTTGAACTCCTGACCTCAAGTGATCCACCCGCCTTAGCCTCCCAAAGTGCTGGGATTACAGGCGTGAGCCACTGCACCTGGCCTGAGGGACCCTATTTTCACAGAACCTTTTGTGGGACTAGTGCATACCAGCCTAGGGAAACCAAGATTTCCAAATCCTAGAGCTTAGCCCTTGAAGAGGGACTGAAACCTGCTGGGAAGAGCCGCACCACCAGGGCTGGTGCCCTGCTGCCGTCCCGACTAGTGCCTCCATGTGGAAGGGACGTGAGCATACATTCTTAAATGCTATTCTGTTACTACACTCACACTGCCCTGCTGGTTGTGTGGCCAGTGCAGAGCCTGCAACATTAGAATTACAGGGGAAGCCATCCACCTGCCAGGCCTGTGATTGGCCAGTCACTGGTCAGTTAACAGAAAGAGCCCCTTAAAGTGGAGAGTCACGAAAATGATGCACACACACGCCTTAAACCAAGCTTGTCCAACCCACGGCCTGCAGGCTGTAAATGGCCTAGGATGGCTTTGAATGAGGCCCAACGCAAATTGGTAAGCTTAAAAACATTTTGAGATTTTTTTGAGATTTTTTCGTTTTTTTTTTTTTTTTTTTTTTTTTTTTAGCTCACCAGCAATCGTTAGTGTATTTTATGTGCAGCCCAAGACAATTCTTCTTTTTTCCAGTGTGGCCCAGGGAAGGCCCAAAGATTGAACACCACTGCCTTAACCACTTCTACCACAAAACACACAAAAAGGACATTCATTTAATAAAAGCAGCAATATTACACTGTTTGGAAGAAATAAGATTTTCTTGTAGCATAGTCTATTTAAAAAATGATTCAAAACACCACTGGCAGTTGACTCAGGCTTTCAGCTCTGGTGTGGGAGGTCTTCAAGCTGTGTCACCTCCTTCTTTCTCGATACGTGATGTATTTGTGTTTGTCACACACCAGATGCTTCTTGTCTCACACATCACAGCATTTTCCAGTGTCATTATTAGTCTAGATTGGCAGACCATCTTTATAAATTGCAGATTTTGTAATTTTCCATAGCGCCGCCAATCTCAGAGCGGTTTTCTCCAGGACTTAGTAAACCTAACACAGGGAATTCTACTCACCACCAATGGTACATTGTAAATAATGTGTAAATAATGTGTTTGATACTGGTAACTTTCAGAGATTCTTATCTTTGCATTTTTCCAAAATGGAACTAAAAACATTCACTTGTATGAGACTCTGTCTCCATAGACATTCCAGAGGCTCCTGAATCCCAGGATGGGACAAAGATGTTACACTCATCATGGAATAAAGATGACCTTATGTTTCTCTTGTAAAGTTCTGTACACCGGGGCTGTCAGGGAGCCTGGCTGGGGAACGCAGACACATTCCTTTCCCCTGAGGGACCATTTCAGTCTCTTCTAATCTTGAGCACCTCCCATGTCCTTCTCACACTGTTTTTTAAAAACTAAAATTGGCTTTTTGAAGAACTGTCTTGTAAAGTATCCCTCATTGTCATTTAGCTTGTTCCTCTAGCTCTTATACTTCCCATAAACTCGAAGTTAGGTATGAATGCTTGGTTAGATCAGACTAAACATTTTTGGTAGGTATACTGCATAGATGACTCACAATGGGGACACAGCACTTCAGGTGGTCCCACAATTAGGGATGCTAAGTTTTATCAAGCAGATCAGCTGGTGACCCCAGATGACTCTGGGAACATGCTTTCCCTTTGCAATTAGCGAGTTCTCTGTGGCATGATCCTTGGGCCTGTGTGCAAACATCCCTTCTTCAACATCCTTCCCAGTTATCTCAGCAGCTGATCCCTTGCCCGAACCAACGGCTGGGATTCTGCTAGGGAACGTCTTCTTGGTTGACGTTTTCCTGGCAGACTCTTTTGGTTTTTGGAACCCAAACTTGCATTTTGTATTTATGGGGTTTTCTATGTGTGTATTTTGCATATACATACATAGGATACCTGTATTTCCCTTCACAATTTTTTTGGCTGATATTATAGAAAATTTACATTAATTATCCCAAACTCAGTAATGTTTTAAGCAAAAGATGGGTAGAATTCTTAAGATACATTTCATAAACAACTAGTAGAATGTAAAAATCACTTATTTTCTGAAAATCTCCATGACAGTTTAACAAAGGAGATGTGTGACACAGGCACGGCCCATCAAGAGCCATCCGTGGGGATGGTGAGTCTGCCGCCAGACACGGGTACGGCCACATCGAGAGCTGTCCGTGGGGATGGTGAGCTACTCGGGAGGCTGAGGCAAGAGAATCCCTTGAACCCGGGAGGTGGAGGTTACAGTGAGCTGAGGTTGCGCCATTACATTCCAGCCTGGTGACAGAGCGAGACTCCATCTCAAAAAAAAAAAAAAAAAAAAAAAAGAAATACATGCTCATTATAGAAAATTCAGAAGAACTATAGAGTATAAAGGAAAAAAGAAACCAAAGGGCTTCTCATTTTGGCATATTTCCTTCCAGTGTCTTTTCTTTTTTTATTTTATTTTTTTGAGATGGAGTCTTGCTCTGTCGCCCAGGCTGGAGTGCAGTGGCGCAATCCTGGCTCACTGCAAGCTCTGCCTCCCGAGTTCACGCCATTCTCCTGCCTCAGCCTCCCAAGTAGCTGAGACTACAGGCGCCCGCCACCACGCCCGGCTAATATTTTTGTATTTTTAGTAGAGATCGTGTTAGCCAGGATGGTCTCGATCTCCTGACCGCACCCGGCCGAGATCTAGCTATTCTTAAACTCAGTGCGTGTAGACACCAGAGAAAAGACTGGAAGGAGGCCGGGCGCGGTGGCTCACGCCTGTAATCCAGCACTTTGGGAGGCCGAGCAGGGCGGATCACGAGGTCAGGAGATCGAGACCATCCTGGCTAACACGGTGAAACCCTGTCTCTACTAAAAATACAAAAAACTAGCCGGGCATGGTGGCGGACACCTGTAGCCCCAGCTACTTGGGAGGCTGAGGCAGGAGAATGGCATGAACCCGGGAGGAGGAGGTTGCAGTGAGTGGAGATTGCGCCACTGCACTTTAGCCTCGGGGACAGAGCCAGACTCCGTCTAAAAAATAAAAAAAAAAAAAATTAGCTGGGCGTGGTGGTGGGTGCCTGTAGTCCTAGCTACTAGGGAGGCTGAGGCAGGAGAATGGTGTGAACCCAGGAGGTGGAGCTTGCAGTGAGCCGAGATCAAGCCACTGCACTCCAGCCTGGGCAACAGAGCAAGACTCTGTCTCAAACAAACAAACAAAAAAAAGCCGAAGACCAGTGACAAAGTAAAGTATCTGCAACACAGATGACATACTAAGGTTTAGTATCATTCATCGATAGAATCTCCATAAGTTAATAATAAAAGGGCAAATGCACTGGATTAAAGCTAGCAGAAAGTATCAAGAGCGAACAAAAGGAGAAAGTGGTTGAAAACAGAGGCGCCAGGGTTAGACTCATCTGTCATTAAAGGAATGCGACTGAAACCTAATGAAACGGCCATCACTAGACTGAAGGGGAGGAGAAAGTGGGCCCAGGCCACGCACACACGCTGGGAGGGAGGCACACACGCTGGGAGGGAGGCACACAGCCTCTCCTCGAGCAGCCCCTACCTGTGTCCCCTGCTCCTTGCAGCTTGCACCAGACAGCCCTGGGTCAGGGGTGCCAAGCTGGCACAGGCTGCTTGCGCAGGGCGCTGCCTACAGGAAAGCATGCCATCAAGAGGGCTGAGGAAGCACAACTGTGGCATAGAGCAGGCCTGCAACGTAATCCGAATAGCATCACTTGGCTTAAACGAGCGGGCAGCATCTGCCAACAGAGCATCTGGGAGGGTCCTGGGGAGGCCCCTGTGCCAGCAGGGCAGTGAGCAGATGGGCTCCATGCCAGCATCAGACACCGTGAGGGTGGAAACTTTCCTGCCAAATGTTTCTCCTCCCCTGGCTACTGCCTTTGGTCACTGTGATGCTACCTTTGCCCCGGATTACTGGGAAGAGGGTGGGGGCCTGAGCAGGGCAGTGCTGGTCTCAGCCCACCCTCCAGGCCCTGGATGTCAGCTTGAAACAAGTCCTGTATGGCAGGGGCGAGATGCATCACGTTGGTGAACTGTGTATTGCTATCCTCCACCTATTTTTCTATTGAATTGCTTTCTTTCACTTTAAAGAGCTTTTTGTATGTCACAGAAAATAACCTTAACCTTAACCTTTCAGGTGACCAATGGACTCTTTCATCATGCAAAATATATATGCTTTATAAAATTAGATATATCTATTCTTTCTTTTTTCACTTCTGATTTTTAAATCTTGGTTAGGAAGCTCTCTTAGATATGTGTTTTTTTTTTTTTTTTCCAAGATGGAGTCTAGCTCTGTCGCCAGGCTGGAGTGCAGTGGCACGATCTCAGCTCATTGCAACCTCCGCCTCCTGGGTTCAAGTGATTCCCCTGCCTCAGCCTCCCGAGTAGCGGTGACTACAGGCGCGTGCCACCACACCCAGCTAAATTTTTGTATTTTAGTGAGACAGGGTTTCACCATGTTGGCTAGGATGGTCTCCATCTCCTGACCTTGTGATCCACCTGCCTCGGCCTCCCAAAGTACTGGGATTACAGGCATAAGCCACTGCGCCCAGCCTTTTTTTCTTTTTTTGAGACGGAGTCTCCCTCTGTCACCCAGGCTGGAGTGCAGTGGCAAGATCTTGGCTCACTGCAACCTTTGCTTCCTGGGTTCAAGCAATTCTCCTGTCTCAGCCCCTCCAGTAGCTGAGACTACAGGTGCATGCCGCCACGCCTGGCTCATTTTTGTATTTTTAGTAGAGATGGGGTTTCACCATATTGGTCAGACTCGTCTCGAACTCCTGACCTTAGGTGATCCACCCGTCTCAGCCTCCCAAAGTGCTGGGATGACAGGTGTGAGCCACCGTGCCTGGCTGCATGTGGTATTTTTAAGGCTCTAAATGCCCTACAGAAAACTTGAATGAAACACAGCTATCTCCATAGTCACGAGGCTGCCTGCTGCCATCACAGGCTGGTTGCAACTCCATTCTACAAGAGTCTTCGCCAACCTGACAGATAAAGCTGTATCTCACTGTTTTAGTAGATTTTAAAAATTAATAAGATATGGCCAGGCATGGTGGCTCACGCCTGTAATCCCAACACTTTGGGAAGCCAAGGCGGGCAGATCACTTGAGGCCAGGACTTCCAGACCAGCCTGGCCAACATGGCAAAACCCCGTCTCTACTAAAAATACAAAAATTAGCCAGGCATGGTGGTGGCAGGCACCTGTAATCCCAACTACTTGGGAGGATGAGGCAGGAGAATCGCTTGAACCTGGGAGGTGGAGGTTGCAGTGAGCCAAGATCGTGCCTTTGCACTCCAGCCTGGACAACAAGAGCAAAGCTCTATCTCAAAGAAAAAAAAAAAAAAAGAAAAAAAATTAATGAGATAGGAAATGCTTTATGTATTTAGAAGCAACTGTTACTTCTTGCTCTGTGAACACCCCTAGTTTTCAAGTGGTACCTGGGTGTGAGCTGTTTTTAAGGTAAGGAGGTTAGCCCTGCATCTGACACATGTGGATAACATATTTTCCAATGTTATCTGTAGCTGGCCTCCACACAGTTGGCCAGCCTTTTCTATGTTTCTTCTGCTCATTCAAATATGTTTCAGGCACTGGCTGGGCATGGTGGCTCACAACTGTAATCCCAGCACTTTGGGAGGCCCAGGAAGGAGGATTGCTTGAGCTCAGGAGTTTGAGACCAGCCTGGACACCACAGTGAGACCTTGTCTCTACAAAAAATTTTAAAATAGTCCGGACATGGTGGCTCACT
Organism: Pongo pygmaeus; assembly: GCF_028885625.2. Lineage (NCBI taxonomy): Eukaryota > Metazoa > Chordata > Mammalia > Primates > Hominidae > Pongo > Pongo pygmaeus. Next base: position 141,875,862 of record NC_072384.2, on the reverse strand, counting down.
CCTGTAATCCCAGCACTTTGGGAGGCCGAGGCGGGTAGATTACCTGAGTTCAGGAGTTTGAGACCATCCTGGCCAACATGGTGAAACCCCGTCTCTGCTAAAAATACAAAAATTAGCCGGGCATGGTGGCATTCACCTGTAATCCCAGCTACTCAGAGGCTGAGGCAGGAGAATCGTTTGAACCTGGGAAGCGGAGGTTGCAGTGAGATTGTGCCATTGCACTCCAGCCTGGGTGACAAGACCAAAACTCCGTCTCAAAAAAAAAAAAAAAATAAATAAAATAAAATAAAAAAACAACCCACAAATGTAGCCAGGTCATTGGTGCACACCTGCAGTCCCAGCTACTTGGGAGGAGGCTGAGGTGAGAGGATCACTTGAACTCAGGAGGTCAAGGCTTCAATGAGCCATGATCATGCTACTGCACTCTAGCTTGGGTGACAGAACGAGACTCTGTCTCAAAAAAAAAAAAAAAAAAAAAAAAAAAGGGGTATCAGGAACTATTCCAGAAGCTGGTGAGATAAGAATGAACAAAACAATATCCATACAGCGGAATATTATTTGGCCTTAAAAAGAAAGGCAATTCTGACACATGCTACAGAATGGATGAATCTTCAGGTCAATATGCTGAGTGAAGTCAGCCAGTCACAAAAATGAATACTGCATGATTCCAGTGATATGAGGTCTGTAGTTAAATTCATAGAGACAGAAAGTAGAAGGGTCATTGTCAAGGTCTGGGAAGGGGAAAATAGGGAGTTATTGTTTAATGGGTACAGAGTTTCAGTTTTATAAGTTGAAAAGAGTCCTGGAGATGGATGGTGGTGATGGCTGTGCACCATTATGAATGTGCTGAATACCACTTACTGTACACTTAAACATGGTTAAGATGTAAGTTTTATTTTATGCATGTTTTACCACAGTAAAGAAATTGGGAGGGAAAACAAAGTAAACCAAACACTAATTTCCCTGCCCTTATGAGGTTTATATTATACAATGGGGGAGACAGACACAAAAGTAAAATAAGTAAGTAGGACTTCTCTTTCAAGCCATGATAGAACAGCTGGTGCTGGGCTCCTGCCTTTGTCACAAGCTACTAGAAAATAGGATAGAATAGGCCAGGCACGGTGGCTCACACCTGTAATCCCAGCACCTGGGGAAGCCATGGCGGGCGGATCATGAGGTCAGGAGATCGAGACCATCCTGGCTAACACAGTGAAACCCCGTCTCTACTAAAATACACAAAAAATTAGCTGGCCATGGTGGTGGGTGCCTGTAGTCCCAGCTACTCAGGAGACTGAGGCAGGAGAATGGCATGAACCCGGGAGGCGGAGCTTGCAGTGAGCTGAGATCGCACCAATCGCGCCACTGCACCCCAGCCTGGGAGACAGAGCGAGACTCTATCTTGGAAAAAAAAAAAAAAAGGATAGAATATATGAAATAATTGTTTTTATACATTGGACAACAGGCAACACAGACAGTGATTCTTGAGAGACAGGAAACAAATGAGGTGGGCGGTGTGATCATCCCGGCCTTCTGCCTGGAGGAACTTTCGGGACCACAAGGAGGCAGAACCCAAGCAGAGCCTGGTGGCCACACAGAGTTGAGATTGTGATTGTAGTTTGGGGAGGCAAAGGGAGCTGGAATGTATAGATAGGAGTGAGCTATGCAGGGAAAAAGCCTCCAGAAATCCACATGGTATCCTCTTGAATCCTGGACTGAAGATGAAGCTGTGCTAGGCAGAGTGAAAAGCTAAAGGCTGGTCAAAGAACTACTAGGCAGCCCCGAGCTGCAGAATGCCCAGAGCTCACCCATAGCAGGTCCATGTTTGTGTTCCCACCAACCACAGTGGAGAGAACTTAAATACACAGGATATTCACCAGACATCCCAGGAGGGCCACAGCTTCAAAACAGCGCTAGATTAATCTTACGGGGTAGACTATTTAGATGTACTCTAATAAAGCTTAAAAACAAGCCTCAAAAGTATCAAGCTGTAACTTAATTGCCTGTCAGATAAAGTTCAGTATGTTTTGAAGGAACACAACATAAATTCCAGACATTCAACAATTGAACACCATAACACCCAGGATCTAATAAAAAATTACAAGACGTAAAGAAGGAAGGACTTAAAGGAAAACACGAATCTAATGAAGAGAGAAAAATAACCTACCAAAAAAAAATAAAGCCAAATGTTCTTTTAGAGTTGAGAAAAATACAACATCTGAAATAAAAAATTCATGACATGGGCTTAACAGTAGATAGGATACTACAGATGAAAAGATCATGATCTTGAAGATTTAACAACAGAAATTATACAAACAAGCACAGCAAGATGAAAGCCAGAGGGGTGGAACAGGGTGGAGGAAATGGCCTCAGGGGCCTCGTTAGTACCAGAGGAAGATGCATAACTGGGTTTTCAGAGAGAAACCGGGGTGGGGGAGCAGGGGCAGAAACAGTTTTATAGAAAATAATTTCCAGAAGCTTTCCACATTTGATGAAAACCATAAATTCACAGATCCAGTGAACCCTAACACATCAAATAAAATAAACTACACCATGGCACATTATATTCAAGTTGCAAAAAACAAAACAAAATAAGAAACAATGATTAAAAAGAACATTTAAAAAGCAGCCAGAGGAAAAAAGATAAAAATGACTGCTGGCTTCTTATTAGAAATAATGCAAACCAGGGCCGTGTGTGGTGGCTCACACCTGTACTCCCAGCCCTTTGGGAGGCTGAGGCAGGAGGACTGTCTGAGCCCAGGAGTTCGAGACCAGCCTGGGCAACATGGCAAGATCCCATCCTATTTTTTTTTTTTTTGAGACAGTCTTGCTCTGTTGCCCAGGTTGGACTACAGTGGCACGATCTTGGCTCACTGCAACCTCTGCCTCCTGGATTCAAGTGATTCTCCTGTCTCAGCCTCCCCAGTAGCTGGGAGTATAGGCACGCACCACCACACCCAGCTAATTTTTGAATTTTTAGTTGAGATGGGGTTTCGCCATGTTGGTCAGGTTGGGCTCAAACTCCTGACCTGAGGTGATCCACCTTGGGATTACAGGCGTGAGCTGCTGTGTCTGGCCCCGTCTCTATTTATTTTTAAAATAATAAAAATTTTATAAAGGAAAAATAATGCAAACCAGAGGATGAAGGAACAAAGTATTTAATGTGCTTAAAAAGGAAAAAAAAAACCTGTCAAGCTAGAATTGTGTATCCATAATATTAAATTTCAAAAATGCAGGCAAATTAAATAGATTTTTCAAACAAATAAAAGTGAAGGATTGGTTTACTGCAGAATGCACAACGACAAAACAATAGAATTCTTCAGGTGGAAGGGAAATACCAAGTGGAAACTCAGATCCACACGAAAGAATAAACAATGCCTGAAATGGTAAAATAAGTGAGTTTTCTTGGTTTTAAATTTCTTTTTTTTTTTTTTTTTTTTGAGACGGAGTTTCACTTTTTTTGCCCAGGCTGGAGTGCAGTGGCGTGATCTTGGCCCACTGCAATCTCCACTTCCCGGGTTCAAGTGATTGTCGTGCCTTAGCCTCCTGAGTAGCTTGGACTACAGCATGTGCCACCATGCCCAGCTAAGTTTTGCATTTTTAGTAGAGACAGGGTTTCACCACGTTGGGCCAGGCTGGTCTCAAACTCCTGATCTCAGGTGATCCATCCGCCTCGGCCTCCCAAAGTGCTAGGATTACAGGCAGGAGCCACTGCGCCTGGCCATTTTAAAATTTCTTTAAAAGATAAGGTATCATGGGGATCATAAGATATTTAAATGTAAAATATATAGATGATGATAAATTAAAAATGCATTTTTAAATTCTAGTCACTAAAACAACCCTCCCTCCAAACAATCAACAAGAAAACACTAGTACAGAGGTATAGCAAATAAGCCAATAATAGAGTTAAAATAGACTGCAAAAAAAAAAAATCTCACTCCAAAAAGTAGGTAGGAAAGAGTAAACAAAGAATAGATGAGACAAATAAAAAACAAATACTAACATGATAGTTAAACTCAACCATTACACAAAATGTAATTAAATGTAATTATATTAAATGTAAGCAGTCTAAACACACCACTTAAAAGACAGAGATTGTCAGACTGGAGAAAAAAGCAAGATCTAGTTATATACTTTTTATGAAAAACACATTTTAATTATAAGGGCACAGGTTAAGAGTAAATGGATGAAGATTCCATGAGAGCACTAATCGTAAGACAGATGAAGTGGCTACGTTAATAACAGACAAGATACTCTTCCAGGACAAGGATAAAGAGGATAGCAAGAAAGAAGAACATTTCATATGATAAATGGATCAATTCATCAAGAATTCCTCAATTCTAAATATGTATGCACCTGATTAACAGACTTTCAAAATACAAGAAACAAAAACTAATGGAACTGAAAGGAGAAATGGATCCATTGACAATTATAGTTGGAAGGTTTCAACATACTCCTCTCGGTAATTGGAACAAATAGGCAGAAAAATCAACAAACATAGTATGTGAGTTATCAGAAACTTGTTAAGACTGGTTTTCTATTTCTGCCTTAGAGACTAATGATGTGCCTCTCAAATGTGATATGAGCATGGAACTGAGTTTGAGAGTTCCTGGTTTGCAGCTTTCCTTCCTGGAATGCAATTCTTTACCTGTAAAATGGGGTAATATGACCTTATCCACATTTTTGCTGTGATAATTGGATCAGAATGGAAAGAGGTATGACACTATAAAGTGCTGTGCAAATTCTGGCTATTTTTTTACTATCTTTGGTGGCCTAAGGAACAAGATTCTTCTGTGTTACAGGGTCAGGCACTATCTGGCCCCTAGTGATTGATCACCAGCCTGCCAGCCTGCCTGCCTCCCTGCTAGCTGTGGTGCCCAGGTTGGCCCCTGCCTGTGGTCTCAGCATTCTGTGCCCATGCTCTGTTCCTAGGCAGGGCATGCAGAAGGAATCATAAGCTTCAGGAACATTGCTTCAGTATCAGCTCGTTTCCCAAACCTGCTCCCTAATTTTTTGCCAGGTGCCCTTTCCCTATTACCTGGTCCTCTGTCTCTGGACTCCTTATTCCTGTTGTTTGGCTTCTTTGTGTGGTTCCCTGGCTTCTTTGCCAACTCCCTATGCACTGATCCAACCAGCCTACCACCAGCCACACCTTCCTTCAAGGGTGGGCTGCACATAGACCCACCTGGACTCACTGAGGCTCCCCCTGGCCTGGGACATCTTTATCACCTTCCAAATTCTGGCTCTGATCTTCCCAGACATGCTCTGGTATCACATCATGACACTACTCAAGACCCAGTGCCACTAATAAGGGGCAAGGAACATTTGCAGCAGGCCACCTGTGTTCTGGGGAAACGTGGGTGACCTTTTAAAATGGGGAAAGGAGAACGCACAGACAAGCAGGGTCAGCAGCACAGTTAGAGGAGAGACAAGGAAGAACGATGCCTTACACTCAGCATGAATCCTGGATTAGACTGAATGTATCTGAGGACACTACTACATTCACAGCATCACAGGGTGACATCTGTGCTGCAATCTCTGCAGGGGCCACGTGCTAGGGGAAAGGCAATAAGCCTTAGGAGAATTCTCTAAGGGAATCCCAACACTGAAGACTTCAACTCGGGGATCATTTCCCAACCCCTTTAGAGGAATCGCAAAAACTTCTTATATTCTGTTTCTCTTCCTGCTGACTCCACAACACTACTCCTGAAACCATACCTGTGACAAGACAAATACAAGGCAAATTCCAAGATGACTAACTGCAGAAACCCATCCAACATTTCCTTCTGTTGTGCTGGAATATATCTGCAGGGAATGCGTCTGCCTCTCTGCTGAGGTTTGGAAACCATTTGGTCAAATGACAATTTTAGGTTCTACCCACACCTAGATCAGGGCTTCTCCAACCTCTGTGTGTACTGCAATCACCTGGAGTCTTGTAAAGCAAAGATTTTGACTCAGTTTGCATCTGGGCTATGGTGGGGCCCAGGATTTTGCATTTCTAACAAGCTATGTCAATGCTGCTGATCTCTGGCTCATGCTGAGGAGCACAGACAACACCCAATACAAGTCTACAAGAGCGCCCACCCCAAATCTCATGACGTGCGGAGTCACTCAGCATGAAGGCTTACAGGAGATTCTTGTATTCATTCATATGACATTTTAATCAGTGAGACCAGTTTAGTCAAAGTGTCATCAACCCCAGCGTGTATTAAACTTACCCAGAACTCTTGCAGCTCTGTTAGATGGCTGATATTTTCAATCTTTTTGATTCTATTTGATGCAATGTCCAACATCGTGAGTTTGTTCTAAAAGAAGGAAATAAAATGTTTCCTGGATTACCTCTGATCAACAGTGATTTGCATGACCATGCAGGCAGTGTCAAGTGCTGACCTTAGGGCTGCAGGTATACTGCCCTCTCTGCCCTCACAGGGTAAGGGCATGCTATGGAGGGTGACGACACCTGCTTGCTTCCTGCAGCCCTCCCTGGGACAGTGTTTCCATCAGAGCCTGCCCAGCTACCTCCTTGAGCTCTCCTGATCGCTGGGATTTGAGACTGTGTCAGACTCCAAGCCCAGTGCTCCCAGACCCTGTCCATTGAGACAGACCTAGTGAGACTGATGGTCCCAGGAAGAACCGAGTAACCCCCTGACGCTCTGAAGAAAGGCTGACAATTGTAGTAACATTTACCTAGTGCTCATCACGAGGAAATGTACGACCAAGTAATCTTCAAAACAAAGTTCCTCTCTTCATTTGGGGATGAGGAACTTGGGGCTCAGTGGGGCTAAGAATCTGCCCAGGCACATAGAAGCAGTAGGAGAGGCAGGACTCTTGGACCCCAGGCCTACACTCTTGTCTGGGAAGAGGGTGCCAGGAGCATGAGTGCAGAGAAAGGACCTGTACTGAGGACTGGGTGCTGGGCCTGCTGAGCACCTGCTGCAGGGTGTGTGTCCCCACCGGGAGACAAGAGTGTGTTTTTAGGATCTTCTACTCTGAAAATGCACATCAGTTACTCACTTTCCAATACACCTTAGCTAAGCCTGGGTAATAATTTTGTTTCTCATCAAAAGGAAAACATTTACAAGCTGTCTGAGAACCTCTGACAAAGTTCATTCCCTTCTCTGCCCTCACGCTCTGCTCCCTCCTGAGTCCCTTCTTGGTTTTCTACTGCATTTTTGGTATTCCAATTCCAAAGCTTTCCAGGTTTTAAGGGAAAGTTAAAAAATTTCTCAAAAGCAAACACTCCTCCCCCTCTCCCCTGAAATGTACCCAGCCAGTAGCTTTCCCAATTCGAAAGCGCTACGGCTGTGGCCTGGGAGCTCTTCTGGCTGTACTACCCTTGCTGCCTTGGTGCCCAGCTGGCACCAGCTGCGTATGTCAAGTCTGACGCCACTCTCCAGCAGACTATGTGTGGCATGCTGCCTAGGAGGTGCCTTCAAACCACCCCATCTTGGTGCCCTGGTCAGGTCTGCTCACGGAGTATCAGGCTCAACAGTGTGCAAGGGAGGAGCTCAGTGGGGTAGGTTCAGAGCAAAAAGGACTGCAGGAAAATGTTGCAGAAGACCCAACTGTGGGTAATCCAACGACACACCGCCTGGCGGTGGGGCTGGAACAGGCCTCTCTAGCACGGACGGCAGCTCTCCCCCGCACTCTGCACCATTCTGAGATGCTCGTGGTCATCTGGTATGCAAGCCCAGAAACTGGCAAAATGAAAATGGCCTGGAACACATGCAGGATTTGAGCCTTGTGAGGTCCAAGCACCAAGGCTCAGCACGAGGGGCAGAGCTGGTGGTAGGCTCTGGCTGTCAGAACCCGTCCCTCACCTCTGAGCTCAGGGATCCATGTAGGCACTCAACACTATTTCATGTTTTTCTAGGGGAGCTGGACAATGTTGTGAAAACTCATCCAAAAGCAAACTAGTAAGAAATGCTTAAGAAATAGAAAAAAAGAATGGAACAGGGTGAGGAGAGCAGGCACACCAAAGGGCATGACACAACACCACAGAAACTACACCTGTCAGAGACCACTGCAAACATATTCTAGACCAAAGGGAGAGCCCAGAGCTGGAGGAGACCCGAAGAACAAGACAGGAGTCGTGAGACACTGGGATGGGGGGCGTCATCTAAGTTCCCACCTGGGACAAAACTACATTTACTTTCTTATTTCCCACCATAAAAATAAGTTCCAGATAAATTAAGAAACAAAACTTAGGAGAAAATATTTGTCTGATCTTTAGTTGAAAAAAATGGCAGAAGACTGTCACATTTGATCATGATGAAGATTACAATAACGTAATTACCTTTAATACAACAATTTTTTTTTTTTTCTGTTTTGTTTCAGAGGCCCAAGAATAATCTGGTGTTTAACCAAGATCACAGTGTAGCACTTCTACTGGTAAAATTCTGAATTACACTTCTTTCCAGTTTTCCTGGGACTGGCTGCTTATTTGAACTGTGCTGCAGATTGTTTGTCTCCCGGTGGTTGCTTGGTGGTGACTGCAGAGCCTTGGCTCAGGGAGGCCAGAGTGCAGGAGGGCACCAGGGCTCCCTTCAGCATGGGCTCCCTGCTGCGCACCCCACCCAGCCCCAACCCCAGCCCCTGCCACACAGTCCTCAGTGCCATTCCACTGTAGGCATGTCTCGACTTACCACTCTAAACTACACAGGTGAACACTTGGTTTGCATGCTAGTTTTATAAACTTTTAATTTCAATGCAAAGTCAAAGGAAGGTGACCAAACTTTCCACAGGCAAATTTGAATTTTTCCAAAATTTTATGAAGGTGTTGGTGAAATTTACTGATGCCAACTAGGCCCTGGGGTTGAGGCACAAAGGCCTTTAATGAGATTGAAACACTATGTTTATAGACCAATCTGGTTATATTTGCTGGCAATTTAACAAAACAGAAAAAAACAAGTAAAATTGAATGAGAAAAAGTCTTTTATTTGTCTTGAACACTGCACTGGGGCAGAGCAGGGTGAGCTGGAGGCAGCTGAGGAGAGTGGGGACTCTGTGAGCACACTTCCCCTCAGTACGTGAGGCTGTCCTGCACCTGAGTGAGAAGGGCCGGGGAGGGTGGGAGGAGCATGGACAGGTGAGGACAGGTGTGGACAGCAGGCAGGGAGGAATGGGGGAGGAGGAAGCTGCTCATACTGTAAGAGGAGGAGGGGGCTGGGACTGAGAGCTGGTCCTGTGCTTTCTGTGGGCTGGGAAGTAGGGGCTGAGGCCAGTGGACCCATGGACAGAAGGTCAGTGGCCTGTAAGGATGCCGGTCACCCTCATACAGGGCCCTTTATGAGTAGGTTGGGTTTGTTTTTTTCAAATCTTGCAGAACGCCTGCAGTGCACAGTGGGTGTGCAGTGGATGCTGCCCCATTGAGGGAGCCTATGGAAGCCTGTGCTGAAATTCCACATAAAGCGTCAGCCCTTCGAGGCAGACTCAGGGCAGAGGGCCAACAGGCACACACAGCTCCTGCACTTTTCAGTATGAGGAGGGGGTCCCTTAGTTTTTAGGATGGGAAGGTCTTTCTGATAAACCTCCAGAGGCAGGGCATCTTCCTGGGCCGGTGTGTGCTGGCTGGCCAGGTGCCTGCCCGCCTGGTGCCCACCGCCCACACAGCCCCAGACAGTGGGTGTCTTACATTGTTCTCCAGGCCCTCGATGACCTCGATGCCATTGTGGCTAAGGTACAGCTCCCGCAGGTTCACCAGGTTCTGCAGACCCTCGATCTTGGTCAGCCGGTTGCTCTGCAAGAGGGAGAGCACACAGCTGTCAGAACAATACAGAAGGTACGAAATGAAACGGTTTTTAGGAAACGAGGTTTTGTGTTATCTTGAAGAATTCTAAGAACAGAGAATTTCACTTAAAACATGCTAGAATGGGGCTGGGCGCGGTGGCTCATGCCTGTAATCCCAGCACTTGGGGAGGCCGAAGGGGGCAGATCACGAGGTCAGGAGATCGAGACCATCCTGGCTAACACAGTGAAACTCCATCTCTACTAAAAATACAAAAAATTAGCCAGGTGTGGTGATGGGCGCCTGTAGTCCTAGCTACTCGGGAGGCTGAGGCAGGAGAACGGCGTGAACCCGGGAGGCGGAGATTGCAGTGAGCCAAGATCGTGCCATTGCACTCCAGCCTGGGCAACAGAGCGAGACTCCATCTCAAAAAAAAAAAATAAAGGGCCGGGCACAGTGGCTCACACCTGTAATCCCAGCACTTTGGGAGGCCGAGGCGGGAGGATCATGAGGTCATGAGATTGAGACCATCCTGGCTAACACAGTGAAACCCCGTCTCTATGAAAAAAATACAAAAAAAATTAGCTGGGCATGGTGGCAGGCGCCTGTAGTCCCAGCTACTCGGGAGGCTGAGGCAGGAGAATGGCATGAACCTGGGAGGTGGAGCTTGCAGTGAGCCGAGATTGCACCACTGCACTCCAGCCTGGGCGACAGAGCGAGACTCCGTCTCAAGAAAACAAACAAACAGGCCGGGCGCGGTGGCTCACGCCTGTAATCCCAGCACTTTGGGAGGCCGAGGTGGGTGGATCACGAGGTCAGGAGATCGAGATCATCCTGGCTAACACGGTGAAACCCCATCTCTACTAAAAACACAAAAAATTAGCCGGCGTGGTGGCGGGCGCCTGTAGTGCCAGCTAGTCTGGAGGCTGAAGCGGGAGAATGGCGTAAACCCGGGAGGCGGAGCTTGCAGTGAGCCGAGATCGCGCCACTGCACTCCAGCCTGGGCAACAGACCAAGACTCCATCTCGGAAAACAAAACAAAACAAAACAAAAAACCAACCAACCAAACAAAAAAACATGCTAGAATGGGACTCATGTAGAGAGAAAAAGAGGATCAAAATTTTGAGCCTGCTGTACTGAGCTAAAATTCATGCATGGGAATTACATGTTTTTTATATAAAGAATTCATGGTTAGGCCAGGTGCCATGGCTCTCACCTATAATCCCAGCACTTTGGGAGGCCAAGGCAGGAGGATCACCTGAGGTCAGGAGTTTGAGACCAGCCTGGCCAACATGGTGAAACCCATCTCTACTAAAAATACAAAAATTAGCCAGGCGTGGTGGTGCACACCTGTAATCCCAGCTCCTTAGGAGGCTGAGGCAGGAGAATCACTTGAACCCAGAAGCTGAGGTTGCAGTGAGCCGAGATTGCACCACTGCACTCCAGCCTGGGCAACAAGAGCAAAACTCTTATCTCAAAAAAAAAAAAAACCCCAAAAAAAGAACTCATTGTTAAAAGATACACTTGGTGAAGGTTTACCTGATTTAATAATTTTAAAGTGTAAAAATTACCGAATATTTTAAAGTAAATTAATTATAATTTCTTTCTTTCTTTTTTTTTTTTCGAGATGGACTCTCACTCTGTCACCCAGGCTGGAGTGCAGTGGCACAACCTTCGCTCACTGCAATGTCCTCCTCCTGGATTCAAGCAGTTCTCCTGCCTCATCCTCTTGAGTAGCTGAGATTACAGGCGCCCGCCACCATGCCTGGCTAATTTTTGTATTTTCAGTAGAGATGAGATTTCACCATGTTGGCCAGGCTGGTCTCAAACTCCTGACCTCAAATGAACCGCCTGCCTTGGCCTCCCAAAGGTCTGGGATTACAGGCGTGAGCCACCACGCCCGGCCTAAGAACTTTTAAAAATATTTTTAATTTTTTTAGAGATGGGCTCTCACTATGTTGCCCAGGCTGGTCTTGAACTCCTGGGCTCAAGCGATCCGACCGCCTAGATCTCCCTAAGTGCTGAGGTTACAGGCATGAGCCACTGCACCAGGCCAAGAACTTTCTTAAAGAAGCCTGACAAACTTCTGCTTCACCAAGGGTTAAGAGTGGTTTTCACATGCCCTTCAGTGTCAGTCGAGGGGATCAACTAACCACACCGGGCCTTGTCCCCAGAGCACTCTGTTCCATCTCGCTTCAAGGGCCCAATTCTGCTAATTTGCTTCCCACACAAAAGGTAAACAGGAGCCTAGGCACACCCAAGTGCTTACCAACTCCCAAATGCAGAAGTCTAACAGGGTTGATATTCTCTGTGCAATGGAAGGAATTGCTTTTACCATTGAGCCAAACACTTTAGAATTTAGAATAAGCTCCACCTTCTAAAGAAGTCCCCTTTGGCTAAAAATCATCTAGGACTGCTACTGGGGGGGAAGAGGGAGGTGGGTGGGTGGAAAAAGCCAAAAACATGACACTTAAGAATTAAATTTTTTGAGAGGCCAAGGCAGGAGGTTCGCTCGAGTCCAGGAGCTCAAGACCACCCTGGGCAACATAGGGAAACCCCTTCTCTACATAAAATACAAAAATTAGCCAGGCATGGTGGTGTGTACCTGCAGTCCCAGCTACTTGGGAGGCTGAGGAGGGAGGATTGCTTGAGCCTACGAGTGTGAGGCTATAGTGAGCTATGAATGCACTTGTCACTGCACTCCTGCCTGGATGACAGAGTGAGACCTTGTCTCTTAAAAAAAAAAGAAAGGCCAGGAGTGGTGGCTCATGCTTGTAAACCCAGCATTTTGGGTGGCCAAGGCAGGAAGATCACTTGAGGTCAAGAGTTCAAGACCAGCCTAGGCAACACAGTGAGATCTCATCTCGTCCATGCCTCACCCCCTCAACAAAATATTAGCTGAAGGTGGTGGTGCATGCCTGTAGTCCTACTGACTTGGTAGGCTGAGGTGGGAGGTTGGCTTGAGCCCAGGAGTTGGAGACTGCAGTGAGCTATGATAGCACCCCCAGCACTGCAGCCTGAGTGACAGATAAAGACCCTGTTTCTAAAAAAGTGAAAAAAATAAATAAAAAATAAAAAAGAGAATCAAGTTTTTGCTTGGCACATGTGTGTATAAAGTCTATGGCATCTAACGTTTCAATTGCTTACTAATAATGAAACGAAGTGCCAATTGTGCAGGCAGTGAAGGATAAAAACTAAGGTTGTGTCCAGCAGTGTTGGCCCTGCCAGGGCTCGCAGGGAAGGGCGGCTCAGGAAGCTCCGTACCTGCATACTGAGGACTGTCAGGTTGGTGAGCGCATCCAGGTTCTGAAGTTTAGTAATTTTGTTTTTCCCCAAAAACAAACTCTCCAGGTTGGTTAAGGTGTCGATATTTTCGATTGCCTGTGGAAAGGACAGAACAGCAATGAGTACTGCAGTTGACGGGCTGCGCCAGGCAGCCAGCAGGTGCCTGGACTGGGGCAGAGCTGTCTGGGCTTCGGCTCTGCTGTGTGGGGCTAGTGACATATCTGCTAAGACTTCCAGTGGAAATCCTACTTGAAGGTAGAATACAATAGTGGCGAGTCCAAGACTGTCTTGAGCTCACTCCCAACCCTCAGATTTCCTGGGGTGCTGAGGAACAGTCTCAGAACTCAAGGACCAGTAGATTCCCAAGTCCCTTCCAGTTCTAAATTTGTGAGCTGACACATTAAAATGTCCTCCCGCCGGGTGCGGAAATCCCAGCACTTTGGGAAGCTGAGGCGGGCGGATCACAAGGTCAGATCGAGACCATCCTGGCTAACACTGTGAAACCCTGTCTCTACTAAAAATACAAAAAAATTAGCCGGGCATGGTGGTGGGCGCCTGTAGTTCTAGCTACTCGGGAGGCTGAGGCAGGAGAATGGCATGAACCCAGGAGGCGGAGCTTGCAGTGAGCCGAGATTGTGCCATTGCATTCCAGCCTGGGCAACAGCACGAGATTCCGTCTCAAAAAAAAAAAAAAAAAAAAAAAAAAAAGTCCTCCCAAGAGCCTCAGTCTCTACAGAAGTGAGGTACGGGGCACTCTGGCCTCAAGTCTTTGAAATCCTGGGACCCTCACACCATAGCACTCTGCCCCTCTTGCCCAGTTTCCACACCCTCCTACATCACTCTTCCTTGCTGTGATCGTGTGCTCCTCTATTCAACCATAAACCTCCAGAGGCAGTGACCACACTGCCCTGTCTGGTCTCCCCATGGTGACTTGCCTACAGCAGGATGTTTAACGACTGTTTATTGATTTGACTTCAGTTTCCCTCCTCTGTCAGTTCACTCTCTCTCAGAACAAGTCATTCTTTAAATATTTCAGCAGACACAAACTAACCAGATGAGGTGCATGCTAACCAGGTGGGGACTTCAGGAGGGAAGAAGGTGTGCTAATCCACACACCACTGCAGGACTTGGTGGGGGCGGGGGCATCCTCACATGCTGTAGCCTGCATTAATTTGTGATGAGCCACTGTTCCCCTAGAAAGTTCCACAGTGAGACACTTGGTAAAATGCGGACATCTGGGCTGCTCTCTAGTTTAAAATGTGCTGCTTTGCTATTTGTGGCCATGAGATCTCTAACAATAACTGTCAAGAGACTCTTGCCAAAACCACCCTCCCTTGGTTTGTATCCTGTCCAAGCTCTCAAGGGCCCAGGACAGACACAGCATGCTATAATACTTCCAGAAGCCAAACAGAGGGGCATTCTGAACATGGGCAGGGGTGGATGTGCTCAGAAACACCTGCCAAAGCCACTAAGCAAGGCCGGGGGAAGCAAAGGCTCTGTGCCATGACCCTGAATAGGAGCCAGGCATGGGGCTCAAATGCTCTTCTGGCTGACAGAAGTCCTCCTCCCTGCCCACGGGAACCCTCCCTCCTCTCTGCCTGGCAGATCCACCTCCAATGTCAGTCCTCCTGGGACGCCCTCCCAAGTTCCCCTCCAGCACATGACGGTGGTTATGAGTCAGGTGGTGAAGACTTGATCCTGCTTCTGTGGAACACCAGATCACTTTTCAAAAGTCTTTTATTTCCATTCTGTCCCACGTTTTCAAGGTCAAATGGATCCTGGAGAACAGATCTAATCCTGCTGGGGACCGTGTCCCAGGAGTATAAAGCTGTCCAGGGAGGAAGGCCCAACTCAGCACTGCCTTTGGGAGTGTGTCAGCATCAAGAGGCTTTCTAAAGCCCCTGGTATGTACATCAGTTCACTCCAAGTGACCACTTTGCTGGGCTTGGGAAACTTTCCTCTCAAAGAAGCATGCCAGAGAAGATTACCATGAGTAAGTTCAAGAGCAAGGCGTTCAGGTCGGTTGGTTCATCTCAGGCAGAATGTAACTGGGAGTGGTGTGATTCAGAGTCATGATTTGGATGAGGAGCAACTGAAATCTATGTGCAGAAGAAAAGCTAGACAACTCAGGACTTACTGATACTGACTTCCAGTTGGCATTTTTTCTTAAAAAAATAATTTCCTTGTTCATGAAAAAAATCACAGCATCATAAGAAATGCAGACTCACCATGCATTCTACATACACCCACTGAGTCCATACACAACCCGCTAGCTGTCTCTCCCTGAATATACTAGTCAGGGCCATCTGCACCTACCCGGATGCGGTTAGATCCCAGCTCTAGCATCTGTAGTTGATGTAAGTTGCTTAAGTTCTCAATTTTACTGATTTTATTGTTGACCAAGAAGAGTTTTTTCAGTTGTGTCAACTTGTCAACCCCTTCGATGTTTCTCAGCAGATTAAAAGAAATATCTAGAATCCTGAGAACAACCAAAACAGTTTTTAAAAAAATTACATGAGCATAGGTTGCATAGAACTCACAATTTAACCACTAAAGGTGGCATCCCCAACAGGGGATGGCAGTCACTACGGGGTGGGCAAGGGTGGGGGGGTCTGACTGTGCCCCTGCTGCTGCCTGGCCCACACTGATGCTGTCATGAGGGATTTGGAGGCTGCCCAGGAGCCCGGAGCAAGCCAGAGGCAGCCTACAGGCTCCTGATGCCTCGGCTCCCAGTATGGTATTTGAGGCAGAAACTATGTTTCATTCACACCTGTGCCCATGACAGGACCTGGCACCAGGCTCTGCACACAGAAGGGGCCTGAGAAGTATTGAATTAGAAACAGAAACAAAACAAGCAAAAATGAATGAGCGACAAAGGGCAGAAATCCAGGTAAAGTTATAACTAGGACCTGGCTCCTTCTTTTTTAATTTTAATTTTTGTAGACAGGGTCTTGTTATGTTGCCCAGGCTATCTCGAACTTCTAGACTCAAGTGATCGTCCCAATTTGGCCTCCCAAAGCACTGAGATTACAGGTAGGCACCACTGCATCTGGCCTAGGACCTGACTCCTTAAATTAGAAATGTCACTTTTTTTTTTAATTTAAAAAAAGAGTATTCAAAAGGCAAGAGGAAATGCTGGATTAACTTTCCCCTCTACCAATCTCAGTATCATCCCTGAATGGAGGCTTTCCAGAAGTCCCCACTGCAGCCTTCCCATCAAAGATCTACTTTGGAAGTCAGGATTGTCCAGGAAGCTGAAGACACGCATGAAGCCGACGAGGCCTCCTGGAGCCCTGAACATAGCAGGCAGAGACTTGGGATTCAGATGCAGGGTAGGACCTTGTGGCAGAGGCAGTCTCTCAAGGGCTAAGAGCCAGCAGGAGGTTGGCTCTGGAGACTGGACACCCCCCACCCAGTGGCCTTCCCACCATGCTGTTCTCCTGTAGGTCTCATGACTCACTCCAGCTCTGTTAGCGCCTCCAGATTCTCAATCTTCTTGATCTGGTTGTCGTAAAGATCCAGCTCTCGAAGACTCTGTAGCTCCTCCAGATTCTCAATGCATTTAATTAAATTTTGGCGGAGGCAGAGAGTCTGGGGGATGGGAAAAGGACAATCGGCACAGGCAAGGGGGAGGCCACGAGAAGGCCTCAGCTGGTATTGGAGGACACAGGACAGGCCTTTCTGGTGCAAGGACATGTCTTCATTCTCCTGCTGTTTCCTAGAAAGGTGCTGACCTTTGAGAGGCAGGTGGGCAAGGGCACTAAGCTGGAATTCCTCAACACACCTGAGGATGGGCAGGGACCCAAAGGGAGGCAGGAGGCAGGCCCCCCACCAAGCAGGCCAGCTGGGGAGGGAGGCGTTGGCCTGGGGTATGGGTGTCTGCCACTTCCTGGCAGAACATAAGAACCTTTGGTGGGCTCAATTTTGACAAATTCAAATGAGATGCACGGAGGACTGTAAAATTCAGTGAGTGCCTAATTGAACACAGGCGCAGAACTGAGGCAGGCCAGAGTCACAGGTCACTGGCTGCCTGGGCTCCGGAGAGCCAGCCTCAGGGCTGTGCCTCAAGTCCCTCGACTGCTGTCTCACACCTGCTGTGCTCCCAGTGAAGAAAGGCCTGCTACAAGGTGGAGGCAGCCACGCCTCCCACAGGCTGGGACAAGGACCACAACTTAGGACTGATTGCTCGATTCTGGACTTATCCACATCCTATGGGTGAGCGTCATAGTCCCCTCATGAGAGTCCCTCTCACCTTCACTTTCTTCAGTACCTCAAATCCTTCAATCTTTCCTATGCGATAGTGATTCAAATCAACATCCTGAAACAAAGCAGAAATCTATACTCAGCTATAGCAAAGTGGCTGGAGACCTGTGTCGTCCTAGAAGAGCAGGCCTGGAAGTGGGCAGCAGTGGGGGAGGCAGTGCCAGGTGGGTCTGCAGCAGACAGATGTCAGTGACAAGGTGTGCTGCGGGGGCTCTTTGGCTTAGTGATGACTAAGTTTTATGTAAAACTGGCCCTTAAAATGATTGGTACACGACATCGTTTTCTCATTCCTTAGATCCTGTATGCACAAAACATAAGCTCAGGCTCTGAGGATATGCACCCCATCCCATCACCATCAGAGACACGCTGTGGGCTCAGGAGGTCCAGCGGCCAGTCATACACAGCCTGGGGCCATTGGGGCCCTCATGTATAATGTAATCATCAGACCCAGACAATGTATGAGTCAAAGGCATCTCATCTGCCACACAATCCTCAAGGGTCGAAGAGACATGGGGATAACAATCACTGGTAAGAAAAACATGAACACGGGACTCTGACTCAACCAAGGGAGGCTTAGGCCACCTCTCTAGGGAAAGAACTTACTCATCTCATACAAGATAACCTGACAGGGTGGTCCATCACCACGCCCAGGGCTGGGCTGAGCAGGCGGCATTACCTCTGCATCTCTGTCCAGGTTGATGGTTTCCATGTCCACAGGCAGCTCATGTTCTTCTGAAAAAATAAGAATAAGAGGTTTGTTCAGAACCCCATTAACAGGAGGCACTGGTGAAGAGCTGCTTCTGGCTGAGGTCTGGGGCTGTTTGGTGCCCAGAGCCAGCTCAAACCCCGAGGAGGAACCAATGGGAAGGTTTGCTGAGGACCTGGAGAATGTCGCAGGGTTAGACCCTGCTCCAGCAATAGTGATGTTTTAAGCATTCTGAATTTCCTGAATTCAGATATTGGCAAAGGTCTCCAAACATCCATCTGTGCCTTTGAACTTCCTGAGAAAGGAAATGTGTTTTGAAGCTGTTAGTGGGAAGGAGGGGAGGAAGTAGCTGAGTGCAGGTGAGCAGGGCAGCACTACTGCCTTTCTGTGACTCCCAGAGCTGCAGAACTGGCAGCAGCCTGCCTCCTATGTAGCTTTTCTCTTTTTGTTTTTGGCAATAAACCAGGCCATTAGAATCTGGACCATGCTGGGCACATCAGATGCTCTAGGATGGGCCTTTTATTGCTTTGGAAGGTGGCCCAGCATCTACAAACACTTCCCTCTGCAAAGAACAAAACAAAACAAAACATAGTTCAACACATAGGATCAAAGAGGCTCACTGAATAATTTAAACACACTTCTCAGTGGGGAGACTGGTGAACTCACTCCAGCAGAGAAGCCCATTGGATTTCACGAGGACTCTCCACCCCGGAGCCGGCATCCTCTGTGCGGAGGAGGCAGAGAGCTGCTCTCCCTGCTGAGGCGACAGCCTCCCTGTTAAGCACTTCCTTATTTCATTTCATTGGAACCTACTTCAGCATATGTGCTGAAAAGGACTAAGACACACACAGATGCACACACACACACGCACAAAGACACACAGGCACGTATGCACACTACACAGACACACACATGCACAACAGTGGCATACACAGACTCATGCAGACACACAAACATGCACACTCACTCCTCAAAACACTTAAAAAAATTAACAGTAATTCCTCAATATCACCAAAGATTGTCAGTGTTCGTATTTCCTCACTGTCTTAACATTTCGTCCCTTAGTTTACTTGCATTATGATCCAAATAAGGCTGTATATTGTGACTAGATGGTATTTCTCTTTTAAAAAACTTTTTTTAATTAATTTTTTTTTAAGAGACAGGGTCTCACTCTGCTGCTCAGGCTGGAGTATAGTGGTGTGATCATAGCTCACTGCAGCCTTGAACTTGTGGGCTCAAGCAATCCTTGTCTTAAGCTCCCAGGAAGCTGAGACTACAGGTGTGTGCCACCATGCCTGCTAATTTTTTAAAACCATGTTTTGTACAATCAGGGTCTCGCTATGTTGCCCAGGCTGGTCTGGAACTCCTAGCCTCAAGTGATCCTCCCACCTTGGCCGCCCAAAGTGCCAGGATTATAGGCACGAGCCACTGCACCCAGCTCAGCATTTTTCTTAAATTTCTTTTTTCCCCTTGCAGTTTTCTGTTGCAGGAAAACAAGCTGTTTGTCTTGTAGTGCTTCTCCCAGTCTGGATTCTGTGAATTATACCCATAGGATGTTCTTTCTCCTGTAAGCAGATTGTCACTGTCACTACCTTACAGGGCTGTCAGCGCTCTTACTGCGGCTCTTCCTAGAGCAAACGTGCACTTGCTTCTGCAGGGGAGTGAGCTCACACAGCCCTGCACCACATGCCAAGGGCTGGCTCCTCACCTCACCTGGAGGCCTCTGAGAGGAGCATTTGACATCAGACCAGCTTAACAAAGTAATGATCCCACATGGCTGCATTCACTTCACTGTTTTTCCACTATGCCTTTTCTATAACCATCAACTGCGGTTAGTTAAAAAAAAAAAAAAGTTTACTATAGTTTATCCACAACTGTAAAGGATACCAACCTAAGAATTAAATAAAAGGAACTGGGCAAAACCAAGAGATAGATACAAATCACCTCAAAAGACAGTGTCAAGTCACCGTTCATAAGCTCAGGAAGTTGCACTGGAAGAAGCGCTACAATTAAGGCAGGGCGCCCAGGTCATGTAGTCCAAACCAGGACCCTTTGAGAGCAGAAGGGCACAGTTATGCTGGTCCAGCAGGCAGAAACGGGCTGTGCCAGGCTCCTCAGGACACATGGTCACATGGCTTTAAGGGGTCTTGTTTGTAATACATCCAGCATGGCTGGCTGCTCACCACTCAAAATGTCAGCTAACCTCTGAAACAAGGTTTCCAGCCTAGAATGCCCTTCTGAGTGTATTATATATTCATCATATTTTAAAAATAATTTAAGGAAAATAGGTAGAAGGTAACAGTTGACATGATTAAATTTGTTTTAATTGAATTTAAGACTTAAATAAACAAAGGTAGGAGCAAGTCTTGGCTCCTCTAAGGGCTAGAAATGCATATTCCCAGAAAATTCATAATCAGCTAATCATCTCGAAGAAAAAAACTTGGACTTTTCCAGGCCAGGCCAGCTGGTCTGCCTTGTAGCCGTGTGCCCTTGGACAAGCTGCAGAGAGTCTCATTTGCCTCATCTATAACGCATTACCACACTGGTGTACTTACAGAACATGATGACAACATCATTAGCCTGTGCTATAGTGAGCCAGGGAAAGAAAGCATACAGGGCTTGCTCTGCCAACTCTCAAGTCCTCCAGAAACACCCAATGTCTCAGCAGCACCCATCTGAGGATAGCGGGGGCTCCTACCGCTCCGCTGTTGCTGATTAAGTTGGCGATAACGGAAGCTTCCATCTATCACTCCCATGCACTTTATTCCACCCACGTCACTTCCAGAACATCAGCCCCAAAGTTCCAAAGTGAATGTGACTGGTACTTTTGTGGTAATCTCCTTGTGACTTAAAAGTAGGTTGCCATAGTTACCAATCATCTTTGCTGGCACAGAGAGCACAATGTTATTTTAAAAATTAGGTTTGTTTCTTTATAAATTTATTTTCATTTTTATAAGGGATGCATGATTATTCATATACTGTATACAAATCTAGAAAACACAAAATGTATAGATCCTTCTTAAACCTGCTGTTTGGACAGACTCAGCCTGTCTGATGTGTTTTCTTTCTTTAGCAGGTGAAAGTACATACATGCATGCATACTGTTCAGAAACTTTTTTTTTTTTTTCTTTTTTTTGAGATGGAGTCTCATTCTATCGCCCCGGCTGGAGTGCAGTGGTGTGATCTCAGCTGACTGCAACCTCTGCCTCCCTGGTTCAAGTGATTCTCCTGCCTCAGCCTCCTGAGTAGCTGGGACTACAGGCGCACACCACCATGCCTGGCTAATTTTTCTTTTTTTTTTGTATTTTTAGTAGAGACAGGATTTCACCATGTTGGCCAGGCTGGTCTCGAACTCCTGACCCCTAGTGATCCACCCGCCTTGGCCTCCCAAAGTGCTAGGATTACAGGCGTGAGCCATCATGCCTGGCCACATCTAGGCACTTTAGAAGTCAATCCTCAGGCCTGTAAAAATGGTAAGGCAAGACTCAGAAATAATTTCTCTCAGAGATTAAAGGTTTCTACTGCTACGGTAGGACTTAGAAACATAGCAGTCAGCCATAACATTTATTTCGAATCTCATTTCCTAAACATATGGTTAATAAAACAATATTGCGGTTCTTTTTTTTTTTCCTTTTTTTTTTTTTTTGAGAAGGAGTATCCCTCTGTCACCCAGGCTGGAGTGCAGTGGTGCGTTCTTGGCTCACTGCAACCTCCACCTCCTGGGTGCAAGTGATTCTCCTGCCTCAGCCTCCTGAGTAACTGGGATTACAGGCACTCGCTGCCACGCCCGGCTAATTTTTGTATTTTTTGTAGAGACAGGGTTTCACCACGTTGGCCAAGATGGGCTTGATCTCCTGACCTCGTGATCCACCCGCCTCGGCCTCCCAAAGTGCTGGGATTACAGGCATGAGCCACTGCGCCTGGCCAACAACGTCGTGGTTCTGTCTCAGACGGCATACTAGTACCAATATTCGTGCTAGGATTTGCCTTCAGTGGAATTGGAAAAAACCACATCCTTTTTGCAAATGCCATCAGTGAGTCAGCCTGCTGAGGGAGCACCTCAAAGAGCATATCCACCTGCTCTGGGCCACTGAGGGCCCCTAAGGAGCACAGCAGTCCTTCTCCAGACCGACACAGCACCCACACCCAGGGCCAGACCATGTGCAGCACAACCCACATCCCCCAACCAGCAGCTGTCCCCAAGGGAGCTGGGCCTGGTACCTTCTGGGTCCTCCTCCCCCCGCTCCTCCCCATCCTTCAGGCTCTGTTCACTGAGGTCGGCCACGATGCCACTGCTGTGTTTCTTCCCTTCTTCATCGCCGGATTCTTCGGACTCGACCCGCCTGTCAACTGAAACCACACAGGTCAATGAGAATTCACATCCACTTTACGGGACTTTGAGGAACATAAAATAAACACCCAGTTGTAAGTCAAAAGGATTTCATTTAAACATGTTTGTTGAATCCAGTTCAACGAACATTTGAGTGTCTCCCATGTCCCAGCACCACTTGAGGCATATGGCTGTGGGGAGAATGGGGAGCAGAGTGTGGAGCCCACATGGATACTTAGGTGAGGAACACACTACTTCTGCCCTCAAGGAGCTTGTGAAGAACTGCCCAGTGTTCTGAAAGCCTTGGATCACCTGTGATTAAATCCACTAATGGAACCAGGTAGTGAAGCACCTCCTGAGTGCCTTTCACTTTTGGGCTGGGTGATCACCACTGTGACCCTTCTGCCACATACCTCCATCCACGCTCTATTATTCATCTGGCTAAGAAAACCAGCCAAGTTCACAGGCCCACATTCTGAAAGAAATCAAGACTAACTCAAATCAGACTGTGGGCAGGGAGGATCACTAAGGAAAAGGAGAATACAGCCAATAGTGCTGACCGCCCACAGAAAGCTCACTGGTGTGAAATGAGCTTTTACACTGGACACTGGACAGAGTGTTAGCAACTTAAGGCTTTTAAAGGTTCATAAATATTTTTTGAATTAAAGAATAAGGCAATTCAATG
Organism: Pongo pygmaeus; assembly: GCF_028885625.2. Taxonomy (NCBI): domain Eukaryota; kingdom Metazoa; phylum Chordata; class Mammalia; order Primates; family Hominidae; genus Pongo; species Pongo pygmaeus. Next base: position 141,852,869 of record NC_072384.2, on the reverse strand, counting down.
TGTCGGGTGAAAATTCTTTGGTAAGGTTGTCAAATCATTTTTCTTTTTTATAACTTTACTCATGACCTCTTTTGGAAGTCTGTCTGGAAAACATGAGGCACTAACACATTACTTGGAACCATCAACCGTACTGAAAATACTCTTTCCTGAGTATGGTTTCTCTACAAAGAGATGTGCTCTTTGCAGGAAAAAGTTCAATTTCATCTTTGTACTTCCTGCTCAGCCTAGCAAAGTAAAACTCAAGAAAGGATTGCTGTATAAAACAAGTCCTTATAAAACCCACCTCCAAAACCTCCAAATCCATCTCTTCTTCCCCACCCCCTACAATGACGGTGGCTGTTACTTCTTAGCTGCAGCCTGGGCTCCTGCCCTGCCTCCTAACTCGTCTCTGTGACTTGTCTTGCCCTGCTTAACCTATTCTCCACTGCCAGAGAGTCTGATCTAATTCTAAAATCCAAATCTGATCTTTGAGTCCAAAAGTATTTCTGGAATGCTCTTCCTGAGTTTGCATCTTGCTGCTAGAGATGCAGCTTTGGCAAATTGTTTCCATTTGAAAGCCTCAATCTCCTAGTCTGTGGAAGGGAGCTAGTATAGAACCTATGCCTCAGCAAGCTGCTGTCACGGTTAAATTAGAAAAGGCACAAGAGCAGTTAGCACGTGCATGAAATGCAGTAGATATTTAACAAAGTAGTCACCACCAGGCACAGGTCACTTGGTGGTCCAGGCTCAGGGAGAGAAAGTTCTACTGCATGACAATCTGGCGCAAAAACCCCAGTAAGAGGAGGAGTGGTGTGAGGTTAGGAAAGGCTTATGAAGGTTGGCCAAAGTGAAGCCTGAAGGCAGCAGAGAGGGTCTGGAACATGGGACAGTGGATCTGCATGTAAGAAAATGACTTTGGTGTACTGGGGATGACGGGCTGGTGAACAGGGACAATCAATCTAGCCTAGAGATGACGAAGGTCTGAGTTAAGATACTGGCAATGGGAATGGAGGATGTATTGGAGATTTGGAGATACTTTTAAAAGTAAAAGTCAGAGCTCCTTGACTAATAGGACATGGGTGGGAGTGGGACAGAGACAAAAGCCGGGCTTTTATATTTGTCATTTACCAAGACATGGAAACGGCTGAAGAGGTAGTGGGAGGATATGAAGAGGCACTTCTTACTTAAAAAGACTCAAAGGGTATGAAGTCCAAGACCCTTAACACTACCGCCCCCATCCCCATCACATATGATTTGGTCAAACTCTCCTCCACACCCTTTGACCGCAGTTTTCTTCGTCTTGAGTGATTCTTGCTCTTTTCCCTCACCCTATCCCCAACCTCGTTGCCTTCGAGTTATTCTTCAGGATCCAGCTCAGAGCTAGCCCTGCTTCTGCAGCTGTCACCACTCCCAAACATGTCAGCCCTTCCTTCTGCACCCGCCCTCCTTCCCCAGCTCCACATTCCTCTTCCCTACCACTTTCACATGAGGCAGTGACTGCTCTTCTGGGAGGTCTGTACCCCTCACCAAACCATGGGACCCAAAAGCACTTAAGCACTTGATGACACAACTGATTCCCCAGCTGCTAAGTGGGTGTGTGCACGCATGTTTATACACATACTGTACACGCACGTATATGACTGTACCTACAGATATGTAGAAAATTATATATAAATACATGTGTACGTATAACATATACATACATGCATGTGGTTTTTTTCCAACAAAGTGAATGAGGAGGAAGAAAGTTGAATTTAAGACTTTTTGAAACTATGACAGCTTTGAAAACAGGTATCACCTTGTGTAACTCAATCTTCTGGTTCCTTGTTACCCCTTCCCAACAGTCCACTCGATTTCAAGAGAAGACCCTTCTCCACCCTCACCACGTGAACCAAGGAGCAGACTCTGGTAGATCCCAGCGCCTCAGTTTCCTCGTCAGCTGACCGAGGAGGCTCCCCCGCCCGTCAATCTCAGAGGCTCGGGGCGAGGCTCCAACTGGACTGAATGGAGCCACCGCGTCCCAGTCAGCCCCACCCCCGGCCTGGCCTCGCGCCGCCGCTCTCCCCCTAGCTCTGGGTCCTTCCCGGCCGCTGCCGCCCCCGGGCCGGGGCTCCCCCGAGGTCCAGAGCCTCCCCCGCTCCCCCGGGTCCGGCTGTCGGCTGTCAGCTGTCAGGGGGCCGCGCGGCGGCGGCCAGAGGCAGGACGTGGAGTTTCTCTCAGGCACGGAGCAGTTCCAGCCCGCAGCTCCCCCCGCCCGCTGGGCCCTTGGGCCGCCGCCCGCAGGGGCCGCTCACCCTCCATCATCTCCTGCGACTGTTGCTGCCCCGCGCCGCGTTCCGCCGCCATGTTGGCTGCTCTTCCCCTTTCCGGAATCTGTCGCCTCAGACCCCTCAGCCAATCAGGGCTCCCGCCTCAGAGCCGGCCTAGCCAATGGGATTCCGGCGCGGCGACTTCAGCCGCGGCGCGCCTGCGTGGGCCCAGCGCCTCATGGGAGTTGTAGTTCCGTCATGAGGCCGCCCGCCGCGCCTCCCCCGGGGCAGGTAATTTCAGGCAGCGGAGCCGGAACAGTCTGGAGGCGAGAAGCTGGGAAGGAAAGCAGAGGGAGTCGAAGCGGGACGCACAGAGCCGTAGCTGCAGGCAGACGGAGTGGAAGTCTAGGCAGAGTGGAGAGACGCCCTGGGCTCGAGAGTTGACTTATGTCACTGTCTCGACCTCGGAGGCGTGGAGAGGCCCCGGGCCAGGCGGATCTTTCCGTGGCTGCAAGGTGCGGGCGAGTCCTACGTGCATCCCTGACCTCTGCGAGCCTCGCTGGCTGCGTCTGTACAATGGGCCGAACGGCAAGAGCAACAACGTTCTCCTGGCGTCCCCGCGCGGATTTTACCCATGCGAAATGCCGCCTTCTCTTGACGCTCAGAGCAGGCGGGCAGGTGCGGGGCACTTGCGCTGGTGGGGCCGCCAGCCAGCTGGCTGGCTCCGGGGCGCCAGCCGGGCTCCCCTTGCAAGCCGTTCCCAGCCCAGTGCGGACGCTGCAGCCTTCGTCTACCCTGCGGAGCCACACGGCCCATGAGCGAGCCGCTCCGCGTCCTCCGCCTTCAGAAAGAGGGCTCCAAGAGGCGAGCTCTGTGCTACTCACCCATTTTGATCGCGAGTCGGGAGGAAACCGCATCTGCCCAGCCCGGGGGCGGAGGCGCCCATTATTCCTTTGGCTCCTCCGAAGCGCCGTAGTGGGTGTTCGGTGCGTCCCTAGCAACCGTTAGCGCGGGCTTCTGGCCTCTGGCTAGCTTAGTCCCGCCCGTACGCGCAAGTGGTTGGTCTGTGGAGCTTGTCAATCGGTGCGAGTCGCTGTGCGATTGGTCGGTGCGATAAAAGCGCGGAGAGGCTCCCTTCCGCGGTGTGTAACCGGCTTACCGTGACCCTCGCCTGCCCAGGTGAGATACCTGCGCTCGGGAGAGCTGACCGGGTTCCGCAATCTCCCGAGGGCGGTTGTGGGGCCTGCGCGGCTCCGCGCCCCTGGCCCAGGAGGATCCGCCGCCCGGCCCTTAGACGAGCCCGACCCCGGGTCTCCCGCCCCTGCGCCCTTCGCCCTTCGCCCTTCGCGCACCGCTGAGCCCGCGTCCTTTCCGTGTCCAGATCGCGGCGGGGTTGCGGCCGTTGGCCCTGGGCCCCGCGCCCCCAGCGTCTTCGGGGTGCCTTTCAGTGTAGCCTGCCCGGCGGGCGCCGAGGCCCCACGCCTCGGGTCGCCTCGGGACTGTGCGCTCTCTTCACCGCAGCCCGCCCTGCGGGGCGAACTCCAGGAGAACCAGCCCGGATCCCGCCACCCTCCCGCGCTGGGCGTGTGGGTCTCTGCGGGCTCAGCCGGCGCCGGGGGGTGGGGGGCGCGCGCCGCCCGCGCTCGTGGTTACGGCAAAGACCTGGACTTGAGCCTTAATCTTTTCACGAATTTTTCTTTCCCAGAGTACGGCAGGGGCCTGCGCTGCCGTCTTGAGGCTTTTCTCGTCCTTACCTTCCGCATCTCAGTACCATTCGATGTCGATTTTTCTCTTAGGGGTTCCTTCTCTTCATCTTTCTGCTGCTACCTTAATTTAAGACTTTATAATTTCTTGCCTGGATTACTGTAGCCTTTCTCCTGCTTTCCAGCCTTGCACCGACATGGTCCCTGGAGTAGTCTTTGTAAAATGCGTATCTGGCCATGTTACTCCTAAGCATTGAATCCTTAAAATTCATTTTGGGGATAAAATTAAGACTTTGGGCAGGCATAGGAGGCTCTGGGCTCATGCTTGGCCCCTCCAGGCCCACGTCCACCTACTCTTCTGGGTACTGAACTCCTCTCTGGGAGTCTTTGCCTCTTAAAGACTTCTTCACTCTGCTTGGAAGGGCTCGGCTCTGCAGGTGCCTCCTCCAGGACTGACATCCTTGCTGTGTTCTGGGGCACTGTTCACCTTGTTGGCCTCATCCTGAAACTGGTTCTCCTTTTTGTTGTACAGCTGTGCTGACAGCAATGGGAGCTGTTTGCTTCTTAGCTTATGTTCTGGTGGGAGGGAGACAGTTGCTTCTAGAAGTTCACCGAGATGCTCCCTGCAAAGCTGTCCTTCTGTTTGGTCTGAGGTGGGGTCACTTGTGTCTTCTGGAATCAAAACTAGCAATGGGAATATGGTTACTCGGTGGTACCATTAGGTGCTGTCTGCTGGGTTTGGGTTCCCGTGTCTGCAGCTCACAGTGGATACAAAAGACAGTTTTAAAAATCTGGGCCTGGACGTGCAGGCATTTCTGGTTAACATCTGAGTCAAAATTTAGTGATCTAAAGTCATGTGAAGCCAGGCTCTGTTATTTCTTGAGGCCAGGCTGTGGCTGTGGAGTGCACGGGAGGCTCGAGGGGCCTATGCTGTTCAGTGACAAACTGGCCCACGTGGACCTCAGACGCCCAGGAGGCACAGCGGGAAAAAGGATGCATCTTTCCTGCTGTCCTCCCGCTCCCGCAGAGGGTCCCATCAGTTTCCCTTCTGGATAGGCTTGTAACTCTCAGTAACCTAATTAAACTTCCACAACTTTAGTTGGTATTTATTTACTTTCTCCCATGAAGGACAAAAAATTGCGTGCCCTTACCCTCCCTTTGCTTTTTTCCCCCTTTCCATCTCATGTTAGTTACTTTTACAAAGAAACTTCTGTAACATTTACAATATATTCTGAATAGTTATATTACTTTTTTATTATTTTATTTTTTGAGACAGGGTCTTGCTCTGTGGCTCAGGCTGGAGTGCAGTGGTGCCGTGTCCTCTCACTGCAGCCTCCGCCTCCTGGGCTGAAGCGATTCTCCCACCTCAACCTCCCAAGCAGCTGGGACTACCAGCATGTGCCACCACACCTTGCTAATTTTTAATTTTTTTTTTTTTTTGGTAGAGATGGGGTCTCCCTATGTTGCCCAGGCTGATCTCGAACTCCTGGGCTCAAGTAATCTGCCTGGCCCCCCAAAGTACTGGGCATATTATTTTTTAAAATAGTTTTGTAACATTGACATTGCAGTCTGAAGAGTTATATTTTTTAGGAATTAAGGTTTTCTAACAATGTATTCTGAAGAGTTATGTTACTTTTTTAAGAAAGTAAGGTTTTACAACATTTACAATGTATTCTGAAGCTATAATTAAGTGTCCTGAGCTTTGTCTATAGGTTGATTCTAAAAGTAGAAAAAACTGCCTCACACTATAATCATGTCATTGTTATTTATTATAGCAATAATTAGTGCATTTGGGTGCTTAGAGAAGGAGATGTAAACCTGTGACTAAAGGTCCCATTCATTGTTGCTGCTTGTAGGAAAGCTGCACACTCGAACCCCAAACCCTATATGTAATTTCTTTCTAGCTTCCTACACATCTGCAAGTTTGCAGAGCCTTTGCCTTCTGGGGTCCTAGGCTGGGTTTGTGTGTGAATGTCTCTGAATTTTTTGGCTGTATCAGTTTATTCATACAAAAGAATAAAGGCAGTGTTAGTCGTGAATTGTACCAGCAGAGTGAATGCATTTGAACCCATCACCCAAATTAGGAAATCAGGGGACCTGTGCCCTTGTGCCTCTTCCCCGCTCTTGCACCTGCCTGACCCAGAGGGAACCACCTGCCTGAAATTTAGATTTACCAGTCTCTTATTTACGAAGTAGTTTAATCACATAGGTGTGTTTCCCTGAACTACTTATTTAGATTATTTCATGACAAAGGAATCCTCCTGCTGATTGTCTTCCATAACTTGATTTTTTTCACTCGTATATAGCTAAGATTCACCCTTGTGTGTAGTTCATTTGTTTTCACTGCTGTAATTAGTGGTATGAATATACCAGAATTTAAAATCTGTCTTCTTCTTGAAGAGTGTTTGGGTTTCATTTCCTTTTTTCCTCTCTCTCCCTCACTCCCTCCCTTTCTTCTCTCCCTTTTTTCTGCCTGTCTTTGCCATTGAGAACCATACTGTCCCGAACATTCTGGTGTCTTATCTGTGTGCAAGAATTTCTCTGGAATATAAATCTAAGTGGAAAGTGCTGTATCCATATAGACAAATGTTTGACTTGAATTGTTTTCTGAAGAGATTATATTAATGTATTAAGAGTTCCTGTTGATCCAAATCCTTTTTGACATTGGGTATTACTAGATTCTTAATTTTTACTGACTTGGTAGGTATAACATTATCATGATTAGAATGTCCTCTCCTGTAAAACGCTTGTTCCTATTTCTTGACATTTTTCTATTGGGCCATGTGTCTTTTAAAAATGCTTAAATTCTAAATAGTTGGTCTTTTAAAGCTATTCTGGATATTAATTTTCTGTTGGTTATGTATGTGGCAAATATCTTCTCCCAAATTGTGGCTCGTTCTTTCATTTTCTTTATGGTATTCTTTGTGAACCTGTGTTCTCAATTTTTTTTTTTTTGGGGGACGGAGTCTCGCTGTGTCGCCAGGCTGGAGTGCAGTGGTGTGATCTCAGCTGATTGCAACCTCCACCTCCCAGGTTGTGTCGCCAGGCTGGAGTGCAGTGGCGTCATCTCGGCTCATTGCAACCTCCACCTCCCAGGTTCAAGCGATTCTCCTGCCTCTGCCTCCCGAGTAGCTGGGACTACAGGTGTGTGCCACCATGCCCAGCTAATTTTTGTATTTTTAGTAGACATGGGGCTTCACCATGTTGGTCAGGATGGTCTTGATCTCTTGACCTCGTGATCTGCCTGCCTCGGCCTCCCAAAGTGCTGGGATTATAGGTGTGATGTGTTCTCAATTTTAATGTTAAATTTATTAATCTTATTTTATAACTAGAGTTTTCTGTGCCTTGTTTAAGAAAACTTTCCCTACCCCAAAGTCTTACAGATAGCCTCTTTTCTTCTAAAAACTTAGTGATTTTATTTTATATTTTATTTGGTTTGACAGGTCTCGCTTTGTTGCCTAGGCTGGCCTCCATCTCCCTGGGCTCAAGCAATTCTCCTGCCTTAGCCTCTAGAGTGGCTCGGACTATAGGTGCAGGCCACGAGGCCTGCCTGACTAAAAAGTTTAGTGTTTTGACTTCCACAGATCAGATCTTTTATGCCCTGGGCACCATAGTGAGACCTCATCTCCTAGTTAAAAAAAAAAGATGGCCATGTGAAGACACATACAAACAGGGAGAAGTCGGCTGGGCACGGTGGCTCACGCCTGTAATCCCAGCACTTTGGGAGGCTGAGGTGGGCGGATCACGAGGTCAGGAGACCGAGACCATTTTGGCTAACACGGTGAAACCCTGACTCTACTAAAAATACCAAAAATTAGCCAGTCCTGGTGGCGAGTGCCTGTAGTCCCAGCTACTCGGGAGGCTGAGGCAGGAGAATGGTATGAACCTGGGAGGCGGAGGTTGCAGTGAGCCGAAATCGCACCACTGCACTCTAGCCTGGGCGACAGAGCAAGACTCCATCTCAAAAACAAAACAAAACAAAACAAAAAAAACAGGGAGAAGCTCTGTGATGGCGAAGGCAGAGGCTGGAGTGACGCAGCCACAGGTCAAGAACACCAAAGATGGCCAGTAGCCACCAGATGCTAGGATAAGGCAAGGAGGGGAGACTCCTTGGAGTTCCATATTGGAAGAGGTGATGTTGGGAGGGCCACCTCCCCTTTCCTCTCCACCGCAGGCCTGCCTTGTCTTGAAAGGGCCTCGTGTGGGCACCCTGCTGGCTTGTCCAAGCTCGCTATTCCTGGAAGGCTGCTCCTCAGCCAGTTCACGGGTCTAGGTGTGCCAGTGTGGAAGGACCTGGGTGGAAAGAGGCCTGTGTATGTCTTAGAAGTGGGCACCAGACCCTTTGGTTGGGAACTCTGGGGTTCTGGATACCCAGAAGGTGGTCCAGAAGAGGGGATATGGGGTCTGGTTGGGCTTGCCTTGGCCCCAGGGTCTCCTCATTTCGTGGGAGAAACTCCGGCCATGGTTCTGGTATTGGCCACAGCCTCCTCTTGCTGTTTATCTAAAGCCTGGATGACCAGGTGAGGGCTTCCTGCCAGTAGGGGAAATCTTCTTGCTTTCAGGGCTCTTTTTGTTGAGTTTGGCCATGAGGACAGGGTATTGGTAAATGTGTACTTGTGTTTCAAGTGCTTGCCAATATGCAGGATGGAACTCTTCAGTATCTCCACTCTGCAGGGTGGTCCCATGAATGTATACATGTGACAAGACTGCATGGAACACATGCTCACATGCGCACACACACATGCTCACGTGAACATGTGCATGCACACACACACGCATGGACACACACGCACACATGCAGGTAAATGCCTTGAAATCTGGACGAGGCTGATGGATGGTATCAAGTCAGTTTCCTGGCTGTGACACTCTCCTGTAAGATGTCACCATGAGAGGGAACTCAGTGAAGAGTATGTGAGATTTTCCTGTATTTCTACGCCGTGTCAGCATTTGAATCATGTATAAGAGAAAAGCTAGAAATACAAATCTCTGGTGGCAGGCCTGTCTCTGGGAGACATGGCCTCTTGGCCATGGCCCCTGTGACCTCACTTGTTAGCAGCACCCAGATGATTCTGTGCGCAGCTGGTCGGATGGTCAGGACTCACTGTTTCGGGGAAAGCGGTGCAGCCCCCACACGCTGATGGGTTCATCATGACCTGGAAGTATTTTCAGCTGGTGTGTACCTGCAGTCCCTGCCTTCTCTCACGGCTCCTTCTCACCCTGTTCTTTGTTTTCCTCTCTCTCTCCTTCCCTCTTTCCCTTATCTTCCTATGTATTTTTCTTGGAAAGAGCTTCTTTTTTTTTTGAGATGGAGTCTTGCTCTATCGCCCAGGCTGGAGTGCAGTGGTGTGATCTCGGCTCACTATAAGCTCTGCCTCCCCAGTTCACACCATTCTCCTGCTTCAGCCTCCCGAGTAGCTGGGACTACAGGCACCTGCCACCACGCCTGGCTAATTTTTTGTATTTTTAGTGGAGACAGAGTTTCACAGTGTTAGTCAGGATGGTCTCGATCTCCTGACCTCGTGATCCGCCCGCCTCAGCCTCCCAAAGTGCTGGGATGACAGGCATGAGCCACCGCGCCCGGCCCGGAAAGAGCTTCTTTTAGCACCACTTTGGGCGGACCGTTCTCCCATCGCAGGTTCTGACCCAGGATGGCAGTTGGTGGTGTATGTCTTTTGGGGCCGAGCTGAACTCAGCATTATGAATTAGTTGGTTAAACTGTCTTTATGTTTTTGCATTGCAGATGTTAATCAGCTTCACGTTGTTTTCTAGTTGTTAGAGGTGGAAGCTTGGCAGTTGGCCTCCCTTCTTGCCATGGAGGACGGGGGCTTAACAGCCTTTGAAGAGGACCAGAGATGCCTTTCCCAGAGCCTCCCCTTGCCAGTGCCAGCAGAGGGCCCAGCTGCACAGACCACTGCTGAGCCCAGCAGGTCGTTTTCCTCAGCCCACAGACATTTGAGCAGAAGGAATGGGCTTTCCAGACTCTGCCAGAGCAGGACAGCGCTCTCCGGTAATGACCTTCGACCACTGCAGGCCTTAGCGTGCGGAAATACAAATGTGGAGTTGCTCTGTGTTCTCATGGAAACCCTCTCACCAGGGATTGAAGTCACTCTATTCCTGCAGAGAAAAGTTCATGGTTTAGGCGCTCGGCTTGCGCTGGCAGATGACTCCGGCAGGACCCTCCTGCTGCTTTTGCTCTGCTGTGATTCCCAGGCAGCTGGCGCTTCTTTTCAGGCAGCAGGTGGAACTCACCTTCGCATTTCAGGGTCAAGTTACAGCGAAATGTTATTTCTTACATCAGAGTGTGTGAGAACGCTGTTCTAGGTTAGGCGATTTTACTTAGGGAAATGCAGCTTTGCTCATGCATTTACTGAGCTAAATGCGGTTTAGCTGGTGGACCAAGAATCATGGGGCAGAAGTCTGTTGGTGCCTCCTATGTCCAGAGTCTGCTGGTGCCTCCTATGTCCAGGCACCCTAAAGGTCTGCGCCATGGTGAGGAAGAAAGCATCACTTGCCTTTGAGGGGCTGTCTGATGGAGGCACTTGGGGAAACAGCAGGCTGTGTTCTTGAAGTTGGGGTAGACCTCGAAAATGGGGAAGTGGGGCACAGAGCTGCGGGAAATGGTGTCTGGGGGTCTGGTCTCCAGGCCGAGGAGCACTTCAACACTGGAGTAGGAGGGTGTTGGAGCTGAGCTTGTGCACTGGGGTGTCTGAGGGTGTAGAGCGGAGGGCCCTGTGGAGAGCACCCAGGATACTGCAGGGAGGGCTGGGCTGGGAGGCACACAGTGCCCTTGGGAGTGGGCTTCACCCAGGCGCTGATCAGGAATGTTCTCAGTGGGTGTCGACAGGTGTGTTCCTTTCTTGGAGCATCATTCTGGTGGCTGCATGAGGAGCAGGGGTGGGAGCTGGAGGCACAGGGCCTTGAGACATAAGGAGGAGCTGCGCTTGATGACTGCTGTCTGGGGAAGAGGAGGGGCCAGAGAGTGGCTGGATGGCCACGTGGTTTCCAGCCTCAGAGAATGGTCGGGGTCAGGCCACTCACTGAGAAGGTCAGAGGTCCTGGCTGAAGGACATGGAGGGGAGGGGATGGGAGAGAAATGGAAGGGCCAGGTCTTGAGTGCTTGGTTTTGAGCACTGGAAGAATGCATTTGGTGTCTCCCGAGATGGGGAAGAGGGCGAGTGGGCCGTGGGAGGTCCGGGCTGGAGGTGCGAGTGTGGGAGTCTTCAGTGCATTTCTAGTTAGATGTATTTAAAGCTACCGAGGAATGGGTGAGATGGAGCCGGGGTCACTGAGAGGTGAGAGGGTGGGAGGTGGGGGAGCCCAGGTGCCCGAGGAGGGTGGTGTGGGAGGAGGGTGAGGCCTGAGGAATGACTGGGCTGAGGGTTTTGGGAGCCATTGGAGGCGTTGCCAAGAGTGAGAAAGCTGCACAAGGAGCTCTTGAATAGTAGGACGCTTCCGAGGAGTAAGTGACGGGGCAGCCGCCAGAGTGGCCATGGGGTCTTGGAATGACTGACAGAGGACAGAAGGTGGGAAGGAAGGAACCTTTGAGTGTCATTAAGCTTTTTTGTTTTTTGAGACAAGGTCTGACTCTGTTGCTCAGGCTGGAGTGCAGTGGCGCAGTCATAGCTCGCTGCAGTCTCAAACTCCTAGGCTCAGGCAATCTTCCTGCCTTAGCCTCCTGAGTAGATGGGGCTGCAGGGGCACACCACCATACCCAACTGATTTTTAAAAATTTTATTTTTAGTAGGGACAGGGTCTCGCTGAGTTGTCCAGGCTGGTCTTGAACTCCTGAACTCAAGCAACCTTCCTGCCTCAGCCTTCCAAAGAGCTGGGATTATAGGCACGCCTGGCTTTGAGTGTAATTTAGACACAGAAGTGTTGATCTTGTGCTGTTCGTGCTTCTGAGTGGACCTGGTGGTTGCCTAAGTGGATTCTGGGGACCACGTTCAGACACGCGATGAGAGTGTGCGTTAGCTGTGCAGACTGACTTAATCCTTGGATCTTTTTGCAGGAGTTGAGGGCAAGGGCTGTGTGCTTTGCCTGTTTCAGAAGGTGGACTCTGGCAGCTGTGTGAAGTCTAAAGCTTTGCTTCGCTTCTCTTTTCAGAAGACAGATGGAGCTCCTACTGTCTATCATCACTGGCTGCCCAGAGTATTTGTACAAGTAAACTGCACTGCCCTGCTGCCCCCGAGCACACGGACCCGTTCGGGCCCCGAGGCAGTGTGTCCTGCTGCTCCCTGCTGCGGGGACTGTCCTCAGGGTGGTCCTCACCTCTGCTTCCAGCCCCTGTGTGCAACCCTAACAAGGCCATCTTCACGGTGGATGCCAAGACCACAGAGGTATTTGCTTCTCTTAGATCTAGCTGTGTAGATGTGGATTTGGGGTTTGTGCCTTAAACCTGGGATTTGTGTGTTTTAATGCAATTAGAAAAACATTTGGGCACTTTGGGAGGTGGGAAGTTTGCTTGAGCCCAGGAGTTCAAGACCAGCCTGGGCAACATAGCAAGATCCCATCTCTACAAAGAAATTAGCCAGGTGTGGTGGCACACACCTGTAGTCCCAGCTACCAGGGAGGCTGAGGCAGGAGGATCACTTGAGCCCAGGAGTTCAAGGCTGCGGTGAGCTCTGATTGCGCCACTGCACTCCAGCCTGGGCAACAGAGTGAGACCCTGTCTGTCAGGAAAAGGCTGGCTTCTCAATGGTCCTCCTGGGCTGTTCTGGGCAGCTGGTGGAGCTGCTGGGGATGTCTGCATCCTTGCTCCTCTTTGTGATTCCTCAGATCCTGGTTGCTAACGACAAAGCTTGCAGGCTCCTGGGGTACAGCAGCCAGGACCTGATTGGCCAGAAGCTCATGCAGTTCTTTCTGAGATCAGATTCCGACGTGGTGGAGGCCCTCAGCGAGGAGCACATGGAGGCTGACGGCCACGCTGCGGTGGTGTTCGGCACGGTGGTGAGTGGATGCGGGTGCAGCGCTCAGTCTGGCCTCAAGACCAGCAGTGTATGGCAGGAACAGCTCGGTGTTCCCCACCAGGAGCTCTGCTGGGGGTTGGGTGGCACCAGGACATCTCAGCTTCTTCAGCTGAAAATGTCTTCCCAGGTGCTGTTTCCCCACTTCAGCTGCAGTGGGGGTGGGGGCCCTTTAAAAACGAATCATCACAGGAACGGACACTGTGGCTGTGGCTGGACTCCCGGGGGGTGTCGTGGATGGCCTTGCTTTGTCTGAGGGCTGTAACTTCACTAATGTTTTGCAGTCCTGCCGGGCACCACATCAGATGCTCAAGAGTAATATGGTTTTATTGTCTATTGATTTTTACATTCTGTTTGGTGTTTGTGGGAGTGGGCAGGGGTGTGGGCCTGGAAGCGTTTCCCTAGACAGTGTTGATTCTTTCACCTGTGCCATGTGTCCAACCTGGACGTTGACAGGTGAGCTGAGTTGGATGTGGAGGACCGAGCCCAAGGCATGGAAAAAGCCCAAGGCATGGCTGATTGTAGGGTTTCCCCTCATCAGCCGGTCGGACACTGGGGGAGCAGCGCTGGAGGGCAGTGGAGGTTGGGGTGTGATCTGAGGCTCTAGTAGTCATCTGAATCCTCCAGGTTGCCTGTTTCCCACCTAGTGTGTGGCTTTCACACAGGGGACCCCATTGCTTGAACTGAACTGATGTCACAGGCTTAGGACCAATTGTATCAGAAAATCACTGGTTCAAGAAACTGACTACTAAGAAGAAAAAAACTTAAGATATTCACCATGTGTTGGTGTCTGTTTCTTTAAGAGATGACAGATACTGCCTTTTTCACCCTGCAATATTACCATGAACTGAGAATGAAATCTACTCTCTTGATAAAACTTGCACTTGGAGATTTTAATGTTCAGTATCAGAAATCTTGTTTGTGCTTTGGTAAATTTCTGAAATGAAAGTCAGGTAAGCAGAAGTTGAAAACGTTGCAGTGCCTGGAGTTTGGGCCTCCTGGAGGCGGGTGCCCCACCCAAACTGGTCTTTTGGGTCCACGGCATGCAGGTGTGAACCTGTCTGTGTCCACAGGTGGACATCATCAGCCGTAGTGGGGAGAAGATTCCAGTGTCTGTGTGGATGAAGAGGATGCAGCAGGAGCACCGCCTATGCTGCGTGGTGGTCCTGGAGCCTGTGGAGAGGGTCTCGACCTGGGTCGCTTTCCAGAGCGATGTGAGTGTGTAGCTTTGCCTCATGTCTCATGGATACTGGAGCCGGCGTCATTCTCCTCTTCAGCAAGTGCTGGTCCCTGTCTCATTCCTTTGAGAAGAAAGAGAGGATGAGGAGCCTGGAGGGTCTGCCCAGTGGTGCCCTCGCTGATTCTGTGTGCTTGGGCAGGGAACAAACCTCCCATACTTCAGTTCCTCACCTGTGAACTGGGGCATAATCATAACTCCTCATAAGATTGTTTCAACATTTAAATGAGATAATATATGTAAAACCCCCAGAATAGTGGCTGGCATTAGAGACAGCCCTCATATGTGAACTGGGATGTTATTAATGAGCTGTGGTGTGGGCCAGGCTCCTGAAGAACAAGAAGGCCCGCAATTTAGGTACATCTCCAGTAGAAGGAGACAGATGATGATGCTCTTACCAGATTCATGTGTATATGTCTCTTGCACTTCCGATGGAGAAGTCATGTTGGGGTCTTGCTTTTGGCTTGAAAATACTGAAGCTTAGTTAAATTTACAGCTGGAGCGCAAGAAACTTTTATGATAAGCACTGGGCTTTTCCTCCAGGGCACCATCACGTCATGCGACAGTCTCTTTGCTCATCTTCACGGGTACATGTCTGGGGAGGACGTGGCTGGGCAGCACATCACAGACCTGATCCCTTCTGTGCAGCTCCCTCCTTCTGGCCAGCACATCCCAAAGGTAGGGCTCCTGACCTCCCGCACTGTGTGATGGGGTGGAGTTCTTAGCTCTGAATCCATAACTTGAGACACAGACCAAGGGTTTCTGAAGGCAAGGGTGGCCTTAGGGGTGGGACGTGCTCAGTTTTGAGCTTCCTGTGCGCTGAGGCCTTGACCAAGGGCCGGAGCCTATGTGGTCTCCCAGCTGACCACTCTTGTCCCCTGAGTCTTCTTCCTGGAGCTGGGCCACCCACAGAGGTGGATGCTGGGACATTGCCCAAGGCTGAGAGGGGTGGGAGAACACATCCACAGATGCGCAGCTGGTGCAGTGCAGCCTGTGGGGCCAGTATCCTGGGGCCAGAGCAAGGATGGCACAGTTGCCAGTGGCGTGGCTGAGCCCGGAGCCTGAGCCCCACAGTCCTCCCTCCCTCCCTCCCTGCTGGTGCCCGGCCCCTCATTGGGGTGTCTCACTTGCCCTAGGGTCGCTGTGCCTGGGGCGGCTCTGGACACTGAATCCTCCCCACCCACAGAAGGGCTCTTTCCTGGGCCAGGCGGGCCCGGGAGGAGAGGGAAGGCAGAGCAGTGTGGGCGTGAGATGTCCTGGGGACCTTCCCTGATGACATGTGGGGTAGAAGTCGGGTCGGACGCAGCACAGACTCAGTGCTCTGTCCACGTGAAACACGTGAAATGTGAGCCAAATGACAAGCCTTTCTTTCAGAATCTCAAGATTCAGAGGTCTGTTGGAAGAGCCAGGGACGGTACCACCTTCCCTCTGAGCTTAAAGCTGAAATCCCAACCCAGCAGTGAGGAGGCGACCACCGGTGAGGCGGCCCCTGTGAGGGGCTACCGGGCATCCGTCTGGGTGTTCTGCACCATCAGCGGCCTCATCACCCTCCTGCCGGATGGGACCATCCACGGCATCAACCACAGCTTCGCGCTGACGCTGTTTGGTTACGGAAAGACCGAGCTCCTGGGCAAGGTGGGGCTGCCCTGGGCGCCTGGCTCCCATTCCCTGGGAGGAAGCTGCTGTGCTCTGCAGTGCGGGCTTGCATGTGGCACAGGCCTCGTGCCCAGCAAGCTCTCCAGCTCGCTCCTTTACCCAGGAGGGACCTCGGGTCCAGGGAGGGAGGTCCCTGCTCACGGCTGCCAAGTTCCTTCCTCTCCACCCTTCCCCAGCAACCACTGTCGGAGGGAGAGGACCGCTGTGCCTCGAATCCCTGAGAGATCTGGTCTGACTGATGGACCAGGGTTTACGACACAACTGCGGGGGTTCATTTCTCATCCTAGTAGAAATACTGAAAAGTAACTAAGCTGAATTGTAGTTAAGTTAAATTTAAGTTAGTTAAAAAGCAGTTAGCGTTCTTCCTGGATGAGGGGTTCCCACAGGAGCTGAGGGCGTTGTGACCTTGCAGGGATTTTGGGGGCACGGACACTTGTGCCCTCTGTGAGGTTAGAGCAGTTTCCGGCATTACAGCTATGGGCAGTGTCCCGGTGAGGGGGCCACACACAGGTTCAGAGGAAGCATCTGTCAGAGCAGCTCCTGGCCTGGGAGGAAGGCCCCACAGTCCTTCTGTCCTGGGTGCATGTCACTGTTGCGGCCACCAGTGAGCCGCAGGAAGCGAGGCTTGCAGACACAGGCTCCCAGATCCATCTAAACATGGGGCCAAAGGCCAGATGTGTGCTCCAAAGATGTGTCGATGTCGCTGTAACTTGCCGCAGAGTGTGTTTTTACCTTTTTCTTAAGAAAAGGGGAAAAATCATGAATCACATGTGGAGCATCCGAGGGGCTTCAGGTGCGTCGAAGGGCATTTGGCTGGAGGCCTTTCCTGACCTTGAGGGTGAACTCTCAGGGACTGGCTCTCCTTGTGTTCATTCCTCCCCCAGGGGGACGGTCCAGTGGGTCAGCGTGGATCCTCCAGGTTCTGAAATGTCCCTGCTTTGTTTTCTAGAATATCACTTTCCTGATTCCTGGTTTCTACAGCTACATGGACCTTGTGTATGACAGCTCATTACAGCTCCCAGACCTGGCCAGCTGCCTGGACGTCGGCGATGAGAGTGGGTGTGGGGAGAGAACCTTGGACCCTTGGCAGGGCCAGGACCCAGCTGAGGGGGCCCAGGGTAAGACACGTCCTCCTCCTCCTGAATGCGCCTGCAGCTGCTGATCCCCAGACAGCCCCGTGCCTCTGAGACAGGGCTGGGAAGAGCAGGAGCTACTGTCCCTCCAGAGGCTCGGGTGGTGGGGGGCAGAGTAGGTGGTGACTGTTTTCTGGTTTGATGTTCCTCTCTGTCTCGGGGCTGTGACATGTTATTCTTATAAACGTATGAGCATACAGAAGAAGAATAGAAATCCCCCAAGACTGCATCACCTGTGCCCATAATATCCGAGACACAGCATCCGAGACACAGCTAACTGACAGTCTTAATATCCGAGACACAGCTAACTGACAGTCTTGTCTTTTCTAAGTAAACTTATATAGCTTCATGTAGTTTAAGTGAATCCATGTAGCATATCGGATTACCGCTGACCCTTGAACAACTGGGTTTGACATTGGAGGGTCCACTTATACACGGATTCTTTTCAACCTCAGAAATCCAGTATTGGTGGGAGGTGCAGTTGGCGTATGTGGAGGGCTGACCTTCCATGCACCTGCGTTCCACGGGTGGGCTGTGGGACTTGAGGGTGCTCGGATTTTGGCATTCTGGGGGTCCTGGAACCCATCCTCTGAGTGTACTGAGGGTTGACTGCAATTCCTAAATTGAATGTTCTACCAGTATTTCCTGGTTTAATTATGTTTATCCCACATAGTTTTAATTTAACATTTTAAATTATTTCAACAAATACTCCGAGTCCCTTTCATATGCACAGTCTTAGGTGTGTGGCTTGTGAAGACAGGGTGAGCACACTGCCTCCTGTCCCGAGGGACCCACTCTGGCTGGGAGCAATGAGGGGCAGTGGAACCCGCTGATGTCCTGGCAGGGCCCACGCCTGAGCTCCTGGTAAGGAGTAGGCCCTTGGCTGCTTCCACAGTGCTCACTCTTTTGTTGACAAGCATGGGGTGGGGGTGCGCCCTGTCCCTGGCTCTGCCCTGGTGGGGACTCCGGGACTCTGCCTCCAGGAGCTCTGCCCACCTGGAGCGTGGGCTCACTGGGTGTGGTTCTGGAGTTCCTGGGGCAGGCTGGGGCCCAAGGGTCCAGGTGATGGTGTGGCAGGGGTGTCGGGTCGGGGGTCTCTGTTCTATGGAAGGACACAGTGGGCATGAGAGAGATGCCAGTGCTGGCAGAAAGCATAGCCACCTCGGGGCTCTGCATAGTGGTGGGGCCAGGCGGGTCAGCAGGTGCTGGCTTGCGAGGTTGTCCTGCATGCGGTCACTCGGGTATTGAATGAGTGCGAAAGTGGATTTAATACAGTCACTGAGGAAAACTACAGCTTCACGAGACTGACCGGCCTGGTGAGATAAACATTTACCGTCAGACACTCTAGCTTTCTGGGCTTCATGTGAGTTCTTTGGCACAGGCGCCTGGCCTCCTTCCCCACAGGGTCTTGCCTGGGGCGTTAGAAGCTGGATTGTAACATTTGTTTTAAAAGATACTTTGTTAGGCTGTTGGTTCTCCTTACAATCCCGGCTTTCCTTAGTATGTGGTTCCCTTCATCGTATCTGGATTTTTCTATCCCAGTCTGTCCTTTATACAAGCTTTTTCCTCTGGCACTGATTATATTCCCCTTCCCCTTTTTCCAGAATTCCAAATTCTGACGTGTGTGTGCATGCCTGTGTGTTTAGTACATGCTCTTTGTCGGATATTTGGTGGTCGGGAGAGGGGATCACAACATTTCTGTTACTCTCGCATCGTTTCCTTAGGATGAATTCTTAGAAGTGGAACTTCTGGATTCAGGGAATGAACGCTTTTGCTAGTTACTGTCAAAAATGCCTCTTGGAGAAGTTATGCCGAACCAGCCAACTGTCCTGGTCACAGAGCAGACTTCTCTCGGCTTGGGGCTAGAGTTCTTCCCAGGGTCGTCCTTTTTTTTTTTGGGACAGAGTTTTGCTCTTGTTGCTGAGGCCGGAGTGCAGTGGCACCATCTCGTCTCACTGCAACTTCTGCCTCCTGGGTTCAAGTGATTCTCCTGTCCCAGCCTTCCGAGTAGCTGGGATTACAAGGATGTACTACCATGCCCGGCTAATTTTGTGTTTTTAGTAGAGACGGGGTTTCTCCATGTTGGTCAGGCTGGTCTCGAACTCCTAACCTCAGGTGATCTGCCCGCCTCAGCCTCCCAAAGTGCTGGGATTACAGCTGTGAGCCACTGTGCCTGGCCTCCCAGGGTCCTTCCTAATGCAGGCTGCTTTCTCTCATGTAACCAAGAGACATACATTCATCCCCTACCATGTGCCAGGCTGCACTGCTTGCAAATGCCCCTGCGCTCACGGGGACTGGAGGGAGCCAGGTGACATGTGGAGCCCAGGAAGTGGCCAGAGCTCGGGAGGAAGGCAAAGAGGGGAAGAGGGCATGCAGTCTTAGGCTTGGGGGCCCAGGAGGCCTAGGGAAGCCTTGTAGATACCCAGGTACAGCATTTCTGGGATCAGGAGCCATGATCCCAAGGCCTCTAATACTTCAGATATGGCAGGGAGGCCAGGTGGAGAGACCTGGAGGACTGAGGCCACAGAGTTGGGGGGCCATGGCCGAGACTTCGGCTTCTACCCAGAGTCAGATGGGAGCTGTTGGAGGGTCGTCAGCAGATGAGGGCCGTGCTCTCACTTGGGTGTTAATAGGATCATGGTAGCTGGCTGCAGGTGTCCTAGGCCAAGCAGCAGGGAGACAGGAGGCAGAGAAGAGGGCGCTAGTTTGGACCTGGGACGCCTGGGGTGGTGAGAGGTGGTCGATGCTGGTCATGCTGTGAAGGAGCCTCAATGAGTTCCAGGCAAATGAGCAGATTGGTTTTAGGGAGTGCCTATGAAGAGCAAACACTCTTTTTTGGTGTTGCTGCCAGATCCAGGGATTAATGTCGTGCTTGCTGGTGGCCACATTGTGCCCCGAGATGAGACCCGGAAGCTGGTGGAAAGCCAAGACATCTTCACCGGGACTCAGACTGAACTGGGAGCTGGAGGCCAGCTCCTTTCCCGCCTCTCACCTCAGCCTGCTCCAGGGTAAGTCCCTTGGTGGGAGGTTGCAGGTTTACTAAAAGTCCAGGCAGATGGTAGGTGAATGAGGAACAAGTCAGAGAGAAATGTTCAGCCTATTATTCACAGTAATATTGAAAACTCACATGTGTTGAGCGCCTGCTCTGTTCCACACACAGTGACAGCTGGGTTTTCTGCGCTGCCTGGCTGAGTCCTTATCAGCCTGTATGGGAGGGCACCATGGTGTTGCTATCTCACTGTAGGGATAAGGAAACAGGCTGTGGAGAGTTCCAGAATGTTTAGGTAGATTTCAGAGAACTGATGGAAACATAATTTTATCATTTTCTTTCTTTTTTTTTTTTTTTTTGAGACAGAGTCTCACTCTGTCGCCCAGGCTGGAGTGCAGTGGCGCCATCTCAGCTCATTGCATTGCAAGCTCCGCCTCCCGGGTTCACACCATTCTCCTGCCTCAGCCTCCCGAGTAGCTGGGACTACAGGCGCCCACCACCACACCCGGTTAATTTTTTGTATTTTTTTTAGTTTCACCGTGTTGGCCAGGATGGTCTCGATTTCCTGACTTTGTGATCCACCTGCCTCGGCCTCCCAAAGTGCTGGGATTAATTTTATCATTTTCAAAGTCATATGAAGCTGTTCTCTTTGCACATTTTAAAATATTCTATTTAGAGTAAAGAAAGTTTATATTAGAGAATTAGGAACACTTGGAAAAGTAGAAATAAAAACTCGTTCTATTCTCATAGTCCTATTGTACGTAGCACGTGTGTGTGTATTTTTAACCCATTTTCTTCTTCAGAATC
Source organism: Pongo pygmaeus (assembly GCF_028885625.2). Taxonomy (NCBI): domain Eukaryota; kingdom Metazoa; phylum Chordata; class Mammalia; order Primates; family Hominidae; genus Pongo; species Pongo pygmaeus. Next base: position 141,832,153 of record NC_072384.2, on the reverse strand, counting down.
TTTTTTTTTTTTTTTTTGAGATGGAGTCTCACTCAGCTGCCCAGGCTAGAGTGCAGTGGCGTGATCTTGGTTCACTGTAACCTCTGTCCCCCGGTTCAAGTGATTCTCCTGCCTCAGCCTCCTGAGTAGCTGGGACTACAGGCACCTACCACCATGCCAGGCTAATTTTTGTATTTTTACTAGAGGGGGGGTTTCACCATGTTGGCCAGACTGGTCTCGATCCCTTGACTTCATGATCCACCCGCCTTGGCCTCCCAAAGTGCTGGGATTACAGGTGTGAGCCACCGCACCCGGCCCAGAATCTTTTTTTATGCACAGCATGCAGTAAAGGTGCCCAAACTGTAGGTGCCCACGTGGCCCAGGACCCTTTCTTGGCTGCCTGCAGACCCTGGGTCCCTTCCTGCACCGTGCCCTCTACACCCCGCTGCCCTGGGTCAGGGCAGAGGTTAGACTGCCTACCGTTGAGCCTGACGCATGCATTTCCTTCTGTCTGCCTTCTGCTTATCGCTGTGTCTGTGGTATTTATCCACATAGTTGTGTTTTCTAGTCTTGAAATTATTTTAAAAATATGTAATAGATACACATAAAGTATGTATGTATGTTTAAAAATATGTAATGCATGGGCCAGGGGCAGTGGCTCACGCCTGTAATCCCAGCACTTTGGGAGGCCGAGGTGGGTGGATCATGAGGTCAGCAGATGGAGACCATCCTGGCTAACACGGTGCAACCCCGTCTCTACTAAAAATACAAAAAAATTAGCCAGGCATGGTGGCGGGTGCCTGTAGTCCCAGCTACTCGGGAGGCTGAGGCAGGAGAATGGTGTGAACCCGGGAGGCAGAGCTTGCAGTGAGCCGAGATCGCGCCACTGTGCGCCAGCCTGGGCGACAGAGTGAGACTCCGTCTCAAAAAAAAAAAGAGAAAAATATGTAATACATGAATATGTGTTTTTTTAATTATAGAAGAATAATGGTAAAAGCGATAGTTGCCCTGGCCGTCTTCCAGCCCCCTCCTCCGATCCTACTCTTTCCCCCAGGGGACCGCAGTCAGCAGTTAGAGCCTTCCAGGCCTTCTTTCTTGTGCATTCAACTACAGTTGTATATTATACTTTTATGTGTGCTCACGTGTAAGTGCTTCTGTTCCCTTAGCACGGCTGGGATTATGGCATGCACGGTGTCCTGATGTGTGCGTATGTGTACGTGCATATGTGTATGCACACAGTGTCCTAATGTGTGCGTATGTGTACGTGCGTATGTGTACGCGCACACAGTGTCCTAATGTGTGCGTATGTGTACGTGCGTATGTGTACGCGCACACAGTGTCCTAATATGTGCGTATGTGTATGTGCGTATGTGTATGTGCGTATGTGTACGCACACACATGTCCTGCAGATCTTCCTCTACAGGTCTCCTCAGAACTGAAGCCTCCTGGATGGCACCCTAGCTCATGGGCTACTTTCCCATTGGCTGATGTGCCGGTGCTTTCTCTTGTTTCCTTAGCCTCCCTGATTTTCCCTTTGCCACTGTGGGTCCACGTTGAGTGGCGTGAGAGGGTAGCTGTTGGCTCTATTTGCTCTACTTCCACTGTGAGTGGAACAGAGCAGGCGCTCACACATGTGAGTTTTCAATATTACTATGAATAATATTGCCGTGTGCACCTCTCCAGAGGTGCCACCAAGCTGAAATGGGGCGGCTGTCGTTGAGGGCCCAAGTCTGACCCGTGGGTGCTCAACAGCACTAGCGGCCGGGCCCCCTTGCCAGTGCTCCCTTTGTCTGGGACATCTTGGTGGACAGAGGCCACGTGGCCCGTTGGTCTCCTCAGGACCTTGGACACACTCATCTTCTAGGACTTGGTGGTACCAAGGGAGTTGCCCAAGATCAGCCAATTCCTAGTCTTTCTATTGGATTGGATGTTTCTGGATGTCACAGTTCTGAGAGTTTGATTAGCATCCACTGCACATCTAGTGCAGTTATGACTATAGAGATTTATCCATTCATTCCCCACTCAGTCATTCACTCACTCGTTCACTTATTCAACAAATAAGCATTACAGAAGACTTGGGGTGTGTCCCTAAGAATGTGGTCTGGTCAGGACAATAAGCTGAAACAGTAAGAGAGAACAGGGTTAGGAAGCATGAAGGAAGGAGGTGAGCTGTACGGAGTGCTTTTGTGTTTTAGGGACTCAGTTGGGTGCTTCCTCTTAAGTTGTCTCCTTTAGTTCTCCTGGTGATCCTGGGAGTGCAGTCTGATTTTTAGCAAATGGATGCTGAAGCTGAGTGAATTGTTACACTGGGCATCAGGTACTAGAAGAGACTCCAAGTGATGTGCTCAGACAGCAGGTGGGGGTCTTGGGTCTCCACGGGGGCCAGGCCCTGGTGCCTCCCCACTGGAGGACCTACGGTCCCTGGGGCTGCCCTGGGTTGAGGTCCCAGCAGCTCAAGGCCTGTGTGCACTCAGCAGATCACATCCTTCATGCCCTGACTGCACGCTGGCCAGAACCGAGTGGCGTGGCGATGCCTGGCTGCCAGGGCAGCTGGAGGATGTCCTCATGTTTCCTGAGTTGCTGTCATGCTGAAAGTCAGAGATCCACAGTTTCACAGTCTCTTAGCCAAAATTGTGAAATCCAAAAAGCCCCCAACACTGAAATATTTTTCTTAGAATTGATGCTAAAAGCATTGGACGGTCAAATTGGCCCTAAGCACGTGAGAAGCTGTTTGTGGTTTTCCCTTGACCTCTGCAGTTTGAGTGTTCAGAGGCCTCGCTGCAGACACAGGGCAGTGGATGCCCATGAGGCCCTCTCCCCGGCCTGCTGGGGTCTCCCTAGCAAGTGGCCGTATGACTTTTCTGAAATCCCCAAACACATCTGGCCCAAGGGTTTTGATGGAAGGGCCGTGGACCCAGGTGACTGTGGAGAGAACGAGTACTGAGGCTGCAGCAGCCCGCTAAGGCCCCAAGAGCACGAGTGAAGATGCAGCGCTGCCCAGGGGCCTCAGCTGTGTGTCCGGACTGTGCCCCAGAAGTTGCCCAGACTCTTTGGCAAGGGGGCTTTGTGAGACCCTCGTGGTGTGCATTCGTCTCCTGTCTTACCCGGTCCTGCAGGAGGATGTGCGGTTTCCTAGCATTTGCATGGGGTTTGTCTCAAGCATGGGATGGATAGAGAGGGAGAGGGAGGTACAGGGGAGAGAGAGATGGGAGACGTGGAAGGAGAGAGGCAGGCAGATGCAGACCCTCAGCCTACCCCCCTCAGTTCCCCTCAGAAAACTGCTTTTCCTCAGAACTTGGCTCACAATCCCTTTCTCTGTGGAACCCACCCCTGGGTCTTATCCTTCCTCTTCTGTCTTTTTTTTTTTTTGAGATGGTCTTGGCCATTGCCCAGGCTGGAGTGCAGTGGTGCGATCACAGCTCACTGCAGCCTAGACTCCTGTGCTCAGGTGAGGTTCCCGCTTCAGCCTCCCAAGTAGCTGGGATTACAGGTGTGTGTCACCACGCTGGCTAATTTTTAAATGTTTTGTAGAGACGAGGTCTCACTATGTTGCCCAGGCTGGTCTCGAACTCCTGGGCTCAGCCTCCCACAGTGCTGGGATTACAGGTGTGAGCCACTGTGCCCGATCCTGTCCTCTTTCTGAGCCTGTCCTCTTTCTGAGCCTCTGGTATACCTTTACTAGGTTGCTGATGTTAACCTGTGTGTCTGTCCCCAAGTGAGGTGGTGCGGTCACATTCTGTTCATCTGGTGCCCAGGGTCAGTCTGTCGTGTGGAGGCCACAGTGGCTGGGCCGACAGGAGGCCTGGGTCCCTCAGCTCTGTGGTCATCCTGTCTGGACTGTAGCCTCCTCATGGATCACCATGTGCTGAATGCTGGAGGACATTGTGTGCCACCTCTTAGGAGCCGCCCTCACCAGCCTCCTCTCTTTTTCAGCCTGTGTCCCCTTCTTTTTTTGTTTCTGTTTGAGATGGAGTCTCACTCTGTCACCCATTTCACCAGTGAGCTGGTACAATCTCAGCTCACTGCAACCTCTGCCTCCCAGGCTCAAACGATTCTCCTGCCTCAGCCTCCAAGTAGCTGGTATTACAGATGCCTGCCACCTCACCGGGCTAATTTTTGTATTTTTAGTAGAGACAGGGCTTTGCCATGTTGGCCAGGCTGGTCTCAAACTCCTGACCTCAAGTGATCTGCCTGCCTCGGCCTCCCAAAGTGCTGGGATTACAGGTGTGAGCCACCACGCCCGGCCTTCTGGCCCCTGTCCCCTTCTGCGTGGGCCCAATCTGAGAGCCATTTCCCAAATCTGAGAGCCATTTCCCTAGTCGGCTGTGAAATCAGATGGTGTTTATTGTCAATCAGTTGTTTTTTTTACTGTTGTAGAGTTTACCAAGGACTCTCCAATCCCTCTCTCCTTTCCTCTCACACCTCCTCAAGGCAGCAGCATGGACTTCCCCTTGCAGGTGGGGCTGAGGCTAAGCTGCACGGCTGACGGGGGGTTTGGAGGCCCTGAGATGAAGCGAGAGCACTGACCAAAGCATTGGCAAGTGCTCCTGTACTTTACTGTTGGGCTTTTGGTAGCATTCTCTGCGAAATCATTTCTAAATGTGGACTTAATTTGGAGAAATTTGAGACTAAGTGCTTTATTTTTTAACTTGGTCACAAAATTTGGTTTTTTTTCTTGTTATAAATTGGTGGCATTAAATGCTTTGTACTTAGTTCTGATGGAGAATCGGTGCAATCTCTCCTTTTGACTCATCTGTGGCCCTACATGATGGTCACCCATGTCATTATCCCCAGGGTGGACAGTGTCCCAGAAGGAAGCCTGCCAGTGCACAGTGAACAGGTGCTGCCCGAGGACCAGCAAGTCACTGCCTTGGGGAGAGAGGAACCTGTGGCAATAGAGAGCCCTGGACAGGATCTTCTGGGAGAAAGCAGGTCTGAACCAGTGGATGTGAAGCCATTTACTTCCTGCGAAGATTCTGAAGCTCCAGTCCCAGCTGAGGATGGGGGCAGTGACGCTGGCATGTGTGGCCTGTGTCAGAAGGCCCAGCTAGAGCGGATGGGAGTCAGTGGTCCCAGCGGTTCAGACCTTTGGGCTGGGGCTGCCGTGGCTGAGCCCCAGGCCAAGGGTCAGCTGGCGGGGGGCAGCCTCCTGATGCACTGCCCTTGCTATGGGAGTGAATGGGGCTTGTGGTGGCAAAGGCAGGACTTGGCCCCCAGCCCCTCTGGGATGGCAGCCCTCTCGTTTGGGACACCTACTCTAGATGAGCCATGGCTGGGAATGAAAAACGACCGAGAAGAGCTGCAGACCTGCTTGATTAAGGAGCAGCTATCCCAGTTGAGCCTTGTGGGAGCCCTGGATGTCCCCCACACCGAACTCATTCCGACAGAGCGCCCAGCTGTCACCGCTCCTGTGTCGTCCTGCGATCTGGGAGGCAGAGACCTGTATGGTGGCTGCACGGGCAGCTCCTCAGCCTGCTATGCCTTGGCCACGGACCTCCCCGGGGGCCTGAAAGCAGTGGAGGCCCAGGAGGTTGATGTGAATTCATTTTCCTGGAACCTCAAGGAACTCTTTTTCAGTGACCAGAAAGACCAAACATCATCAGATTGTTCCTGTGCTACGTCTGAACTCAGAGGGACACCCTCTTCCTTGGCAGTGGGCTCCGATCCAGATGTAGGCAGTCTCCAGGAAGAGGGGTCATGTGTCCTGGATGACAGGGAGCTGTTACTACTGACCGGCACCTGTGTTGACCTTGGCCAAGGCCGACGGTTCCGGGATAGCTGTCTGGGACATGATCCAACAGAACCGCTTGAGGTTTGTTTGGTGTCCTCTGAGCATTATGCAGCAAGCGACAGAGAAAGCCCAGGATGCGTTCCTTCCACGTTGGATGCTGGCCCTGAGGACACGTGCCCATCAGCAGAGGAGCCAAGGCTGAACGTCCAGGTCACCTCCACACCCGTGATCGTGATGCCCGGGGCTGCTGGCCTGCAGCGGGAGATCCAGGAGGGTGCCTACTCCGGGAGCTGCTACCATCGAGACGGCTTACGGCTGAGTGTGTCCCGGGCCCCATGGGAAGAAGCGTGGTGCCCCCAGAGTACAGTGCAGTGGGGGTGCAGGGTCTTCCTTGTTCTGGGGTCTGATGGGGTTCCACCCTGGAATAGTTTCAGCAGAAATCATGTTTTAAAGGAGAATGCATATCATCCACCTCTTGAAAATTAAGATTACAAATGTGTATGCCTGCGGAGGGTGGCGCCCAAGGTCCCAGGCCACCTGCCCCATGCCCATCAGTTCCAGCCGTGCCTCCCGCCTCAGGCCATACACTTCAGAGAGCCGCTCCTCGCAGCAGCTTGGGGAGATTCCGTCGGGAGCAGGAGAGGTGCAGGGGCGTCATGCTGGAGTCTGTCTCTCCACCTCCCACCGGCCCCCACCTCAGTGGTTACACGGAGAGGCCAAGAGAGATGTCAGCGTGGCAAGATGCTCACGTGTTCGTCTTCCACGCTTTTGGTGTTTAGGCTGCCCTGATCTCTGAAAAACCTGCCCTGATCTCTGAAAAACCTGCCCTGATCTCTGAGAAACCTGCCCTTCTGTGAGGGTCATGTGATCAGGCCCCTCTGCTTGCCCCTTTGAGGTTGATTCTGTTTTACTTTCTTTTTTATTTTCATTTTTTTTTTTTTCTTTTTTTTTGAGATGGAGTCTCGCTCTGTCGCCCAGGCTGGAGTGCAGTGGCGCCATCTCGGCTTACTGCAAGCTCTGCCTTCCGGGTTCACGCCATTCTCCTGCCTCAGCCTCCCTAGTAGCTGGGACTACAGGCGCCCACCACCACGCCCGGCTAATTTTTTCTATTTTTAGTAGAGACGGGATTTCACTGTGCTAGCCAGGATGGTCTCGTTCTCCTGACCTTGTGATCCGCCCGCCTCGGCCTCCCAAAATGCTGGGATTACAGGTGTGAGCCACTGTGCCGAGCCTATTTTTTTTATTTTTTGAGACAGAGTCTTACTCTGTCCACCCTCGCTGGAGTGCAATGGCATGGTCTCGGCTCACTGCAACCTCCGCCTCCCGGGTTCAAGCGATTCTCCTGCCTCAGCCTCCTGAGTAGCTGGGACTACAGGCGTGTGCCACCACACCCAGCTAATTTTTTTGTATTTTTAGTAGAGATAGGGTTTCAGTATGATGGCCAGGCTGGTCTCAAACTCCTGACCTTGTGATCCACCTGCCTCAGCCTCCCAAAGTGCTGGGATTACAGGTGTGAGCCACTGAGCCCGGCTAATTTTTTGTATTTTTAGTAGAGACAGGGTTTCACCGTGTTAGCCAGGATGGTCTCGATCTCCTGACCTTGTGATCCGCCCGCCTCGGCCTCCCAAAGTGCTGAGATTACAGGCGTGAGCCACCACACCTGGCCGTATTTTCCTCATTTCTTAATAGGCCCACATTATTTTAGCCAGTTGTTTCCATATTGCTGATTTTGTAGTGTTGATAGCTAGGGTTCTTTTCTTACACTTAGAAGAATTTTGTAAATAATACGTGTTATTTGTAGAAACATTAGAAATATAAACAAGAAGAAAATAAAATGGGCTGTAAACCCCCACCACCAAAGAAAGCTAACCATAGTTATGTTGGTGTATAGCTAGGAGGCTGTGGAAAAATGCATACATGCTTTCTCTGTATAAGTGGGTATGGAGTTTAATATGGCTATTAGTGACTAGAGTAAGTACATGTGTACATGGTTTTAATGTAAGCCATTCACATTCTTGTCACCGGAAGCCCGAAGACCCACTGTGTGTAGGGGCACGTTGAGTGCAGGTTCTCCCGGCTATTCTGAGTTGGGGGTTGTCTGAACCCTCAACTACAGGCCTCTCTGGAGGGCTTCCTTGGCCTCTGGCTGCCCTGAGTGAGGAGTTGTGGTTGTTGCAGGCCTGCAGGCTATGCCCCAGGGGTATTTCCCTGGCCGGCCCTGACAGCTTTCATCCAGGCTTCGGTGCTGCCTGCCTCTGCCTGGGCTGCTCTCAGGTCCGTGTTCTAGAGATTGAACTTTCTAACTTAAAGCTGTTGGAGATTGGACTGTTGCATTCTAGGACTGGACTTTTCTAACCTAAAGCTGCTGTCTAGCCAGGTCAGCACAGGCCTGTGCATTCTTACCTTCTCACCCTTCAGGTATACAGTTTGAGGTGAGGCGGGTGGAGCTCCAGGGCCCCACACCTCTGTTCTGCTGCTGGCTGGTGAAAGACCTCCTCCACAGCCAACGCGACTCAGCCGCCAGGACCCGCCTGTTCCTTGCCAGCCTGCCCAGCTCCACCCACTCCACCGCTGCTGAGCTCACCGGACCCAACCTGGTGGAAGTGGGTATTTGCAGTCAATGCCTGCCCTGGACTTAACGTACTGTGTGGCAAATATCCTAGTTGGCATCTCTCTCTGTTTCCTCGGGGACGGGAATACGGTCTGTTTGTAACTTTTTTTTATCTGGAACGGAGTCTCGCTCTTGTTCCCCAGGCTGGAGTGCAATGGTGCGTTCTCAGCTCACTGCAACCTCCGCTTCCTGGGTTCAAGTGATTCGCCCACCTCAGCCTCCTGAGTAGTGGGGATTACAGGCACGTGCCACCATGCCCGGCTAATTTTGTATTTTTAGTAGAGACTGGGTTTCTCCATGTTGGCAAGGCTGGTCTTGAACCTCCTGACCTCAGGTGGTCCACCCACCTTGGCCTCCCAAAGTGCTGGGATTATAGGCGTGAGCCATTGTGCCTGGCCCTCTTTGTAACTTTTCACACTGTCTTCTAATATCCAGTGTGACTATAAAGCCACTTTAAATCTGCATAGGCCCATGTATATGGTGGGGTGTAAACACGTTTCGACATGTGTGCCAGTTGAGATCAGTGTGCTGAGGCTGCTTGGGGTGCCCTGTGGAGATAGGCTTTCAGACCTGTCTGAGAGCATGGGAGGAGAGGGGACTGGAGTACAGGGCACACCTGCCTCAGGCGGCTGCTGAAGACGCAGGGGGACCACTGTGGGTGCTGCACCTCTGCCAGGTGCAGGTGCGTGTGACCCCACAGACCTTCCTCTGCATTGCAGGTGCTCAGAGCCAGACCCTGGTTTGAGGAGCCCCCCAAGGCTGTGGAACTGGAGGGGTCGGCGGCTTGTGAGGGCGAGTACTCCCAAAAGTACAGTACCCTGAGCCCGCTGGGCAGTGGGGCCTTCGGCTTTGTGTGGACTGCTGTGGACAAGGAAAAAAACAAGGAGGTACCCTGGCTGTGGGAGGGGAGTGGCGCCGGGCACCACTTCAAATGGCCCTTGACTTTTGGTCCCAGTTCTCTAAACCTGGGGTTTTTGGAGGAGTCCTCTACGTATGGCACCAAGCACACAACCTGGCACGTGGGTGGTTTCCGGATTCAAGGAGGCTCTCCCAGCAGCACACATGTCGCCATCCAGGGTTGCTGATCCTGTCCAGTTGATTCAGACCTCTAACAGGCCAGGCTCAGGGCTTCGCCTCCTGCCCTTGTGTTGAGATCCCACATCTGGACCTGTGTTCCCTCCTTTCTGGGCCTGGGGCTTGCACCATTCTCCTACTCCCCACTGAGATGCTGATATCTCGCGGGCACTGCACATGCATGCTTAAAACCAAATTTAGGACCTCCTCCACCCAGCTGGAAAAAAAAACCCAAGAAAGAGGCAAGCAAGCTAACCAACAGAAGCTCTTGGTCTTCCCAGGTCCCTGGAATGACTGCTCTGTTTATAGCTTACAGCTGGAGCAGGGATTGGTGTGTGCTAGGCATCCCTCTAGGTGCACTGAATACTGCCAGCTGCTTGTCCCCCCACCCGCTTCCTTCCCAGTTATCATGGCCATTCTTACATATTCTCCTTCCAAATAAGCTTTAGAACTTACTGTCCCTCCCTCTCAAGTCCTGATGGGATTTGTAGCTGCTGAACATGTTGTGATGTGGGGAAATTGACATCAGGATGATGCCCACTTTTCTGTTCAGAAGCAGCATCTGCTGCTTGCTGTGAATCCTGTTAGATTGTCCAGGTGTGTTCATGCCTGGCTTGGCGGGTTCCTGGGAGGGTCATGGAATACTGCCTGCAGGATCCTTTGCTCCCTGCATTTTCTAGTCACTTGTGGCTGGAATACACCAAAGAAAGATCCGAGCTTGGATTGATCCATCATGTGTGTATATCCAAGTCTTCCTAGTACTAATGCTTTTTCAGTGGATCCTTTGGATTTTCTAGATCAACAATCACTCCTCTGCAGTAATGACAGTGTTGTCTCTCCCCTCTGTGATTTGCCTGTCATCATCCTTTTATCCTTCCCTGTCTATCCTTAGCTAGGACCTGTGGAGTGTGCTGCACAGCAGGTGTGCCGCTGCTTCTCCTGGGCTCTGCTGCTGCTCCAAGGTGGCCGTGGCTCCTTTCAGTGCTTGATGAGCACCTTTTATTGGAGGATCTTTTCATTTTACTTTCAACCTGCTAAAATTTTTTAAGAATGAGTGTTGAGTTCGATCAAATTCTATCAAAAAATGTCTTTTCAGCATCTATTGAGATACTCATATCCTTGTTGCTTTATTAATAAAACAAATAACATAGTCACAGAATCTGTCTTTGATTACATTATAACAGTCTCTTAATGCATTGCTGAATTTGATTTTTGATTTGCTATTTCTCTTTTTTTTTTTTTTTTTTGAGACGGAGTCTTGCTTTGTCACCAGGCTGGAGTTTAGTGGCACCATCTCAGCTCACTGCAACCTCCGCCTCCCGGGTTCAAGCGATTCCCCTGCCTCAGCCTCCCAAGTAGCTGGTATTACAGGCATGCGCCACCGTGCCCATCTAATTTTTTGTATTTCAGTAGAGACGGGGTTTCACCATGTTGGCCAAGAAGGTCTCGTTCTCCTGACCTTGTGATCCGCCCACCTCGGCCACCCAAAGTGCTGGGATTACAGGCATGAACCACTGTGCCTAGCCTGATTTGCTATTTCTGTTTGGGATTTTTTTTTTGTTTATATTCATACCTGAGTTTTGTTTCATTTCATTTTGTTTCTTTTCGTTTCTTTTCTTTTTTCTTTTTTTTCCTCTTTTTCATTTTTCTTCCTCCCTCCCTCCTTCCTTCCTTCCTTCCTTCCCTCCCTCCTTCCTTCCCTCCTTCCTTTTTTTTTTTTTTATGTCAGAGTTATGAGGCTGGCCAAGTGGCAGTTGGATGGTGTGTCAATACCTGGAAGATGATGTTCCCTTGGCTGTCCTAATTCTTGTTTCACTCTCTTTTTTTTGCTACACTTGCCAAATAATTGTCTGTTTTACTCATCAAGTATTTTTTTGTTTTCTTTTAATTTCTTATACTTTCTATGAGTTAATTTTGCTATTTTTCTTTAATTTTTTTTTTTTTTTTTGAGACAGAGCCTCGCTCTGTCACCCAGGCTGGGGTGCAGTAGCGAGACACGGCTCAGTGCAAGCTCCGTCTCCCGGGTTCATGCCATTCTCCTGCCTCAGCCTCCCTAGTAGCTGGGACTACAGGCACCCGCCACCACACCCGGCTAATTTTTTGTATTTTTAGTAGAGACGGGATTTCACTGTGTTAGCCAGGATGGTCTCAATCTCCTGACCTTGTGATCCGCCTTCCTCGGCCTCCCAAAGTGCTGGGATTACAGGTGTGAGCCACCGCACCCAGCCTAATTTTGCTAGTTTTCTAGATTATCGTATTGAATGTGTATTTTCAATGCTGTTAATAATAACAGTGTTTACAGTATTAAGCTTTCAGAATACACTTTGGCCATATCCTAGAGGTTTTACTCTACAGTGCTCTTGTTGTCATGTGTTTCTAAACAGTTTGAATTTTTTTTTTTTTTTTTTAGACAGGGTCTCACTCTTTCATCCAGGCTGAAGTGCCGTGGTACGATCTCAGCTCACTGCAACCTCTGCTGCCTGGGCTCAAGTGATCCTTCCACCTCAGCTTCCTGAGTAGCTGGGACTACAGGCATGCACCATCACATCTGGCTAATTTTTTTGTACTTCCTTTTTTTTGGGGGTAGAGACAGAGTTTTGCCATGTTATTCAGGCTGGTCTCAAACTCTTGGGCTTAAGCGACCTACCTGCCTTGGCCTCTCAAAGTTCTGGGATTACAGATGTGAGCCACCATGCCCAGCCAACGGTTTGATTTTTAAGTTTCTATTTTCATCTGTAATTTATCTGAGCAGATCTTCTCATTCTTGGTTTTCATCAGGAACCTGATGGGCTCTAGGGATTTCTTTAAACCTTTATACCTTAAGGCAGAAGAAAGAAGCCCCACCATCTTTCTCTTGCTGTAAAAAGAAACCACATGAGTAGTTTTTGCCTTTTAAAAAACAGATGTCAATTTAAATGTTATTATAAGGCCAACAAATTATTGAGTAAAGGAACCAATCAGAAAATAGACTCTTAAGGGTCGTTATGGTTCACAGAACAGAGTGCAGTTCCCACGTCTTAAGAATCTCCTTTGTACCAAGAACGCTCCCAGGCCTGGTTACCTGGTGACAGAGAGCAGAGATGGCCATACATCCCCTGCTGTCACTGTGCTGGGCAGGATGGGAGAAGCCAGAGTTGTTGGGAGGTTGATCCTGTACAGTTTATTAGAACTAGCTTTATGGGTGGGATGCAGTGGCTCACTCTTGTAATCCTAGCACTTCAGGAGGCCGAGGCCAGAGGATTGCTTGACCCAGCCTGGGAAACATAGTAAGACCTCGTCTCTACAAAAAGTTAAAAAATTAGGCTGATGCGGAAGAATCACTTCAGCCCAGGAGGTCGAGGCTGCAGTGAGCCAAGATCATGCTACGCACTTCAGCCTGGGCAACAGAGCAAGACCGTCTCCAAGAAAACAGCCAAGAACAACAACAAAAAACTAGCTTTATGGTGAATAAAAATGGCTTTCTTTTTTCTTCCCAGCTGTAGAGGAAAAGAGAATTTCTAAAAATCTTTCTGAGTTTTTTTCCCCAACGTTTAGGATGACCTGCTATTTCAGGGGTAAGCATTAGTATCCCAGTAGTTATCATTAAGAGAAAGAGAGCAGGCCTGAAACATATACAGCATATGACATGGGGGAGAAAATGGCAGAAGAGCACTTGAATATGTGGAATATGAGATACCTATTGCTTTCCAGCTATATGCCCTGAGAGTTATTTAGGCAAATACTTAAATACAGGATGCACAAATCATGAGTGTACATCGTTAGGGACTTTCAACAACTGGACACACATACCACCAGCACCCAGATCAAGATGCAGAATTTCCCCAGCATCTCAGGAGCCCTTCTGGGCACAGACCGCAGGGTACCCAGTCTCTTGGCTTTTAACATAATCAGGCTTGCCTGTTTCTGGACATTCTATTTATGTAAAGCTCTAATGATGTGAGTTCTAATGATGTTGAGTATCTTTTTGTGTGCTTGTTCGCTATCTGCATATTTTCTTTGATGAAATCTTTTCAAACCTTTGCCAGCTTTTAAAAATTAGGTTTTTGAGGCCAGGTGCAGTGGTTCATGCCTGTAATCCCAGCACTTTGGGAGGCCGAGGCGGGAGGATCATGCGCTCAGGAGTTCGAGACCAGCCTGGCCAACATAGTGAAACCCTGTCTCTACTAAAGATACAAAAAATTAGCTGGGCGTGGGTCGCACACCTGTAATTCCAGCTACTCAGGAGGCTGAGGCAGAAGAATCACTTGAACCTGGGAGGTGGGGGTTACGGTAAGTCAAGATTGCGTCATTGCACTTCAGCTTGGGCAACAGAGTGAGACTATGTCTCAAAAAAAAAAAAAAAAAAAAAAAATTTGGGGTTTTTAAACAATATTGAATTTTAAGAGTTCTTTATAATTTCTAGTTACCATTCCTTTATCTGATAAGGGAATTTCACCCAGCCTGTGGTTTTTCTTTTCCTTCTCTTAGCAATGCCTTTTGGAGAGCAGAGGTTTTTAATTTCGATGAAGTCCAGTTTATCAATTTTTCTCTTACGGATAGTGCTTTTGGTATCCTATATAACCCAAGGTCACGAAGATTTTCTGTTTCCTCCCACAAGTTTTATAGCCCTCGGTTGTACACTGAGGTCTGTGAGGCAGTGGGAGTTGGTTTGGTGTGTGGTGCAGGCCACAGCTGAGGCTTACCTTATACATGTGGATTTCTACTAGTGTGGCACCAGTTGTGGAAAAGAATCCTTTCTCCACTGGATGATCTTGGTAGCCTTGGCAGAAATCAATTGACCATTTCTGTGTGGGTCTGTTCAGTCCACTGGTCTACGTGTCGATGCACTTGCCAATGACTGCAGCTTCATAGGGAATCTTGAAACTGTCCGTTTTCAAGTCCGCTTTGAATATCCTAGGTCCTTTGCTTGTTCATGTAAATTTTACAATCAGCTTGTTGATTTAATTAATTAATTAGTTTTGGGGAAGACAGGGCCTTGCCCTGTCACCCAGGCTGGAGTGCAGTGGCACGATCATGGCTCACTGCAACCTCCACCACCTGGGCTCAAGCGATCCTCCCTTCTCCAGCCTCCCAAGTAGCTGGCACCACAGGTCTACACCACCACGCCAGCCAATTTCTTAATTTTTGTAGAGACGAGGTCTTGCTGTGTTGCTTAGGCTGGTCTTGAACTCCTGGCCTCAAATGATCCTTTCACCTTTGTCTTTCAAAGTGATGGGATTACAGGTGTCAACCATGGTTGATTTTATTAATAATGCCTGCTGGGATTTTATTTGGATTTGTATTGTCCATAGAGCTCTTTGGGAAGAAGTCACACATTGATTGAGTCTTCTGTGCTATTTACTTAGGTCTTGTTTGAATTCTCTCATCAATGTGCTGCAGTTTTCAGCATATGAATCCAACATATTTTGTTAGGTTTATCCCTAAGTATGTCATGTTTTGGATGCTGTTATAAGTAGTATTGATTTTTAGTTTTAATTTCCAGTTCGTCATTGCGAATATATAAAAATATGATCTATTTTTCTGTGTTGACTTTGTGTCCTGAAAACTTGCCAGACTTTTTTGGTAGATTCTTTGGGATTTTCTATATAGACAGTTGTATCATTTATCACCTCCTTTCTAATCTCTATGCCATTGATTGATTGGTTGATTGATTGATTGCCTTATTGCACTGGCCAAGACTTCCAGTAAAATATGAGCTAGGAGTGGTGAGAATGGACAACCTAGCTTTGTTCCCAATCTTAGAAAGAAAGCCTTTAGCCTTTCACTATTAATGATGAGGTTAACAGTGGGTTTTCTGTAGATGCCTTTTATCAGCTGAGGAAGCTCTCTTCCATTCCTTGTTTGCTGAGAGTATTTATTAGGAATGGATGTTGGCTTTTGTCAAGTGCTTTTTTCTGTATGTGTTGAGATGATGTATTTTTTATTTATGTGGACATGATACATTATAATGATTGAGTGATGAATGTTGACTCAACCTTGCATTCTTGGGATTGCTCGTAATGTGTTAACTGCCCTTTTTATATGTTGCTGTCTTCAGTTTGCTAATATCTTGTTAAGCATTTTTGCATCTACATTTATGAGGAATATTGGTGTATAGTTTTTTAGTAATGTCTTTGTCTAATTTTAGTATAAGCATAATGCTGCCCTCATAAAAATGAATTTGGAGCCAGGAGTGGTGGCTCATGCCTATAATCTCAATACTTTGGGAGGCTGAAGCAGGAGAATCACTTGAGCCCTGGAGTTCAAGACTAGCCTGTGCAATGGAGTGAGACCTCATCTCTACAGAATAATTTAAAAGTCAGCTGGGTGTGGTGGCGCGTGCCTGTAGTCCCAGCTACTTGAGAGGCTGAGGAAGGAAGATCGCTTGAGTCGTAGAGGTCAAGGCTGCAGTGAGCTGTGATCACGCTACTGCACTCCAGCCTGGGCAACACAGCAAGACCCTGTCTTAAAAAAAGATTTGGAAGTAGTCCTTCCTCTTCTGTTTTGTGAAGAGTTTGTATAGAATTGGTATTATTTTTTCCTTAAATGTTTTGTAGAAATTGGTTGGCAAAATCCTCTGGGACTGGAGTGTTCTTTGAGGGAAGAATTTTAACTGCAAATTAAACTTTTAAAATATAAATGGGATTATTTTTCTATTTCTTTTGAAGCTTCGGTGGGTTGGATCTTTCAAGAAGTTTGTCCATTTCACCTAAGTTATCAAATTTATTGGCATAATAGTCTCTTAAAAACTTTTAATGTCTGTAGGGGCTATAATTTTATCACCATTTTCATTCTTGGTAGTGGTAATTTGTGTCTTTTCTCTTTTTTTAACTGATCAGTCTGGTTAGAGGCTTATCAGTTTTATTAATCTTTACAAATAACCAGCTTTGGGCTTCGTTAATTTTTCTTATTTATAATCAATTTTCAATCTTGTGATTTTTCTCTTATTATAAAAATTTTTTTTCATTATTTTTTCTTACTTTGGATTTAATTTTCTTCTTCTATTTTCCTAAGGTGGAATCTTAGGTAATTTATTTGAGCTCTGCTTTTTTCTAATATAATCATTTAGTGTTCTAAATTTTTCTCCAACCCCAGCTTTATCTGTGTATCACAGATTTTCATATGTTGTGCTTTCACATTCATTCATTTACAAATATTTTGTTACTTTGTGTTATTTAGAAGTGTGTTGTTTAATTGCCAAATATTTGGTGATTTTTCAGATATCTTTCTGTTTTTAATTTCTTTATAGAGAACATACTTGGTATAATTTCAGTTTCTTTAAATTTGTTGATGCTTGTATTATGTTTTGAAGTCTCTACCTATACTTGTGGATTTGCTTATTTCCCTTTGTAATCCTCCCAGATTTTACTTCATTTACTTGTGGATTTGCTTATTTCCCTTTGTAATCCTCCCAGATTTTACTTCATTTACTTGTGGATTTGCTTATTTCCCTTTGTAATACTCCCAGATTTTACTTCATATATTTGGAAGCTCTGTTGTTATAGGAATACCCATTTAGTATCATAGCATCTTCTTGATGAACTAATTTCTTATTTGATATGCCTTGTTCTGAAGTCTACTTTGATATTAGTATGACTACTCCAGCTTTCATTTGATTTGTGTTCACATAGTAAACTTTTCTCATTCTTTTACTTTTAGTCATTTATGTCTACATTTAAAATGATCTTCTGTAGGCAAGATACACTTGGGTCTTGCTTTTGAAATTCAGTCTGAAAGTCTCTATCTTTAATTGAGGTGTTCAGACCGTTGATGTTTAATGAAATTATTGATATGGCTGGATTTAAATCTACAATCTAAATCTAGATGTTTTCTATTGTTTCTGGGTATTTCTGTGCTCTGTTCTTTTCCCCTCTATTTTTCCTGCTTTCTGTTGAGTATATTTTATTATGTCATGTTTTTGTTGTTTGTTTTTAATATTTCATCATGATTTTTGACATCTGTGTTGAGATATAATTCACATACCATATAATTCACCCATTTAGAGTGAACAGTTCAGTAGATTTCAGTATATACAGAATTGTGCAACCATTACCACAAACGAAGAACATTTCGTGACCTCAGAAAGAAACCTCATACCCATCAGTAGTCAGTCACATAAGCCCCATCCTGCTTGAATTTCCTCCATCCCATCCTGGGAAACCACTAATCTACTTTCTGTCTCAATAGATTTGCCTATTCTGGACACTTCATATAAACGGAATCATGCACAGTGTGCTCCTTTGTGACTGGATTCTTTCATCTAACATAATGTTTTCAAGGTTCATCCATATTGCAGAGTGTATAAGTACTTCATTCTTTTTTATGATTGAGTAATACTCCATTATATGAACAGACACCATATTTTGTTTATCTGTTTATCAGCTGATGGACATTTGTGTTGTTTCCATTTTTTGGCCATTAGGAATAATGCTTCTATGAACAATTGTATATAAGATTTGTGTGAACATATGTTTTCAGTTCTTTTGGGCATATACCTAGGAGTGCAATTCGTGGGTCATGTCGTAACTCTGAGTCTAATGTTTTGAGGAACTGCTAAACAGTTTTCTAAAAAGGTTGTACTGTTTTTACATTCCCATCAGCAGTGTACAAGGGTTCCTAGTCTACATATCCTTGCCAACACTTATTATTGTCTTTTCCTTTCTAGCCATTCTAGGGGGTGTGAAGGGGTAGCTCACTGTGGTTATGATTTGTATTTCCTTGATGACTAACGATGTCAAGTGTCTTTTCATGATCTTATTGGCTGTTTATAAATCTTCTTTGGAGAAAAGTCTATTCTGATCCTTTGCCCATTTTTTTCTTTCTTTCTTTTTTTTTTTTGAGACAGAGTCTTGCTCTGTCACTCAGGCTGGAGTGCAGTGGCGCGATCTCGGCTCCCTGCAATCTCCGCCTCCTGGGTTCAAGTGATTCTCCTGCCTCAGCCTCCCGAGTAGCTGGGATCACAGGTGCACACCACCAGGCCCAGATGATTTTTATATTTTTAGTAGAGATGGGGTTTTGCCATGTTGGCCAAGCTCGTCTCGAACTCCTGACCTCATGGTCCACCTGCCTTAGCCTCCCAAAGTGCTGGGATTACAGGTGTGAGCCACTGTGCCTGGCCCTGCCCCTTTGCCTACTTTTAAATTGGGTTGTCTTTTTATTATTAAATTATATTAGTTCTGTATTCTAGATACAATTTCTTGATCAGATATATGATTTGCAAATATTTTCTCCCATTAAATGTGTTATCTTTTCAATTTCTTGATGTTTCATTTGAAGCACAAACACTTTAAATGGATGACGTTCAGTTGGTCTCTTTTACCATTTGCCACTTGTGTTTTAGTGGTGTATCTAAGAAGACTGCCAAGCCCAAGGTCATAAAGATTTACTCCCATGTTTTCTCTAAGAGTTTTATGGTTTTAGATTTTACATGTAAGTCTTTGATCTATTTTTGAGGTTAATTTTTGTGTGTGGTGTGAGACTGGGGTCGGACTTCACTCTTTTGTATGTGGATATCTAGTTGTCCTAGCACCGCTTGTAGAAGACTATCCTCTCCCCATTGAGTAGTTTTTGACACCCTTGTCAAAAATCAGTTGACCATAGATGCATGGGTTTGTTTCTGGACTCTGAATTCTATTCCATTGATCTATAGTCTATCTTTCTATCTTAAGTCTATCCTTAAGCCAGTACCACACTATCTTGATTACCATAGCTTTGTAGTAAGTTATGAAACTGGAAAATGCTAGTCTTCCAACTTTGCTTTTTTTCAAGCTTGTTTTGGCTATTTTGAGATTGTTTTGGCTATTTTGCATTTCCATAAGGATTTTAGGATCAGCTTGTCGCCAGCTGAGATCCTCATAGGAATCACATTGAATCTGTAGCTCACTTTGGGGAGTATTGTCGTCTTAACAATATTAAGTCTCTGATCTGTGAATGTTGAAAGTTTTCTATTCATTTAGATCTTTGATTTCTTTTAAAGTGTTTTGTAATTTCAGTGTACAAGTCTTGTTATTCTTTTGTTAAATCTCTGTTATTTTTACATCCAGTTTCTTCTTTTTCTTAGGTTTATTTTTCACTTGCTAGAATATATTCATTGCTGATTTCTCCAGGAAGGAGTCATGGGTATTATACTTTCAGTCCTTGTATGTATTAAAGTGTGTTTATTTTTCTCTCATATTTTAGTGGTGATATGCCTTTTTCCTCTCAGAACTTTTTAGACCTGTATCTGTTGTAATCTAGCATTATTTTGAAGTGAATTTTGCTGACAGCAACCTGATTTATTTTTCTTTCTAGATTTAAAATCTTTGTCTTTCAAAGTTTTCACGAGGATGTCTTTAGGGGTGTATGTTTGTGTGTGTTTTCTTTATTCTTGCTTGATACTTGGTAAGACTTTGATCTGAATATTTAAAGCTTCCTTTATTTTAAGAGGATTCTGTTCTTTGGTTCTATTAATTCTTTCCTTCCCCCTCCTCCTGACACTCATTTTAGGTGTGCATGGGCACGCCTGGAGGAGCCTGCCCTCTTGTCTCCTTGGCCCTGCAGCTGGACAGGCCACAGGCCTCTTCACTTAGAGTGTCAGGGCTCCCGCCCTCCCAGAGGCTTCTGGAGCTCTGCCACATCTCAGCAGGCCCTTCTTTTGCTCCTCAGGACCACAGCCTGCTTCCCCTCGTCTTCTTGCTTTCCCTCAGTCTCACCTCTGGCCTTTTGGGCCATAGTGACCCTCCCGTCAAAGGGTCTTCAGAATTTGTCTCTTTTCACCTCTCACAGGCTGGCACCCAAGCTGCCCCCTTCTCTCCTGATGACTGTGAGAGGCCTGGATGTTGCCCAGGCTCCGATGATTCTTTCTGCTCCCGCCCTCGCCCCGATGCCCTCCCGATGCCCCCTTAACGTTGCCTGCCCAGCCCCCCTCCTCCCTCACATCTCCTCGCACAGCTCGGGCGCGCTCTGCCTCAGTCCTGTGCTCCCGCTGCCCTCTGCCTGGTGAGCCTTCCCCGAGGCACTCAGAAGCTGCCTTCCCGGGACTTGCTCCCTGTCCCACCTACCTCGCAGGGGCCGCACCCCCGCGGCACTTCCTGCCCCATCTTTTTTTCCTTCTTGGCACTCATCGTTCCCTGGTGTGTGATCTTGCTCAGCATCTCTTCCTGACACCTGAACAGGCCCATCTGTGGTCGGCACCTGCTGGGTTGCCCATCGCTCCTTCAGCTGCGTGCCGACACCCACGTAGCAGCAGGCGTTGTGTTGGGCAATAAGATTTTCAGCGACTTGCAGTGTTTCTTTTGTGAATGGTATCTTTTTCTGTTACACTTTGGCTATCATTGACTGTGGTAGCACTGTTTTTCTTACATTTACCTTACGTCTGTCAGTCTTGCTAAACTCTGATTGATCTCAGAGTCAATGTTGAAACCATATCTAAGAGTGGTAGCTTTTCTTTATATTTTCTAGTTTTCTGGCTTCTTAGTTCATTCTCCTGGCCAGGGCTCCCAGTCCTTGGTTGAGAAGTCAGGGTGACGTGGATGTTCTCCAGGGCACATGCCCTGAGGCCTCTGGGGCCCTCTCTCCAGCCCAGGTTATGGCTCCCTCAGCTCCACCTGGATTCTCCATCTCACCCATCTGTCCACCTTACAGAATGGG
Organism: Pongo pygmaeus; assembly: GCF_028885625.2. NCBI lineage: Eukaryota > Metazoa > Chordata > Mammalia > Primates > Hominidae > Pongo > Pongo pygmaeus. Next base: position 141,811,151 of record NC_072384.2, on the reverse strand, counting down.
CAGTAATGACGCTGCATTTCTGGTCAGCTGCTGACCCTCTTCTCTGCTTCCTTGTGCTGCAGGCGTTTATCACTTTGTTTCTTCTTTCCCTGGGACTTAGGGGAGGTAAATGCAGGGGATGTGTCTGCCACATGGACCAGGTGGCCCCTGGTGTAATGGGATGCCTGAGGACCAGGTGGCCTCTGGTGTAATGGGATGCCTGAGGACTGGGTGGCCCCTGGTGTAATGGGATGCTTGAGGACCGGGTTACCCTTGGCGTAATGGGATGCTTGAGGACCGATGGTGGCCCCTGGTGTAATGAGATGTTTGAGGACTGATGGTGGCCGCTGGTATAACAGGGTGCTTGAGGACCGGGTGGCCCCTGGTGTAACGGGATGCTTGGGGACCGGGTGGCCCTGGTGTAATGGGATGCTTGAGGACTGGCTCCAGCTATTTCCACTCTCTGTCTTCCTCACAGGTGGTAGTGAAGTTTATTAAGAAGGAGAAGGTCTTGGAGGATTGTTGGATTGAGGATCCCAAACTTGGGAAAGTTACTTTAGAGATTGCAATTCTCTCCAGGGTGGAGCACGCCAATATCATAAAGGTAGGTGGCGATTTCCTCTTTAGAGACACCCTAACTTGGCTCATGTCAAATGTCTTAAATTTGTTGACTTGAAGATGTTTTGGCAGAGTTGGACTTGGTTTTGTCTCTTCCTAGGTGTTGGATGTATTTGAAAACCAAGGGTTCTTCCAGCTCGTGATGGAGAAGCACGGCTCCGGCCTAGACCTTTTTGCTTTCATCGACCGCCACCCCAGGTTGGATGAGCCCCTGGCGAGCTACATCTTCCGACAAGTGAGAGCAGGCCAGAGCTGTGTTGGTGTGAACGCAGGCCTGGTTGCCTGGGTCCGGTGGCTGCAAAGATCAGTGATCCATACTCAGTTCTCTCTCTGAGCTGGATCTAGCCTTCTTTGTGGGGATTTCATGGAGTAGAATATATATTTTGAGAAGAAAATTCTATTATTGAAGTAGAGAAAGTGAGGTTGGGAAGGAAGGATGAGGCCAGATACAGTCCTGGAATGATTGAGAAAGTATGTTTAATGGTTAAGGTTTATTTACATACATAAAATATCCACAACAATCATAAAAATTAACCAATAAGGGTTAGGATGCAGTCAGAGAGTGTCTCAAAGGCATGTGTGCGGCACAGCGGCCTGCAGGCTGTAAGTGCTCACTAAATGGTGGCTGTTCAGTTAATTAACCAGCAAAATTGAGATCCTGACATTCTCATTTTACAGTAAGTATTTGTCTTGATCTGTTTTGTGTCTAATTACGTATTGAACTTTGGCCATTATTTTATTGGAATGGGAAAGTGATGATCAAAATAGGAAGGCATCCTAGCAGAGGGACAGGAGGAAGAAACGGTAACTCGTGTTGGGTTTTAAGGAGAAGGTGGTGGTTCCATCCTGTACTGCTCCCAGCTCCCCCGAAAGAATTGGAGAAATACCAGCAAAGGGCTGTGTAGACAACTCACATTTGCTCTTGGATTGTTTGCTGGGGACAACTTGATTTCTAATGACGGCTTCCGTGAATCAACATTTCTTCCTTGAAGCTACACACTTTCAGGGGTTGCTGGGTTTCTGAAGTTTAGTTTCTCAGGCCTACTTGTAAGTTTCAGATATTATGGTTCTGCCAAAAAAGGGTCACCTCTCTCCCTCTTCCTATGTTGGAAGATGACGTCCTCCCTTTAGTTTGTGGAAAAGACTTGTTTCTGAAACTTTTTACAGCAAATAGAGTATCTGTATGAGGTTATGTTGAGGGTCACTTGTTAAAAGCTGCTGCCTGACAGCTGTTAATTCTGGGGCTAGTGAGACACATAATTATGGTGTTTATACTCTAAAATTTTTGCCAAAAGAATCTCTACCCCTTTTGTAAATATATAGACATAAATGTTATTCTATGTAAATACAGATTCACAATTTTATAAAGTATATGTTTTCACATCAATGTATGTAGGAATCATGCCGGTTCTCAGGGCATTGCCTGTCAGCTCCAGATTCATCAGGACCTGCTCAGCAGCAGAGTGGGGGAGCTGGGCCTGGGAATAGCCCTGGCTTGGTTCAGGCAGCTCCAGGGCAGTGTGGCCGGTCCAGGGCACAGAAGCATCTGCAGGAAGAGCAGCTTTCTTCCAGTCGCTCTTTATCCCTTTGTGGTTAATCTCTCAGTACTAGTTAATAAATCTTAATGAAACTTGCCATGTTCAAGTTCATGTGTGGTTTCTGTCTCCTGACTGGATCCTGACTGATTTGTATATATCTACATATATATGTAAGTATGTGTGCATGCATGCTTGTATATGTGTATTTACGTGTGTACCTATGTACAAGTATATGTTATGTGTGTAGGTATGCACACGTGTATATGCAGGTGTGTATGTGCACATGTATGTATTTAAATGTGTATGTATATATAAATATGCAGGTATGTATATGTTTGTATATATGTGTATAAATATGCGTATATTAAATGTAAGTTAATTGGGCTTAGCTAACCTGTGATTATTGCTTCTGATTTGAAAGATACTCATTTGTAAATATAAAATTGTCTCAAAAGATCAACATGATACATCCATGAAATCACTAAGTTGATTGGTACAATGGGTGTCCAAATTATGACAGTCAGACGTTTAATTCATCCTAGTTGAGCTAAACTGAAAGGCTGATGTTGCTGGCCTCCCTTATTGGAGAGGCAGAGTGGGCAGGCAGTGGAGCACTGCAGCCGCACCTCCGTGGGAACGAAGCCCATTTCCAGCGTAACCGCTTTAAGTCTGCATCATTGAGTAGCCACACATTTGGGGAAAGGATGGCTGATACATCATGCTGCTCTCTGAGATGCCACTGAGGCTGTGCTCCCAGCTCTGCCCCAAATTGCTGCCTGAACTCTGGGCAAGTCACTTTCCCTCCCTGTGAGCTGAGGTTATCGACTTGGTGCTTTCTCTCGGGCACTCCCCACTTAACACCAAACCTGCACCTATTCACTTGCCCACCATGAGTGTCTTTGAGCTGTGGCTTTGTGGCCTGTCTTTCCTCCTGAAATAGTCATGGTGTGCGTTGGGGGGGCGAGTGTCTGCTGGGAAGGTTTTCTCAGCAGCAAACAGAACTCACAAGTCTCATATTGATGTTGCTACCTTGCCAGCTAATGTGGCCATCCCCAGTGAACACGCCTCCTCAAGGGCTTTGTTTCCTGTTTGCTTCCAATCATATCTTCAGCATTGAAAAATCTTTCCTGTCTCCAGTTCATTATGAGTCGGAGGTTTATTTTTTCTTTGTTTTTTTTTTTGTTGTTGTTGTTGTTCCAGTTTATTTTAAATGCATATTTTAGTTGAATTGCTTTTTTAAAAAGCCCCCTCTGGCCTCCTGATTCCAGCTAGTGTCAGCAGTGGGATACCTGCGCTTGAAGGACATCATCCACCGTGACATCAAGGATGAGAACATCGTGATCGCCGAGGACTTCACAATCAAGCTGATAGACTTTGGCTCGGCCGCCTACTTGGAAAGGGGAAAATTATTTTATACTTTTTGTGGAACCATCGAGTACTGTGCACCGGAAGTTCTCATGGGGAATCCGTATGTATGCTGCTGTGTTGCAGCCCGTCCTCGTGTCCTCGTCAGGACCCTGAGGGTCCTCGATTTTGGGTGGGAAAATGGCTTCCTTCGCGCCTCTTCGTGATGAGAGTGTTGAGTGATCAGGGTGATGTGCGGAAAAATAAGTGGGCAGGCAGGCAAGGTCATATTGGGCAAAGGCACCGGGTGATGGATATAGGAGTTAATAATTTTATTTTCTCAGCTTTTATTTGTTTGGAGTTTCATATAATAAAAAGCCAAGAAAAATATTGAAGAGTCCCCCACAATGGCACTCTTCAAATAAGTGAAGAGGATTCTTTTTAGTTAGGTTTATTTATTTTGATGACAGGAATAATATCTATTTCAATAAAATACTGCAGGGCTGACCATACAAGAAATCAAGCACTAGAGAAAGTCCCGAGGCAGAGGATTCGTGCTGAAGGTGGAGCCCTTGGCTGGAGGGGCTGTCGCTGACCAGCCAGACTCCATGTCACTGGAGTGGGCCAGCTGAGCCTCTGCTCTGTTGTGGGGAAAAGCGGCGTCCTGGGGTGTGTGGCTGAGTTTGCATTTCTGCAGTCAGGGGAGCCTGTGAGTTGGGGGCCGGCCTGGGCAGGGCCTCCTCTCAGGGGACTTTAGAGAGGAAAGCAAAATGGAAAGGAAGATTGTTGTTCATTTGTAGGGCCTGAGTGGAGACTGTCTGCTGACGGACGATGCTTTCTGCTGCATGCACCCGATCACTGTCTCATCTGCATGTAAACCAAATGTGTCTTTATGTGTATGAAATAGGCTTTATTAAGTCAGAAACAGAGAACAGGTGTTTTCCACTAACACCTACATGTATTTTAGAGAGGTGTGGTTGGAATGCATCTCTAGGTGAGTTCATGGTTAGAGAGTCGGATGATCACAGCGCTGCTTGGACCCTCCCGGCCCGCTGCTGCAGCGCTCTGCTGCACCGCCCATATCTGCTCCATGTGGTTCTCTAGGAGGGAAGCTGATGCTGCCCCCACAGGAGAGGCACACGGGGTGCCTCACAGACCTGCTTGGAGCTGCACCTGACCTGGCGGCCTGAGGCCAGAGCATTTGCTCGCAGTCATGCGCGAGCTCCATGCTGTGCCTTGGGCTCTCGGGAGGGCCTCAGCGTCGGGGAGAGGAGTGGCCCGGGCCCTGGATCCCGGTGTCCGCTTAAGCCATATTTCATCAGTCAGGAGGTGCAGGTTCCAGGCTGCGCACCCTGAGTCCTCAGAGCCCAGCAGCCTCGACCTGCGCCAGCCTCTCCATGCCAGGCAGCGTTGAGCTCTTCTGGGCCTGGATGCCCTGTGTGCAGAGTGTGGAGGAAGTGAAAATGGGCTCTTCCCCGCTAGAACCTCCGTGCGTCTTCAGAGCCACCAAACAGCATGAAATATTGAAGGGAGTTGGTCTAAGAAGGGCCGTGGAGTTTCCCTTCAGATCTAGTTTGGTTGCCCTAGAGACTGGTGGGCGCTGGTGGGCTCTGCCTGCCCTGCAGTGGTTGTCGTGCCCTCTGTGCTGGCGGGAACTGCCTGTCCCCTGTCCACTGACCCATGATGCCTGCTGCATGGCTTTTCACCCCTTCCTGCACCCAGGCTGCGAAGCTTGGGGAGGGTGCCGGGGGGATCCAACCTGGGCGAGAGCTCAGTGCTGCTTGGCCACCTTGCCCCTGCCTCCCAGAGCTGTGGCTCCCACCCCCTCCCTGAGCGCCTGCCCTGCCAGGGCTCTGCCCTGCCTCCTGGCCTCTCCTTTCTGGCTGTGAGCGGCGTGCTGCTCCAGGGCCTGCTGGGCTGCAGGCCTCCTTTCGGGAGCTCCTTCATCCCTCCTGCGTCCTCTCCCCATCTCCCTGGATGATAGGGTTTCTGAGTTCTTATTCTCAATCCCATCTTCAGGGCCCTGGCTTCTGTCTTGTCATCTTCATCTCCGTCTACTCCAGGGTCGGCAGACTGTGGCCTTAGTTCCCTATTCCCCTTCCTCAGGCCCTGGCAGCCGCCATTCTGCTTTCTTCTCTATGAATCTCACTACTCTAGGGACCTCCTATACGTGGAATCGTACAGCATTTGCCTTTTGGTGACTGGCTTATTTCACTTAGCGGAAAGTCCTCAAGGTCCATCCATGTCGTGGCCTGTGCCAGCATCCTCCTTTTCAAGGCTGAATTTGATTGCGTTTTCTGGATATGCTGTACTTATTCATCTGTCAGTGGACATTTGTGTTGCTTCCACCTTTTGCTTCCATCTTTATGTTGTTCGTGATGCTGCTACAAACGTGTGTGCAAACATCCCCTGCCTCTTGTTTCTATAAATAAAGTTTTATTGGAATGGAGCTGTGCTCCTTTGCTTATGTGTTGTCTGTAGCTGCCTTTGTACTACATGACAGAGTTGAGTTGCAATGGGGACCATGTGGCCCAAAACCTGAAATATTTACTATTTGACCCTTTACAGGAAAAGTTTGCCAACCTCTGTTCTATTCTATTGGATATTTCTCTTCAGCTTCTAAACGTCTTGAAATCTCTCTAAAAAACAGAAACAACACAAAAACAAAAACTGCCGAATCTGATTTTCTTGCTCTAGCCCCTACAGCTGTCATCCATCCCCTCAGCTTCCCTGCGGTCTGTGCTAGCGACCCCACCACCCCGCTGACTCAACCTGGTGGCCTGACTTTCACCCACGCTGCTGCTCTGGCCTCTGTGATCTGCCCTCAAGTCCTCCCCTCCTCTCCCAGCCCCTCTTCTCTGAGTCCAGCCCGGGGCTCTGTCTGTACCACTCTTCTCACTGCTGTGGTTTCTCTTGGCTCCCTTGTCTAATTCCGGTTCTGGGAACAGGCTGCTGCTTCCCAGACCTCTTCTGGGGACAGACCCCCAGCTGCGGACCTGGAGACGCATGGCCTTGGCCAGTGCAGGGGCAGGGCTGTGGGTGCGGGTGACCTGGCTCGGTGCGTGCTTGGCAGCAACTTCATCTCACCAAGTCTTGCTCTTCTTCTGTGCAAAATGAAAGTAATATTTATCTTGCTAGGTTGTTGTGAGGATTTGGGTTAAGCCATGTAAAATGCTGGTACAGCGTTGGCATCTCTAGGTACCCAATAGATGGTAGCGTGGATGAGGATGTTTACGGCGACAGGAAATAAATGGTAGCGTGGATGAGGATGTTTACGGCGACAGGAAATAAATGGTAGCGTGGATGAGGATGTTTACGGCGACAGGAAATAAATGGTAGTGTGGATGAGGATGTTTACAGTGACAGGAAGTAACAATAGTCCTTTGGGTGTCTTCTCCCTGAAGCTTGCTCTCCATTTGGCCCATTGTGTGAACACCCACCTTCACCACGTCCTTCTTGTTTGCTTTCATCGTTCGGTATTTTTACCTGTTCAGTCTCATCCTGCAGCACCCTTCACATCGTCGCCACAGTGATCTTCCTAAAGGGCATGCGTGTCCAGGGTCACACCAAGCCGAACATGCCCGATCACGTCTGAAGGGCACGTGACCCTGTTCTGAAGTGGCCCGCTGCTCCCGTAGCCCTCAGCAAAGCCAATGGACGTGTACTCTGCTTCCTCCAGGAAGCCCTCCCCCCTCCCCCCACTGGTGGACACGTCTTGTGGTTGGTGTCCACAAGGAGGTTCCTGATTAGCCTCGGAACTGCCCGAGGGCCTCTCCACTGCCGGCACATGGCCTGCTGGCTGGCCTGGGGCAGAAGTGCGTGGAAATGGAGGGCGTGTTTGAGGGGTGGAGTGACCCTCTTGGGAAACCACTGCCTGGCCTGTGTGCTGGTCGGGAAGGGCCACGGTGCTTCCCATGGGCGGGCTTGGCAAGCCCGTGCTGAGCGCCATGGCGTCCTGATGCCTCCTCCTCCTCACAGCTACAGAGGGCCGGAGCTGGAGATGTGGTCTCTGGGAGTCACTCTGTACACACTGGTCTTTGAGGAGAACCCCTTCTGTGAGCTGGAGGAGACTGTGGAGGCTGCCATCCACCCGCCATACCTGGTGTCCAAAGGTGAGCGTGAGCTGCAAGCGGTAGACAGTCGACACTGTCCTTAGAGACCAGCCACTTTTTTTTCCCATTTCCTCATTCTTCAGTGTATCTCTGTCCATATCAACAATCTCATTTGTTTCTTTTCTATTCATCAAATAATTTGCGTATGACTTTAAAACATCTTGATAATTTAGTTTTTATTAATGTTCCTCTTTGGATCTTAGAGACCCTCTTGTGAGAAACACACTTGCAGCCAGGACAGTGAGGCTCCAAGTGGCCCTGTTGAGTTGGTGCCTACATGGTTAAAGGAAATGGGGCCCGAATCCAGATGCAAGGCTGGGGGCTCCTCTCAGCTTGTGCTGGCATCCCCTCACCTGTCATGTTAACCCTGCGTTATTCACAGCTCTGCATAGCCAGAGCCCCTGAGAACAGAGCAGTTAGGAACCTCTGCACCACTTGGATTCTGATTGAGTGAGATGGCATCTTGAACTCCAAGCTTTCATTTCAGAGGCAATGAGTGTTTCCTGCAGCTTCTGTCCAAGCACAGCTGGGCCCTGCACTAGAGGTTCCTGGGCTGCCTCCTGCCCAGTCAGAGGCTCTGCGGGGGGTGGTGGGCACCCAGGAATCTGAGATGTGCTCCACTTCATCCCAATCTGGACCTACTGTCTGTGTTCTTTGTGTCCTCAGAACTCATGAGCCTTGTGTCCGGGCTGCTGCAGCCAGTCCCTGAGAAGCGCACCACCTTGGAGAAGCTGGTGACGGACCCGTGGGTAACACAGCCTGTGAATCTTGCTGACTACACATGGGAAGAGGTGTGTCGAGTAAACAAGCCAGGTAAGGCTTCTCAGCATCCCTCCACCCTGCGTGACTTCACTTGGAATAACAAGGTCCCCAAGCTGCCTTCCTAGGTCAAAAGGAGGAAACGGAGGCTCTCTCCCCCATGCTGTCTTGGACACAAATGTCAGGGCCTATAGCTGACCTGTCACCTGTGAGAGGGGGTTTGATTCTGTCCAGAGGCCTCTGACACCACTGGGGTTCAGGGTGTGGCTTTGGGCCTTGGAGGGTGGGCAGGTGTCATGGGAGCTCCTGGCAGAAGGGGTCGGAACCCTCAAAGATGGTTTGAGGAACGCAGCTGGTGATGGTCTGACTGGGCCGAAGGGGAGGATGAGGCCACAGATGCTTAGAGTGGTTCTCTGGCAGCCGGCAGGGCCCAGGGTTCTTCAGACAAGGCTCTGGCCACAGAGCCAAAACCACTGCTCAGAGCGTTTGGACCAAGCTGCGGTTGATGGCCCTGGGCTTAGATCCCCACCTTGGCAGGAACTGTACTTCCGGGACATTGCCAGTTGGATTTCTTAGGGCCTCGCCTGTAGGCTTTTGTTCTAGGACTTCTTCAAGTGAGAAGCAAAGTATTTCAGAACTTTAAGTTGTTAGCACGTGATACAGTTACCTTCTTCTTTCTTCAGAAAGCGGAGTTCTGTCCACTGCGAGCCTGGAGATGGGGAACAGGAGCCTGAGTGAAGTGGCCCAGGCTCAGGAGCTTTGTGGGGGCCCTGTTCCAGGCGAGGCTCCTAATGGCCAAGGCTGTTTGCATCCTGGGGATCCCCGTCTGCTGACCAGCTAAACACCAGTTTCTTCCTGCTTTTCTCCACTTGGTTTGGAAAATCACACAGTTTTCAGGCTCCATCTGTTTGGAGAAAATACATTCTCAAGCATCCCCAATTCACCTTCTAAAAACTCATGTGCAGGTTTGATAAACACCAGAACAGAAGACAGTGATGCTGTATTTTAGGTTTATTACATAGATTTGGAATTCACTTTTTTCATGACCTAGAAAAAAACATTCCAGTGTTCAACTGCTTTATATTATTAAAGGGCTTTTAATTTGTGAACTTCTGAAGGCATGAGTGTTTTCTCTTTCTACTTTTGTATGTGTGCATGTTTTGTTTCCTCTGACTTGATATATGCTCATCTGAGCGATGGATATGTGAAATTTGTGGAACTGGTTAGTCAAATGGCCAGACTATTTCATTAATTGATTTCCTCAAATGCTTTTCAAATTAAAGCACCTTTGTTAGTAAACAGTTATCCTGACTTGGATGTTGTGAACTGTTCCCATGTGCTAAGTGTGAGAAATACCTGGTTTCCTCATTTTTCCATTTGTGCACCCCTCTTGCCACAGTTGGAAAGAAGTCTAGCCTTGGCCATTCTGGGGTTCCTTTTACAAGCAGGTCCTGCCAGGGGTGGGCCTAGGGCTCTGAAGCTTACTCCATCTGGTAAGACTGGGGAGGGTGGCATTCTCAGGGACCTCCCTTCTGTCTGGGCTCTGTAGCAAGACTCTGCTGTCAACATGTGGCTGGCTCACTGCCAGCAGTCCCCAAACATCCCTTGGCTAGCCAGCTCCCACCTCTGTCCACGTGAGGGGCTTCCTGGCCCAGCCCCTACCTCTGGTCTGTGTGAGGGGCTCCAGCCCTGTATTCCTCCGGGCTGCTCAGGTCCCAGGGTGTTTCTCAGATACTCAACTGGCTGCTTCCCTCCCTTAGACTCCAGTCCATCCCCCTCAGACAGACTTGGCTAGGTCAAGTACTTAACAATTGTTTTATTTCATGACTGTGTTAGAGAGGAGGGAATAGCTAGAGGTGAGAGCAGAACCTTTCATTTTTTTCCCCTGCTGAGACAGCAGGAAAAAAACCAAAACTTAAACCCTACCCTTTTCCCACATGTCATCACTTGCAGACAGTTTTTCCACATTCTGAGACTCCTGCCCAGAACCCTCTGGAAGCTGCCTGGGAGCCAGGCTGCCTCCTGCGTGGTTCTGAGCTATTTCTAGTGGTTATTTAGGAGGCACTCAACTGTTCTGGGATGATCAGAGTTAATTTTAGTCCCATCTAGTAGGATATGGGATATTGCCATCCCTTTCTTCAGAAAGTGCTGCCTGAGCCTCACTGCCACCACAAGTGACTGATGGAGTTGGTAGGGAGTTGGTGGGGGAGGACCCTCCTCTATCAGGGACATTCAAGGTACAAGGGTTTTATAGGTGTGTATTAAAGTCAGTGATGTTTACTCTTCAGAATTCAAATGAGTTTTCTGATGTTTTAAGAACCCCTACCTTGTAGTGTCTATGATGCTTATAACACAGAGGATGTTATAGAATGGTGTTTATTTATTTATTTATTTATTTATTTAGAGACAGAGTCTCATACGATCGCCTGGGCTGGAGTGCAATGGTGTGATCTCGGCTCACTGCAACCTCCGCCTCCCAGGTTCAAGCAATTCTGCCTCAGCCTCCCGGGTAGCTGAGATTACAGGTGCCCACCACCACGCCTGGCTAATTTTTTGTATTTTTAGTAGAGACGAGGTTTCACTATGTTGGCCAGGCTGGTCTCGAACTCCTGACCTCGTGATCCGCCCGCCTCGGCCTCCCAAAATTTTGGGATTACAGGCGTGAGCCACTGCGTTTGGCCACGATGGTGTTTGCAGACAGGTGTTTAATGGGTTGAGAATGCAAAGTCCTAGCTTTCTAAGAACTGTTACTTCTTTATAAGAAAAAATAATTAAAGCTCATCTGACTTGACGGCAGTGGAAGGTCTGGTATTTTGCAAACGTTCTTTGCAGAAAGAACCCAGAGAGGAAAGTTCTGAGGCTGAGGCTGACAATTTTTCCACTCCATTTTTTTTTTTTTTTTTTTTTTTTTTAAAGATGGAATCTTGCTCTGTCACCCAGGCTGGAGTGCAATGGTGCAATCTCGGCTCACTGCAACCTCCGTTCCCTGGGTTCAAGCAATTCTCCTGCCTCAGCCTCCCGAGTAGCTGGGATCACAAGTGTGCGTTACCACGTTACCCAGCTAATTTTTGTATTTTTAGTAGAGGCAGGGTTTCACTATATTGGCCAGGCTGGTCTCAAACTCCTGACCTCAGGTGATCCACCCATCTCAGCCTCTCAAAGCGCTGGGATTACAAGCATGAGCCACTGTGCCCAACCCACTGCATATTTTTAAAGTATGGTTTGAGAGAGCAAAGTTTTCATACAAGGCTGAAGGTGATTTTTTTGAGATGTACTTTTGCTTTTGTTGCCCAGGCTGCAGTACAATGGCGCGATCTTGGCTCACTGCAACCTCCGCCTCCCAGGTTCAAGTGATTCTCCTGCCTCAGCCTCCTGAGTAGCTGGGACTACAGACGCCCACCACCATGCCTGGCTAATTTTTGTATTTTTAGTAGAGACGGGGTTTCACCATGTTTTCCAGGCTGGTCTCAAACCCCTGACCTCAGGTGATCTGCCCACCTCAGCCTCCCAAAGTGCTGGGATTACAGGCGTGAGCCACCACACCCGGCCTCATGTCAATTTTTCATAGTAATCCCCATGTCCCAGCTGTCATTTTATTTCTAGAGCTAGACAACCTGTTCAGGTTCCTTGATTCTTTCCAGGGAGTTGGGGTGGCTCATGGGATTTTCTTAGGCTTTTGGTGTAAGCATTAACATAATTTATTGTGAGATGTTGACAGTTGAGTGTTTTGAGAAGAAAATTACATTATAAAAAACAACAAAGGCAACCAATTTTTTTTTTCCTTTTGTTTTTTGAGACAAGGTCTTGCTCTGTTACGCAGGCTGGAGTGCAGTGGTGCAATCACGGCTCACTGCAGCCTCAACCTCCTGGACTCAAGTGATCCTCCCACTTCAGGCTCCTGAGTAGCTGGGACTACAGGTGCACGCCACTACTTCCGGCTAATTTTTTATTTTTTGTAGAGACAGTTTTCCTATGTTGCTCAGGTTGGTCTTGAACTCCTGAGCCCAGGCAATCCCCCCACCTCAGCCTCTCAAAGTGCTGGGATTACAGGCATGGGCCACTGCACTCTGCCAAAGCAACCAATTCTTTAGTTCTACACAGATTAGAACCTTCCTTTTCTTTGATATAATCCTTTTGTCAAAAGACAGTTTTACATAAACAGTTTGGCACCCCACTTCATGTGCCTGGCGCAAAGCAGATATGTAAATGTGTACCCATGCAAGAATCAAATCCTTTATGTCAGTCCAGAATGAAGTAGATAAAACAAGAAATGCTTATAAATTAAGGCTTTGGTGGCAGGATTTAGGCAGCTGAGAAAGCACACCTTTTTATTCTTCACAAGCATCACCTTTTGAAAGATACCTACGCTCTTAAACAGGTCGAGAGAGGAAATTTAAGAATGAATACACATTGGGCTAAACTTTACTATATTTCATCGTAAGAGGGAACCAGACCTCTAAGTTGGGAAGGCTCTTGCTTATGAAGGGAAATGTGCCGTAATTCCTGTCATTTTACTTGGGTCTTTTAAAAACGGCAAATTCTCATCCTCCACTGGCTGAGAGTAAAAAGAAATAAAAGCGGTAAAGACTTCTTTTTGTGCGTAGGTGGCCCCGGTGTTCACGCTGAATACAGATTTTTACACAATAAAATCTTAAATATCTCTATATGGAACGGAATCCATTTTTCCTGCCTCGGGAAGGATTTCTGCGCTCTCGGGTGAAGTTCCTTCGAAGCAAGGAACCGGTTCCCCTCTACCTGTACTCTTGAGAGGAATTCTCAGGTCATCTGAAACACGAGTATGGGCCAGGACGACCCATTCGTTCACCCGGCCCAGAGCTCTGCGAAGCGGGACACGGGCAGTGCAACGGGAACAACCGGACACCGAGGCCCCCGAGGGCTGAGGCCGCGGCAGAGGCGGCGGCGCGGTGACGGGCGCGACTCCGGCCTCCCGGCTTTGCTGAGGGGCGGCCCCGGGACACCCGAGCCCCGCGGGGCGGTGAGCACTCAGCACAGCTCCAGGCCGGAATCACGATCCACCAGCACCGCGCTGGCGCTGGGAACGGCGGCGGTGACGGACCGGGGGCCGGAAGTGAAGGACGGGGGAGGACGGCTGCTTCCGGCGCCATAACTGCTGCCATCTTCTCTGCGCTATGGCTGCGTTCAGCCGTCAGGTAAGCTCGAGCTGGGCGCGCGGGGTTCTCCGGGTCGCAGGCGGGCGGGCAGCGACGCAGAGGAACCGCGACCGCCGAGTGTTTCACGGCCAGGTCGTGGAGCCCTCCCGGAGGTCCGTGCACGGTGACCTGGTTTTGGCATCCTGGACCCGTGGCTCTGCTCAATTATGGTGGGATATAGAGTTGACATTTTTTTTTTTTTTTTTTTGAGACAAAGTCTCGCTCTGTCGCCAGGCTGGAGTGCAATGGCGCGATCTCGGCTCACTGCAACCTCCGCCTCCCGGGTTCAAGCAATTCTGCTTCAGCCTCCCGAGTAGCTGGGATTACAGGCGCCCGCCACCATGCCTGGCTCGTTTTTGTATTTTTAGTAGAGACGGGGTTTCACCGTGTTGCCCAGGCTGGTCTCTAACTTCTGGCGTCAGGTGATCCACCCGCCTCGAACTCCCAAAGTGCTGGGATTACAGGCGTGAGCCACCGCGCCCGGCCTGAGGTGACTCGAGTAAGAGTTTCAACTTCACAAGGAAGATAACATGTACTTTTCATTAAGAGGAAGCGGAATCAGCATAAAGGTCTTTAGGCTTGAGCCCAGTTTCCCGGGCCGCGCCCGCTGACTCCAGCGACTGCCCGGTGTTCCTGGCGGAGGGAGCATCTGGACAGGGGAGGCTGGAGAGCAGCCAGGGCTTGGGCTTGGCAGGCTGGTCCCAGGGCGACAATCGATGACGCTGGAGAAGGGGTTGGGACCGATGTGAAGGGTTTAGAGCAGGGGTTCCCCAACCCCCGGTACCGTCCCTTGCCTATTAGGAACCAGGCTGCACAGCAGGAGGTGAGCGACAAGTGAGCCAGCCAAACTTCGTCTGTATTTACAGCCGCTCCCTTCGCTGGCATTACCGCCTGAGCTCCGCCTCCTGTCAGACCAGCCGCGTTAGATTCTCACTGGAGCGCGAACCCTATTGTGAACTGCGCCTTTGAAGGATCTAGGTTGCACGCTCCTTTTGAGAATCTGATGCCCAATGATCTGTCACTGTTTCCCATCACCCCCAGATGGGACCTCCTGGTTATAGGAAAACAAGCTCAGGGCTCCCAGTGATTCTACATTATGGTGAGTTGTATAATTATTTCATCTTATATTACAACGTGAAAAGAATAGAAATAAAGTGCACAACAAATGTAATATGCTTGAATCATCCTGAAACCCCTCACCAGTCTGTGGAAAAATTGTCTTCCGTGAAGCCAGTCCCTGGTGCCAAAAACGTTGAAGACTGCTGGCTTAGAGTGCCTGGATGATTTGTGCATAGTTTGTTAAGCACCAGCCTGAACCACTGAAGACTTTTGAGGTCAGCTGGAATTGTGTATGCAAGTTGACTAATTACTGTGACCCTTGAACAACACAGGGGTTAGGGGCACCAGACTGCCCCCACACCAGTTGAAAATCAGTGTATAACGTTCGACTCCTCCAAAACTCAACTACTAATAGCCTACTCATGACTGGAAGCCTTACCGACAACATAAACAGTTAACACATATCTTGTATATATATATTGCATTCTGTATTCTTAAAGTAAGCTAGAGAAAAGAAAACGTTATTAAGAAAATCATAAGGGCAAAACCCCGTCTCTACAAAAAATACAAAAATTAGCAGGGTGTAGTGTGCACCTGTAGTCCCAGCTACTCAGAAGGCTGAGGTGGGAGGATTACCTCAGCCTGGGGAAGTCAAGGCTGCAGTGAGCCATGATTGCACCACTGCACTCCAGCCTGGGCAACAGAGTGAGACCCCGTCTCAAAAAACAAAAAGAAAATCCTAAGAGAAAATGTATTTACTATTCATTAAGAGGAAGTAGATCCTCATAAGGTCTTTAGGCTGAAGAGGATGTGGAGGAGAGTTTGGTCTTGGTGTCTCAAGGGTGGCAGAGGTGGAAGAAAATCCACATATAAGTGGATCCAAGCAGTTCTAACCCTTGTTGTTCAAGGGCCAACTCTGTATCCCACAAGATTCTTCTCGTGGAATGAATCTGGAAAGTAGTCTGAGGTCCAGACTTTTCTGGCACACATGACCAGGTGGCCTAGAAATAGTTTTTCCCTCTTCCTTCGTGTCCCTGCTCCCATCCTTAAAGCTGCAAAAGCTAACAGTATTGTACCTGCTTGACTCCCATCTCTGTGACCTTGAAATACCCTGTTCTATGTGAGCTTCCTTCTCTGTAGGCTTAAGTTCAGATAGGATTTTGCAGATTGCTTATAAAAACTGTATGTTTGTGTGGAACCAAGGCAGTAAGTACTCTGGCTCAAAAGTCTTATGGTGTCCATTACACTGGAATAGTGAGGAATTAATTGTCTTTTGGTCCTGTGTCTTACAGGTCCTTGATGTGCACCGCCTGGTCCCTCTCACCTGGGCCTGTATGGCTAGGCAGACTCCTCATCTTGGAGAAAAGAGAAGGACGACAGCTTCTTTGTTGCGCAAACTGACTACAGCCTCCAATGGAGGGGTCACCGAGGAGTTATCTTGTGTTAGATCCAATAACTATGTGCAGGAACCAGAGTGCAGGAGGAATCTTGTTCAGTGCCTCCTTGAGAAGCAGGGGACTCCTGTGGAACAAAGGTCCTTGGAGCTAGAGAGGGTCATCACTTCCCTCCTGGACATGGGTTTCAGCAATGCCCATATTAATGAATTGCTCAGTGTACGGCGAGGTGCCAGTCCTCAACAGTTCCTGGACATCATTTCAGAATTTATTCTCTTGGGTCTGAATCCAGAGCCTGTGTGTGTGGTCTTGAAGAAAAGTCCCCAGTTATTGAAACTGCCAATTATGCAAATGAGGAAGCGCTCCAGTTACCTGCGAAAGCTTGGGCTTGAAGAAGGTACAAGAAGTTGCAGATTTTGGCTGGGTGCAGTGGCTTATGCCTGTAATCCCAGTTGTTTGGGAGGCCGAGGCAGGCAGATCACTTGAGGTCAGGGGTTCAAGATCAGCCTGGCCAATATGGTGAAACACTGACTCAACTAAAAATAGAAAAATTAGCCAGGCGTGGTGGCACGCGCCTGTAATTCCAGCTACTTGGGGGGTTGAGGCATGAGAATCGCTTGAACCCAGGAGGTGGAGGTTGCGGTAAGCTGAGATGGCGCCACTGCACTCCAGGCTGGGTGACAGCAAGGCTCTCTGTCTCAAAAAAAAAAAAAAAGATTTTATATAGTGTGAGAGGAGCCAGAGTTGGGGAAAGAACAGCCTAAGGTGAGGTGGATTAGGGGAGGTTTCTGAGTATGTCTGTGTTCCTGGAGAGGATTGTATAATTCGGCTCGGAGGTGAGGAATAGGAGTGGCCTTCTGTGCAGAATACATTTCGAGAGGGAAGGAGGAGGAGTTAAGACTAGAAGAAAAAATTGAGTGCCAAGGCAGAGACTTGTCTGCCTTGTTCACTGTGGGATCCTTAGCACTTAGTGCAGTGGTAGGCATATGGTATGTGCTCAGTGGGTTGATGCTGATATGTGATGTTGATAAATGTGTACATATAACATTTGATGTTTAAATCAACATGAAATGGTCTTACTGCTCTGTCTCTGTGATGTGATGTCAAACCAACATCTCTTGTAAAGACTTAGATTCTAGCGGAGTGTTTAGATTTATTGTGGAACAGGAAAGATCTTGCCAGGTTCCTGGGAAACTCGTGGAGTGGCCTTCCCTTCTGTTTATCCCCCACTCCTGCCCCCAACAATATTCACATCTCAAGGATGCTCAAAGTTCCTTGAATCTCTTTAAGGGCCTTCTGGAGGAGTTGGGGGTCTCCAAGGACCCTTACCCACTTTGACCAGAGGAGTTCCACTATTATTTCTTTGCATTATTGACTCTTCCTGGTAATATTTTTTTTCAGGCAGGGGTGGAAGGTTTAGGATCCACCATTTCACAGCATCTCTCCAGGCCTCCTTCTCTAGAAGATAAGAAAAAGGTAGCCTTGTATATTTCTCTTAACAGATTCTTACAGTGTAATCTAAAAGTCTAAATATATTATGTGTGGTGGTTATTAATTAGCAAACTCAGCACAGCCTTAAGAGATGAAGATAAACCTAAACTCCTGAAACTCCTCACATATTAAGATAATCACTAACTCAAATGTTAGGAAAATTTTAATTAACAGTTTAAATAGTTGACTTTAAGTTTCCAATTACTGAATTTTGCTCAGCTATCCCTAGGAAGGCGTGGAATAGTCCTAGTTTACACCAGTTAGTGCGGTTTTAATAGGGCCTCTTTCACTCAAGGTGCCCTGGCTTGGAGAAGATATGGTGACCCTGGTAACCAGGACGTCAGCATTGGTGTTGTGTGTCCTCATGATTACTATTATTGTTATTACTGTTATGATGACGATGATGATGGAACTCCTTTTCATTGAGTTCAGCTTGAGAATGTTAGTTGTGAATGCTTCAATGACTATTTTATTATAGAAGGAAACATCAACCCAAACCCACAATATGGAGGAAACTACTCTCCCATATTACTCTCTGATCTTTCCAGTAAATGCCTGGGAAATTATTTTCCAAGTGAGGAGGGCAAGAGGAGACCCAAAATACAAAGTTGGCACCTTTCAGGTGGGAGGCCAGAATAAAGCAGGAATATAGGGAGGGAAGGATGGTGAGTCTGAGGAGTGTCAGGAAGTCAGTGGGGAGATGTATCATTTCCATGGTGTTTCTGGGAAGATAGATCTGAAATTGCCACTTGCTCTTTGGAAGGAGAGGATCCTTGTTTGTTTTTAAATGTGGACTTAAATTGGGTGCAGCTAGCTCCTTGAGTTTCTGGAGTATCCTGAAATTATGTGCTTGCCTTTTTTGAATGTTCTGCAGGGAAATTAAAGAGGGTGCTTTACTGTTGCCCCGAAATTTTCACCATGCGTCAGCAGGACATTAATGACACTGTCAGGCTTCTCAAGGAGAAGTGCCTTTTCACGGTACAGCAAGTCACCAAGATTTTGCACAGTTGCCCCTCTGTTCTTCGAGAGGACCTGGGTCAACTGGAATACAAGTTTCAGGTGAGAATGACTGATAGCCTGATTAGCGTAGTTTCAGGTGAGAATGACTGATACCGTGATTAGTGTAGTAATAGCAAGTTTCTCAGGTTTTTCAAATGTAGTAAAGGTCAGTTATATGGATAAGAAGCCTCAGACACCTCATATTTGAGTGGAGGAAGTGAAAGACTAGATTCTCTGCATACATCAGCCAAAGAGAATTTGGTTCTGGTTCTTTAATTTCTTTACTACAGATCAAACCTATTCTTCAACTTTTCTGCCATTAATAATGAATGATCCAGTCCTATTGTTAGAGTCTAAGTGGGGACTCTGAAATAGCTAATTTTAAAATAGCTGAAACCTTCCTGTCCTCAGAATCTATTTTGCATGTTGATTTTGAAAATGTAATTTTAACAGTTGTCCAATTTTTTAGTAATAATTATGACAACTTAGGTCAAATTTCTAGATGTTTTCTGAATGTTTTACTTATTCTTTCCATATTCATCCTTTTCCTTTCCCATTTAAAGAAAATTACCACCTCTTCCTTCTGCCTCTTCTCCCTCCTGCCACTTTTCCCTCCTGTCCCTTTATTTCCTGCTCCATGTTTCTCAGGATGAATTTGAAAGTGTTTTGAAACTGCTGGCTCTCACACAAATGTCAGTATCCTAGACTGGGTATTCGCTGTTGTCAGTTAGGCAATTCTTTTTGAATCCTTTTGTACAACTTAAGTTTTTATGGTTTATAGAATGATAGGTTTCAAGACTCTGTATCTGGGACTCCTAAGTGTGTTTGTGTCTTCTAGTATGCATACTTCAGGATGGGAATTAAGCATCCAGACATTGTAAAGAGTGAGTACTTGCAGTATTCACTAACCAAGATTAAGCAGAGACACATTTACTTGGAGCGCCTGGGACGGTACCAAACCCCTGATAAGAAGGGGCAGACACAGATCCCTAACCCATTGCTCAAGGACATTCTCAGAGTTTCAGAAGCTGAGTTTTTGGCCAGGACAGCCTGTACTTCTGTTGAGGAGTTTGAAGTTTTTAAGAAGCTCCTGGCTCGGGAGGAGGAGGAGTCTGAGAGCAGCACATCTGATGACAAAAGGGCAAGTCTGGATGAGGATGACGATGATGAGGACGCCGACGAGGCGGAGGACAATGATGAGGATGAGGACGACGACGAGGAGGAACAGCTGTGATGGAAGGACTAGAGCGAAAGGGCCCAGAGATATCAAGGAAGCTTTTCATTCTCTTAAAGCTTTTGGGTCCTTTACTTGAATCTTCTCAAGTTATTTTTTATTCTAAAACTGGTCTCTTGATGAAAAAAATTATAAGTCACCTGAGAGGCAGACAGATCTAAACCAAACAGGAAACAGGAAATGCATGTTTGATCTGTTGTCAGGTGTCTGTGGGGAGGGCTCTGTCCCATCCTGAATAAAATACTTACG
The DNA here is from genome assembly GCF_028885625.2 of Pongo pygmaeus. Classification (NCBI taxonomy): domain Eukaryota; kingdom Metazoa; phylum Chordata; class Mammalia; order Primates; family Hominidae; genus Pongo; species Pongo pygmaeus. Next base: position 141,791,204 of record NC_072384.2, on the reverse strand, counting down.
TTGAGCTATTCAAATCAAGGGGACTCAATGTATCAACATTTGGTTTTTTTTTCTCTTTCGAATATGTTGGTGATAATTCCGTGACAGTTGGAAGATGGGGTTCGTTCTTCCGGTTCAGGAATCACTATGTATTTCCTTCTAGTGATAAAAATAAAACTACGAGAAGGCAATGTGAGGTTTTAGTACATCATAGCACTTTATTTTATGAAAACATGTAGCAGATTTTCCACAAAAATACTTATTTTTAATCCAAAAGTATATTGCTTCATAATGGTATTCAGTGTACAGCAGAGTAAAAGGAAGTTGATTCGTGATGTATTGGTTAATTTTGCATGGCTTCTTAAGGCCAGCAAAACACTGGCAGTTTTATCTTTGTGAAGAACAGGCCCTTCCTGTTTGGGGAAGTTGGCTTTTATGTCAGCTGTTGGCCAGTGGTCACTTCCAGGCCTGGTGTCTCCGGCCCTGTGGTCTGTAGGGCCAGACTGTGCTGGCCTGGAGAGTGCTGGGGCAGGTGGAGGCCAGGGAATGGTCCCATACAGTGATCTCCCTGCCCTGGTTACAGGCGGCTTCGAGAACCAGAGGAGAAGAGCACAGGGTCATGGAGCAGGCGGGCCGAAGCCAGGGCCACAGGGAGCTCTCCATGACCCCCCAAGGTGGGTGTGGGGGTCGGGGGTGTGTCACGTTAGGGAACTCAGTGAGTCCGAAGAACAATTTGAAATGTTGGGAAAAAAGAGGAATTTGATGTAAGCCAGGGGTGATCCCTGAGGTAGAGGCCTGTCTCTGATGGCATGAGCTCTAAGGGTCCTGGAGGATTGGTACATCTTAGAACATTCCAGTTAGCCCTCTTTAGGGGAAACTGGCATAGGATTGATGCAGAAGGCATTTTTGATGATGGGACCAAAATTCAAGTCTCCTCGGTAGCATTCTAGGATTGACTAGATTCTAGGATCTGGTAGATTCTAGGATTCTAGTGGGTAGAGGCCAGGGGTGCTGTAAAACATCCCGCAGTGCACAGGATGGTCCCACAAGAGAGGATGATCCGGCCCAAAATGTCAGTGCTGAGCCTCAGAAACTCATCTAAGGCCTGGGCCACTAAAGTAATGTGACTGTTCACTCATGACAACTTCAGATGGTAAATGGACTTAGGATCGTATTATTTTCTTTAAAAGAAAAATAAGAAGCTGGTTTTTCAGCCGGGTTCCTTTCCCCTATGCACTGGAATACCCCTGGTAGGTGTGAGCTGCATGCTACTGTGGGGATTCAGCACCGAAGTCTAGGTGCTTTTGTTTTCTCCAGCAGCCTCTTCTTAGAGCGTGACTGCAAAGAAAAAGACTTCTGTTTTGCAAAAGAAAAGCAGCTCGGTGACTCCCTCCACATCGCCACAGTTGAGTCAGACAGCAGTGGCAGTCGTGTGCCAGCGGAAGGAGTTCCTGCTAAGGGGAGGTGCAGGAGGTGAGCTGATACCTGAGTGGGGCCCTTGCCTGTTGGGTTCTCCACTGGAGGACAGTGGGCACAGCAAAGATTCCCTTACTTGTACCTGGCAGCCTACATGCAATGGGGAAAAGGGAGAGTTTGTCTTTATTGCCTTGCTTGGCCATAAGCAAAACTGTTTGGAAATGAGACATTTCACTGTGCCAGTGTTTTCATTTTCTCTTCCATTGTGGCATCCCAGTCACTGCCACTCTCCCTAGAACCTAGGCTGTTGTTCTTGTGCCCAATCGGAGCACTAAGTAGAATCCTCAGTCTGCACTTGGTTAGATGATCAGTCCATCCCAGTTTCATTAGCAAATGGGTAATTCAGCAACTCATGATTGCTTCTTTCATTTTGATACAGAAATAAATCTTTATGCTCCTGACAGTTTTCTGATTCTATTATTACTAATTTCTTTGGGTGGACTTTGAGTATTTTCAAGGAAGCCATTCGAGTTTTTAAAAGAAGCCCCATGGGAAAAGCTGTGGTGGCCTCCTTGGAGTGTTTCGAGAACGAACTGTAATTCCTGAGCACCAGGAAGTCTTTTGACTCGATATTTAATGTGGAAAACATCCCAATGGGCGAGTCCTGTGACAGCACTTGGGACTCAGGAGCCAGTGCTTGTTGACACAAGGCTTCTAAGCTAACACTGGAGCATATTAGCATTTGCTGTGTGGCTGAGGGGCTTGAGGTCCTAGTAGGGAGTAGAAAGTTTCCTAGTAGAAAGATTCACCTACTTTTCCAGTGATATCACTCGATCTTAGCATCTGCTAGTAATGCTGTAGCTTACATGGACAAACAGTGACAGGTCCCAGCGCTGCAGGACGTCCGCAGTACGTGTTTGTGAATGTGGTTTTCTCTCAGTTCACCCAGTGACCCTTCGCTGAGCTCGAGACCCTTCATTGAGCTCCACCTTCTGCTCTCAAGTGGGTCTGGAGCCTGGGGAACAGTTCGGGAGTACAGGTGAAACTTCTCGAATTGCCTGTTCCTTCTTTCTGAAAATGACAAATTGCAGAATACACAGACACATGCACATGAAATTTTAATAAAGATAAAAAGCCTAAAATATACTCTAACTCTTCAAAAAAACATTTTTATAAAAGATGAAAGGAAGGAGGCCTTCTTTGTGGCTGGAATGCTGGCTCTGAGCAGAGTCAGGGCGACGCAGCAGGGCGCTGGCTTTCCAGCTGGGTCAGCCATCATGAGGCTCAACACGAGAGGAGGTGGGGTGGCTGCTTCGGTTGTAACATTAGCAGGGGGAAGACAGCTGCTCAGAAGCATGGTGGGAAGCAGATGTGGTGAGGTGCCGTTACTGTTCTGCTTACGAAGACGGAGATGTCTAAGATCGTGTTTACTACCTGATCGCCTAAAACAGTATTACTTGAGTCATGGACTAAAAGGAACCTTAAACATTGTCCAGCCCAGCCCAGGTGTCCATCTCTGTTGCACTGAGACTTGTAAGGCGTCCTTGCTGCTTTGTGGCAGTGTGCCTTAGCTTTCCAAGCAGGGGTCTGGATAGCTTTTTCCATGAAAATTTAGGGGTCTTTCTTTGATAACCCTTGTGACTTGTCATTCAGGGGATGGCTTCCACTGTTTAAGGCTGAAGCCTAGGTGATCTCATAGAACAGGGTTCACCAAATAAGGCCCATGGGCCAATTTGGCCACCACCTGTTACTGTAAATAAGTTTTTATTGGAACATAGCCACAGCCATTCAATGACATGCCTGTGGCTGTGTCTGCGCTACTGTAGCCACAGGAACCTCTGGTCTGCAAAGCTGAAAATGTTTACTGTCTGACCCTTTACAGAGAAAGGCTGACAGTCGCGCTGTTGTCTAAAAGAGTCTGAATTCCACCTTAGTGTTAACTCTTCCAAATTGTACTAGTCCATAGGATGGCTCGTCGACCCGTACGAGCGTCATAAACACGCTGGAGGACCAGAGCAGGGGCGGCTGTGTCTGCAACCCGGCTTTCCTTCTGACATCACCTGGTCTCTGCCCTTCAGTCCCTGCCCCGTCTCTGTTTTAGAAGTGGTCCATCACAGTTCCTTCTCAATTTGTTAGGCCTCGAAGGGAGAATTCTTTCTCTGGCTTTGGAGTCTAAGAACAGGTTTCTGCATACTGCAGAAGCGTGGCTGACTGACAGCCTCACTAATCCCGGGGAATGGCGAGCTGTCATCTCATCTGCAGAGGCACAGACCACACCTTCAGGAACTGCAGCCTGGGTGAGGGCACAGGCTGCTTAAATGCATCGTAGGACTCATAGGTGGTTGGTCCCAGAGGGGTCTCTCAGGGCGGGCTGGTGTGCGCACAGGCCTGGCCATCTGTCCTCTAGAGGCCTGAGGAGAGAGGTCACAGAGGGGACTGACTCCAGCTAGGACCTTTTCTCTCAAGGTGTCCTTTTTCATCCAGTTTTTAGACCTCATCTTCCTGGGTGTTAGAAACTCGTGAGGTTGGTGGAGTGTTACAAGAACGTCTTAAATCCTTTGAAGAAAAAACAAAGTGAAGCATGAGGAGAATGACAGGCATTCCCACTCCTCTTTAAATGGGCTGCTTCCTGTTTCTCTTAGTGGCCCTCAGGGCCTCTGTCACCCAGAGGACCCCTCGTTCTTAGAGCACCAGGATTCTACCATATGGCACTGCACATGGGGAGGACCCCATGTTCTTAGAGCACCAGGATTCTGCCATATGACACTGCACAAGGGGAGGACCCCATGTTCTTAGAGCACCAGGATTCTGCCATATGGCACTGCACAAGGGGAGGACCCCATGTTCTTAGAGCACCAGGATTCTGCCATATGACACTGCACAAGGGGAGGACCCCATGTTCTTAGAGCACCAGGATTCTGCCATATGGCACTGCACATGGGGAGGGTCAGCCTCCACCGACTACATCCCCATCTTTAGGAACATGTGGGCTCAGCATTGCAACTTTTAAATGTGAAATCACAGGCTGTTCCTCTTCCCTGCCCTCTTCCTTCCGGTAGTGACTCTGGGTCTTTTCTCCAAGGGCACAGCTGTGTCAGGTTGCTCTGGGTTCAAATGAATTCTCTGTTGTTCTTGGATGGGTGTCTGGGTGCATGTGTTCTGTTTCCTGCTTTTTTTTGTGTTGTCTCCATTATTTCAAGAATAGGTGTTCTATGAGCCAGTATTTGATAATTAGTTGGGGGTTTCTGATTTGTTTTTATGGGAGTGGATGTGCTAGGCAAGCTTTTAAAAAGATATATTAATATTTCAGGTGACTTCCACCATATAAATATCTCAAACCCAAATTATGTTTGTGGATTCTTAATCCTAGCACAGTTAGGCACTGCACGATGAAGGACTGCGCGCATGACAGTGGTCCCATGAGATTACAGTGGAGCTGAGGTCATAGCCATCGTACAGAATTCTTTTTTCTTTTTTTGAGACAGAGGGTCTTGCTCAGTTGCCCAGGCTGTAGTATAGTGGCGTAATCTCAGCCCACTGCAACCTCTGCCTTCCAAGTTCAAGTGATTTTCCTGACTCAGCCTCTTGAGTAGCTGAGATTACAGGTGCCCACCACCATGTCTGACTAATTTTTGTATTTTTAGTAGAGACAGGGTTTCATCATGTTGGCCAGGCTGGTCTCGAACTCCTGGCCTCAAGTGATCCGCCGGCCTCGGCCTCCCAAAGTGCTAGAATAATTCTTTATGTGTTTGTGGTGATGCTGGTGTATACAAACCTACTGCACTGCCCTGAGTATAGAAGTCTAGCACGTACAATTAGGTACAGGACATAATACTTGATGATAATTTGTGATGTTACTGGTTTACGTATTTACTATACTCTTCATCATTATTTTAGAGTGTACTCCTTCTACTTATAAAAAAAAGTTAACTGTAAAATGGCCTCAGGCAGGTCCTTCAGGAGGCATCCAGAAGAAGGCATCATTGTCACAGGAGGTGGCAGCTCCATGTGTGTTACTGGGACACGATGTGGAAGTGGAAGAAGGTGACATGGATGACCCTGCCCCTGTGTAGGCCTAAGCCAATGTGTGTGTGTGTGCCTTAGTTTTTAACAAAAGTTAAAAAGTAAAAAACAATTAAAAATTTTAAAAACAGAGAAAAGCACTTAGAATAAGGACAGAAAACAATTTTGAACATCTGTACAGTGTGTTTGTATTCTAAGCTGTTATTACAAAGAGTTAAAAAGTAAAAATTAAAAATGTATAAAGTAAAAAAGTTACAGTAAGCTAAGGTTAATTTCTTATTGCAGAACTAATTTCTTATTGTGCAACTGCCAGTCCTGCACATTCCAATTATGGTAAGTGCTCTGCACAGTGGTACCATTTTTTATCTTTTATACCATATTTTTACTGTAGGTTTTCTACGTTTAGATACACACACACTTGGCACTGTGTTACAACTGCCTACAGTATTCAGTAACACGCTGTGGTGTGTAGCCCAGGAGCACAGGCTCTGCCATACAGCCTAAGTGCGCGGTACGTGGTGCCATCTAGGTTTGTTCTAAGTACACGCTATGATGTTCACCCAGATGAAATCGCCTCACAAAGCATTTCTCAGAATGCATCTCCATTGTTAAGTGACGCTCGGCTGTAGGAAATTGCTTACAAGCCTGGAGTGTGCTTAGTGTGCGTGTCTGTGGAGGGTGAGGTGGGAGCGGGAAGTGATTCCCTTGAGTCAACAGGAAGTGAATGCTGCCAGCTACTCTCTTACAGAGAGACTTTCCACATCCGAAGAGGCAGATGCATGCACTCTGTCATGGCCAACTCAGAGCTCGAGTTCCTGCCATGTGCGGAGCTCCGGCCCAGGCCTTTCCCCCAAGGTGGTGTGGACACTCTTCCTTTGGTGTGTGTGAGCCTATACCTGAAAAGCTCTTTCGCTTCTGTTTTTAAAGGTTCCCGAATGACATTTCTCCTTTATTTTTTTAGGCATGTAACAAAACATAGACCTGTTTTGAAGTGGCTTGTTACCCAAGGGTGCCTTACTCTCATCTGCACCAACAGGAAGATGAACTGTGAAGCCTCCTTTAAGGGGCAGGAGGAGCAAAGCTGTCCTAGGCCAACCAGAGATTCATCTTTCATGCACAGTGACACGTTGATAAGAAATTATAGTCAGTATGAAACTGATAACAGGCTGTAGATGGCTTTCTATGGTATATCCCAGTCTCTTGCAAACAATTGTGAAGAATGCCAGTGTTGTTTAAGATTCAGCAGTTTGTGTGGGGAGGCGGGGGCAGGATGGGGGTTTGGTTGCCTAAAGAGTTTGGGAAATGCTAGCTTAAACAAAAAAGAGAGAAAGTTTCTTTCATGTCAGGATTTATGAATGCCTGTGAGTCCAGTGTCAGTGATGAATTTCTAGTGACGGTCTTCGAGACTTTCTAAATATTAAGCGATCAAGGCCCCTGCCCCACTTTTAGTTCCAATAGAATGCCATTCACAAGATCTGGGAGGCACTCTCTTAGCCCTCTCCTGGAACCCCCGGAATTTCTCAGCAGCCCAGGCCCTCCCGCTGCCCGTGGCCCCTCCTCCCAGGTGCCAGGTGGTCTTCCAGCCTCTCCAAGTGCCCACCCTCCTGCCTCTTCCTCCCACTGCAGCTGATCTAGGGGTTTCTTGGCCACATTTCCCTTGAGAGAGAGTGGGATTTGCCTCTATCCACAGAGAGCCTCATTTCCACCTGAAGATGTATTTGTCAGTGGCTAGACCAGGTTCATGTCTGTTTCCCCTTGGGGAATTCTGAAACCTTCCTGCCCGGGAGTCTGTAACACAGCAGCACAGGACCGAGCTTCCTTTAGCAGTGCAGAGTAAGTAGGCAGTGGCACTCTGAGAGCCCAGGGCTGGGCAATCGCCCCCTACTTCCCAGCAGCTCTGTGGTAGTGGGGCGGGAGCAGCAGGGACGTACCTTAAGATTTCTCCAGTGTCTGACTCTTACTTTGTTTCCTGAAATAATTAGAGAAAAGTCATTTAATGAAAAAGAGACTGTGTACCTTGAATCCTACAGCTACCTCAGTCCAGGCTGCCTGCTGAGATCCTGTCTTTAGCTCACATACATTCCATGGTGGGAGACACCATTAGTCCGACACCGCTGTGGAGATTAGCATTTTAGTTTGTGTGCACCCGCCTGGCTTGAGGCAGTAGTTTAGGAATGACAAGGCTAGAAACCTGACTGGCTGTAAGAGAGAGAGAGGACGGATGTGGGAGAAAGCAAGCAAAAGCTACCCTAGGGAAGAGGCGGTGACGTGCACAGGCCGAGCAGCACGGCTGGTGAGCTGCAGGCTGCAGCCTTGCCCTGACATTTGGTAATGCCAAACAAGTACGTGTGGCTACTCATTGGTCTATGAGGACGATGACAGGCTTTGACTCTGTGGTTTCTAAAGCATATAATATTCTCAGATACTTCTTTCAGCAAACCCCAAACAGTAGTAATTCTTTTAACTACCTTGAACCCTTTGTGGAAAGAACCTGGGTGTGAGTGAATAAAAAGTAAACAGCGATGCGCTATACTGGCCATTAAATACTCGGGGCTGTCAGTAACACCCTGTGCTTCCCAATCATAGCACCATGTTCTGTGTGAATATGCATAACCAGAGTGACCCCCCCCCAGCACCCACCACATGACCTCCCCCTAGCACCCAGCATGCCCGGCTGTGCCCCTCTGGGTATGCTTACATGCACATATATGGACATACAGTTTCGTAGCAGAACGTGGCTGCCCAGGGGCTGCCTGTCTGGGCGAGTAGACCGCCTGGCTCAGCCCACAGGCCTGCAGCATCCCATAGCACTGCCGCCCTTGCCCCATCACCCTGTGGGCTACATGCAGGACACGGCATGGGCCTGCTCCCCAGAGGCACCTGTTTGGGGTCTTCTTGAGGCTTGTGCTTTCACAGCTCTCTTTGAAGCAGATGTCTTGGTGAACTCTGTAGACTCTTTTATACCTGTTGTCACAAGAAAGCTTTGTAAAACCAGACAATGAAGCAAAATGTTGCCGACTGCTTAACCTAGGCTATGTGAACCCACAGGTAAACCTGAAGGTGTTTGAGGGAAAAGCTGCTATTTTCTGAATGAAATGTTACCTCCTATTGATGTATTAAAATGTCTAACATAAAGGTCATGTGATTTGTAACAAATTTATTGAGGTACAATAATACGCATAAAAGAAACCCATTTTAATGTGCATTCTGATAAGCACTGACAAAGGATATGGTACTAAAAATAAAATGTGAAATTTCAAAGACATGTCAATGCTAGAGGCAGGACACTTGGCCTGAGGCCTGGGGAAGGTATGACCTCACTTTTCTGTTTTTTCTGGGTATTTCACAGAGAAATTTGAGAAGTGTTGGGGATTCGGGATTCGGGATTTGGATGTAGGCATTGTAGAACAGGAGACCCGATTTCATCTCCTGCCTCTTCCATTTATTAACCAGGCTACTTTGAACAAGTCTCTTGAAGTTTTAAGCCTCAGCTGCAGGTAAAATGGGACCTACTCATACCATCTCTCTTACAAGTTTGTAGATAATAATGGATGGGAAGGCGTATTGTCTTTTGTTAAAGTTCTCAAATGTCAGAGCTGTTTAAAAGAGAAATCCAAGGAGTTCAGCAGGCAAAGCTCCAACTCATATGCTAAGTCTCATAGAACGTTTAGGATCTAAAACCTGTGGTAAGACTTCCATTTCTGGACGTGAAAGAGTAACAGAATCTGGAATTAACCTCCCAATGTGAACAACCAGAGAACTGGACAAAATATAGTAAGTAACTGTATGTCAGATGTTAGAAAACAGACAACACGAGACTGTAACCCCTGAGAGAGGAGAAACAGATGAGATGAGTCCTGTGGTCAGCCTGGAATTCAGCCTAGAGAAGTTTTTGGATGGCATCACAGAGAAAGGGAATCCAAGCAGTGGTCACACTGAGTTGAGGAAACAGAGATTGAAGCTGGGGAGGCAGAGGCAGCTGGAATTTGTGGGGCAGAGTACTGAAGAGGAGGAACTCCAGAATCTGTGTAGGGTCCCCTGGGCCTGTGGTTGGAAAGAAAGCTGTGGATGCATAGGGTGAATCCCCACAAGGCAAAGAAGAACTACTGAGGAGTTGAACGATTTCCAGAGCCAGAGTAGAGAGATCTTGTTTATTAGGCCATCCATAGAAACCCCAGAAAGGGCCAGGCGCGGTGGCTCACTCCTGTAATCCCAGCACTTTGGGAGTCCAAGGCGGGCCGATCACTTGAGGTTGGGAGTTTGAGGCCAGCCTGGCCAACATGGTGAAACCCTGTCTCTACTAAAATACAAAAATTAGCTGGGCATGGTGGTGTGTGCCTGTAATCCCGGCTACTTGGGAGTCTGAGGCAGGAGAATCACTTGAACCCAGGAGGGCGGAGGTTGTAGCAAGCTGAGATCGCTCCACTGCACTCCAGCCTGGGCGACAGAGCAAGACACTGTCTCAAAAAAAAAAAAAAAGAAACCGCAGAAAGGCCATGCCATAGAACTAGGGCAAAATTAACCCCAGAATAAAGGCTACTCCAAAGCCACCTAAAACAAGCCTCAGAAGGATCAAACTATACTCAGATAATGCCTTGCAGAGAAAAAACAACATTCTTGAAAAGAAAACAAATCCAGCAGTCAGTAACATAAAACTTACAATGCCCAGCATACAATAAAAAACTATAAGACATTCAAGAATCATTTGAATAATCAAAAAAGTGACCCATAACCTAGAGAAAAATAATCAAATAGAATAAGACCCAGACATGACAGTGATGACAGAAATAGCAGACAAGGACCTTAAAATATCTATTATAAATCTGTTCCACATGTTCAGTGATCTAAAGGAAAATATAAAGATAATGAAGACAGAAATTGGAGCATCTAAGAAACAACTAAATCAAACTTCTGGAGATGATAAAACACAGTATTAATAAAACTTTTGTTGAACAGGATTAATGGTAGATTAGATGCTGCAGAAGAAAAGATCAATGATCTTGAGTGCATAGCAATAGAATCTGTCCAAAATGAAAAGACTGAAAAAGTTGAGAAGAGCTGCAGTGACCTGTGGGACAGTATCAGTCTAATACACGCATAACTGGAGTCCCAGAAGTAGAAGAAATGGAGGGACAGGAAAAATATATGAAGAAATAATGGCAAAAATTTTACAAGTTTGACAAAATTAAAACCCCAGAAATACAGGAAGCTTAAACTCGAGAATCAAAACGTAGCCATACCGAAGCACATCATCATTAAATTGTCCAAAAACAGTAATAAAGGGAAAACGCAAAAGGGGCAGGAAGACACATTCCATACAGTGTAACATAGGTAAGAATGACTGCAGTCTTCTTGTCTGAAACTATGCAAGCCAGAAGACAAAGCCATGACAACTTTAAAGTCATGAAAGAAAAAAATATAACTGTCAGTCAAGAAGTCTGTATTCAGCAAATATATTCTTCAAAAATGAAGGTGAAATAAAAATATGTTCAGACAAACAAAAGCAGAGAGAATTCATCTCCTGCAGACCCTGTGCCATAAGAGATGTTAGAGTTAAGTTCTTACGGCAAAGAGAAATGATACCAGATAGAATCCTAGATCTACAAAAAGGAATGAAGAGTGCTGGAGTTGGCAGGCAGATGTGCAAGTAAATACAAAATACTTTACTTTCAATATCTAAAGATAATTTTTGAGTGCAAAAATAACGTATTGTGCAGTTCACACCACGTGGAAGGAAAAAGTCTCATAATAATTCAAAGGACGGGAGGGAAGTGGAAGCTTGATGTCAGCCGCTGCCATGGACACTGAAGTTGTCTAGTAGTGATTAAAGGTATGCGGCGTGAAGTTGAAGATGTATATGGTAAATCCTAGACACTGCCGGCCAGGCACAGTCACTCACGCCTGTAATCCCAGCACATTGGGAGGGCGAGGTGGGTGGATCACCTGAGGTCAGGAGTTCGAGACCAGCCTGGCCAACATGGTGAAACCCTGTCTCTACGTAAACTTTGTCTCTACTAAAAATACAAAAATTAGCAGGGTGTGGTGGCAGGCGCCTGTAATCCCAGCTACTCGGGGGGCTGAGGCAGGAGAATTGCTTGAACCCAGGAGGCAGAGGTTGCCATGAGCCGATATCGCGCCACTGCACTCCAGCCTGGGGAACAAGAGAGAGACTTCGTCTCAAAAAAAAAAAAAAAAAAAAAAATCCTAGACGCTGCCATCATATTGAACTCGTACAATAGTAATTAAAGGTACATTGTGTTGAGGTGAAGATGTGTATGGCAAATCCCAGAGCAACCTCTAAACAATAAACCTAAGAAGTATAACCAGTAAGCCCATAGTGGAGGCAAAATGGAATCCTAAAAAGTAATCCAAAATTAGGCAGGAAAAAAGAAAAAAGGAACAAAAAGCAGGTGCGAAAAATAGAAAACAAATAGTAATATGGCAGTTTAAATCCAACCACATCAGTCATTATGTGGAAGGTAATGTAAATGGTCTAAATACTCCAATAAAAACCAGACTCTCAGACTAGATATAAAGCAAGACCCACCTCTATGTTAAATACAAGGAAGTCACTTGAAATATGCAGATAGGTTAAAAGTGAAAGGATAGAATGCTTTCAGGAAGTGAACGGTCTTCTTGTTGGATACCTGGTGGTCACCAGCAGGCACTGGTGTAACTAAGCACAGTGGGAAAATGGTAGATACTGTGGATTTGGACTCTCACTACACAGAATCCAAATTCAGTGGGCTGTCAACACGGCTTCCCAAATCCCAACACAGATTAGTATCTCATATGTGTTCCTGCTACATATTATGCCTGGCTTCATGTCCAAGCTCCAATGAGGTTTCTACCCTTGCCCGTCTACATCCCATTCTCCATAGAGCATCCCAAGTAGTGTAATCGAACATGTCACTCTTCTGCTCAGAACCCTTCAGTAGCTCCCCATTTCATGCCAGACAAACACCAGAGTCCTTCTGTGGGTCTCCATGGCCCCGAGGGGTCCCTGTCCCTCACCTCTCACCACTCTCCACTTCTCCCCCGACATGCCAGGGACACTCCTGACTTGGGCCCTGGTAACTGGTCCTCTGGCTGTCTGGAACATCCTTCCCTCAGATGTCCATCCCTCCTCCATGTCTGTTCAGCATCACCCTCTCCAGGAGGCTTGTCCTCTTGTCTCCAAGAGGGTGAGCACCCTCTTGCTGCACCAGCCCCTGCCCATCCCCAGCAGGCTCTCCTAGTCTCATCCTGTCATTTCGTCCTTTTTCCCTTTGCACTCACCACCTGCCACACCACACACCACACACTCACTGCTGTCTACTGTCTGTCCCCTCATCTGCAATGAACAGGTCCTGAAGGCAGGGCTTTGGTCTGCTCTGTTCCTTGTGTGTGCTGAGTATCTAGAACAGTGCCCCGCACACAGCAGGTGCTCAGTAAGTCACCATCTGTTGACTAAATTGACTGTGTGACCGACAGAGTCATAAAGTGTTAGCAAGAAAGGACCTAAGAGATGGGCTGGGCAGCTCTCCCTCCACAGCCCATTTTGGAGATGGGGGGCCTGAGGCCACATCATGAGTTAATGGCAGAACTGGGGCCGGTGTTCTCATGAGCTGTTTGTTTTTACAGGGGGCTCTGAGGAAGAGAAGAGAGGAAGGTCACATCAGTTGGCTCTGCCATCCAGTGGGGACTGGGCTGATGTGTGGGAAGGAAGGCCTGGGGGCTCGGGGACCAGGGGCCTGGGTGGCTGATGTCTGGGAAGGAAGGCCTGGGGGCCTGGGGGCCAGGGGTCTGGGTGGCTGATGTGTGGGAAGGAAGGCCTGGGGGCTCGGGGACCAGGGGTCTGGGTGGCTGATGTGTGGGAAGGAAGGCCTGGGAGCCTGGGGGCCAGGGGTCTGGGTGGCTGATGTGTGGGAAGGAAGGCCTGGGGGCTCGGGGACCAGGGGTCTGGGTGGCTGATGTGTGGGAAGGAAGGCCTGGGAGCCTGGGGGCCAGGGGTCTGGGTGGCTGATGTGTGGGAAGGAAGGCCTGGGGGCTCGGGGACCAGGGGCCTGGGTGGCTGATGTGTGGGGAGGAAGGCCTGGGAGCCTGGGGGCCTGGGGGCCAGGGGTCTGGGTGGCTGATGTGTGGGAAGGAGGGCCTGGGGGCCTGGGGGCCAGGGGCCTGCGTTCTTCTCAGCCCCTGCTCCTGAGCTGCATGGACTTGGGGCAGTTATTCGGTTTTTCTGCCTCAGCTGCCTAATTTGTGACATGGAGGGAATCGGTGGTCAAAGCAAGTCCCTTCTGTGACTGCAGCCATCATCCCTCCTCAGGGTTAGCTGGGTAGCTTTGAGACAGCACTTTGAGGAGTCAAGAACACACTACAAATGCGGTAAGGCGGAGGACAGAAACCAACTTACACGTGGTGACAGACGCCTCCCTCCCAGACTGGAAAGGACTTTGTCTCGGAGAACAGCCTTGTGCAGGGGTGGGACACCTTTATACAGGCTGCAACAAAGAAGGGCAGTGGCTCACCAGGTGCTCCTGACGTGCTCCTCCTGCCCCTCCCGAGAGGCCTTGCCCAAGGGAGAGGGCCCGGGGGTCTGCAGGCTGGCTTCCTCCAAGGCACGGGGAGAGGGCCCGGGGGTCTGCAGGCTGGCTTCCTCTAAGGCACGGGGAGAGGGCCCAGGGGTCTGCAGGCTGGCTTCCTCTAAGGCACGGGGAGAGGGCCTGGGGGTCTGCAGGCTGGCTTCCTCTAAGGCACGGGGAGAGGGCCTGGGGGTTTGCAGGCTGGCTTCCTCTAAGGCACAGGGAGAGGGCCCGGAGGTCTGCAGGCTGGCTTCCTCTAAGGCACGGGGAGAGCGCCCGGGGGTCTGCAGGCTGGCTTCCTCCAAGGCACGGGGAGAGGGCTCAGGGGTCTGCAGGCTGGCTTCCTCTAAGGCTGGGAGAGGGCCCAGGGGTCTGCAGGCTGGCTTCCTCTAAGGCACGGGGAGAGGGCCCGGGGGTCTGCAGGCTGGCTTCCTCCAAGACGTGGGGAGAGGGCTCGGGGGTCTGCAGGCTGGCTTCCTCTAAGGCACGGGGAGAGGGCCTGGGGGTCTGCAGGCTGGCTTCCTCCAAGACGTGGGGAGAGGGCTCAGGGGTCTGCAGGCTGGCTTCCTCTAAGGCTGGGAGAGGGCCCGGGGGTCTGCAGGCTGGCTTCCTCCAAGGCGTGGGGAGAGGGCCCGGGGGTCTGCAGGCTGGCTTCCTCTAAGGCACGGGGAGAGGGCCCGGGGGTCTGCAGGCTGGCTTCCTCTAAGGCTGGGAGAGGGCCTGGGGATCTGCAGGCTGGCTTCCTCTAAGGCACGGGGCGAGGGCCCGGGGGTCTGCAGGCTGGCTTCCTCTAAGGCACGGGGAGAGGGCGCGGGGGTCTGCAGGCTGGCTTCCTCTAAGGCACGGGGAGAGGGCGCGGGGGTCTGCAGGCTGGCTTCCTCTAAGGCACGGGGAGAGGGCCCGGGGGTCTGCAGGCTGGCTTCCTCTCAGGCACGGGGAGAGGGCCCGGAGGTCTGCAGGCTGGCTTCCTCCAAGACGTGGGGAGAGGGCTCAGGGGTCTGCAGGCTGGCTTCCTCTAAGGCTGGGAGAGGGCCTGGGGGTCTGCAAGCTGGCTTCCTCTAAGGCACGGGGAGAGGGCCCGGGGGTCTGCAGGCTGGCTTCCTCCAAGACGTGGGGAGAGGGCTCAGGGGTCTGCAGGCTGGCTTCCTCTAAGGCTGGGAGAGGGCGCGGGGGTCTGCAGGCTGGCTGCCTCTAAGGCACGGGGAGAGGGCGCGGGGGTCTGCAGGCTGGCTTCCTCTAAGGCACGGGGAGAGGGCGCGGGGGTCTGCAGGCTGGCTCCCTCTAAGGCATGGGGAGAGGGCGCAGGGGTCTGCAGGCTGGCTCCCTCTAAGGCATGGGGAGAGGGCGCAGGGGTCTGCAGGCTGGCTTCCTCTAAGGCTGGGAGAGGGCCCGGGGGTCTGCAGGCTGGCTCCCTCTAAGGCACGGGGAGAGGGCCCGGGGGTCTGCAGGCTGGCTTCCTCTAAGGCTGGGAGAGGGCCCGGGGGTCTGCAGGCTGGCTCCCTCTAAGGCACGGGGAGAGGGCGCGGGGGTCTGCAGGCTGGCTCCCTCTAAGGCATGGGGAGAGGGCCCGGGGGTCTGCAGGCTGGCTTCCTCCAAGACGTGGGGAGAGGGCGCAGGGGTCTGCAGGCTGGCTGCCTCTAAGGCACGGGGAGAGGGCCCGGGGGTCTGCAGGCTGGCTTCCTCCAAGACGTGGGGAGAGGGCTCAGGGGTCTGCAGGCTGGCTTCCTCTAAGGCTGGGAGAGGGCGCAGGGGTCTGCAGGCTGGCTGCCTCTAAGGCACGGGGAGAGGGCGCGGGGGTCTGCAGGCTGGCTTCCTCTAAGGCACGGGGAGAGGGCCCGGAGGTCTGCAGGCTGGCTTCCTCCAAGACGTGGGGAGAGGGCTCAGGGGTCTGCAGGCTGGCTTCCTCTAAGGCTGGGAGAGGGCCCGGGGGTCTGCAGGCTGGCTTCCTCTAAGGCACGGGGAGAGGGCCCGGGGGTCTGCAGGCTGGCTTCCTCCAAGACGTGGGGAGAGGGCGCAGGGGTCTGCAGGCTGGCTGCCTCTAAGGCACGGGGAGAGGGCGCGGGGGTCTGCAGCTGGCTTCCTCTAAGGCCGGGGCGGGTCGGTATTGTGGAGGTGAGCAGTCCCTTCTCCCGACACCGCTCTGGCTGGGTCACGGAGCCCTCTGCAGCTGTGCCTGGCATGCTGTGACTGTGACAGGCAGGACCTCCCATCCTGGTGCTTGGGGCGGCAGCGCAGCCCCTGGGGGCTCAGGGGTCAGCCCCATGCACCAGACTCCCTGTCTGGCACCTCATGGTTTGGAGGCTCCCGTGGCAAACCCAGCTGTGGCCCAGCAGTCCTAGGCCGAGGCACAGGCTGTGTTGTAAGGGGCGCCCTGAGGCCAAGCCCCGACTTACCGAGCTCGCAGCGTCTGCCTTTGAACCCTGGCCTGCAGTCACAGCTGTGGGCGTCTGCGCCCGGCACACAGGTGCCTCCGTTCTGACAGGGGTTTTCTGAACAGTTGCCAGGGACGTCTGGAAACAGAGGTCACGAGAGGTTAGTCACTGGGACCCCAGGACAGGCCTGCCTCATGGACATGTTGCTGTCCCTTCTTCGATGACCTGACCTGATGCAGGGTGGCCGTGCACTCCTCTGTGGCCTGCTGCGGTGGCCTCCCAAATGCCTCTGGGCCCTAGAGCATGGTCCCAGTTCAGGTGTTGAGAGCGAGCAGAGGTGAGGAGACAGGCCGCAGCGTGCTCGGCCCTGACCTCATTACTGAAAGGAAGGAAGATGAACAAGGAGGAGGAGAAAGAGGAGGGAGAGGGAGGGAGGAGCGGGGCCTTCAGTGCTGAGTCCCCACTGGCCTGTGGCCCCTCCCTGCCCCCTGACCCTTGCTGGCTTTGCCCCTGAACACGGTTTCTGCTGCTTGGATCCTGAGGCCCCTCCTGGTGCTCTAATGGGACCCTCCGTGCAGAGCTGCCGTCCGTCCCCGGTAGCGGCCTCGCCACACTGGCCACAAGAGCTGGGCAGTCAGCAGTGATGCAGGAAGGGGTCAGCCTGGCCTTTCTCCCTTAGTGTTCACTCTGTCCTTATTTTTCTCCTTATGATTATTATTTTTTAGCTTTGTCAAGATTCCTGTTTTAATTTTTAACTTAACATTGAAAAACACAAAAGAGTAAGTAAGAACTGTGCCCACCCCACCATGTCTAATAGTGAGGCCCGGCCTCCCCCGACCATCCAATCCAGCACCCCCACCCTGTCCGACGCTCTTCCTCATCTACTCTTCACAGAGCCTCCCCGTGTGCCCATCCCACGCAGGCGGGCAGCCCAGGCCTTGCTGCTCCCGCCGGTCCCGAGCCCTGGGTTTCTCCCCCTGGCTGCTCCTCCTTCCTTGCTGGGTTCACTTTGGGTTTTCTCCTTTCTCTGCCCCTGTCCTGTGGGACTCTCCTTGTCTTTTTGCTTTTTTTTTTTTTCGATATGGAGTCTCGCTCTGTCGCCCACACTGGAGTGCAATGGTACGATCTCGGCTCATCGCAACCTCTGCCTCCCGGGTTCAAGCAATTCTCCCGTCTCAGACTCCCGAGTGGCTGGGATTACAGGTGTGCGCCACCACGCCCAGCTAATTTTTGTATTTTTAATAGAGATGGGGTTTCAGCATGTTGGCCGGGCTGGTCTCAAACCCCTGACCTCAGGTGATCCACCCGCCCTGGCCTCCCAAAGTGCTGGGATTACAGGCGTGAGCCACCGCGCCTGGCCGTCTTTTTGCCTTTCTTGATATGCTTAAAATGAGTTTTGGGCTTTTAAAAAAACCCTTTATTATGAAAATGTTCAAACCCACAACATGTAAGCACGAAGAGCACCATGCACTCAGCTCCGACACTGATCAAAACTGGCCAGTCCTGCTTCATCTATTTTTATCTGTCGCCCTCTTTCTCTTGAAGAATTTCGAAGCAGCTCAGATATTTCTCCTGTGAACATGTCAGCAGTATCTAATACTTTATGTAACCACACATTATTATTATTAGAAATTAGCAGTCACTCCTCAATATCATAAGAAATCCCAGGTCATGTTCGAATTCTCCTGGTCGTCTTAAGAATGTCGTAATTTCAGGTCTAACCTGATGGGGGCTCTTGGGGCCTGCACTTTGCCTTTGTGTGATGCCCCTGAAGTGTCCTTCAACCTCCTGCTTTATTCATGGAAAAAACAAGGTCATCTGTCCTGTAGAGTTCCCCGCCTGGATGTGACTTACTGCTCACTTGTTCCCACCCCTGTGTTTCCTGTAAACTCTAATTAGAGAGAGGTGCTTGATAGGATTTAGGTTCAGATGGTCTTTGCAGGGCTGCTTCTCAGGGATGCATGTGCACCCCCAGCCAGCCCAGGCCGCCGGTGATGCGTCCAAGTCCCGCTAGAGTGACACGAGGACTGGTCACTGGTCCAGTGTTGGCAGCTTGACCAACCCAGAATAAAGTTCCCACAGGCCTTGCACCTGATGGCTGGAGCAAGACATCGAGATCCCTGATCCAAGGGCTGTCCTCTCACAGGCCTGTGTCTGACCCTGTTGCTCCTGCCCTCACCAGCTGGAGAATGGTCTGTGAAGACAGGCTTTCCCTCACCTACCCCGTGGTCACCCTGGACTGGTCCACGTAGGCACGGCAGCATGAAGGCTCCATCCTACTCCTTTACTTGTGTGCCTGCAGACCGAGTCGGTTCTCAGCAAGCTCCAAAGTTGCCCACTAGGTTGCTTTTTCTTTTTGAGCATCATGATGAACGCAGAGATATTGGTATATTTCATGGGCTTCTGTCCATTGCTGTCAGTTGTTCTCCTGATGCTCAATTTATTCTGTCTTTGGACAGCGGGAGCCCTTCAGGTTGGCTCCCCGCCCTCAGGACACGGTCTGTTGTTTTGAAAGCTTGCTTGCTTTTTACACAGCGTGTCCTGGGCTTATTTTGTCCACATCCTGCTTCAGTCTTGGAATCACCCATTTCTCCAAAGATCACTGGTTTCTTGGTGAGAACGAGATCTAGAGCCCACAGCCTGGCACTCACACTGCTCCCTATTATGGGATGTCACAGCTTCAGGCCTTTCAATGAACAGAACTAGAAAATTAGATTTCTTTAAAAAATAAACACATTATGAGTTCATACTAATATTTCCATTTCAAATTAACAGAATCAAAAGACAAATAAGATTTTATTTATTTATTTTGAGATGGAGTCTTGCTCTGTTGCCCAGGCTGGAGTGCAATGGCATGATCTCGGCTCACTGTAACCTTTGCCTCCTGGATTCAAGTGATTCTCCCACCTCAGCCTCCCGAGTAGCTGGTACTACAGGCGCGCACCACCATGCCTGGCTAATTTTTGTATTTTAGTAGAGACAGGGTTTCACCACGTCGTCCAGGCTGGATTCAAACTCCTGACCTCAAGTCATCTGCCTGTTTCGGCCTCCCAAAGTGCTGGGATTACAGGTGTGAGCCACTGTGCCCAGCCGAAACAAACAAGATTTTTAACTTCTTTCATTTTATATTTTTAATTCTTTACACTGAAAATCTTGGTGGCGTTAACAATTATTTTCTTTATCCTACAATACACATGTCATCATTTCAAAATAACAATACAAGTATTACTACTAACATTAAGATCACTGAGTATAGCCTAAAATTTCTTGGCAATGCTTTTTATCCTTAGACCATATTCCACTAGGGATGAATAGGCTACTCTTATTAAAATCGCTTGCAATGATATTTTTTTCCTGTGTGGTTATGCCATCCACATGATAACTAGGTTTACTTATTTCAGTATGTTTTCAATTTTTAGGTGTTGCCTTTTCTTTTTATTGTTTTTAAAAACTTTTTTTTGGTTCTAAAGTCAAAACTGTAAAACCAGGTTCATTCAGAGAAGCCTAGCCGATCTCCAGTCCCATTATGTGGTTCTTTCCCTCCTCATTTAGTGAACCATCTTATTAGTTTCATTTCTTTATAAAAATGAGGACAAAATTTGTATTTCCCTTCTCCATTTTCCTACACAAAGGATAACATACTGAAAACACTGTTCTGCACATTACTTTTTTTTTTGAGATGGAGTCTCGCTCTGTTGCCCAGGCTGGAGTGCAGTGGTGTGATCTTGGCTCACTGCAAGCTCCGCCTCCTGGGTTCACGCCATTCTCTTGCCTCAGTCTCCTGAGTAGCTGGGACTACAGGTGCCCGCCACCACGCCCGGCTAATTCTTTCTATTTTTAGTAGAGATAGGGTTTCACCATGTTAGCCAGGATGGTCTCCATCTCCTGACCTTGTGATCCACCCCCCTCGGCCTCCCAAAGTGCTGGGATTACAGGCGTGAGCCATCGCGCCTGGCCTCTTTTTTTTTTTTTTTTTTTGAGATAGAGTCTTACCCTGTCGCCCAGGCTGGAGTGCAATGGTATGATCTCAGCTCACTGCAGCCTCCGCCTCCTGGGTTCAAGCAATTCTCCTGCCTCAGCCTCCTAAGTAGCTGGGATTACAGGCGTGTGCCACCATGCCTGGCTAATTTTTGTACATTTAGTAGAGACAGGGTTTCCCTATGTTGGCCAGGTTGGTCTCGAACTCCTGACCTCAAGTGATCCACCTGCCTCGGCCTCCCAAAGTGCTGGGATTACAGGTGTGAGCCACCGCGACTGGCCTGCACATAACTTTTTTAAAGCCAGCCTTATTGAGATAATTCATATAACATAAAATTCACCCAGTGTACAATTTTTTGGTTTTAAGCATATTCACAGATACAGGCATCCATCAGCACAATTTTAGAACATTTTCTTGACCTCAGAAAGAAACCTTGTACCCTTTGGCTGTTACTGCCTTCCCCATCCCCTCCACCCTCCAGTCCGAAGCAACTGCTAATGTACTTTCTGTCACTAGAGAGCTCCGTCTGCTGGACTTTCATATGAATGGAATCATAGTACATAGAGTCTTTTGTGTCTAGCTTCTTCCACTTAGCATAATGTTTTCAAGATTCATCCATGTTGTAGCATGCAGCATGTTTCCTTGTTTTACGGTTGAATCATGTTCCACTGAGTGGATATACCATGTTTTGCTTATCCTTTCTTTTCTTTTCTTTTTTTTTTTTTGAGATGGAGTCTAGTTCTGTCTCCCAGGCTGCAGTGCAGTGGCGCGATCTCGGCTCACTGCAACCTCCACCTCCCGGGTTCAAGCGATTCTCCTGCCTCAGCCTCCCGAGTAGCTGGGACTACAGGCGCCCGCTACCACGCCCAGCTAATTTTTGTATTTTTAGTAGAGACGGGGTTTCACTGTGTTGGCCAGACTGGTCTTGAACTCCTGACCTGGTGATCTGCCCGCCTTGGCCTCCCAAAGTGCTGGGATTACAGGCGTGAGCCACCACGCCCAGTCACTTATCCTTTCGTTAGTTGATTGACACTTTGGTGGTTTCCACTTTCTGGCTTTTGTCCTGTGCTGCTATGAATATTTGTGTACAGGACCTCCAGTGGACATAGGTTTTCATTTCTCTTGGGTATATACCTAGGAACGGAATTACTGGGTCATGTGGTAACTATCGGTTTAATCCTTTAAGGAATTGCCAGACTGTTTTCCAGAGCAGCTGCACCACTTCACAGTCCCACCAGCAGTGTAGAGGGTTCTGATCTCTCCACGTCCTCACCAATGCTTATTATTATCTGACTTTTTAATTCCCGCCATCCTAGTGGTTTTGATGTGCATTTCCCTGCTGACTAATGATGTCAAGGATCTTTTCAGTGTGATTACTGGACATTTGCATATCTTCCTTGCAGAAATGTCTGTTTAGGTCCTTTGCCCATGTCTGAATTGGGTTGTCTTTTTATTGTTCAGTTGTCAGAGCTCTTTATTTTAGATACGGGTCTCTGATCAGGTGTGATTTGCATGTTTCCTTCACTCCACAGGTTGTCATGTCACTTCCTGGATGGCACCCTTTGAGGCACAGAAGTTGTAAGTTTTGATGAAGAGCAGTTTAGATATAGATTTTTGTTGTTGCTCATATTTTTATTGTTGAGCCTAAGGACCCTCATGATCCAAGGTCATGAAGATTTACTCCTATGTTTTCTTCTAAGAGTTTTGGTTTTAGCTCCTAACATTTAGGTTGTTGGTCAATTTGTGTTAATTTGTGTTATGAGGTATATGGTATGAGGGGTCCAGCCTCATTCTTTTTGCACGTGGATATCCAGCTGTCCCAGCACCATTTGCTGAGAAGACTATTCTTTCCACATTGAATGGTCTTGGCCCCCTTGTCGACGTCAGTTAGCCATTGATGTGTGGTTTATTTCTGGACTCTCAATTATTATTATTATTATTTTTTTTAGATGCAGTCTCACTGTGTCGCCCAGGCTGGAGTGCAGTGGCTTGATCTCGGCTCACTGCAAGCTCCGCCTCCCTGGTTCATGCCATTCTCCTGCCTCAGCCTCCCGAGTAGCTGGGACTACAGGCACCCGCCAGTACGCCCAGCTAATTTTTTTGTATTTTTAGTAGAGACGGGGTTTCACCGTGGTCTCGATCTCCTGACCTGGTGATCCGCCCACCTCAGCCTCCCAAAGTGCTGGGATTACAGGCGTGAGCCACTGCACCTGGCTCTGGACTCTCAGTTCTTTTCCACTGATCAAATGCCTATCCTTAATCCATTACCACACTGACTCCATTACCATTGCTTTGTAGCAACTGCCTGTCTTTCTCGGTGGTGGCCACCCAAACCACTGGTGCAGCTATCTAGGGGGATCAAACCAAGCTAGTCCAAGAGCCCTGCTGGGGCGAGACGCTGGGGAAAACAGGAATAAACTGACTAGTTTCAGCACCCACTCCTTTGCTTCTGCCCCGCCAAACCTCTAGGACGACCAGCTATAATCTCGAGAACCTGCCTCCTCTCCATGAGATTCTCCCTCGGGCTTGAGGTGCAGCCCTGACTTGGATAGTTGTTTGGTGAGGAAACACCAGTCAGGAGTGTTAACTGTGCTTTGGGGGGTACATGGGACTCTCTGGGGATCCTCTTTTTCTTGAGAAAAATAAAGTCTAACAGCTTCCAGGGAGAATGAGATTATCCTACCAGGAAATAACAGTTAACAACAGTGGCAGCGATACTGGACACAGATGACAATGGACTAATATTTGAAGAAGTGAACAAGAAGGGGACTTCGCACCTAGAAGTTTATATCCATCCAAACTGTCCTTCAGATGTGAGGGCTAATAAGAATTTTTACAGGCACACAGGGCCTCAGAGGTTTGGCCATTTAAAGTCCCAGCAAGTACTTTGTGGAACTTGACAAGCTGATCCTAAACTTTCATAAGCAAGCAAAGGACTAAAAACAGGTGAGACGCTCTTGACGGTCAAGTTGGGAGGACTCCGGGCCCCATAGCATAGCAAGTAGCACCAAAGCTGCCATCATTAAAGTAGTTGCTATTGGCTCAAAGAAGGTAAAACAACGGAACAGAGGAGTGAACCCAGAAATGGACCCATGCATGTGTGAACACCAGATTGACAGCACAGCTGGCACTGCAGAGCTGTGGGGAGGTAATGAGTATGCATAAGAAAAAGAAATAGCTACTACTTTATACAAAAATCAGGTGAGCTGTAGGTCTGGGTTTTAATTTATTTTTATATGTTTAAGACAGGGTCTTGTTCTGCCATCCAGGCTGGAGTGCAGTGGTGTGATCACAGCTCACTGAAACTTCTGCCTCCCAGGTTCAAGCAATTCTTATGCCTCAAGCTCCCGAGTAGCTGGGATTACAGGCAAGCTCCACCATGCCCAGCTACTTTTTGTATTTTTAGTAGAAACAGGTTTCGCCATGTTGGCCAGGCTAGTGTCGAACTCTTTCCTGGCCTCAAGTGATTCGCCTGCCTAGGCCTCCCAAAGTGCTGGGATTACAGGTGTGAGCAGGTCTGAGTTTTAAAAGGCAAACAATTAATCTTTAAAAGGATATGATTTTATATATATATATAGAAAACACCAAAGAATGTATGACAAGAATAGGAGAGTTTGGCAAGATGGTTGGCTATAAGGTCAGTATGCAAAGGTCAAATAAATATCTATACTCCAGTAATAAATAATCAGAAAAAGTAATTTTTTAAAGTATATACTAGTATCAAACTATATAATAGTATCAAACTATAAAATACCTAGGAATAAGTCTGAATTCCATATAAAACTTTACTGAAAGATATTAAATAAGTCATAATGTCATATATGGAGAGATATCCCATGTCCATGGATATAGACTTACTATCCTAAAGATGTCAGTTTTCACAAAAATGGTCAATGGATTGAATGCACACCCAGTCATTATCTCAAAGGCCTTTTCCATAGAGTGTGACTAGATTTGAAGGTATATATGTGGAAGAAAAAAGGCCAAGGGTAGCAATGATACTTCTGAAGATGAAGAGTAAAGGAAAGAAACCTTCCTAATCAGTTCCAGGACTTACAAAGTTAGAGTGAACACAGGGCAGTATTGGCACAGATGTATCAAACTGATGCAGCCAGAATTCTACTTTTATATGTGGAATTTTGATACTGACAGTGGGGGAAAAAGGGACTTTTTAGCATGAAGAGATGAAAAATCCAGTTTACCCATATGCATAAAAAATGAAATTGCAGCCCAATTTCTCACACACACACAGTCTAATAGATTAATGACTTACAGGTCAAAAGCAAAACTTTAAATCTTTGCGAAAAAAATATACATGAATAACTTTCTAACTTTGGTGTGGGGAAGGATATTTTTTAAAGAAGGCCCCCAAGTCATTAACCACTAATGCTCGATAAATTTGATTATGAACTTTTCTCTATTAAGAAGTACCACCAAGAATAGGGAAAGACAAGCCAGAGGCTGGAAGAAGATACCTGCAGAATACAGAACTGAAAAATGATCAGTATCAAAACATATAAGAATTTTGACAAATGAATAAGAAGAGTACAAATAACCCAACAAAAAGTCAAAAGGCGTGATCAGGCATTTCACAGAAGCAAATACCTTTGGTGGATGCCCATGAGGAGGCTCCGTCACATCAGTGCTCAGGAGATGCAAACCCAGATCCCAGGGGTGTGCAACCCACCCGTTCTGCCTGCAGGATCTGCAAACCCAGCAAAACCTAGTTCTAGAGAGACTGGATTCACTGCATGTCTTCATCACTGCTGGAGGGAGCGCAGACTGCTATCGCCTCTTAGAAAATGACTTAGTTCTCGTGTAATTTGGGCATTCACACATCCTCATCCTAGATCCAGCTTTTCCACTCTCGCACACATACTGGAAAACCTGTACGGGGACATCCACTGCAGCACTGCTCATACCAAACACAACCTACATGTTCTCTCTGCACAGAGAGGGGAGAAGAGCCGGTCAATTCACTCAGTGGACTCTCTGCTCAGTAGTGGGTGTGAGTAAGCTGCAGCCGCCCAGACCTCATGGGCCAACCTCTGTCCGAGAATGTGGAGTGAAAACACAGGTCTAACGATCACACATGGCAAGATAATTATCTTGCAAAGAAAACTCACTTATTGTTCTGCCACACATATATGTACGATAAAATCACTCCCCCCACCTTCCACTCTGAAAAAAACAAAGACATTCTAGGCACGAAGTTCAGCATCACGGTTAACTGAGGGGAGAGAACAGGCAGTATGATGGCAAGATAGAAGGTATGGTTCACATTCAAGTTTATAGGTTGGGTTCTTGATTTAAAGTCATTAGTCAAAGGCTAATAACTAAATAAAAGGTAGCTAGCGTGAGAGTGCAACATGAACCAAAGATCATGACTGACTTTGCGCATCGAGGGGCCACTAAAGAGTCTACTTTTCGTGTTATCACTTAAAATCATTTTGCACCCACCAGGGCATGAGCATCTAGTGCTGGCAAACACCACATGATTGTAGTGACCTCGGGGCCAGCCCGGCGGTCATCTTGAATCTCTCCTGCTAAAGAGACCCAGGAGGGTAACACATGCCCCTCCAATTTCTGAGTTCTAGGAAATGAATACCTGGTATTTAAAGGGGCTGATATAATGCAAACCGTCTGATGAAATGTTTGTTTTAGTTCACTTAAAGATCAACACGAGAGTCTTCACTCTGAATGGGCCACACCTTAATTAAGAGAATCCTTCACTCACCGCATCAGATGCACAAACCAGTCCTCCTGGTGCTCACAGGGGCTAGCAGCAAGTCCAGACCTCGTACGGTGAGGGCGGGGGGAAGGTGAACTTAGGGTTCGGCAAAACTGCCACTTACAAACGCACCCTCTGGCACCGCAGGTGCCCTTGATGTGTACAGATGTCCTTGAGAAGCTGGGGCAAGGCCTTGTGGGTGAGACCATGCTCAGCAGCTCACACCTTTACCAAGTACTAGGCCTTCTTTGGGGTTGGGTTGAGGGGTGATCCCAATCTGAGTCTGTGGTGTGACTCAGAGGAGTATAGGTCACCGGGTGCTAGGAGAGCTGTCCATAGAGGACACAGCCCCAAAGGATTAGAACCAGGAGAAAGGTAGAGTCTGACTCAGGGTGAGGAACACACATGTATTGGTGCTGCCCGAAGGGGAACTGCCTCTTGAGCATCTGGGAACTCTTACTGCAGGTGCTCAGCAGATGCTTGGTGCCCTGCAGGGACTTGCTGGCCTCGATTCTCACGAGGCAGAGCCCCGGCCTAGGAGACAGTTCAGGTCCTGCATAACCTGAGTGTCCGCAGGGCCCAGCTGGTCCTCAAGCTGGGGCTCGCCCAGTGGCTGCTCCCTCTGCTTCCCCCATCCTGACTGCCTGCTCCTCTTTGGAGAAGCGAGGGGTGAGGGGTCCAGAGGCAGGGGGTGGGGTGGGCTCTGTTGCATGTGGAGGCGAAGGAGGGGAGGGGAGGGGAGGCAGTGGCAAAGCCAGTCTCACTAGCTCAGACTCTGGGTGGTTTGGGTGGGTCTGCCCCCTGGCCTGTTCAGGTCTGTGGGGTCCCACTGCTTGGGTGGTGTAGCTTCACCCCATCTTCCCACACCGGGGTGCCTGGCGCTCGGGCTCCCCTCAGGTAGGCTCTGTGCCTCCTGTTTCCTCACTGTGGGTGGTCCCTCCTGCCTACAGCCTCTAAGGCCCCTGAGAGCAGTCAGTCCCAAAGTCCCCACCAGCGCTGCTGACTTACTTCCGACGTCCTTGTTGCTGTGTTCAGGGAGCTGGAGGGCCAGGCTGACCTGCTTGGGGGCTTCCTCTGTGTTCTCGAGCTGCGCCGAGGCTGTGGGTTCTAGGAGAAGCCAGGCGGTGACCACACGGCGCAGCTGCTTTGCACCCGGGATGGTCCTGGGGCCACCCTTTTGAGTGCTTCTATACCTCAGGGAGCACGGATGTCCCTGGTGGGGACCAGGCTCCCTGTGTGGCCCCGGCACCTGTTGGCCCCAGCGCTGCCTCCCCTGAAGGGCTGGCCTCGCCCTCCTGCTGACCCTCTGGAGGGGCGGGGCCTTCCCCTTGCAGGACCCCCTCAGAGCTGCTTCAGGGACAGCCACCAGCGATCATGCTGAGAGGCCCCATCCTCACGGCTGATGCGGTTGCTTTCTTTTTAGGGTCAAATTCTGCACTCCTCTCCTTCCACCCCTGCTTCTTGGAGGCTGCGGCACCCCCTGTTCTCTCTGAGCTGCCCTCAGTCTGTACTGACCTTCCTCATGCCCTCGCCCCCAGCCACATCACTTCTCATGCAGGGATCTCAACCGCACCCTCGGGCACTTGATATCCGCTTCTATAGCTACAAGTACAACGGGCCCCCCTCTGTACTCCAGATCTCACCTGCCCACTACTGGACATCCCGGGCAGCTGCCTGCCCTCTCCTCAGACACCTTGCTGGGGGCTCTCTCCCCTGCTCACCGTGCGGCAGGGACCCCAGGGCTCTGCTCCCTCCTTGCCACTCTCCTTGCTGCATTTCCCTCCCTCCCCTGACTGAGGAGTTTTTGCTCAGAACGTGTTCATTAAACTGGTGACTAGGCTCTGTTGGGGAGTTCCATGAGGATGAGCACCTGGCCTTCCAGGTGAGAGGCAAGGGCCAGAGAGGTCTCCTCTGGGGCAGGGTGGCGCCTGCCTCACTCCTGCCAACATGTCTCAGGGCTTCTGTGTCAGAATCACAGGCAGATTCCCAGAGCGGCACTCACCCAGTAAACCCGGTGGGAAGGGGCCGAGGCACCTGGGCCCATCAGCCTTGCTGCCACCGGGAGGATCTTGCTAGGACAGTGGCGGAGGATTTGCTGGACCACACTCGGAGTGGCGGGTTAGACCCTCATGGCCTCCTGCCCATGGCTTACTAAAACAAAGCTCAGAGCCCTACTTTGGCAAATAAAGCTGCTGTAATGTCTCAGACCTGCTTCTAAAATGTTTATCTTCTCTTGCGTGCCTTACCAGCAGCCTGTGCCTCCAGCCCACACACTGACGTGAGGCCCTCACGAGCTGCCCCTCCCGCCATGGAGGTGCATGCTGCCGGCGCCCCATGAGCCCCGCGCCTTGCGTACCGTCGGGGTGGGGGTCCCTGGCTGGAGACTGCGCTGGGACGTGGGGGTGGGCTCATCATGTAGGGGACAGGCCTGGTGAGAGTGGCAGTGAGGACAAGCGTTGGCCACCAAGGTTGGTGGGGAGGCCCCGGCACTCACGTGATCTCACGGTGGCTGCTTTGCTGGGTGAGCCGCTGAATCTGGCGCTCACTCTTCCTCTGCCGTCCACAAGCTCCGAGAACCTGCAGAGAGGTTGGAAGGGTCACCACAGTCCGAGCGCCGCCTCAGGCGATGGGGCCGACGGGTGGGGCATGTACCTGGGGGGCTGGGTGGGGGTCTCGGGGGCGCTGTGGTCATTGAGCAGGCGCAGCTCCGGCAGGCGCGCTGGGGGCGGTCTGTTCCTGAGCACCCGAGGGTGGTGTCCTCCCTGGTGCCAGCGTCTGTCGGCGCCATCCCTGGGGGCTGCAGAGCAGGCAGGAGGAAGGGGCTGGTCTGGGGCTGCCCTCTGCTCCTGTCCCTGCCCTGTGGCATGGGAGGTGCCCCTCACACTCAGCCATGCTTGGAGAAGGGAAGGGGGGCATGTGCGTGGGCCATGGTCATCCAAGGTGCTTGTGGCTTCCCCAGATGCCCTGGGTTCCCTTCCAGCCCACCCGCCGCATCCTTCTGAGGAGGAGCCATGCGCAGCCATGACACAGGCACGCACTGGCCTGGGAGTCGTGAGGCAGGGCTGAGTCTAGGCCCCTGCCCGTCACTCAAGTTCTCAAGGGGCTGGGCACTCGGGCTCGGACTCAGGTCCCAGGCTGCCCTGGAGGCACAGTGGTTCTCCCCACTGGCCTCCTGATGGGACGCTTCAGCTGGGAGTCCCCACCCCAGCATGTGCCCTGAGAGTGAGGGTGCATCTGTCACCCTAACAGTGTCCTTCAGCCTCCCAGGCTGGGCCCTCCTTCCCCTTCCCTCTCACTCTGACGCCAGCTCACAGAGGTCCCAGCCTGCCCCTTCTGCCTGGCTGGTGGGCTTGGCCCCAAGCTGGTGGGGGTGGCAGGGTTGGGTCTGAGAACTCGCCAAGCTCATGCACTTTGTGTCCCCAGCACAGCCTCACGGGTTGGAGAGGAGCCTGGGGTCAGAGCCCTCTCTTCCCTGGGGAGCTGCGCCCTGCTCTGCTCTGTCCGGCCGTGGCCTCACCTCCCTGCTTGTCTCCGTCTCTTTCTTCTCTCCCTGTTCCGCTCCTGCATTTTCCCACACCTCCTTCTGTGAACTTGGAAGACCTAAGTGGGGCGTTCAGGACCCTGGTGGAGCCTGGAAGGGCCACCTCTGCACTTGGGAGCAGACCTGAGCCCTTCGGAGCCTCTGTCCCCACTCCGAGCGGCTTCTGCCCTGTGCCTCTGTGCCCCAGCATTCCTGCCTGCCTTGCAGGCCCCTGCCTGTGGCCTCCTGGCCCTTTGTCTGTTTGTGTCCAGTGGCTCTTCATGGGTCAGGCCTGGACTGCAATGCAGGCCACTTCCGGAGGCTTCCTCCTCGCCGCCACCCTTGGCACCTGTTTTCAGGTGATGCTCGGCCTGTCTGGGATCTACGGGAGGGTCCAGCACGAGCTGAGGCTCAATGTGCTTATTATTCCAATTGTTGGTGCCACCTGCCCATGAGTCCTTCCTTTCCTCGTGGGTTTGAAAAGCCTCCACCTTCATACACAGACTCCTCCCCTGCCAACACGGTCCTGTTTCTAGGCTGTCTGCCTGGCATCCCAGGTCCCTGCAGGGCCAGGTCAGTCCTGAACAGGGTGGAGGGCTGGCAAACACTGCCCCCGCCCACACGCAGGGCCCGCGGCACTCACAGGTGATGATGTAGAGGTGGGCGGGCTCGCTGTGCAGCGGCCCAAGCTCCGTGCTCTGCACTGCTATCACGGAGAGCTGGTACCGCCGTCCCGGCAGCAGGTCGCGCACCGTGTAGGACGCCAGCTTCCCGTTGGGGACATAGCGGCTCTTGGTGCTCTGGCTGGTGGTCACATTGATGACATAAGCTTCCAGCAAGCTGCCTGGAGTCGGGGCATCCCAGACCACGTGGGCAGAGGTGGCAGTGACTCGGGCGGCGGTCAGGTTTGCTGGAGGCAGGGGCCCTGGACGAGGCAGGAGCAGGGAGAGGTGAGGGGGTGCCCACAGGGTCCTGTGGCGAGAACCTGACATGGGCTGCTGCAGCCTTGCTGGAAGCCAGATTCTTTATTATGGAGAATGGTACAGTGCTGAGGCGGGGTGTGGGCTAGCACGTACAGCAGAATCTCCTAACAGAGAGGCCTGCAGGCCCCCGGTTGCCACCCTCCCCTCGGGTTAGGATCCACCGTGTGAAGCCCCCAGGCCCTGGCCCGTCAGCTGGCACCCTCCCTGCAGCACTGTCGGTTCCCCTGAGCCTGGCAGCGTAGAGCCCTGTGCAGACTCCCCTGCCCCACCAGCCTTTCCCGTGCCTTCCCGGGCGGGCAGCATCCGAGTGCACAGGTGGGCAGGGGCCTGCTCAAGCCTCTGTTCCTCACAGAGGGAGCTGCAGCCTCCCCTCTGCCCAGTTCACCCGTCCCTCCCTTGCGTGCTGACTGTCCATGCTGTCGCCCCTCCCATGCACTGGGGAGGGGGTGTGGGCCTAGTGACACCAGGAGCTTAGGGAGCTTAGCTAGAGGGAGCTGGTTGCAAGGTACAAGGGCCCTGGACAGCGTGGGTATCCCTATCCCAGTGAGTTCCTCTGACCCTCTGGTCGGTGTCCAGTAGGAACTCCATGCTGAGGAGCTACCAGGAACCTTTAGAGATGGAGACTGCCCTGGACAGCTGTCCCAGCACAAGGGCCCAGCCCAGCCCAGCGGCTCCTGCCCAGTGGCCCCTGCTCAGTGGCCCCAGCGGAAGAGACGTCCGGGAGGCCAGGGGCTGGGTTTCTGGTGTTGTGGACGCTTTGGAGAGGACTAGGGGAGGCTGGAAGGAAGCCAGAGCTTCTAGAAGATGGCCTTTCGTGTGCCAGCGGCCGCGCTGCTCTACTCACGGGTCCACACGTGCGTCGGTGCGGTGGCCAGGCTCTCCGTGGGGTGCTCCTCTCCCCTGAGCCCACTGAGGGTGGTCAGCTGGATGGCGTACCTCCTCCCAGGCAGCAGGGCCCTGTGGGCAGGAGGTGACAAAGAGAGAACAGGGATGTCTGGGACCTGTGTGTGACTCTGCTGCCAGACCGCAACTCCCCCAGGTAGGAGGTGACCAGGGGGAGGTCGTCCTGCTGCTGGTGGCCCAGGCGACCTCCACGAGGGGCAGACTCATGGCCCTCAGAGCCGTGTGCTCCTAGAGCGGGAAGCCAACCCACAGTCTGGGAAGCGGAGGAGGATCGGGTGCGCTTGGGGCTGCTACAGTACGGTCAGAGGGCCGGTGTTCAGATGGGAAAGGCCAGAGAAGGGGGAAGTGGTCGCTGTGCAGGGATGGGGGACGGGCCCTCAGCACAGGTGAGCTGATGTAAATTCTCAGGAAACCACAGGGCAACGTGAGGCCAATGCCGCCCCAGCCCCAGGAAGCTGCTGGCTGGAGTCTTCCTTCCCACTCGCTCTCTGGTCTTTCCCTGCACCCCTGCCTGTGCTGAGCACGAATCGGAAGCTTTCTCTTTGGCTGACGACCAAATCACAGGGGTCCACTGTGGGACTCCTGGGAGAGCTCGGGGCTGCTACCACCTACCCTCGCTGGCCAGTGCTCTCTGAGGGGCCAAGTCACTCTCCTGATCTGTGTGGAAGGTGTGCCCCCAGATTTTCAGAGCTTTTCCTGCTCTTTTTGGACACTTTAAAACACTGCCAAGGTGTATCCTCTCTTGGCAGCCCTGATGAGGTGAGGCAGGAGTGAAGCCTCCAGGGTCTGAGGCTGGCTCACCTGAGACCTTTGCCTCCGCTCGGGTGAGGAGCGGCAGGTGTACAGTCCACACACGGAGAATGTGCCCAAGACCTGGGCCCCGTGTCCCCGAGCCCCCACCCCTGCCTTCACCCCAGCCCCATGCTCTGGGTGTCCCTTCTTACCCAAAGGTGAACCTGTCCACACTCCTGTCCACATCGGTGGCCTGGTCCCTGAGGGCCTCAGGGTGGCGGATGGACACACGGACCCCACTGACGGTGGCATGGTGGATCCTGTGCAGAGCCCACTGCACTGAGATGGTGCTTGCCGTCACATTGGTGACCTCGAAGCCTTCCACAGGGCGGGGTCCTAGGGGGAATGGGCTGCTCAGCAGGTGCTGGCCCCTCCTTGCTCCTGGGGGAGTGCAGGGGCTCAAGATGAGACCAGGCTTGGGAGGGTGCTGGGGGCCACAGAGAGGTACTGGAGAGGGTGTCCCATCAACTGCTCAGGGGACTCGGGCTGAGTGGGATGCCCAGGCTCTGGCCTCCAGGGCTGACAGCTGCAGAACCCGCTGTGGGCATGATGGCTGCGGAGCCCGCTGTGGGCCAGCCCGTCTTACCAGAAGCAGGGGTCTTAGTCTCCATTTAGATGTGGCAGTGACATGGCAGGGGATGGGCCGGAGTCCCTCTGGACATGAGTAACCCAGACCTCCCCTCTTTTCTGTGCCAGTTGACTATTTTGGTCTAAGGCACACATCCGGGCCTGGTCTGGGCAACGCTGTCCTAGGAGGACGGACACACAGAGCTCCCAGCGACTGCAGGGAAGGGGCCACTTGTGAGCTCCGCTTCCCGCCCAGCCAGTCTCCTCCGAAGCTCAAGTGCCACTGCTGATGCGCCAGGCAGAGCCCAGAGGGCAGCGCTCAGCTCCCGGCAGCTCAGCACCCCGGTCTGTGGACAGCGGTCCCTTCCACCCACCATGGCTGGCTGGAGCCCCAACTCTGCAGCGGGCAATGCAAGCTCTGTCTTCACTCCAGATACCTTCTGAGGGCAGATCTCACATGGGGCAGCCTCACAGGTGCTTCTTCCTAAAACAGCCCAGGCGAGCCACCTCTACTCAGCCCTGGCAGCTCCTGCTGACACCTGCTCAGTGCCACCCGCACACGCGCCCAGGCTCCCCACTGGCCGAGGTGTGCTCTGTGTCCTTGCTGTGTTGGGAACTCCGGCCCCTTGGTGGTCAACTCCTGCAGGACAGGCCCTTGTGGGCCTCTGGGTGGGCTCGAGCTGCCCTGAATGCCTTCTCCTGTCCCTCAATGCCCTTGGCATTGGCATCAAGCTGGGGCCCAGGTGTGGCCAGGAGGCCTTCCTCCTGTGAGAGCTGCTGAGCTCCTCTCTGCCTACCCGCCATGCTACCCATAGGTTTCACCAAACTCACGTGGCCGCCCCGCAGGGCCCTGCTGGGTTCTCAGGCCTCCCTGAATCCCTGGCCACCCACCCACCCATCCATCCATCACGCCACTTCGCAGCATTCTGTGCTCTCATCACCTTTTCCTCTTTCCTCGAGCCTCTGGCACCCCTTCCCCATTCTTGCTCCTGTGTCTGGAGGCCACAGGCATGTTGGGTGAGAGTCCCACAGCCCCATGGCCCTGCACCCCACTTGGTTCCTGCCCAGCCTGTTCCGAGATCCCTTGTGCTCTAGCTGATGCAGCCGGGCTCTGTGGAGGGCCAGCCCTCTGCTTTCTACCGGCCCTGCCCCTGTCCATCCACCGCTGTGTTCTAGGACTCCTTTCTCCTCCCCGGAATCCCTCCCAGCAGCACACAAGCCCCGCTAAGCCCTGACGCCTTCCCTAGAGCGCTCAGCATCTTCTGCTCCCCGACACGCCAACAACCCCACAGGCTGTGCACAACCCAGGCCTCCCCTGCAATCCTGGCAGCTCAGGCTCTGAGGAGGCTCCTCCTAGGGCCCCCTCTTCAGGGGTCACACCTGGTCACAGCTTTCAGTGCCAACTACAGGTGGAGGCTCTGGGTCTGTCATTCCATCTAGGACCTGCCCCACGGCTCTTCCCAATTGAGCCACCGATGCCTCCTCTTAGCACATCCCAGCGCCTACATATCCCTGTGAGCAGGTGCCTCTTTCAAATTCTCCCCAGGCCTTCAGAGCACCCCAGAGTCCCAGCCCCTCCAAGCCCACCCCCGCAGCCCCTGTCTCCCACACTGGCTCCTTCTAGGGACCCTTTTGGGAAGCCCCTGTTCCTCCCCAGTCCCACTTCCTAGCTCCATGCCTGGGGGTTGTGCTGCTCCCACTCTTGGCTCTGTTCTATGCGCCCCAATCCCATGCCTGTATCTTGTGGACCCAAGGCCACTCCCACACAGCTCTGTCTCCCGGCGCTCTGTCTGCAGCAGGGTGGTGCCTCCAACCCCCAGCTCAGTTGTCTGTCTTGCTGCTGCGAGAACTAGGGAGGTGGACGGCGTGACAGCCGCCCTGCAGGTGCCGGGGCCAGCGCTGCCCTCGAGGGGCAGGGGCTGGGCAGGGACGGCCAGGCTCGGAGACACTCACGCGTGCGGGCCAGCAGCACGGCAGGCCTGCTGATGTCATTCTTGTTGTTACTGTTGCGCTTCACTGAGAAGACGGAGATGTTGTAGGCCCTGCCGGCCGCCAGGGCCCGGAGCTGGTGCGAGGAGCGGGTCCTGTCCACAAAGTCCGTGCGGCGGTAGGAGCCGTCGGAGGAGACGTAGGTGACCGCGTAGCCATCAAGCATCTGTCTGGCGGCTGGACCATCCGGCGGGTTCCAGGAGATAGAGACCCCACTCTCCTCCACTCTCTCCATCTTGAGGGCCGTTGGTGGGAAGAGCTCTTCAGGGTTTGGGTCAAAACAAGGGGAGGGGACTGTCAGCTGTCAGCTATGCACACCTGGCTCCCGTCGGTGGCTCAGCGGGGTCTGGCTCTTGGGCCTGACACAGCCATCGCTGGTAGAGTCCTTCTTTGTCCCTGGCCACGTACCTCCAGGAGGGTCACACTTTTGAAAGTGTGACAGTGTTTCAAGCCCACTGGGGGATTTTTATCCCCTCCCTGTTCCTCAGGGAAGGGGCCTGGGCAAGCAGCAGCCAGACGCTCTGCCCTTGGAGACCGTTGGGCCCTCTAGGGAGAGGGGACCCCCCCCATGGCTCCCTCACTGGAGGCGTCCTCGCCACCCACCTTTGGTGCAGTCCTTGCCCGTGTAGCCCACTTTGCAGGTGCAGCTGTGGGAGCCGTTGCTGGCCAGGCAGTAGCCACGGCCCCCACAGGGGCTGGAGAAGCAGGGGTCACTCACTGAGGGGAGAAAAAGTGGCAGTGTGTGTTGGGGTGTGGCCAGGGGTCCCCGCTCCAGCCGGGCCCTTGCTCCTGGGGCACTGGGTCCCCCTGTGTGGGTGTGGAGGGGCAGGGAACACAGGATAGCTACTGCCTCCCTTCGGTTCTGCCACCTCCACTGCCCTGCGGGGCCCAACCCAGCAGCTCCTCCACCCTCCACAGCTGAGTGCCACCAGCCGGACTGGCTGAGGGGAGACACTGGACCAGGACAGGACAGGCCACCACCCCAGTGACAGTCCTGCTTGAGGAGGGGAGGTCAGTGGTCAGGGAGGTCTCATCAGAAGGTATCCCACTGGGGGCTGATTAGGGAGAATGTTCCAGATGGAAGGACAGCGAGGGGCCAGACCTGGGTGTGCAAGAAACTTGGCCTGTTGAAGGGCAGCAGGGCCTGTGTGTGGACGTGAGGCCCCACCCCGGGTGTGTCCTCGGGTGAAGAGGGGTGTCTGGGGGGTGAGCGCAGGAGATGGGGATGTTTAGAAGGCACCATTGTGGGACCAAGGGAGACAGGCGGAGGGCCACTGGCCTGCGGCCTGAGAAGGGGCCTTCCGAGGCAGCGGGCAGAGCGTGGGGAGCAGGCGGGCAGAGTGTGGGGAGCAGGCGGGCCTGCCGCCCTACCTGTCTCGCAGTGGTAGCCGAAGAAGCTCTCTGGGCAGACGCACAGGTAGGCCCCGCCGCCACTTTCACACCGGCCTCCGTGCTGGCAGGGGCTGGAGTCGCAGGCGTCCACCTCTGGAGAACACCCAGAGAGTGGGCCCAAGCCGCAAGGGGGGAGTCTGGGGGAGGGAGGAGAGGACAGCGGGAAGAAGGGAAAGGAGGAGTCTAGGGGCAGAGGTCAGGAGAGAGGGGCAGTGGGCAGGTCCCGCCCCTCAGCCCTCCCCAGCACCCTCACCTCCACCCCTCCCTCCCAAGGTTGCCGCAGCCCTGGGGGTCCCTCTCCCCAGGTGGCCTGCCCAGCAGGGAATGTGGGGATGCCCCACCTCCTCTCTGATCTTCCAGAGGCCCAGGCTCTGCATGTGGGGCCCACTGGAGGGAGCCCCTACCTGTCTCACAGTGGACTCCAACGAAGCCTGCAGGGCACCGGCAGACATAGGCCCCCGGGAGGTTCCTGCAGGAGCCTCCATTTCTGCAGGGGTGAGCTCGGCACTCATCCCTCTCTGCACAGAGAAGGGGTGTCAAGGGTGTTGCTGGCTCAGGTCCGAGGCACCCACATGCCCCCAGGATTCTGTGTATTTCCTGGGGCTTCAGTTACCCCTTTCCCAGCTGGGAGCAACTACTCAGGACATGCGCTTTTTCTTCACTCAGCCCCACACCCGCCCCTCCTCGGGAGGCATGCCACCTCCACTGCCTGCTGGCAAAGCCCCGCCTCCAAGCCACGCCTTCCTCCAGGCCACTCCGCAACGGGAGGCTCCCCAGGGCCACGACTGGGCACGGCTCCCTGGGCCTTGCCCTCCCTGGAGTCTGCGTTTCTTTCTCAGGCTTAGAGCCCTAGCGAGGTACAAGGGTGTGCAGGGCTCATGGGGCAGGCCTCCCCTCCCTCCACTGGCTGGCAGCACCGACCAGGTGTCAGAGACTGTGACCTGCCCTCTGCGACACCCACCTTCTCTGCGCCCTGAGGCCAGGCCAGCATTTCTCAGCTGGGCTCTCAGTCTCCCCTGGGGAGGTGCAGGAAGGGATATTTGCAAAATCTTTGTCTTGGATGTCAGAGCTGGCAGGGGCCCGAGAGAGCATGCAGTGGCCACCCTGGCCATCCAGAAAGAGACCTGTCCGGGGATCCAGACAGAGACCTGTCCGGGCATCCAGACAGAGACCTGTCCGGGCATCCAGACAGAGACCTGTCCGGGCATCCAGACAGAGACCTGTCCGGGCATCCAGACAGAGACCTGTCCGGGCATCCAGACAGAGACCTGTCTGGGGGACCCAGTGCCTCAGGCACATGGCCAGTGTGCTGCAGCTGTCACCCCAGCGGGGCCAGGGCCCCTCTTACCCAGCTCACAGTGGGCACCCTCATAGCCTGTACTGCAGAGGCACAGGTACCCAGCGACGCGGTCCTGGCAAGAGCCCCCATGCAGGCACGGCTGAGACCGGCACTCATCGATTTCTGAGAGGACAGAGCCCAAGAATAAAGCAATGTGGCCAGGATTAAGCCAAACTAAGATGCACATAAACTAGTTCTGAGGGGCCAGACAGAATTCGATGATAAGTCATCAGTGCTTGGAAAGGCCAGAGACCGGGGCTGGATATCCTTGGAGTTGGGGCAGGGCAGTGGGCCTGGGGCTCAGTGCCTGGCTGTGCCTGTGAAGCGACAGGGCAGGCTCAAAACCACCCCAGGGCTCACAGAAGATGCTGTGGGACTTAATTCCAATGGTTCAGGCCGACAGGACAAAGGCCTCAGGGGTTTGGCAGAAAATGTCTCATGTCCCATCTTGCCATTTCAATGTATAATAGTCACCTATGAAACCAGTATATCTGGGACAAGTCTTAGTTTTAAAAGATTCACCACAGGTTTCTTTTAAAGTGGGAGTTGTGCTCCTGAATTTAAATGTTTATTTTTTTAAAGTTTAATTTCATGCTTAAAAAGTAGATAAATGGTAATGACTTAGTGACATCTGGGGCTAGCATCCACCCCGGCAGCCAGAGTGGTGAATGGGCTCATCTGACCGTGCACCCTTCTCCTCCCTTGTGATAAGAATCTCTGGGTTTATTATTTCCTTGTCTTTTAAAAATTAGGTTTTCTGGCAGTAAAATAAGTAATTAAAATTAGCTTAAAATTTTATAAATTGCCTAAACAATAATGAATTTGTTTTTGTTGTCTATGAACTTTATTCATAGTACATCATGATATATATTGTCTTCTCTCAGCATTATATGAAGAAGAGAACTCCACACCGTAGGTCGCTGTGGTTCATTGATTTTCACTGCTGAATAACATTACATAGTGTGGTTATATCACACTTCACCCATTCTCACTGGCTGGGTCTTTGGGTTGGTTCTAGACGTTTTCCTTTTTTTTTTTTTCTTTTGAGATGGAGTTTCGCTCTTGTTGCCCAGGCTGGAGTGCAATGGCATGATCTTGCTCACCACAACCTCTGCCTCCCAGGTTCAAGCGATTCTCCTGTCCCAGCCTCCCAAGTAGCTGGGACTACAGGTGCCCACCACCACGCCCAGCTAATTTTTGTATTTTTAGTAGAGATGGGGTTTCCCTATGTTGGCCAGGCTGGTCTCGAACTCCTGACTTCGTGATCCGCCTGCCTCAGCCTCCCAAAGACCTGGGATTACAGGCATGAGTCTACGCCCAGCCTAGACTTTTTGCTTTTACAAAAAATGTTGCTGTGTATATTCTTTCCCATCTCCCGGTGCAGACGTGGAAGTTTTTCTTAGGTTTATACCCAGAAGTGCAATTGCTGGAACACAGTTGATGTAAATGAGCAACAGCGGGCAGATTGCTCAATAGGCAGATTGCCACATTGTTTTCAAAGTGCTTCTAGCAATTTATACTCTTGCCAGCAATGCATAAGAAATCTTGTTGATCCACATTCTCACCAGTACAGGCTTTTCCGACTTCTGAAAATTTGCCAGCTGAATGTACCTCATTGCACTTTTGATTTGCATTTCCCTGATTACTAATGAAATAGAATATTTCTTTTTATGTTTGTTGGCCTTTTGTATCTCTTCTTCCATGAAATGCCTATGCATGTTTTTTTTCTATTTTCCTATTAGGTTGTTTGGTTGTTTTCTCATTGATTTATCAGAGTTCTTCATGTAGTCTTGAGACTATTTATCTCTTCTCCCAGTTTGTAGTTTAAATTTCACTTCTTTAAGGTTTATGGATTTAGGTTCCTAATTTTCATATAGTCAAATACATTCATTACTTCTTTTTAAATTCTTTTTGCGGCTTAAGGAGTCTTTCACTACCCCAAAGTCAAAAATATATTTACCTATATTTTCCACACAAAATTATATATATATATATTTTTTTTTTGAGACAGGGTCTCACCCTGTCACCCAAGCTGGAATGCAGCAGTGCAATCACAGTTCACTGCAGCTTTGAACTCCGGTTTCAAGTGATCCTCCCACCCTAGCCTCCTGAGTAGCTGGGACTACAGGTGCACGCCGCTACGCCTGGTTAATTTTTGTTTATTTTTGTAGAGTTGGGGGTCTCTCTATGTTGCACAGGCTGGTCTCAAACTCCTGGACTCAAACAATCCTCCTGCCTTGGCCTCCCAAAGTACTGGGATTATAGGCATAAGCCATGTGCCCGGCCCTGTATAGTTTTTTTTTAAAGAAACATTTAAGTCTTTAATCCACCTGGATTTAATTCCTGTGTATGAAAAATAGAGAATATAATATTTTTC
The DNA here is from genome assembly GCF_028885625.2 of Pongo pygmaeus. Taxonomy (NCBI): domain Eukaryota; kingdom Metazoa; phylum Chordata; class Mammalia; order Primates; family Hominidae; genus Pongo; species Pongo pygmaeus. Next base: position 141,751,281 of record NC_072384.2, on the reverse strand, counting down.
CAAGTACAAAATCATTTCATTCCAGCTCTCATGAATATTTTCTCATATGCTTTTGTATTTCTTTCTTTTAGAAGTTTATAGTTAGGGACGGGCGTGGTGGCTCACGCCTGTAATCCAGCACTTTGGGAGCCCAAGGCGGGTGGATCACCAGAGGTCAAGAGTTCAAGACCAGCCTGGCCAACATGGTGAAACCCCGTCTCTATTAAGAATATAAAAATTAGCTGGGCATGGTGGTGAGTGCCTGTAATCCCAGCTACTCGGGAAACTGAGGCAGGAGAATCGCTTGAACCAGGGAGGCGGAGGTTGCAGTGAGCTGAGATTGTGCCACTGCACTCCAGCCTGGGCGAGAGTGAGATTCTGTCTCAAAAAAAAAAAGTTTATAGTTTTAGCTTTTACATTTATGTTTATAGTTCCTTTTACGCATTTAAAAATTTATCATGTTTTTGATGCTATTAATGTAACACTTCCATTTCAAAGTGTTCACTGATACAACAGGTTCTATACACTGACCCTGTATCCTGTGATCTAGTTGAATTCACTTGTTAGTTCTATAGCTTCTTTCACAGAATTTCCTTAGGATTTTCTATGTATACAATCATATTATCTCTAATTCTTTCTTCCTTTCCTTCCTTTTATTTCCTTTTCTTGTCATCTGGCACTGTCTAGGGCCTCCAGGAAAATGCTGGGAATACGTACTGAATGGACACCTTGCCTTGTGCGGATTCCAGGAGTCTTTCACCACTGAGTACACTGGTAGCTGAGGTTTTTCATGGATGTCCTTTATCAGGTTGAGGAAATTATCTTCTACTCTCAGTTTACTAAGAATTTCAAATCACAGTTGAATTTGTCAAATAATTTCCTGCATCTATTGAGATACAGTTTTCTCTTTCATCTCCTAACATGATGAAGTACACTGATTGACGTTAAATGTTAGACCAACCTGTGTCCTTGAGAAAAATCCCACTTGGTCATGATTGTATTATCCTTTTATATAGTACTGAGCTTGACTTAGTAATATTTTGTTTGGATTGTTGTGTCTACGTTCTTGAGAGATACCAGTCTGTAACTTCAAATTTTGTAGTGTCTGTGTCTGGTTTTGGTATCAAGGTAAGTTGAGAAGTTATCAAATGAGTTGGGTATCAATTGAGTTTGGTATCAAATGAGAAGTGTTCTTCCCTCCTACATTTTCTAAAAAATATGTAGCTCTTTCTAAAAGAGGCTGTACAAAGTTGGTATCATTCCTTTCTTAAACATTTGGTAGAATTCATCTGCGAAGCAATCTAACACAGCTGTTCTGAGGAAGGTTTTTAATTACAAATTAAATGTAACAGATATAAGGCTGTATATGTTTTTTATTACTCTTGCGTCAGTTCAGGTAATTTGTATTTCAGGGTATCCATTCCCTCTAAATTGTCAGATACATTGGCCTAAAATCGCTCATAGTGTTCTCTTGTCCTTTAAGTACTGGCAGGATCTTTAATGTTTAAAGGGCTCCACTTTAAACAGGAGGTAGGATCTCTTTTTCCATTTTGATCTTGCTCATTTCTCTCTTTTTCTTGATCAGTCTAGCTAGGGTTTATCAATGTTAATGATTTTTTTTTTTTTTGAAACAGAGTCTTGCTGTGTCGCCCAGGCTGGAGGGCAGTGGCGTGATCTCGGCTCACTGCAAGCTCCGCCTTCTGGGTTCACACCATTCTCCTGCCTCAGCCTCCCGAGTAGCTGGGACTACAGGAACCCGCCACCTCGCCCAGCTAATTTTTTGTATTTTTAGTAGAGACAGGGTTTCACCGTGTTAGCCAGGATGGCATCCATCTCCTGACCTTGTGATCTGCCCGCCTTGGCCTCCCAAAGTGCTGGGATTACAGGCGTGAGCCACCGCGCCTGGCCCAATTTTAATGATCTTTTCAAGGAAACAGCTTTTGGTTTCATTGATCTTTCTCTGTATCTGTCTTTTTTATAATTACATTTTCTAATTGTTGGTTGCTGATACATAAGCACATAATTAATTTTGTTGCAATCTATATCCACTAAACATGTTACATTAGGCTTTTCAAAGAACTAATTTTGGCTTGTCCTTTCTTTGGTATCTTGGATCTCTACTTCATTAATTATGGCTTTTACTTTTATTCCTCTTTCCTTCTACTTTTTTCAGCATCACTTCGTATTTTTTTCCTAACTTCTGAAGTCAGATATTTATCAAGTTTGAAATTTTCTTCTTTTCTAACATTGGTATTAATGTCAGTTTCTTAATTTTTGCTTTATATATATTGAGATTATTGTATTAGATGCTTGAATATTTATAATTGTATCTTCTTCGTGAATGGAACCAATTATCATTGAGAGACACCCTCTCATTCTTAATGATGCTTTTTGTCTTATAATCTTTTTTTCTGATAGTAATATAGCTAATACGCCAATTTTGATTTGTATACACCTATTTTTTTCCTTTCACTTTCATTCTTTGTATAGTCTTATGTTTTAGGAATGTCTAAGAGTGATAGCTTGTTTTATACCACATTTGGCAATCTCTCACCTGGACAGTTAGTCCATTCATATTTGTATTTTTTCTATCATAATTCTTTCCAATCTTAATATTTGCCATGTTTTTCTGATTACTTTTTTCTCCTTTTGGATAGTGACAAGCCTTACCATGAAATCTCGTAACTCTCCCTTCTCTTAACTGGGTTTATCTTATTATCTTATTATTGTCTTACTTCTTTCAGAAAAGGACACTTTTTTTTTTGCTAAGCCTCTGAAGCTGTGTTTGTATGAGAATATATTTTTTTGTGGTCTCACATTTGAATAACGATTTGACTGGATAAAGATTTTTAGGTATTAAGTTTATTTTATTTCTTAATTTTTAATTTTTTAGAGACAGAGTCTCGCTGTCACCCAGGCTGGAGGGCAGTGGCATGATCGTAGCTCACTATAGCCTCAAATTCCTGGGCTCAAGTGATCCTCTCACCTCAGCCTCTTGAATAGTTGGGACTACAGGAGCATGCCACCATGCCTGGCTAATTTTTAAAGTTTTTTGTAGAGTTGGGGTCTTGCTATGTTGCCCAGACTGGTCTTGAACTCCTGGGCTCAAATGATCGTCTTGCCTTGGCCTCCCAAAGTGCTGGGATTATAGGTGTGAGCCACTGCGTATGGCATATATATATATTTTGAGATGGAGTTTTGCTCGTCGCCCAGGCTGGAGTGCAATGGCACAATCTCGGCTCATTGCAGCCTCTGCCTCCCAGGTTCAAGCAATTCTCCTGCTTCAGCCTCCTGAGTAGCTGAGATTACAGGTGCCCGCCACCATGCCCAGCTAATTTTTGTATTTTTAGTAGAGATGGGGTTTCACCATGTTGGCCAGGCTGGTCTCGAACTCCTGACCTCAGGTGATCCTCCCACCTTGGCCTCCCAAAGTGCTGGAATTACAGGTGTGAGCCACCGCACCCAACCTATTTCAATATTTATACTGTTTGGGATTTGCTGAGCTTTTTGAATTTGTGGGTTGATGTATTTCTTCGTTTTTAGAAAATGTCCAATTATTATCTCTTCAAATATTCTTTTGCCCATTCTGTCCTCTATTTCTGGGACTTCAATTATGTGCTTGTTTGCCTGTTTGATATTGTCCCACAGACCTCTGATGCTGTTTTTTAAAAAATTCACTTATTCGGCCAGGCACAGTGGCTCATGCCTGTAATCCCAGCACTGTGGGAGGCCGAGGTGGGCGGATCACGAGGTCAGGAGATCGAGACCATCCTGGCTAACACGATGAAACCCTGTCTCTAAAAATACAAAAAAATTAGCCGGCCATGGTGGCGGGCGCCTGTAGTCCCAGCTACTCGGGAGGCTGAGGCAGGAGAATGGCGTGAACCCAGGAGGCGGAGGTTGCAGTGAGCCGAGATCGTGCCACTGCACTCCAGCCTGGAAGACAGAGCGAGACTCCGTCTCAAAAAAAAAAAAAAAAAAAAAAAAAAAAAAAAAAAAAAAAAAAAATTCACTTATTCCGAATTCCTAATTCATTTTTAAATTATTTTTTCTCTCTGATCTGTAGTTTAGATAACTTTGTTGTCCTGTCTTTGAGTTCTATGGTTTTTTTTTCTTCCGTTGTATCCATTTTGTTGTATCCATTTTGTTAAGCCTATCCATTTTATTCATTTCAGCTGGGCACAGTGGTGCATGCCTGTAATCCCAGCAGCTTGGGAGGCAGAGGCAGGAGGATCTCTTGAGCTCAGGAGTTCAAGACCAACCTGGGCAACACCATGAGATCCTGTTTCTACAAAAATAAATAACAAATAAAACAATTTATTCATTTCGGATATATTTTCAGTTCTAGATTCTCTATTTTGTTACTTTTTTTCTCTGCTCAAATTTTCTATTCTGTCAATCATTCTGCCTCTCTTTTCCTTTAACATAAAGAAAATTTTTAATGGAATTTTAAAGTCTTTGTCTAAATTCCAACACGGGTGATTCATAAGGTCTTTTTCTATTGATTGTTTCTTCTTTAGATTATGTGTCATAATTTCTTGCTTCTTAGACATAGTGTGTATAAGAACAGTGGAAACCAAAGTAGAAAATTTCACACTAGGATGAACATACTTTATTCTCTACTAGGTAGCGAGGTTGAGTAGCTGACCTGTGATATCATTAGGAGTTGAGCTGGGCTGGGGGCTAGAGCAGTTTTAAGTAGTTTCAGCTCAAGATTGGTTTTAAACGCTTGAGGATTTGAACAGGCCTCTCCCTCCAGGTGGACTTGGAATCTAATCCTTGTGAGACTATGAAATCTCTCTCTGCTTTACAGACCAGCCCCTGGCTTCTCATGCATTTGTAATGATCCTGTGGATGAGACCTGGTAGGTGCTGAGAACTTGCTCTCTACATCTGTGGCTTCTCTTGATTTCAATCCATTGTGCTTCTCCCTGCAGCATGACAAATTTGGCTGGAGGATGAAAGCAGCCAACAGCCTCAACTTCTCTGCATCCTCAACTCTTTGATAGGTAAAAAGATAGGATTTCATAGGCTTCATGATGTTCCTTTAACATTACAGTGACAGTGCTGGTATTTTGTGACTGTCTACACCCTAACCAAATGGATCTCTTCAGTATTGAAAAAAATTCACTGTCTTACATCTGATATTGCTGTTGAGAAGTTTGATGTCAAGCTGATTCTTGTTCCTTTGTACATGACCGGTTTTTCCCTCTGGAAGTTAAAACTTTTTCTGTTTGTCTAGGATATTCTCGTATTTTACTATAATGTTTCTGGTGTCTGTTTCCCCTTTGCTCCTGTCTGACGTTCTGTGGGCCCTTTTAATCTGCTGTTCATCTGGAACTCTGGGAATTTAACTCCCTTGCCACTTATCCTTTACATTTTTATTTTCTCTTCTTCTTGGGCTCCGATTATCTCAGCTTTAGCACACCTTCTACCCTCTATAGCACCAGTATTTTCTTTTTCTTTTTTGAGACAGGGTCTTACTCTATCACCCAGGCAGGAGTTCAGTGGTTCGATCTCGCCTCACTGCAACCTCTGCCTCCCAGGCTCAAGCGATTCTCCTGCTTCAGCCTCCCGAGTAGCTGGGATTACAGGCATGTGCCACCACACCCAGCTAGTTTTTGTATTTTTAGTAGGGACGGAGTTTCACTATGTTGGCCAGGCTGATCTCGAACTCCTGACCTCAGGTGATCCACCTGCCTTGGCCTCCCAAAGTGCTCGGATTACAGGCGTGAGCCACAGCGCCTGGCCCCAACATTTTCTTCTTTATTTATCTTTCCATGCTTCTTTCTGGAAAAGTTCTTCAAGCTGATCTTTCAACTCACTAACTTACTCTTCATCTGCATCCATTTATAAATTATATTTGTTATTTCAACTATTATAGTTTTTAATCTGCTTATTCCCACTTTGTTTTTAAAATAATTTATCAATCCTGTTTTGGATGACCAATACCATGTTTACTTCATAAATTTGTCACAGTTATTTTATACCGTGAATCCATTTTCTCTTTTTTGTATGAGATGGGGTCTTGCTTTGCCACCCAGGCTGGAGTACAGCGGCAGGCTCACGGCTCACTGCAGCCTTGACCTCCCAGGTTCAAGCGATTCTCCCGCCTCAGCCTCCCGAGTAGCTGGGACTACAGGCACGTGCCACCACGCCCGGCTAATTTTTAAATTTTTTTGTAGAGATGAGGTCTCCCTATGTTGCCTTTGCTGGTCTTGAACTGTGTTAGTCTGTCTTCTGCACTTCTGCTTCCAATCGTACATATTTTCTGGACTTTTATTATTGTTTTCTGAGACAATCATACTTTTCAGGTGTCTCGATATCCTGGCTGGTTGCTCATATTCTCTGAGGATATCGGCTTCTCATCTGGCAACATATAGGCGGGGAAGTAGCATTGGGGCGGGGGGTCGTCTCCAAGACAGTCAAGAGCTCACCCTGGGGCCTGAAATCCCAGAAGGAAAGGAGGGATGCTTGAAAGCCAGGTCTTCCCAGAACCCTTCGCCTGAGGCCACGCAGGTTGGCCTTGGCTTTGCAGGACATGTGGGGGACAGAGATGGGCTTATGTGCCCCACTCAAATCTGGGTGCTGTCACCCACTGTTCCTAAGCTTGTTTTAAAATCCTTGCTTCGTAAAAACTAGCTCACATCACGCAGACTTTCTGATGGACAGTTTGGACTCCTCTGGCGTAATGCGACGCAACCTGCAGGGTGTTAATGGCCCTACTTCTCCAGGGGATTCGGTCAGAGGGGGCCTTGTCTCTAGGCTGTGCACTCCCAGCTCCCAAGCCAGACAGGGGTGGGACCTCGGTGGCAATGCTCTCTGGAGCAGCACTCCTCAAATGCCTGCAGGGGGAAGGGGGATCTTGTTCTGATTCCACAAGTCTTCAAGGGGCCAGGAGTAAGAGGTGGGTCCTGAACCCATATCTGGCTCTTTAGGACTCTGCCCCGGGCTACCTCTTGGCCTCAGCTACTGCATCTGCAGAGTGGGTATTTGGGTGTTTGACCTCCTGCTCCGGGCTGCTCTGAGGACGGGGAAGCCTTTAGTGAATGGCCCAGAGCAAAGCTGACTGTGATCATCACCACTGTCACCCCAAGGTCCACACTCACAGACGAGACGATCATCACCACTGTCACCCCAAGGTCCACACTCACAGACGAGACGATCATCACCACTGTCACCCCAAGGTCCACACTCACAGACGAGACGATCATCACCACTGTCACCCCAAGGTCCACACTCACAGACGAGACGATCATCACCACTGTCACCCCAAGGTCCACACTCACAGACGAGACGATCATCACCACTGTCACCCCAAGGTCCACACTCACAGACGAGACGATCATCACCACTGTCACCCCAAGGTCCACACTCACAGACGAGACGATCATCACCACTGTCACCCGAAGGTCCACACTCACAGACAGGAGACTGAGGGGAAGACGGGCAGGACCAGGTCAGAGCTGGGCATCCAGGCTTGGGCCTGCAGCCCCTGTGCTCCTCCACGTGGCCAGGGTGAGGAGGGTGTGGGCCCCACCTGCCCCACCCCAAGGGCCCGCAGAATCACCGAGGCACTGGGGAGGCTCACTCCAGACACCATGTGGCTGGCAGACCCGGATGCGGCTGGGGGCGCTCAGGCTGTAGCCACGGTCACATGCATACAGGGCCACCGCGCCCAGCCGCGTGCCGTTGAAGCGCAGCGTGGCATGCTTCACCTCCTCCGGGGGGCCGCAGTCCACCTCTGCAAGGCACAGCAGCCTGTCTCGCACGGTCCTGTGCTTTCCTGGCCCCTCCCCACCGCCCTGCCTCTGCCCGACCCGGCTGCAGGGCCCAGGGATGTCCTGCTCCCACACTGCCCTTCGCTGGGGAAAGGTGCCTCGACTTCTGGGGCCTGGTTGCCGTGATACGTGTTTCCTTCTTCCCATTCCTGCCTTGCCCAGCTCTTCAGGGATTAGCAAGAAATCCCATGCTCCCCACTTGACCCCCCTTGGCCCTCTCACCTGCCTGGCACCAGCATTCCACGTACCCTGCTTGACCCCCCCGGCCCTCTCACCTGCCTGGCACCAGCATTCCACGTACCCTGCTTGACCCCCCGGCCCTCTCACCTGCCTGGCACCAGCATTCCACGTACCCTGCTTGACCCCCCGGCCCTCTCACCTGCCTGGCACCAGCATTCCACGTACCCTGCTTGACCCCCCGGCCCTCTCACCTGCCTGGCACCAGCATTCCACGTACCCTGCTTGACCCCCCCGGCCCTCTCACCTGCCTGGCACCAGCATTCCACGTACCCTGCTTGACCCCCCGGCCCTCTCACCTGCCTGGCACCAGCATTCCACGTACCCTGCTTGACCCCCCCGGCCCTCTCACCTGCCTGGCACCAGCATTCCACGTACCCTGCTTGACCCCCCGGCCCTCTCACCTGCCTGGCACCAGCATTCCACGTACCCTGCTGGACCCCCCGGCCCTCTCACCTGCCTGGCATTGGTGTCCCATGTACCCTGCTTGGCCCCCTGGCCCTCTCACCTGTCTGGCACCAGCATTCCACGTACCCTGCTGGACCCCCCGGCCCTCTCACCTGCCTGGCATTGGTGTCCCATGTACCCTGCTTGGCCCCCCGGCCCTCTCACCTGCCTGGCACCGGCGTCCCATGTACCCTGCTTGGCAGTGGCAGAAGAAATCTGTGCCTCGGTCCTCGCAGGTGCCCCCATTCACACACGGGCTCCGGAAGCAGGGGGAGGGGGCTGCCAGAAGGCAGGAGGGTCCTGGCCACTGTGTCTTCCCTGAAGGCTCGGGACTGCATGGGACATCCTGCCTCCTGCACCCAGCTCCACCTCCTGCGCCTCCAGGGCCTGGACCAGCCCTGCCCACGGGCCTGTTTTCACATCTGTAGAGAGGGTTCACCCCTGGCCGCCCTGGCCTGGCCTCCCACCCACCTTACCTATCTCGCAGTGCTGCCCGGAGAAGCCTGGGGGACAGTCACATTTGTATTTGCCAATGTAGTGGAAGCAGGTGCCGCCGTTGTGACAGGGGCCAGAGGCACACGAGTCTGGCTTCCCTGGAAACAGAAGCCAGGTCAAGGGTCACAGCCCACTACCCTTCCCAGGTTCCCCAACATCCCAGAGCTGGGGCCTCGTCATAGGAAGCAGACCCACAGCTGGCAGGGAGGGTGCGTCAGGGGCCCCAGCTCAGGGCTGGCCCGTCGTTCCTGCCCTCCCCCCTGCCCCTGGGGGCCGCACCAATCTCACAGTGCCTCCCAGTGAAGCGGTAGGGGCAGCTGCAGTGGTACTCGCCGCCCGTCTCCTTGCACGTGCCCCCGTTCCGGCAGGGCCCTGAGCTGCACAGGTGTGGCCGGGCTGTGTGGAAGGACAGAGAGGCAGATGAACGGGGCCAGGCTGCTGGCCCCACAGAGCCACTATACCCTCCTGGCATCTCCTCAGTCCTCTGGTGCTGGTGGGGCCTTCTCGACTGAGCCCTGGGGCCTGGCTGCAGTGGGGGCCAAGCAGGTCTGCACACATGGCGGGGGCTGGGGTGGGGCTCGCAGGCCGGAGACCCCAGCTCAGTCTCAGGGGGGCCCTTTGCTCGCCTGTCCTCTTCTCTGCCCAGGCTCTGGCAATGGCTGGGCCCTTCCTGTGGAGAACCGGCCCCATCACTGCAGCGGGTGCAGCACTCCCTCCCTCCTGCACACGGGCATTCCCCATCTGACAGGAAGCGGATGAGTCTCATCTGCTGTGACATCGGGGTCCTCAGCAGTCAATCTGGATTTCTGTGTGTTCTGTACTTGCACTGGCATTGCCACATTTTCCCTGGGTCCTAACAGTTCCTGGGCCCCCAAGGAGCTCAGACGGCCGGGCCTGTGCTTGAGGCAAGCACATATTTAAAGGCGTCTGCTAAACCAAGCACATCTGTCCTGCCACCTTGACAATCACACTGTCAAAGGGCCAGTGAGGAGCTCCGAATCCTTGGACCCCTGGGTGTTCTTAGTGGTGGGAGGGGCCTGCCCCACCGTGCTCGCTCCTCTCCCGCCAGCCGTCCCATGCTGCAGGTCCAAGCTCTGGCTGCCCCACCCCTGAGGACAGCCATTCCTGTCCATTCTGTACTTCCTCTGGGGTCGGAGGTGTCCACATTGGTGGTCCATGTGCTCATGGAAGCTGGGATACTGCGGGAGGGCTGTGCAGTTCCTGGGGCGGGCACAGAACCTTTAGGGCAGGGACACTAGGTACTGGCAGTCTGGCCTAGTGAGGAGACGTGGGCTCTGGTGGGACCCCCCTTTGGGTGCAGTGGACTTCATACCACTAGCAGGTGTGAGCTGGAGTAGGGCCAGAGTCAGGTCTGGGCAGGGCCCATGCAGGGCCTCAGGGTGGTCCTAGGAGTGTGTTGAGAGACAAAGACCTCGTCAGAGCTTGCAAAGAACCAAGCAGTTGGGGTCTTCTCTTTGGAAACCTGCTCTACCTCTGCTGCAGGGGTCGGGGGAGTCATGGGGTCCAGGGCTCAGACTTCAGGGTCTTTCCCTCAGGGACAAGGAACAGAGCAGGGGAGGGGCCACGGAAGGCTCCACACCAGTCCAGGCTGTGGGGGTGCCTGGGGCCGAGCCCCTGGAGAGCTGCCAGGCCACTCTGCGGTCAGGCGGCCCCCTCTAGGCACTGGCCCCTGAGATGCCGAACAGGTCTGGGTGTCACTGATGGGAGTCCTGACTGTTGCTTCAAACTGCACAGAAGGGACAGTCCTGGGTGGGGCCTGGCGGGAACAGCTACGCCTGCAATGTGCTTATGGAAGGACACTTCTATTCTCAAGCGACTGAATGTAATAAAATTTGACATTTTCCATGCTGAATTAGATTGAGCAAAATCCTAAGGAAATTTTTAAAATAAAATTTGATATAATGATTCTAAAATCTATTTGGAAAAATGCTGAGCAGGCAATGAAGCCTATTTTCAGAAGAGCAAGGTAATGACCAGTAGGCTTGGCACTGGTGCAGATCAGAACCATCCAAACAGTGAGGTGCTCACCTCTAAATACACAGAACAGAGCAGCACATCAGGCAAGGCTCTAGATGAGGTCAGCAATTCGCGAAACAGAGACAGCAGAGAAGCAGGACCGCGGACCGCGGGCGCTCTCCAGGGTGCTGATGCCGGCCCAGGCGCCCCTGCCGCCATACCTTTCTCGCAGTGCTTGCCGTGGAACCCGCGCGGGCACTCGCAGGTGTAGGAATCGTCATGGGCATTGCAGGAGCCTCCGTTGAAGCAGGGGTCCGAGTCGCAGGGTGATGGCAGGGCTGGGGGCAGGGGGCAGAGGGTGGTCCTGGAGCTTATGCCGCATCCGTGCGGGCGGCAAGAGGCTGACGGGGCACCTTGCCTGCCAGGGTTATCCTGACATCCTGTCTGGAACCAAGGCCACTTAAAATACACTCTGTGGGCATCTTGATTCCTCAGAGTGGGCTCTAAGGCCCCTCCCTGGAATTTATCTTTTTCTTGATTTTAGCAGAACTCACCCTTCCCTCTTCTACAAGGTAGGACTGAGCTGCGATACAGAAATGCCTTCCTGTCATCACTGCCAGCATCATGTCATTATTCTATATAACTATACATGATGCAACTGATTAACCATCTCATCTATACACCAACAAACGTGTAGTAGTGATACATTTAATTACACATGCCTAATTATGTATGCATTAAATATTTTAATAGCTTGTGTTGGGGCTTAGGGAAGATACCACATGGTGTTTGTATACTTGCAGAAGTGCTTTTCCACCTGTGAGCTTACTCCACTGGGGAAGAGGAGATGTCTAGCCCCATATTACAGGAAGGCTATTGAGAGAGGCTTCCCCAGGTGCCAGCTCTCCCGAGAGTCAGAAGGGAAGCAGGGACTCTAGCCTCTGCCTGCCTCACCCACCACTTTCTCCTTGGCTTCTGTCTGGGCCCCTGGCCCAGCAGGCTTGTCCCCGAGCTACTCACAGTGGCTGGCATTGTGGTCGGTGTGGCAGACGCAGAGGTAGCTCCCGCCGTGCTCCATGCAGTAGCCCCCATCTGGGCACTGTGTGTTCATGTTGCAGGGCATGGCTGTGATTTCTGGAGAGAAAGGAGGAAGCCCCATCCCATATTCCACATGTCTTCTAGCAGACCTCGAGTCCTTGTCAAGGATGGGGCTTCCCAAGACCCAGTGGCCCCAACAGGTTCAGGCACTCTTGTGGCCAGACCCTCCTGGGTGGGGGTAGAACCAATGGTCAACAGTCTGGACCTGTGGACCCCGGCCCAAGCCACCATTCATTTCCCGGTTATGAGGATGCTCAGGGATAGGGCAGGAAGGGTGCCCTGGGAACCTACCAAATTCACAGAGAAGCCCAAAGAATCCCGGGGGGCACTGGCAGAGGGTGGTGTTGGCGCCCAGGCATCTGCCTCCGTTGCGGCACTCACAGTCATCGGGGACTCCTGCCACGAAGAGAGGGAGGAGCCTCCCATGTGGGGGCGCAGAAAGATGGCACCCTTGCTCCAGACCCTGCCCTGCTCCTGGCCAACTTCCCATACAAATTGCAGTGGACGCGCACTCACACGTTTCTTCTCGGGGCGTTTCCTGCATGCACCCACAGGAAGGCCCTCCCTGGGTCTCCTGCCCCAGCCCTAAAACGGCAGCCCTTGCAGCCCAGACGCACTCTCCCTGCAGTCCAGGCCCATGAAGCCTTCGGGGCACTCGCACACGTAGCCCTGGTCCGCATCCACACAAGTGCCCCCATTGTGGCAAGGGGCCGAGAGGCAGGCGTCTGGCACTGGGTGGCCTCCTGCAAGAAAGACAGCAGTCACCAGCGGCCACGTGGGGAGTGTGGAGAGAGTGGTCTTCCCACCCAGCTCCAATGGCACCTTTGGGTTTTCACCTCTGTTCTCACTCCCAAGTGGAATTTAAGCCAGACGCTTATTTCTGGAAATGGATTTGTAGCTGCGCTGCAACCCATGGAGCTCAGCATCTCCCAGCTCCTTCCTTGGACAGAACAAGAAGCACCAGAGAAACCACCCAGGATTGGACAGAACAAGAAGCACCGGAGAAATCACCCGGGATTGGACAGAACAAGAAACACCGGAGAAGCCACCCGCGATTGGACAGAACAAGAAACACCGGAGAGACCACCCGGGATTGGATAGAACAAGAAACACCAGAGAAGCCACCCGGGATTGGATAGAACCAGAAGCACCGGAGAGACCACCCGGGATTGGACAGAACAAGAAACACCGGAGAGACCACCCGGGATTGGACAGAACAAGAAACACCGGAGAAGCCACCCGGGATTGGACAGAACCAGAAGCACCGGAGAAGCCACCCGGGATTGGACAGAACCAGAAGCATTGGAGAAGCCACCCGGGATTGGACAGAACCAGAAGCACCGGAGAGACCACCCGGGATTGGACAGAACAAGAAACACCAGAGAAGCCACCCGGGATTGGACAGAACAAGAAGCACCGGAGAAGCCACCCAGGGGCCAGGGGCCTCCAAACGTTTCTGGTCAGGCATCCCTACCAGTGAAGTATTTGGGATTTTCCAGGTATCTTTCTGCTGATCTCTAGTTTAATTTTGCTACGGTCAGAAAACACAATCCTTTTCAATGTATTGGGCCTTACTTATGGCCCACAATGTGGCCTGTGATGGCCACGAGCACTTGAGAATAATGTGAGCGCTCTATAAATGCCAAGTATGCCAAGCCTAGGTCTTCTCTAGCTTTACTGATTCCCTGTGTACATGTTCTATGAACCACTGAGAGGGGAGTGTCAAAATCTCCTCCAGTAATTATGGACCTAGTTCTCTTTGCAGTTCAGTCAGCTTTTGCTTCATGATCCGTGTTTACCTACTTTTTGTTTTGTTTTGTTTTTTCAGAGTCTTGCTCTCTTGCCAGGCTGGAGTGCAGTGGCGCGATCTCGGCTCACTGCAACCTCCAACTCCCTGGTTCAAGCAATTCTTCCACCTCAGCCTCCCAAGTAGCTGGGATTACAAGCACGCGCTACCACACCCAGCTAATTTTTGTATTTTTAGTAGAGACGGGGTTTCAGCATGTTGGCCAGGATGGTCTTGATCTCCTGACCTCGTGATCCACCCACCTTCGCCTCCCAAAGTGCTGGGATTACAGGGGTGAGCCACGACGCCAGCTACTTTTTGGTTTTTAAAAGATGTTCAGTTTCTTCATGTGCTTTCAAAATGTGTCTTTGTAAATTAGTATACAGTAAAATTGACTTTTGTTCACCACATCTCTATGAATTTTAACACATATATAGATTTGTTTAACCCCCACCACAATCAGGATACAGAACATTCCATCTCCCTAAAAGACTTCTTTGGTCCTATCTCTTCAGAGTCACAGAGCTCCTGTTACCCCTCAGTCCCTGGCAACTACTGATTTGTTCATCACCATAGTTTTGTTTTACGAAGAATGCCATTTAGTGGAACCATACAGTATATAATCTTTGAGACTGGCTTCTTTCACTCAGCATAATTCCTCTGAGATCCATCTAAGTTGTCGTATGTATCTATAATCGGTCCTTTTTATGACTGAGTAGTATTCCACCATACAGAGGTTCCACAATTTGTCTATCCATTCACCCAGTGAAGGGTATTTGGGTTTTGGAGTTTGGTGATTATAAATAGAAATAATATAAACATTTTTATATGGATTTGTGTGTAAACATATGCTTTCATCTCTTTAGAGTTAATACCAAGGAGTGGGATTGCTGGGTCATATTATAAGCATATACTTAACCTTATAAAAAACCTGCCAAACTGTTTTCAGAGTGGCTGAACCATTTTGCATTCCCACTAAAAATGTGTGAGTTCCAGTTGCTCTGTATCTACACCAGGTCAGTATTATTTTTTTTAGACATTCTAATGAGTTTGTTGTGATTTCTCGTAGTGGCTTTTATTTGCATTTCACTAATGGCTGATATTAATGACAAGAATATTTTTCCATCCGTTTATTCACCTCCATATATATATCTTTTGTGGCCAAGTGTCCGTTCAAGCCTTTTGTCCATTTTTAAAATTGGGTTGTTTGTTTTCTCACAGTTGAGATTTGAGAATTCTTGGTGTATTCTGATCACAAGTCCTTTGTTGGGTATGAGCTTTGCAAATGTTTTCTCCTGGTCTGTAGCTTGTCTTTTTATTCTTTTAACCATGTCTTTCACAAAGCAAAAGTTTTAAATTTTGATGAAGTCTAATTTATCTTTTTTTTTTTTTTTTTTTTAATGAATCATGCTTTTGCTGTCTTATCTAAGAACACTTTGCTTAAGACCAGGTCATAAAGATTTTTTTTTTGGCCTATGTTTTCTTCTAAAAATCTTATAGTTTATGTTTTTCCATTTAGGTCTATGATCCATTTTGAGTTAATCTTTGTATAAGGTGTGAGGTTTAAGTTGAGGTTTTTTTTTTAATATACATATAAAGATATCTAATTGTTTCAACCCCATTTGTTGAAAAGATTATCCTTTCTCCATTGGATTTAAATCATTTTCAAAAATTAATTGGCCATATTTGTTTGGGTTTAATTCTGAATTTCCTCTCGTTTCATTGATCCATATGTCAGTCCCTTTGCCAATATCACACTGAATTGATCACTGTAGCTTTACAGTAAATCTTAATACTCAGTAGTGTGATTCCTCAAAATTTATTCTTCATCAAAATTGTTTTGGTTTTCTAAATTCTTTTTCTTGCCATATAAATTTTAGAAGCAGTTTGTCTACATTTACAAAAGATTCTGCTGAGACCTCTGTTGGAATCATGTTAAATCTATAAATCAACTTAGAGAGCACTGCCATATTTACTATGTTGAGTCTTCTAATCCATGAACATGGTATGTCTGTCCATTTACTTGATCTTGATTTCTTTCATCAGCACTTTGTAGTTTTTCAGCATACAAATTCTCTAATGTTTTAGTAGATTTATACTAAAGTCTTTCAACTTTAGAGGAGCTATTATAAATGGTATTGTCAATACAATTTAGATCAGATTACACAGATTCCTCCAACTTGGGGGAGCTCAGGAGTTCATAAATAACTTTATGGAGTTGCTGTCCCAAGATTCACCCTCCAGTTTCCTCAGTACTTTCCAGTTTTCTGAGGCTACCTTTTTCAGTCCTCTGGCAAAAATGCTGCAGCTTTTATTTCCCTACCTTGCCACTTTTATAATGATGGCATTCATGGCTGGGACCAAGTAATGGGACGACAGAGAAAGGGAAAAACAACAGGAAAGGGAAAAACAATGCCCAACCCCTTTGAAACCACAGCACCTCCAACTGGAGAGGAAGGTTTCTTCCCTCGCAGTTGAAAGACACTTGAGGATTCCCCCACTTCTGCACTGTCAGCCCTGCTTCTTAAGCCAGACTGGAGGGCTTCTCCTGGAGCACTCTTTCTGTCCGAGTGGATGCTCACTTCTGGTTTTGACGTGGCTTTGAGTCCTGGCTGGGGGGATACCAAAGCAAAAAACAAAAAATGGTAAACTCACCACTGGTTTGGTGGTACTTCGAAGCTTGGTCTTCTTCCCCAATCCACCTGCTACTATTTACTTTTCAGAGTCCTCTGATAGCTACTCCATGCATTCTGTCCAGGATTGTAGCTGTATTCAGTAGAGGAGAGACAGGGGTAGATTGTGCTTACTCTGTCTTTCTCAGAACCAGAAACCCATTCTATTACTTTACAATTATCTGTGTCTTTATACTTAGAGTGGGTTCTTGTGATAGCATATAGTTGGGTATTGCTTTTCAATTCAATTTGACAATCTTTGCCTTTTAATTTGTATGTTTAATCATTTTACATTTTAATGTAACTACCAATATGACTAGACTGAACCTATCATCTTGCTATCGGCTTTTATTTGTCCCACTTCTTTCTTTTTTTCCCCTCTTCCTGCCTTCTGGATTGAGTACTTTTAGGATTCAATTTCTATCTCCACAATTGGTTTATTAGCTATAATTCTTTATTATTTTTTTTCATTTGTTTTGGGTTTACAATGTATATCTTTTACTTACACAGCCTACCTTCAAACAATATTATACCACTTTATATAATATAGGGACCTTACAATATTATACTTCTATTTCTTCCTATCTTTTACATTGGAGTTGGTAAACTATAACCCACAGACCAAATCTTGCCTGCCATCAATTTTTAAAAGTACAGTTTTACTGGAACACAGCCATACCTATTCATTTATGTACTGTCTATGGCTGGCTGCTTTCACATTACAATGGTAGAGTTGAATTGTGATAGAGACCATATGGCTCACAAAGCCAAAAGTATTTACTTTCTGGCCCTTTACAGAAAAAGTTTGCACAGCTTGGTTTATGTTATTGGAGTCATCTATTTTATTTCTGCTAAGTTTTATTATTTTATTTTAAAAATTATCTTTAAAGGGATTAAAAATTCTTCAACCCACATATTTATCATTTTTAACACTCTTCTTTTGCGTAGATCCAGATTTTCCCTTGGTACCAGTTTTTTTTTGCTTCTGACTAAATAATTTCCTTTAACATTTTTTTGTAGTGCAGGTATGCTGGTGATGAATGCTCTTCATTTTTGTTTGTGTAAAAAAGTCTTTTTTTCAGCTTAACTTTTGAAATGTAGTTTTGCTGGTAATACAGTACACTAGGTTGATGGTTTTTTCTTTCAGTACTTTGAAGGTGTTACTCCAGTGTCTCCTGGCTTGCATTGTTTTTGATGAGAAGTCTGTTTCATTCTTGTTTCTCTGTATGTAACGTGGCTTTTTCCTCTGGCTGTTTTTGAGGTTTTTTATCATTAGTTTTCAGCAATTTGATTGTGGTATGGCTTTGTGTGGTTTTCTTCATGCTTTTCTTGGAAATGTGGGTTTTAGTTTTCATCAAATTTGGAAAATGTTTGGGTATTATTTCTTCACATACTTTTTCTATAACACACCTTTCCACACCCATCTCCATCCTCCTTCGCAGACTCCACATACGTGGATCCCAGGCTGCTTGATACTGTTCTCCATCCTCCTTCGCAGACTCCAGATACGTGGATCCCAGGCTGCTTAATATTGTTCTCCATCCTCCTTTGCAGACTCCACATACGTGGATCCCAGGCTAATTAATATTGTTCTCCATCCCCCTTCGCAGACTCCATATACGTAGATCCCAGGCTGCTTGATACTATTCTCCATCCTCCTTCGCAGACTCCACATATGTGGATCCTAGGCTGCTTGATATTGTTCTCCATCCTCCTTCGCAGACTCCACATACGTGGATCCTATTACCCTAATACCGTTCTAGAGGTTGCTGAAGATCTCTTCTTTTTTAGTCTTATTCTCTCTGTGATGCATATTGAATTGTTTGTTTCATTCTTCAGGTTCATTGATCTTTCCTTCTGCAATACCTAACCTGCCGTAAATACTATTCAGTATATTTTAAAAACTCAGATATATTTTTCATCTCTACAAGTTTTTAAAAATACCTTCTACTTCTCATTAGGTTTTTTTCCCCTCAACAATCTTGATTATAGGAGCATATTAATAATAGATAATTAAACATTTGTATCTGCTAATTCTGTCATTTCTGGTGCCTGTTTCTATTGATCTATTTTTCTCCTCACTGTGAGTTATATGTTACTTCTTTGTAGACCTGATAATTTTTGACTGGGTATTTTGGAGTTCTGGATTCTGTTATATTACTGATATACTCCTGTTGAGGAGTATAGGATTTTATTCTGGCACATGGCTCAATGACTTAGGATCAGTTTCATCCTTTTAAGCTTTAAGATTTGTTAGGGCTTAAAAAGACTAATGTCGACATTAGTCTTTAGTTCAGCACTACTAAAGTGACACCCCACTGAGGACTCTATGCAATAGATTCCCAGCCCTGTTTGAGCTCCAGGAAGTGTTTGACTTACTGCTTTCTAGTGGTTCTTTCCCTAGCCTTGCAGATTTCATCCTGAGCCCGATAATAATAAGCCAAAATTCAGGGAGGTCTCCTCTTGATCTCATGCTCCCTCCTGCCTCAGGAGCACCATCCTGTAGCCACTGAACTAGGATATTTGTCTCCTTAATTCAGAGGGACTGCTGGACTCTCAGTTCCTCCTCCCAGCACAGTGGCCTGGAAACTGCCCCAGGCAGAATCTGGGGCAATTGTAGGGCTCACCTCATTTGATTCCCTTTTCTCAGGGGTGACAGGCTTGTGCTGTCTGTTGTCCAATGCCTGAAAAAGGGGTTTCACAGATTTTGTCTGTTTTTCTAGGTGTTGACAGTGAGAGGGAAATTCCAAGAGCAGTTAATTCTTGTTGGCCAGAAGCAGAAGACTAGGGACTCTTTTTTGTAGTGTCCAATTTGTGGCCAACTTCCTGTCAGACCTGATTAGACTGTCAGCATCTGCGCCTTGTAATACAGTCAATCAGTCCTTACATTAGCGCCAGCATCAGTCTGTTGTTTCTTTCTTCTTCCTCTTTTTTTTTTTTTTAAAGACAAGTGTCACTCATTCTGTTACCCAGGGTGGAGTGCAGTGGTGTGATCTCAGCTCACTGAAACCTCTGCCTCCCGGGTTCAATTCTCCAGCCTCAACCTCCCGAGCAGCTGGGATTACAGGCGTGTACCACCACGTCTGGCTAACTTTTGTATTTTTAGTACAGATGGGGTTTCACCATGTTGGCCAGGCTGGCCTCGAACTCCTGACCTCAAGTGATCCGCCCGCCTCAGCCTCCCAAAGTGCTGGGATTACAGGCATGAGCCACCACACCCAGCCAGTCTGTTTCTTATTATTCACTCTACTTGCATCATTATTCTGTACAAAACATGGTTTATTTGCAAAAATCTTTTGAAACCACTTATCTGTTTCCTGACATGAATTTAGTGAAATACACTGATATTTAGATAACAATCTGGGCAACGTGAGCTGTGACGCGGAACAGTGACTTTAAAGCAGGCAAATAGGTGAGGCTGCCTCCTCCCGCTCCTGCCCTGCAGAGCACCACCGTCCCCTCAGGACACACCCTGGCCTCCCATGCACTCGGCAAAGACTGATGGAGGGCCCATGACCCTGTGTCTTACGGGTAAAACAGAATTTCCTCCTGAATTTTTTAAACTAAAAATAACCTGAATAGTTTGTCTTTAGCATCTCCCTGGAGAGAAGCAGCACTTGCTGCATCCATAGAGGTCGGCACAGTGGGTGAGCCTCTGGAGGCAGGTGCAGCAATCAGACACGAAAGCCATTTTTACACTATGGGCTGCAATCTCCAGTTGGCCTTTTAATTCCTCTAACAAGTCACAACTAGCAGTTAAACAACACAAAATAGAACAGAAAATAGTGAAAGGTCAGTTTTCTTTCTGATTCCCGTTACTTTCCCTTGTGTGCTGAGGGTTCTAGAGTAGGAAAGGAAGATGTTAAAAAAGTCAAGAGTCACCCAGGCTGGAAGAGGAGCCTTGGGAACTTTGTCATCCCTCCTGGCATTTCACAGATGGAAACCAAGGCCCAGAGAGGGGAAGGGGTTGCTCAGCCTCACACAGCACCCTGGAGGCAGCATCCATCTTTTGCTTCCTATTTTCCCTGCAGTTGGTGGCTTAGGATCCAGGCTGAGCGGGAAGCGCTGGGGAGTGGGAAGGGGGCAGAGGCATCCCCCCACCCGAGAGGCAGGTGTGAGTTGAGTCAGATGGTGAGGCAGGAAGGGGAAAGTGGCTATGGTGGTGTTCACGGCACAAAGCCACCATCAGCCATGGCGGCCTGCAGGCACTTGGCCAATTACCTGTCTCACAGTGAAGTCCCTTGAAGGGCTCTGCACACAAGCAGGTGTAATTCCCCACTAGGTCAACACAAGAGCCTCCATTCAGGCAGGGGTCAGGGCTGCAGTCGTCCACATCTGAGGGGCAGCAGAAGTGGGGGCTTGGCTTGAGCCAGGCCACAACCACCCTGTGCCCAGCACCTGGCCACGGGCAGTAGACCCTCTCCAATCCGAAGCCAGGCCACTCACCCGTCTCGCAGGCTGCTCCGGTGTATCCAGCCTGGCACACACACACTGCAGAGCCGTTCTCCACCTGGCACTGGCCACCATGTTGACACTCTTTGGTGTCACAGGGGGATTGGGCTAGAGGGAAGAGGTATAGACAGGACGATGGACTCCCAGCTATGGTTACCTGAGGGGACAGAAACCCCTGGGACGTACATTGAGCCCCACCCCCAACTGGCTTACAGGGCAGGGGGGCGTGGCAGGCAGGTTTCTGAGGGGGCAACAGGCAAGGAAGAGGCCTGGCCAGGCAGTCCTGACTGGCCACCTGAAGCTCCATCTGAACTGGGTCTAATTCAGCAAACCTGGGATGGAGGGATGGGTGTGTATGCCGGGCAGGGGCAAATGGGGGTACACGGAACTCACTCCCACTCTTGGGGGATGGTCCCTCCCTATGTGGCTCTTATTCCAAGTGGACTATGACAAGAGCTGTTGTCGAGGATGCAGGCTGTGACTGAGCCTGGAAGGGTGTGCAGCACCCAAGGTGTAGGAGTGGCTCCTGGGGCGAGAGGCTGGGTGGGGCAGGCAATGGCCTCTGCAGGAACGGCCAGGGCAAAGGGACTCCGGCCCCCAGTTACTGAGTGGGAGTGAGCTAGGGGAGCCCACCCTCTGCCCTGCCTCCTCACCGGATGCTGGCCCTCCTTGAGCCCAGAGCACCTGGCCCACGCATCCCAGGTCTCTCCTTTGCCCCCGGCCAGCAGAGCCAGAAGCAGAGGAGAGCCACATCCCCTGTCTTACTGACAGCTCATACCCAGAACAAACTCAGAAACAAGAGCGATAGCCAAAGCATGTGTCCCTCCCTGGAGTCATGGGGGAATGGCGGGGCCCTCTCCTTGGCATAGGAAGGAGACAGGAGGGCCTGACTACTCCCCCAGGAGGTGTGAAAGACCTTTGGTGGCTGATGGGACATGGTGATCCCTGTCTCCCTGACCCCAGCCCCACTAGGTGGAGGAGCACGCACACCCTTGTCTTTAGTTGTGGGCGCCCCTGCTGTTATGGGCTCTGGGGGCCAAGGTGGCTTCCAAGATCAGGGAGGCCCTGTGGGGGGTCGAGGGGGGAAGGCTTGTGCCACAGCTGCACTGAGAAAGCGAAGGCTCACGGCTCGAGGCCACACATACAACTGACATGCTGCAGACCCAAGACCTGAACCAGCCTCCTGGCACCAAGCCCCAAGCCCTCTTAGGGGACCTCACCAGGCTGTATATCACAGAGGGGCTCCTGGAGCCTGGGGCATAGCCAAGGAGCAGCCCATTCCTGGGAAGCTCTGCCCAGTCACCCTTGGGGACCCTCATCATAGGCCTGGGTCCTCCCGCAGCCAGGCCCCTGGCCAGCACCGCACAGGGAGAGCACTGAGCAAGAGGAAGGCGATCCTGCCAGCCTCCCTGGCCTTTACCAAGGGACAGAAGCCTGCAGGGCTGAGTCTGCCACAGCACCAACGCCACAGAAGCCCGACTCCCACCCGTCTCACATTGAGAACATGTGGGCAAGCAGGGCAGGAGTTTCTGGATGAAGCAAGGCTCCTTTGCATGGAGTTTGCTCCGACACTGGCTGTGGGAAGACAGTGGCAGGGGTCGGGGAGCAAGGGGTAACTGGGGTCACTGTGCTGTCACCTATGTGTGATCTGTAAACACACTGGCAAGCCCATCTCGCCAGGTGGGAATTGTGCTTCACTCCTTTGGACCTTGAAGTCACATTTCCATTGCATTCCTGCAGAATTTCATTCTAATGTACTTTCAGGTGCAAAAGTTCCTTACTGCCACTCAACTGTAGTTCTCTCCAATACAAATATGTGTAAACACAGGAATGAAGTACTTTAAAAACCTCCCATGACCATAAATATCTGATAAGAATTGTTTTTTCTAGATTGAGATATTGATATAGTCACTGCTTGAACACATTGATCTAAACAATCTATTACATGTTTTTATAAGTGATTGTCACACAGGACATGCACACCTGGCTGAGCTGGGTGGGGAGCAGCAGGTCACGGTGCTTTGATTTTAGGGGCTCCCTTTGCAAAGCTCCCTGAGCAGAGCCCTATGGTGAGATGGAGAGCAGGAATGGGGCGGGGGTCCACCTTTCTTTACCAGGTGGGTGAAGCGCATGGGTGAGGGGCCTAAAGAGGTGCTGGTAGAAGGGCAGTAAGTAGAGGCCGACTCTGATGACAACTGCTTCGAAAGAGCTGGGCTCTGAACCGGGAGGGCAAGCTGAGGTTTGGTAGCAGCAGTGAGGATGGAGAGGGACTCCAGGCCCCACCTAGGCCGTGAGACCCCCTTTCCCTGAAGGCAGGGGCAGGAGAGAAACAGCGTCCAGGAGCAGCTGGAGGGAGCAGCAGGGACTGTGTGGCTGTACCCTTCCTGCCCCACAGCCAGCCCATCTGACCCCAGAAGCACTTCACATTCCCCTCAAGCTGGTCCTGGGCTGAGAGGGGGTCTGACGGCCCCACCACATCCCCAACGGGCTCTCATCCGGGCTCTGGTGCCTGTCTGGCCCTGATCCTGGCCTGGTTTGGGACCGGGGCACTGGCCTGTTCTGAGGCCCCATCCCTGGTACGAATGCCATGGCCTAGGAAGCCTGTGTGACTGGTCATGGCTCCTGCCCCCTACCCAGATATGGGCCTTTCCCTGGGCATCCGGGCTCCTCCACTCCTCGTGGGTGGCCTCTCTGGGCTGTCCACCTTGCAGTATGCACAGCTGCCGGACCTTCCTAAACCTCAGCCTTGTCCAGCTGTGTCTCCTGCTATCCTGTACCCGGCAGGGCCCTGGGGGCCCTGGTGGGTTCCTCTTACCTGTCTCACAGGTGGGTCCCCCAAAGCCGGCCGGGCACTGGCAGCGGAAACTGTTGATGCTGTGAGTACAGGTCCCGCCATTCTGACAGGGCTGGGAGGCACATTCGTTCACATCTGAAACATGGGGCAGGCTGAGGCCTCAGCTGTGGGAACCTGGTTGAGGAGTTTCCTCCAAGGCCTTGGGTTGGGCCGGGGACGGAGGAGCAAGCCCGAGACTGGCTCAGAGAGGGCAGCAGCTGCACCCACCCATGGTGCTCACTCCAGAGGGCCATGGCCTTTGGTCCCCAGTGGTCCCCTAAGCAAGTCACCCACACCCTGGGGACAGAGACCCCTGACCTGGGCCCCTGGGCGCCCAGGGCCACTGGTGGAGCCTACAGTGCTCCTCCTGAGCCCAGCGCAGCCAGTGGGTGGTCCCGCCCCAGGTCAGTCACTCACCCAGGTGGCACCTCCGCCCCGTGAAGCCCGAGAGGCAGGAGCAGGTGTAGGAGGGGTTGCCCGTGACGCAGTCGTCGATGCACTTGCCGCCGTTGAGGCAGGGGCGCAGGGCCAGGCACACGGAGGCTGCAGACATAGGGAGGGGCTGGAGCCTCAGCCGCCGCCTCCGGACTCGGCAGGAGAGCCACTCCCATCCGCATCTCCCTTCCCACCCCTGACCCAAAAGGTCGGCCTCTGGGTGCCCAGGTGACCGCAGCAAAGCAGCCAGGTTTCAGGTTTCACTTTAGTCCTGGAGCAGGGGAGCAGGGGCGGTGCTGTTGGCGTGGCCTCTGGGGATGTGGCTTCGCGTGGGGCGGACTCCCCGGAGCAACTCACACCAGTACCCCCTGTCCCCTCCATCCCTCTCAGCGCTGCCGCGGGCAGTTCTGAAAACTGGCACACTCCGCCTCCCCTCCCGGGTTCCTGGCGTGGAAAACCCGAGGCTGGCACTCAGCCGTCATGTCGGCGTTTCTGGGACAAGGGGGGCCATGCAGGGGGCGCGGCCGGGGGCTGCAGGAGGGCTGTGTCCCTCGGATGCTGGGCAGCCGCTCTGGGGCGGGGGGCAGCAGCTCCTGGGCTCCCCGCCCCTTGAGCCCGGACTCCCTAAGCTCAGATGCAAGTGGGGACCTGTTCGCGCCCCTGTGTGGGTAGCTCGGGCTCCTCCGTCTCCTTCGTCGCGGCGCCACCTGCAGCCCTCAGATGGGTCTTTCCGCCCCGCGACTGCATCTTTCCTCTTCCCGTGATGCGCGCGGTGCTCTCCCCAACCCGTGGCGCGCCTCTACTCCCCACCCCCCACCAAATGATGCGCCTCCACACCCCACCCTGTGACACGCCTCTACTCCCCACCCCCCACCCTGTGACGCGCCCCCACCCCCCACCCCCACCCTGTGACGCGCCTCCACCCCCTACCCCCACCCTGTGACGCGCCTCTACTCCCCCACCCCCCACCCTGTGACGCGCCCCCACCCCCCACCCCCACCCCGTGACGCGCCTGTACTCCCCCACCCCCCACCCTGTGACGCGCCTCTACTCCCCCACCCCCCACCCTGTGACGCGCCCCCACCCCCCACCCCCACCCCGTGACGCGCCTGTACTCCCCCACCCCCCACCCTGTGACGCGCCTCTACTCCCCCACCCCCCACCCTGTGACGCGCCTCCACCCCCTACCCCCACCCCGTGACGCGCCTGTACTCCCCCACACCCCACCCTGTGACGCGCCCCCACCCCGTGACGTACCTTCACCCCCCCACCCCCCCGTGACACGCCTCCACCCTCCCACTCCCCACCCCGTGACGCACCTCCACCCCCCCAACCCCCACCCCTTGACGCGCCTGCACACCCCCACCCCCCTCCCCGTGATGTGCCTCCGCCCCCCACCCCTACTACGCCCCACCTCCAACCCCGTGGCACACCTGCACCCCCCACCCCCCCACCCCGTGGCGCGCCTGCACCCCCCACCCCGTGGCACGCCCCCACCTCCCACACCCTCTACTCCTCACTCCCAACCCTGTGGCGCGCCGGCAGCCCCCATCCCCCACCCCCATACTCTCTACCCCTCATCCCCCACCCTGTGGCGCGCCTGAACCCCGCCTCCGCCCCACAGTGGTGCGCGCACATCTGCTAGCCCTGTCGTGTTCTCTGGGGACTCAGTGTTGCAGAGAAGCGCCCCCTCTCCCCTCTCGGTAGCCTAGATGCTCGCGGCTGGGAGGTGAGTCTGCGGCAGGTCCCAGCGCGAGCCTCACTGCGGCCCCAGATTTGGCAGGGCTTGTGATGCGCAGCCCTCGGTGGAGCGGATCAGTCCCTTGCCCTCGCCCCACGTGTAAGCAGTGATTTCTGAAGGCTCCTTGGCTCCCAAGGCCGCACAGCAGCAGGGCTGGGGCTACCATCCACGGCTCTGCTGCCGCCGTGGCTGTTCCCACAAACCACGTGCCCACCCCTGGGAGGGACACCCACCCCTTCCATTTGTGCACTCTGGGCTGGAAGGACCCCTGGAACTCCGCTGTGGACGTGATGCTTGAGTTTGTCAAGCAGACACCAAATCCCACCAAACAGCAAGCCCGCTGGCAGAAATGAGGATCTGGGCGGTAAGAAGACCTGCCTCATGGGTGGCCCTGAGGGTCAGAGACCACATGCTGCTCCTCCCCCAGCCCAGGCAGGAGGCTGGGTGGGAATGAGGGGAGAGTAGGGACCTCATGGTCCCAGGGAGAGGCATCCCTGGGCTCCTCCTCCCCTGAGGGCCCAGAACTCTACCCCCGAAACCCGCAGTCTCCAGAGGGTTTCCTCCAACCCAGAGCAGTGTGTGAGTGGGGTCTTCTCTAGGGGAAGCTGAGG